>NC_071988.2:185605000-186855000 GCF_028885655.2 Pongo abelii | reverse complement strand
AGGAATTATGGCTTGTTTGTATATTACCTATGGACAAAACTCTTCCTGGTTGATGTTTATATGTGTTCATTTACATTTTATTGAATAAATAAAAGTAATATTTATATTATTTTATTTACTTATTTCTTAGAGACAGGGTCTTGCTCTGTTGCCCAGGATATAGTGCAAATGGCATGGACATAGCTCACTGCAGCCTCGAACTCCTGGGCTCAAGCAGCCCAAAGTATTGGGATTATAGGTAGAGACACTCTACTCAGCCAATAGAAGTTTTTAAAGTACCAAACCAGAAAATATTTTGGCAATTGACATACAGGTTAAGTTACATGTATGTATGTATCATCTATTATTTTATGATTAATATCTTTTAAAAATTGTGTTTTTATTTAATAAAAATTACTACACGGCCAAATAAAATATAAAGAATATTTTAAATTTTGACTTTTCCCAAAAGGTATCATATATAAATAATATGAAGTCTTCTCCGTTCACTGAGCCATGACACAATTCCACATCACATATAAGATGTTTTCCTGGTTGGGCGCAGTGGCTCACGCCTGTAATCCCAGCACTCTGGGAGGCCGAGGCGGGCAGATCACAAGGTCAGGAGATCGAGACCATCCTGGCTAACATGGTGAAACCCCGTCTCTACTAAAAATATCAGAAATTAGCCACGCTTGGTGGCGGGCGCTTGTAGTCCCAGCTACTCGGGAGGCTGAGGAATGAGAATGGCGTGAACCAGGGAGACGGAGGTTGCAGTGAGCCGAGATTGCGCCACTGCACTCCAGCCTGGGAGACAGAGCGAGACTCCGTCTCAAAAAAAAAAGAAAAAAGATGTTTTCCTGTCTGTCACTTTAAGGCCTTGCAAAATGAAATAGTAAAATGACAGTATGGTTTACCATGTAGTAGCCTGAAATGGTAGGTAAAATAGTTACTCCTGGACTTATTAGAAATGATTAATTTGTTGATATTAGAAAAATTTTTAATTTATCTGTATCTCAAAGTCATTATAAAAAATGTCTTTGGAATTACTTGGTAATTGTGGTGCATAATAGTAACAACCACATTTTAATAGATCTTTCCTTTATGTTACTGAAAACTCAGGCCGGGTGCAGTGGCTCACGCCTGTAATCCCAGAACTTTGGGAGGCCAAGGCAGGTGGATCACTTGAGGTCAGGAGTTTGAGACCAGCCTGGTCAACATGGTGAAGCCCCCATCTCTACTAAAAATAAAACAGTAGCTAGTGTGGAGGCACGTGTCTGTAATCCCAACTACTTGGGAGGCTGAGGCAGGAGAATTGCTTGAACCCAGGAGGCAGAGATTGGAGCCAGCCAAGATCACACTACTGCACTCCAGCCTAGGCAACAGAGTGAGACTCTGTCTCAAAAAAAAGAAAAAAAAATCGCAAATGGTTACAAGCTGAGCCAAGCTATATGTAGCTCAGTTTAAGACTTAATTGCATGTGTGGTTTCATCCGTTATGTCTGAATGCTATGCTCTTTTTTTCATTAACTGTGCGACATTTTATTCCAGGGGTTGTTGATTTTAGTTATTTGGGTATCATTTATCAAACTTAACTTTACAACCTTTTATTTTTGCTCATAAATTTGTACAAATCTACTTTAAAATGAAAATTTTTCATATTAAAAGAGAGCACAATGGTTTATTTGGTAAATCATCAAAGCCTGGAAATTAAAAAGAAATTTAGATTTTTCTCAGTAAGCTATGTGATATTCTAGCTTTGTGTGTTACTAGATTATGTGTATAATCTGGTGACATTTATCGTGCATCATCTGATCCTGACAGAATAAACCTTTGATTTTGTGCTAAAGTTAAAACAGAATGTGTTCCTAGGTCCAGATAAACCCAGCTTTTAATGTTTTGTTTAAGTTATATTTATCATTATACTTTCAAGGAAGAAATAAATCATCACTGTTCTTCCATACAAGTCAAACAAATGAATGTGAAAATGTCACTACCAGTTTCATGATTTGATCTATTTCAAGATATGATCCCAAAACAGTACCCAGAAGTACTCAATAAATTTACTCATCAATTTACTTCTGGTCTCTATAGATACTTTAAACAGTCTCTCTTAAATTATTGAGGAAAAATGTAGATTCTATTGATCTACATTCCCAGACCCTTTGCCACTCACTTAAGAGACACTAAAACAATGATATGGAGTTTATCTAACTACTGTCCCCTGCCACCATCATTAACTAACAAAGACAAGTAAACACTGATAAGTCATCAGAGGGCCTTTTAGGAATGTGATAGCTCTTGGAAAAACTTCAGTACCTCATTCTTCAGATTTGGTAGAAGAGAAAGAACTTCCACCTTGATATTGATGAGCACACCTGACTTTCAAGATTCAGGTTAATGGTGGACTCGCTTTCTTTACATGTACTTCCAATTCTAGAGATTAAATAGTGTGAGATCCATTTCCTAACTGGGCCCATTTCCTAATTGGGGTCCATTTAACTGTGGTGAAGGGAAATGACAGATTTCACAAGACTACTCAGATAAGACTTCACACACTTGCAGGTTATCCACATTTCTTTATTCCAGCATACGAGTGGCAGATCTTTTCCCCATCTGAGTCTCACTTTGCATTCATGTTTCTGCTCCTTTATGGGACACAGAGGTTCATGTATATTGCAAGTAAAAAACACGCTGCATGTGAACACTAGCTTTACTTTTATTTTTATCCGAAGGGAGTCTCATCTCATTTCTTCAAAATCAGAATTAAAAAAAAGTATTTTGAATGCAATCGTGTTTCATACCAACACAAAAGTACCATTATAGTTAGTGGAACAGAAGTGAAGTGTTCATTAAGACAAACCAATCAAGAAGACATCCCAATAGAATCCACTAGAGATTTATTCAAAACACAGAGCATTGACATCTGTGGAAAAGTGCCACAAAAGATAAGTCAGCCTGACAGAGGGAGGAAAGAGCATTTCAGGCACAAAGAAGTGTAGGCGGAAAGGTGAAAGAGCCTAGAGAATGCCAGGAACTTAATAAAGATGATCAATGGGACCAAGATTGGGAGTGAAGGTGGGCACAGTCTGAGATGCGGGCAGGAGCCCTCACAGACACCAGATTTTGCACAGCCTTCTGGAGAAATTAAGGAGTTTTAACTTCATCATAACTACAGCGGAAAGACTGGAGAGTTTTAGGGTGTGTCTGTTGTGGGATAGGGAAGGTTGGGAGGTAGATGGGATGACTGGGAGTCCTGTGAGTAATGAGCAAATTTTTGAACAATACACTAGCTCCATGGTGGAGGACACATGGAGGAGAGCCAGTGAGACTGGGAGGCTGCTTTCCACATGTTAGTGAGTGATTATTGTCGCCGGGGCTCAGGTGGTGGTGGTACAGGGAAGAAATGCAGATGCTTCAGGTCTCCAAGGTTCTTTGTATACAGTTTCATGAAGAGACAATGGATGGCCAGGTGCGGTGGCTCACGCCTGTAATCTCAGCACTTTGGGAGGCCAAGGCGGGTGGATCACCTGAGGTCAGGAGTTCGAGACCAGCTTGACCAATATGGTGAAACCCCGTCTCCACTAAATATACAAAAATTAGCCAGGTGTGGTGGCATGTGCCTGTAATCCCAGCTACAAAGGAGTCTGAGACAGGAGAATCGCTTGAACCCAGGAGGCAGAGGTTGCAGTGAGCCGAGATTGCGCCACTGCACTCCAGCCTGGGCGACAGAGCAAGACTCCATCTCGAGAAAAAAAAAAAAAAAAAAGAAAAGACAAAGGAAAGTAATTTGATGAGTAATGGAGGAAATACTGAAGATAAAGTGGGAATATTGATGCTTTCTTTTGGTATACGGAATGAAGCCCAGTTTTTAATACAGTTTCTCATCTCTAATGTACAAAGGGCAAAATGTTATAATTCATTTTAGGAAAAATGAAAAAAAATCCAACTGAAATCATTTAATATCCAACAACATATACTGCAAAATGAAGATGAATGAAGACTTTCTTTTTAGACAGTTAATTTTAAGTTTCTTAAGTGATTAGGCCAGGGAAGATATATTTTGGTATGTATAGCAAGAGACTTAATTGGATACCTAATCAAAACTACAGATTTTTTTTCCCCTGAATTCTTTCCTTACATGATCATGCTATGATGTAATTGGTGAAATTACTCCTAGTTGACCCATAGAACTAATGAAAGCTCAAAGCTGAGAAGCCTGTATAATTTGATCTACAGTTTTCTGAAATGTGTTCTCCATATGGTCTAAACTATTTAGAGTTATATTATTTAAACTGCAACAAGAGTGCAATGACAGCAAAGTACTTTTGTTTTTGTATTTTTTCCTAAGTGCAAAGGATATTTTTTCTTGATAAAAAATGTTTGCTGTGGCTGGCAACTCTTTCAGTATAGGCATTGTGTTTCTAAGAAGAGCTTTGAGTTTCCTACACAGAACTAATTCCAGGACTTAGACTGACAAAGGGACAAGTAAACATGTTCTCTTTCTTTCCAGAAAACTCCAAGGTCATTCTATCTTTTCCAGGCTTTTATTTAAAATATATCTGTTCAAAATGTAATCTTTTCTTTTCTTTTCTTTTTTTTTTAATATAGAGATGGGGTTTCACCCTGTTGCCCAGGCTGGTCTTGAACTTCTGGGCTCCAGCAATCCTCACGCCTCAGCCTCGCAAAGCGATGGGATTATAGGAGTGAGCCACTGCACCTGGCCTGGAATGAACATAATTTTATTCCCTCTTCTCTCCCTGTTTTTTGCAGAAAATCACACAAGTCTGAGGACCTGTAAGGCAAATGGCATGGGCAATCCTGAGTCCTTTTTTAAAAAAGATGTGTTTTATTCTTCACAGCAGCCACCCTAGGGCCTCTATGTACAGGGGCCCTTCCTTTGCCTGTGACCACCAAGGAGTAATTTGAATCTCTTGTGCCATATGTTAGATGAGTTGTTAATTTTTTCATTGAGCCTGGATATTATTTTGAGATACTCATTCAAGTTCCTAGACCCCTCAAAAAACCTTGCAACTGCATAAGGTCCTAAAATCACTCATGGAACATTTCCAGTGAAGTGAGGAGGAGGCAGAAAATCCCCAAGGCTAAACCCCTGAGGTTAAAATTTTCAATGACTCTCTTATAAACACAAATTTGTGGTCTGAGATCTACGGACTGAAATCCACACCTATAAATTTATCTTATTTATGATTTTCTGAGCCTGTTTCTATCTCTCTTTTTGGAGAATGCCTTTCTTCTCACTGAGAGGTAATTTGAAATCTTAGATGTGGGTAGAAAGGTTTTTCTTACTTCAACCTGAATGGTTTGATTACTTTACCTATAAAGGTCAATTTTTTAAATGTTTGATTTCTGAATGTAATTTTTAAAGTCTTATGTAATCTGAGCTCTAGCTTGCTTCTCCTTTTTGAAGTCTCGTATGAGCAACGTTGTGCTCCTACAAATGTTGTCTCGCATTGATGTTTCAAGGAGGGCGAGTAGTATAAAGCAGTGCTTCCTAAATTTGGCAGCGTGGCAACCTCCTGGACTTTTCAGAAATATGAATTTCCAGGTTCTGCTTTAGACCTACTAAATCATACCACTGGGGAACAAGACTCTAGAGTTTATGTTTTATAAAGGCTTCCCAAGTGATTCTGATGTAACCATCGACTCATTTACAGATTGCCTTTAAGAGCTCTCTAAGCATTTTCTTGGACAGACTTAATTTACTTAGAAAACCTCTGTATTTGGATGTGAAACAATTTTAGGAGGTCTTTTGCCATTAGGAAGGGTCGTATGACAGGGCAAATATGGATTTTCATTTTGGTGGTGGCCACAGTGTTAATTTTAATAAAAGTTTAAATAATCTAACCACCAGAAATTAAATCTATTCCTGATATTCAGTTCTCAGGCATTTAGTTATGACAGGATGGGATTAAACATTTTAAAAACATGCATGGAAACCTATAAGGTCAAAACTCTTATTTTTTTTTTTGAGACAGAGTCTCACTTTGTTACTCAGGCTGGAGTACAGTGGTGCGATCTTGGCTCCCTGCAACCTCTACCTCCCGGGTTCAAGCAATCCTCCTGCCTCAGCCTCCTGAGTAGCTGGGACTACAGGTGCACGTCAACACACCCAGCTAATTTTTGTATTTTTTAATAGGACAGGGTTTCACCATGTTGGCCAGGCTAGTCTTGAACTCCTGATCTCAAATGATCCACCCACCTTGGCCTCCCAAACTGCTGGGATTACAGGCATGAGCTACTGCACCTAGCCCAAAACTCATTTTGACCTTACATTTGCAAATCTATTTTTAATGATTCACCATATAAGCTTAAACGATTAAATGTGCTTTGATAATTCAGACAGTCACATATTGAAGGCATAACTATATTTAGTTCCTAGTATTCATGTTCATTGATTACTGGATTTAAAATGAATATGGTAGTCCAATTCTTTGATTAAGCTGAACAACAAAAAACATATCATAAGCTACAAACAAATGGATATATACAAAATACTCATTTTGTCAGCAGAGTCTACAGTCTTGCCAGAAGGTGAGAGAAGACTAAATGTATTTCTTTTTTTCTTTTTTTTTTTTGAGACAGAGTCATCCAGGCTGGAGTGCAGTGGCGCGATATTGGCTCACTGCAACCTCCACCTCCGTTCAAGTGATTCTCCTGCCTCAGCCTTCCAAGTAGCTGGGATTACAGGCACCTGCTACCACGCCTTGGTAATTTTTGTATTTTTAGTAGAGACAGGGTTTCACCAAGTTGGCCAGGCTGGTCTTGAACTTCTGACCTCAGGTGATTTGCCCACCTTGGCCTCCCAAAGTGCTGGGATTACAGGCGTGAGCCACAGCGCCTGGAGAAGAGTAAATATATTTCTTAGCATATGATGTTAGTTTCCTTGAAAAGAAATGGGATAGGCTTTGTAATGATAATGGCCTGAGACCTAATTCAACCCAACATCATGTGGTAGGACGTTGTTAATTATTTCAAGCAAAACTTTTGCAGGATCTCCTTCTTCCTCTCCCTCTCCCTCTGCCTCTCCCTCTCCCTCTCCCTGTCCCTCTCCCCCTCCCTCTCCCCTCTGCCTCCCCCACACCTCCCCCTCCCCCTCCTCCTCCTCCTTTTTTTTTTCTTCTTCTTCTTCTTCTTCTTCTTCTTCTTCTTCCTTCTTCCTTCTTCTTCCTTCTTCTCCTTTCTTCCCTCCTTCCTCCCTTCCTTCTTTTTTACACAGGCTTTCACTCCCATTGCCCAGGCAGTAGTGCAGTGACACATCACTGACTTTCCAGGCTCAGATGACTCTCCCACCTCAGACTCCTGAGTAGCTGGGACTATAGGCATGTGCCACCACACCCAGATAATTTTTTGTATTTTTAGTAGAGACAGGTTTTCACCATGTTGCCCAAGCTAGTCTTGAACTCCTAGACTCAAGTGATCCTCCTGCCTTGGTCTCTCAAAGTGCTAGGATTATAGGCATGAACCACTATGCCTGGCCTCTTCCTTTTATATCCTCTTCTAGGTATTTCCAGATTCACAATACTGTTGATATCACACACATTTATCACAATAAATATTTGTTTACTAAATCAATGTGTAACTGAAACAAATGTAATTTAATTTCCCTCATAATTTGTGTGCTAAAAATAAATATTGAAGGGCAACCTAAGGTCTCTTGAGGAAGAAAAGTACTATCTTAGTTAATCCTAGCAACACTGATACTATACAAAGCACTATTGCACGATAAAAGCAAACATTATGTTTTTTGCAAGACACTCACAATTTCATTTAAAAAATAAGGCACACATACACAAAGTTAACTCAGAATAACATATGAAGGGTTGCATATGAATGAACATTATGCACTTTTTTTATAATTACACTTTAACAAATTGATACAAATGTTACTAAATTTTAAAACAGTTTATACTTGCTTATCTATTTCTTGAGTCCATATTTGTCTGCTATAAATGTAAAAAGGTAAGCTCAGGAATCAACCTGAGAGGTATTTGAGAATCCATACAAGTTAAATGTTTCTTTTAAAAAAGCAAATTCTTGGCCGGGTGCAGTGGCTCACGCCTGTAATCCCAGCACTTTGGGAGGCTGAGGCGGGTGGATCACCTGAGGTCGAGAGTTCGAGACCAGCCTGACCAACATGGAGGAGCCACATTTCTACTAAAAATACAAAATTAACAGGGCATGGTGGTGCATGCCTGTAATCCCAGCTACTCTGGAGGCTGAGGCAGGAGAATCAGTTGAACCTGGGAAGTGGAGGTTGTTGTGAGCCGAGATCGTGCTATTGCATTCCAGCCTGGGCAACAAGAGTGAAACTCTATCTAAAACAACAACAACAACAACAAAAACTTAGTGAACACTGTGAGTTAAAATTACTTATCTGCATTAATTTCCAGTAAGATCATGTGAGTATTCTGATGACAATAATAATCTATGAAGATCATTTTGAATTTGGCAGTGTTGAGTAAAATCATTATTGAAATGTATTTAAGTTATGTGTTTTCCTGATTTCTCAACAGGACAAAGACAATGCTATGTGTTCATCAAACCATTTTATTTTTGTCCTGAGCACATTGGAAGATGCATTTCCCAGTTTTCTTGCAGCAAGGTAGGATATCATATCACTAATTCTGGCCAATGGGATATTGGTGGCAACGATGTATGTATTTTCAGATCTGGTTCATAAAATCTCTTACTTACATTTCTCTCCCTTTCTTATGGATGACGTGTTGAAGTGGCAACATCACAATGGAAATAGTCTTTGTCTCTAAGTCACCACTTAGACATAAGTAACCCATCCACAAAAACCAAATTGTCAACCATATTCAACATGAGAAATAATATATGCTCTCAGGTGCTGAGATTTTTCTTTTTCTCCTCTTTTTAAATTTTTGTTAAAACAGTATAGCATAGCTTCCCTTGACTAATTCCCACTTCAGCCTGTGTGCTAAGGATAAGCAGGTTTTGTCCTCATATTGCTCAGCATTTTCATATACTCTGAAACACTCTCAGGTTGGAATAATATCTTGTCAAACTTTAACATCTTTATTAATCCTTGTAAAATTGGCTGTATACTTTATTTTCCATGTGTTGTTGAGAACTTTGTGACTTATGGAATGTTAAGTGAAAATTGTAAGTAGTTAAAAGAAAAGATAAATTATACAAAAATAGACTTAAAACTACCAAAGATTTGAAGAGAATTACAAGAGAAAGCAAGTGGCAAATTCCAAGGGAGTAAAAGATTATATTCGATAACTGAAATTGGATTTCTTTTATATTAGAAGGGTATGAACTTGAAAAAAAGAACTACCAACAGACATTTTTTGGGAGTTAATCCAATTTTTTGTCCATTTTTTCCTTTAACTACTTAAAAACAGCTAGTTAATGGATACGTAATTCATACAAATCATAGAGCATATTTTACTTTTTTAAATTTTAAGGATTTAATTTAATTAAAATTAATTTGTTGAATTATGTATTAGATCACATGGTTTGAAGTTCGAAAGATACTATATATGTATATCTATCTCTCTATCTATCTGTATATTTTTTGTTTTGTTTTGTTTTGAGATGGAGTTTCACTCTTGTTGCCCAGTCTGGAGTGCAGTGTCGCAATCTCAGCTCACTGCAACCTCCGCCTTCGGAGTTCAAGCAATTCCCCTGCCTCAGCCTACCAAGTAGTTGGGATTACAGGCGCCCGCGACCATACCCGGCTCATTTTGTATTTTTAGTAGAGACAGGATTTCACCACGTTGGTCAGGCTGGTCTTGAACTCCTGAACTCAGGTAATCCATCCGCCTGGGCCTCCCAAAATGCTGAGATTACAGGCGTAAGCCACTGCGCCCAGCTCTATCTCTATATATTTTT
Organism: Pongo abelii; assembly: GCF_028885655.2. Taxonomy (NCBI): domain Eukaryota; kingdom Metazoa; phylum Chordata; class Mammalia; order Primates; family Hominidae; genus Pongo; species Pongo abelii. The sequence goes on along the minus strand of NC_071988.2, from coordinate 186,845,137 downwards.
TATATACATAAAACAGATTTAATGAATCAGTATTCCAAGAAATGCCAAAGTGAGGTACCAAGACACTGGGCAAATTCCGTAAACACTCTACGCCCCAGTTTCCTTAACTGTGAAGCAGAGGCAGCTATGGAGTCTCCAGGAGGATGGCATCGTGGGAGAACTCCATGAGGCCATGTAAGGCAAGCACTTAGTCTTGCTCACAATAAACACTTAGGAGTAAAATCTACCCAAATGCAAAGACAGGATGCCAGTGTAGTTCTTCCAGTATCAAATGAAGGTAATGGTGGCGTTTCAAAAATCTAACCAAAGACATCTGCTTAGGGAATAAGAGGCTTAGGGTAAGATCTAAGGAATTCTAGCAAAACAAAAAACAAAAAAAACAAACAAAAAAACCCAATAGGACTCATCCCAACACGAAGAGAAAACAATACAAATCACAGGGAGGGAAATTCCAAAGTCCCCTAACATGAAAGGAATGCCTTCATCCTCAAGTGTGTGGCGTCCACGCTGGGGTTTGTCCAAGCACACAAACCTTTTAGGCTGAACGTTTCTGTAGAGCTTCAAACAGGCTGACCATGAAAAATCCCGGCCTGCTGGAGGAAGCTCGTGGAGACAGAGATGCCGTTTTCTTTGCCTATGTAGTTATTCTTCCACGTCCGCGAGTTCTGAAGATTTGCATTTTTGAGCAAAGATATCTACCCCTCAGATCCAAGTTAGTCCCGGCAGATGAACCTCTGGAATTTGCTTCGCAGTAATAAAGAGGAGTTTTCTAACTACGTTCTCATGCCAACTAAGCTTCAGGTGGCTTAAGGCTGCAAGGCTGCTGGTTCTCATCCAAAAAGGACCGATTTCTATTACTCCAGAGAAGAAGGTCTAATCATTTCATCTATGAACTAAGACTTTTCCTTGTTTATAATTTTTATTTTATTTTATTTTTTAAGAAGGGTCTCATTAGGTCACCCAGGCTGGAGTGCAGTAGAGCAAGATCACGGCTCACTGCAACCTCCACCTTCTGAGCTCAAGCGATCCTCCCACCTCAGCACTGCCCCCCACCTCCCTACTAGCAGCCGGGACCACAGGTGCACATCACCGGCTAACTTTTTTATTTTTCATAGAGACAGGGTTTCTCTAGGCTGCCCAGGCCAGTCTCCTGGACTCGAGTGATCCACCCGTCTCGGCCTCCCAAAGTGCTGGGCCCATGGTCGTGAGCCACTGCTCCCGGCTATAATTTTTCAAAGGAAATCAATTTGGTTCCATTTAACATACATTCAACCAAGACAAAGTATTAATATTTTCCTCTATGAAGAGACTTGGAGTTGGGCATGGTGGCTTATGCCCAAAGGCTGTACGTTCAAAAGTCTCCTTCCCACAATTGTTCCCAGACACTTAGTTCTCATTAGGAACAAATAATGCAACCAATTTCTTATTTACTCTTCCAAAGTTTGTATGCAATTGTAAGCAATGACATATCTGTATCTACTCAGTTCTGCCATTATAGCTTCAAAACAGTCATAGTCAATGAAAAAATGAATGAGCATGACTGTGTTACCACAAAACCATATTTACAAAAACGGGGCCGGGTGCGGTGGCTCACACCTGTAATCCCAGCACTTTGGGAGGCCAAGGTGGGTGGATTACTTGAGGTCAGGTGTTCGAGACCAGCCTGGCCAACATGGTGAAACTTCGTCTCTACTAAAAATACAAAAATTAGCCAGGTGTGGTGGCACACACTTGTAATCCCAGCTACTTGGGAGGCTGAGGTGAGAGGATTGCTTGAACCCATGAGGCAGAGGTTGCAGTGAGCCAAGATTGTGCCACTGCATTTCAGCCTGGGCGAAAGAGCAAGACTCTACTCAAAATAAAATAAATAAATAAATAAAAATACAAATAAATCACTAAAAACGGGTAGGCAGCTGTGTTCTTAGTTTGTCAACACGTACCCTAAGGCATTCATGTTATGAGTTAATTTCTGTCCTGTGCAATTAGGATAGTACCAGTTATGCACAACCCTTGGGAAAATTGAAAACATAGTCACTCAAATAATTTTCTGTATGGCTAATTCTCTTGCAAACTGTTGTTGAGAAAGGCTGTGGGATCTAGAAAACCATCTTGCAATTGATGTCAGCTAGTCCCTTTGGAACCTGAGAGCTGTGTCTCTGGAAATGGTAGGCTGTGATACATGTGGGACCAGCCCCTTTCATTCCTATTTAGTATCTTCAGTTTGTGATCTCTGTAATTTTACCTTGTCCCAGCCCCTGAAGTTGGGTTGGAAGCACACATTGCTGCCTTCTCTGTTCTCCTTCTAATTCCCTAATGTACACCACTTAATTGATGTAAACTGTATTTTTAAACAAACCTAACCTCATGAATAGTTGTTGTAACCTTTATTCAGTGGATGGGAAATTAATGGATACAGCACTAAAGATAATTTATTGATGGAGGAACCTCATGTAATTTTTGAGAGAAAAATCGGTGGCCAGAAGATTAATGACTCAAGCCCAGTAGCAGAGCATGTGGGGTCTAGGCTACACACACAGGTCGCGCCTTCAGAGTCACTTTGGGGTTATACAGAGCGGGATAAATTCTGAGACTGGGGAAAAACGCAGTTTACTTGTCTCTCCACATTTTTCTGTTCATATTTTTACTTCCTGCAAGACTTATGGTCTTTTCCTTGTACTTTAATGTCTTTTTCCACAGGGACTTAGAGACGAAAGAAGAAAAAGTTAAAACTTAAGCTGATTGGTTTAGTTTCTGGTTAACTCTTCAAATAATAGATTAAGCTTGAGAGAAGCTTGAAACCACTGAATGAAGTCAGCTTTTGTATTATTTGTGAACCTTAGTTATTCTTTCTCTACTTCCAGGTAGCACAAATAACGGATTGTTGGTTTTACTTTTAGAAAAATTTACATCTATTTTCCAGTCATTAGATAATAATCATTTTATTTGGATTGATAAATGCAAAGGTAACATTTTGAACCCATCTGTGTATTTCATCACTGTTATGAATGCCGGAAATACAAAGGTCTTCTTAAGAATAAGTGCTTCTGAAGTCCCGTCCTTTCTTCCCAAATCAGAGCAAAGAGAAATAAAGTACTTCAGTCTTTTATCAGTTAAAATACTAACAGATAGAAAATAACAAAGAATAGACTGTTTTCCTGCCTATTGTAAGGCAAAATAAAATGTTTACTTGTTGGAAACACTATACCTTTCTTTTAGCCTCTCTCCCCTATCTTCTTATTTCCCTTGATGGACTTTTTCTCTTATCTGAGCAAACTTTTTGTTTGTTTGTTTGACTCAGTCTCTCAGTGAACAGCGTACCGACCCATTAGCTCCAGCATTGGACTCTGTGTCGAGAGTAGAAGTTTGAAATGCAATTCTTATCCATCGTATTTCTCCAATTATTAACTCTCCTTTACTGCCTTTTAAATACTTCACAAAATGGAAACCCCTTTTGAATAAGAACAGCTGATTTTCTGGGAGATGGACAAGGCAAAGCTATGGAGAGATGCTGGGTTTCTTTGTTTAGTATGTGGCTGCTTGAAAGTTGCTATTAGATCCAGAGAACTTTTTTGTTAAGTGTGATTAGAGTTCAAAGAAAATGTTTATTTCTTAGCTCCTTCTATTGACAGAAACATAAGGCGTCTATATCTGTATATCTATAATAAAATTCAGAAGGCAAGTATATATTTAAATCTATATTAACTGCACACATAAAAACAGAAGGTATTTGTGATGCGTAGATTTCAAAAGGTCTGAGAGTTGTAATAAACACTCCAAACTTCATATACTTATCCGAACTCCTTCATCAAGAAACCGGGATGGGTTGCTAGGAGAACAGGATTTCTTAAGAAAATTCCTACACCTTCTAGTTTCTGTAAAACTCAGAACTTTCTCACTCAATTTACTATTGCTCTGACTGCAAATCAAAAATGATAGAACACTTAAAGTAAAAGATGGTAAGTTTGTTACTACATTGAAAAAAATATTTTATGCTGGATGAGAATACCGTTGAATAAATATCTCAGTTACTTATCTGAGATAGTTTGTCTATCCTTATAGGCAGACATGAATGGCAGAAATCCTATGTTCAGTATGTCTCTGTTACACAGTTGCTTTTGAAGCACTTTTTTTTGTTGTTGTTAGACAGAGTCTCGCTGTGTCGCCCAGGCTGGAGTACAGTGGCACAATCTCTGCTCACTGGAAGCTCTGCCTCCTGGCTTCAAGCAATTCTTGTGCCTCAGTCATCCAAGTAGCTGGGACTACAGGCACGGGCTACTACGCCCAGCTAATTTTTGTATTTTTAGAGACAGAGTTTCACCATGTTGGCCGGGCTAGTCTTGAATTCCTGGCCTCAAGTGACCCACCTGACTCGGCCTCCCTAAGTGCTGGGATTATAGGCGTGAGTCACTGCGCCCGGCCTTCTGAAGCATTTTGGATGGCTTTGGTAGATTGGTTATGCTTTGGGTAACAAAATAATAGCCTGGGGTTTTGGCAGTTATTTCTTTCCTTTTCTTTTTTTTGAAATGGAGTTTTGCTCTTGCTCCCCAGGCTGGAGAGCAATGGCGCAATCTTGGCTCACTACAACCTCCGCCTCCCAGGTTCAAGCGATTCTCCTGCCTCAGCCTCCTGAGTAGCTAGGATTACAGGCATGGACCACCACGCCTGGCTAATTTTTGTATTTTTAGTAGAGAGGAGGTTTCACCATCTTGGCCAGGCTGGTCTCTAACTCTTGACTTCAAGTGATCCACCCACCTTGGCTTCACGAAGTGCTGGGATTTCAGACGTGAGCCACCGTGCTCAGCCTTTTGCAGCTATTTCATAAACATGTTAGGGAGATTTTATTTTACATGTCCTCTTTAACATCTAAGTTGACAGGTTTTTAAAATTTTTTATTTTTTGAGATAGGTTTTTCTCTGTCACCTAGGCTGGAGCTCACTGCAGCCTCAAACTCCCAGGCTCAAGCGATCCTCCTGCCTCAGCCTTGTGAGTAGCTTGGACTATAAGCATGCCCACGGTGCCTGGCTGACCTGACAATATTCCTAATTGTGAAGTGCCTCCCATTTCCAGTCAATGCAGTAATATACGTAAGATGGGCTAAGGGAGTGAATGGAGCCTCATCCAAGTATTTGAAACCATGTTGTAGATTTTTCTGCTTTTCTGAAAAAACGTATCAGTAAACTTAAAAGTCCAAGTGTCCCAAAATGCTTTCCAATAACAATAGGTAGCGTTATTCAGCAATGATCCTAGGCACTGAGTTACACATTTTACTTATACTATCTCTCATCCATTCGTCAACCCAGCAAAGATTTTTAAAAATGCTCATTTTTTTCAGAGAGAACACCAAGGCTCAAAGAAATTAAGTAATTTACCCAACGTCATATAACAAGGAAAGGCTGGAGCAGACTCAAACCCAGATCTGCTCATCTCCAAAGCCCATTCTCTGTCCTCTCTAACTTAGTGAGCCCTTTTAAATATTTAGTACTCTGACCTGTGTGACTACTTGGTTAACCTTGTAAACATTCAGTTTACACCAGTATGCCTATCTCTGTATGGCAGAAAGCCATCTTTATTGAATCTTTCTTGAAAGTGAGCAGTATAGGGCAGGGGTAAGTACAGATAAAGCGCGTCTCTCACATGACTGAAACTCAGTGGCAATGGAGACCTGAGCTATGATTCTCACGAGATGCAGGTCGGTATCTTTGACTGTATCGTGGATTCCTTCCTGCCACGATAATGCTGCCAGCATTGATTGTGATGGTTTAATGTCTGTAAGAGTTATAAATAACAGGCCAGGTATGGTGGCTCATGCGTATAATCCCAGTGCTTTGGGAGGCTGAGGCAGAGGATCGCTTGAGTCCAGGATTTGGAGACCAGCCTAGGCAACATAGAGAGGCGTTGGTTCTACAAAAAATTACAGAAATTAGCTGGCTGTGATGACACATGCTTGTAGTCACAGGTACTTGGGAGGCTGTGGATCCCTGTAGTCACAGGTACTTGGGAAGCAAGAGGATCACCTGAGCCTAGGAACTCAAGGTTGCAGTGAGCTATGATTACACCACTGCACTCCAGCCTCAGTGACAAAGCGAGACCCTCTCTCTCTTTCTTTTTTTTTTTCTTTTGAGACAGAGTCTTGCTCTGTCGCCCAGGCTGGAATGCAGTGGCATGATCTCAGCTCACTGCAACCTCTGCCTCCCGGGTTCACACCATTCTCCTGCCTCAGCTTCCCGAGAAGATGGGCTTACAGGCGCCCGCCACCACTCTCGGCTGATTTTTTGTATTTTTAGTAGAGATGGGGTTTCACCGTGTTAGCCAGGATGGTCTCAATCTCCTGACCTCGTGATCCGCCCACCTCGGCCTCCCAAAGTGCTGGGATTACAGGCATGAGCCACCGCACCCGGCCTCTCTCTCAAATTAAAAAAAAATTATAAATAACAGAAAACTTTCAACTTTTAGGATGAATAAAGGACACAGAATGACAATTTTTCCTGGGTGCTTACACATTAAGGATTTACATAGTATTAGGACGAGAGATTTACAAACACTCATGTCTCTGTAAACCATATTGCTTCAGAAAACGTAGACATTTGTGTTTTAAAGCCTACTGAGGCAACGCTAATATTTCCATTGAATGTAAACCTTTCAAAATTTCTGCTGTAAAACTGAAAAAATATATAGTGTTTTTTCCCTCTTTCGCCTATTTCAGATACGGAAGCAATAACACAGTTACTTATAGCTTTTCATTATCATTTGTTAGGAGAATTAAGACAAAAATTATCATGTGTGTCGCAGGACCAAAAAAAGTGATTACAATTTATTTTTTTTTGTTTATCTTACCAAATTGTAACACATGTAGTTTTCTTCTTTCTCTGTGTTCTATTTTATTATTGTAACCACTTTGGCCTTTTTTGTGTGTGTGTGAGTGTGTAATCAATTGCAGCTAGAATGGTGTATAGCTCTTGATAGATATTTTGGATAATGCCAAGTCCCAGAAATGTTGTGAAGCCTTTCCCGAGTATTGAGTTCATTAATGGTTATTATCATCATGTTTAATCAGTAAGTGTTTTTAACTTTCTTCATTATCCCCTGCTCTTGTTTACTGTGGATAAGTAGTTCCCATGGATTGCTTCCTCTGTCTTCTTAGCGAGAAATATCGGCGGCTATGAGATCATAGCTCAACAGCTTCAATTCTATGCTCTTCCTCTGAGCAATTTTTCTTCTTTTCAGACTTTTTCCTTTTCTTTTCCTTTCCCTTTATTTCATGTTCTTGCTCTACAATAAAAAAGAATTTAGAAAAAAGAATGTAAATTCACCATTTGGAAAAAGTAGAAATTAACTTCGGTTATAAAAAGACTTGGGTGCTCACTAACGTAACTTTTCCTGTTGGCTAGGAAAGGGATTACACCTAGTGAAAGGAGACAGAGCAAGGATGAGAGGACATTTGCCCACTAAGAAGAGACTAGTGAACACTCATTTCTTCCTAGGTAATGTTTTGGTTCAACATTGCAAAGGCTAATGACATCTTTTGTAAGGTGTCAACCGCCTCTGAACTAAGAGGCATTAAGATGATGAGCAGAAAGAGCACTAAGATTGATGTTAAAATTAATGGCACGTGAGAAACATGTCACATATAAAGACAGAGAAAGCTGTAGAGGGCTGGGTGCTCAAGACAACTTGTGATAGATTTTGGGAGCCCACTGTCCACAGACTGGGATCCATAAGCCTGAGGGGCATTGTCACTTGGTCTGATAACCCATCTCAGTCTATTCTGGGGTCCCTGGATCTAGTGTGTGAGCTATCAAGATACCATTTCTTAGGCACTGGTTAATATTTCCTGAAATAAATAAGTTAAACAGGCCAGGTGCATTGGATCATGCCTGTAATTCCAGCACTTTGGGAGGCTGAGGCGGGCGGATCACTTGAGCCCAGGAGTTCAAAACCAGCCTGGCCAACAGGGCGAAATCCCATCTCTACTAAAAATTAAAAAATTAGCCAGGCGTGGTGGTGCGTCTGTAATCCCAGCTACTCAGGGGGCTGAGGCAGCATAATTGTTTGAAACTGGGAGGTGGAGATTGCAGAGAGCTGAGATAGCAACACTGTACTCCAGCCTCAACAGAAAGAGACTTTGTCAAAAAAAAAGAAAAAGAAAAAAATAAGTTAAACACCCTTTAAATGTAATTATGACTGTCCTCTGGAACCTCGAGAAATCTAGGCTGAAGCATTCCCTAGGCAAGAGAAGTAGTGAAGAGCTGAGGAAAACTACTAAACTAAAAGTCTCAGATTTTCTTTACTCTTTGCCACTAGTTTGCAGAATGATCTCTCATAAACATTTGATTTCTCTGGTTCTGTTTTTTAAATGTTTTAAAGGGGTTGTGTTGGGTGAGGCTTAAAGCACCTTATGGCTTTGAAATTTTACTTCTATGTACTTTGATTGCACATACTGTCCATTTATATTATTAATCCTGATGTCAATTAGCACCACTTATCTTCAATCATTCATTCACTCATTCATTCAGCAATTCTTACTGAGCACACACCATGCTTCAGACTGTGTTTTAAATGCTTGGGATACATCAGTGAATAAAACTGACAAAGATCACTGCCTCTTGTGATGGTTAATTTTTTGTGTCAACTTGAGTGGGCCGTGGGTGCCCAGATTAAAGATTGTTTCTGGGTGTATCTGTCAGGGTGTTTCTGGGTGAGATTAGCATTTGAATTGGTGGACTCAGTAACGCAGATGGCCTTCCCCATGTGAGTGGGTATCATTCAACCTGTTGAGGGCCTGAACAGAATAAAAGGCTAAGGAAGGAGGAATTCTTCCTGTTTTTCCTGCTTCACTACTTGAGCTGGGGATCTCATCTCAGATATTCTTCTGCCCTGTATTAGGCTGTTCTTTCTATTGCTTTAAAAAAATCCCTGAGACTGGCTAATTTATATTTATGTTTATTTTATTTTATTCATTTATTTTTTATTTTTTTGAGACAGGGGCTCACTCTGTTGCCCAGGCTGGAGTGCAGTGGTGCGATCTCGGCTCACTGCAGCCTTGAACTCCTGGACTCAAGTGATCCTCCCACCTCAGCCTCTTGAGTAGCTGGGATTACAGGCATGTGCCATCATACCCAGCTAATTTTTGTAGTTTTGGAGGGATGGGGTTTTGTTATGTTGCCCAGGCTGGTCTTGAACTCCCAAGCTCAAGAGATCCACCCTCCGTGGCCTCCTAAAGTTCTGGGATTATAGACGTGAGCCACCACGCCCAGAGACTGGGTAATTTATAAAGAAAAGAGGTTTAAGTAGCTCATGCTTCTGCAGGCTGCCCAAGCATGGCACCAGCATCTGCTCAGCTTCCAGGGAGGCCTCAGGGAGCTTTTACTCATGGCAGAAGGTGAAATGGGAGCAGACACTTCACATGGTGAAAGCAGGAACAAGAGAGCGAGGGGGAAGATGCCACACACTTTTAAACAGTCAGACTTCATGAGAACCTACTCACTATCATGAGGACAGCACCAAGGGGATGGTGCTAAACCATTCACGAGAAATTCACCCCCATGATCCAATCACCCCCCCACCAGGTCCCACCTTCAACACTGGGGATTACAATTCAACATGAGATTTAGAGGGGACAATATCCAAATAATATCATGCCCTCAGACTGTGGTTTACGTCACTGACTCTCCTGGTTCTCAGGTCTTCGGACTTGAATGGAATTATACCATCAGCTTTCACGGATCTCCAGCTTGCAGACAGCAGATCATGGATTTCTCAGTTTCCATAATCCCCTAAGTCAATTTCTCATAGTAAATCTCCTTTAAAAATCATTATATCAGGCCAGGCGCGGTGACTCATGCCTGTAATCCCAGAACTTTGGGAAGCCGAGGTGGGCGGGTGACAAGGTCAGGAGATCAAGACCATCCTGGTTAACATGGCAAAACCCCATTTCTACTAAAAAAAAAATACAAAATATTAGCTGGGCATGGTGGTGGGCGCCTGTAGTCCCAGCTACTTGGGAGGCTGAGGCAGGAGAATGGCGTGAACCCAGGAGGCAGAGCTTGCAGTGAGCCGAGATCGAGCCATTGCACTCCAGACTGGGTGACAGAGTGAGACTCTGTCTCAAAAAAAAAAAAAAAAAAACATTATATCAAAAAGATACCTATACTCATATGTTTATCGCAACAATGATCACAATAGCAAAGATATGGAATTAAACCTAAGTGTCCATCAATGGATAATTGGATAAAGAAAATGTGGTATGTATACACCATGGACTACTTAACCCATAAAAAAGAATGAAATCATGTTTTTTGCAGCAACATGGATGGAACTGGAGACCATTTTCCTGGGTGAACTAACTGACAAACAGAAAGACAAATACTGTGTGTTCTCACTTATAGGTGAGAGATAATCAATAGGTACAAATGAACATTCAGAGTGGAGTAATAGACATTAGGGACAACAAAAGGTGGGAGGGTGGGAGAGTAGTGAGGGTTGAAAATTACCTATTGGGTATAATGTTGACTATTTGGGTAATGGGTACCCTAAAAGCCCAGATTTCACCACTGTGCAGTATATGCACGTAAGAAATTTGCACTTTAGGCCAGGCGCGGTGGCTCACACCTGTAATCCCAGCACTTTGGGGGCCTAGGCAGGCTGATAACCTGAGGTCAGGAGTTCAAGACCAGCCTGGCCAAAATGGTGAAACCTCGTCTCTACTAAAAATACAAAAATTGGCTGGGCATAGTGGCACGCACCTGTAGTTCCAGCCACTCTGGAGGCTGAGGCAGGAGAATCGCTTGAACCCAGGAGACGGATGTTTCAGTGAGCCAAGATCACGCCACTGTACTCCAGCCTGGCTGACAGAGTGAGACTCTGTCTTAAAAAAAAAGAGAAAAGAAATCTGCACTTTACTCTCTAAATACTATATATATATATATATACACACATGCCCTTTTGTATCTGTGTTTATATCTATATTCTATTGGTCTGTGTTTCTGTAAACCTTGACTAATATACTCTTTCTTCCCATATCCCCAAGTTTACCTTCTTGCAGACAGAGATAGACAATACATAACAAAATATAATAAGGAAGAAAATGTATGGCATGTTAGCATGCACGATATAAAAAAAGTAAAACTTTGCAAGGAGGATCAGAAATACTGAGGTAAAGAGGAGATTGAAATTTAAATGACATGGTGAGCGTAAAGGTTATTAAGAAGGTGACATTGAGTAAGTACTTGAGGGAGATGAGGAGTGATGTATGTGAATATTATTAACTAAAAGAGTTGTCCAAGCAATGACAGCAGCCAGTAGAACAACCTAAAGCAGGAACCCCTCTGTGTATTTCAGAAATAGCTGGAAGAACAGTGTAGTCAGGGGTCTCAGAGACAGATACAGAAAAGAAGATCAAGAGGCTGGGTGAAAGACGTCTGGCTCTGTTAGTCATTGTAGGAATTTTGGCTATTGGTCTAAATGAAATAGCAAGTCATTACAAGATTTTGAGCCAATGAATGATATGCTCAATTATTGCCGTACTCTGGGGTGAGAGATGATGGTGGCTTGGATCAGGGTGGTGGCAGTGGAAGTTTAAGGAATGTGATCAAATTCTGGGTGTATTTTGAAGCTACAGCCAACAAGATTTGCTGATAGTTTGGATATGGGTTATGAGAGAAAGGTTTGTTTTGAGCCACTGGAAAGATGGAGTTGCCAACAACTTTGAAGGGAAGGCGGTGGGTGGATGAGGTTTTGGAAGCAAGATCAGGAATTAAGTTTCGATTTGACTTTGAAGTAGGCATGCTGAGCAGAAAAGAGGTCTAGGCTAGAGATACAAATTTGTGACTTATCAGCTTACAGATGTTGTTTAAAGCCAAAGTAACAAGGTAAAAGTGATCCCCAAGGGAATGTGTACAGCTAGAGAGGAGGTGGAAGGACTGAGTCCCAGGCACTCCAGCATTAGGGGGAACCTACAAAGGAGGCGCATAAGGACTGATAGGGGAGGTAGAGGGGGAACCAAGATGTGTATATCTACTCATTTCTCGTTATTGAAGGAATTCAGATTTAAAATCATCACCACAGTAACATTTTCGGCAGTTGTGAATAAATTAAGTTTGCAAACTGAAGAAAAAGAACAGAAAGAGAAGTGATGCTGCAGAATTTATTTTATACTTGGTGGCTTGAACACAACCCAGCCAATAGAAATATTGCATCTCCTGATGGGCTAGTTGAGGATTTTTCAGAGGAAATGATTCAAGTTCGCTTATATTTTGGGTAAGTAAATTCAGGCATTAAAGTAGTTCTAAGCCCATTGAGAATTAGCCCATAAGCTGGATACTTCTGTAAATTTATGATAACATTGCCACCCTCTCAGAGTCTTTTGAGGATGTCAGCAAGGAGTGAAGGTGGGGGTTTCTCTGCAGTGTCTGGTGACCTGTGATCAGAAGCCGAATGGAGGGAACTGAGATGTTGCACCTCACTAGACTGTGCTTTCTTGGAGGGCAGAGGTTGTGCTTTAGTCACCTTTATACTATGCAGCCCCAGCATATTGTAAGCAATTAGTAAACAGTTATTAAATGCATTATTAACTGATTATAATTAATACTTGATTGCTTACAACATGGCAGGTCTTGGAAATATGAAAATGACTAAAAAATACAATCTTTATTTATTTATTAAACATTTGCTCTTCTCAACAACTCTGTGAAGTAGGGTTATATTCAATTATCTTATATTCGCTTATATTCAATTATCTTACTCTAACAAATTAGGATTCTTCTTTTTTTTTTTTTTTTTGAGATGGAGTATCTCTCTGTCACCAGGCTGGAGTGCAGTGGCGTGATCTCGCCTCACTGCAACCTCTCCGCCTCCCAGGTTCAAGTGATTCTCCTGCCTCAGCCTCCAGAGTAGCTGGGATTACAGGCGACCACCACCACACCTGGCTAATTTTTGTATTTTTAATAGAGACAGGGTTTTGCCATGTTGGCCAGGCTAGCCTCGAACTCCTGACCTCAGGTGATCCACCAGCCTTGGCCTCCCAAAGTGCTGGGATTACAGGTGTGAGCCATGGCGCCTGGCCCCTGCAAAGTAGCTCTTATTAACCCTTTGTTGTAGGTGGACAAAACTGAGGCTCAGTGATATTAAGCTAATTTATCCAAGGAGTCAGAAGCAAATTTGAGATTTGAATGCAGAACTTTCTGATTCAAAGTCATGATACAATATTGCCTTCATTAAAATTAAATTTTGTACAATTATGTAGCCAAATTTAGAGCTTGCAGTGTAAAAATAGAGATTTATTAGTATTGAGTGAGAGTACAATTTTATTTTCTCATTGCAAAGTATGTAAATTAGAAGTGAAAGTTATTCTTTTCTAATTCTACTCATTAGAGTTCATGTTAAGAGGCAATAGTTCATTATATATATATTTCCAGATTTAAAAAACTATTTTTTAAAAAAAATATTTTTATACTTTCTCTTCCTCTCTGTGTATCTCTATAAGATATATTCATTTATTTCAGTTTTTTAAAATTATTATTATTATTATTATTATTTTTTGAGATGGAGTCTTGCTCTGTTGCCAGGCTGGAGTGCAGTGGCCTGATCTCGGCTCACTGCAACCTCCACTTCCTGGGTTCAAGCGACTCTCCTGCCTCAGCCTCCTGAGTAGCTGGGACTACAGGCACACGCCACCACGCCCAGCTAATTTTTGAATTTTTAGTAGAGACGGGGTTTCACCATGTTGGCCAGGGTGGTCTTGATCTCTTGACCTTGTGATCCACCCGCCTCGGCCTCCCAAAGTGCTGGGATTACAGGTGTGAGCCACTGCGTCTGGCCCTATTTTAGTTTTTAAACAAAAATGTGATTGTAGTAAAAGTATTGTTCTATATGTTGCTTTTTTACAGTAAAGATTGTGAAATTTCCCCACATATACATCTAGTTTTCTTCCTCTTTCCTCTTTCTTCTTCTCCTTTTTTTTTTTTTTTTTTTTTTTGAGACAGGGTCTCACTCTGTCACCCAGACTGGAGTGCAGTGGCACAATCATTCATCGCTCACTGCAGCCTCAACCTCCTGGGCTGAAGTGATCCTCCCACTTCAGCCTCCCAAATAGCTGGAACTACAGGTGTGCACCACTGCTGCCAACTAAATTTTTTAAATTTTTTGTAGAGATGGGGTTTCCTTATGTTGCCCAGGCTGGTCTGGAACTCCTGGGCTCAAATGATCCACCTGCCTTGGCCTCCCAAAATGCTGGGATTACAGATGTGAGCCACTGCGCCTGGCAGGTTGCCTTTTCAACCTGTTGATTGTGGCTTTCAATGCACAAGTCTTTAAGTTTGATGTAGTTTATGTCATTTATTTATAGGTATTTATATTTACTTTTGTTTGTTCTTACTTTTGGTTGCATATGCTTTTGGTGTCATAGCCAAGAAATCATTGCCAAGTCAAAAGCTACGATGCTTTTCTTATGTTTTATTCCAGAAGTTTTATATTTTTGAGTCTTACATTTAGATCTTTAACACATTTTGAGTTAATTTATATGTATCATGTGTTATAGACTGAATGTTTCTGTCCCACTTAGCCCCAAATTCAGATGCGGAAGCCCTAAACCCTAGTGTGTGTGTTTCGAGATGGAACCTCTAAGGAAGTCATTGAAGTTCAATGAGGTCCTAAGGATGGGGCTCAGGTCTAATAGAATTAGTATCCTTATAAGGGGAGACACCAGAGATCTTGCTCTTTCTCCCTGCATTCACACAAAGAGGAAATCGTGTAAGCAAACAGCGATATAGTGGCTGCCTACAAGCCAAGAGAAGCAGCCTCAGAATAAAACCTACTTGACCAGTACCTTGATCTTGGACTTCCCAGCCTCCAGAACTGTAAAAAATAAATTTTTATTGTATAAGCCATCCAGTCTAAGGTATTTTATTATGGCAGCCCTAACAGAATAATACCTGGTGTAAGATGAAGGTCCAACTTCATTCTTTTGTATGTGGATATCTAGTTTCTTTGTTTTATAATTTTAACTTTCATTTTAGATTCAGGGGGTACAAACACAGGTTTGTTACCTGAGTTATTGTGGGATACCGAGGTTTGGAATACAAATGATCCTGTCACCCAGATAGTGAGCCTCGTTCTCAATCATTAGTTTTTCAATCCTTCTTTTCTCCCTCCTAACTCCATTAGTCTCCAGTATCTATTGTTGTCCATGTTTATATTCATGAGTACCCAACATTTAGCTTCAGCTTATAAGAGAGAACATAATGGCATTTTATTTCCTGTTCCTGTGTATGTTTGCTTAACGTAATGACCTCCAGCGTCAGCCATATTGCTGCAAAGAACATGATTTTGTTCTTTTTTTATGGCTGCATAGTATTCCATGGTATTCAGTTTTCTCAACACCTGTTGTTGAAGAGGAGGCCCTTTTGAAATTGAATGAGCTCTTTATTCTAATCCATTGGTATTTTTTTTCTGTTTTTATGCCAGTGCTACACTGTATTGATTACTGTGGCTTTGTAATGTTTTGAAATCAGGAAACAGGAGTCTTCCAACTTTGCTCTTATCTTTCAAAATTGTTTTGACTAGGGTCCCTTGAGATTCTATATGAATTTTATGATAAATTTTTTTATTTCTGCAAAAAAAGTTATTGAATTTTGATAGCAACTTTGTTGAATCTGTAGAAAACTTTGAATAGTATTTGGATTTTTATGTATACTGAAGTGGTCTTCCATAGTAGTAATCACAGTTCAGATGCTGAATTCACCAATTAATAATGCTAAATGAAAAATTAAAAAGACAAAAGCTTTTGAAACAAATTCAGTACTTTGAAATGCTATAAAATTTAGACAAATTTTGGCAAATTTCTCTTTTAGGAATTATAGACTGCATCTTCATGTGTTCCTTTCCTCAAATCTCACGTAGAAAACCTTAATTAAATAAACCGTGAAAAAAATTATTGCTAATGATTTATTGGCAAAATTTACATCAAGACAAACTAAGTTTCCCAAAGGGTGGAGAAATTTGCCAAAATATTGCGTAAATATTATATTACTTCAGAACACTCCTTTTGTCAATGAGTTCCTACACATCTTTAAAAAATATATTTTCAATTATCTCCCCCTTTTTAGACAGCTTTCAAGAAACTGCTTTGAAAAAGGTTAATGATAATCTAAAATGTTGCTACTTAAAGTGTAGTCTGTGGTCTAGCACCATGACATCACTTGAGAGCATTCTGAAACAATGCAGAATCTCAGATCTACTAAATTAGAAGTTGCATTTTAACAAGATCTTCAAGGGAATCAAATGCAATTAAAGTTTTGAGAAGCACTGATTAATGCATAGCTAATTCAATGGAACTTTGTGTAGCAAGGATCTGAAGCATCAGCTTGCCCTGCCTTGCCCAGGAAATTTTGTGTAGCTGACAATAATATTGAATAGAAAACCAAATACCATATGTTCTCACCTATAAGTGCGAGCTGAGCTGTAGATACGCAAAGGCATACGGAGTGGTATAAACAGACATTGGAGACTCAGAAGTGGGGAGTGTGGGAGGGGGTGAAGGATGAAAAATTACCTATTGGGTACCATGTACACCATTAAGGTAATGGGTACACTTAAAGCCCAGACTTCACCATTCCACAATAAATTCAAGTAACCAAAAACCACTTGTACCTTAAATCTATTGAAATAAAATTAACTAATAGTAATAATATTGACAACAAAATGTCTGAGAACCATTGCTATAAATGATACTGTAGACATTATAACTAGTTTGTTAGGAATGAGTAAACTTTTGGAAGGCCAAGGCAAGTGGATTGCTTGAGCCTAGGAGTTCGAGACCAGCCTGGGCAAGGTAGTGAAAACCCCATCTCCACCAAAAAATTACAAAAATTAACTGGGTGTGGTGGTGTGTGCCAGTAGTCCCAGCTACGCAGTATGCTGAGGTGGGAGGTTGGCTTGAGCCTGGAAGGCAGAAGTTGCAGTAAGCTGAGATCGCACCACTGCAGTCCAGCCTAGGCAACAGAGCCAGACCCTGTCTCAAAAACTAAAAAATGACTAAAACTACCAAATGTATTATAATTTTTAAAACAGTGATACATCATGTCTTCTTTCATAGTAGGCAAATAAATTAGTATGTCTAACAGATTTAAATATTTTAATGATAATTAAGAAAACAATAATCTACTCAATGTAATACATTTATTGAGAATAAGAAAAAACAGTCCAAGATAACATTAGAAGTAGCTATAAATTAACGACAAAAGAGGATAGAAGTTATATCTGTGATCTGGAAAAAAAATCTTGAAAGTGACTATTTTTGGATATTTTTCCTTATACACATAACAAGGATTAAAGAATAATTTAATTATTATATGGAGTTTTTCAGCTTCAATGCTAGCCTCTGAATGTTTGCAGATTCCACAGATCTGCAAATAATTAGCTGACAACGCTGGAATGCAGAAACAGGTCTATAATCTATTTGTTGATTGACCATATGTATTTTTCTTTGAATATATATTTTTCTAAAATTGTTAAGGTCTTTTATTTGATTTCTTAAGATAACCTCTGCAGCATTTGTTTCTTACATTAAAATTCTATACTTACACATTCTTTTCATCATAAAATCTAGAGGTGAAACTAGATCAACAGATGAATATACCCAAAAAGTATACTTTTTACTAATGAAAAGTATTTATTATTTGACCAAAAAATATTAACCTTAAATATTGTAAAGTTTTGGTAAAGTAAAAATACAAAACTTTATTTTATTTTTCTTGTCAAAATTTAGTCACTTTGAGGTTTTCTGTGTTTTATTTTTCAGAAGCCTTGGTTACTGGAAGCATGAGAATCAAAACTAAGGCTAATTTACTTTATTTGTAGTCATAAGAATTTATTCCCACTCCCACTGCATCACTGGACTAATAAAAAATGGAATTTATAAGTGTCATGTGATGTCATTTAAAATGAATTACATGCATGTTGAAATTTATTAGATAACCTTATTAGTGATTTTGCAATTTGTAACATATGTAAATAATTTAGTTTTCAGAGCTTGTTTTAATACTTGAATACTAATTCATTTAAAAGGATTTTTTTTAAAAAAATACAGTATCATTCAAATCAGTGATAGCAGGTGAAGTAATTATTTAGCTTATAAGTTTTCAAATTTCCTGTTTAGGTGTTTTAGTCATCATAGCAGTTCATGTATATTTTTTAAAGTTAGGATTTTGCTTAGTAAAATGTGCCTAGAAAGTAAAATGTGCCTAGAAGAATTCTGATGCTGTGTGCGGCCGATTAAAAACTAGGGAATCATGTGTTCATTGCTTATCTGGTTCCCTGGAATATATTGTGAGACAGAAGTAGGCATAACCTGAAGAAAGGAAAGCTGAATGAAGTCTCCAAATGAATAAATGTGTATTTTAGGGTCTCAAGTCCTCTTCTATGTATAACTAGATTTCTAGTCCTTTGTTACATAAAAACAGACATTCTACGTAACAGTTTTAGGCTTGTTTGATGTATCATGGAAATAACTAAGAAATCTAAGAGAATACAGACTCAGAGAGAGAAATATTAACTTCAGTTTTTGTCAGAGAAGGATAAAAGATGAAACAGAACTTATTCTCAAGAATAAGTACCATCTTCCAACATTGCTTATCTCTTGAGTTGCAGAAATGCACTGTGGTAATGCAAACACATTTGTGACAAAGCGTCGGATTAATAAAATTTAGTGAAACCCTTACATCTCTGTAATGACTATGGGGTAAAATTCATTTGAATTTTACTCTTTTCCACTTATAAATCTTCTATATAGGTAGGAGCAAGATCCCAAAAGCTAAATTACTAAAAATTATGCATTGAGAATATTGTACCTCTACCCAGTGAAGTTTCTCTTAGAGTGGACAAATATTTTGGTAGTCATGAAAATGCAATCATTTAAAATGTTCAGGTTAAATGACAAGATGACTTTTATGTAAGTACAAGATTCTTAAGTTATTCCTTAATTCAGTCCATATAGATATTTGAGAAACTTTTTTGACATTACCTATGGAGTGTAGATAAAGGAGAGACTGAGGTCTTTGCCTGAGTGAGTTCATTTGTGCCTCTGCTGGCCTTTGATTCTCCCTCAGTGCTTAACAGCAATGCTGCTGACAGACCTGTTTCTGCATTCCAGCATTGTCAGCTAATTATTTGCAGATCTGTGGAATCCGCAAACATTCAGAGGCTAGCCTTGAAGCTGAAAAACTCCATATAATAATTATCCTTTAAACCTTGTTATGTGTATAAAGAAAAATATCCAACAATAGTCACTTTTGAGATTTTTTTTTCCAGATCACAAACAATTTTCAAGTAAGAGCATTAGCCTTGCACACAAATCAGTTTCTTGTTTTTATTGCTTCTTAAATCCAAAGTTCCATTAATGTCTCAGAACTCAATTTTCCAGTTAAAACATAAAATCAACACATTTTTCTTTTGGGAATGATAAATTATATACTGAAATAGCATATAGAATACCAAAGATTGCCATTTGAAAATGTTTAAAATTTCTAAAGGAGATATAAAATATAGCACGTTTTTAAATCTAGCTCAAAAAGTGCTCTTAAAAAATTAGAAGAAAAGGGCCAGGCGTGGTGGCTCACGCCTGTAATCCCAGCACTTTGGGAGGCCGAGGCGGGCAGATCACCTGAGGTCAGGAGTTCGATACCAGCCTCAACATGGAGAAACCCTATCTCTACTAAAAATACAAAATTAGCCGGGCGTGGTGGTGCATGCCTGTAATCCCAGCTACTCGGGAGGCTGAGGTAGGAGAATTGCTTGAACCTGGGAGGCAGAGGTTGCGGTGAGCCGAGATCGCACCATTGCACTCCAGTCTGGGCAACCAGAGTGAAACTCCGTCTCAAAAAAAAAAAAAAAAGAAAAATTAAAAGAAAAGAAATTTTATAGATTTGGATTGGCCACGAGTAGTTAGTTTATCTGAAATATTTTTGCATCAGTACTACCTCAGGGCATTAAGTTTGATGATTCTGTTTCTCCTTTTATAATATGAAAATTCTAATATCTCTCACAGTTTTACCACACAGGGCAACAAAGTGCATATATCCCTTTAAATAGTGTTATTGATCAGAAGAATTGGCACTAGCAAGTCTCAAGAGTTAGAGGGAGCAATTATCCTCAGCTCTCTACTTTTCTGAAACATAATTATTACATAGCATTAAAAACATTCTTCCAAACAGGGACTAGTGGGTTCAATGGATTGCTGACGATATTTATTTTCCAATAAAAGCAAGTTATTGAAAATACATCTGAGAAACATTTCTACAGTCTTCCTAATATATATTGTGTAAAACTGAGGATGGTGGGGAGAATCCTTGAAAAGTACTGAACCGAAGAGCTGAGTGTAGAACCTAGGCAGGAAATGGTATTATAATTCTGAAAAACTGACGATAATATGTGCTCCAGTGTAGTAGTAATCTATATATAAGTAGATTGCCAAAGATGTTAAAAGAACAAATACATGTCTAAATCAGAAAGCGACACTATGTTCAAAGACTTCCTCTTAAATGGCTGACATAAAGCACTAAAAAGACTTGAAGAGAACAGGATGAAAAATAGGCCTATATCCTTGGGCACATGATAGTGTGCATATGTTTACATAAAACACATTTGTTTTTAAAGAGGTAAGGATTTGGAGGCCAGGATTAAAAGATCTAGAATTTCCATTATCCAAGTAAAGTGAGTTCTAGTTCACGACATTTGAGATTCAACTGTCATGGAAGAGAGAAGACAGAGAACAGTGGGCCTACTCTGACTGTATCCACTAGTTTTAGCTTTTAAAAAAAAAAAAAGCCCAAATGCTTATTTTTAACTTTGAAAAAAAAGAATAGAGAAAAGAAGGAAAAAAACGAGAGAGAAAAGAAGGAAATAAATTAAAATATAAGAGCATCACTGTGTTTGTCCTGTGGAAACTATGCATTTCTTTTTTTCTTTTTTTTTTTAATTGAACACTTCATGAATTTGCATGTCATCCTTGCACAGGGACAATGCTAATCTTCTCTGTGTCGTTCCAATTTTAGTGCATGTGTTGCCAAATCGAACGCCATTTCTTTCTCTAAACATCTTATAGTAGTTTAAAAAAATCTTGACACACCATTTAGTATCTCTCCAAATGCTGTCCAGAAAGTAGTAACTAATCCCAATTTACCACAAATGTCAATATCCCATTGTTAAGTAGTTTTAAGAATTATTTAATAAAAACTCGGAGATATAAAAAAGGAGACTGAAAATTATTAACATACAACCATCTATCCCTGAGGGTAGGACTTAATGTCACTTCTCTCCCTTAAGTTGCTGTCCTTAAACATTTCTGCGAAATGTTCTTTAGTTTGTGCAAAGAATTACTGGTGCCACCTGTAACCTCATGGTTCTACTAGAAATTCCAAGAATAAAGTTTGAGCTATGATTCCTATTGTTTATGTGTGCTTATCTAAGCTCAAACAATTTTTTAATTAATGTTTTTGTGTCCTATACCTACTCATTTATGTTCAAAATGGTCCATCTGGATGAAATCAAGCAGGCTGTAAGCCTTTTGACCCAATGTAAAGTGTCCAAATGTTCAAACAATGCAGTGACAACGTCCTTTGGGATAAGGGAAAATTTAATCCAGCTTTATTGGCTTGGATCTATACCTACAAGGCCTTGCCACTAGCATTTAGGTGTTTAGGCACACAAAAAAGAGGGATTTTAGTAGCTGAAGTGTGAATACATTTTCTGGATAACTAGTTTCTGACTCAATAATGGTAGAAAAGAGCACTAGAGTTCTAGTACAAAATATACATAAAAGCTAAAATATGTTTTCAAAAGTGAGCAAATATTAATCTCTTTTTTTATTTTTGTTATCCATAAATCCTAGGGTTTCTGGCAATAATTCAGATTATCCATAGCAGAATTTTAACTATCCCTAAGGAAATGTAGTTATCATCATTTCTGGAAGGATGTCTTTGATGTACTCTTTCACCTGGAACACAGACTAGGCCCTGGGAACAGCTTTCAGGTTGCTCCTGAATGGCATTTTCAGTAGCTGCTAGGGTAGTTTAAATATAACTCGCTACATAAAACTGGAGCCACAAAGGCTGTAACTGCCGGCTGGTGGGAATTGTTTTACTGAGCAAATAGTATAACAAACATCCATCCTTAGCAAACATCCTTCAACCAAGATTAAGTTCCTGGGAAATTGTGGCACAAAAATAAGTTTTATTATTTTTCTAAAATCTGTGAAGTTGATTTTTCTTTAGGGTTATAATATTTAGATTTAAATTTGATAATGGTTTATTTTACATGCTTTCTTAAAAGTGCTGGAAGTCTCGGTCATTTCCGATAGGAAACCATAGTTTATGTGGTCTTTAGGGACAACAGCTATCCCTCATAATATGTGATTTTTACTAGCTACAAATTGAAGTTTGGGATGGGATTTAGGGAGCTCTGAAGATCTGGGCTAGTTGTAGCCATGACGTTTAATAACCTATTCCAAATGATATTCTACTTCTTCCATTATAAGAAACTGATTCTTAAAAATTCTCAAAAGACAGGTTTCCTTTTGTTAAAGATATATGTATATGTATATATATATATGTGCATACACACACAAGAAGCTTAAAAATTATGTAAATAGATGCATTGCATAGCTGAACACTGAATAAGATTAAGGTTAAAGATATATATATATATATATATACTCACACACAATAAGTTTAAAGATTATGTAAATAGATGCATTGCATAGCTGAACACTGAATAAGACTAAGGTTAAAGATATATATATATATATACACACACAATAAGTTTAAAGATTATGTAAATATATGCATTGCATAGCTGAACACTGAATATGATTAAGGTTAAAGATATATATATATATACACACACACAATAAGTTTAAAGATTATGTAAATATATGCATTGCATAGCTGAACATTGGATCTGTATCTCAAATTCATTTCAATAACAAAGAAAATATATTTGGTACCTACATAAATAATTCCTTAAATATGGTTACTATTTTATAGTTTCCATATCATTTGATTCTCACAAAAACCTTGGTATGTGGTGTTATCTCCATTATATAGAGCAGAAGATTGAATCTTACTAATGTTTGATGATGGACTTTGAACTTTGGAGTTAGTTAATAAAATCTTGAAAAACAAAGTGTAAACAAACAAGCCAAAAAAATGGTTAAAGAAACCCATTTTGGAGTGTTTTTAATTGCTCTTGTCATGAAGAAATCATTCTTCTTTTAGTAAATGTTACAAGATTTTTTTTTACTTTTTATTTATTTATTTTTTTGAGATAGTCTTGCTCTGTCACCAGGCTGGAGTGCAGTGACATGATCTCTGCTTACTGCAACCTCCACCTCCTGGGTTCAAGTGATTCTCCTGCCTCAGCCTCCTGAGTAGCTGGGATTACAGGTGCGTGCCACCACACCCGGCTAATTTTTTTGTATTTTTAGTAGAGACAAGGTTTTGCCATGTTGCCCAGGCTGGTTTCGAACTCCTGAGCTCAGACAATCTGCCTGCCTTGGCCTCCCAAAGTGCTGGGATTACAGGCGTGTGCCACCGCGCCCGGCCTTACAAGATTATTTTTACAACTCACAGAATTTGAAAAAACAAAAACAAAACCCAAACAAACAAACAAAACCTTGGGGAGCGGATGATGATAGCAAAGATCATTTGATTTCGTGTATGGCTACTAATCTCTTCTTTTCCAAACACAGCACTCCAAAAGCATCCTATTTACATAATTAGTCCAGTGAGCCCAGCTATGGCACAACTCCTTGAGATGATTCTGTATTGATTCTTGTGATTCTCAGGCTCATAAGTAGGACCCAGGATTCCCAAACCTAGGCCTTTCTTATTTCCATTTCAACACTGTAGGAAGTAAACTGTTAGTAAATCTTATTTCTCCCAGCATCTTTGTAGTCCCTTCAACAGGAACCAACGAACCATATTCTTCAATTTACTGGCTTAGTGCTGAATTTCCTTTCATACAAAATTCATTATATACTATCTGATTCTACCTGTTTGTGGTTGTTCTGCCATCTTTTTAAAAAGTTTTCTTATACTCATCAAATGACTTTTTCTGTATTAGAAAAAGTACTTTATCCAAAACGTGACATATAATACTATCAAGAACCAATAGCCTCTAGCAGTTACATTTACCCACCACAAATAAAACTCCTGTTTGTTTCAGGGTTCAGTTAGAGAGCTAGCCAAACTGCGGTCACTAGTCTATAATAACTCAAAGGAGAGCAGTCTTGGGAGTCAAGCTTGGAACGTCTTTTGTCCCCTTAATCATATATTTTACATCTCCCTGGGGAGTGGTGAGAAAGTCTTGATGTGCAGTTACCACTCCCACAGTATTAAGCTCAACTCCCAGCTGGGCCCTCGCCCCCAACTTTCTTCATCGTTAGTTGTACTTTTAATTTTTATTTTTAGGGCCACAATTCTTCCAGCCAATGATGTGTGAGCTGGGGAATTTATTATGCTCTGGTGAGGGGAAATAATGACTGGAATTCTTGTCATTTCCAACTTACTAAAGCAGTACTTTGAGAGTTAATTTTTAAAATTTTATGTTATTAAAAAAACTACTTCTTTTTTTCACATTTTCTGAGGTTTTTCCTATATAGGTAGTTACAGGAAAATTCATATAAATGAAGTGAAAATGTCAGTACAGGCAAAAATTAATTATTTTATTTTAGCAAGATATATCACATATTTTTCTTTTTATGTGTGTATGTATTTATTTTTTCAGAGATGGAGGTGGGGGATGCGGTCTCGCTGTGTTGCTCAGGCTGGTCTCGAACTCCTGGCCTCAAGTAATCCTCCCACCTTAGCCTGCTAAGTAGCTGGGATTACAGGCATGATCCATTACACCCAGTTTATGGATCACATGTTTTTCTAAGAAGCATGAAGAAAACACTGTTTTCTGTATTGGCAGATGTTTAGAAGTTTCATTTCCATTTAGAAATGGAATGGAAATTCCTTTTTTTTTTCTTTTTTTGAGATGGAGTCTTGCTCTGGTACCCAGGCTGAAGTATAGTGGCTCAACAGGGGCTCACTGCAACCTTTGCTTCCTGTGTTCAAGCAAGTCTCCTGCCTCAGCCTCCCAAGAAGCTGGGTTTAGAGGCTCCTGCCACCATGCCTGGCAAATTTTTGTGTTTTTGGTAGAGATGGGGTTTCACAATGTTGGCCAGGCTGGTCTTGAATTCCTGACCTCAAGTGATTCACCCTCAGCCTCCCAAAGTGCCGGGATTGCAGGTGTGAGCCACCGCACTCAGCAGGAAATTCCTTGTTTTTTTTTTTTTTTTTTTTTTTGAGACAGTCTCGCTATGTTGCCCAGGCTGGAGTGCAGTGGCCTGATCTCAGCTCACCGCAACCTCCACCTCCCGGGTTCAAGCAATTCTCCTGCCTCAGCCTCCCGAGTAGCTGGGACTACAAGTGCGTGCCACCATGCCTGGCTAATTTTTATATTTTTAGTAGAGATGGGGTTTCACTGTGTTGGCCAGGCTGGTCTCGAACTCCTGACCTCGTGATCCGCCCGCCTCGGCCACCCAACATGCTGGGATTACACGTGTGAGCCACCACGCCCGGCCCGGAAATTCCATTTTTATTTAGAAATTAATTTAAGAGATCCAATAAATTCATTTTTTTGAAATAATTACTGTAAGTAAACTATTATAAAGTCTTTAAAAACTATCCTGTATGTACAGATATCCAGTTATTCACAGATAGAGAACTTTAGTTAAACCTTGCAGTACTGTTTACATATTTTATCGTTTCTGTATTAATTTATTTGATATTTGATGTGAAAATTCAGAACTTTGTTATTCAATGCTGAATTAAGTAGTACTCTTTTTAAGTTTAGGAATCTCTCCTATGATGTTTATATCACTTAAGAGATAAAGTAGTGTTGGGGCCGGGCGCGGTGGCTCATGCCTGTAATCCCAGCACTTTGGGAGGCTGAGGCGGACAGATCACGAGGTCAGGAGATCGAGACCATCCTGGCTAACACGGTGAAACCCCGTCTCTACTAAAAATACAAGAAAATTAGCTGGGCGTGGTGGTGGGCGCCTGCAGTCCCAGCTATTCGGGAGGCTGAGGCAGGAGAATGGCGTGAACCCGGGAGGCGGAGCTTGCAGTGAGCCGAGATGGTGCCACTGCACTCCAGTCTGGGCGACAGAGCGAGACTCCGTCTCAAAAAAAAAAAAAAAAAAAAGAGATAAAGTAGTGTTTTATGGGTTTATAAAATTCATTTTTAAAATTTATGTAGGGTAAAATTCACTTTTTTTTTTGAGACGGAGTTTCACTCTGGTTGCCCAGGTGGAGTGCAATGGTGCGGTCTCAGCTCACTGCAACCTCTGCTTTCCAGGTTCAAGTGATTCTCCTGCCTCAGCCTCCCGAGCAGCTGGGATTACAAGCATGTGCCACCACCCCTGACTAATTTTGTATTTTTAGTAGAGACAGGGTTTCTCCATTTTGGTCAGGCTGGTCTCGAACTCCTGACCTCAGGTGATCCACCCGCCTCAACCTCCCAAAGTGCTGGGATTACAGGCGTGAGCCACCATTCCTGGCCCAAAATTCACTTTTTAAGGTAGATAGACCCATGTGTTTTGACAAATGCACAGACAAATGCATCACCCATCATCAAGATGTGGAACAAGATTCTGGCTTGTACAATTCCCCGTGCTACTCCTTTGTAGTCAAATCTTCTTCCTGGCCTTAATGCCTGGCAGCCACTGTGCTGTTTTCTGTTTCTGCGGTTTGGCCTTTTCCAGAATGTTACATAGGTGGAAGCATCCACTATGTAACTTTCTGAAGTCGGCTCTTTTTGCTTGGCACAGTGGGTCTCACCTGGGAAAAACCTTGGCCTCTCCAGGGGACATTTGGCAATCTCGGGAGACATTATTGGTTGCCACAACGAGGTGGGTTGGGGAAGTGCAACATGGATCTAGTGGGAAGAGGCAGGGAGGCTGCCAAAAGTCCTCCTATGCTTAGGACAGCCTCCTACAACAAAGAATGATCTGGCCTAAAACAATAATGAGGTTGAGAAACACTAACTTAGCAAAACACATTTGAGATTCATTCATATTGTTGCATGTATCAATAGTTTGTTTCTTTTTTTATTGCTTAATAATATTCTGGTTTATAAATGTATTATAGTCTGTTTATTCATTTACCTGCTAAAGGACATTTGGGCTGTTCTCATTTTTTGGCAATTGTGACTAATGGTATAAACATTTGTGTAAATGTTCTTGAGTGAAGGTAAGTACTGGGAGTAGGATTGTTTGGTTCTTTGGTAAGCATATGTTTTATCTTTGTAAGAAATTCCAAACTGCTTTCCAAACTGGCTGTACCATTTTGCATTCCCACCAGCAACATATGAGAATTCCAGTAGTTCTTCATCTTCAGCAGTACTTGGTATTGTGTGTGTGTGTGTGTGTGTGTGTGTGTGTGTATGTAAATGTAGTACATATAGCGCCAGGAATGGTGGCTCACACCTGTAATCCCAGCACTTTGAGAGGTGGAGGTGGGACAATTGCTTGAGGCCAGGAGTTTGAGACCTGCCTGGGCAACATAGCAAGACCCCTGTCTGTAACAAAATTAAAAAATAGCTGGGTGTGGTTGCATGTGCCTCTAGTCCTAGCTACTAATAGGCAGAAATAAGAAGACTGCTTTAGCCCAGGAGTTTGAGGCTTCAGTGAGCTATGATTGTGCCACTTTACCTAGCCTGGGTGACATAGCAAGTCACTGTCTTTAAGAAAAATAAAAATTAAAAAAAGCAGTATATCTATTTAAATTTTAGTCATTCTAATAGATGTGTAGTAGTATCCCATTATGGTTTTAGGTTTGTCTGGTTTTGGCTGATTTTTAGAATTTTAGAATTTAATGCACATTTTCTGAGATTTCAAAAATAGTATTATAAAAACAGTGTTTGATAATACACACAGTTATTAATGCCTTTGTAGGCATTCATTCTGTTCTTCCTCACTGTAGAACTACTGATCCTTTTACAGCTTCTATTTTAAGATAATCCAGTTTACCAGTGTTAGGATTCATTGATCTACAAAGGCCTTCAGGACACACCTGGCCTAGGCCCCTGCCTACTACATGGATTTTGAGAAAAAGAGAAGAAGCTATTCGTTTTTTTGGTTGTTTGTTTGTTTTTTGAGATGCAGTCTCTCTCTGTTACCCAGGCTGGAGTGCAGTGGCACAATCTCGGCTCACTGCAACCTCCACCTCCCGGGTTCAAGCAGTTCTCCTGCCTCAGCCTCCTGAGTAGCTGGGACTACAGGCACGTGCCACCACGCCCGGCTAATTTTTTGTATTTTTAGTAGAGACGGGGTTTCACCATGTTGGCCAGGCTGGTCTTGATCTCCTGACCTTGTGATCCACCCGCCTCGGCCTCCCAAAGTGCTGGGATTATAGGCGTGAGCCACTGTGCCCGGCCACTATTCCCATTTTTAAATATGATTAAGGGATTATCTGGAAGAGTTGCATGCATTGCTCACAGTTCACTGGGGAAAAAGACAAAGCTTTGGCATTCCCAGTGTTTAGTATGGTGGCTGGTGTGAAATTAGTTTTACACAGGCAGCACCGGAACACAACAGAGCAAAATTATTTTTCTTGGATTCGGGTGTTTGTCAAACATTGCCGTCTACTGGCTAGCTGCTGCAATTACTTCTAAGACATGCAAAGAAACCAGTTTGTTGCCTGCTTTCAAAATTTGCTGTCTCCACCTCTAACAATCCATATTAAATAGATTAATAATCCTTCTTTTAAAGCATAACTTTATTGATTCCTCTATATCCCTAAATATGTGTGTCAGGAACATTGATGCGGAGAGGATATTTTGATTTCATTTAAAACAAGCCTGAAATTTGCCCTAGTAAATAATGAACAGTTTCATTCCATGCAAGTTCGTGGCTTTCAGTTGAGATAAATAGGAAGACCTCAGTCTCACTTATGGCCATGCCTTCTTAATTTTGGACAATTTGGTTTATAAAGGCAGAAGAGTCATTGTATTCAGAGATAACAGAAAAATTGCAAAAAAAATTGTTGACTTTTTTCATGACAAAAATTTGCAGAAAAATAACTTTAAAACTATGTGAAACAATAGAAAGTCTACAGATTGGCCACTAATCTCAGTTTGGCCTTTTGCTAATAGGGGCTTTCCTCACTTTTACAAAGCAAAAGCAGAACGCTTCCAATTCAGGATCCAGACATTTTGGCATTTTTTTCCGAACAATTTAACTGGAAACCTTGGTGACTGTGGCCTTTGGCACCCGCAGAACTATGTTGTGAAGTATTAGCTCAGCATGCCCAATAGTTTACCCACACACTACGGAAATAGCTGGGGTGACCAAAATGTAAACCCACCTCTAATTACTGAAGAATTAGAAATGAACACAGTCCTCATGACATTCTCTAAGACTACTCTGTTTTAGGCATACATACCCGAATGTTGAACTTCTCTGCGACCAAAAGATGTTTAATTTATGTTCAATCAAACCTAGTTAATTACAAACACAACTTTAAGGTAGTTAAAGAAACCCTCAGTTGAAAATGATGTAGCTGATACGCTGGAGTTTTTTTTTTTTTCTGTTTAGTGGATTCCATTCTCAGTATTATTTTACATTTTTTCCAGGTTGAGAGGCCATTTTTTATTCACAAAGAGTTTATGGTTATAGTAAACATGGTGGATCATCAGTATCTGTCTATGTTTGTTCAAGGATACCTGAATTTAGATATGAGGGTTAACTTGGCAACTTGCCCACGATCACACAGTTAATTCTGAGTCAGTTCCCATTTTCACACTCACCCCTGTCTCAGGCATGTGGACGGAGAACCTGAGCCATGATCATGCTCACCGAGCTCTTCCTGCCTCTTCCTCTCCTTGGGCACATTGCTTCTGGGAATTTCATTTTCCTTATCTCCAAAGTAGACATAGCATTACTTCCCTGCTTTACAATGTGGTCATAGGGATGAAAGGAGGCTTAAATATGTTAAGTGCTTGGCATACAGTGAACACTTAAAATATTATTTTTGTGCTATAGATATCATCAGTTCTTATTTTGCAGACAACCCAAATTGTGTACCAAGGGAAGAAATTTTTCATCGAGTCATCACATATAACTCCCTAAATGTGTGCTGGTACTATCAAATCATTTTGTATATTATTAAAGGTGTATATTAAACTTTTGTTTTGTGCTTAATGTTGATTTTGGAGAAGAATGAAGTGGCATTGCAAAAAAAATTTTTTAAAAAATCTATTTACATGGGTATAATTTGTAGCTTCCCTACTTGATTTTGCCTCACTACTCTTGAGTGCTGAAAGGTTTATGTTTATTTATTTATTTATTTTTAAATAGAGATGAGGTCTCACTATGTTGCCCAGGCTGATCTCAAACTTCTGGGCTCAAGCCATCCTCCTGCCTTGGCCTCCCAAAGTGCTGGGATCACAGGCATAAGCCTCTGCATGTGGCCAGGTTTATGACTTTGACTCTGGTTTGTGAGGCCAGCTTTGAAAAAATGGTAGGGATCTTCTTAAATAACAAACATGCTTATTGCTGTCTGATTAATATAGAATCACAGCAGCGGCAGTTTTTCTTTATGAACAGATATCTTGCTGTGCTGTAGGGCCTTTTGGCCACATTGACACAGTTGGACAACAGCAATATATGTAATATCTAAATGAATTCTTAACAGACATCAAGTTTTAAAACCTAAGACTTTCTAAAATTATAAAGTTGATTCTAATCTGGACTGGGGATCTGCCAGCCTTGGGCTTACTTTCTCTAAAGCTCTGTGCATCATGGACAAAGTCACCAAGACTGTTCACCTGGCAGTTACAGCTATTCTGGAAGGGAGTGTCTGGCATGGGGATGCTGGATAGCTACTGTTTGTCAAGAGGCTGGACACACCTTTGATGAAGGATCATTACCTTCCCAGAACATCCTTATAATTCCCTGATGGGTCACTTACATTTTATCACTTCCTACTGGTCATTACACCAGACAACTTTCAAAGACAGGGCCTAGTGTGCAGGTGGACAGCAATATAATTCAGGCAGGAAAGAGCTGCTACTGCTGCGTCACTATGTGCTACCTCTAGAGATATAAAGAGACTGTTATACTAATCTCTTCTAAACTGATACTGCAGCTTCACAGTGGTAAATTTGAAAACTAGAGAACAATGAAATAGGTGCAAAATTATTCTTTATAATTTAAGAAAATATAAGGAAGCAGTGGTCTGGGTAACACAAAAAATGGAAATACACCACGCCATTTATATTTGACTTTGGCATGCAGAATGTAATTTGTTCTGCCCTGAGGGCATGCCTATCCTGGTCACGTTTTGTTTGGCAGACATTAAAATCCATTTTCAATTCATGAATATATCAAACCTGAACATTACAGAAAGTTGATCAAATATACATTGAAGACCATCATGAAAAGCCTCTCTACATTGATTTGTGTTATTCTGAATTAATTTGTGCTTCATGTCACTGAGTTTTCAAGAAGGAGGTTTATGAATAGCTCATATATTATCTTTGTGCATAAATCAGCCTGTGATTCTGCTCATATACAAGTCCATGAGATCCTAATGAGTATTTCTGAGGATTTTAGATTTAGTGTAGTATTATAACAATACCTGCCTCATAGGCCTAATCTGAGGATTAAATGATTAATATAGATAAAGCAACATGAACTAGTATTAGGTAAAAAGTGGTAGGACGAGGTATAGAATGAGTGAGAAAGATGATGTATAATGCTCATGAAATGTGAAACTCGTATGTTGAGCTTCTCTAAAGAAATAAGCTGTAGGTATTTATTAATGTATCCAGTAATGAGGTACTGAAAACCGCCTATTTCCCGAATAGTGTTCTAGGTGCTGGGATGAGCAGTGGTTAAACAGACCAAATCTGCATTATGGAGCTTACATTCTAGATGACATGCAAAGTGTGATTTCTTATTATCTTTAAAACATGCTTTTGTTGGTTTGCTATTTTATTTTCAGCCATTCAAGGAAAGGCTTCACACAGGGATGAAGAATTTTATTTTTATGTGAATAGGAATTATCATCCTGTACTTTGCTACCTGTATTACCTCTCCTCTGAGACTCTAAACTTTAAGGGCAAGACTGGTAATTGGCTAATTTTTCATCTGTGCCCATGCGTCTACAGTGCCTTCTTGCAAATAGCATGTAAAAAAGTATACTTGCTGAATGGTCAACCAAGTCAAGTAACAAATCATGGAACTCTAGTTCATTATTTTATATTCTCTTTTCCTACTCATATAAACGTAACCAATAGTACAAGGTGATGAAGATAAGCACCAAATTAGTGAAATATTAAAATGCTCTATAAACGTTCCACAGAGAGGGAGTTCATTTTGGGTTAGACTGATTAAAGAAGAGAGAAAATGACTTATTTGAAGAATAAGTAAGATTCAAGTAGGGGGGAGGAGGGGATTATTGGTGGACAGGTGGATATTTTCTACCTGGAAGAATAAGAATGCTCAAAAGCCTTGGAAATTTTCATTTTATTCTGCAGGCAATGGCCAATTAGTGAAGGTTTCTGCCTGGGAGATTGACATGTAGTTTAGGTGAATTGCCACCAGCCTTGCAAAAAAGAACAAAACAGAATGCAAAGTATTGGAGTATATCACCTGTAGAGAGGCTGAGTTTATGAAACTTTCATTTCAGCTGCACACACATGGGTAAATGTGTTGTAGGTGAGGGAGCAGATCTGGAAGAGGGTTTTACTGAAAAAAGTTCCAACATCCCTGAGCTAGAGCCCTTAATGAGATTCTTTTCTAGTGAGCCATTGTCTCTTTTCTCCGTGCCAGAAATAGTTGTAATCCTACTAAGCAACTATATTATTTTTTATCATATCCACACCAGTTTTTCATATGTAGGGACCAGATTGTGTTTTGTCAAAGACACACACACACACACACACACACACACACGTGTGCGCACAAGTAAGTAGATTGATTTTATTCAAGCTATTACTATAGGGAAAGCACCTCAAATCCAGAGATCAAAGAAGCTTGGCAGGGTAGTTTTACTTTAGAATTTTATAGGGAGGAGTAGAAAAGTTATAGGTAAGATGATTTATAGTTGGGATTGTTTTGCTATCAGGAGAAGTCTCAAATAGCTGTAATGCAAATGTTTAGCTCTATCTATCTGGCTAGTTTCAGAAGGACAAACAGTTCAAATCTCAGCTAAATCATTCATGAGACAAAGAACAGGGAGTTTAAAGGTCTGTGTCTGTTCTTGTCTGCAGCTTCAGGCAAAAGAGGAAAGGTCTATATTTGTCCAAGGCTCAGGTAAACAAGGGAGTCTTCGTGGGTCTTAGGGAATTCAGGAGAAAGAGTGGACAGTGAGTCTTATCTATGTCATAAGGGGAAAGGTAGTTCTTTTCCTTAAGCCATTTCCTGGAAAATAAGAGTGGGGAGATTTCAGAAAATAAAAGGTTGGTGGAATTTCTGGACTATACCTGCTTTCCAGAAGCACAGAGCTCAGATAAAGTTCAGTGTTGTCAGTTTTCTCCTCTGGGCTGGCTTTAAAGAAAGAAAAGACCCAAATGTCTGGCCCATTTCCTACAAGTAAGTAGATTTAAGAGCATGCCTCCAGCTAGTTCC
The DNA here is from genome assembly GCF_028885655.2 of Pongo abelii. NCBI lineage: Eukaryota > Metazoa > Chordata > Mammalia > Primates > Hominidae > Pongo > Pongo abelii. Next base: position 186,811,470 of record NC_071988.2, on the reverse strand, counting down.
TTGGATGATAACTGATGTTGCGTAACACTGTTGAGGATATCATTCTGTAACATGTAATTTCTTAATTTTTTTTTTTTTGAGATGGAGTCTTGCTCTGTCGCCAGGCTGGAGTGCAGTGGCACAATCCCGGCTCATGCAACCTCTGCCTCCCGGGTTCAAGCGATTCTCCTGCCTCAGCCTCCCGAGTAGCTGGGATTACAGGCGTGTGCCACTATGCCCAGCTAATTTTTGTACTATTAATAGAGATGGGGTTTCACCATGTTGGCCAGGATGGTCTTGATATCTTGACCTTGTGATCCGCCCGCCTCGGCCTCCCAAAGTGCTGGGATTACAGGCGTGAGCCACTGCACCCAGCCGGTAATTTCTTTTTAATCAGAGAATAAATGGTACTGGAATGGATCAATTAAAGTGAATTTACTTGAGCCGGGGCAAAATTTAATATAAAATAGCAAAACAAAAACAAAAACAAAAAACAACTTTGAATGAAACTTTATATTGAAACTTGAAACTAAAAATAATGAAAATAAAATCATGTTACTCATTTAATAAAATGCAGTTTGTAATTGCAACTCAAAGTTAATTTTAGACAAATAATGGATGAGATGTTGATTTGGGTGGGTTGGGGAGCATCACTTTTCTGACACATTTGCATCATAGCTCCATACAAAACTCTTCTTGTTACTTGTGATTTTCATAGCACAATTCTATAGAGGATACCATTAGCAAAAAATATTCAAAGCATCATTAATTTCCTGAGATGTCTTTCACTTCTTTGGCATTCACTTCACACTATTTTGGGGTGCTTATGTACCCACCTCTTCTTTATTGGATAGGTGGTCTAATTCTATTAAGCACTCATTTGTCAGTGGCTTCGCCTGAGGGATTCCAGTGGCCCTAACTTTACCTTCCCTTACATCAGATTTTTATCTTTTGTGACATGTGTGATGTCACCTTGCAATTGATTTGTGTGGAATGTATTGTATTGCTAGATATTTAAAACAAAGACATTGACCCAGTGTGTGGATTAAGTGAATACAAGTTGTCTTGGTTTTGTAATAAATATTTTTCATGATGATGACCCTTTTTTTTTTTTTTTGAGACAGAGTCTCGCTCTGTCGCCCAGGCTGAAGTGCAGTGGCATGATCTCGGCTCACGGCACGCTCCGCCTACTGGGTTCATGCCATTCTCCTGCCTCAGCCTCCCGAGTAGCTGGGACTGCAGGGGCCCGCCACCACGCCCGGCTAATTTTTTGTGTTTTTAGTAGAGACGGGGTTTCACCGTGTTAGCCAGGATGGTCTCGATCTCCTGACCTGGTGATCTGCCCGCCTTGGCCTCCCAAAGTGCTGGGATTACAGGCGTGAGCCACTGCGCCCAGCCAGATGATGACCCTTATTGCTCTATCTAAATTTCTAATCACGAAGACTCCCAAGAAGACGACTCCACTAACAGTCACCCTTTGGCATTTTATATGCTTTATTTTATTTAATTCTCACTTCAACTCTGCAGGGAAGGTACTATTATTATCCCCAATACATGGATGAGGGAATGGAGGCTGATAAGGTTTGGCTGTGTCCCCACCCACCCAAATCTCATCTTGAATTGCAGTGCTCATAATCCCCACGTGTTGTGGCAGGGACAAGGTGGAGGTAATAGAATCATGGGGGCAGTTACCTCCATGCTTTTCACCTGATAGTGAGTGCGTTCTCACAAGAGCTGATGGTTTTATAAGGGCCTTTCCCCCAATTTCGCTCATTCTTCTTCTTCTGGCCACTAAATGAAGAAGGACATATTTGCTTCCCCTTCCACCACGATTGTGAGGTTCCTGAGGCCTCCCCAGCCATGCTGAACTGTGAGTCAATTAGACCTCTTTCCTTTATAAATTACCTAGTTTTGGGTATGTCCTTATTAGCAGCATGAGAACAGACTAACACAGAGGCTTTGAGAATTTGTATGATTTTTCCAAAGGCAGAATTACCCAATGGCAGAGCCAGGACATGAATCCAGGAGTGACTAACCACAAATTTGTACTCTGTGCTGAAATGGTATGCCAGCCTCCTTCTCCCTACCAAGTTCACCCATTTTTTTCCTACCCTAATTTTTCCTTTTGCCTGGATGTCCTTATCTACTTATTAAAAATTAAGTTGTATCTTGCTATATCTTTTTAGCCAATTTAAGCCCTTTGTAGAAAGAAAGAGAAGTATATATGCTTTTTTTTTTTTTTTTTTTTTTTTTTTAAAGCCAAGTGTCTTTTTCAAGGTTATCTGAAGAGAAAGTGTGCTGGTTATGCACACTCCAGATTCTGGAGTCCTATAAGCTGGAGATTAACTTCTGGCTCTCTGTCGTATTAGCTGAGTGATCTATGGTAAAGTTTAAAACTTCAATGTCCTTGCTTGTGAAATAGTGAGGTTATTATTACTCATCTCATGGGATTGTTTTAAGATTAAACACAATAATGCCTCTAAAGTGCTTCGCGTTCTGCCCTTTTCATGGAAGGCTCCTGACACGGTTTGGATCTGTGCTCCCTCCTGAATCTCATGTTGAAATGTAATACCCAGTGTTGAAGGTGGGGCCTGGTGAGAGGTGATTGGATCGTGGGGGCAGTTTCTCATGATTTAACACCATGCCCCTTGGTGCTATCATCATGGCAGTGAGTTCTCATGACATCTGGTTGTTTAAAAGTGTGTAGCACCTCCCCTCCCCCTTCTCCCTCTTCCTCCTGCTTTGGCCATGTGAGATGCCTCACTACCCCTTTCCCTTCCACCATGATTGGAGGCTTTCTGAGGCTTTCACAGAAGCAGAAGCCACTAGGCTTTCTATACAGCCTGCAGAACTATAAACAAATTAAAATTCTTTTCTTTATAAATTACCCAGTCTCAGGTATTTCTTTATAGCAATGCAAGAATGAATTAATATAGCGCCTGATAAAAATTTCCATTGTTTTTTATGCTTACAGGCAAACAAGATAGTCAGTAAACAGTGTACTAAACTGGGAAAATCAGCCCTGCTTCATTCTAATTTCCACTACAGCTAATTAATTTCATTTTAATCAATTTTTAAGCCACCAAAATGAGACAACCATTTTTCCAGGTTGAGTGGATTCTTTTTTAATTTTTAATTTTTGTTTTTTGAGACAGAGTCTTTCTCTGTCACCCAGGCTGGAGTGCAGTGGCACAATCTCGAATTACTGCAACCTCCGCCTCCCGTGTTCAAGTGATTCTCCTGCCTCAGCCTCCTGAGTGGCTGGAGCTACAGGTGCGTGCTACCAAGCCCAGCTAATTTTTTTTTTTTTGTATTTTTAGTAGAGATGGGGTTTCACTGTGTTAGCCAGGATGGTCTTGATCTCCTGACCTCATGATCCGCCTGCCTCGGCCTCCCAAAGTGCTGGGATTATAGGCGTGAGTCACCACGCCCAGCAAGTGGATTCTTTAAAATTTATGTCGAAGATGGAAAGAACCAAGGTAGAAGTAACCTGGGTTCCAAGATTTTATTAAGTGCCACGTCAGCCTTGAACTCACTACCTCCGGGCTTCCTGTCCTGGTGAGGGAAATACATTATTATGTAGTTAAAGTAAGTGCTATTTTGGTTTTACTCTTTCTTTCAGCCAAACCCATTTTAAACTAACACAGTGGAAACAATTGTGAGCAGGAAAAAGATTTTATGGATTCCAATTATGTTTCGCAATCTGCAAGTCAGCATGAACTGGAATGTCTATTTACTGCGGCTTTTTGTTTCCTAGTTATGATGGTGTTGTATGTCTATAGGATAGAATAGTCCTTTAATTCATAGACAGCACTTATTTTATAGTCAAGAATTGATGGGATTGGAGATAAGCTAGGAAGCACAAATACAATTTGCTTTTTGATTTTATCTTATTCTCTATGAATATGTATAATTTCCTAATCGTATATTTACACACACATATACACAAATAAATATAAATTTTTGGTTCCCAAATGTATCATTTCCCCAGTTATCAATTTTGTCTGAAATGTGGTGGGCCCTGAACTACTAAGCACAATCATTTAAATTATATATTTCTCTTATTAACAATTGTTTTTACTGGCAATGAGGAAAAAAATGTGGTACTGGGTTTTTAAAAGACTTCTACATATTTTTTTTAAATGTTTGGGCTTTACCAAGAACTCATTAAAAAATTCTAATCCTTTTCCTTTCTATTTATAGTTGAATGAACACACATACACACACACATGCCACAAAATGAAAACAAAGTTATCCTCACATACAGGATAGAAACCAAACCAAATCCCAACACACAGCAAGATGATAGGCAGGGAAAAAGACACAGTAGCCACAAAGAGCTTTTTTGTTTTTGTCTTCTTTTACCTTCATTACTGTCATCCGGAGTAGTGTAGATGGAAGCCAGGGTAAATAAGGAAAAGATAACAAAAGCCAATAAAATGAATGCCATTTCCAAGTTGGTGTAGGGAAGCTCCATGAACCGCTACTGAAAACTTCTTCACCTACAATAGGAATAAAACATGGGCTCAGCATACTCTAATCCAGAGACAGCTTGCTCAGCAATGATTTATTTTAGAATTCAACATGTGTGAGATTTACTAAAGCTTGTTAAAATACTTCTGTGTACCTGGAACAATGTATTTGGCAGTGGCAAGAATGGACTGTGCTCTTGTTGTTTTGAAATTTGGCATACAATTTCACTGTGTAGATTGGAAGAGAGCCTAGAAATCTGAATGGCAGAGTCAATTTACCTTTACATACCTTTGTGAGTTTTTCGACACAACTCTGGGAATAAAGATAAGGTATGCTGACATGCAACGAGCACTTAAACGGGACCAGGCACTTGAAAAAGCTTGAGCTATTACCTCCTTTAATCCTCATAATAACTCTGTGAGTGAGGTACCAGTATTGTCTCCATTTCATAAACGAAGGAACTGAAGCACTAAGATGTAACTTACCTTAAGTTATACATCTAGTATATGGCAGAGGTGAAATGCCAACTCTGGCAATCTGGTTACAGAATCCTCACTCTTAATCAATATATTATACTGACACTCGACTAACCAACTAACCAACCAACCAGCCAACCAATCCCAAACCCACCGTAATGGTTAGGATCACGTTTTGCAAAAGCATTATGTGGATTGATTGGAGAGGACTTTTTACGTTAGGTAATAGAAGATACAGCGGGTTAAGTAAAGGATAATGGAAAGAACTTAACGTCAAGATGAGAGCTTAGTCTTTTTTCAAATGATATTAGAAGATGAATATAAGGTCGTTAGTAGTACGGAGACATGATGAAGCAGTATTTTGAGAATATTAATGGCATCTCCATGTACAGGAGAGAATGAAGGAAGAGAATGGTAATTGGAAAAAACTCAGAGTGAGTTTTAGCTCTGTGTTAGGATTTTAGCAGGAAGGATAGAGAGGAAGGGATAAAACTCAGAGGCCGATTTGATGGAAGGGCAGAAGGATCTTGGCAGCTTGTTGGCTATATGGGGTGCAGAGGGTGCCCCAACATTAAAATAAAGTGCAGGGAGAAAGAGGAGAAACAAAGATCACTGGGAAAAAGAGGCCCCCAGAATCATGTGTGAAATCGGTGGTAGAGGGTATTAATTCCTCAAACTTCTTTGTGGTTACTAGGGATGCAGATGTACTCTCACGTATTCGGCCATTCATCAATATTTGGAAAATGAATTGATCAACCTTATGCTTCTTCAGAGAATATGAAGACTATTAACTCTGGTAAAGCAGCACAGAGAATACGGTTATTTTTACTGTCAGTTTTCTGTGAGGACTCTTTCCTAAAGAAAAAATAAATATAAAAACAGAAAAAATTGTGCCATCTAGTGGGTTTTAAGTGCTATAGGTCGGAGAAAGAAAGAAGGATGAATTGCCCACATTCTCTAAAGATGTTTCATTATACATATGTGGTACCCTGTGCTCATGCAAAATGGTTTCTCCTATTCTCCAGTTTTGTCCTACACCTAGAATATCAACAGATTTTAAGGTAGCTGTCTTTGAGAGGAGGCAGCTGTCTTTGAGAGGAGGCAGCTGTTAATGTTTTCTGGACACATAGCTCATATGTGGTGAGTCCCTCCCTCCCTCCCTTCCTCTGGCAACCTGGTTACAGAATCCTCACTCTTTTTTTTTTTTTTTTTTGAGACGGACTCTTGCTCTGTCACCCAGGCTGGAGTGCAGTGGTGTGATCTCAGCTCACTGCAACCTCTGCCTCACGGGTTCAAGCAGTTCTCTGCCTCAGCTTCCTGAGTAGCTCTTTCTTTCCTCTCTCTCTGTCTCTTTCTCTTTCTCTGGCTTCTTTCTCTTTTCTTTCCTTTCTTTCTTTCTTTCTTTTTTTTTTGAGACACAGTCTTGCTCTGTTGCCCAGGCTGGAGAGCAATGGCATGATGACGGTTCACTACAGCCTCAGCCTTTTTGGCTCAAGCAATCCTCCCATTTCAGCCTCCAGAATAGCTGGGGCTACAGGCATGCACTACCATGCCCAGCTAATTTTTTGATTTTTTTTTTTGTAGAGACAAGGTCTCATTATGTTGCCCAGGCTGGTCTCAAACTCCTGGGTTCAAGCAATCATCCACCTCGCCTCCCAAAGTGCTGAGATTACAGGCATAGCCACCGCATCTGGCCCTGTGATGCGTTATTTCTAGCTCAGTATCCTAGATGCTGTCATTCTAGGCATAATAAACACAAAATAATGGTCTTTGAATTTTCAGTAGTAATTGAAAGCTCGGGGAAAAGACATAGTGGGATAACATCTATGACTATGGAACTTGGAACCTGTCTACCTTCTTGTCAAGTGCTCAGGGCACAGAGCCCTTGACCAGGAGCTCTCCACAATTATGCCCTAAATTCCAGAAGAAGTGATTTCTGCATAAATGAACCAGCCAAGAGTTATTTTCTAAATGCAAAGATGATAATTCTGGTGCCTACACTGTTCCCATTCTTGCGTATCCTTGATGGAGCATCTGAAGAACAGTTGGTTGTACAGCCTGCATTTCTTCCTGGGTTGTGTATCTGTAGTCTGTTCTCTAGACATTTTCTCCATCTCAGCTTACTTGGTGCAAAAATGTATCACTTGTTCCCCACAGCTTCTCTAAGGGTTAGGACCAACTGAAATTATTATCTAGTAACAGATAGTAGGTAAATCATATTATTTTTGTATGATAAAAATTAATGTAACTCCTTTTATCATATATTCTATCACATTTAAGCTTATCTAAGCTTAGTTAAGTTAAATCATTTACTAGTGACTAAAGCATGGTTACCTTGATATGTCATTATTTCTTATAATTTAGCAAACAGATTATAATTTAGGAAACAGATTATAATTATTTCTTATAATTTAGGAAACATTAAATTCAGACATTATCTTCTGGATTTAAGGAGGGAAATGGGTCATTAGATTATCCCAACCCTACCATTCTGTATTCCTATTATCCTTCAGCATCGTGAAGGGAATGATCTTTATAAATGTAAATCAGATCCACTCCTCTTCTACTTAACTAGCCAATGGCTTCCCTTGTAATAAAATTCAAACTCGCAGTTCTTCCCTAATAGAACCTGCCCCCATCACCTGCCCCGCATCCTGTCTGATGGTAGCATGTGTGACAGTTTGCATGCTCCTGCACTGACCTTGCTTGTGTTCCTTGCCCTGCTAAGCTCATCCTGTCTTCCTCCTGCCTGAGAATCTCCTCTACATTCTCATTTGTCTACTTTCTCTGCGTCTTCTCTTCAGTTCAAGCACCACCTCCCCACAGAGGCATTTCTTGACTTCTAATCTAAGCCAGGTTCTCAGCAGTTTTATTTTCATCACTGCTATTCTCCATTGCATTTTTTTTTCTTTTTTTTTTGAGATGAAGTCTCGCTCTGTCACCAGGCTGGAGTGCAGTGGCACGATCTTGGCTCACTACAACCTCCGCTTCCCGGGTTCAAGTGATTCTCCTGCCTCAGCCTCCTGAGTAACTGGGACTACAGGTGCATGCCACCATGCCTGGCTAATTTTTTGTATTTTTAGTAGAGATAGGGTTTCACCTTGTTGGCCAGGATGATCTTGATCTCCTGACCTCGTGATCCGCCTGCCTCAGCCTCCCAAAGTGCTGGGATTACAGACGTGAGCCACCGTGTCCGGCTGCATTTTTTTGTTATTGTTTGTCTGTCTTTCCCCATTAAAGTTCTATGAAAGCAGGCTGCTTTGTTTATTCCGTACCTATAGGGCTTAGAAAAATGACATATAGTACATTTTCCCGTAAGTATTCATTGAGTGACCATAAACGAGTGGATGCAAGCAGCACCGAAAAGGCAAGTTGATGCAAAAATCTGAATTTCACAGCTGTGAATGGAAACTCTGGACTGAAGATGTATTTGGAAATCTTAGCGGCATCACTCTATTACTTGAGAAAATCCCACCCAGAGGACAAGAAGTATATTTTGAAAATGGCTTTAAGGTTTCCATAAAATAGGCAGCGTGGTTGGGATTGATGGTTTTTCTTGCTGCTGTTATTGCCCTCACGGGGGAGATGTGTTTCCTTTCCTTTGTTGCTTTATTTTTCTGTCTCATGGTTGCTGACCGAGCTCACTGCTCTCTTTGTGCACCATCCATTCATTCTCTTGGGGCTCCCTTGAGTGCTGTTATGATTGCTCGGGGACAGCATGGAACATGCTCTTCTTATTGGGTCTCCTTCCTATTGTAGATGCTGTGTGCATGCAACAAGGGCCAAAGGGACTAGGTAAAATGACTGCCTTCATCTAAAGAAAAATCTGCCAGAGTAAAAATAAAGAGCTTATTTACAGGAAGTAAATGCACTTTTCTGGGCAGTGGGAATTTAGTGTTTTGAAATCTTACAGACTGCTACATTAGAAAACTATGGGCTGAAAAAAATTCTGTGAGATACTGCAGTGCCCACTCCCCGCTTGCCTTCAAAGGCCTTGTGGAAAAAGTCTAAAGGCTACTAACGAACGTGCATGCCACTTCTGTTGCTTGCTGGATTTATCTGCCTTTTTTTTTTTTTCTGAGACAAAGTATCCCTTCTTTAAAAATTCTGAATAAGACTCACCTGCTGCATTGAATGCTTATCTAATTTAAATAATCTGAAACCAGTGGCACTTTTTTCCGTTTTATCTGTAGGAGGGTGGTTCTGTCATGGTGTAAATCCTGTCTACTAAACAAAGCCTTGAATTATCCTGTCCATCTGTGAAATGCCAACAACACTCATTAGTCTCTGCATATGGTTTCTGAATTATGTATTCACCTTGAAGGCTCATACAGGCAGAAAACTGTTTTTCTTATTTACTCCCTGACACCAAGTACTCGGCAAATCACGCTTGCTGAATGACAAATGATGTGTCCCAGCTCCTGTCATTGCTGTCAGTACTTGACATTTCAACCTGCTCCGTGTCTCTTTGATTTTCTCAATCTTTCTTTTTGGATGGATCCCCTATCATGTTGCCTTCCTCTGTTTCTTCGGGCAACTCCATGTTTCAGGTCTTCTTCTGGTCAAACTCTGAACAAAAAGCCATCTTGTCCTTGAGAACTTTTCTCCAAATAAAGTTTCAGGTTTGGAAAGAAAATAAAAAATCACCTTGTCCAGACACCATACAATGATTGAATTTTCCCTAAACTGTTTTGGTGAAATAGATGCCCAGCCTGAACTACTCTAGTGTTGAGGAATTCACTATCATTGGAGGCAATCCGTTTAATCTCTGGCTAACCCTGCTCTTTAGAAAACTCTATATGAGCTAAAATTCTGTTCCTTTTAACTATTACCATGTGATTCCTAAATACAGAACAAAAAGTTCTTCTTTTATGAGAGAGGTCCTCAAATATTTGAAGACCAGGAATTTGTCATGTTGCCTGGGCTTTCTTTCCTTTGTCTAGACAAATATTCTTCATATGACATAATTCTATGTCCTTTGTCCCTTTTGATTTCTCTCCTTTACTTCCAAATCCCTCTAAAGTGGAGTAACCAAGCTGAAGGCAATATTTTGAATTGGGTTGACTGGATTCCAATAAGGCAACAACAGCACCCACCATATTTTTTCCTTTTTTTTTTGAGATGGAGTCTCACTCTGTTGCCAGGCTATAGTGCAGTGGCGCGATCTTGGCTCACTGCAACCTCCGCCTTCTGGGTTCAAGCAATTCTCCTGCCTCACCCTCCTGAGTAGCTGGGACTACAGGCACACGCCACCACGCTCAGCTAATTTTTGTATTTTTAGTAGAGACAGGATTTCACCATGTTGGCCAGGATGGTCTTGATCTCTTGATCTCATGATCTGCCCACCTCGGCCTCCCAAAGTGCTGAGATTACAGGTGTGAACCACTGCGCCCCGCCATACCCACCACATTTTAACTAAATGGTCTGCCAATGGTCTGGTTGCCAGTCAGGCCTCATTTAAAAAAACATATAATGTAGGGCAATCCATGCCTCCAGTGATAGTGAGTTCCTCATCACTAGAGGAATTCAGGCTAGACATCTATTTGACCCAAATAGCTTAGGGAAAATTCAACAATTGTTAGTTTTCAATTTATTTAATATCACTTTCTGAGTTTCTAAAGGATGATTTAAAAATTACAGTTATTAATTTTTGTGATTATAAATATATGATCATAAATAATATGTTGAAGAATTTTGGAAACTAAAGATAGATAGATATAGCACTTCCTATCTACCGTTATTTTTCTTATCTCACAGAATGTTTGAAGATTCCTTTGGCTTTATGTCAACCACAAGGTTTTTTTCCCCCCAATTTTATTGAGGTATAATTGGCAAACAAAAATTGTATACAGTTAGGGTGTACAACTTGATTTTTTCATATATACACACACCCACTATGTTAGCAAGCAGGTGTTCTATGCCTTCTTTTAAATCTTTGGCAAAAACATTGCCTGAAACAAGGTTATCTTTTCCATAAGAACAGGCTAAATATACTGTGATTGTTGCATTTGCTTAACCTATAAGCTTAGGAGACTGATTTTTAGAGTTTTAGGGAGGATCACATGTGAAATAAAGAACTTTGAACAGTGTCTGGCATTTGGTGAATGCTCAATCATACAGTCATTGAGATTCATCCCCCTTTCTGTGTCACTAGAAATTCTGAAGTTTAATTCACTATTGCAGATTTATTCTTTAAAAAGTTTTTTTCTTTAATTTTAGCCTGAATTTCTATTTGGTTCATTTTAAAAAATTCCGAGATGTAAAATGTCTTTTAAAAGACATTCTCACCCTTCCTGATGTACACTTTAGTTTTCAATTTATTTAATAACACTTTCTGAGTTTCTAAAGGATGATTTAAAAATTCCAGTTATTAATTTTTGTGATTATAGATAATATAACATGTTGAAGAATTTTGGAAACTAAAGAGAATAGGAAATAGGAAATAAAATCATGGAGGGTTTATGTTTTTATTTTGATATTCACATTTAATGAATTGAATTATTGAGGCAATGGGCATTTATAAGGTTGAAAGAAGCATTGCCAAATTTGCAAGTCTCTAAGGTATAGGTTTACTAAAGTTCTTTTCCCTTCGTAAGGGTATATACACTATATATAATGTTGTGAATAATAACTTTCATTTTTTTCTTTATGCCTTTTGTCTTTAACTAGATATTCATCCCTTAAGCAAAACAATTAGAATTCCTTTGTGCTTGAAAAATATTAGATCTCCAAAGTCATTTTAACTTGGAGTCATTAGAGCTTCATTTTGCCCAAGGAGAGCATGAATTCAGGTATCTTTAGGTTTTCCCCTTTGCATGTTCTTCAAAGCATTTCATTCTTCTAGGCAGAGTGGAATCACATAAACTCACCCACAACTGTGTAGCTCTGATGCTCTCAATCTGATAGATGAAGTGTGCACTGAATATAATCAAATGTTCTATACATTGTTTTATAGCAGCATTGTGGGCTCTGATTAGATACTGAATACTTTTTCTTCCTTTCTTTTTTTTTTGAGAAAGAGTCTTGCTCTGTTGCCCAGGCTGGAGTGCAGTGGTGCGATCTTGGTTCACCGCAACCTCTGCTTCCTGGGTTCAAAAAATATATATATTTTTGTATTTTTAGTAGAGATGGGGTTTCGCCCTGTTGCCCAGGCTGGTCTCAAACTCTTGACCTCAAGTAATCTGCCTGCCTCGGCTTCCCAAAGTGCTGGGATTATAGGTGTGAGCCACCACACCTGGCCAGATATTGAATAGTTTCAATCATTTGATTGAATTAAACATTTATTCAATCATCTTGGTTGAATTAGATATTTGTTAAAATAGAAGAAGGCTTTACTTAGAACATTATACCTTATTCCCAATTCCTTGACTTTCTATTGATGTTAGGTATATCTCTAGTCTTTAGAATCCCTAAAACTTTGCAGAGATTATTCTGTTTTTACCCATGCTTGTTATCCACTTAAAGGAAGATATATTTATAGTCCCCTTTCAGTCATAAGCTTCACACCCCAAAGTTCCTATTTAAAGTTGCAAGCAGTTTCCCATTTCACAACCACTAGACCCTGCAGAGTGAGCTGTGTGTGAGCCTTGGGGGTGGTGGCATGTGGAGAGGTGGGGTGACTCTCTCACATTTCTCCTCCCTCCTGCCGACACTGGCTGAGCTAGCAGGAGCTCTGGAAGTGGGAGCCGACGCAAAGCATCAGAGACCTGATTATTTATTTATTTATTTATTTTTTTGAGGTGGAGTCTCGCTCTGTTGCCCAGGCTAGAGTGCAGTGGCGGGATCTCGGCTCACTTCAACCTCCGCCTCCCGGGTTCAAGCAATTCTCTGCCTCAGCCTCCTGAGTAGATGGGATTACAGGCACCAGCCACCACACCTGGCTAATTTTTTTTTTGTTTTGTTTTGTTTTGTATTTTTAATAGAGACGGGGTTTCACCATCTTGGCCAGGCTGGTCTTGAACTCCTGACCTCGTGAGACACCCTCTTTGGCCTCCCAAAGTGCTGGGATTACTGGCGTGAGCCACAGTGCCCAGCCAGAGACCTTATTAAACTGAGTCTTATGAATAGGGTGGAGATTACCTGTCGCAACCCAGGTATAACTATGACGGTGGGCCACTGGGCTGCTGGACAGTAGAACTGACCCAACTCTTTGCAACTACGGACTCTACAGTAGGCATGAGGAATTGACTGTGGCCTCTTTTATAATGTGAATCAGTGTTGTAATTTCTATTTTGCTAGGTTTCAAAGGGCAGAAACTGTAACTACCTTGCCAAGGTTCAAAGGTGATTTATGAATTTTTTTAAGATAAGGATGAATGACTCAGTAATAGAGTTAAGATGATTATGTAAAGAATAAAAATCAATTCAAGAAAATTGTTCTGTTTGTTTCCTAGAACTCTTAAATTGTTGATTTACTTCTTCATAGTAGAAAGACTATTTCTCTGATAAAGTTATGCTATGGCATAAAGATAAATTATTAGTAAATCCTGTGATTTTCTTTTAAATGAAAAATTCACACTCAAATACTACTATATTTGAAAATATGGTTGGTTTCAAAATGGGAAGAATAACCAAGGCATTTAATTCTTTGGCTGAGAATGGCAATAAAAACTTTATCATAGATGGGCAATTGGCTTTGAGAAAATATGTAGTATTTCTAAACTTCAAGAAACTTAAGAGATTTCTCTGGACAAAGATCTCATGCATCCTTGGACTTGTACATGCTATTTCTCAAACTTAATGTGTTTAAAAAGAATTCCTTCTTTATCTCACCTCCTTTATTTCCCTTTTCATTTGACAGCAGCTCCATGTTTCTGGTTGTTCAGGGTAAAATCCTCAAAGTCATCCTTGACTCCTATCTTTCTTTCACAGTTCATATCCTCTTCTATCAAGAAATCCTATTGGCTTTATCTTTTTTTTTTTTTTTTTTTTTGAGGTCGAGTCTCACTCTGTTGCCCAGGCTGGAGCATAGTGGCATGATCTCAGCTCACTGCAACTTCCACTTTCCAGGTTCAAGTGATCCTCCCACCTCAGCCTCCTGAATAGCTAGGATTACAGGTGCCAACCACCACACCTGGCTCATGTTTATATATATTTTTTTTAGTGGAGTTGGGGTTTCACCATGTTGGCCAGGCTGGTCTTGAACTCCTGACCTCAAGTGATCCACCGGCCTCAGCCTCCCAAAGTGCTGGGATTACAAGCATGAGTCACAAGGCCTGGCCCCTATTGGCTTTATCTTCAACATACATTCAGAATCCCACCACTTCCATTGCAACCACCCTGATTTGAAGCACTACTACTCACAAGGTTTAATGAAATAAGGTCTTAACTGATCTCTCAACTTCACCCTTTGCTTTTCTTTCTACCCTTAAGACAGCATTTTAAGATTGTAAGGCATACTACATTGCCTATCTGGTCAACACTCTATTATGGCTCCTATTTCACTCAGATTAAAAGCCAGCATCCTTGTAAATGTCCTGTTGGAAGACCCTAAATTATCTGGTCCTGCTTTGTCTCTGACTTTCTCTCCTACTTTCCTCCCCACCATTTGCTCCATTCTAGGTGCACTATCCTCCTGGCTTTTGCTCCTTCACTCCAGGCATATTTCCACCAGACGGCCTTTGTACTGGCTATTCTCTTTACCTGGAATGCGCTTCTCTGGAGACCTGAATGGCTTCGCCTCTTACCTCCTTCAAGCCTTTGCTCAGACGTGTTACTTTCTCAGTGTGGTCTACTCTTACCATCATATTAAAAGTTGGAACTCCCCCCAGTCTCCTTAGCCTGCTTTGTTATATTTTTGCAAAGCAATTATTACCTTCTAATCTTTACTTATTTATTATATTTATTGTTTAGTATAATAGAATTTAAGCTTCACGAGGGCAAGGATTTTTGTGTGTTTTGTTTGCTGAGCCTAGAACAGTGCTTGGAATAGTACCTGGCTAGTAGGAAGAGCTCAATTAGTATTTACCAATATGATTCAGTGAATGAATGAATGAATGAAGATCTAATGAAGTGGATACAGATTTGCCTGGTGGAATGATACCTCATTGATAGGGATATCTTTAGGTCACTATAAAAATAAATTTGATAGGGAGTTTAGTTGAATGGAAAAAGCTTACCTGTTCGAGTCATAACCGACTCTAGCCCCTGGCACTTACAGATACAGTTTTTGTATTTTTGACATAAGAATAATATCTATTCTCAGGGTTGTTGTGAGGATTAAATTAATTAACATACGTAACATACCAAATAAAGTAACCGATACATTGTAGGATCTCACAAAATGATAGCTATTATTATTAGCAGTCTCCTCTTCCATGGAAAGACTGTGAGGAGCTCTCACAAGATGAGTGCATTCTATCAAACACTTAAGGAAAAAAAAATTTACATAAAATCAGAAAATAGAGGCAGAGGAAATAATTCCTAATCATTTTATGAGGCCTGGATTAGTTCTGTTATCCCAAACTGGCAGACATTACAAAAACAATAACAAAAGTAAATTACAGACTAATATCCTTAATGTACATAAACACAAAAATCCTAATAAGATGATAGCAAATGAAATCCAGCAATGTACATAAAAGGATACTATAATGAGTAAGCAGGGTTTATCCCAGGGTCGGCTTAACATTTGGAATTCAATCACTGTAATGTTCTCTATTAACAGAATAAAGCAGAAAAACTACATATATGAGGCAGGGCGCGGTGGCTCACGCCTGTAATCCTAGCACTTTGGGAGGCCGAGGTGGGCGGATCACGAGGTCAGGAGATAGAGACCGTCCTGGCTAACACGGCGAAACCCAGTCTCTACTAAAAAAATAAAAAAATAAAAAAAAAAAATAAATTAGCCGGGCGTGGTGGCGGGCGCCTGTAGTCCCAGCTACGCTGGGGGCTGAGGCAGGAGAATGGCGTGAACCCGAGAGGCGGAGCTTGCAGTCAGCTGAGATCGCGTCACTGCACTCTAGCCTGGGGGACAGAGGGAGACTCCGTCCCCAAAAAAAAAAAAAAAAAAGAAAAACTACATATATTGTCATTTCCATAAATACTGACAAGGCATTTGAAAAAAATTAACACTCTTCATGATAAAAATGCCCAGAAAGTTGGGAATGATCTTCCTCCATTTGATAAAGGGCATGTGTGAAAAACTTAGAGCTAAGACCATACTTAAAGGTGAACTATTGAATCCTTTGCCTCTAAGCAACAATATTTACTTCAGTCTTTTCTATTCAACTTATACTGAAGGCTTTAGCCAATGCAATAAAGTTAGAAATAAAAATTTAAAAGCCTGAAGATCACAACTTAATAAGTAAAACAAACTCTATTTTTAGATGATATGATTGTTTATGTAAAAAATTCTAAGAATTTTACAAGGTAACTACTAGAATTTAGTAACATCTTAGGATACAAAGTCAATATTGAAAAACCAATTGCGTTTCTATGTATTGGCTTCAATAATTGTAAAATAAAACATAACAATTATATTTAAATAGAATTCAATAATTTTAAAATAAATTAACAAAAAATACAGAAGATATGTGCACTTAAAACTACAAAACACTGCTGAGAGAAAATAACTAAATAAATTGAGAGATATACCATATTTTATGGATTGGAAGACTCAATATTGTTAAGCTTCCCAGATTAATGTATAAATCCAAGGAAATTATAGCAATAATCTTACCATGCTTTTTTGTAGAAATTGACAAGCTGATTCTAAACTTTCTAAGGAAATACAAAGGCTGCACCCTAACTTTTGAGAAAGAACAAAGTAGGAGGACTCATACTACTTGAGTTCAAGACTTACTATAAAACTTTAGTAATCAAAAGAGTGTAGTATTTGTGTAAGTGGGGACAAATAGATTAATAGTACTAAATAAAGGGTCCAAAGTTAAGATCGACCCTTTATGACATTTGATTTTCCTACAAGGCTCCAAAGCAATTCAGTAATGAAAAGAAAATGTTTTTTTGAAAACAGTGGTGGAACGATGAGATATTTATAAGAAAAAAAAGGAACTTCTATTTCTGCTTCAGCAACATATGAAAAATAAATTCAACATAGTCTTAGAACTGAGTGTAAAAGCTAAAACAATAGGACTTCTAGAAAAAATCATAGTGGAGTGTCTTTACAACTTAGTGGTAAAAAAAGACTTTTTAAGATAGGACATGAAAATTAATAACCAAACAAAAATTTGTAATTAGACTTTTCATCATAATTTAAAGCTAGTGCTCATCAAAATGCATCATTAACAAAATGAGTGGGCGAGGCTCAGATTGGGGAGAATATTAACAAAATGCATATTTGACAAAGAACTTGTATTGGCAATATATACTTACGAAAACTCCAACTCAATAACAAAAAGACAATCCAATTTTTAAAAAAATGGCCCAAATATTTGAATGGACAGTTCACAAAGGAACATATGCAAATGACCAATAAACCTAAGAGAAAATGCGTAACAACATTCATCATCAGAAACATGCAAATAAAATCACAATAAGATAGCATTGCCTAACCACCAACATAGCTAAAACCCTATCAAAGCCAAAACCCTACGATTGGCAAAGAAATGCAGTAACTGAAATGCTCACACAATGTAAGGGTGTTAAAATGATATGATTACTTTGAAAAAAATCTCTGGAAGTGTTGTATAAAATAAACTATAACTACAGTATGACCTAGAAGTTCCACTTCTAGGTATTTATACAACAGACTGAAAACATATGTTCAGAGAAACACTTATCTCCCATAGCAGGCTTATTCATACTAGCCAAGAACTGGACAAAACTCAGGCGTCCATTGACAAGAGAATGGACACACAAATTACATATTTATATAATGGAATCCTACTCAACATTTAAAAGAACGATTTTGTGATACAACAAGACAAATGAATCTGAAGAAAACATTGAGCATACATACTGTGTAGAGAGGAAGATTGTTTACATCTGGAGGCAGGGGTAGGAACTGATTAGGTAGAAGAAGGAAAGAGCATTCTAGATCTGGAGCCATATTGATGTTCTCTGTATATTTTTATTTGTTTATATTGTTATTATTATTATTATTATTTTTGAGACAGAGTCTCACTGTGTCGCCCAGTCTCAAGTGCAGTGGCATGATCTCGCCTCACTGCAAGCTCCGCCTCCTGGGTTCAGGCCATTCTCCTGCCTCAGCCTCCTGAGTAGCTGGGACTACAGGCGCTCGCCACTACGCCCGGCTAATTTCTTTGTATTTTTAGTGAGATGGGGTTTCACCATGTTAGCCAGGATGGTCTCAATCTCCTGACCTTGTAATCTGCCCGCCTCGGCCTCCCAAAGTGCTGGGATTACAGGCATGAGCCACCGTGCCCGGCCTATTATTACTTTTTAAAGTTTCCTTTTTAAAAAAATTTTACTTTAAGTTCTGGGATACATGTGCAGAGATGTTCTCTATATCTTGACGGGGGTTTGGATTACATAGATGTATATATCCATTAAAATTCATCGAATCATAACACTAATGATTTGTGCATTTCACTCTAATTGAATTTTATCTCAAGAAAATAGTTAAACAAGTATTGACTTCTAGTTAGTGATATACTTTCCCAAATGTTTAGGGGTAAAGTTTACGGAGGTCTTCAACTTTAAAAGGTATAATAAAAATAAAGAAGGTGAATCAATGGATGTACAGACAGATGGATATTAGATAATATGTAAAGAAGCCAATATAGCAAAATGTTAATTGTACAATCTACATGGAAGGCATTTGGATGTTCATGATACAATTATTTCAATTTTTCTCTATGTTTGAACAATTTTCATAACAAAGTGTTGGGAACTAAAAGGCTTTGCTACTACTGCATTCCAAAGAATTTTTTAAATTGTTGATGACATAATTGCTAGTCTCTGTCCCACCAGAGACTGGTGTGAGACTGGGTGTGTTTTTTATATTTTATCACATGGGACAAAAGGAAAATCAATAACATCAGTTTCATTCAATTTCAATTTTCAAGGCATATCCCATAATATTTCAGCTCAGATTTGCAGATTGAATATCTAGAACAAAGCAATGCTGGCCACAGATTTCCCTCCCCTCCCCTCCTCTCCTCTCCTCTCCTCTCCCTCCCTTCCCCTCTCCTCCCCTCTCCTTTCCTCTCTTTTTGAGACAGTCTCTCTCTGTAGCCAAGGCTGGAGTGCAGTGGAGTGGTTTCCGTTCATGGCAATCTCTGCCTCCCGGGTTCAAGTGATTCTCCTGCCTCAGCCTCCCGAGTAGCTGGGATTACAGGCACACACCACCGTGTCCAGCTAATTTTTGCATTTTTAGTAGAGACAGGGTTTCACCTGGCTGGTCTTAAACTCCTGACCTCAAGTGATCTGCCTGCCTTGGCCTCCCAAAGTACTGGGATTATAGGCATGAGCCACTGCGCCCGGCTGTGGCTGTGCATAATAGAAAAATATTTCTATCATCAGATTTATGTTATTAAAAGCCTTTAGAAATACTCAGGAGGAAAAACTGTCATTTGCCTGCTTTTAACCTTAAACTTAAAATAAATAATTATTTAACTACATCCCTTAAAAATATTTCCTTTGAAATTATTTCTTGCTTTCACCAAAATATGGTACCATATTTTCAGCAGTAGAAAAGTATAAGAACTGAGTGAAATCATATGATTTAATTTAATTTGGTTAATTCTACCTTGGAATTAAATAAAAATATATATCTTCTAGCTTTGGAAAAAAACAAAACTAGGACAAATAAACCAAACATAGCAAAAGAGAAGAAAAATATTCTGAGGGGGAGTTGTTCTACAAAACAGAAAATTTTCCTTCCCTCTTTAGCCATTTCTTTAACAGTGAAAAAAAAAAAAAAAACCTCCAGGAAAGAACAATAAGTAAAATTTCTTAGCTGTGGCAATTAAATATTACATTTCTAGTCAATATGAATTAGTTAAAAAAAAAAGAGAGTTTTGAGGTAAATAAAATAGGGGATTTATAAAAACTTACCAGAAGCATTCCTGTCCCTGAGAGTAGCTAGGAAGGAACCCGTGAGTCCGATTCAAACAGAGTCTTCAGTGTCTTGGGATTCGGGACTGAATGGCCTGTGTCTGTTAATGAACATTTTCACTGAATGCTACCAGGCCATGAAAATGTAGGCACTTCCTGATGCCACTTCACTAACCAAGGCTTACTAATGTCTTAGCTGGAGTTTTAATCAGGACTTGACTAAGGGGAATCTATACCTCTAAAAAAGAAAATTTTCCCTTGAAAAGAATCAAGAAGGAAACAGGAAACTGTAATGAAACGTAGTTATTTACTTTTTCTGTCACCCAACCATCTGTAAATACCACTACTATACACAGTTCTGAGCAAACGATTGTGCTTTGGCTGACAGTCAAGAAATTCAACAGGTGGTTTATAGCAGTGACGTGTCTGAACACAGGTCAATTTCTATAGTATTCTTTAATGTCTTTAATGATAACAGGCAAGCTGAACACATGAGAGTTTGGTAAACAATTAACTTTTCAACCACAGTTTATCTTGGGACTTCACAGCTACTTGTCAGCTTTTGTCTTTGGTTTTTTTTTTGAGACGGCCCCTCCCTCTGTTGCCCAGGCTGCAGTGCAGTGGTGTGATCTCAGTTCACTGCAAGCTCCACCTCCTGGGTTCACACCATTCTCCTGCCTCGGCCTCCTGAGTAGCTGGGACTACAGGCGCCTGCCACCATGCCTGGCTAAGTTTTTGTATTTTTAGTAGAGACGGGGTTTCACCATGACAGTCAGGATGGTCTTGACCTCCTGACCTCATGATCCACCCACCTCAGCCTCCCAAAGTGCTGGGATTACAGGTGTGAGCCACTGTGCCCGGCCTTGTCTTGGTTTTTATTGTTGCATATTAAGTGGCCCTTTTGCTGTTTACAATAAGGAGATCTTATTTCTTTGCTTTATTTTTACTCATTTTTATTTTTAGTTTCTACTTTTAGTTCAGCTGGGAAAAATAAAAAGGGAAGAAGTGAACTGTCAGTAATGGTAAAGATGAAGGCTGAGGATGAATTCCACTTGGACAACTTGACCACTTGTTGCAGCACTGATGTCCAACTTTTGTCATTTTTTTTTTTTTTTGAGACAGAGTCTCACTCTATTGCCCAGGCTGGAGTGTAGTGGTGTCAGGGGAACCCACCCCCAATATTTCAATGTAGGTTCTTTCTATTTTCTGTAAGTGTTGCCCGGCTAAGAAATAAAGAGAAAGAGCACAAAGAGAGGAATTTTACAGCTGAGCCGCTGGGGGTAATATCACATATTGGTAGGACCGTGATACCCACCTAAGCCTCAAACCAGCAAGTTTTTATTAAGGGCTTCAAAAGAGGAGGAGGTGTAAGAACAGAGAGTAGGTGAAAAGATCACATGCTTCAAAGGGCAAAAAGCAGAACAAAGATCACATGCTTCTGAGGGAACAGGACAAAAGGCAAAAGCAGAACTACTGATAAGGGTCTATGTTCAGTGATGCACTATTGTCTTGATAAACATCTTAAACAACAGAAAACAGGGTTTGAGAGCAGAGAACTGGTCTGACCACAAATTTATCAGGGCAGAGTTTTTCCCCACCCTAATAAGCCTGAGGGTACTGCAGGAGACCAGGGCATCTTTCAGTCCTTATCTCAACCGCTTAAGACAGACATTCCCAGAGCAGCCGTTTATAGGCCTCTCCCAAGGAATGCATTCCTTTCCCAGGGTATTGATATTAATATTCCTTGCTAGGAAAATAATTTAGTGATATTTCTCCTACTTGCACATCCATTTATAGGCTCTCTGCAAGAAGAAAAATATGGCTCTTTTTGCCCGACCCCGCAGGCAGTCAGACCTTATGGTTGTCTTCCCTTGTTCCCTAAAAATTGCCTTTATTCTATTCTTTTTCAAGGTGCACTGATTTCATATTGTTCAAACACAGATGTTTTACAATCAATTTGTACAGTTAACATAATTATCACAGTGGTCCTGAGGTGATGTACAGCCTCAGCTTACGAAGATAACAGGATTAAGAGATTAAAGACAGGCATAAGAAATTATAAAAGTATTATTTGGGAACTGATAAATGTCCATGAAATCTTCACAATTTATGTTCCTCTGCTGCGGGTCCAGCCAGTCCCTTCATTTGGGGTCCCTGAATTCCCACAACATCTCTCCCTTTCTTTTTATATAAATGTGCCATGGCGATGAAGGCTTGTTCGTTCTCTCGGTTTTGATGCAGGATTCTTTGACTGGTCCACACACTAAAAACAAGCCTATTAAACAGAGAAACATGATTCCAAAATCTACTACAGTGGAGCCCCCAGTAGACTTAATCCAAGTCATGGGGTTTAGTCCAGAAAGACTTTCTGCCACCTGATCTAATGCCTCAGCTCCAGGCACAGTGGATAAATGAGCTTGAGAGTCTTCAAAAATTTGTTTCTTTAATTTAGTTATGTCCAAGGATAAATTGTCTTCCCTACCCAGCAGGTATCCTTTGACCATTTCCCATGAATGATCAGTCTCGTTGTAGGAATATGGTGTGATACAGAAATCAGAAGTATTCTAATCACACTGCATTTGCATGCAATGTTTGAGACTCATTAGCTGATCTCCAAGCCAAATAATAGACTGTCTTAAATCATTAATTTGATTAGCTAATTTTTGATCAATGCCCTGTTAAGAATTCCACATTTGGGTGGAATTGGCTTGCCAATCATTAACAAAATGAGCCATTTGAATAGATTGGTGTAATGCCATTCTGGCAGTGGTGGCCAGTGCAGTGACTGTAATTAGGCCCACGATCACAGTGATTAAAGTGAAAACAAATCTCTTAGATCTTTTGAGAATTCATTGTAACACTTCATTAATTAAATGTACTGAAGGGGAAGATTCCCAAGGTCTGGGTCAAGTTACTGGTATCCAGATTCCTTCTCGAGCTCGAACCAACATTACACTTTTCCTGAAGTCAAAATGGGAGTTAAAACAAGTGTATAATTGATAATTAATGCATTGGACAGTTTGGTTGTTTGTCCAAATTTTGATATTTCCCACTAACAGCAAGTAAGGAGGCTTAACATAACTCTGTATAGGAATAGTCAGGTTGGAGGTTAACAAAGCAGAATGTTTGAATCTATGTTGATACTGAGGGAGAGGAGCGGCAGTGGCAACGTCCGATGTTCTCCGCCATAAAGAAGCAATCCGAGGTGCCTGGGAATGCTGAAGAGGTAGAGGGGCATACCTGGGTTGAGAAGAATTATCATAATGCCAATTGGAGTCCCATAGATGGGGATCGGCATCAAAAAGAGGAAAAGTGTTCAAAGGGGATTTATCATAGGGTTCAGAATCACGGATGTGAGGGGCGGTAGTGGGGACAACAGACAGAAAACTTTCTCCTTCCCATACTTGCAGTCCGGACATGGCAACAGCCAATTTCCAAAGTTCTAGGTGTTCTGGGCTCAGAATGGGGAATATCATATGAGGCCTTGGGTGGGTAAATAATGTCCTTATCTTCCCATTTTAAGGGAAAGAACAAGCTGAACTTTCTATGCAAAGTAGGATGATGATCCTCGTCCTCCCAATAAGAAATAAAATAAGTAGCCTCCAGGCATTCCCTTCTGCCAGAGGAGCAACTGTTTTTTAAATAGCCCTTTAGTGCCCAGTCTATTACTAAACCATATGAGTCATTTTTTAATACTACTGCATGTGAGTTAACAGTCTTCCCAAATTAAAGTTTTAGATGGGCCCTCAAAATTTTTAGGACATGGTTTTCCTACAGGTTTATACTGAAAGTATGGGGTATCTCCTATTACTCCCCTTTTCATTTGTCTTAAGGGAGAAAGGGAGAGGCCAGAGACCAAGTGTCCCCATTCTCCTGTGGCTAATCTCTCTGGAAGATAAGCAGCCCAGACTTGTATCTAGATGGATACAACCAGGTGCATGTCCAAGGCACAGCAGAGGGTATTTATAACCCATAGTAATGTTAAATGCAGTGCCGCCTTCTCCTGGTTGAGTGGGGCAACAGTCATCTGTAGCTCCAGGCATCCACACACTATCATTAGTACAGATTTCCGCAGGAGCATCCATCCAGATGAGAGGTCGAATAAGTGGAGGAAAAGGCACATAAGCACAATAAGAATAATTTTGTGTAGCCGGTAAATCAGTTTGAGGGGAAACTGGCAAGACAGTATAAGGAGGAGAATTATTAAATAAAACCTATTGTAAGCGAGATCCGGTGCTGAAGGAGGAAGAGAAGAACAAGGGGATGTTATTTTCAGGCTAATATAAATGGTGAGATTTTTAGGTTCATAAGGAGAAAAAGAAAGGTAATTAGGAGAAGTGGGATTAGTTAGAGGGGTCTCCATTGCCATTAGGGAGGATTGAACCAGACCCATTTTTATTTGGCATGCCAGTTTCTGAGGATCTCACCACGTATGAGGGCGGTCTCTGATGTGGACCTATTTTCTCTGTGGTTTTTATTGTCAGTATTCACACGAAGTTTCAGTCTTCTAGTGGGCACCAGGCAGGGGATTGATGATCTCCTGGTGAAACACAAGCATACCCTCTTCCCCACATCATAATTGTTCCAGGTTCCCAGGTATTGGTTTGGGAGTTTTAAGAGTTATGTGAAATATTAATTTCAGCCCCCCATTGTGCCAGCAAATCTCTACCCCAAAGATTAATGGGGATTGGTGTTATATAAGGCTAAATTGTACCCTTTTGAGCATCAGGGCCAATGCAAGGCAAGATGAATGTGCTCTGGTGAACTTCATCAGCTTTTCCAATCCCTACTAGTCCCATGTTAGTGGGATGTTTAAGCCAGGGGGAGGGCCATACATTAGAGGAAGTAATAGAGACATCAGCCCCAGTATCTACTAGACCCTCATACTTTTTTCCTTGAATGTGTATGATGCAGGTGGGCCATTGTTAAAAATTACATTAATCCAATAAGTGGCTTTTTTTTCCACTGGAGCCCGTCCCCAGGGCCCCATGTCTTATCTCCTTTGTTTAAAATATATTAGGTAGTAAAAGCAATTGAGCAATTGACTTACTGGCCAGAATGGAAACAGGAATCTTGGCAGACACCATAAGTTTAATCTCATCAGAGGAATCAGAATTAATGAGACCAGCATGAACTATGATACCTTTAGCGGAGGTGGATGCCCTACCTAACATCAGGCCCACCGAACCTTGAGGTAAAGGGCCAGTGACCCCCGTGGGGACAATTAAAGGCAAAGAATTAGGTAGTAAATTTAGAGGAATGGTGCTACAGAGATCGACAAACCCACCCCCTACTGTGGAGGTGGACAAGCAATGTACTGAGACACAAGAAGAGCCTGGGACCCATCTGGGTTGGCTGTAGGTAAATTTGTTTGTGCTGGAGGCTGCGTTGGGACCGCTTGAAGCAGAAATGCAACACTGGTCTGAGTCTGAGGTGTCCCATTTGATATTGGGGCCAGGGACTGGCCCCGCTTCCCGTTTCCCTGGTTCTGTGGCGGGGGGTTTCCATCTACATCAGACCTAGAGTGGCCAGTGTTTACCTTTATGCATGTATAATATAATATGTGAAAATATTCTGCTTTTTTTAGCTGAGTATTTTTTAGCACAAATGGTAGATTATCACATTTTTTGTATTTGATTTTTGCGTTTGATACATCTTGGCGATCGTTCTAAGACATAAAGCCCATAAATAATTATGAGGGCTTGTTCTTTCAAATGCCATAGTAAAATGTTTTTCCCTGTGCTGTAGTTGCTTGCTTTTATTTTAATATGAAAATATTATTAAATATCACATTGAAGTCAAAAATATTCTAAAAGTTGTTAACATATACCACTAGATGGTGCTGTCATCACAAAGAAATAAAACGTGCATTGTTTTAAAAACAATTTGGCCATCTAAGGAAAAAAATCCAACTACTACAGAACTGTATAAAACAAAATAACAGCTGGGCTTCTAAGTTCCGTGTCCCAAAAATAGTCACTAATAATTGAGATTTTTTTCTCTTCCCACTTATTTTATCTATACTGTTTGTGCGCGTGTGTGTGTTTATGTGCTTTTATAAAAAGTATCTAATACTGTACATTGCTATTCTGAAACTTGTTTTTCTAGAAATCTAATATATGATGGAGTTCTTTCCATGTCAGTACGTATACATTGATTTAATTCTCCAATGAAATTTGGTGAATAAATTATTTTAAATTATCTGAATGTTATAAAATGTGCTATAATTTCTTTCATCTCTAACATTAGGTATTTAGGTAGTATATGTGTTTTTGCTTGTACAAACAATGATTCAGAAACCATCCTTGTACATTTATTATGGTGCACTGGCTATAGACATCTCTGTTGGACATGATTTTCTTTCAGAACTTTAAAGGCATGATCTTCTATTGATTAAAGCTGCAGCATTGCTGTGGAGTAAATATGCCATTTGGATTTCTGATTCCATTCAAATTCTTTGAATTTGATATGTTCACTTTCTATTTACACTACTCCTCTCCTTCTCCACTTTAATAATTGTTTATTCACTCCTATAGCTCTTAACACTCCTGAGGAAAGTCCCCATTGCCGTTCCTTTTTCCCAAACACTGTTTGGACCTCCAGTGAGCCCTTTTTATCTGAAAACTTAGGTCCTTCCAGTTTGGAAAATGTCCTTGTATTAGTTCTTTGATAGCTTCTTCCCTTCTATATTCGATTTCCTCTTTCAAGAACTCCTATCATCCAGATGATCTACCTCCTAGATAGAGTCTCTGTTTTCAAAAAATATTTTTTCCCTTTTATTTTTTCTTTGTCTTTTCATTCTACTCCTGCATTTTATCCTCAACTTTATTTGTCAACCCTTCAAATGGCTTCTTATTTCTTCTTAAGTCATGTCCTTAATTTATTAAAGCATTCCCACTTTTCAGCAGAGTCACCAGCTCTCCTGGTTTGCCTGGGACTAAGGGTTTTCCTGGGATATGGGACTCTCAGCTGAAACTGAGACAGTTCTCGGCAAACGGGGATGGTTGGCCATTCTACCCCTGGATATTCTTTGTTGGTAGCAACTTTTTCTTTTTTCTTGCTTGAAATATTGTTTTATCCTCAAGCTTGTTAACTGTAGGTTTTTTTAACAGTCTTTTTTTTTTACAGTATCATGCAATACATTGACTCTGCTTTCTTTGAGTTCTTTTGGTTTACTTAGTCTCTCCTTTCATGCTGGAGACTGTTTATAAATATCTTGTGATTTGTAACTGGCTAATCATATTTAAGAGTGCTGACTGGAGGCACTTCAAGAGTAGCAGGGCTCATTAGCTGCTGGGTTTTACTGTAGGGGGATTTGAGAGGAACTAGGCATAAGATTGTGAGATTACCAAATGTTAACCTAGAGCTCTTTTTTCTTGGACTCATCAATTTCCAGTTTCCCCATACAGAAAACCTCCATCCAATTTCTTGCTGGGCAGGCATCATTCTCGGGCGTGGTGGTTGGAGTAAGTGGAAAAAAGGGACTGGAGTGGCCTTTTTCTCAATATGGCACCTCATTCCATCCATTGTACTTGATGTCTCTGGGACTATGAGAGGTAATAATAAATTGTTGCCTTAAACATCTAAGTTTGGGTTGATTTGTTACACAGTATTAGATGCATGCAACAAAAATTGTTATTGAAACTGGGATGCTGCTGTAATAAAGACTTAAAACTTGTGGCATTGGCTTTGGGACTAGGCAGCAGGCAAGGGGCAAAAGGGCCTTGAGGAGACTGTTAGTGACAACCTGAGGGACAGTGAGGAATTACCAGTGGAAGCTGGAGAAAAGCAGATCCTTGTTATACAATGTTAGAAAGTTTGGTAACAAAGTTGCCAGAAGACATGTGGGAAGTAGAAATGAACTAATGGGTTTGGCTAAGGAGGGGTCCACATAGAATACTGAAAGTGCCACCTTCTTTCTTTTAGCCTCATATGCTAAAGTAATGGCTAGAGAGAGATGAACTTTTAAAAAGGTGTGGGGAGGGAGAGGGTACTGTTACTGTTAAGTTTTGAACCGTTTCCAGAGAGTAAAATTTTCTCAAGAAAAGGCAGGCCAGGCACAGTGGCTCATGCCCATAAGCCCAACACTTCAGGAGGCTGAGGTGGGCGGATCACCTGAGGTCAGGAGTTTGAGACCAGCCTAGCTAACATGGTGAAACCCCGTCTCGACTAAAATACAAAAATTATCCAGGCATGGTGGTGGGTGCCTGTAATCCCACCTACTCATAAAACCGAGGCAGGAGAATTGCTTGATCCTGGGAGGTGGAGTTTGCAGTGAGCCAAGATTGCACCACTGCACACCAGCCTGGGCAACAGAGCAAGACTCCGTCTCAAAAAAGAAAAGAAAAGAAGAAAAAAAAAAAAAAAAAGAAAGGGCTTCTGGGCAAAGATCAAATCTAGAGTAACCAGTAACACTGATGTGATTGATGTCAGGGTGAAAATAGAGTTAAGCGTGCATCTGTAACCACCTACCGAGTTTTCAGAAAGACTCAAGGGGGCGCCTTGTAGATCCTCTCAGGTGAACAAAGTCCTAAGTGCATTTCACCCACAGAACTGTGACTCTTGGGCCATGGTAGTGAAGAAGGCCTGTCTTAAAGAGACTGTGTGTGTGGCTTTTGTGTAAAGGAGTGAACCCCAGTAAGATTAGTAGGGAACTTGTTAAGTTTTTAAGAGGGTTGTACCATTAGAAGTACAATGTGCTTGGATTGAAGGGACAGAACTAGTTCAGAAAGAAAAAGCAATTTGGGAAAGCTGTGAAGTTGTAAAACATTAATCATTTCTTAAAAAGAAAGATTGATTCAAAACGAAGACCTGAAAGTCCAGAGTGTAGAACCAAGAGCCACAGGAATCACTCTCTTATGAAGAAACTAGTGTCATATGCCTTTCAGGACTTAAGAATTGCTATAAATCAGGGATGGCTGTGTGTCTTCTGACCAGTCTCTTTGCCCCCCCATCCTGTTGTTTTTGAGGAAAATTGTTGTGTTTATTATATTTCTGCACTATCATTGCATGTAGTGTGTAGGCACTTAGTTCACAGTTCTTCAGACTGAGAAGAGCCATATTGAAGAGTTATACCCAATGAACTGCACCTGCAGCTGTACCTGGGTCTGATTTAAATGAGTAGATCCTAGACTTTGAGCTGATGCCATAGTGATATATCATCATAGGGGTCTTGGGAATGGTGACAAGCCCATTTTGCTAACGGGGAAAATGTAAATTGTGGTGACCAGAAGGTGAACCTTGGTGACTAGTATCCAAAGATGTCCACCATCAATTGCTTTCCTCCCTGTGTGCATATGCTGTATCATGTATCAAGAAGTAGGGTCAAATTACCCTCTTCTTGAATCTGGGCTAGACTTAGTGACCTGCTAGACCAATAGAATGTGGAGAGAAGAGATGTTATGGAACATCGGAATCTAGGCCATACGATGCCTTACAGCTTTTGCCTGAGTTTCTTAGGACACATTCTTGGAATGCTTCCAGGCAGAACCTAGCGGTCATCCTATGAAAAACCCAAGCCACATGGGGGGAGGCCTTGTGTGGGTGTTCCAGTTTATATTCCTAGCTAATGCTAGCATCAACTGCCAACCATGTGAGTCAGCCATCTTGGACATCCATCCCAGATGAACCTTTGGATGATTCTGGCTCCAGCCATCATTGGACTGCAATCACATGAAAAACTCTAAATAAGAACTACCCAGCTGAGCTCAGTCAAGTCACAAAACCATTAGAGATAATAAATATTTTTAAGCCACTATGTTTTGTGGTTGTTTGTTGTGCAGTAATAGAAAACTGGAACACTCATGGAAATCTTACTAGTTTTAGCATGTCTGTTTATTTTTGTGCCAGCACTAAACCGTTCACCACTGTAGTATTTTAATACATTTTAGGGCTGGTTTTCTATTATTATTGAGCTAGTATACCACATAGGTTTGATGTACAGGCTCTGGAGTCAGATTATGGAGATTTAGATTTTATCTCAACCACTTGTAAATGTATCCTTGTATGTTAACTATTCTGTGTCTCAGTTTTCTCATTTATAGAGTAAGTATGATAGAAATACCTACTTCACATTGTAGCTTAGAGGAATTAATGAAATAATGTAGATAAATGTAAATTAATAGAGTGTCTAGCAATTTATCAGGGCTCAATAAATGTTAGCTATGATTATTACTCTTTCAGATTTTTCTTAGATCTTAAAGACATCTAATCTTATTGAGATTGTTATTTTATTAAAACATTCCCTTTAAGAAGTTAATTCATATTTTTCTATCTCATTACTTGGTAAAATGCCTTTAGAGTGCTTTAATGATTGAAATTATTTAGACTGAATATATGAAACGAAATGTTAGTTTAGATCTACAATTTTGTAGTTTTGTTTTGAGACAGAGTTTTTCTCGTGATCTTGGCTCACTGCAGCCTTGACCTCCTGGGCTCAAGCCATCCTCCCACCTCACTCTCCTGAGTAGCTGGGACTACAGGGGCATGCCACCATGTCTGGCTGAATGTTTTCATATTTTTTATAGAGACAGAGTTTTGGCATGTTGCCCTGGATATATATACAATCCTTTATAGGAAATTTGTAGGTCTAGATGTGCTTTATATTCAGATATTTCTGTTTTAGACAGTTTAAATAATATATAACCCTACATTAGGTAAAACTCTCAAAGGAGGATTAAGAGAGCACCTGGTTATCAAACACAGTAACAGTTCTACAGTTAACCCTATGATTCCTTAAGAGGAAAAAATAGTAATTTAAAGCAGCCTCACATCAATACAGGTCAAGTTTTATTACCAAGTGAATTCAGATTAAGTCATCTTTGAATGCAAAATAAGTTATGGAAAAACATTCATATTTTAACACTTTTTTTTTCTGTTGAATTAGTTCTTTTTTTTTATTAAGTATTTATTGATCATTCTTGGGTGTTTCTTGGAGAGGGGGATATGGCAGGGTCATAGGATAATAGTGGAGAGAAAGTCAGCAGATAAACACACGAACAAAGGTCTCTGGTTTTCCTAGGCAGAGGTCCCTGCGCCCTTCCGCAGTGTTTGTGTCCCTGGGTACTTGAGATTAGGGAGTGGTGATGACTCTTAAAGAGCATGCTGCCTTCAAGCATCTGTTTAACAAAGCACATCTTGCACTGCCCTTAATCCATTTAACCCTGAGTTGACACAGCACATGTTTCAGAGAGCACGGGCTGGGGGCAAGGCCATAGATCAACAGCATCCCAAGGCAGAAGAATTTCTCCTCCCAGACAGGGCAGCCGGGCAGAGGCGCTCCTCACTTCCCAGACGGGGCGGCTGGGCAGAGGCGCTCCTCACTTCCCAGACAGGGCGGCTGGGCAGAGGCGCTCCTCACCTCCCAGACGATGGGCGGCCGGGCAGAGGCCCTCCTTACCTCCCACCTCCCAGACGATGGGCGGCTGGCCAGAGGCCCTCCTTACCTCCCAGACAGGGCGGCGGGGCAGAGGCGCTCCTCACTTACCAGACGGGGCGGCCAGGTAGACGCGCTCCTCACTTCCTAGACGGGGCGGCCAGGCAGAGGCGCTCCTCACTTCCCAGACGGGGCGGCCGGGCAGAGGCGCTCCTCACCTCCCAGACGGGGCGGCCGGGCAGAGGCGCTCCTCACCTCCCAGACGGGGCGGCCGGGCAGAGGCGCTCCTCACTTCCCAGACGGGGCGGCCGGGCAGAGGCGCTCCTCACTTTCTCCCAGACGGGGTGGCGGCCGGGCAGAGGCACTCCTCACCTCCCAGACGGGGGCGGCTGGGCAGAGGCACTCCTCACCTCCCAGACAGGGCAGCCGGGCAGAGGCGCTCCTCACTTTCCAGACGGGGCAGCCGGGCAGAGGTGCTCCTCACTTCCCAGACGGGGCAGCCGGGCAGAGGCGCTCCTCACTTCCCAGACTGGGCGGCCAGGTAGAGGCGCTCCTCACTTCTCCCAGATGGGGTGGCGGCCGGGCAGAGGCACTCCTCACCTCCCAGATGGGGGCGGCTGGGCAGAGGCGCTCCTCATCTCCCAGACAGGGCAGCCGGGCAGAGGTGCTCCTCACTTCCCAGACGGGGCAGCCGGGCAGAGACGCTCCTCACTTCCCAGACCTGGCAGCCAGGTAGAGGCGCTCCTCACTTCTCCCAGATGGGGTGGCGGCTGGGCAGAGGCACTCCTCACCTCCCAGACGGGGCGGCCGGGCAGAGGTGCTCCTCACCTCCCAGAGGGGGCAGCCAGGCAGATGCGCTTCTCACTTCCTCCTAGACGGGGTGGCGGCCGGACAGAGGCGCTCCTCACCTCCCAGATGGGGCAGCCGGGCAGAGGCGCTGCTCAATTCCCAGACTGGGCGGCCAGGTAGAGGTGCTCCTTACTTCCTCCCAGATGGGGTGGCAGCCAGGCAGAGGCGCTCCTCACCTCCCAGATGGGGCAGCCGGGCAGAGGCGCTCCTCACTTCCTCCCAGATGGGGTGGCGGCCAGGCAGAGGCACTCCTCACCTCCCAGATGGGGTGGCTGGGCAGAGGAGCTCCTCACTTCCCAGACAGGACAGACAGGCAGAGGCGCTCCTCACATCCCAAAGGATGGACGGCCGGGCAGAGACCTCCTCACTTCCTATATGGGATGGTGGCCGGGCAGAGGCGCTCCTCACTTCCTCCCAGATGGGGTGGCGGCCAGGCAGAGGCACTCCTCACCTCCCAGATGGGGCGGCCGGGCGGAGGAGCTCCTCACTTCCCAGACAGGACAGACAGGCAGAGGCGCTCCTCACATCCCAAAGGATGGACGGCCGGGCAGAGACCTCCTCACTTCCTATATGGGATGGTGGCCGGGCAGAGGCGCTCCTCACATCCCAAAGGATGGACGGCCGGCCGGGCAGAGACCTCCTCACTTCCTATATGGGGTGGCGGCCGGGCAGAGGCGCTCCTCACTTCCTATATGGGATGGTGGCCGGGCAGAGGCGCTCCTCACTTCCCAGACGATGGGTGGCCAGGCAGACACTCCTCACTTCCTAGACGGGGTGGCGGCAGGGCAGAGGCTGTAATCTTAGCACTTTGGGAGGCCAAGGTAGGCGGCTGGGAGGTGGAGGTGTAGCGAGCCGAGATCACGCCACTGCACTCCAGCCTGGGCAACATTGAGCATTGAGTGAGCGAGACTCCATCTGCAATCCCAGCACCTCGGGAGGCTGAGGCGGGCAGATCACTGGAGGCCAGGAGCTGGAGACCAGCCCGGTCAACATGGCGAAACCCCGTCTCCACCAAAAATACAAAAACCAGTCAGGCGTGGTGGCGCGCGCCTGCAATCCCAGGCACTTGGCAGGCTGCGGCAGGAGAATCACAGGAGCCTGAGGCAGGGAGGTTACAGCGAGCTGAGATCAAGGCAGTACAGTCCAGCTTCGGCAACAGGGAGACCGAAGAAAGAAGGGAGAGGGAGACCAAAGAAAGAAGGGAGTGGGAGACCAAAGAAAGAAGGGAGAGGGAGAGCTTTAACACTTTTTAAATTGTGGAATTGCAAAAAAGAGATTGCGGATGGGCATACTTTCTTTCTGTGTGAGTTCTGGGGATACAGACTAGGAGGTTAATGGTGCATTCATAGCAGCTGAAGTGCAGAAGCAAATGGACTTGCCCAAGAAGGTAGGCAAGGTAACTGGGAAACATCAACATGAGTTTCTTGCTGGGTTTCTAAGAACATTCATTCTTAGAAACCACATGCTTGCCCTTTTTTCTCAATTTTTTTTATTCCTTGTGAGGTTATTTTTTTTCTATAAGAGCAAACTAATAGCTAGAACAAATTCCTGAAGTTCTCTCTTGCAAAACAATATAAATACTGCCCAACTTAGAATCAGAGGTAGTAGGATATAAATCAAATCACTTGAACCTAATATTCATCCCTGAAAGGTCTGAGAGAAACAAAAGAACATAACATGATAAAACTGGGGAAAAATCTGATTAAAAATACTGTCTATCAGGGAAACCCACCCCCAATATTTCAATGTAGGTTCTTTCTATTTTCCATAAGTGTTGGCTGGCTGAGAAATAGAGACAGTATAAAAAGGAATTTTTAAAAAATTATACTTTAAATTTTAGGGTACATGTGCACAATGTGCAGGTTAGTTACATATGTATACATGTGCCATGTTGGTGTGCTACACCCAGTAACTCGTCATTTAACATTAGGTATATCTCCAAATGCTATCCCTCCCCCACTCCCCCACCCCACAACAGGCCCTGGTGTGTGATGTTCCCCTTCCTGTGTCCATGTGTTCTCATTGTTGAATTCCCACCTATGAGTGAGAACATGCAGTGTTTGGTTTTTTGTCCTTGCAATAGTTTGCTGAGAATGATGGTTTCCAGCTTCATCCATGTCCCTACAAATGACATGAACTCATCATTTTATATGGCTGCATAGTATTCCATGGTGTATATGTGCCACATTTTCTTAATCCAGTCTATCATTGTTGAACATTTGGCTTGGTTCCAAGTCTTTGCTATTGTGAATACTGCCACAATAAACATATGTGTGCATGTGTCTTTATAGCAGCATGATTTATAATCCTCTGGGTATATACCCAGTAATGGGATGGCTGGGTCAAATGGTATTTCTAGTTCTAGATCCCTGAGGAATCACCACACTGACTTCTACAATGATTGAACTAGTTTACAGTCCCACCAACAGTGTAAAAGTGTTCTTATTTCTCCACATCCTCTCCAGCACCTGTTGTTCCCTGACCTTTTAATGATTGCCATTCTAACTGGTGTGAGATGGTATCTCATTGTGGTTTTGATTTGCATTTCTCTGATGGCCAGTGATGATGAGCATTTTTTCATGTGTCTTTTGGCTGCATAAATGTCTTATAAAGAGGAATTTTACAGCTGGGCTGCCAGGGGTGACATCACGTATCGATAGGACCGT
This sequence comes from Pongo abelii, assembly GCF_028885655.2. NCBI lineage: Eukaryota > Metazoa > Chordata > Mammalia > Primates > Hominidae > Pongo > Pongo abelii. The sequence goes on along the minus strand of NC_071988.2, from coordinate 186,776,675 downwards.
GATGCCCACCTGAGCCTCAAACCAGCAAGTTTTTTATTAAGGGTTTCAAAAGGGGAGGGGGTGTAAGAACAGGGAGTACACACAAAGATTGCATGCTTCAAAGGGTAAAAAGCAGAACTACTGATAAGGGTCCAACAAAGATCACAAGGCAAAGGGCAAAAGCAGAACTGCTAAGTGTCTATGTTCAGCGGTGCATGTATTGTCTTGATAAACATCTTAAACCACAGAAAACAGGGTTCGAGAGCAGAGAATGGGTCTCACCACAAATTTACCAGGGCGGGATTCTTCTACACCCTAGTAAGCCTGAGGGTACTGCAGGAGATCAGGGTGTATCTCAGTCCTTACCTCAACTGCATAGGACACACATTCCCAGAACGGCCATTTATAGACCTCCCCCCAAGAATGCATTCCTTTCCCAGAGTATTAATATTAATATTCCTTGCTAGGAGAAGAATTCAGTGACATCTTCCCTACTTGCGTGTCCATTTATAGGCTGTCTGCAAGAAGAAAAATATGGCTCTTTTTGCCTGACCCTGCAGGCAGTCAGACCTTATGGTTGTCTTCCCTTGTTCCCTAAAAACCGCTGTTATTCTGTTCTTTTTCAAGGTGCACTGATTTCATATTGTTCAAACACAGATGTTTTACAATCAATTTGTACAGTTAACACAATTATCACAGTGGTCCTGAGGTGATGTACAGCCTCAGTTTACAAAGATAACAGGATTAAGAGATTAAAGTAAGACAGGTGTAAGAAATTATAAAAGTATTATTTGGGAACAGATAAATGTCCATATTAAAATGAAATCTTCACAATTTATGTTCCTCTGCCATGGCTCCAGCCAGTCCCTCCATTCAGGGTCCCTGACTTCCCGCAACAACTATCCAAAACCTCTTGGGAAAAGAAAACACACAGAAAAACTGGCAAAAATGCTAATTTGATAATTTTTAAGTAGAACTAAATGTTAACAAAATACAGTACCATGTAGTATTGGGTAGGAGGAAATAGCATCCAGGAATATTCTTCCTCAAATACCCAGATTTAAAGACAGGGTCCTGGACTTGTGAATACTCTTTGGGCATTATTAAAAGGACAGCTAGAGCCTTCTAGTCACATGTGACCCTGGGGCTCTAGGGAGAAGCTGGCAAGTATAATCTGTATTTCTGGATGTGAATGAGGGTAAGGGAGGATGAAGAGAAAATAAATGGTCAGAGATGTAGAAATGTGATCTATATGCTTTCAGTGAATCCACAGAGCTAGGAAAAATGTTAAACTTATTTTGCAACAACAAGAGTAATTGTGATTCTTAAACTATTTATCTCAGAATTGATAGAAACTATAGATGCTCTCTTCTTTTTTTTTTCTTTTGAGGCAGAGTGCAGTGGCGTGATCTCAGCTCACTGCCACCTCCACTTCCTGGGTTCAAGTGATTCTCCTGCCTCAGCCTCCAGAGTAGCTGGGACTACAGGTGTGTGTCACCACACCCAGCTAATTTTTTGTATTTTTAGTATGAATGGGGTTTCACTGTGTTAGCCAGGATGGTCTCGATCTCCTGACCTTGTGATCCACCTGCCTCAGCCTCCCAAAGTGCTGGGATTACAGGCGTGAGCCACCGTGCCCCACCAATCCTCTCTTCTCTAAGATGCACTATGCATGTTCACCAAGTTTTGCACAGCATTTTAGATAATTTACATATTCATTAACTAATCCACAGACTCTGGGCTCCTGGCTTAAGTAAAATCTGATTCTTATCCAAGCTGGGATAAAAATATTTGCTCTCTCAGCTCCAACTTTAGAATAGAAAAAGGCAAAAGATATAAAATAAATAAGAAAATGTTTATAGCATTTAGTGATGATGTTTATTGTGGTTTATTTTTAGAATATTAGGATATCCTGGCTATGTTCAGCTATTGGGAAGGAATTAAGAGGACCATTCTTTGGAATTATCTATTTTTATTAAGTAACAGAAGTAATATGATGTTATAGCTAATTTGAGAGGTTAGACAATTATTTAATAGAATTACTATGCATATTTTGGTACATTTCCTTTTAGTCTTTTTTTCCCCAAGTTAAAAGTAAAAATGTCAAAATATTTAAAAGAATATTGTGATGAATTTCAAATACTCATCACCTCGTGTGGCAATATTATTTTTCATAGATGGCTGGGGTTGGGTGTCGTGGCTCACGCCTGTAATCCTAGCACTTTGGGAGGCTGAGGTGGGCAGGTCACCCCAGGTCAGGATTTCGAGACCAGCCTGGCCAATATGGTGAAGCCCCGTCTCTACTAAAAATACAAAAATTAGCTGGGTGTGGTGGCTGTGCACCTGTGATTCCAGCTACTTGAGATGCTGAGGCAGGAGAATCCCTTGAATATGGGAGGTGGAGGTTGCAGTGAGCCGAGATCATGCTACTGCACTCCAGCTTGGATGACAAAGGGAGACTCTGTATCACAACAAAACACAACAAAACAAACAAAGATGGCTGGAACAGTAACTTTTGCCTCACATGCTATTCTTACAATGTGACCTTGCCACACCCCCATCAAAAGGTGGATCCCTCCACTTGACCTGGGTGGACTTTTGTGTGTGGAGTAAAACTGAAGTGATGCTACATAACTTCAAAAAATAGCTTAAAAATAACACATACTTTCTGCTGGTTTATTTTGGGACACTTACTCTGGGATCCTTTAGTTACAATATAAGAAGTTTGTTTTCCCTGAGGTGACCAAGTGGAGAAACCATTTGGGGGTGAGGGGGAGAGAGAAGGCGGGAGAAGAGGAGGAGGGAAGGGACACACTTGAAGAGTTTCAGCTCTTGCAGCTCCCATTTGTTTGAGTGAAGGACCCGGTTCCAGTACTGTCTCTAGTACTGCAGGAGAGACCCTGAGAGACACCTGCCTAACTGATTTGAGTCAACTTCCAAATTATTGAGAAAAATCAGGATTATTACTGTCTTAAGACCCTGTTTCTGGATAGTTTGTTAAAAAGCAATAGAAAACTGGAATACCTAAATTGAACAACTACTAACAGATTTCCTTAACTGTTCATCTAATTTTTTTCTTTGCAGGAGAATTTTAAAACAAATCTCAGGTAACATGATATTTCGCTTCTAGTTCATTTTATATTTCTAAAAATTAAGAACTTTTTTTTGTAACATAGAATGTAAAATACATTTACATAATGTAGTAGCCAGTTCATATTCAAAATTCATTTATTGCTCTCCAAATACATTATTTACATTTATTTTGTTTAAATTAGATTTCAAACAGGGTCTACACATTATATATAATTATTTTGTCTCTTACATCTTTTTTTGTATTGAATAACTTCAATTTTTTAAGATGCCACTGTTTTGTAGATAAGAATATATTTATATTTCTTAAATGCTTTGAACTATAGTATCCAAAAATTTATGCCAAGCACTTTAGCAACATTTTTGTAGTGCTATAGCTCCATAACTCTATCTGTTAATAAATACAGTATATATCATTGGGTTGCTACATGCTGGTTTGCTCTCTCATTCCCCTAGTGTTGAATATTTTAAGAACCAATTACCTGTTCCCATTCCTCTGCTATTTTATTCACTACCATCAAATTCATAAATGAGTCTTTTTACTTGACTCCAAATTATTTCCTTAAGACAAACTTCCAGAGATAAAAATTTTTAGTCAAAGTTTGTTTAGTATTTTTTGGACTTGCCAAAGAGAAATTGCAACAGACATTTGTTAAAAATGGCAAGACAGGTTTTATTCTATCAAGTTACTGCAGTACAGGAGAGAGACTTCAGTACAAAACTGTATTCTAAATACAGCCAAGACACCCTGGGATTGATGGCCACTAGGCAGGGTGGGATCAGTGAGTGAAAAATTACTGAGGAACTTGATTAGATATCAACAGCTGGGGAAAATGAGGAACTCGATCAATGATAGAGGCATTCTTGCTAAACTGGCTTCTCAGGACTCTTGCTAAAACTGGACTCAGTTGGCCAAGGATGAGGCCTGGTCAAGATGAGTGCTTAGAGGAGCCTGACTAGTATCCAGTTAAGGAGGAAGTCATTGTCAGACTCTAGGTATATGTTACCAAATTCCTTTGTAAAACCGGGATACTAGTAATATAGAGAGGAACACTTCACCAACATCACATCATTAAATTTCAAGAATAATCTATTAGATAGAAATGATACCAGCCAGCTGCGGTGGTTCACGTCTGTAATCCCAGCACTTTGGGAGGCCGAGGCGGGTGGATCACGAGGTCAGGAGATTGAGACCATACTGGCCAACATGGTGAAACCCCATTTCTACTAAAATACAAAAAATTAGCTGGGCATGGTGGTGCATGCCTGTAGTCCCAGCTACTTGGGAGGCTAAGGCAGGGGAATCACTTGAACACAGGAAGTGGAGGTTTCAGTGAGCCGAGATCATGCCACTGCACTCCAGCCTGGTGACAGGGCAAGACTGTCTCAAAAAAAAAAAAAAAAAAGTTACCACCGAAAGTACTGATATTTGCTACAACATGAACAAACCTTGAAAATGTTGCTAAATGAAATAAGCCAGTCACAAAAACCATCTACTCTGTGATTCTTTCTATACAAAATGACCAGAAAAGACAAATCTACAGAGGTAGAAAACATATTAGTGGTGGCCTATGGCAGGGCGATTTGTGGGGAAATATGGGGTTTCTTTTTGGGGTGATGAAAATATTCTAAAATTGTGGTGATAGTTGTACAGTTTTGTGAATATACTAAAATCCATTGAAGTATATACTTTAAATGACACATTGTATGACATGTGAATTAGATCTCAGTAAAGCAATTATATTAAATACAGTATCATGTTCTTGAGTGTTTTTGAATTTTATTAATAATATTTAAAATATTTCTATATATTTGCTTTCTAGCTATAGTTTCTCTTTTAAAAGTTTAAATTAACTTAAACAACATATTTTAAAAAGTTTTTTTTTGTTTAAAACATTACATGTATTTTTTAACCAATGAAAATAGTAGGCAAAAGAATAATATATTTTCCCAGAAAACATATGTTGTTGAAGAATAAAGCACTCATTTCAATCCTTGGGAAAACTGAGCAAATTATTATGATGTAATATTGAAGCAGTTTTGCATGAAAAAATACAACAGATTAAAGAGGCAACATCTAATATGCCAGAACAATAGAAATTACAACCAAATACAGAATACTCTAACTTAGAGATGATCTATTCACTGCCATATCCATTCAAATTTATTTTTTTTCTTTTTTTTGAGATGAAGTTGCCCAGGCTGGAGTGCATTGGCACGATTTCAGCTCACCGCAACCTCTGCCTCCCAGGTTCAAGTGATTCTCCTGCCTCAGCCTCCCAAGTAGCTGGGATTACAGGTGTGAGCCACTACAGCTGGCTAATTTTTTTTTTTTTTTAGTAGAGACAGAGTTTCACCATGTTGGTCAGGCAGGTCACACCTGGCCAATGGGTAGCTTTTTAAAAGGGGTCTGTTATGCATTTATTGAGTTTCAAATTTTGTAGATGCACATGTTCAGAAATATCAGTGAATGAAAATCACAGGCTGGGCGCAGTGGCTCATGCCAGTAATTCCAGCATTTTGGGAGTCCGAGGAGGGTGAATTACCCGAGGTCAGGAGTTCAGGACCAGCCTAGCCAACTTGGTGAAACCCATCTTTACCAAAAAATACGAAAAAAAAAAATTAGCCAAGCATGGTGGCGTGTGCCTGTAACCCTAGCTACTTGGGAGGCTGAGACAGGAGAATTGCTTGAACCCAGGAAGCAGAGGTTGCAGTGATCCGAGATTGCACCATTGCACTTCAGCCTGGGTGACGAGAGAGAAACTTGGTCTCAAAAAAAAAAAAAAAAAAAAGAAAATTACAAACAAACTGAGACTCATGAAGGGAGTGGTCTCATGGTGCAGAAGCTTAGTCTCAGGGCTCTGGTGGGTGCCTTAAGGAACCTAAAACAAAAGTATTTCTTTTACCTGCTTTGCAGGCTTATCAAATGGTGCCATATGAGGACTCTGGGAATGACATTTATCCAATAATCAGATAATCAGATATTTAACTGCTCTTTGAGATACTGTTTGGAAATTGGTAACAACTCAATCTCCTGCTTTATTAGACCCAAGCCCCAGGTGACAACCAGTCTCAAGCAAATCTCTTTCAGTCCTTCTAGGGTATTTTAAACTTCATTTAATTCAGAGCAATCAGAAAAAGTAGAGAATGGATACTTGCCAACACAGGAATGAGACATTTCAGCAGTGGTTTATCTAGGAAAATTTACCATTTGCTATTAGTGTTAGAATTAAAATCCCAAGAGAGATTTGCCATTCTCAGCCTAGAATTCCCTCCCCAACCAAGTTCTGAGCAGCTGTTATGCAGGCAGATTCTCAAAAGCCTCCAAGACTTCTCACCCCCTGTACACATCCTGATTGATCCCTGGAACTGAGAATAGGATGGATTTTATTCTCATGATTAGATGATGAAGATCAAGTGGGCTGGCCTGACCTAATCATGAGAGCACTTTAAAACACTTTCCTCCAGCTTGTCACAGTAAGGAAGTTAGAAACCGGAAGTGTGAGAAAGATTTGACCCATCACTGCTGGCTTAAAGATGGAGGGAATCACGTGGCACAGAACTGAGGGTGACCTCTAGGAGCCAAGTGACCCCTGGCTGAGAGCCAGCAAGGAAATGGAAACCTCAATCCTACAACTGCAAGGAACTGAATTCTGTCAACACCAGGAATCAATTTGGAATTGGATTTTCTCCCAGAGCCCCCAAATGAGAACTCAGTCCAGCTGATGCCTTATTTCTGCCTTGGGATACCCTGAGTAGAGAACCCAGTCATGTTGTCCTAAAATTGTAACACATTAACATGAGCCACTAAATCAGTTTTATTTTAAGCCTCCATGCTTCTAGTAATTTTTACCCAGCAATAGAAAACTAATGCAAATGCGTAGCCATTTTTACCTTATTAAAAGTATCTGTCACTAATAAAAACGTTTCAGCAGTTTGACTCCCAGGCCAGCTAACACATTTCCCCTCAGGAAGCAGGAATAAATTGAGGAGAGATACCGCCTCCAGCTGTGAATAACCAGGCCACGTAGCAGAACCTCACGCCAGGCATAAAATCGCACAGAGCTTCCAATGTCAAAAAGCAGGTTTTAGACACCTTGCAGGAAGTCCTGCCCTCATTAGTGACTTAAATGATTATACATTTAGCTCATGCATGTTTTCAGATTATGTGTTTTAGGTGTAATTCAACATCAGGGATGGCTTGGCAGTTTGGTCTCTATTCTGAAAATATAAATATTGATTTTTTTGGATAAATTTCCAGTGGGTCTGTGTTTTTCAATTAGATGTTATCAGGCATGTATTTAAGATTTAAAGAATGCTTAAAAGTTGTGACTAGGTAATATATTCTGGAAAATCTCTGAAAAAGAAAAAAATTATGTGAAAGTGACTTTTTTTTTAACCAAAACAGCTATATTAATATAAGCTATTGGTGTTTTTGAGGTTGCCACCAAAAGCCTAGCCTCACATTAACAGATTTTTAATAACTTACTTAGATACTTTCTCAAATTGAATAATGAAGGACCTCTTGTTTACTAATGCATGTCTAAATTTGAGACATTATTTTTTAGGCAGATATACTCCAGGTATTCAATGTTGCTCTTGGGAGAGAGACAAATACAAACATATTCTAAGTTTTCCTTGTAATATTTCATTTGATCATTGAAAAATATTTCTTCTTCTTTGACATTTATTTGCTGTAATTCATTTATTCTCTTTTATTAATTACCTAAAAAATTTTACCTGGGACAATACTAGTGTGTAGAAGCGTGGGATTTGGAGTCTGGGGGAAGCTGCTGGCCTATTCATTTATTCTCTTCGTTTTTTTTCTTCCTACTTTTTAATTGTACACATTGCAGCATACAATAAAAGACAGTTCTAGCCACCCCTGCAACTTGGTATAGCTGTATATCTATACTTTGGCCAACAATATGACAGTGGACGTACTGCTTGCAACTCAGGAGAAGACATCGAAATGGTTGTAGACTCGGTGTTGGGGGGTGTTCTTTTTGTGCCTCTTTCCTTTCCTCCTCCTCAGGACTGAACAGGGGAGGTGACGGTTGGAGCTCCATACCTTTCAGGAGCTCTTAGACTTGAAGTCTTAAATGTGGCTAGTGAGATAGAAAGAAAGGAGGCTGGTTCCTAACAACACCACAGATCTTCCAGAACAGCCATAGATTATCCATCACTGGATTTCTCTCATGTAAGAGAGAAACAAATTTTGATCCTTTAGAAAAGACTCATATTTTCATTTATTTATTTATTTATTTATTTTTTAATTTATGAAGTATTTATTGATCATTCTTGGGTGTTTCTCGGAGAGGGGGATATGGGAGGGTCATAGGATAATAGTGGAGAGAAGGTCAGGAGATAAACACATGAATAAAGGTCTCTGGTTTTCCTAGGCAGAGGACCCTGCGGCCTTCTGCAGTGTTTCTGCCCCTGGGTACTTGAGATTAGGGAGTGGTGATGACTCTTAAAGAGCATGCTGCCTTCAAGCATCTGTTTAACAAAGCACATCTTGCACCGCCCTTAATCCATTTAACCCTGAGTTGACACAGCATATGTTTCAGAGAGCATGGGGCTGGGGGAAAGGCCATAGATCAACAGCATCCCAAGGCAGAAGAATTTCTCCTAGTCAGAACAAAATGGAGTCTCCTATGCCCACCTCTTTCTACACAGACACGGCAACAATCTGATCTCTCCTTCCTTTCCCCACACTTCCCCCCCTTCTCTTCAACAAAACCGCCATCGTCCTCATGGCCCGCTCCCGATGGTCGCTGTCTCTTCGGAGCTGTTGGGTACACCTCCCAGACAGGGCAGCCGGGCAGAGGCGCTCCTCACCTCCCAGACAGGGCGGCCGGGCAGAGGCGCTCCTCGCTTCCCAGACGGGGCCGCCCGGGCAGAGGCGCTCCTCACTTCCCAGACGGGGCCGCCCAGGCAGAGGCGCTCCTCACTTCCTCCCATACCGGGTGGCAGCCGGGCAGAGGCACTCCTCACTTCCCAGAGGGGGCGGCCGGGCAGAGGCGCTCCTCACCTCCTAGACGGGGTGGCCAGGCAGAGGCGCTCCTCACTTCCCAGACGGTGTGGCGGCTGGGCAGAGGCGCTCCTCCCTTCCCAGATGGGGCAGCCAGGCAGAGGCGCTCCTCACTTCCTCCCAGACGGGGTGGCGGCCAGGCAGAGGCGCTCCTCACTTCCCAGAGGGGGCGGCCGGGCAGAGGTGCTCCTCACTTCCTCCCAGATGGGGTGGCGGCCGGGCAGAGGCACTCCTCACCTCCCAGACGGGGCGGCCGGGCAGAGGTGCTCCTCATCTCCCAGACGGGGCAGCCGGGCAGAGGTGCTCCTCACTTCCTCTCAGACGGGGTGACGGCCGGGCAGAGGCACTCCTCACCTCCCAGACGGGGCGGCCGGGCAGAGGCGCTCCTCACCTCCCAGACGGAGTGGCCAGGCAGAGGCGTTCCTCACTTCCCATATGGGGTGGCGGCCGGGCAGAGGCGCTCCTCACTTCCCAGATGGGGCAGCCGGGCAGAGGCGCTCCTCACTTCCTCCCAGACGGGGTGGCGGCCAGGCAGAGGCGCTCCTCACCTCCCAGATGGGGCGGCCGGGCAGAGGTGCTCCTCATCTCCCAGACGGGGCGGCCGGGCAGAGGTGCTCCTCATCTCCCAGACGGGGCAGCCGGGCAGAGGTGCTCCTCACTTCCTCCCAGACGGGGTGACGGCCGGGCAGAGGCGCTCCTCACCTCCCAGACGGAGTGGTCAGGCAGAGGCGCTCCTCACTTCCCATATGGGGTGGCGGCCGGGCAGAGGCGCTCCTCACTTCCCAGATGGGGCAGCCGGGCAGAGGCGCTCCTCACTTCCTCCCAGACGGGGTGGCGGCCAGGCAGAGGCACTCCTCACCTCCCAGACGGGGCGGCCGGGCAGAGGTGCTCCTCATCTCCCAGATGGGGCAGCCGGGCATAGGTGCTCCTCACTTCCTCCCAGACGGGGTGGCAGCCGGGCAGAGGCGCTCCTCACTTCCCATACGGGGTGGCGGCCGGGCAGAGGCGCTCCTCACTTCCTCCCAGACGGCGTGGTGGCCAGGCAGAGGCGCTCCTCACTTCCCAGACGGGGTGGCCGGGCAGAGGCGCTCCTCACTTCCCAGACGGGGTGGCCGGGCAGAGGCACTCCTCACCTCCCAGACGGGGCGGCCGGGCAGAGGCGCTCCTCACTTCCCATACGGGGTGGCAGCCAGGCAGAGGCGCTCCTCACTTCCCAGATGGGGCAGCCGGGCAGAGGCGCTCCTCACTTCCTCCCAGACGGGGTGGCGGCCGGGCAGAGGCGCTCCTCATTTCCCAGACGGGGCGGCCGGGCAGAGGTGCTCCTCACTTCCTCCCAGACGGGGTGGCGGCCGGGCAGAGGCGCTCCTCACCTCCCAGACGGGGTGGCCGGGCAGAGGCGCTCCTCCCTTCCCAGCTGGAGTGGCCAGGCAGAGGCACTCCTCACCTCCCAGAGTGGGCGGCCAGGCAGAGGCGCTCCTCACTTCCCAGAGTGGGCGGCCTGGCAGAGGCGCTCCTCACTTCCCATACGGGGTGGCAGCCGGGTAGAGGCGCTCCTCACTTCCCAGATGGGGCAGCTGGGCAGAGGTGCTCCTCACTTCCTCCCAGACGGGATGGCGGCCAGGCAGAGGCGCTCCTCACCTCCCAGACGGGGCGGTGGCCAGGCAGAGGCGCTCCTCACCTCCCAGACGGGGCGGCCGGGCAGAGGCACTCCTCACCTCCCAGACGGGGCGGCCGGGCAGAGGCGCTCCTCACCTCCCAGAAGGGGCGGCTGGGCAGAGGCGCTCCTCACTTCCCATATGGGGTGGCAGCCGGGCAGAGGCACTCCTCACTTCCCAGACGGGGTGGCGGCCAGGCAGAGGTGCTCGTCACTTCCCAGATGGGGCAACCGGGCAGAGGCGCTCCTCACTTCCTCCCAGACGGGGTGGCGGCCAGGCAGAGGCGCTCCTCACCTCCCAGACGGGGCGGCCGGGCAGAGGTGCTCCTCATCTCCCAGACGGGGCAGCCGGGCAGAGGCGCTCCTCACTTCCTCCCAGACGGGGTGGCAGCCGGGCAGAGGCACTCCTCACCTCCCAGACGGGGCAGCCGGGCAGAGGCGCTCCTCACTTCCTCCCAGACGGGGTGGCAGCCGGGCAGAGGCGCTCCTCACATCCCAGACGATGGGCGGCCAGGCAGAGGCGCTCCTCACTTCCCAGATAGGGCGGCTGGGCAGAGGGGCTCCTCACATCCCAGACGATGGGCGGCCAGGCAGAGATGCTCCTCACTTCCTAGACGGGGTGGCGGCGGGGCAGAGGCTGTAATCTTAGCACTTTAAGAGGCCAAGGCAGGAGGCTGGTAGGTGGAGGTTGCAGCGAGCCGAGATCACACCACTGCACTCCAGCCTGAGCACCATTGAGCATTGAGTTAGCGAGACTCCGTCTGCAATCCCAGCACCTCGGGAGGCCGAGGCAGGCAGATCACTCGAGGCCAGGAGCTGGAGACCAGCCCGGTCAACACGGTGAAACCCCGTCTCCACCAAAAATACAAAAACCATTCAGGCGTGGCGGCGCGCGCCTGCAATCCCAGGCACTCGGCAGGCCGAGGCAGGAGAGTCACAGGAGCCCGAGGCAGGGAGGTTGCAGCGAGCCGAGATCATGGCAGTACAGTCCAGCTTCGATAACAGCGGGAGACCGAAAAAAGAAGGAGAGGGAGACCGAAGAAAGGGGAGGGGGAGGGGGAGGGGGAGGGGGAGGGGGAGGGAGAGGGAGAGGGAGAGGGCTTTTCATTTATTAGATGGGCCTGCACCTCATCGTACTAATCACAGAATAGAACAGATCTGGGCTTTAGCCTGAGAAAGGAGCAACCTACCTTCTTCCTACTTTACCTGCAGAACTCCTCCTCATCCTTCCTATCTGAACTCAGGTGTCATCTCTACCAAGAAGCCATCCCTGGTTTCTTCAGTCTGAGTCAAGTGCTTCCAAAGTACCCTATACACATCAATCAACACAATGTGCTTGGATTTTTAATTTACTATCACTTTTTAGATGACAAATTTTTTGAGGACTATCTATATAGTAGATACATATATATTTATATATATTTTTTATTGCTTTAATTAACAGGACTCAAAGCTTTATTGATTTCCAGCTTTGTCACTTACTATTACATGAATTTGAATAACCTCTTTGAATTTCAGTTTCCTTTTAAGTGAAATGGGAAGTTAATATCTGATAGATATAACAAATTATATTTTAAAAAACTTATATGAAGTCCATTGCTTTGTACTTGGTGGACAAGTAACAGTTATTAGTGCCTATTATTCCCTCTAAAAAGTAGACAAGTGAGGATTCATATATATGTATTTATTAAAGTTAATTGAAATTCAAACTGAAATATAATTTTAAAAACTTCTGTTTCCTGGCAACCAATTACAGACATAGTCGAGTACAAAGAAAACTCCAGAATGGCAACCAATTACAGACATAGTCGAGTACAAAGAAAACTCCAGAAATACTATAATAAAAGTCCACTTCTAATTCATTGTTGTCTAAGTTAAGAGAATTGTGGTCAACGTCTGCCATACCTGGGAGCTTCTTACATTTATAAAGAGCCACAGTATTCATCTACATCAAATTAGTGCTGAGAATATCCTCCTCTAAAAACACATTGCATCCATCCGTCTGTGAGGTGCATTGACAGAACATCCTCGCAAGGGGGCACCATTTCAATTCCTATCACCTGGGTGACAGCACAGAACTTTATTTGCAATGTTAATCATTTTTAATCTTTTACTAAGCTGCACTAACTCCCAACCTCTGAAGTGAAGACTTTTTAGGAAAATGATCAAAATACTAGATGTAAAGTCAATATTAAGAGATAACAAGGGGAAGCTAAAAAAGTGACCATTTGAAAGAATGGTTCAGTGTAAAAACAACTTTCTTGGTAATATTTTCTTATCAAACACCCATGAAAAGCCTCTGTTTTAGTTCAACAATAAATGTAGTGTTAATAAACCAAAGGGAAGCTGATGAAAGGTTGGCTTGAACACAAAGTAGATTCAACATATGTCATTTGTTATCTCCAGAAAACAAAATGACAATCAAAATTTGAAAAATGTCATATGCTTTTATAAAGTACTTTACATATTAGCTCCTACAGTTCTAAGAGGTAGATTATTCAGCTATTATTTAACCCCCATTTTATAGAAAGGTTTAGAAAGGTTAATTAGCTTATCCAAGGACTGATAGCAAGTTCGCAGCAGAATTACAGCCTTGAACCCAAGTAGAGTAAGTTGTTTGTTCGTATCTATTAAATAATGTTATTTGGTGCTTCCTCCTATGCAAGATGTGCTTCGTTCTTAAACTGAAGGAGGCTTTTAGAATTTATTTTTCCAGAATGGTAGGATAGTTTATTTTAGGATTCTAGAAGAAGGTGTTATTATTATCTAAGTATCTAAGAATCAAGGTTGGGAGTAGGCAATGAAGACTGATCTAAGGGGTTTTAGAATTCTGTAAACAGGTCTGTGCCACATACAGAGGTGACATTTCTTACAGGTTCACAAGTCCTATAGTTACTAAAGTAAGCATGACCTAAGTTTAGCTCACTGTTACTGTTTCCTTATTTACCCCAGCAAGTAACAGTTTAACCTGCATTCATCATTGATATAATCAGAAAAACATCTATATATATAATTTTATTATGAATAAACTACCAGCTTAAACAAGGATGTAAAAATGGTTGACAATGGCATCAAGGAAAATGCGGAATGAAGAACAGAACTTGACCTCAAGACCACTGTATTCTTCTGAGAGAGAACCATCTGCTGCTGAGGTTCTGGGCAATGAAACTCAAAGCTGAATATCATGACAGTAACTCAAACAATTCTTGAAACTATGTCAGAGGTCACAATGTCGAACGCCTTTAGAAGCTAGATTGGCAACACAGCAAAGATGTTAGATAAGTATAATAATTTTTTTTTCTAGTCTCGGTAGTTTTAATTTTCCCGCTTTCGATAGATGTGATAGAGAAAGATTTCATTTTTCTTAGCTCTCCTCTAAGAATAACCACACAAACAGGATGGCAATGGAACCTGGAGCCCTTGGCATGGGGAAAACAACATGAAATGAAGGTTCTATGGTGACTGAGGGGACATTTGCATGTAAGGGGATTGCCACTTCTCAGCTCTCGCTCTTTGCTAGCTTGAGGGAAGGTAGGTATAACTTTACTAGATCTTCAGCTTTTTAAAGAGAAGTTGAAAATCTGGATTTTTATGTAACGTCTTCTTGCTTGTTAAAGTTTTCAAGTGACACAAAAATTTAAATATGTTGTGCTGGCTAGACAAGCCTGTGAGCTAGCAGTCTGCAACCATGGAACTATGCCTTAATTTCTGGTTGCCAGCTCTCTCCTAAGCTCCTGACCTGAGTAATCAATTAGCTAATAGACATCTCTATTGGGATCAAAGTTCTCATAAGTTCAACACATATCTGAAGCCAAACCAACAGTCTTTCCTGTAGAACCCACGCTTTTTCTGCTACGAATGCCTTTAATCAACAGCTCCAACATCCACTCTGCTGTTCCAGCTCTAAACTGGAGGTTGCTCTACACTTCTCTCTCTGCCTTGCCACCCACACTTAATTGAGAACCACAGTTTATCAATTTTTCTTCTAAAACATTTATTCTACATATACTTAAGACCTGTCATGTCCCAGGTAGTATTCTAGGTGCTAAGGAAATACACAGACTCCATGATCTTTGTGCCCAGAGTTGTCATTCATGACTGGGAAAAAAGATGGAATTTTCTCCAAGACGAACATTTCCATCATTATCAGTGATTTTCTTTCTTACTTCCTTAGTAATGTTGGAAAATGCAAGAGTGAGTGAGTCTTCTGGGTTTTATTTTGGTTTTAGAAATATAGTTTCCTAATTACAAAGATTCGATGAACATATTGTTCAGGTTTTATAAAATGGCCACAACTTGCCAAAGGATACTGGTTGGCTAATTGGATAAATAAAATATTAAGTCTTTGAGTGTCATCTGGGTGGAGAAGCCTCAGGACATTATTGTGATACAGCCACTGGTATTTGGTTTATTCCTAGAACATGCACCAAACTTCTTGACTTCCATCTCTTTTTCAGCTCCATAATCCATATGTAAATTTTATGCCTCACCTTGTAACTCATCATCTCTTTCTTTTTATTTCTAATGTGAGCTTCTTCTTCTTCTTTTTTTTTTTTTTTTTTTGAGTCTGAGTTTTGCTCTTGTTGTCCAGGCTGGAGTGTAATGGCACAATCTCTGCTCACTGCAACCTCCACATTCCAGGTTCAAGTGATTCTCCTATCTTAGCCTCCCAAGTAGCTGGGATTACAGACATGTGCCACCATGCCCGGCTAATTTTTTGTATTTAGTAGAGACAGGATTTCACCATGTTGGTCAGGCTGGTCTCGAACTCCTGACCTCAGATGATTCACCTGCCTTGGCTTTCAAAGTGCTTGGATTACAGGCATGAGCCACCGTGCCCAGCCTAACGTGAGCTTTTTAAGCAATTTGTTTGCTATGCCTAGTATTGGAAAGACAGAGACAGGTGCTAGGAGGGTCAGGATGATCATGAGCATTTAAAGTAGAGAGAGAGCTAGACAGGGAAAAGGGATGCAAAGTGCTAAAAGATATGGAGAAAGGAGGAAAGGTGATTAGATGCATTGGAGGAGAATGAAGCATGTGAATTCAGCCTGGTCCCTAAAAGATCTATAGGATTTCAACAGATGGTAAAGAAGACAAAGAGAATGTAGTTGGATGGAATATTCAGAGCAAAAGTTGAAAGATGTGAAGGTACATTGTGCATTCAGGAGATAGTGTCCTCTGGAGAGGCTCCCACAAGGCATAGTAAGGGCAGTGGGAGGAGTGAGGCAATGGAGGAATCTAGGCTCGGGAGGGCTGAGATCATGTTACACAGAGGCTTTAGAAGGAGGCCTTAACAAGGAGCGAGAACAGAAGGCAGAAGTTTGGGGTTCCTGAGTAGAAAACGTCAAGCGATTCAAAGCAGCTTTTTCATGTCTGTAAGACCAAAGCCTCCATCCCCTTGACTGGAACTGTGGTTCTTAGATGTGCAGTTTTTCTTTCTGAGCTACAGCACTGTGCCAAGTGTGAATCCAGGTAGAAAAACAGAAATACCACTCTGCTGTCTTGAATTACGGGACAATTTTCACACTTGCTCTATGTGGAGTATCCTATTGGTCAGACTGGCTGAAGGAGTAAGCAGAGGAAGAAGGGAAAAAAAGTTAATTTGTTGTTAGAGGATTCTAGAAGCATAGGCTTTGGCAGGTTTTAAAAGCAAAATTTACAGCTTTAATAAAACTGATAAAGTCATCCTAACCTTTATGTGGTGAATATGATTTGATATTCACTGAAGATAAATTAGACATGGTGAGTTTCCCCAGGGCTCCTGCTGGAGACTAAAATGGCATTGTCTGAAATGAACTCAAGGAATCATCTTTGGAGTTAGATGTGGGTGAATTCGAAGAGATAAGGACCAGGCTAAGAGTTCAAGCATGACGTGAACAAATATGAAATAGAATTTAAGTCAGACAGTGTTCAGTGTTTTTTAGGTATCATGGTGCATACAAATATCCAGAGGAAAGCAGGAGCAAGCTCAGAGGGGCCTTAGCTGGCTCACTTCCAGAATCACAGGTTCCATGGAGTCCCATGATGTCTGACCCCCATTCTTATAGGGCCATACGTTTGTTTAGTTAAAACAGGATATAAAGCCATGTACAATTTCATCTTCCTTATTTATCTCTCCAGATCCAGCAAGAAGATAATTTGCACATAATGACAGATTGGCTCAGGTATCTAGCCCCAAATACAGGGTCTGGTTGTGATCCATCATCATGACATTTCAGCTTTAACAAATATGGCTGCTCACAGAGGACACAATACATGAGTGAAATTGAAGGGACAGAATTTTTTGGAGCCATCCATCAATAAGAAAAAGGAGGGAGGGTTTTTATGGAATACGACCTTCATCAGTTAGCAGTGGCATGAGCTTTACCTCAAACCCTAGTAAGATCCTTTTTTAAAAAATAATTAAGCTATTTTACTGAATACATCATAGTTGTCATAAAGTTCATACATTTCACTTTTTGATACCCTAATGTATTTTCATGAACCTTTAAGTCTACAATTTTATAGATAGTTTTCCATCCAAGAAGCCAGATGTAGATAATTTTTTTTATATGTAACTAATTAAAGGCTTTACAAGAGGTTAGGCTGTAAACAGTTACAATTTTGCCATAACACCACCGAAAGACACTTAATTAGGAAAGAGTTTTTTCTACATTATTGCTTAGTCTTATGGTAAATTTTAACCAAATTGATACCTATGTACTCTTATTTGTTTCCTATACTCTTAAATCATACTGCTTGGCAAGCGATATAAGTATTGATATAATTTTTAAATTCAATTAGTTGTAAACAAATTCTGATTTGTTAATAAGTGCATATATTTCCCTTTACTTATCTACTATACTACCTCAGAATTAATCCTCCTATAAAAAAGACCCCTCCCACATGGAAAAAATAATGCAGAGCTTCATCTCTTCCTCAAAGATTTTCATATATTATAGGAACACAAATCCATAAAAAAGGATTAAAATTTGACATTTCATCTTGCCTTACTAATTATGAGATAATAGAGATGTGACAAAAACAAATGTTCCTTAATGTTTTTCTGCCTAATATAATATCATACTAAGAAATACTGCAATTATATTGGTGAGCTATTTTCCAGCTTCTCCAAGTATAGGAGACAACTATGGTTCTATCAGCGAGGAGAAATGAATAATCAATCTTATGTAACTCAAAAGAATGATGGGAGGCACAAAAAGATAAACTGACTGTGGCTTTTAAGAACCTGATGTTGATCCTGAAATGCCAGATTCAACAACACAACAAAACAAAAGATTACAGCAGCAAGATACCACTTTGCCACACATTATTAAGAATTCTGAAATAGGCAATAGCTCAATCACCCAATCTGTTGTATCTTCTGTTTGTTTTTCTTGCTTTTTGGTTGCAGGCAATTCAAGGCGTGCCTATTGCATAGGAACAGCTATTCTTACTGCGCTCTCCATCTGCATTGCAGTCATAGCTACCTAACTTCACTTTACGACAATCACAATCCATAATTTTGCATTTTGATGAAATTTCTTCTGTCCTTCACATACAATGCATTGTTTTTGTTGTCGATGTTGTTGTTGAGACAGAGTCTTGCTCTGTTGCCCAGGCTGGAGTACAGTGGTGCAACCTCAGTCACTGCAACCTCTGCTTCCCAGGTTCAAGTGATTCTCATGCCTCAGACTCCCAATTAGCTGGGATTACAGGCATGCACCACTACACCTGGCTAACTTTTGTATTTTGGTAGAGACGGGTTTCGTCATGTTGGCCAGGCCGGACTTGAACTCCTAGGCTCAAGTGATCCACCGACCTTGGCCTCCCAAAGTGCTGGGATTATAGGCATGAGCCACCATGCAATGAGCCACATTCAAATGCAATGTATGCATTTAATAATGTACTATTTGCTTCTACTCAACTAAGTTCTGGAAGTGAGTTTTTAGCATCTATGGAAATTGTGACCTCTTGCCTGATGCCAGGCATGTCTACATGTTCCCAGCATTTTTTTTCTGTGGTCTACATGTGTTTCCTTTTTGCACAGCCCTCTTTGGCTAAGAACATATTAAAATCAGAAGTTTATTTTCTTCAATAGATTCAGAGTTTCATCTCCTCATGGAAAAGAGGTGCTCCAGAATGATAGACACAGGCTTTCTCTATATTCTGTGGACCCTGAGGTGTCTTTGAACACCCTCCATTTTCACATGAGTTCCCAATCTTGATTTCTTCACTGTCTTCTTTCTTATCTTATTCATTCCCTTACGACAGTTTATCAAGTGCTTGTTTTAGGCAGGCAGATGGCTTTTTAGTTCCAAATTTGCCATTGGTTTACCTGGACTTGGCCTTTTTATTGATTCTGCTGGGTTAGAGGCTTGAATGATGTGCTTCTGAAATTTGGGTTTGATTCAAATAGTTCTTTTTTCTCTGTAGTCTTGACTTCAGGTTTGACTGGCTCAGGTGATGTCTCACTATTCTGTTTACCTGTTGTACATCCTGCAATGCATAAGGAATCAGAAAAATCAGTTGTGCTTCTCTTACAGTTAGACCAACCCTCCAATGCATTGCAAAGACTGGAATACCTGGGTGGGATGAATAAGCGTCATTGGAATTGGCCCCTAGATTGAAGCACTGACTGCAGCCCGGTTATTGCTAGGCAATGACATTTTCCCACCATTACAGGCAACGTCCAAACACCAGGAACCACAAGACACTGTGTTTACCACTTCCTGTAGCAAGCACAGGTCTGACGGCTGAGGTGACTGCTGACTTCTGGAAATGGCTCCCAATTCTTTTACATTGTATTTTTTTCCTTTTAGAATGAATATCCAAAGATCATATATTTTTGTTACTTGGGAGCTACATGGAGACTCTCAAATCAGTTGAAATCTAAGTTTGTGGCTCTTTTACCAAGATTGCTAAATCCTCCTTAAAAGGTAAATCAGAGAAAGGGAACTTAATTTTGGTTGGTCGATTATGAAGTCAAACGGAGTCTCATTTTTTTGTATGTGATTCTTTGGATTTTTATAAGGGGTTGGATTATCATTCAATCAAATTTGGAGAGAGACCATGCAAGGAGCATTAGTTGTACCCCGATTTTATTTTCAGACAGTCAAGATGGAAATATTACAAAAGCTTACTCTTTAAGAGAAAGTGAAGGGATTTAAGAATTAGGCCATCTGTAAAATGTTTCTAAATAAATATACACTTATTAAGAATTTAGCCTTTATGGTTCAAAATTAGAAAATAGATGCATCAACAACATTAGAGAGAAGAAAGTGACTGGTGAAAGAACTTAAAATAGGCTATTTACTCTAGCTGGCACCGTGATTGCCAAGTTAGTTGAGCCTGTGGATATGTAATTACTTGGGTCTCTAATACTCAACATCCCAATCTAGGTTCAATCACCCAAGTCTTTAGCTTGAGTTGCTCAGACAATCCATGAACCCTCTAGGACACTTTCCACAGAGTTAGAGGAGACAGAGTCCAATTGGAATCCAGTACAAGTGGGAGTTGTCTTCCTAGGTTAAAGAGCTACTGAGAGGCATTCTAGTTACAGTACTCATTAGTGTGCATAGGAGAATACTGTGCCACAGCGTGTTGGGGTTGCTCACTGTGTTTCTTCAAGACACTGCATGCCGATTGATTAGCTCTGGGAAGAAATTAAATGCAGTCTCTCATTTTGCTAAAGTAAAAATAGAGGCAGAGACAGTAAGAGACTTACTTCATGCCATAAATGAAGACCATATTAACATGAGCGCTGTGACTTTTTCTGACTTTAGACAAATGTTTTAAAAAAAAAACCTAAAACTATTTGTTGTGTTATAATAGAAACTTAATTTGAACCAACTTGAATTAAAAGGGAGGGACACTAGGATCTCCTGGGACTCTAAGAACAGGGGCTCTTCATAGTCTCCAGAGGGCAATCAGGAACTAGAGTGCTGTGGAGATGCAGGAAGTCCCCTCAGTGAATCTGTTTTACTCTTCTTTTCTTACTGCAGATCACTTTTCTGTATTTCCCAGTTCAAATGGTAGTTTCGAACATGTTAATGAAGGCCTAAGAGTAAAATGCAAAGAATGGGTTGGAGAAAGCCAGTATAAAATCCAAAAAGGTGAGGGAGGGTTCTGGAGGTGAGTGGACAGAGAAACCATGGTGGAAGAGGTTGGTGTAAATTCATAATGGAAACCTAAAAGTAAACAGTAACAAGTAGAAAAGCCAGGAATGACTAAAGGAAGGTGATGGCTTGGCTATATTTCAGCACCAACATGTATATGAATCTATTTTATTTTTATTGTTTAATGCATTAGGGTGTGTCCACTCTTGCTGGAAAAGTTTGAGGGGGATATTGTGTCTTCATGAAATATTAAGACTTTATGGTAAGGAAGCAGAATGATTGATCTTTGGAGGAGTGTTGTTCATAATTGTGTAATGGAAGGATTAGCAAAGAGGCAGGGTAGCGTTTGCATAAGAAGGTGAATGAACAGAAGAGACATCTATTGATGACTGAACCTTCTTTCCCATCAATCTCTTTCTTTCTTTTTTCTTTTGTTTGGCTGAATTTTATTATTAGAAGTGAGAAAATGACAATTAGAATTTTATTTCTATAATTGATCATTAACAATGAGAGCCCTAAAGAGTTTGGAAATTTTCAACTTTAATAGAATTTCCTGTGTTCAACACAAGAACCTTTCCATTTGGCCACATTATTTTTTAATTTCAATGGATTCTTTCATCCAGAGACATTGTTGAGTAGTCCATATTGTATTGTATGATACTGTGTGCTAGACAGCACAAGGTTAGGCACTGCTCAGAGTCCACACTGTTCTAAGCATTTCATCCATATTAACTCACATATCCATATGTGCATCCAGTGACATAGACACTGTTATTTTCTTATTTTTCTGGTGAGGAAACTGAGGCACAGAGAATTAAACAACTAGCCCTGGGTCACACAGGTAGGAAGTAGAATATGATGTCAGCATGCAGACTCCACAGCTTTTCCCTTAACTCAGCTATCTTCTCAAAAGGCTACAAATAAAAATGTCTACAACAAATGGCAACTTATGATGTGTACTGAGAGGAGTTTTCCAGAAGCAGAGAAGGCATGACTGATTCCCAGCTGTTTGATCTGTCTCTCAAAAAAGGTTTAATGATGGAGGACTGTGAATGTTGAACTTGACTGGTAGACAATGGGGACCTATTAGAGGATTAGAGATTTTGGAGAAGGACAATTACCATGGTGATGCTTTAGTTGGGAAGATCATTTGGCAACTCCTGTGAAGAATGGTTTGGTGTGGGAGAATGCGGTGATTTGAATTAGGGTCTTAGGATCAGGGTAGGAGGCCAGCTAGGAGCAATCTTGCAATTGGCCTAGGTGGGAAGTGATTTGTGTTTGATAATATGATTTTGGGAGACATGGAGAATTTTTAAAAAGATATACCTTAATAGCTTCCTCTTTTCTCAGCTTTCCTTCTTTACAACAAGCACACTTACTTATTCTGGTTCCTTTCCCTGCGAGAGTTTTGCAACGCAACAAAACAATCATGTTTGTGCCTTTGATATTTGAGTGCTAATCAGGCTACATTCTGCTGTTTGTGATTTGAAAGGTAGCCATTTGGAACAAATGAAAGCATGATCCTCGGTCTATGTTCTTGTTTAGCGTGGACCTTCTGCAGTAGCTTCAATGGCTTTGGTGAGGTCTGACATATTCTAGATGTTTAAACATAAGCAAAGCCTTTTGAAGGCCTTGCCTGATGTTGATTAGTCTCCAGAAAATGACAAGCTGTGACACCAGCTCCCAAGGAATCGCATACCAGGGGAAGATGTATCTTCAACTCTTTCCATTTCTGCCCTTTATTTGAGAGTATTTCCTTCTTGAGGAAAGCCTTAATGCCTTTATGTCCCTCAGTGCTTTACATTTGTATTATTTGGCTTTTTACTAGTAATTCTAACTAGGGCCTGTTATAATATGTGGCTGTTTATTTTCTTTCACGGACCTTAAGTCATTTCTTTTAAAAATGACTTGTCCTGAAAGTATTATGAAGTGAAATAAGCCAGACACAGAAGTGCAAACATTGTATAAATCCACTTACATGAAGTACCTACAATTCTGAATTCTGTCAAATTCATAGAAACAGAAAGAAGAATGGTGGCTGCCAGCTCCTGGGAGGAGAGAGGAAAGGAGAGTTAGTGTTTAATGGGTACAAAGTTTCAGATTGGAATAATGAAAGAGTCCTGGAGATGGATTCTGGCAATAGTTGCACAAAAGTGTGAATCTATTTAATGCTACCAAACTGTACTCTTAAAAATGGTTAAAATGACAAATTTTATTTTATGTATATTTTATCACAATAAAAAATCGAGTGGTACTAACTTATCCTACTTTCCCCTTGCAGGAATGATTTGTTAGTGGCTTGGTTTCAGGGCTCTCACATTAATGATTCTACATTGCTTAAAATTCCTTTTATTTTTTCAATGGGCAACCTACAAACATTTATTAAACATGAGCCAGACCCTGTCACTCACATCCAGGTAAATTATTGATCCTCTTTGCCCAGAGCCGCATTTTACAAGCCATATTGTTACAGTCTTGCCAATGTACCACAATGTAGCAGTCCCTCATTATGAGGTGAATTTCACCCAGAGTTCTTTGTCTTGTTGCCAAGAGAATTAAGGAGCTTGTACACAAAGGGTAAGTTGGAGTGAAAGTTTAATAAGTAAACGAAGAAAGCTCTCTACTGTGGAGGGGGGACCTGGAAGAGGGTTGTCACTGCCATTTTTACAGTTGAATGCAAGGCTTTTATAAAAAACCAATGAGGGCTGGGCATCTCATTTGCATAAGGTGCAAACTGTGTAGCTCCACTCTGTCCTCCTAGTGCACATGAAGACCCTTAGCTTGAGTTACTCCATTATTCCTTTGTTCCCCTTACTGCACATGTGTTAAGGGATAGAATTTTCCATTGCGGACATGTCTGAGCAAGTTACCCATGTAGACTTTCTTATCTGTGTAGCTGTGGACATGTGTTAGGCAAGCCCACCTATGCAAGTTCCCTTATCTGTGCATGAAGCTTGATTTTTCAGGCTGTTCTTTTGTTTGAAAAAATTTAACCAAGGACCTACCCTAATAGCCTGTCTGACGGGTTTCTTCATATCTCCTTTCTCAATATTCTCCTGAAGACCAAATCTACAAGGCATTAAAGATGTCATCAAAGAAGGAGAAAATAATTGCAGGAATCATAGAGCTTGAGAAATTGAGAGTTAAATATATTCCTCTACCAATGGACTTTTCAGAAACTTTACTGTACTAACGTGCATAAAATATTCTCAAGAAGGGAGCATAGTATGCCCATTTCCCCAAAATTTCTCACCACACAACTGTTAAATAAAAAATAATCTCTTGAAACTAGAATTTATTGGAAAATAGTTTAGGGAATAGTGGCCAACAGAATAAAGTCCACCATTCAGTATGACCCCCAACATCTCCTATGATGACTCCAATTAAACTTTCAGCCATGTATTACATTTTCCTGCACTTGCATAGTACACAGCCATACTTCTTGATATTTCCTGAGGAAAATTTGCACTCTTAGCATTTCATATGTTTGTTCAGGCTTGGTCTGATGCGCTCTCCTCTCATTTTGTCCTCCTAAAACACTTCATCTTGTTCACTTCAAAGTTTTACCTGTTCTTTTAAGTGTAAATGAATTACTCTTCTTTTGTAATCACCATAGCAAACTTTTTTTGTTGTTGTTGTTTTTAGCATCAGTGCATAGATTAGCTAATTACATGAGCAATGATGGCATCCTACCATCTATTCTTTTTTTTATTTATTATTTTATTATTATTATACTTTAAGTTTTAGGGTACATGTGCACAATATGCAGGTTAGTTACATATGTATACATGTGCCATGTTGGTGTGCTGCACCC
Organism: Pongo abelii; assembly: GCF_028885655.2. NCBI lineage: Eukaryota > Metazoa > Chordata > Mammalia > Primates > Hominidae > Pongo > Pongo abelii. The sequence goes on along the minus strand of NC_071988.2, from coordinate 186,752,007 downwards.
ATTAACTCATCATTTAGCTTTAGGTATATCTCCTAAAGCTATCCCTCCCCCCTCCCGCCACCCCACGACAGTCCCCAGAGCGTGATGTTCCCCTTCCTGTGTCCATGTGTTCTCATTGTTCAATTCCCACCTATGAGTGAGAATATGCTGTGTTTGGTTTCTTGTTCTTGCGATAGTTTACTGAGAATGATGATTTCCAATTTCATCCATGTCCCTACAAAGGACATGAACTCATCATTTTTTATGGCTGCATAGTATTCCATGGTGTATATGTGCCACATTTTCTTAATCCAGTCTATCATTGTTGGACATTTGGGTTGGTTCCAAGTCTTTGCTATTGTGAATAGTGCCGCAATAAACATACGTGTTCATGTGTCTTTATAGCAGCATGATTTATAGTCCTTTGGGTATATACCCAGTAATGGGATGGCTGGGTCAAATGGCATTTCGAGTTCTAGATCCCTGAGGAATTGCCACACTGTCTTCCACAATGGTTGAACTAGTTTATAGTCCCACCAACAGTGTAAAACTGTTCCTATTTCTCCACATCCTCTCTAGCACCTGTTGTTTCCTGACTTTTGAATGATTGCCATTCTAACTGGTGTGAGATGGTATCTCATTGTGGTTTTGATTTGCATTTCTCTGATGGCCAGTGATGGTGAGCATTTTTTCATGTGTCTTTTGGCTGCATAAATGTCTTCTTTTGAGAAGTGTCTGTTCATGTCCTTCACCCACTTTTTGATGGGGTTGTTCTTTTCTTGTAAATTTGTTGGAGTTCATTGTAGATTCTGGATATTAGCCCTTTGTCAGATAGTAGGTTGTGAAAATTTTCTCCCATTCTGTAGGTTGCCTGTTCACTCTGATGGTAGTTTCTTTTGCTGTGCAGAAGCTCTTGAGTTTAATGAGATCCCATTTGTCAAATTTGGCTTTTGTTGCCATTGCTTTTGGTGTTTTAGACATGAAGTCCTTGCCCATGCCTATGTCCTGAATGGTATTGCCTAGGTTTTCTTCTAGGGCTTTTATGGTTTTAGGTCTAACATGTAAGTCTTTAATCCATCTTGAATTAATTTTTGTATAAGGTGTAAGGAAGGGATCCAGTTTCAGCTTTCTACATATGGCTAGCCAGTTTTCCCAGCACCATTTATTAAACAGGGAATCCTTTCCCCATTGCTTGTTTTTGTCAGGTTTGTCAAAGATCAGATGGTTGTAGATATGTGGCATTATTTCTGAGGGCTCTGTTCTATTCCATTGATCTATATCTCTGTTTTGGTACCAGTACCATGCTGTTTTGGTTACTGTAGCCTTGTAGTAGAGTTTGAAGTCAGGTAGCGTGATGCCTCCAGCTTTGTTCTTTTGGCTTAGGATTGACTTGGTGATGCGGGCTCTTTTTTGGTTCCATATGAACTTGAAAGTAGTTTTTTCCAATTCTGTGAACAAAGTCATTGGTAGCTTGATGGGGATGGCATTGAATCTATAAATTACCTTGGGCAGTATGGCCATTTTCACCATATTGATTCTTCCTATCCATGAGCATGGAATGTTCTTCCATTTGTTTGTATCGTCTTTTATTTTATTGAGCGGTGGTTTGTAGTTCTCCTTGAAGACGTCCTTCACGTCCCTTGTAAGTTGGATTCCTAAGTATTTTATTCTCTTTGAAGCAATTGTGAATGGGAGTTCACTCATGATTTGGCTCTCTGTTTGTATGTTATTGGTGTATAAGAATGCTTATGATTTTTGTACATTGATTTTGTATCCTGAGACTTTGCTGAAGTTGCTTATCAGCTTAAGGAGATTTTGGGCTGAGACAATGGGGTTTTCTAGATATACTATCATGTCATCTGCAAACAGGGACAATTTGACCTCCTCTTTTACTAATTGAATACCCTTTATTTCCTTCTCCTGCCTAATTGCCCTGGCCAGAACTTCCAACACTATGTTGAATAGGAGTGGTGAGAGAGGGCATCCCTGTCTTGTGCCAGTTTTCAAAGGGAATGCTTCCAGTTTTTGCCCATTCAGTATGATATTGGCTGTGGGTTTGTCATAGATAGCTCTTATTATTTTGAGATACGTCCCATCAATACCTAATTTATTGAGAGTTTTTAGCATGAAGGGTTGTTGAATTTTGTCAAAGGCCTTTTCTGCATCTGTTGAGATAATCATGTGGTTTTTGTCTTTGGTTCTGTTTATATGCTGGATTACATTTATTGATTTGCATATATTGAACCAGCCTTGCATCCCAGGGATGAAGCCCACTTGATCATGGTGGGTAAGCTTTTTGATGTGCTGCTGGATTCGGTTTGCCAGTATTTTATTGAGGATTTTTGCATCAATGTTCATCAAGGATATTGGTCTAAAATTCTCTTTTTTGGTTGTGTCTCTGCCAGGCTTTCGTATCAGGATGATTCTGGCCTCATAAAATGAGTTAGGGAGTATTCCCTCTTTTTCTATTGATTGGAATAGTTTCAGAAGGAATGGTACCAGTTCCTCCTTGTACCTGTGGTAGAATTCGGCTGTGAATCCATCTGGTTCTGGACTCTTTTTGGTTGGTAAGCTATTGATTATTTCCACAATTTCAGAGCCTGTTATTGGTCTATTCAGAGAGTCAACTTCTCCCTGGTTTAGTCTTGGGAGGGTGTATGTGTCCAGGAATTGATCCATTTCTTCTAGATTTTCTAGTTCATTTGCATAGAGCTGTTTGTAGTATTCTCTGATGGTAGTTTGTATTTCTCTGGGATCGGTGGTGATATCCCTTTTATCATTTTTTATTGCATCTATTTGATTCTTCTCTCTTTTCTTCTTTATTAGTCTTGCTAGCAGTCTATCAATTTTGTTGATCCTTTCAAAAAATCAGCTCCTGGATTCATTAATTTTTTGAAGAGTTTTTTGTGTCTCTATTTCCTTCAGTTCTGCTCTGATTTTAGTTATTTCTTGCCTTCTGCTAGCTTTTGAATGTGTTTGCTCTTGCTTTTCTAGTTCTTTTAATTGTGATGTTAGGGTGTCAATTTTGGATCTTTCCTGCTTTCTCTTGTGGGCATTTAGTGCTATAAATTTCCCTCTACACACTGCTTTGAATGTGTCCCAGAGATTCTGGTATGTTTTGTCTTTGTTGTCATTGGTTTCTGCCTTCATTTTGTTATGTACCCAGTAGTCATTCAGGATCATGTTGTTCAGTTTCCATGTAGTTGAGCAGTTTTGAGGGAGTTTCTTAATCCTGAGTTCTAGTTTGATTGCACTGCGGTCTGAGAGACAGTTTGTTATAATTTCTGATCTTTTACATTTGCTGAGGAGAGCTTTACTTCCAACTATGTGGTAAATTTTGGAATAGGTATGGTGTGGTGCTGAAAAAAATGTATATTCTGTTGATTTGGGGTGGAGAGTTCTTGTAGATGTCTATTAGGTCCACTTGGTGCAGAGCTGAGTTCAATTCCTGGGTATCCTTGTTAACTTTCTGTCTCATTGATCTGTCTAATGTTGACAGTGGGGTGTTAAAGTCTCCCATTACTATTGTGTGGGAGTGTAAGTAACTTTGTATGTCACTCAGGACTTGCTTTATGAATCTGGGTGCTCCTGTATTGGGTGCATATAATTTAGGATAGTTAGCTCTTCTTCTTGAATTGATCCCTTTACCATTATGTAATGGCCTTCTTTGTCTCTTTTGATCTTTGTTGGTTTAAAGTCTGTTTTATCAGGGACTAGGATTGCAACCCCTGCCTTTTTTTGTTTTCCATTTGCTTGGTAGATCTTCCTTTGGTAGATCTTTTCCATTTGCTTGGTAGATCTTCTGTGTCTTTTAATTGGAGCATTTAGTCCATTTACATTGAAAGTTAATATTGTTATGTGTGAATTTGATCCTGTCATTATGATGTTAGCTGGTTATTTTGCTCGTTAGTTGATGCAGTTTCTTCCTAGCCTTGATGGTCTTTGCAATTTGGCATGATTTTGCAGTGGCTGGTACTGGTTGTTCCTTTCCATGTTTAGTGCTTCCTTCAAGAGCTCTTTTAGGGCAGGCCTGGTGGTGACAAAATCTCTCAGTGTTTGCTTGTCTGTAAAGGATTTTATTTCTCCTTCACTTATGAAGCTTAGTTTGGCTGATATGAAATTCTGGGTTGAAAATTCTTTTCTTTAAGAATGTTAAATATTGGCCCCCACTCTCATCTGGCTTGTAGAGTTTCTGCCACGAGATCCGCTGTTAGTGTGATGGGCTTCCATTTGTGGGTAACCCGACCTTTCTCTGTGGCTGCCCTTAACATTTTTTCCTTCATTTCAACTTTGATGAATCTGACAATTATGTGTCTTGGAGTTGCTCTTCTCGAGGAGTATCTTTGTGGCATTCTCTGTATTTCCTGAATCTGAATGTTGGCCTGCCTTGTTAGATTGGGGAAGTTCTCCTGGATAATATCCTGCAGAGTGTTTTCCAACTTGGTTCCATTCTCCCCGTCACTTTCAGGTACACCAATCAGACGTAGATTTAGTCTTCTCACATAGTCCCATATTTCTTGGAGGGTTTGTTCGTTTGTTTTTATTCTTTTTTCTCTAAACTTCCCTTCTCACTTCATTTCATTCATTTCATCTTCCGTCACTGATACCCTTTCTTCCATTTGATCGCATCGGCTCCTGAGGCTTCTGCATTCTTCACATAGTTCTCAAGCCTTGGCTTTCAGCTCCATCAGCTCCTTTAAGCACTTCTCTGTATTGGTTATTCTAGTTATACATTCGTCTAAATTTTTTTCAAAGTTTTCAACTTCTTTGCCTTTGGTTTGAATTTCCTCCTGTAGCTCAGAGTAGTTTGATTGTCTGAAGCCTTCTTCTCTCAATGCGTCATAGTCATTCTCTGTCCAGCTTTGTTCAATTGCTGGTGAGGAGCTGCGTTCCTTTGGAGGAGGAGAGGTGCTCTGCTTTTTAGCGTTTCCAGTTTTTCTGCTCTGTTTTTTCCCCATCTTTGTGGTTTTATCTACTATTGGTCTTTGATGATGGTGATGTACAGATGGGTTTTTGGTGTGGATGTCCTTTGTGTTTGTTAGTTTTCCTTCTAACAGACAGGACCCTCAGCTGCAGGTCTGTTGGAGTTTGCTAGAGGTCCACTCGAGACCCTGTTTGCCTGGGTACCAGAAGCGGTGGCTGCAGAACAGCAGATTTTCGTGAACCGTGAATGCTGCTGTCTGATCTTTCCTCTGGAAGTTTTGTCTCAGAGGAGTACCTGGCCGTGTGAGGTGTCAGTCTGCCCCAACTGGGGGGTGCCTCCCAGTTAGGCTGCTCGGGGGTCAGGGGTCAGGGACCTACTTGAGGAGGCAGTCTGCCCGTTCTCAGATCTCCAGCTGCATGCTGGGAGAACCACTGCTCTCTTCAAAGCTGTCAGAGAGGGAGATTTAAGTCTGCAGAGGTTACTGCTGTCTTTTTGTTTGTCTGTGCCCTGGCCCCAGAGGTGGAGCCTACAGAGGCAGGCAGGCCTCCTTGAGCTGTGGTGGGCTCCACCCAGTTCGAGCTTCCCGGCTGCTTTGTTTACCTAAGCAAGCCTGGGCAACGGCGCCCACCCCTCCCCCAGCCTTGCTGACGCCTTGCAGTTTGATCTCAGACTGCTGTGCTAGCAATCAGTGAGACTCCGTGGGTGTAGGACCCACCGAGCCAGGTGTGGGATATAATCTCCTGGTGTGCCGTTTTTTAAGCCCGTCGGAAAAGTGCAGTATTCGGGTGGGAGTGACCCGATTTTCCAGGTGTCATCTGTCACCCTTTCTTTGACTAGGAAAGGGAACTCCCTCACCCCTTGTGCTTCCTGAGTGAGGCAATGCCTTGCCCTGCTTCAGATCATGCACAGTGCACTGCACCCACTGTCCTGGGCCCACTGTCTGGCACTCCCTAGTGAGATGAACCCGTTACCTCAGATGGAAATGCAGAAATCACTTGCCTTCTGCGTCGCTCACACTGGGAGCTGTAGACCAGAGCTGTTCCTATTTGGCCATCTTGGCTCCAGCCCCTACCATCTATTCTTGTTAACTGTTCGCAAGTCTCTCTTACCAACTAAATATTAATTTTCAGGAATGTGAGGTAAGGCATTATGTCTTATTTATCTTTGCATTTTCCAGCCTGTTGTCATTCACATTAAATAGGTGCTCATGTGTATATAATTATAAAGTTGAACTTAATAACTAAGCAACACCCAAGATGTACAGAGCTCTGAGCCAGGTTTAATTGATTGCATTAAAAATGTTAGTCACAGCTTCTGTTCTAAGAGACAGAAAACCAACATATGCAGATCTGAAGTAATTTTCGAAAAATTTTAAAGTAAAATAGCTGATACAAATGGTGGAATAGAAATAGAATACATGAATACTGAGGCAATGACCAATTAAAGAATAATCTAAGTTGGTTAGGTTTAGGGATATTGTTTGAGGTGAGTTTTTTTTTTTTTTTTTTTTTTTTTTTTAATGGAGTCTTGCTGTTGTCAGCCTGGGCTGGAGTGCAATGGTGTGATCTTGGCTTACCGCAACCTCTGCCTCCCAGGTTCCAGCAATTCACCTGCCTCAGCCTCCTGAGTAGCTGAGATTACAGGCACCCACCACCATGCTTGGCTAATTTTTGTATGTTTAGTAGAGATGGGGTTTCACCATGTTGGGCAGGCTGATCTCAAACTCCTGACCTCAGGTGATCCACCTGCCTCCACCTCCCAAAGCTCTGGGATTACAGGCATGAGCCACCGCGCCCATCCTTGAAGTGAGTTTTAAAGGAAGCAGTGGGGCTGGTTTAGTGAAGAGGAACAGAAATGCTGTGTTTTCCTTTGCTATCATTTTGCTTTGTATCCTCATCATCTTTTTCATCATCAGTTACCATTCCTATCACCATTTATTATCCAAGATCTGTACACGAACTGTGCTATATGTTAAACTTTACTCATCTACCTCATGTTATTGGGGCTTCCAGGGCTCAGTAAGATGATGTCTGTAGAAATACTGTAATCCAGCATCTCTTACTTGGTGTGATTTTCTTCGTTGATCCTGGAGATGGTAAAATAACACAGGAAAAATAATGGAGGTGTTTTTATACTCTAGTAAGTCTTAGCATATCAGCCACATAGTTGTGCTGTAAACTATTGTTCAGCAATCATTAGCTGAACAATAATTCAATCATTATTGTTGAATAATCATTATTGAGCAATCATTATTGTTCAGCAAGAATCATTAGCTTGACCTGAAGCTTGATTCCATGTTGACACCATATTCTGACAAAAAGATTTACAGGCTTTTTTTTTTCTACTTTAGTATTATTTGCTTAAATAATTTAGATTTTTTTTGTCAGAAAATATATTTATTATTGATAGTGAAATAAAGATGTGAGTATTCACTATAGAGGTTATATCAGCCAAGGTTACCTTCATATTGATAAAAATACCTTATCTTGCTTGTAATCATAAACATTATTCCAGTAGAAGAGGTACATTTTCTCTTTTTGTCTTCTTGCCTGTATAATCACCATAATAAGTTAAAATGAAATAGCTCTTATATAATCAAAGGAGAAAAGAAAGAGAGACAAAACCAACATGCCACAGCCTAGACAATTCCATCCAGCACTGGTGCCTCCAGATCTGTTTTCTGGCTCTCTCCACCCAGCACTGCTGCCCCCAGATCTATGTTTTCTGGCTCTCTCCTCGCCCCACTCCAATTAATTTAGTCCCCCACCCCATCCTACTTTGTTAAGGTGGAGGTTCACCAAATGATGGGGCTTCTTCAGAAGAGAAACATTTTATGGTCAGTGGAAGTTGAATAGAAAGTGCCAAAAGGTGGAGAGGGCTGCCCTTCTCTTTTAATCATCATAAGAGGGTTTACTAATACTGAAGAGTGTCCTTTAATGACTGATCCCTGATCAAGGCTTTGGCCCTTCAAATTGCTGCCGTTGAAAATGTGAAATGATTCTGCTGAATCCATCCTTGGTGTCTCTCTTTGGTGGTGTTCTCATTAGTGGTCTTCTCTTCAAATGGGTTGTTTTCTCACTAGGAAAAAAAATGTTCCATCTCTGGAATTAACGTTGATGATGTTTTGCTCATTCTGGAAGTTTTTATCCTCCCTTCTCAAGCATGCTCTGTTTGGCATGATTGACACAGTTCATATACTGGGTGGCCAGAGCTGAGCATTTGAGGGTCTGGCGGGTGTTCTCACGGTGACACTGAAGAATTTTGGCCTGCAGATCAGCACAGACTGGATGAGACTCATACCGTTTGAACTTTGCTTCCACCTCTTCAGCAGCTTTCTGATATTGTTCAGTGGTGACTCTGTAGAACTCTGAGCTCTCCTCCTCCAGTCTAGCCAGCTGTTCTTCGTAGAATGCATCCTGCTTCTTTAGCACTGGGTCTTTCTCTTCCAGCTGCCTAGCCAGGTGCTTTGCCTTAGCGCGTTCCTCCTCACTAGATATCCTTTCCCAAAGTATGGCTCTGGTTAACTGCTCATTGGCAGCAGCCCTCTCTCGGTCCAGCTCTTTGGCTTGCTTTAGTCGTTTCTGATCTTCAGATTCTTTCTTGGCTTGCTCCAATGCCAGCTCCTCAGCTACTCTTCTTTTCAATTATTCATCAGAAACAGAGGCACCATAAGCACCAGAATACTGCTGAGACTTCGAATCAGATGGAGAGGACTCCTTCATTTGATCAATCACATTTTCCGAAAGCCGGATGCGCTTCACCACGGTGATGTTCTTATTCTTGTCCGCCTCGAAGGTGACCCGGTGGGTGCTGGTGGTCCCACTCATGTCTCCGGTTCCTGCCTCAGCGGAGACTTAGCGGGGAACCAAGAGCACTTTGGGGCCTCCGCGCCCACACGCGTGTGGAAGGGCCTGGATTCTTTTCTTGCACAGCGGGAGCAAGGCAATAATTTAGATTTTTAAGACTCCAGGAAAGTTTTCACAGGTCTTGCTTTATGGAAGCCTATGGAATTGGGCGCTGCCTAAATGACTGCGGGTCCTCCCGAATTATTTGTCGATTACTTGGCTTTTTCAGGTACGATGGACATTCCTGCCATTGCTGGCAAATGGGAAGGGTAGGTCTTGATGTTCAGTGTGCCTCACACTATGTCACTCATAGGGGCAGCTCCACTGGTGAAACTTCAGTAGGAAAAATTGTTGAAAAAAATTAAGGTTCCCAGTTCGGTGAATGACATCACAGAAATAATGGGAACATTTGGGCTAGATAAAAGGGATGCCTAGAGACATGATTGCATGTAAAGGACTGGCTACATTATTCTGCAAACTTCCCACAGCCAACTTTCCCAAGCTGGGCATGTGGCTTATTTACTAGGTGAAAGGTCAGGTGTATTTGTTCTTGTCAATATTCAATATAAGAGAGAAGGTCAGCTTTCCTTAACGAGTACAAGCCACCAACATTTTTTTTTTTCCATTGGAATACTTCTTTTGAATGAGATATTGAGCTATTGTGTTTAACGAAATATTGTATAGGAAGATGCCTTGTAAGCAGTGGAGTAATTCCCAACAGCAGTGAATAATATTTTATGCATTATGACATATTTCTAACACTCCATTATATACACGAATGCTCTTCACATGTATAATGTGAATTTAATTATTTGAGACAATTTTGTCTATTGGAATTTAGAACTTGCTTGTGTTTGGTTTATAAAGCAGATTTTCTATTATTTGATACAGATGTGGGAGATGGAAGAAACTTTGGGCAGTGGTGGTGTGTATTGTGATCAGAGTGGAGGTAAGGATGTGATATTGTCTTTCAATTGCTAGAGTTTCTACTACCACAGAGCAAATTCCAAAACCTTCATTTCAGAGCACTTTTGGAATGCATGAGTGTACAAATGATGGGAGAGATTTTTTTAAAAAGGGAACTGCAAGGGAGCAGCTACAAGCAAAATGTATATAATTGAGTGAATCTGACACTTTTGTTTTTCTTGCCCATATAAATAAGATTAGAATTAACTCTAGCTTCAGAAACTTACATTCCAGCCTATTTTATGTAGTTACAAACTGAGATGATATCTTGAGACATTATTTGTTGAGCCCTTCTTTTTCCCAATTTATTTTCGCTGAGGCTCTCAGACGCATCCATACTACTCCAAAAAGAAGTGGGAATGTTATAAAGGCAACTAAAAGAAAAGGATGGACACAGTAGCTTGTGCCTGTAATCCTAGCACTTTGGGAGGCTGAGGTAGGAGGATTGCCTGAGGCCAGCAGTTGGAGACCCAGTTTGGGCAACATAGAGAGATCTTGTTCCTACAAAAATTAAAAAAAAAAAAAAAAAGCCAGGCATGGTGGTGTGTGCCTATAGTCCCAGGTTGTCAGGGGGCTGAGATGAGAGGATTGCTGGAGCACAGGAGGTTGAGGCTACAATGAGCTGTGAACATGCCACTGCACTCCAGCCTGGGCAACAGAGTGAGACCCTGTCTCTTAAAAAAAATAACTAAAAGAAGAAAGAGTCTGTGTTTCATTTTCTGGATTTCCAAAACAGAGTTTTGAGATTCAAAAGAGAAGGACTGAAAAATGTAGGAAGCAAACATAATTTATACCATAGAAGTAGCTGAAGGAGACTAGACAAACTTATGCTAGAGCAGTGTTGCCTCTACCCTGAGCCCTGGCTGAGAGATAGAAGAACGCACAAGGTCAGTTTCACAAGACTTCACACATTAAGGGTTGGCCCATACTGGAAACCCAGCCAATGTTCTGAAGAGCACTGACTGCCACTGAGAGAGTACTGTATGCTGCCTGGGTGAAGAAGCTGTGACAAGGGTCTATCTTGTCCCCGAGAGTCCTTTTATGAGCAGCTGTATGCACATGGCTCACTTGTCATTTTGCAGAATGATGTCAGGATCTAGTTAAACTTACCAACGTGGATATCATCCTGTTCCGCTTTTAATGGCCTACTACAAACTCCAATGTTGAGTAATTTTCCTTAGGTAATCAAGCCAGTAATTCTTTCCCTAGGATTTACCCCCAGTGTACAGATAGGGTTCAAATCCAGACAGTCTAGCCTGAGCATGAAGCCTTTACCCTCTCATAAGTACAGAGAGAGCTAAGAAATTGAATCATGGGAACTGTTCTCAGTAGATGCTGAAAGCTGTGACAATCTTTACTCTGAACTGAACAGCCTGCTGCTTAGAAAGGATACTTTCTATTAGTCATGATCTTGTGAAAAATGAAAAACCTTTTGGTTATGTTTGAAATGACTGCCTTTATAGATGTTGGTGATAATCTGCTCATGCCTTATTCATAGTCTATCTTAAGAAATTATTATCAATCTTCTATTTTTTGCCCTTCTCTGAGACTTGGGTTTTCCACCTGTAAAATAAGAGTGAAACACCCACCCTACAGGGTTAGAAAGACTAAATTGGATAACACGTCAAATGTGAAAGCACTTAACAGAGTACCTGGGATGCACAACACCTAGAAAATTTTAGTTATCTTCTCAGAAAAAAAATGTTTCTGAGGCTATTTAACATGTATTAACCATAATAAAAGGTTAGATATCAGAATAAAATATATACCATGTCTAGTTAATGGTCACACATCTTTATTTACCTTGGAAATCTACCCAAAAGCACTTTTTCTAACATTCTGATTCTGTTGAGGTCCTCAGAAGGGGTTTCAGTTATTTCACAGATGGGAATGAAATAAGAGGTAGGGCAAAGCTCATCTACATGATCCTTCATGGACCTCACTCTAGGCAATCTAGAGTATAAGTATGCCATCCAGCCCTCGCCATAGCCTCGAATCTCTGACTCAAAAACTGCCAGAACCATCAGTCAATCTGCAACCCAATGTGTGTTTTTGAGGAGATTTTATGAGTTAGAGATCCATTCCCAAGCCCACATATTTGATTTCTCTAAAATTGATGTGCCTCTATATAATCTTTCTTCTTAAATGTCCACTTCTTATCATTAGGGAATTTTATCTTCACTTATATCTTTCTTTGGTTGAAAAATTGAAGAGACTAATCAGGGAGAAACTATTATTTGACGTTATATAGAGAACTAAGCAGAGTTCTTGCTTTTTAGAAGGTAGCATAGAAATCACATGACGGTTTTAGTGCTACACATCAGGGCATTTCAGGAGTAAAGAAGACCAGTGTGTGTGATTTTATTTTTTTTTCTGCTTAATTAGGATAATTATTTTTCATCACCTGCTATTTAATTCAATGTTTCTAAAATTCAAAGCCCCTATTAATCTCATTTAACACAATAGCTACCTTTATTAGAAAACATTTCTTACTTAGTCTTGACAATTTATTTTTTTGCAATTGTCATATTATGGATAATGTAGTAGGAATAATTTTGTCTTAAAGACCAGATCTTGAGTCTCATCATTTTTGTTGTTATTGGTGATGACAATAAACTGCTGTTAAATTCCAATATTCTAAAAGATCACTAAAATGACTGAGCATCTGTTAGTTTGACTGATTTTTCCCTAGGGCATCAATTTGAGTGCAAAATTTTTGTAAGCTAAGTTGTGTTTGGTGTCTTTGTTTTGTGCTGCTGTAACAGAATACCTGAGACTGGGAAATTTATAAAGAAGATAAATTTATTTCCTCTCAATTTCTGGAGGCTAGGAAGTCCAAAATTACAGAGTCAGCATCTTTCGAGGGACTTCCTGCTGCTTAATAACATGGTGGAAGGCATAACGTGGGGCTGGGGGAGAGGGAAGGAGAGAGAGAGCGAGCAGAGGAGGAGGTTGAACTCACCCTTTTATAACAAACCCACTTCCTCCATAACAGCACTAATCCATTCATGAGGGCAGAACCCTCATAGCCTAATCATCTCTTAAAAGTCCCACCCCCAAACACTGCTGTGCTGGGGATCAAATTTCCAACATGTGAACTTTGGGAGATATATTAAACTATAGCACTTGGATACCTGTGTTTGTTGAGGAAGGAATATTTAAATCCTGATGCATTTTTTTTTTTTTTATGTGAAGAAATTCCTAGAAATTACAGTCTCTCTCCCACCTTGGGTCTGCCCTGCTTCAGGCACCTACAAGGATGTTGGTGAGGGAAACCAGAATCTTCTTTACTTTATTTGAATGGAAAGAGACAAATCTTCTGAGGGAGGACAAAGGCCTGGCATTAATAGTATTTTCCTAGTCTTTTGCTTTGAGCCTTTCCAAAAATAAGGAATTCAAGCCATTAAAAATATATCAAAGCATAATGTCAACCCAAGGTAAAGAAGGGTGTGTCTGGTCTCTGTACTGCCAATAGCTAATCACAAATTTACTTATCATGAACATACTAATGTAGGAAATCAGAACTTGGTCTGTTCAAATCTTGCAAAGCATATAAGAACTAGTTCACATCTTGGAATAAAAACCCAGTCTCCCTTGATAAGATTGTAGAGACAAATGTGAAATAGAGCTATCTTTTAAATAAAAGTATAAATGTTGTAAAAACTTCAGTTACATCACTGATGTGTTTCTGGAGTTTTCCATCAGTAGTATCATTAGAATTAATTGCTTATATACTGCTGTACTGCTATCCTCACCTGCCCATATGTTAAAATCACCTGTCTTAACAGCAACAAGCTGTTGTTTTAGTATTGCTTGCTGTACCAGTGCTTAGGACAGCAGGTCTACCAATGACTAAATATATGCCAGAACATTTTCTTCATCTTTGAATGTTGAGGAAGCTATAATTATATTTTCTTTTTTTTCCCAGAGTGTCACAAAAATGAAACGGCTTCTCTTCCTACAACCTACCTTCTTGTTTCTTTTTGGAGGCAAATTTATAATGTGGAGGAATTCATAATGCCTTGGACAAAATGTGCAGCTATTGTTTTTACTGAGAAGTTTGCAAGTACCTGTTTTATCCACATAGATATCCAAGTGCTATGGTTTAATATAGCTCCCAAACTTCACATGTTGGAAATTTGAGCCCCAACACAGCAATGTTGGGGAGGGTGGCACTTTTAAGAGGTGATTAGGTTATGAGGGCTCCGTCCTCATGAATGGATTAGTTACAGAGGGAGTAGGTTTGTTATAAAAGGATGATTAGTTTAACCTCCTCCTCTGCAGTTTATTTAGAGATCGATTTTATTTTGTATGGAGGAAAAGGGAGTGGATTGGGGCACTGGAAAAATAATAAAAATAAGTGTGATTACTCTCTTCTCAAATATTGAATGTTTACTACAAGTTTTCATTGGTCTGTACATTCCAAATGTTTCACTGTCATTTATATATCTTTGACACTCTTAAAAGTTAAGCTGAAGACCTCCTCATGCAAATGAAGGCCCCAAGGAGTAGAAATGCTAACTATCCCAGGGCCAGAGACTGAGAGGTGGGAATTAGTTTAGGTCTTTACATTTCCTCACATTGAACTTTACTACGTGGGCAACGCTGACCCTTGTTCTTATTAATTCATTGACCCCATATTATCCCATAAAAATTACTTAAGGAAATTTTTATTTGACAATTTGAGGATGTTATATGACTCTCAGTAGCAAGCCATACCATGTTTCTTTCTCTAACATTTATGCTTCCTTGAAGTTTTAAACTTTCGTCAGTCAGCAAACTGTTCACTAAACTCTTCCTGTGGGTAGGAAGCTCCTAGGATTTAAAGGAAAATAAAGATGCATGAAATATTATTTTTACTTGGGAGGTACATTTTTGGGGAGGTAAGGGAGCTACTCTAAAACCTTAAACAGTCACTCAGCTACTATGTGATTCAATACGATGTCAGTAACATAGACTTCATGCTATTGGTGAATCTTCAGAAGGAGGGTTGTCCACAGGCAAACCCTAAAGCTGTTGGGATGTAGGATCTGTGCTTGGATTTGGAAGCAGCTGAAATATAGGTAATGAAAATTAAAATGGAGCTGAGGAGATCTTGGTTCTCACTCTAGATTTGACCTTGGGTGAGTAAAGGAATTGCTTGAGTCACAGTTTTCTCATCTGTAAACTGAAGCACTTGGGTATAGTTTTAGAGTCAGATGGATCTAAATGTAATAATTTGGGCAAGAAGGACTCCTCGTGGTTGGCAGTCTCTATGATAGGTGCCAATGATTCCTGCCTCTGCTATTCATGGCAACATTGAGGGAATGCCACTTCCATAATTAGGTTATAAAATATTTGTACTTTTTTCTTGCTAGCAGATGCTCTGTTGCTTTCTTGGCTTGCACACTTAGATAAAGCATGATGTTATGTTGTAGGGGCCCCCAAGCAAGGAACTGAGAGCTGCCTTTAGAAAAGAACTAGTAAAGAATTAAAACCATCAGTCCAGCAGCCTACAAAGAGATGAATGCTGCCAACAGCCACTGAGTGACCAGGAAGCACCTCCTTCCCTAGTTGAGACTGCAGATGAGACCACAAACCCTGGGCCCACACTTTGATTACAGCCATGTGAGAGACCACGAACCAGGCGACCCAGAGAAGTCATGACCAGATTCCTGCCCTACACAAATTATGAGATAATAAATAAGTACTGTTTTAACATACTATGTTTTAGAGTAATTTTATACTCAGCAACAGATAATGAATATATTCCTTTAATTAAAAATATTGCTTAATATCACACAATGCTGCTTGTTTATTATGGAACTAAGATAATATAGATAAGAAAAGGGGGAGGCATCTATTATGCTTGCTTCCTGGAAATAATCCCTGTTCGACCTTGATTAATCTGTTAACGCTTGTTAAATCTGTTAAATCATCTTCAGTGTGCACATGGGGCATGGTTTTGTTTCTCCATGCATTTGATGTCATCTGATTGCTCTCAGGAATTTCTTAAAATTATGGTTCTACTGATAGTACTTTTATAAAGTTGTTATTTTATGTCATTGCTTGGGATTTGGAGCCAATTGGAAGGCAGATTCTTGTGATTATGCCTTTTTAAAAATTTTAATAGAGACGAGGGCTCACTATGTTGCCCAGGCTGGTTTCCAACTCTTGAGCTGAAGCAAGCCTCTCGCCTCGGCCTCCCAAAGTGCTGGGATTTCAGGTGTGAGCCACGGCGCCTGGCCTAGTTCTTCATTCTTAACTGGTGCTTTCTCTTTCTAATTTTTTTTCTCTCTTGGTTTCAATGGCAATTGCATTGAACTTTTATCCTGCCACTTTAGAGTCTCCTTCTCAGTTCAGACCAGGTGTGGTATCCTAGACTCCTTCGCTAGCTTTTCTTTTTATGCTCACCTCTTAAGTATGAGGATTCTATTTTGGGGCTTTTCCTGATCTAAACTTGTGCATTCTCAAGGTTTATCTAGCCTGCAGATATAGTTGAAGCTCGTATTTCTTGAAGTGCAGAGTATGAACCATGGCTGGAATGGCAAGGGATTTGAGGGGGTTCATACCGATGCGATGAACTAATACCAAATCCTATGGTGAGAACTTCGTATCTCATTTCAATGTTTTTCCTATTCAGATTACAACATTACGTGTGAAACTTGAACACCTCTGCCATATAGGTGTTCTGACCAGCTCCCACTTAGTCTTCAAGGCTTTACCCTCCATCCTTTCCCAATGGTAAGAAAATTATAACTGTGATTTATAAGGCTATATGTTATAGTAAATTTTTGAAATCATAGTCCAGGCACGGTGGCTCATACCTGTAATCCCACACTTTTGGAGGCCGAGGTGGGTGGTCACTTAAGGCCAGGAATTCAAGACCAGCCTGGCCAACATGGCGAAACCCCCTCTCTACTAAAAATACAAAAATTAGTCTGGTGTGGTGGCCTCTAGTCCTAGCTACTTGGGAGGCTGAGGCATGAGAATCACTTGAGTCTGGCAGGTGGAGGTTACAGTGAGCCTAGATTGCACCACTGCACTGCAGCCTGGGTGACAGAGTGAGACTCTGTCAAAAAAAAAAAAAAAAAAAAAAAAATTTGAAATTATAAAGGGTTTGATTGCAAAATTTTTCAATAATATAAACATGTAAAGAAAGTCTTCCTTCCTCCCTTTCCCCAGGCCTACTCTTCCCCTTAGAGGTAACCACTATTAATAGTTTAGTGTGGTTTCAGCCGGGCGCGGTGTCTCACGCCTGTAATACCAGCACTTTGGGAGACCGAGACGGGTGGATCACGAGGTCAGGAGATCGAGACCATCCTGGCTAACATGGTGAAACCCCGTCTCTACTAAAAATACAAAAAAAAATTAGCTAGGTGTGGTGGCGGGCACCTGTAGTCCCAGCTACTTGGGAGGCTGAGGCAGGAGAATGGCGTAAACTCGGGAGGCGGAGCTTGGCAGCGAGCCGAGATTGCGCCACTGCACTCCAGCCTGGGCGACAGAGCGAGACTCCGTCTCAAAAAAAAAAAAAAAAAAAAAGTTTGGTGTGGTTTCTAGATCTTTTTGTCTGCTTTTACAAACATACATATAAATAATAGAATCTATATATGAATATGGTTCAGCAGTTAGCTTTCTCATTTCATATCTCATGGGCATCTGTGCACGCCAGGGCTTAAAAATCTACCACTTTTTTTTTCAGCAGTTGCTTTTTTTTTTAAAAGGAGAGATGAAGGAAAGAAACTGACTTCCATGTCTCCAGGGTTCTTCAGAAACACGTTTGAGAAACTTTGTTTAATGCAGCAACGTGTCTTATTTTTAATCCTTATTTTATGATATGTCCTTGAATACAATATCTACACTGTGTTTTCAGGAGTAATTTCAGGCAGAACTTTAGTAACTGACATTTCTTATATTATGTATTTATGTATTCATTTACTTATATCAACGCTCCTATCCCATCTTAATACATGTTAATCTTTTGTGCTTACGACCCTCTGCCACCCACCTCTAGGACCCATTTATTAATTTGGTACATTTGAATAAAACATTAAAGTTTTTCAACCATATTATTGAATTCAATTCTCATAGTGAATCTGTGAGCTAAAAAAAATATAATTATTTCTGTTTTACAAAGGAGGAAGTTGAGGCTTAGAGAAAGTTTCCTAACTACCAACTGAGTCGTATTACATTGCCTATATTCATGCCCTCCTACCCCGTCTCCTGTGAGCTTAAGATTTATCAGGGTGGGCTGGGCGTGTGGCTCCCGCCTGTAATCCCAGCACTTTGGGAGGCTGAGATGGGCAGATCATCTGAAGTCAGGAGTTTGAGACCAGCCTGGCCAACATGGTGAAACCCTGTCTCTACTAAAAATACAAAAATTAGCTGGGTGTGGTGGCACACACCTGTAATCCCAGCTACTCAGGAGGCTGAGACAAGAGAATTACTTGAACCTAGAAGACAGAAGTTGCAGTGAGGCAAGATCATGCCACTGCACTCCAGCCTGGGTGACAGAGCAAGACTCCGTCTCAATAAAACAAACAAAAAAGATTTATCAGGGTGATGTCCTGCCAGATATGCTCAGAATCTCTGTATCCCCCTCCTTTGACATAAAAACAGCTAGTCTGTTTCATTTTCTTTGGATGAATTAATTCACACTGATATATTCCACAGATAGTGACTCATTATGTTACCTCTCCCAGAGTTACTACTATAGGAGTTGGTGAATTAACTTAAACAAATGATAAACATACTAGCAGTTGTTGTAGAAAATAATTTTAACTTGAATAGACTTTAGTGTATCTTATTTTATTTTTTGAGACAGGGCCTCACTCTGTCACCCAGGCTGGAGTGGAGTGGCTAAATCTCAGCTCACTGCTGCCTTGACCTACTGGGCTCTAGCATTCCTCCCATCTCAGCCTCCCAAGTAGCTGGGACCAAAGGTGCACAACACCACAACTGGCTAAGTTTTGTATTTTTTGTGGAGATGGGGTTTGCCATGTTGCCCAGGCTGGTCTTGAACTTCTGGGCTCAAGTGATCTGCCCACCTTGGCCTCCCAAAGTACTGGGATTACAGGCTTGAGCCACTGTGCCCAGCCAGTTTTTGTGTATCTTAAACAATTTTACACAGAGTAGCCTTTTAATCCATGTCTCTGAAGTAGGCCATACTTATACACAACTACCTCTATTATATATGTGTGTGTGTGTATGTTTGTGTATATGTATGTTTTTGTATTGTTGGTATTTATTTTTCAAAAAGCCCTTCATGAAAATGACCAAGTTATTTTTGGAAAACCAGTCCACTGAGACTTGTTCACTATACAAGTGCCATATGACTCTTGGGATTGCATTTTAATTTTTTGAATCTGAAATTTTTTGTTGTTAAAACGGTGATTGAAAAATTAATAACAATTTCCTCAGGGGTCTTTTTAGTTATTCAGGAATCGTTTATTGTTTCGGCAAGATATGCTTCTCCTAGTAGATGCAAATGACTGTTAAAGTATTTTATATATATATATATATATATATATATATATATATATATATATATATATAAACAATGGGAACCCAAAGAAGAATAAGACTTGCCCCTTGCAGAGAGTTTGCCTTCTCTTTCTTATATATGAATGAAAACATGATTTTTTTTCAAGAAGAATATTACTAGTAAAATCTCTCATCTTTATTCAGAAAGGTGACTTTTTTTTGAACAAATGACTAGCCTGCATTTTTATCAGTCTGATTTTTTTCATACCTGTGATGATTTTGAATATATGTGGAAAGGCAGTGAGTGACTGGGTACTAGGAAGTGCATAAAGGTAGGTCAACAACACCTGTCGTCTGAATAGGGAAAAGGAGATAGGGAGATGAAAGAAAGGCCTGGATGAACTAATTAATATATCAGAAGACTTGGGAAATAGCTTCTCTGGTTTGCTTTAAATGAGATTTAATGAACTTTAGAAAAAAAGCAAAAAAAAAAAAAAAAAAAAAAAGAATCTTAGAATTCCTTAGAGATAGATCTTCCACTTTCTCCTGCAATCTAAGTTTGTGAGCGAATCCCTCTTTAAATAATTTGTTTTGTAATGATAATACTATTAATAATGGTAGGGGTAATCATTTAAAGAATATTCACCATAAGCCAAGCTCTGTGCTGCATGCTGCAAACAGACACTGTTCAATCTTTCACATAACCTTTGAGGCAGGTACCATGATCCTCACTTTACAGATGTGAACACCTAGTCTCAAAGCATTAACAATCGGCTTGAGGATGAAGAGCTAGAAAGGGTGAGAGTGAGAGCCACACCAGTGGGGTGGGGTGGGGGTGTTTGACTCCATGGCCCTCTTAACCATTTATGCCTGTTGGCTTTTCCAAACCTGTGGGCGGAGCTGTCATGTTTTGAATGTGACATCTGAGTGATAGAAAACCAAAAACACAAATGAAGGCCCTCCTTGGACTGCGGGGCCTGAACAGTCTTTGTAGCATTAACAACACTCATAATAAAGTAAACATTACCAGGGAAAATAGTTTGATATTTTAATATATTCTTTATGCTAATGATCATTTAGTCAACCAAACTTAAGGAACATTCACTTTGTGAAACCCAGCTAAATATTATGTGTACTTACAAAAGTACTTACAAAAGAAATAAAGGATTTCTGCCTAAGCTCTGCAAAGCAGTATTGAGATGTTGACCCTGGGGAGATGGGAAGAGGATGAAAAGATATAGGAAGCTGGGATGCATGTTTATCGTCACATTTATGTTGTTGATGATTTGAGTATTCTGAAATTGATTAGCATTGTAAACAAACATGTGCAATCGTTCAGTTGATTTCAACAAGATAAGCACATTAACCAAAAAATTCAGATCAAAAAGATTACTTTGCAATCTGAACTATTCTGTGCAGCTTCCTAATCATTTTCCCCTGCACATCCTCCCCAGCTCCCGCTCCATTTGCTTCCCTATTCCCTGCATTTATTTGCCCTGGTGGAAAGAACATTGAACTGAAAGGAGCCATGAGCTGTGGTCCCAATGCCATACACTAACTGTGTGACCCTAGTAAAGTTTCTCTAGGGCTGTGCTGGGTTGCAAGGATGGCCATGGATTCATCATCTTCTGCAGCCACATTCCTTGGTAGTCCCCTGCTGCCCTGATTCTGGGCTAAATCATGTGCTTTGCTTTGACCAATGGACTTTAGCAAATGTGATGTAAGCAGAGCCTTCAAACGTGCTTGCTCATTTTGAAGCAGGATATTTCCCTGACCCCATTGTGGGCAAGAACTGGAGTGCATAGGTGCTAGAACTAGCCGGCTGCTTCAGTGCTGTCAGGGCTGGACTCCACTCCCTTGCTCTGTCCCACTGCATTCCATCCCTTGCAGGAGGGGGAGCACAGGCAAGTGGGCACAGGAGCCAGGGCGAGTGCTTTTGGATGCCAGCAGGAGCAAAACTCCATGTCGGCCCCATAGCAGCATCTAGGGAGAAAGACCTCTGAAGCCCCAGAAGGAGTGATACAGTGCTCTTTTAGCTTTGCCATCTGCACATGGCTTAAGTATTAGCAGCTCAGTGGAGGGTCAATGTGACAACGTTTCGCACCCACACTCATGGCACCCAAGTTCTTGTCCAGCCGGGAGAAATGAAGTCACACAAACAAATTGAGGACAGTAATGTGGGGGATTTTATTGCCAATGAAAGTGGCTCTCAGCAGGAAGGAGAGCTAAAAAGGGGACAGAATGGGAAGGTTATCTTCTGCTGAAGTCTGACCCTCCCCAGCCAGACTCCTCTCTGAAGCTACATTGTCAAGCTGTCCCTCTGAAGTCAAACCACTTCTCTCTGACATCCAACCATAGTCTCCAATGTCCAGCTGCTTCTCTTCTCTCTGCCGGCTAATCCTGGGGTTTTTATGGGCACAGGATGGGTGGTGGGGCTGGCCATGGGTGGTTTTGGAAAAGGCAACATTCAAGCAAGAAAACAGGTATGTAAGTTCTCACTTTGGGTCACGGTATCAGGCTTTTCAGCTTGAGGATGGGGCCTTCACCACGGACCTGTCCTCCCAGAATTTCTCTGCCTCCTGTCTCTATCAGTTTGGCTTGTCCTTTGGCTGCTCTTGGAACTCTGCCAGGTGAAGAAGCCCAGGTGAGCCTACAGTATGATGAGATACATGTGACCCATTTTCCCTATCATCCTGGCCAGGCATAGAAGCAAGGCCATCCTAAGTCAGCTAGGTGCTAGCTGCATCACTAAAGAGCCTGGCCAATATGAGCACAGCCAGACCAGATCAGAGGAGACTGCTTAGCTGATTTACAAAATTGGAGCTGGAAAAAAAAATGCTGCTTTAAGCCCCTAAGTTTTGGGGTAGGTTGTTTACAGCAAAAGACAACTGATACAAAGTCTAATTTTAGTAATAATAAAAATAACTACTTATCCATTGCCTTCCCCATCACATTGCTGGAAGAGTCCATGAAAGAATGCAGTGGCTGTGCATAACAAGTGGCTTCTTGTAGATCTGTGCCCAGCATAGTACCTGTGTCTCGCCAGCAATTCAATGTTGTACACTGAACAAGTGAATAATAATAAGCTATGCAAGTACAAGGTAACAGTAGTTGGAGCAATAGAATAGCCAAATATGTAAAATTCCCCAAGTAAGATATTTCATTTTCTCTTTAAACATTATAATAGCGATGCCAGAGAAAATTGGAAAGAACAAAATGAAGCAGGTGATCTGAGTCACCTGGGTTAGTAACAGCTGGCAGACAGGACCAGTGGTTTCTCTGAAGCTCTCATCCCAGCCAGGGTGGCAGCCTGCACTTGTCTGGGGTTTCCCACTATGATCAGAAAGATATTTCCAATTGCATTCTCTCTCCTTGAGTTTGAAAGTTCAAATGATCAGACTTTTCTCACTTATTTGATTTTCATCTATCTCTTTTTAAATACTCAGGATATGTGGGTTCGATCTGAATATCATTTTCAGTGGGGATGGTCATAGAGTCCATAATAAAAAATTGTTGAGAACCAAATCTGGAGATACAGAAGAAACCTTCACAACCTACAAAAGCAGCAGACACAGTCCATGAGAAGAGGGACTGCAAGGTCGCAAGAGATTACCAAAAATGGTACAAATATTTCCTTAACTGAAAACACACTTGACCCAACTGGGTCTATGAAAAATAGGTGTATATATATTTATTTTTATTTTTTTGAGACAGAGTCTTGCTCTGTGCCCAGGCTGGAGTGCAGTGGAGCAATCTCAGCTCACTGCAACTTCTGCTTCCTGGGTTCAAGTGATTCTCCTGCCTTGGCCTCCCAAGTAGTTGAGACTATAGATGCCTGCCACCACACTGGCTAATTTTTGGATTTTTAGTAGAGACGGGGTTTCACCATGATGGCCAGGCTTGTCTTGAATTGTTGACCTCAGGTGATCCACCTGCCTTGGCCTCCCAAAGTGCTGGGATTACAGGCGTGAGCCACCATGCCCGGCTAGGTTTATATATTTCTATTCACATTTGTCTACTAGACAAATTTTTTAAAATTTGGTTATACTCTATTGTAGTCTAGCACATATAGAGAAAAGTTCACAAAACATAAAGGTACTGTTTATTTAAAAATTATGAAACAGACACCCATATACCCACCACCCAGGTCAGAGACTGGATGTTGCCTGCATGCCAGAAGTTCCTTCCTCTTCATACCCTCCCCTCTCAGCCTAATGCAAACTATAATCCTGACCTTATGATAATGATCAAGTCCTTGATTAGCTCTATTGTTTTACCACCTCTGCAGAGGCGTGTACCTCTAAACACTATAGTTTAGTTTTGCCTGTTTTCGAACTTTATGTAAATGAAGTCATTCCATATTTGTCCTTTTGTGTCTTGCTTCTTTTGAATAATGCTGTTACTTGCTTTGGATAGCTATAGTTGATTCATTTTCATTGACAGATAGGTTTCCATTTTATAAGTACAGTATTTATACAATTTACTATTGGTACATATATTAGTAGAAACTCAAGTTTCTCCAGAAAAACAAATTTTCAGGGTCATAAAATAAGCATATCTTCAAATTAAGTGAAAGAGACCCAAATTATTTTCGAAAGTCCCGGGAACCATTTCACCCTGACACAAGCTGTATTTGAATGTTCCTGATGCTCCATATCCTTGCTAGCACTAGTTATTGTCAGACTTTTAATTTTTGCCAATCTGTGGGACAGAATCTTCTTATGATTTTAATTCCCATTTCCTGATTACTAATGAGGTATTTATAATCATACATATAATATGATTCTATAATAAATATAATCATAATCTATGCTTTATATATAATATGTAACACATTTTCATATTTTTTAGCCATTGGATTTCTTTTTTATGAAGTGCATGTTCTGGTCTTCTGTCCTTTTTTTTTATTAAAAAAATTGTGTATGTCTTTCCTTATTGCTTTGTAGAAGATTTTACATACTTTGGACCTGAATGGTGGCTGGTTTTATGGGCTGCAATAGATTTCCCCACTCTTGGGTGTTTTTAAACTTTATTAATATGTATTTTTGATGAGTTATTAATTTTAATAAACTAAGATATGTCTAATTTCTGCTTTTGATGACTTACTAAAGAAAGCTTTTCTTACCCTAAGGCCTTGAAGATAGTTTCCCATATCCTCCTGAAAGCTTTACAGATTTGTCTTTTACATTAAGTGTATAACACATCAGGTGTTGAGTCTTTAATGTGAGGTGAAGATGCAATTTCATTATTTTCAAAATGAATACATACTTATTCCAGAATCATTAACTGCAAACAACTTTAGAGGCAATATGGAAGAATAGATCAGAGGGGAAGCAGAAAGACAAGTCTGGAATCTACTGGAATCATTCAAGCAAAAGAAGATGAGAGCTTGTATTAGGATCATGATAATAGCAATGTTGGGGGTGGGGGTTGAAGAGGAGTTTAAAGTAGTTGGAAAGAATGCCAAATCTTTGCTTCAAAACGATGTAAGGAAATAGGCTTTGGGGGAGAAAGATTACGTAAATATACCAAAGAGAGGATAGCAAATGGAAAGAAACTGCTTCAAAACAGGCTACCCGCAGGCTATGTGGAAACTTACAACAGTAAAATTTCAGAAAGTTAAAAAAATCAGAAGCATAGAGACCTTTGAAAGAAGATTTGCAGTTGATCTGAAACTGTTAAATGTATTAACATAGGAATTAGGCATGGCTCCACTTTGTTTAATATTATTTTTCAGTTTTTGACATTCTTAGCAATAGGTTTTTCAACTTTTACATCTGATGCATTTCAAGTAACTTGATGTCGGTTTGTAATATCATAAGTCTTGCTGAAAATGCATTCAGATGTTTTCAGTTGATAGTATCTTCCAAGGTCTGACTCAGCCAGTGTTTTCTAACAAAGTCTCGTATCATTTTTTTTCATATGCCGATTTTTTTTTCTTAAGTTAAGGAAAAGCAGATCAGACAATAACTGCTAGTATGGTTCAAATTTATATTTGGTCTCATTCCTGTTAAGAGATTAACAAGATACATGCTAGTTTGTGACTGCAAGTTGATTATGAGAGAAATTTCATTTGCTCTGAAATGCATGAATATTTAATGTAGTAATTGCACAGATATTTCACACTCAAGATCATACCTTCTACTGCCATTTCTTGGCCTTCTGAGTTCTGCACTTTTGAAAGAGATGAGCCCTCTGGAGCATGACAAATTTGAATTAAAGATATTTGCAACAGGATGTTGTTTTACCTGTCAAAAGCTGATATAACCCGTAGGTTCTCTTTTCTTAGTTTAGGACTCATGGGCTTGAGAACTACTAATGTAAATTCTACTCTTAGGCATGTGACATGACAAATAGAAAAAAGAAAACTCAAATAATTGCTCACAAGATATGGATTAAGAAGGCTGCAAAATGCATAATTAAGACTTTTTAAAAATATAGTAAATTATAACCTGGTTTTTCAAAAGCAATGTTGGCATTTACAAATAAGAAGAAAAACATGAAATGATAGGAGATAGGAATAAGTGCAACTCAGAAGTCAGATATACCAAAACTTTTTTCTGTGTGTGTGTGTGGTCATGGTGTGGATAGGGAAAACCCTTTTAACTGTTTAGCGGTTAACTTTCACAGTGAAACATTACATCTCTGAAGCAGTGAGGCAGGATGTCTAGAGGAGAAACAGATCTTGAGTGTTCCTTTAGAACGTGCTGCATGTTAATAAACAGACCTGCACGTGATGTAGCTGGTGTTATCTAGGCCCAGGATGAGTGAAAAATCACAAGATCTAGACTGAAGCTCACCTTCAATTACATTTTTGGATATGTCATTTCATCTCCGTGTCTTGCCTTCCACAGAACATGTTTCCCCATAGATCTATAACTATTTTTCAACTGTTTACTCAGCAGTGGATTAAAGGAAAAAAAATTTTTTTTTTTGAGACAGAGTCTCACTCACTCTGTTGCCCAGGCTGGAGTGCAGTGGTGCAATCTCAGCTCACTGCAACCTCCGCCTCCTGGGTTCAAGTGATTCTCCTGCCTCAGCCTCGCAAGTAGCTGGGACTACAGGTACCTGCCACAATGCCCAGCTAATTTTTGTATTTTTTGGTTGAGATGGGGTTTCACTGTTTTGGCCAGGCTGGTCTCGAACTTATGGCCTCAAGTGATCCACCTGCCTTGGCCTCCCAAATTGCTGGCATTACAGACGTGAGCCACCACATCTGGCCAAAGGGAATTCTTTAGTCATCAAAGATCTGGTTTTGGATCGACTGCAGACTCTTGTGGCTCGATGTAAGTTATTTTATCTGCTCATTTTTCAGTATTCATAAAGTGGATGTTTCCAAGTGAATGAGTCAGTTACACCTTTGCACAAGAAACAGTATTAGGTGTGGAGTTTGGTATAGCAAATTACATCAGAGCCTGTAGCAATCTGGGTTCTAGAGAAACCACATAGTAGGTTTAACAGGGAAAGTGTAGTATAATAATTCCAAACTCTAATAAAAAAGTAACCATAGATCTAAGAAAATTACTGGTAGTAGCCTAGGGCTGAGGGAGGAAACATTTGGAAGGTGTTCAGACCTCTTGGATGAGGTTTGCCTTGGCCCTTCGGTAGCAGAGAAAGTTAGCTGGTACGGAGTTATGTGCAAACACTAGGCAACCCTCGGGATTGCAGCTGGGAACAGGTGAACAGCAACTGGTGCAATGGGGGTGCAGTGCTACGTGGCTGCAGGACAAGAGGGCCTTCAGAGTGCGTGGGATGCACTGGGGCAGGGGTCTGGGAAAAGCTGCTCAGAGATGAGGACAGGTTATCCCCGGGCCAAGGCTGCAAGATTGCCGAGGGATTGTGTCCTGGTCCTGTGGTTTGGTCAGGCTCCAGCATGGCTGACACTCAACTCCTCTGCCTGTGCCACAAATCATGAAAGCCTCTTTTTCTTGGACCCTTCCTCCAGCGCTCTCTACTGACACAGTTTAACATCACGCTCACTTAAAAGGAGAAAGGCTTAAAGGAATTGGTGGTTGGTCACAACGCACTGTATTGAAGGGTGTGTTTGCACCCATATGACAATAAATTGATACTTGACCCAGGGTCCAAAAGCAGTGAAGAAGGCCAATAACAGCATCGCAAAAAAGGCTGGAGGCTATTTTCAGTCTATGAAAAGAGGACCTTTAAAAGGATGCTGACAACCTTTTTTTTTTTTTCCTGTTGACCAAAGACCAACATTCTTCGATATTTCTTAAATATATTATGACATATTAATTCATACATTTCTAAATAAATTACAGCAGTTTCTTATCTGTGTATTTAAAGATAAATGAAAACCTTACAGAGTCCTATTCATCTAAGCATATCCAAATAACCAAAAGTAATGAAAACATTCAGTCTCTGGAAAACAATAAAGGGAATGCAATTCATAAACCCAGGGAATATTTCTCATGCTCCTTTTTCCGCTTCTT
This sequence comes from Pongo abelii, assembly GCF_028885655.2. Lineage (NCBI taxonomy): Eukaryota > Metazoa > Chordata > Mammalia > Primates > Hominidae > Pongo > Pongo abelii. Next base: position 186,724,381 of record NC_071988.2, on the reverse strand, counting down.
CTCAATTCCCTTTCATATCATTTTTGTTTGAGCCTCTCATCTGTGTGTGACCCTCCACCCTCAACACACAAGCAGAAGCTCACAAAATAAATCCTCTTATCATTTTGAATCCCACAGCGTACTTTCTTCTCTCGGTTTCTTTCTCTTTCTCTGTTAACTGGCCTCTCTCTTTGTTTTCTTCTCTTCTACCTACTTTTCCATTTCTCCTTAGGCATCCCTCTCTTTTCTTTCATATTTTTAGGTTCAATTGTTTTCTGCCCATTTTCTTTTTCAGATTGCAAGAGTCCTTGAACTAGTTGGTCAGAGACAGAATCTCTTCTGAAGGCAGAGGTGGGAGGAGCAGTAAATGGGGCCCCTTGTTCTCTTCATGGGGGTAGGTGGGTCGGCTCAGAACATTAACTCATTAGAAATGCTGTCCCCTTCACACTTTCTCCTCATAAATCTTTGTTGGTTCTTGCAAAGAGATCAGATATTCAATATTTAAATCTTTCAGAAGTTCTGGAATTTACAACCTGAGACCACCTTATTCTTCTTTCTCTTTACTGGGCTGTACCCAATTTCTCTTGGTTCCTTGGGAAGGGCCGCCAGGTGAAGTGTGAGCAGACACACACACACACACACACACACACACACACACACACACACACATATCATTCTCCCATCTGGAAAACATTGACATCTGCATTATTGTTAAATCTTTGCCCTCTAGTATCTCTGCTCCTTATAACTTGCAAAAAGTTGTGTCCCCTAAGTACAGTGTTCACAGTTCTGTGTTCCTTTTAGGTGTTCTGCAAACAACTGCAATATTTCCAGTGAGCTGTACCTAGGTGGGTGCAGAGATCCTGCTTGGGCTCAGTCTGTCACCTTGGAGGCACACAAGAAGGCACATGATTTTATCCTGAACCGTAAAGCTCCTTTTACTTACCTACGAACCAGGAAAATGAAGTTGGCAGTGTTCAAATACATATTTTTAGTACATTATTCTTCTAGGAATTATATAGGATTTTATAGTTTGAATGGTAATCAGCAAGAATTTGCTTTCTAAATGTGGTAGTCATTATGAAATATTTTAGCTACCTTTCTCTTCTGGGCACATTGTAAGATTGGGCTTCCTGTGGATCAAGTGACTGGCATCTAATTGCTGGTGCAAGATTCTTCAGAGCTCTCTTTCCTCTTTTACTTAAGGACTGGACATGCAGGAGATGGTGGCTGCTCTATCAACAAGGTCTTAGAATGGGATGCTATAAAGCAGAAACTTCAGCCACTCTGGGAAAGACATAGCATATAGGTGAGAAATAAGCCTCTGTCATTCCAAGCCACTGAGATTTGGGGTTGTTTGTTACTTAGTGTAACCTAGCTCATTCTAGCCAGTTCCCTAAACATGAACATTTCTCTTTGCCCTAATGATAATTGTTTTTGCCTTGGATAAATATCTTAACTACTTGTACAGTGTCAGTGCTATTGTGCAAAATTCCCCATTTTGTGATGTTTCTGCCATCATCTTTTTGAAGAAACATTTGTTGAATAATGTAAATGAAATTATTTTTAAGGCAAGGATCCCCATCTGTAGTCCTAGATGGGATCTTTGATATAAATATATTACTAGAGTGTTAAAAGCAATTTAACACTTTAATATGTTAAAATTATTGCAAATGCAGAGCTTTCTATTAATGTATATCTTATTTAATTTTCTGCAGGTGATTTTATGCATTTATTCTTCATTCATTCATGTATTTATTAATTTATGATTTTGTTCAGTGAAGTATTATTGAATGCCAGGGCCTGGACTAGGCTGGAGATCAGTATGAATAAGATGTAGTACCTATCATCTTTATAATGAAGTTATTAATCCATTTCTTGCTTACAAAGACCAGTAATGGTTAAAAGTACAGTAAAACAGAAGGTCATTTCTAAATAATTTGCATTTAAATATATGTCACATCTTGGGCATTATAAACTGGTTTTCAGCTGATTGAAGTAATTTTAAAATGTCGTATGTTAGAGTCGACAAGCTTCTTGTCGTTTCTACCTACCTTTGTCCATTACAAATTTAAGACAGCGAACTTGAAGTGCTGTCAATATGTAATACTAGTCTTTATGGATATTTGGTTATAATTGAAAGAACTGATCTGGAGATACAACAGTAAATTGATGAATGGAGGAGGTGGATAACTTTGTATTGTAAATTTGTTTCATTTGTGGATGTCAAATGACCTGATGTTGCATATTTTCCCATACATAAAGGTACTTAAAAAAATGCTTCCGCCAGGCGCGGTGGCTTACGCCTGTAATCCCAGCACTTTGGGAGGCCGAGGCGGGCGGATCATGAGGTCAGGAGATCGAGACCATCCTGGCTAACACGGTGAAACCCCGTCTCTACTAAAAATAGAAAAAATTAGCCAGGCGTGGTGGCGGGCGCCTGTAGTCCCAGCTACTCGGGAGGCTGAGGCAGGAGAATGGCGTGAACCTGGGAGGCGGAGCTTGCAGTGAGCCGAGATGGCGCCACTGCACTCCAGCCTGGGCGACAGAGCAAGACTCCGTCTCAAAAAAAAAAAAAAAAAAAAAGGCTTCCACACTTAAGTGGAGCAATGGCGACCTTGAGTGGTTGAGCTTATTTATTTTAGGGCTACTTTGCTCATGAGATGTCTTACTGATGTCTACTGTGTTTTGTTTCTGGGTGGCTTCCCACCATTGGTTTTAAAAAACTGCAGATGAGGGTTACCAAGATAAAAATATGAATTATGGAAAAGCAACACAAAAAGAACCGAGCCCTCACAGGTTGGGGCCTACTAGGGAAGAATATAGACAAGAAAATTCAACAGAAAATGTTTGCCATGTAGGTGATGAGTTTTCAAAGTAAGAAATGAAGTGGTTGGGTCAAGGATATGATGATGATGAGCCTCTCATAAACATCCTTCCTAGGCTGCTTGTCAGGTAAGTGCTTCTTTTCAGACCAACTTACTCATCATATCTTCTATGAGACTATCTATATATTCTCTTCCCCGACCCACATACATCTCAGTGATAATCCTACAACATTTTGAAGTGTGACAAACTATATTCCACAATGTATGCATACTTGAATGTAAAATTAATATTTGGGAAGAGAGTACCATTCTATCGTATACATTGAAACATTTAAATATGAAATAAATACTGATTACCCTTCTCCTTTATTTGACACCAGGGATGTTCTTGTTTTTTTTGATTGAGGTTTTTATCCCAATTTTTTGCCAGGACTTCACATAAAAGTTTGGTAGCTCATGAGATCAGGAATATAGCAGGCTGAACTAGGTTCAAGGGGATATAGTAATAAAATATAGTCTATTGTGTTGATGTTAATCCTGTCCTCAATACTAGCACTAGAAAAGCATTATACTATAGTAAATTTGACTCTTACCAATAGGCACAGGTGGGAAAGGAGGTATACAGGTCATGCTGTTTTCCTACCTATATTTTTTGCCTAATAAATCTTTAGAAAAGCACTGTTGATCATGGATAGTGAGAGGAATGGGAAGAAGAAGAGGAGAGAGTATGCTAGGTGTCATTCTTTTGCTGGATGGCACTTTATGGAAGCCAAGTAGAATGGATAATATTTCAATATAAGTAATATTTACCATGTATAAAAAGTAGAATTAAAAAGTATTAGAGAAATTACAAACTAGCTGAGAGATCATAGACTTCTTTCAGGAACTATGGATGCACATGAGTAGTGCTATCTACCAACAGCCACAGATAAATAAAAGAATTCCATTCAGTTCCTGGCTTACTTTTAGGGAAAGCCATTTGAGCCTACATATAACACACACTAACAAATCCGTTAACCATCTGCTCTAAAATCAAGGAGCATAAACATACAAGCCTTTATCCAATAAATGCAATAAATGCTCAAAAGCACATTAAAAAAGTTTAGGTTCTGAGGTACATGTGCAGGACTGTTACATGGATATATTGCATAATGATGAGGTTTGGGCTTCTAATGTGCACATCACCCAAATAGTGAACACAGTACCCAGTAGGTAGTTTTTCAGCCTTCACTCCCTTCCCTCCCTCTCCCTGTTTGGCTTTCCCAATGTCTATCTCCATCCCATGTTCATGTGTACCAATTGTTTAGCTTCCACTTATAAGTGGGAACATGTGGTATTTGGTTTTCTGTTTCTAAGTTATTTCACTTACACTAATGGCCTCCAGCTCTATCCATATTGCTGTGAAGGACATGACGTCATTCTTTCCAATGGCTGCATAGTATTCTATGCACATTTTCTTTGTCCAGTCCACCACTGATAGACACTTAGGTCGATTTCATGACTTTTCAATTGGGAGTAGTGCCAAAAGCACATTTCATTCCTCTGTGGATACTGCCAAAGGTGAGAGATGACATCAGAAAGGAAGAGCAATGTTTGTGGTAGTCCATGAGCAACGCTTTCATTCCAGGTGGTTGGCTTGGAACTTGAGCATTACCTAGCATCAGTGCAGACAGAAACTTTGGCTGTCTCATTAAACTATGCTCATAATTCTTTAATGTTATCCTTAGCTTGAATGCTAGTTTGAAGAGAATAGCTCCAGTTGGCCATCACTCATGGAAAGCCTCTGTTGGATACAGTGATTTTAATATAGCAATACTACCTCACTGGACACATGCTAAGGGTAGTGGAATTCAAGATGAAGGCTGGAATATGGATGCTCCGAAAAATCCCTCCTAACCCACTTCCAGACTGACTGCTTGCTCCAGTCCCACCTGGGCTACCCAGTGGAAGACTTTTTTTTTTTTTTTTTTTGAGATGAGTCTTGCTCTGTTGCCCGGGCTAGAGTGCAGTGGTGCGATCTCGGCTCACTGCAACTCCGCCTCCTGGGTTCCAGCAATTCTCCTGTCTAAGCCTTCCGAGAGAGTGGTGGGACTACAGGCGCAGGCCACCACGCCCAGCTAATTTTTGTATTTTTTGTAGAAATGGGGTTTCACCATGCTGGTCAGGCTGGTCTCCAATTCCTGACCTCAGGTGATTCACCAGCCTCGGCCTCCCAAAGTGCTGGGATTACAGGCTTGAGCCAGCACATCCAGCGGAAGACTTGTAATAATTTTAACTTAAGAATGAAAAGTCTGGCTGTGTCCACATCCTCACAATGTCAACACCATTCTTGGGGATGAGCAGGTCTATGTATGCTGGAGAACATACAGAAGTTAAGAACGGTGCACTTTGTGGCTTACTGTGTCATGTTAAAGCACTCAGAGTAGCTTCAAGAAGTCTTTAAGATGCAGGGCTATTCCTACATCAATATTGTCTGCATTCATTATTCACCATTTAACAGTCCACAAATATTTACTGAGTGCCAATTGTGTGCCAGGCCTTGTGTTAGGTATTGTGATAAATTAGTGAGAAAACACAGACATGTACGTTCCCACCCCGTGCCCTTCCTTGTGCTGGAAAGCCTTCCATTTTTCTTATATTTATTCTACCAAAACCTCAAGGCCAAGCTCAAGTCCATCCCTTCCTTATGAATCTTTTATTTACTACTGCTTCCTAGAGGATTTTCTTTAACACATATTTGGCATCTAATTAAATCTTATCTATGCTTTCTGTGTCTCTCCTACTTCATCTATGACCATATAAATTGCTCGATAACTGCTGCTAATGCATTGCTTTCTTCTCTACATCAAGTTATTATATAGACAAAGGGGACAATTAGAAAAAAGATGCTTTGGGCACATACCACTGGAAAAAAAGGCAGTTAAAATTTTGACATCTGGTAAGAATATACTGATCTATCACAGGAAAGAAAAAAAAATGGCTCACCCGTCGAAGCAAAGCAACAAAGGTTCGGTAAGCTTTATAGTTTTTTTTTTTTTTTTTTTTTTTTGAGACAGAGTCTCGCTCTGTTGCCCAGGCTGGAGTACAGTGGCGCGATCTCGGCTCACGGCAAGCTCCACCTCCTGGGTTCACGCCATTCTCCTGCCTCAGCCTCCTGAGTAGCTGGGACTACAGGCGCCCGCCACCACGCCCGGCTAATTTTTTGTATTTTTTAGTAGAGACGGGGTTTCACCGTGTTAGCCAGGATGGTCTCAATCTCTTGACCTTGTGATCTGCCTGCCTCAGCCTCCCAAAGTGCTGGGATTACAGGCGTGAGCCACTGCGCCCGGCCAGCTCTGTAGTTTTATAAGAAAGATAATGACCTTCCCTAATTTGATTAAAAAATTCTATATTTGTATCTGAACTGTATTTAGTTTAGTTGCAACATCTGTATTTGAAAGTTGCCAGTATCTCTGTCTTACCCTTTGTTTTTGACTCTTTTACTATATGCCTGCTGCATACAAATATGTTTTCTGTGTCCAAAGCAATAACAAGATATTTAAAAGAAGGATACCCCATGCCAAAAGAATTCTGGTTGGCTGTCTATCACATAAATTTATCCCTCTGGAAAAAAGGGCTATTTTTCTCATTTGCTTTAATGGTGCTCAGAGCAGGTAGCTGTAATTTTTTTTTGGAAGGTGGGATGGGTCTTATGCTTATCAGCCCTCTTAGTGTTTATTTTGTTATGGACCATTAAAGAGTGAGGTTGATAATGTTCCATCATTATGCAATCATGCAGAGAATGAATTTCTCCTCTAGACAAATGGAGTCAAAAGACTATTATGTTTTCTTTATTTTTCCAAACTAATGGATCATTTAAGAGCCATTGGGCTAGAGTATCTTAAAAAACTTCAAGAAACAGTTTCAACAGCCCAAGTATCTTCTTATCTAATTTGTAACCAAAATAAAGTAAAAGATAAAAGATTTGGTGAGAAAATTTATAACAGTCAGTGATTCCTTCTTTGTAGAGTATAGTTTGGCCACAGCATTCAATAGCACCTACACAGGAACTCACTTCCAGTTTTAGGATAAGACTATTGCACTATTCTGATTGGATATTACAATAATTAAACCCATAGAGATAAACCAAACTACCTGGATGGGGATGAATAAGTTACTGCAATTGTCAGAGTTGTCCATTTGTATTTAAATCAACTAGATAGAAGTGAGTTAACAGAAGTTTAAAATGCTAAAACTGAGAAAGATGATGTGGTCATTTCAATATTTTCTAAATGAAATAAATCCCTTTAAAAACAGTACATATCATTTATATTCAATGGTTTGGAACTTTGGGTATTTTAACAAAAGTTAAAAATAGCATTTTCATAATGCCTTGTGCATATCACGTATTAGGTGCTTGATATTTTACAGAAAAATAGCACGTATTTTTCTAACTCATAAATATTTTCACTAATGAACACATAGCTTGTCAGAGAGCAGGTAAAAATAGTGAAGTGATTAAGAGCATGTACCCTGGGGTCAGACATTTAGAATTTGACCCTTACTATCTGTGTGGGTTTGAGGATGTTGTTCAACCTCTGTAATGGGTTGAATGGTGGCCTGCAACAAGGTATGTCCATGCCTGTACACCCAGAATCTATGAACATGACCTTAGATGGAAAATAGTCTTTGTGGACATAATTAAGTAAAAGATCTCATGATAAAATTATCCTGATATTTGCATGGGCCCTAAATCCAATGACAAGTGTTTTTATAAGAGAATGGCCAAGGGAGATTTGAGAGAGACGTCCAAAGGAGAAGACAATGTGAAGACAAGGCAGAGATTGGAGTTATGCATACACAGGCCAGGAAATTCCCAGAATCAGCAGAAGCTGGAAGAGGCAAGTAAGAATCTACCCTAGAGTCTCTGTAGGGAGCAGGGCCTTGCCAACACCTTGATTTTGAACTTCTGCCTACAGATCTGTAAGATAATACATTTCTGTTATTTTAAGCTATATTGAGGGCTCAGTGTTGGTCTCTGCTGCTGGCAAATTGGGCACTCAGCAGTGGCTGTAGCCAGGTCTGCCCTGGTGAGTGGAAATCCATGTTGCTGAGCCCATGAGTAACCTCCATCCCTGCTACCATGGCCACTTTGTTCTTGGGCCCATTGGGCGATGACAGGGGTGGCTGGAGAAAGAGGCTGAGTGGTGTCCACAGAACAGGCAATCCTATCCACTTGATTATTAAACTCCTCCTCTGCTGAGGTCACCCGTTGGTGAGCACTCATATGGGGCACAAACATCTTCACAGTTTTTGACCACTCAGAGAGGTCTATCCACATACCTCTTCCCCAAATTTCTTTGTCACCAATTTTCCAATCATGCTTCTTCCAAGTCCCTGACCATCCAGACAAACCATTGGCTACATCCCATGGATCATATATAATCGCACATCTGGCCATTTCTCCTTCCATGCAAAGTGCACAACCAGGTGCACTGCTGGAAGTTCTGCCAGCTGGGAAGATTTCCCTCCACTGCTGTCCTTCATGGATGTCCTAGAAAGGAGCTGTAGCACTGCAGCTATTCACTTTGAGGTGGTGCCTGCATATCGTGCAGAACTATCTGTGAACCAGGCCCTAGTCTTCCCTTCCTCTGTCAACTGATCACAGGGAACTCCCCATGAGGCCATCAGTGCAGGCTCGGGGAGAGATGGTAGGGTGGCAGGAGTGGAGACCATGAGCATTTGAGCCACTTCCTCATGTATCTTACTTGTGCCTTCGGGACCTGCTGGAGCCCAATCACATATATACCACTTCCATTTGATGATGTAATGCTGCTGTGCATGACCCACTTTATGGACAGATGGATCAGAAAGCAGCCAGTTCATGATAGGCAGGTCAGGTTGCATGATGACTTGATGACCCATAGTCAAACATTGAGTTTCCACCAAAGCCTAGTAAGAGGACAAGAGCCATCTCTCGAAAGGAGAGTAGTTACCTGCAGAAGATGGCAGGGCCTTGCTCCAAAATCCTAGAGGCCTCCACCGTGATTCACCTATGAAGACCTGCCAAAGGCTCCAAACAACAACCCTATCTCCCACTGACACCTCAAGTACCATTGGATCTCCTGGGTCATATGGCCTAGTGGCAGAGCAGCTTGCACAGCAGCCTGGACCTGTTGCAGAGCCTTCTCCTGTTCTGAACCCAACTCAAAACTGGCAGCTTTTTGGGTCACTCAATAAATGGGCCAGAGTAACACACCCAAATGAGGAATGTGTTGCCTCCAAAATAAAAGTAGGCCCACTAGGCATTGTGCCTTTTTCTTGGTTGTAGGAGGTACAAAATGCAGCAAGTTGTCCTTCACCCTAGAAGGAATATCTTGACAGGCACCCCACCACTGGACCCTTAGAAATTGTACTAAGGTAAAAGGTCCCTGAATTTTAGTCAGGTTTATTTACCATCCTCTGGCATGCAAATGTATCACCAATAAGTTTGTTTGCTACTTCTTGCTCACTGGATCCAATTAGCATAATGTCATCAATGTAATAATGGGCCAGAGAGATATCTTGCAGAAGTGAAAAGCGATTAGTGTCTCTCCAAATAAGATTATGACACAAAGCCGGAGAGTTGACATACCCCTGAGGTAAAACAGTAAAGGTATATTGCTGGCCTTGCCAGCTGAAGGAAAATTGCTTCTGGGGGCGTTATGGACAGGAATGGAGAAAAAGGCATTTGCCAAGTCAATGGCTGCATACGAGGTACCAGAAGATGTGTTAATTTGCTTAAGCAATGAAACCACATCTGGTACAGTAGCTGCAATTGGAGTCACCACTTGGTTAAGCCTACAATAATCCACTGTAATTCTCCAAGATCCATCTGTCTTCTGCATAGGCCAAATGAAAGAGTTGAATGGGGATGTGGTGGGAATCACCACCCCTGCATCTTTCAAGTCTTTGATGGTGGCACTAATCTCCTCAATACCTCCAGGGATACAATATTGTTTTTGATTTACTATTTTTCTAGGTAGAGGCAGCTCTAATGGCTTCCATTTTGCCTTTCCCACCATAATAGCCCTCACCCTACCAGTCAGGGGGCCAATGTGGGGGTTCTGCCAGCTGCTAAGCATGTCTATGCCAATTATGCATTCTGGCACTGGGAAAATGACAACAGGATGAGTCCAGGGACACACTGGACCCACTGTAAGTCAGACCTGAGCTAAAACTCCATTAATTAGCTGACTTCCATAAGCCCCTACTTTAATTAGAGGATCAAAATGATGTTTTGGGTCCCCTGGAATCAACATCAGTTCAGAGCCAGTGTCCAGTAGTTCCTGAAATGTCTGATGATTTCCTTTTCCCCAGTATACAGTTACCCCGGTAAAAGGCCAAAGGTCTCCTTGGGGAAGGATGGCAGAAAGATTCACTGCATAAACTGTTGGTACTGTAGTGGGGTCCTTCCTCAAGGGGACCCGGCCTCTGCTTCATTCAAGGGGTTCTGGGTCTGTAAACTGGCTCAGTTCTGGAATTTGGTTGATGGGCCGTGATTCTCTGTTTTTATAATTCAAGTTAGTCTTTTGTCCATTTGACCTAGAAGTTTTCTGCTTGTATAAATTAAGTAGGAATGCAGTAGGTTTCCTACATTTTCACTTCTAGGAACACTGTGATTAATTAGCCAGTGCCAGAGCTCTACATGAGTCAGACTATTCTGATTGCCACTTTGCCTCTGCCGTCTATTACAGTAGTTATGCCCACCGTCCATTACAGTAGTTATGCCTTTGATGGTTGAGTACTGCCAGTTGGCCCCTGTTGAGTGACTGTGGTTCCCACTGTTAAATCTGACATACAGAGAAGAGTAATTACAGGGCTCTTCGAAGATGCAGGTGCTGCCCTCACAAATCTATTTCGCAAGGCTTTGGTCAAGGGTATATCTTCTGGACACTCCCAGCTGGAATAAGTAGGTCTAAAGTGACTAATCCACTCCACCATCCCAATCCCCTAGCCTTTGGGTCCCTTCCTCTACATTAAACCAAGGGAGATTAGGCATTTCCAGTTCATTCACAGTGGGCCATCTTTTAATCCATATTTCTGCTAACCAAGCAAATAAACTATTAGAATCTTTTTTAACTTCCCAAGCTGCAACATTAAATGCAGAGTCCCTACTTAGTGGGCCCAAATCAATAAATTCAGCCTGATCCAACTCTATGTTCTGTCCACCATTATCTCACACCCTTAATATTCATTCCTATGCCTGTTCTCCACATTTCTGTTTATATAAATTAGAAAACTCAAGCAGTTCTTTTCGAGTATAGTGAACCTCCTCATGGGTCACACTCTCAACCTCACCTCTAAGATTTAGTCTAGTTATAGTTCTAGAAACAAACAGGGGTGCTGGGGGTAGTTCCTAGGGAGAATCAACATTATTTTTCCTGGCAACTGCCTCAGGAGAGGCCATCACTGTTGCTTCAGGCAGCCCAGGGTTTATCTCCTCAGACAAAAGTGCAAAGGCTGATGGCAGCATGGATTGGGGAAGGGATATTGCCACTAATGGGAATGAGGATGCTGTTTCTTCTGGCAAAAAAGGTTCATTAGAGTTTACAAACTCAGTGTCCCCAGCTTCATCAGGGTCCTCCCACATGTCCCCATTTCAAGTTGTAGGATCCCATTCTTTTCCAATCAATGCCCTCACTTTAACAGTAGACACCTGGCGAGGCTGTGCATGTACCTTTCATTGCAGGTCAGCTACTCATATGATAAGAGCATGTGTCTTTTTTTCCACAATTTCAGCTCTTTCGCTACAGGTGATAAGACTGCCACTCAGAGCAATCTTGGCAGATTTGAGGCTCAGTATCTACTTCTGAATCTGGGAGACAGAATTCCTGAGTTCATCATTTTCTTTCATCACTTTGTCCAGTGAACTTAGGAGCAACCAACCAGTTTCATTATGTCCTTGGTTCTCCACATATGGTCAAATTTATTACGTATTGAGTCACTAAACTCCTTGCCTCTCACGAGTGGTGAATCAGGAGTGTCAAATGCATTTATTTTGCATAACTCTCTAAACAGTTCATGCCAAGGGCTATCATTGTTCTCCATACTATTAGAAATACAGTCCTTAGCATTTTTGAGTCTAATCACATTAAGCAGCCAACTCCAGAATCCTCAAAACCAACAAAAGAACTCCATCTTTAATATTCTGTTCCTCTAGAACCTGGGGGAATGAAGATAATTTGGCTAATGGGTACAAAAATACAACTAGATAGATGGAATAAGTTCTAGTGTTTAATAGTATGGTAAGGTAACTATAGTTAATAATAATTTATTGTATATTTCAGAATATCTAGAGAAGATTTGTAATGTTCACAACACAGAGTGATTAATATTTGAGGTGATGGATAACTTAGTTACCCTGATTTGATCATTACTTATTGTATGCATGTGTAAAAATATCACGTGTCTCATAAATATGTATAATTATTATGTATCAATAAATTTTTTTAAAAAAAGAATAGATTAGTGGTGCACAGAACAACTTGGATGAATCTCCAGGGAATTTTGTTGAGTAAAAATGTCAACTACCAAAGTCACATACTATAGGATTCTATTTGTATAAAATTCTTGAAATGACAAAATTATAGAAATGGAGAACAAATTGGTAGCTATCGGGCTTAAGGAGAGGACGGGAGTGGAAGAGGAGTGGGTGTGGCTATAAAAGGCAACATAAGGGGTCCCTGTGGAGATGGAAATGTTCCGGGTCTTCGTATATCAATGTCAATATCCTGGTTGTGACATTGTACTATGATTTTGCAACATGTTATTGTTAGGGAAAATTGGGTAAAGGTTACATGGGATCTCTCTGTATTATTTCTTACAAATTATGTAAGAAATGACCTCAAAATAAAATGTTTAATTAATAATATTGGGAGAATGTGAAGAAAGAGGAAATGTCACAAAGTAGAGTGAGTTGGTTGAAGATGGTCCCATACTTTTTGGCTATAAATAGAGGGAGCAATTGTGTTAAATGTTGCCTACAGTTAAAGGAATATGTGTGAGAAAATATACGATGGGGAACTCAGGCATTTAACAATATTGATTCTGGTGGAGACAGTAGCTTTATATACATAATTTCATCTGTAGCTAAACCCTAGCTTGGTTAAATAACATGTTATCATACCTTATTTCTAAATTAGATGTACTTTCAGTTGGATAATACTCTGTCATTTTTATTCTTCACTTTATATAGATCAACAACACTAGTAGTGTTATTGTATGCAAGAAAATATTACTTTAAGATATATTTATAATAGTGTTAAGACACAAATTTGAATGATGCAAAACTGAGAGTTATTTCTAACAGACTGCTTTAAAATAGAGGGAAAATGTAGTTCTAGCATTATATTTATTCCAAAATCAAAGTGATATAGAGTCATTTGAATGAAGAAGGTGGACAACAACCTATGTAAATTTTAGTCACAATATAGTACACAAATATGCACTTGACATAGAAACATCCAACCTTACAAAACTCTTAGATCAGGAAGAGGTTTTTTGTATTTATAAAGTACTTTTATTTTTCTGAAAAATCCTTTTGATTTGATTTCTTATGATGTAGCACATGCAAATGTAATAACTTACCAATGCCTGAACTAGGAAATAAATTTTCCTAGATTTCTGCAGTGCTTGTACTCATTTTTGTTTCTTTTTAGCAGGTAAACAATTAGCTTGTGCTTCTTTCTGGTGACAATTTTATGTGTCACATATGTTCTACTCAACTGCATAGAGAAATAAAATCAAAATAACAGGTCAAAATAGCAGGGCATATTTATGGCCAGGCACTGTGCTTAGCATTTATGTGGACTATCTCATTTAACCCTTACAATTACCCTATGAAGAAGACATCCTTATTATCCTCACTTTGCAGATAAATAAATGATGGTGTTTTTGGCTTCGGTAGCTTGAACAAAGCCACACAGCCCCTTTGCCTATCAATCTGATGTGTGACTTAAGTGGCAATTTATTTTCTTCATACTTATTTCTTTGTTTATAAAAAAGGGTCTATATTTATTGTCATCTGTGGTAATCCTGAGGGTTACAGAGCTGTATTAGAACCCAATCAGATCAGCTATAGTCATCCTCTGCTTTGGACAGTGCCCCTTCAAAGGTGAAAAGGGTCATGGAATAATCAGTTAACAAGAAACAGTGTGACTTAGGTATCTAAGAACCCCATCTGTGGTGATATTCAAGTATGAAATCACATTTTGGGGAGAAACTGGTGAATAGTTTTTACTTTATTCTTATGAAGGAAATCTTTGAAATCCTATGAAAAAATGATTCAGAAATCACAAATTATAATTTCACTATTATAAACAATGAAATATGTGATTATGGGAAAGTTATTTAATAACCTAGCTCTTCAGTTTCCTAAAAGTTGTAAAAGCAAGAACTACCAACTGAATTTTTCTGACTACAATTTGGTGTTCAGGTCAGTTGTTTTGGGTCACCTTGGAACATTTCTGACTGCGTTTGTGGCTCTCTTACTGACATCTCACACTAATTCAAGTCCAAGTTTCCTCATCTCCCAAGACACACCCTCCTGATACCGAATGTAGCCTTACATTAGTGAGTCATTGTTGCCTTCTCTTTGGAAGAGGCACTGGGATTTTCACCTCTTGTTAATATCTGTGCTTCATACGCCCTGAAAATAGCCCACTGTCTCAACTGACTTTCTGTTAAAATCCTGCCATCTGAAATGTGGACTCTTCCATTAACACTTTCAGCACTTTAGACTCATGTCTCCTTCCTCCAGTGCAAGTACCTCATAGTCCTGCAAATAAGTGCTGCTCTGCTGTTGTATACCATGCTACAAGGTTTCCAACTTCCACATTGTTCTTTACGCAGTTCCCCCCACACTTGTCAAAATTATGCCCATTTTTAAAAAATTTTATTTTATCTTACTTTAAGTTCAGGGATACATATGCAGAACGTGCAGGTTTGTTACATGGGTATGCGTGTGCCATGGTGGTTTGCTGCACCCATCAACCTGTCCTCTAGGTTTTAAGCCCCACATGCATTAGGTATTTGTTCTAATGCTCTCTCTCCCTTTGCTCCCCATCCAATTATGCTGATTTTTAAGAGACTAATTCCAAATGCCACATTTTGTTTTCCCAAACATTTTCTAATCCTCTAAATTACATGCAATGTCTTTTCCTAGGAAACACCATAGTGCTTAAATTGAGTAACTCTAATTATAGTAATAGCTAACATGAATTCAGTGTTTCTCATGTAGTAGTCATCGTCTTAAGAACTTGCTTGTATTCACTCATTTAATCCTCAGACAAAACCTGTGTTCTACTAACTATTGTTGTCCTATTTCCAGATGAAGACAAGGAGACACTGCCAGATTTCATAACCTGCCCAAGATTATAGGGTTGGTGAATTGCAGATCAGGAATGAGATCATCTGGCAGCTGGACTCTAGGGACACTCTCCTCTGCCTACCTTGTAGTATGATGACTCTTCAACACTCCTCACCTCCTTGTTGATTACAAACTCTTTGACAAATAAATGTCCCTTACCCATCTCTGCCCCCTATGGTGCTTAATATACTAAGGAATGAACATATCAAATTAAACTGAACTTCTTTCAATGGCAATTGTAATAGCTCTGTGCATGTAGAACAAATAAAAAAATCCAAGTATTTGTAACAAGCAAAAATTTGTCTGGAAACACATAATTCCATATTGTACAACAAGAATTATTTCTGAATTATTTCTTCCATACAATGCTCTTATCTTTTCTGTCACTGTCCCCTTCCAATATAGATACAGATAAAGGCCATATTCATCTTTGGAAGAATGAGTGACCCCCCTACATATTGGAATGAAGTGAAATAGCAATATGAGAGGTAATGTTGTCCAGTCTTCCTTCATGGTACATTGTTTTCTTTTAAAGCTGAAGCAGTTACCTAGCTTTGGTCCTCCCCAGTTTCTCATGTGGTTGTCCTTATCAAACATGACTGTGTTTTGTATAAAAGAAAGTCAAAGTGTTGTTTCTTATGCTTATGTAATAAGCAGACTTGATCTTTGGCAAGTGTTTCCCTCCCTCCCAAATTTTGAATGCTCATTTAATAAGGGAAGGGATGAGCTTAGCTGCCTTAAATTCTCTGTGGGTCCTCACCATCTGGCTCATTTTCTTGGAGCTTGTGACATAAATTTTTGAATGTCAGAGTAGGAAAACTTTTTGCTAGAGAGGCACTTTAGATGTCAATCATCATCAAAATAAAGATCTCGACTGACTTAAATCAATTCCCAGTAATGGAAGAACTCCTGCCAATCAGTGGTGGAGTGTGCTATTGGTATAGTGAAAGGCAGTGACATCTTATGATGCTAGTCCACCTTCATGGGCATTAGTACCTGTCAGAGTCTCATTTTCTCTGTGACCTTTAACTTTGGACTTGTGCCATTTAAGAAGTCTTATTAAGTTCTGGTGTTGGAAAACTATTTATAATTCATAGTTAAATTTCCAGTGCTGCTGCTATTATCAGAGAAATAGTTCAAACACATAGCATATCTAAAAGTCTATAACGGTGTTTTGATTCCAGCAATTTTCCAACCAAAGCCCAATCATGAAGGAAATCATTTTCATATCTAATGGAGTGTGATTAAAGGATATACTCAAGGAGTAGTTCCAATCCTCCTTCTTACTTCTTATGGAGAATCTCCTAAATGCAAGACTCTTCAGTCAACGACACAAGAGGCCATCCATTAACACAATTCATGCAGGGGTTCTGCCCTCCAGGGAATATAACCTTGTTGAGGAGTTAAGATGCATGTGGGAAGACACCTATAATACAAGGCCGAATGATAGTATGATAATTTTGGAAGTTTGATGTGATAGATTTTTTTTTTGCTTTGCAAATTTTTTTGACTCTGCTTCACTTATTGGGGCAAAATTCTTTATGGCTCACCTAGAGCACTGATTGCCACTTTCCAAAAGAAACAGAATTGTTAAAAAACAAACAAAACAAGAAAGAACTAGGTAAAACCTTTTCGTACCAAAATATGTAAATTATTCATTATTATTTATATTTAAGAGAAAATAAGTTTATGCCTTTACATTTTAAAAAACAGTTCTATATAAAACAAAAATGACAAGGGTTTTATTGAATTCCATTTGGTAATATGTTACAAATTATTACATAGTACAAATTCACAGATAGACCACATTTATGATAATATCAGTGTACAAGCAAATGTTAAGGGGATTATAAAATCATCTGTCTAACAGTGGTGTCATGGATGATTAATAATACAGGTCTTAAATTCCAGTTAGTAGACCATGAAAGACCAAACTATTTATGCAAATATGCATTACTATAGACCATTGACTTAACCAAATAGTCTCAGAAAACTAAGTCGAAATAATAACTAACAGTTATTAAGAAACCATTATGTTCCACCCACTACTCTAAGTGCCTGATATGTACTTTCTTTAATTCTATGAGAGATAACCCTGCAAGGAAACTGGGAAATAAAAATGTTGAGCAAGTTGGCCAGGGGCACAGGAGAAGGTCGTCTGACTGTGGAGCCAATACTCTAGCCTCTGTTGCTAGCATCCAGAGATGATAAAGAGTTTATAAGTGAAAACAACAGCAGCTAGGCATCATGATCATATGAAAACTACGCAGATGATGTGCCAATAAACCAATAACATAAAATGGTCGGAATTCTCCCTACTTTTTTGTGGGTGTGCATGACGGAGCTTGGTATACTAGTTCACCTTTAGTAGAACACTGAATTAGAGCTCTCTGCAAACTGTAGTAATGCATTCACTTTAATTTATAAATACTAAATTTTAGTAAACTTAACAATTCAGGAAGTCCTTGTACTTTACTTGTGTGTAAAAATTAAAGAAGTCTTTTGGAGAAAGGCCTTATGCTTTTGGACCAGTGAGTGTGTTATAGGTAGGTAGACAGGCATGAGTGAGATAGGAAAGGGTGCTTTTCCCTGAATCAGTAGGAATGTCAGGTGATGGTTTGACAATTACCACATTGCCAGTAGCTGGAGCTAGAGAGAGACAATCTCCTGATGATCCACAGCTGTTAACATTAAAGTGTTAATTGAAGGCACCAAGGAGAAGCAACTTCCTGGGCATACGTGTTAAGAGACAAAATCATGGAGTATGACCTTCTGGGGGCACATTGCCGGGTGAGGGAAGAAAGCCTCAGATGGGAATGGATATAACTTCTTAAACACACCGTGCGTGCTCACTTCCTAAAGGTAAGGAGGGCACTGGATATGTGGGCTGCCCACCCTAAGGGAAGAATCATGGGAAAAGGGCGTAAGATGGCAGCGTACAAAGTCCTAGGATCACGGTTACATACCGCACTTGTTCTCCAAGTCACCCACTTGGATCTCTTCCATGTGTCCTTTCCTTTCTTTTTTGTTCTAAAGCCTTTTTAATAAACTTCCACTCCTGCTCTGGAGCTTGTCTTGGTCTCCTTTTCTGCCCTATGCTCCTCAGCTGAATTCTTTCCTCTGAGGAGGCAAGAATTGAGGTTACTGCAGACCTGTATGGGTACGTGGCCAGTAACTCAGATACCTGCCATTGGTAACAAGTGGTGCAGCAGAAGAGTTTGTCAGTAGCTGTGGACATTAAAAAACATTTTTTTTTTTTGTTTTACTTCAGAGGAGAGGGATTACATTTTGCTTTGAGACAGAGCTGGATTCTAATAGAAATTATGCACTTACAATGTGTATTGCTTTGAGAAGTTACTATATTCTCTTAATTTCTGTTCTTAGTTCCTCTTCTGTAATATGGGAGTAATAATATTTGACTTACAGGATTCTTATAAGAATTAAGTGAAAGAGCACATGAAATTCACCTAGAAAGATTGTAGACATGGGGCTCAATAAATACTAGTTTTCTTTTTTTATATACTAGTTTTCCTTACTGCTTATATTTTATGAGAAAAATCTGTAATGATCCACAAATAGTTACATAATTTGCAACATAATTCTTTGGTAGGCTATTTTTTCCCACACATTCTCAAATGAGACACTGCTAGGCAGACTGGGAGGCCACTATATTGAGAGTCAAGAGATCTTATTCAGGCACTGAAATGAAAAATACTGTGTGCTCTGGGACAAGTAACTCTGCCTCTCAGCTGTCTTCGTTGTTTGTAAAAAGAAGGTTGTAGGCCTATTAGTCTGTAGGCCTTTCTGGCATTAACAGCCCATTGAGGGGATGCAATCTGGTTGTCTTCCATTAATGGCAACAAAAAAGAATTGTGTGCTTGAAAATTGAATATCATTCTCAGCAAACTATCGCAAGGACAAAAAACCAAACACTGCATGTTCTCACTCATAGGTGGGAATTGAACAATGAGAACACATGGACACAGGAAGGGGAACGTCACACACCGGGGCCTGTTGTGGGGTCGGGGGAGGGGGGAGGGATAGCATTAGGAGATATACCTAATGTTAAATGATGAGTTAATGGGTGCAGCACACCAACATGGCACGTGTATACATATGTAAGAAACCTGCACGTTGTGCACATGTACCCCAAAACTTAAAGTATAATAAAATAAAAATTGAATGTCTGTACTGCTTCTAGGAAAAGACTTATTTGGATTTATGAAGTTTTGAAAAAATAGTTGCAGCACTCCAAGGATATTGCATTTACGTAATAAATGATCAGTGCTTTTTTTTTTTGAATATGAGACCAAAAGCACAGGCAAGATAAGCAAAAGTAGACAAATGAGATTGCATCGAACTAAAAATCTTCAGCACAGCAAAGGTAACAATCTATAGAGTGAAAAAGCAACCTGCAGAATACAAGGCAATATTTGCAAACCATATATCAGACAAAAGGTTAATATTCAAAATAAATAAGAAACTTATATAACTCAATAGAAAAAAACCAACCCAATTAAAAAATGGATAAAAGATCTGAGTAGACATTTTTTCAAAGAAGACATACAAATGGCCAACAGGCATATGAAAAGGTGCTCAACATCACCAATCATTAGGAAAATGCAAATCAAAACCATATAAGATATAACTTCACATCTGTTAGGATGGCTATTATGAAAAACAAAAGACATACCAAGCATTGGCAAGGGTGTAGAAAAAAGGGAACCCTTTGTACATCACTGATGGGAATTTAAGCTGATAAAATTTTTATGGAAAACATTACGAAGGTTTCTCAAAAAATTAAAACTAGAACTACCTTATGATCTAGAAATTCCAATTCTGGGTATATATCCAAAGAAAATGAAATCAGGATCTTGAAGAAATATCTGCACTCCTATGTTCGTTGCAACATTATTTATGGTAGCCAAGATATGGAAACAAAAATGTGAGTGTATATATATATATGATCAGGGAGACATTATGCTAAGTAAAATAAACCAGATGCAGAAAGACAAATACTGCATGACTTCACTTAAATGTAGAATTGAAAATAATCAGTTTTTCAGAAGGAGAAGTCTAAAGATGAGTAGGAAATAATTTTGGAAAAAAGGCTGGAAAGAGCGTTTGTTGGAGAGATTGGTACAAATGAAGGGCCAAAGGTGTTATATTAGGAATGGTAGGTTTGAGGATTTGAAAGCCATGGGTGGAAGGGAGGGATGTGCAATGAGCCTGGGAAAGTAGATGTCTCCAGATCCCTGTGGGGAGCAGGTGGGAGTGGGGTCTCATAAGCCACCTGCAGGAATGTGTCCTCCAAAAGCCACTAAATCAGGACGATTTGGAATAGCAGCAAAGTTGGAAGCAAGAAGACTAGATAGAATGCTTTTGTGAGAAAATGGTGATCTGGGATAGGACAGCCGCAGTGAAGCAGGGGAGGGAGGGAAGGGGAGAAGAGAGAGGTTACTGGAAGTGAGGCAGTAAGGGAAAGAGAGACATCATAAATGAGAGGTGGCTAGCATTAACGTCTGAACCTGGTAGAGCCATTTGCTGAGAGAGCACTGGAGGAGGAGAAGATTGAGAGCAGGGGAGGCTGGGGGTGGGGGTCAAGTTTTCATATTTAAACATGGTGACAAATTTTAAGTATATATGAGTTGAAAGTTGGCCCCCCAAAAGATACATCCACATCCCAATCCCTAGAATCTGTGAATGTGACCTCATTTGGAGAAAGGGTCTTTGCAGATGTAATTAAGTTTGGGATCTTGAGAAGCCAAAAGCCTGGATTATCTTGGCAGGCCCTAAATCCAATGATGAGTGTTTTTATAAAAGGATGGAAGAGGAGAAGACACAGAAACAGAAGAGAAGGTGATGTGCAGATGGAGGCAGAGACTGAAGTTATACAGACACAAGCCAGGGAATACCTAGAGTCACCAGAAACTAGAAAAGGCAAAGAATGGATTTTCTGCTGAGCTCCAGAGAGAGTGCAGCCTGACAAACTCTTGATTTTGGACTTTGGCTTCCAGAACTGTGAGAGAAGAAATTTCTGTTGCTTTAAGCCACTCATTTTGTGGTAATTGGTTATGGAAGTGACAGGACACCAATACAGGAGAGGACATCCAAATTGAGATGTGAGGTTGGGGGCAGAGATATAGATCTGGAGCTCAGAAGAGAAATCAGATATATATTTTAAAGTATCAGCGTTTAGGTAATATATAAACCATGATAATGGAAGAAAGAACATAAAGAATAAAGAGGAAGTTCCTCTGTCTGGAACGCTCTTCTCCTTGGTCTCCCTGTCTCCTCGGTCTCCACTCCTCACAACTTCCAGAGCTTTGCTCAATTATTTCTCAATGGACCTTCCTGGAATACCCCATTTAAAACTGTGCTCTCTCATACCATTCCTTTTCTCCTACTGCTACTTAATTTTTAAACACAGTACTATTATCTGCTAGTCCATATGATTGATGGCTTTTTTTTTTTAGACGGAGTCTCACTCTGTCACCCACGCTGGAATTCAGTGGCACAATCTTGGCTCACCGCAACCTCTGCCTCCCAGGTTCAAGAGATTCCCCTGCCTCAGCTTCCGAGTAGCTAGGATTACAGGGACGTGCCGCCACACCCGGCTAATTTTTTATATTTTTGGTAGAGAGAGGTTGCACCATGTTGGCCAGGCTGGTCTCAAACTCCTGACCTCAAGTGATCCGCCCGCCTTGGCCTCCCAAAGTGCTGGGATTACAGGTGTGAGGCACTGCACCTGGCCTGTTTGCTTATTTTATTCAAGCCATATGTCTGCCTCTATGAGGATAGGGTTTTGTCTGTTTGGGTCACTGGTGTGTGGTACATCATAGTAAGCTCAGTAAATATTTGTTGAATGAATAAATTATTGAGTGAGAAGGACATGGACAAAGGGACACTTTTATGAAAAAAGCTAGAAGAGACTAGAACCAGCCTCAATGCTAATGAGGAGGATCCAGTAAGATTCAATAGAGGTCAAAGATAGAGGGTGGAAAGAAAAAGTGCAATGACCTGAGCTCCATAAGGAGGCAGGTAGGGATGGGATCTGAGCACAGAGGAAGGGGTTGATCCTGGTAAGGTGGTGACTTGCCCTTCATTGAAACTAATGAAAGGAGAAAATATGCTGGTGTGTTTTGGATTTGGAGGCAGAGATGTGAGAAATGATAGATTTACAATGATATCTCTGTATATTTTCTTGCAATTCCTACCCAGTGGTGCTGAACAGCCTGGAAACAGATACAGGGAAGGCAGAAAGCTGGATTCAAACAGAGATGAGGTTTTACACATGAAAAGGATAGAAGAACATGGAAGATGGGATGTTTGGCAAGAAAGATGGACTGTGGAATTAAAAGAAAAATTTATTGAAGTACACAGTACAAACAGAAATGCACACATATCATGGAATTACAACTCGAAGAATTTTTACAAACTGAACACACCTGTGTAACCAGGACCAGGGCATTGCCAAGAGCTATGGAATTTCGTTCAGAGCAGATGAGAGTCAGGACAGAAAAGAGAATGTACCAGGGACTGTAGAATAGAATAATATTCTAATATGATTAAAGAATGGAGGCAGAAGCTGATGGAAAAGGAAGTACAGGAGGTTGTGATTACAGAGGGATCACTAGAGGTTTTACTTCAGGCTCCAATAGTGAGCCTGATGTGGTCTTGGGAGTGGATTGCTGATGTGGGGTGAAGAAGGTCCTTTTGTCAAGGAACTTAGAAAAAGTCAGCTCATTGAACAAATCATGCACTCAAACATTTTGGTCACGTAGGACAATGGAGATACTTGGAAGCAAAAGGTGCGAAGTCATAAATGAATATGGGAGAGACCTGGAGTTCGGTTGATGACAGCAAAGAAAAGTGGTAGAGGGTGGATCAATAGGTTGGACCTTGAAAGAATCAGGAATGGAGAGAGAGAGAGAAAGAAAGAGAGAGAAAGAGAAAGAAAGAAAGAAAGGAAAGAAAGAAAATAGAAAAGAAAAAAAAAGAGAAAGAGAAAGAAGGCCGTGAAGCAGCAGTATGGTTTAAGGAGGAGCCTGACCTGCAGATTCTATGGGATTGGAAGAAAAGAGTAGCCTCTAGTTCTTTTAATTGTGATGTTATGGTGTTGATTTTAGATCTTTCCTGCTTTCTCTTGTGGGCATTTTGTACTATAAATTTCCCTCTACACACTGCTTTAAATATGTTCCAGAGATTCTGGTACATTGTGTCTTTGTTCTCATTGGTTTCAAAAAAAATATTTATTTCTGTCTTAATTTCATTATTTATCCAATAGTCACTCAGGAGCAGGTTGCTCAGTTTCCATATAGTTGTGTGGTTTTGAATGAATTTCTATTTTTTTAATTTTTGTATTTTTTTCTTTCTTTTTTTATTATACTTTAAGTTCTAGGGTACAAGTGCACAACATGCAGGTTTATTACATATGTATACATGTGCCACGTTGGTGTGCTGCACCCATTAAATTGTCATTTACATTAGGTATATCTCCTAATGCTATCCCTCCCCCACCCCCACCCCACAACAGACCCCAGTGTTCCCCACCCTGTGTCCAAATGTTCCCATTGTTCAAGTCACACCTATGAGTGAAAACATGCAGTGTTTGGTTTTCTGTCCTTGTGATAGTTTGCTCAGAATCATGGTTTCCAGCTTCATCCATGTCCCTACAAAGGACATGAGCTCATCATTTTTTATGGCTGCATAGTATTCCATGGTGTATATGTGCCACATTTTCTTAATCCAGTCTATCATTGATGGACATTTGGGGTGGTTCCAAGTCTTTGCTATTGTGAATGGTGCCGCAATAAACATGTGTGCATGTGTCTTTATAGCAGCATGATTTATCATCCTTTGGGTATCTACCCAGTAATGGGATGGCTGCATCAAATGGTATTTCTAGTTCTAGATCCTGGAGGAATCACCACACTGTCTTCCACAATGGTTGAACTAGTTTACAATCCCACCAACAGTGTAAAAGTGTTCCTATTTCTCCACATCCTCTTGAGCACCTGTTGTTTCCTGACTTTTGAATGATTGCCATTCTAACTGGTGTGAGATGGTATCTCATTGTGGTTTTGATTTGCATTTCTCTGATGGCCAGTGATGATGAGCATTTTTTCGTGTGTCTGTTGGCTGCATAAATGTTTTCTTTTGAGAAGTGTCTGTTCATATCCTTTGCCCACTTTTTGATGGGGTTGTTTTTTTCTTGTAAATTTGTTTGAGTTCTTTGTAGATTCTGGATATTAGCCCTTTGTCAGATGGGTAGATTGTAAAGATTTTCTCCCATTCTGTAGGTTGCCTTTTCACTCTGATGGTAGTTTCTTTTGCTGTGCAGAAGCTCTTTAGTTTAATTAGATCCCATTTGTCAATTTTGGCTCTTGTTGCCATTGCTTTTGGTGTTTTAGACATGAAGTCCTTGCCCATACCTATGTCCTAAATGGTATTGCCTAGGTTTTCTTCTAGGGTTTTTATGGTTTTAGGTCTAACATGTAAGTCTTTAATCCATCTTGAATTAATTTTTGTATAAGATGTAAGGAAAGGAACCAGTTTCAGCTTTCTCCATATGGCTAGCCAGTTTTCCCAGCACCATTGATTAAATAGGGAATCCTTTCCCCATTTCTTGTTTTTGTCAGGTTTGTCAAATATGAGATGGTTGTAGATGTATGCTATTATTTCTGAGGACTCTATTCTGTTCCATTGGTCTATATCTCTGTTTTGGTACCAATACCATGCTGTTTTGGTTATTGTAGCCTTGTGGTATAGTTTGAAGTTGGGTAGTGTGATGCTTCCAGCTGTGTTCTTTTGTCTTAGGATTGTCTTGGCAATGCGGCCTCTTTTTTGGTTCCATATTAACTTTAAAGTAGTTTTTTCCAATTCTGTGAAGAAAGTCATTGGTAGCTTGATGGGGTTGGCATTGAATCGATAAATTACCTTGGGCAGTATAGCCATTTTCACAATATTGATTCTTCCTATCCATGAGCATGGAATGTTCTTCCATTTGTTTGTGTCCTCTTATTTTGTTGAGCAGTGGTTTGCAGTTCTCCTTGAAGAGGTCCTTTACATCCCTGATAAGTTGCATTCCTAGGTATTTTATTCTCTTTGAAGCAATTGTGAATGGGAGTTCACTCATGATTTGGCTCTCTGTTTGTCTGTTATTGGTGTATAGGAATGCTTGTGATTTTTGCACATTGATTTTGTATCCTGAGACTTTGCTGAAGTTGCTTATCAGCTTAAGGAGATTTTGGGCTGAGATGATGGGGTTTTCTAAATATACAATCATGTCATCTGCAAACAGGGACAATTTGACTTCCTCTTTTCCTAATTGAATACCCTTTATTTCTTTCTCTTGTCTGATTGCCCTGACCAGAACTTCCAAGACTATGTTGAATAGGAGTGGTGAGAGAGGGCATCTCTGTCTTGTGCCAGTTTTCAAAGGGAATGCTTCCAGTTTTTGCCCATTTAGTATGAAATTGGCTGTGGGTTTGTCATAAATACCTCTTATGATTTTGAGATACGTTGCATCAATACCTAGTTTATTGAAAGTTTTTAGCATGAAGGGCTGTTGAATTTTGTCAAAGGCCTGTTCTGCATCTATTGAGAGATAATCATGTGGGTTTTGTCTTTGGTTCTGTTTATATGATGGATTATGTTTATTGATTTATGTACGTTGAACCAGCCTTGCCTCCCAGGGATGAAGCCCACTTGATCATGGTGGATAAGCTTTTTGATGTGCTGCTGGATTCCGTTTGCCAGTATCTTATTGAGGATTTTTGCATTGATGTTCATCAGGGATATTGGTCTAAAATTCTCTTTTTTTGTTGTGTCTCTGCCAGGCTTTGGTATCAGAATGATGTTGGCCTCATAAAATGAATTAGGGAGGATTCACTCTTTTTGTATTAATTGGAATAGTTTCAGAAAGGAATGGTATCAGATCCTCTTTGTACCTCTGGTAGAATTCAACTGTGACTCAGTCTGGTCCTGGACTTTTTTTGGTTGGTAGGCTATTCATTATTGCCTCAATTTCAGAACCTGTTATTGGTCTATTCAGGGATTCAACTTCTTCCTGGTTTAATCTTGGGAGGGTGTATGTGTCCAGGAATTGATCCATTTATTCTAGATTTTCTAGTTTATTTGCATAGAGGTTATAGTATTCTCTGATGGTAGTTTGTATTTCTGTGGGATCGGTGGTGATATCCCCTTTATCATTTTTTATTGTGTCTATTTGATTCTTCTCTTTTCTTCTTTATTAGTCTTGCTAGCAGTCTATAAATTTTGTTGATCTTTTCAAAAAAGCAGCTCCTGGGTTCATTGATTTTTTGAACTTTTTTTGTGTCTCTATCTCCTTCAGTTCTGCTCTGATCTTAGTTATTTCTTGCCTTCTGCTAGCTTTTGAATGTGTTTGCTCTTGCTTCTCTAGTTCTTTTAATTGTGATGTTAGGGTATCAAATTTAGATCTTTCCTGCTTTCTCTTGTGGGCATTTAGTGCTTTAAATTTCCCTCTACACACTGCTTTAAATGTGTCCCAAAGATTCTGGTATGTTGTGTCTTTGTTGTCTTGGTTTCAAAGAACATCTTTATTTCTGCCTTCATTTCGTTATTTGCCCAGTAGTCATTCAGGAGCAGGTTGTTCAGTTTCCATGTAGTTGAGTGGTTTTGAGTGAGTTTCTTAGAGTGCTAGTTTGATTGCACTGTGGTCTGAGAGACAGTTTGTTATAATTTCTGTTCTTTTACATTTGCTGAGGAGTGCTTTACTTCCAACTATGTGGTCAATTTTGGAATAAGTGCAATGTGGTGCTGAGAAGAATATATATTCTGATGATTTGGGGTGGAGAGTTCTGTAGATGTCTATTAGGTTCACTTGGTGCAGAGCTGAGTTCAATTCTTGGATATCCTTGTTAACTTTCTGTTTTGTTGATCGGTCTAATGGTGACATGGGGTGTTAAAGTCTCCCATTATTATTGTGTGGTAGTCTAAGTCTCTTTGTAAGTCTCTATCTAAGGACTTGCTTTATGAATCTGGGTGCTTCTGTGTTGGGTGCATATATATTTAGGATAGTTAGCTCTTCTTGTTGAATTGATTCCTTTACCATTATGTAATGGCCTTCTTTGTCTCTTTTGATCTTTGTTGGTTTAAAGTCTGTTTTATCAGAGACTAGGATTGCAACCCCTGCTTTTTTTTTGTTTTCCATTTGCTTGGTAGATCTTCCTCCATCCCTTTATTTTGAGCCTGTGTGCATCTCTGCACATGAGATGGGTCTCCTGAATACAGCACATTGATGGGTCTTGAGTCTTTATCCAATTTGCCAGTCTGTGTCTTTTAATTGGAGCATTTAGCCCATTTATACTTAAGGTTAATATTGTTATGTGTGAATTTGATCCTGTCATTATGATGTTAGCTGGTTATTTTGCTCATTAGTTGATGCAGTTTCTTCCTGGCATTGATGGTCTTTACAATTTGGCATGATTTTGCAGTGGCTGGTACTAGTTGTTCCTTTCCATGTTTAGTGCTTCCTTCAGGAGCTCTTGTAGGGCAGGCCTGGTGGTGACAAAATCTCTCAGCATTTGCTTGTCCAAAGGATTTTATTTCTCCTTCAGTTTTGAAGCTTAGTTTGTCTGGATATGAAATTCTGGGTTGAAAATTCTTTTCTTGAAGAATGTTGAATATTGGCTCCCACTCTCTTCTGGCTTGTAGAGTTTCTGCCAAGAGATCTGCTGTTAGTCTGATGGGCTTCCCTTTGTGGGTAACCCAACCTTTCTCTCTGGCTGCCCTTAACATTTTTTCCTTCATTTCAACTTTGGTGAATCTGACAATTAAGTGTCTTGGAGTTGCCCTTCTCAAGGAGTATCTTTGTGGCATTCTCTGTATTTCCTGAATTTGAATGTTGGCCTGCCTTGGTAGGTTGTGGAAGTTCTCCTGGATAATATCCTGCAGAGTGTTTTCCAACTTGTTTCCATTCTCCCTGTCACTTTCAGGTACACCAATCAATCAGACGTAGATTTGGTCTTTTCACATAGTCCCATATTTCTTGGAGGCTTTGTTCATTTCTTTTTACTCTTTTTTCTCTAAACTTCTCTTCTGGCTTCCTTTCGTTCATTTGATCTTTAATCATGGATACCCTTTCTTCCCCTTGATCAAATCAGCTACTGAAGCTTGTGCATGTGTCACATATTTCTTGTGCCATGGTTTTCAGCTCCATCAGGTCACTTAAGGACTTCACTATACTGTTTATTCTAGGTATCCAGTCGTCTAATCTTGTTCAAGGTTTTTAGCTTCTTTGCCATGGGTTTGAACATCCTTCTTTAGCTTGGAGAAGTTTGTTATTACTGATCGTCTGAAGCCTTCTTCTCTCAACTTGTCAAAGTCATTCTCTGTCTAGCTTTGTTCCATTGTTGGCGAGGAGCTGCATTCCTCTGGAGAAGATGAGGTGCTCTGATTTTTAGGATTTTCAGCTTTTCTACTCTGATTTTTCCCCATCTTTGTGATTTTGTCTACCTTTGGTCTTTGATGATGATGATGTACAGATGAGGTTTTGGTGTGGATGTCCTTTCCGTTTGTTAGTTTTCTGATGATGATGTACAGATGAGGTTTTGGTGTGGATGTCCTTTCTGTTTGTTAGTTTTCCTTGTAACAGTCAGGACCCTCAGCTGCAGGTCTGTTGGAGTTTGCTGGAGATCTACTCCAGACCCTGTTTGCCTGGGTATCATCAGCAGAGGCTGCAGAAAAGCAAATATTGCAGAATGGCAGATGTTGCTGCCTGATCCTTCCTCTGGAAGGTTTAACTCAGAGGGGCACCTGGCTATATGAGGTGTCAGTTGGCCCCTACTGGGAGGTGCTTCCCAGTTAGTCAACTCAGGGGTCAGGGACCCACTTGAAGAGTCAGTCTCTCCATTCTCAGATCTGAAACTCTGTGCTGGGAGAACCACTACTCTCTTCAAAGCTGTCAGACAGGGACGTTTAAGTCTGCAGAAGTTTTTGCTGCCATTTGTTCAGCTATGCCCTGCCCCTAGAGGTGGAGTCTACAGAGGCAGGCAAGCCTCCTTGAGCTGTGGTGGGCTCCACCCAGTTCGAGGCTCCCGGCCGCTTTCTTTACCTACTCAAGCCTTAGCAATGGCAGATGCCCCTCCCCCACCCTTGCTGCTGCCTTGCAGTTCGATCTCAGACTGCTGTGTTAGCAGTGAGCAGTGCTTCATGGGTGTGGGACTCTCTGAGCCAGGCGTGGGATATAATCTCCTGGTGTGCCATTTGCTAAGACCATTGGAAAAGTGCAGCATTAGGGTGGGAGTGTCCCAAGTTTCCAGGTACCGTCTGTCATGGCTTCCCTTTGCTAGGAAAGGGAATGCCCCGATCCCTTGTGCTTCCTGGGTAAGGTGATGCCCCACCCTGCTCAGTGGGCTGCACGCACTGTCTGACAAGCCCCAGTGTGATGAACCTGGTACCTCAGTTGGAAATGCAGAAATCACTTGTCTTCTGTGTCACTCACTCTGGGAGCTGTAGAATGGAGGTGTTCCTATCCAACCATCTTGGAACCTCCCCCACTAATTTTTGTATTTTTTGTAAAGACAGTCTTTGACCATGTTGTTCAGGCCTGTCTCGAACTCCTGGCCTCAAGTGATCTGCCCACCTTGGCCTCCCAAAGTGCTGTGATTATAGGCGTGAGCCACTACACCCAACCTCATGAAACTTCCATCAGCACTAACATTCTTCCTTCAGTGAGTTTCTTAATCCTGAGTTCTAATTTGATTGCAATGTGGTCTGAAACACTGTTATGATTTCCATTCTTTTGCATTTGCTGAGGAGTGTTTTACTTCCAATTATGTGGTCAATTTTAGAATAAGTATGATGTGGTGCTGAGGAGAATGTATATTCTGTTGATTTAGGGTGGAGAGTTCTGTAGATGTCTATTAGTTCCAGTTGGTCCAGAGCTGTGTTCAAGTCCTGAATATCTTTGTTAATTTTCTGTCTCATTGATCTGTATAATATTGACAGTGGGGTGTTAAAGTATCCCACTATTATTGTGTGGGAGTCTAAGTCTCTTTGTAGGTCTCTAAGAACTTGCTTTATGTATCTGGGTGCTCCTGTATTGGGTGCGTATATATTTAGGATAGTTAGCTCTTCTTGTTGCATTGATCCCTTTACCATTATGTAATGCCCTTCTTTGTCTTTTTTTGATCTTTGTTGGTTTAAAGTCTGTTTTATCAGGGACTAGGATTGCAACCCCTGCTTTTTTTTTTTTTTTACTTTACATTTGCTTGGCAAATCTTCCTCCCTCCCTTCATTTTGAGCTTATGTGTGTCTTCCTCCATGAGATGGGTCTCCTGAATACAGCACACTGATGGGTCTTTACTCTTTATCCAATTTGCCAGTCTGTGACTTTTAATTGGGGCAGTTAGCCCATGCACATTTAAGGTTAATATTGTTATGTGTGAATTTGGTCCTGTCATTATGATGCTAACTAGTTATTTTGCTCATTAGTTGATGCAGTTTTTTATAGTGTCAATGGTCTTTACATTTTTGTTTGTTTTAGCAGTGACTGGTACCAGTTTTTCCTTTCCATATTTAATGCTTCCTTCAGGAGCTCTTGTAAGGCATGCCTGGTGGTGACAAAGATCCCTCAGCCTTTGCTTTTCTGTAAAGGATTTTATTTCTCTTTCACATATGAAGCTTAGTTTGGCAGGATGACAATTTTCAATAATGCTTTCTGCTTTAATAAAGCACAATAGATACATCCCATCAATACCTAATTTATTGAGGGTTTTTAGCATGAAGGGTTGTTGAATTTTGTCAAAGGACTTTTCTGCATCTATTGAGATAATCATGTGGTTTTTGTCTTTGGTTCTGTTTATATGCTAGATTACATTTATTGATTTGTGTATATTGAACCAGGCTTGCATCCCAGGGATGAAGCCCACTTAATCATGGTGGATAAGCTTTTTTATGTGCTGCTGGATTCAGTTTGCCAGTATTTTATTGAGGATTTTTGCATCAATGGCAACAAAAGCCAAAATTGACAAATGGGATCTAATTAAACAAAGAGCTTCTGCATGGCAAAAGAAACTACCATCAGAGTGAACAGGTAACCTACAAAATGGGAGAAAATTTTCACAACCTACTCATCTGACAAACAGCTAATATCCAGAATCTACAATAAACTCAAACAAATTTACAAGAAAAAAACAAACAACCCCATCAAAAAGTGGGCGAAGGATATGAACAGACACTTCTCAAAAGAAGACATTTATGCAGCCAAAAAACACATGAAAAAATGCTCACCATCACTGGCCATCAGAGAAATGCAAATCAAAACCACAATGAGATACCATCTCACATCAGTTAGAATGGCAATCATTAAAAAGTCAGGAAACAGCAGGTGCTGGAGAGGACGTGGAGAAATAGGAACACTTTTACAATATTGGTGGGACTGTAAACTAGTTCAACCATTGTGAAAGTCAGTGCGGCAATTCCTCAGGGATCTAGAGCTGGAAATACCATTTGACCCAGCTATCCCATTACTGGGTGTATACCCAAAGGACTATAAATCATGCTGCTATAAAGACACATGCACACACATGTTTATTGCGGCACTATTCACAATAGCAAAGACTTGGAACCAACCCAAATGTCCAACAATGATAGACTGGATCAAGAAAATGTGGCACATATACACCATGAAATACTATGCAGCCATAAAAAATGATGAGTTCATGTCCTTTGTAGGGACATGAATGAAATTGGAAAGCATCATTCTCAGTAAACTATCGCAAGAACAAAAAACCAAACACCGCATATTCTCACTCATAGATGGGAATTGAACAATGAGAACACATGGACACAGGAAGGGGAACATCACACTCTGGGGACTGTTGTGGGGTGGGGGGAGGGGAGAGGGATAGCTTTAGGAGATATACCTAATGCTAAATGACGAGTTAATGGGTGCAGCACACCAGCATGGCACATGTATACGTATGTAACTAACCTGCACATTGTGTACATGTACCCTAAAACTTAAAGTATAATAATAATAAAAAAAAAATAAAGCACAATAAATAGAGATGAATCCTGGGTTTACTTTTTTCTTTATCTATCATCATTATTTGATAAATTCCCATTTCTAGAGGAGAATTTAAGATACTTGCATCCATGTACTACAGATAAATCCTAATGTTTCAAAGCTTCATGGAAAATATTTATTTAACACCTAATTGAGTGAAGTACCAGGCTGGGTGTAATGTCAAGAAAAGAAAAAGGGTATAGCATAGGAGAAGAATTGTGGGAACAATTTTGCATTTATTTTTATAATACAATCTTACCCCAGTTTTTAAATACGCTTTAGGGTTTTAAAACATGGAACATTTGTTGCTCTTTTTTTAATAAAGGCAGAGCTTAAGAAATTCAATTTTTAAAAAGTCGTCACTTTAATACATCTTGTGTACCGTTCTGTTGAAGACATTGTAGTATGTTAACGAGTAACATCAATAAAAAAATGTAAAAGATGCATATTATATTCACATAAGTGTGAGTTTATTTATTATAATAGAATGTAATATTCTGGAGAAAGCAGTTCTGTTAATATTTTTTATGTTCTTTATGTGCATCATCTGAGTGGCAATATTTCTTACTATGAAGTATTAGTAGTTGCTTTGTATAAATAAGTTATTTAATTTTCTTTAAGGTTTGGCTTTAAAGTTGTTACATAAATATTGAACGATGTTAATGTGAAAATATTTCATGTTTTATTTTTTTAATTTATTTACTCTGAGACAGTCTCACTCTGTAGCCTAGGTGGGAGTGCAGTGGCACAATCTCGGCTCACTGCAGCCTCAACCTCATAGACTCAGGTGATCCTCCCACCTCAACATCCCAAATAGCTGGGACAGCGGGTATGTGCCACCAGGCCCAGGTACATAAATTTATTTATTTTTTTAGAGATGATGTCTCTCCATGTCACCCAGTCTGGTCTCAAACTCCTGGGCCCAAGGGATCCACCTGCCTTGGCCTCCCAAAGTGCTGGGATTAAAGGTGTGAGCCACTATGCCGGGCCAGTATTTCATGTTTTAAATTTATATCCCATTATCCCTTAGTTTTCTATTTTTCCAGCCTAAACATTGCCAGGTCTTCCAACTGTCTCTTTATATGGCACAGTTTTGAGCATCTTGATTGTCTTTGAAGAAATTTTCTTGTTAACACCCAGACTCATGTATAATACTCTTAATAGGGCCTGATTAATGAAGCAGAGAGATTTTACTTTCTACCTTTGTTTCACCCTACTGCTATTATGCTCTACTATAGTAGTTTAATTTATATTAGTTGGTTTATTTTGTCAATATGTTATCACTTATTTATATGTTGTTTACTGTCAACTAGCACTCTTAGGTTTTCTAAACTTATGATAATAAGAAATACTCATAACATTTATAGCTAATGGAATGCTTAACAGCTGCCATGCTCTGCTTCACGTACTTTGCATCATTAACTCTTTTAGTCTTTATGAATTAAGCATGTTATTCGTTCTTAAAGATGAGTACATTTAGACATGGCTTAAGATCGTGAAGTCAGCAGGTGGCAGAACGGGGATTCAAAGTTGGAAGTTTGGATTCAGATTCATGCTCTTATCTTGTAGTTACCCTTTTAATGTGACCTGATTTATATACTCAGAAATTGTAGATGCAATTACTAATATTTTTAATTAAACATTTAAGAATAGTTTTAGATTTGCTGGAAACTTACAAAGAAGTACAGAGAGTTCTCATATGCTCCACACTCCTGTTTCCCCTGTTTTATCATCCTACATGACCATTTGCAAAAACTAGAAACCAACATTGATGCATCACTATTAACTAAATTCCAGGCTTTATTTGGATTTTACTAGTTTTTCTCCAGTGTTTTTTTCTGTGCCAGGATACCATCCATGATGCCACCTTACATTTAGTCAGCCTATCTCCTTAGTCTCCTTCTGTTTGTGACAGTACTACAGAGTACTACAGAGGTGAAGTGCTCTCGTCACCTCATACCAGGGGTCCATGACAGCAACTGACTTATTACTGACATTATTAACCTGGATCACCTGGTCGAGGTTTCTCTACCATAAAGGTACTTTCCTCCCACTTTCCATATTCTGTTCCTTGGAAGCAAGTCACTAAGCCTAATCTATGCTCCAGGGGGTAGTAATGAAATTATTTTTCATTTAGAATTTTTAGATCATAAGCTTTTTTTCCCAAAATAATTTCATATATCCACCAAGAGTACCAGTGACTTGTTGAAGTCAAAGGGAGGTGTGATTATTATGCTTTTTATGGATGACAAAAAATGATAGGGATGAGAGATGTATGATGAAGAGGAAAAGGTTTACTTAGTTTTCGATACAGAGCTATTTCAACGTGTCTTTTTTAAATTAGAGATTCTGATCCAGTGTTTCCCGAAGTGTGTTATACAAAATACTAGCTTTATGGGAAGTCAACTGCTGTTACTTGAAATAAGGAAATTATTATTATTATTTTTTATTATACTTTAAGTTCTAGGGTACATGTGCACAATGTGCAGGTTTGTTAGATATGTATGCATGTGCCATGTTGGTGTGCTGCACCCATTAACTTGTCATTTACATTAGGTATATCTCCTAATGCTATCCCTCCCCACTCCCCTACCCCACAACAGGCCCCAGTGTGTGATGTTCCCCACCCTGTGTCCAAGGGTTCTCATTGTTCAATTCCCATATATGAGTGAGAATATGTGGTGTTTGGTTTTCTGTCCTTGTGATAGTTTGCTCAGAATCATGGTTTTCAGCTTCATCCATTTCCCTACAAAGGACATGAACTCATCATTTTTTATGGCTGCATAGTATTCCATGGTGTATATGTGCCACATTTTCTTAATCCAGTCTATCATTGATGGACATTTGGGTTGGTTCCAAGTCTTTGCTATTGTGAATAGTGCCGCAGTAAACATACGTGTGCATGTGTCTTTATAGCAGCATGATTTATAATCCTTTGGGTATATACCCAGTAATGGGATGGCTGGGTCAAATGGTATTTCTAGTTCTAGATCCTGGAGGAATCGCCACACTGTCTTCCACAGTGGTTAAAGTAGTTTACAGTCCCACCAATATTGTAAAAGTGTTCCTATTTCTCCACATCCTCTCCAGCACCTGTTGTTTCCTGACTTTTTAATGATTGCCATTCTAACTGGTGTGAGATGGTATCTCATTGTGGTTTTGATTTGCATTTCTCTGATGGCCAGTGATGATGAACATTTTTTCATGTGTTTTTTGGCTGCATAAATGTCTTCTTTTGAGAAGTGTCTGTTCATATCCTTTGCCCACTTGTTGATGTGGTTGTTTGTTTTTTTCTTGTAAATTTGTTTGGGTTCTTTATAGATTCTGGATATTAGCCCTTTGTCAGATGAGTAGAGTGCAAAATTTTTCTCCCATTCTGTAGGTTGCCTGTTCACTCTGATGGTAGTTTCTTTTGCTATGCAGAAGCTCTTTAGTTTAATTAGATCCCATTTGTCAATTTTGGCTTTTGTTGCCATTGCTTTTGGTGTTTTAGACATGAAGTCCTTGCCCATGCCTGTGTCCTGAATGGTAATGCCTAGGTTTTCTTCTAGGGTTTTTGTGGTTTTAGGTCTAACATTTAAGTCTTTAATCCATCTTGAATTAATTTTTGTATAAGGTGTAAGGAAGGGATCCAGTTTCAGCTTTCTCCATATGGCTAGCCAGTTTTCCCAGCACCACTGATTACATAGGGAATCCTTACCTCATTTCTGGTTTTTGTCAGGTTTGTCAAAGATCAGATGGTTGTAGATGTATGGTATTAATTCTGAGGGCTGTGTTCTGTTCCATTGGTCTATATCTCTGTTTTGGTGCCAGTACCATGCTGTTTTGGTTATTGTAGCCTTGTAGTATAGTTTGAAGTCAGGTAGCATGATGCCTCCAGCTTTGTTCTTTTGGCTTAGGATTGTCTTGGCAATGTGGGCTCTTTTGTTGGTTCCATATGAACTTTAAAGTAGTTATTTCCAATTCTGTGAAGAAAGTCTTTGGTAGCTTGATGGGGATGGCACTGAATGTATAAATTACCTTGCGGAGTATGGCCATTTTCACAATATTGATTCTTCCTATCCATGAGCATTCAATGTTCTTCCATTTGTTTGTGTCCTCTTTTATTTCATTGAGCAGTGGTTTGTAGTTCTCCTTGAAGAGGTCCTTCACATCCCTTGTAAGTTGGATTCCTAGGTATTTTATTCTCTTTGAAGTAATTGTGAATGGGAGTTCACTCATGATTTGGCTCTGTGTTTGTCTGTTATTGGTGTATAGGAATGCTTGTGATTTTTCACATTGATTTTGTATCCTGAGACTTTGCTGAAGTTGCTTATCAGCTTAAGGAGATTTTGGGCTGAGACAATGGGGTTTTCTAGATGTATAATCATGTCATCTGCAAACAGGGACAATTTGACTTCCTCTTTTCCTAATTGAATACCCTTTATTTCTTTCTCCTGCCTGATTGCCCTGGCCAGAACTTCCAAGACTATGTTGAATAGGAGTGGTGAGAGAGGGCATCCCTGTCTTGTGCCAGTTTTTGAAGGGAATGCTTCCAGTTTTTGCCCATTCAGTATGAAATTGGCTGTGGGTTTGTCATAAATAGCTCTTATTATTTTGAGATATGTCCCATGAATACCTAGTTTATTGAGAGTTTTTAGCATGAAGGGCTGTTGAATTTTGTCAAAGGCCTTTTCTGCATCTCTTGAGATAATCATGTGGTTTGTCTTTGGTTCTGTTTATATGATGGATTATGTTTATTGATTTGTGTATGTTGTACCAGCCTTGTATCCCAGGGATGAAGCCCACTTGATCATGATGGATAAGCTTTTTGATGTGCTGCTGGATTCTGTTTGCCAGTATTTTATTGAGAATTTTTACATCGATATTCATCAGGGATATTGGTCTAAAATTCTCTTTTTTTGTTGTCTCTGCCTGGCTTTGGTAACAGGATGATGCTGGCCTCTTAAAATGAGTTAGGGAGGATTCCTACTTTTTCTATTGATTGGAATAGTTTCAGAAGGAATGGTACCAGCTCCTGTTTGTAGCTCTGGTAGAATTCGGCTGTGAATCCGTCTGGTTCTGGACTTTTTTTGGTTGGTAGGCTATTAATTATTACCTCAATTTCAAAGCCTGTTTTTGGTCTATTCAGGGATTTAACTTCCTCCTGGTTTAGTCTTGGGAGGGGGTGTGTTTCCAGGAATTTATCCACATCTGTGTCTTTTAACTGGAACATTTAGCCCATTTGTATTTAAAGTTAATATTGTTACGTGTGAATTTGATCCTGTCATTATGATGTTAGCTGGTTATTTTGCTCGTTAATTGATGCAGTTTCTTCCCACCATTGATGGTCTTTACAATTTGGCATGTTTATGCAGTGGCTGGTACTGGTTGTTCCTTTCCATGTTTAGTGCTTCCTTTAGGAACTCTTGTAAGGCAGGCCTGGTGGTGACAAAATCTCTCAGCCTTTGTTTGTCTGTAAAGGATTTTATTTCTCCTTCACTTATGAAGCTTAGTTTGGCTGGATATGAAATTCTGTGTTGAAAATTATTTTCTTTAAGAATGTTGAATATTGGCCCTCACTCTCTTCTGGCTTGTAGGGTTTCTGCCAAGAGATCCGCTGTTAGTCTGATGGGCTTCCCTTTGTGGGTAACCCAGCCTTTCTCTCTGGCTGCCCTTAACATTTTTTCCTTCATTTCAACTTTGGTGAATCTGACAATTATATGTCTTGGAGTTGCTCTTCTCAAGGAGTATCTTTGTGGCATTCTCTGTATTTCCTGAATTTGAATGTTGGCCTGTCATGGTAGGTTGTGGAAGTTCTCCTGGATAATATTCTGAAGAGTGTTTTCCAACTTGGTTCCATTCTCCCTGTCACTTTCAGGTACACCAATTAGATGTAGATTTCGTCTTTTCACATAGTACCATATTTCTTGGAGGCTTTGTCATTTCTTTTTACTCTTTTTTCTCTAAACTTCTCTTCTGGCTTCCTTTCATTCATTTGATCTTTGATCATGGATACTGTTTCTTCCACTTGATCAAATCGGCTACTGAAGCTTGTGCATGCATCACGTAGTTCTCTTGCCATGGTTTTCAGCTCCATCAGGTCGTTTAAGGACTTCTCTACACTGTTTATTCTAGTTAGCCATTCATCTAATCTTTTTCAAGGTTTTTACCTTCTTTGCGATGGGTTTGAACATCCTTCTTTAGCTCAGAGAAGTTTGTTATTATTGTTCCTCTGAAGCCTCCTTCTCTCCGTTCATCAAAGTCATTCTCTGCTCAGCTTTGTTCCAGTGCTGGCGAGGAGCTGTGTTCCTTTGGAGGAGGAGAGGTGCTCTGATTTTTAGGATTTTCAGCTTTTCTGCTCTGATTTCTCTCCATCTTTGTGGTTCTATCTACCTTTGGTCTTTGATGATGGTGATGTACAGATGAGGTTTTGGTGTGGATGTCCTTTCTGTTTGTTAGTTTTCCTTCTAGCAGTCAGGACCCTCAGCTGCAGGTCTGTTGGAGTTTGCTGGAGGTCCACTCCGGATCCTGTTTGCCTGGGTATCAGCAGTGGAGGCTGCTGAACAGCAAATATTGCAGAATGGCAGATGTTGCTGCCTCATCCTTCCTCTGGAAGCTTCATCTCAGAGGGCACCTGGCTGTATGAGGTGTCAGTTGGCCCCTACTGGGAGGTGTCTCCCAGTTAGTCAACTCAGGGGTCAGGGACCCACTTGAAGAGTCAGTCTCTCCATTCTCAGATCTGAAACTCTGTGCTGGGAGAACCACTACTCTCTTCAAAGCTGTCAGACAGGGACGTTTAAGCCTGCAGAAGTTTCTGCTGCCTTTTGTTCAGCTATGCCCTGCCCCCAGAGGTGGATTCTACAGAGGCAGGCAGGCCTCCTTGAGCTGTAGTGGGCTCCACCCAGTTCGAGCTTCCCAGCCACTTTGGTTACCTACTCAAGCCTCAGCAATGGTGGATGCCCCTCACCCAGCCTCGCTACCACCTTACGGTTCAATCTCAGACCACTGTGCTAGCAGTGAGTGAGGCCCTGTGGGCATGGGACCCTCCAAGACAGGCATGGGATATAATCTCCTGGTGTGCCATTTGCTAAGACTGTTGGAAATGTGCAGTATTAGGGTGGGAGTGTCCCAATTTTCCAGGTACCGTCTGTCACAGTTTCCCTTTGCTAGGAAAGGGAATTCCCCAACACCGTGTGCTTCTCGGGTGAGGCGATGCCCCACCCTGCTCCATGGACTGCACCCACTGTCCGACAAGTCGCAGTGAGATGAACCTGGTACCTCAGTTGGAAATGCAGAAATCACCCATCTTCTGCATCGCTCACGCTCGGTGCTGTTGACTGGAGCTGTTCCTATTTGGTCATCTTGGACATAATCCTCGAATTAACAAAATTATTACCAAATAAATCTGTAAAATATTAGTGAAACAAAGATAGCAGTGTTCTTTATTGCAGTACTTCCCAGAGCCTTTAGAAATGCCTATATGCATTGTATTTCTCCAAGAGGAGAACATAATAGGCAGTGTTTCCAAATTTTATATGCCGTCACAATGCTTATAGCATGATAGCATCTGAAGGAACTAGCATTCTGTTAAAGAAATTTAGGAATAGCTGCTCTATTTTGCATTCTATGATGCCTTATGTGTCCATATGCAACTCATTGGTACCTTAGAAGACAGTATGATGGAGAATCACCGGTAGAAAGCCAATCCAATAAGTATAATTTATTTTACTATTGTTTAATAAGTCATTCAAGGTATTTAAAAGATACCTTTTAAATAATTATTTAATAATTATTTTAATAATTATTATTTTTATTAACAGCCCTGTTGGGTGCATTTTTCTCTAAAATTGTATTGTTTGTTTTTTTTTTTTTTTGAGATGGAGTCTTGCCCTGTCCACCCAGGCTGGAGTTCAATGGCACGATTTCAGCTCACTGCAACCTCTGCCTTCTGGGTTCAAGAGATTCTTCTGCCCTAGCCTCCTGAGTAGCTGAGATTACAGGCACCTGCTATCATGTCCAGCTACTTTTTGTAGAGATGGGGTTTCATCATTTTGGCCAGGCTGGTCTTGAACTCCTGACCTCAGGTGATCTGCTCACCTTAGCCTCCCAAAGTGCCGGGATTACAGGCATGAGCCACTGCACCTGGACCAAAGTTGTATTATTTATAGGCTGTATAATATTACAATAGTGTAGTCACTTTATCTTTATTTTTTAATTTAATTATTATTTTTTTTTTATGAAACAGGGTCTTGCTCTATTGCCCAGGCTGGAGTGCAGTGGTGCTATCATGGCTTACTGCAGCCTGGACTTCCCAAGCCCAGGTGATCCTCCCACCTCAGCCTCCCAAGCAGCTAGGACTACAGGTGTGCACAACCATGCCTGGCCATGTTGTCATTATTTAAAATATTTTTTGGAACTATTATTTTGAATTGTTGTGAAAGGTTGCAAAATACTTTTAGTCAACTAATTGGTGGCAAATTTTTATTTGTTGTTTTGTAAACAGCAAGAAAGATGAACAAAGTCAGTGATCAATCTAGGTAATACAAACATAGTAAAAAAAGATGTGACTTTAAAGTAAAAAATTATCATTTCTTGTGACTCAAAAGTTATTTTTGATGGTTATTTCAGAAAGGGGCATCCAAACAAATTTTGGCAGTATTATAGAAGTAGTAACATGACCTCTTAGGTTTGAGAAGTCTTTGAATTGGCATTTGAGTGATGCCATGATAAACATAGTCATTTCAGGTCAGACAGGGATTTTATGCAACAGGTGAAGGATAAGCCATACAGCAGCTACCAGTTTAAAATCCAGTCATCAGACATTGTCTTGGCCTGGGCCTGGTAATACCCAGAGCTTTGCCATACTGCAGCCTTCCCTGGCATCTCTGCATGGTTTGCACTCTTATTCTTTTATTTTGTGTTTGCCTCAGCTCCTTCCTTTGAATAAATGACTCCTAGAAGACATGCCAATTAGGATGAAGACATGCCAATTAGGATGTATAAGTATTAGTGAATGTGTGTATGTGTGTGTGTATGTGTGCACATGTGTATATATTTTGTCTTATTGCAATAGCTGACTGTAAAGTCTTCTGAACAACTAAGATAAAAGAACAATTCCAAATGTATTCAATATACCTTTTAAAAACCAAAACAATAAAACATCAATATTCTTCATTCAGGGAACCCAAAATAATCAGTGTTGAAGTTAGTGATCTCAAATCACGAGGCATCTCCTTGCAGATCCAGGGGAATAGGTCATTTGTCACACTTGTTGGCTGATCAACACTGTTGACTAAAGGGAGGGCATTTTTATTACTGTCTCATTTTAAAATGATAAAGAATCAAGGACTTAGATAATGATGCATTCCCTCTGAAGAACCTGATGATAATGGGAACTC
The DNA here is from genome assembly GCF_028885655.2 of Pongo abelii. Lineage (NCBI taxonomy): Eukaryota > Metazoa > Chordata > Mammalia > Primates > Hominidae > Pongo > Pongo abelii. The sequence continues at coordinate 186,682,750 of NC_071988.2, read as the reverse complement.
TCAGGATGGGAATACAAATGATTCTCCAGTGGGGTGATGCTTTGAATGTTAATAACAATAATGATGATGATTGGCTGGGTATGATGGCACATGCTTGGAATCCCAGCACTTTGGGAGGCTGAGGCAGGAGGATCACATGAGTCCAGGAGTTCCAGGCTGCAGTGTGCTATGATCATGCCACTTGCACTCCAGCCTGGGTGATAGAGCTAGACTCTGTCTCTAAAAAAAATAAATAAAAGAAGAAGAATAACGATGATAAACATCTTCTGATCACTTACTATGTGCTAGACATTAGGCTGAATGTATCGTCTTTAATTCGCAGCCCAACACTGAGAATTGGATATTAGATGATACTATTTTAAAGTTCATTTGACTTCATTTTTCCACCTTTACTTCTAAATTTTATTTATATAAGTTTAAATAATGCATATATAAATAGGAAGTGAAGTCTCTACTTTCTGCCACATAGTGTTAGTAACTGTTCACACTTTCATACTTGAACTACTAGACAATTGTCTGTGCTTATACAAGTACACATACATAGGTAGTTTGAAAAACTGGTACTATATTAAATAAATTATTTTGCAACTTTTTTCTACTTAATACATTGTGTGCATAATTCCTTGTCTGTATACACATAGATTTTAAATGCTGTATAATATTCTACTTTATGTACAACACAATTGACATATCCATTTTTATATTGATGACAATGTACATGTATCATCTTTTTTTGCAACAATGCATTTTTAAACAATGCTGTATTGAACACCGTTGTTCTGTACTTCCACTGATGAAAATTCACTATGTGTCATCTTTTTTTGCAATAGTTCATTTTAAACAATGCTGCGTTAAATACCTTTGTTCATTACCTCCATTACCTCTATTTTTATGGATGATAAAACTGAAACTTGGATTGGGTGGGTAACTTGTCCAAAGTCATATATCTAGTAAAGGGCAGTGCTTCAATCTGACTAGGTCTGATTCATGTCAGCTCCTCTATTCTACTGAATAATCTTATGTATCACTAGTATGATGTCTTCTTTTGGTCAACCATAGTATGTAGAGTAGGGGCATCTTTCCTCTCCAGCTAATTCTCAGTACCCTCACTTTATAAACTAGCTCTGTGGTAGCTGAAAAGCCAAGCAGACAATGGAATTGTAGTCAGAAATTAGCCTGGGAGAGAGAAGTTAGGTGTGGGGTTAGGATTGTGCTAAGAGTGAAGGTTGAGGAAATTGAACCATTTTTCTTGTGTATCTGGGAGAGTGTTGCTGGAGTTACAAGATTCTTAATTTCTTCTGCTTTCTTCTCTAAAGTATTTTTATCTGGTTGTCCTGAGCATTTAGTTCAAGTGATCACAGAGGCTTTCTAAGAAAAGCAGCAACTAGACTTCACTAATTTTTAGTTATTATCTTCAAATTATTAAATAAGCTCAATAAGCACAGATTATTTCTTACTTTGTTTTTACTTTTAATATTTTCTTTGTCTACTGAGCAAGTTAGCATGGCTATAAGCAATGCTGTGAAATTCACTGAAATGACATAATCTTAGTGAAACCAATGTGATTTCATTCAAAGTAAGTTCTTTCTGGCAGAGAAAATTGCATTTTCCTCACAGTTTCTTTTCCCTTCTTAAGGCATTCCTTTGCCTCTGATGTAAAGTAGTTTCTTAATTTCTTTGCCAGAGTTCACCTTTTAAAGGCTCTTTTCTTCCATAGCCTACTTTTATCCCTCTCTTTTGTATTTTTATATTATAGCACTGTTCCACATCTGAAACTATTTTAAAGAATAAGTCTATTTAATTTAATATGACTTCTCAGAAATATTTTTCCTTCAGTCTTATTTTGGATTCTTCCTTTTAAATCATCAGGATGGATAAAGCAACTTGGAACAAATTAAAAATAGCTGGGTCTGGTGTCAGGCAACTTGGATCACATCATTTCACCTGTCTGAGCCTCAGTAACCACTTAGAGATCCCATAGCTAAAGGTAAGGTGTTGTTTTAGGTTATATTCACAACACACCCCACAGATTCAGAAGAGATGATTATGATTTCAGGAATTATAGCCATGAAAATTAAAAACAATTTTAAACAAATATTTCTTTGTTAACAATAAAAAGTTTCCTTGTAAACAGGATGTAATTGTGTGTTGACAGGATGTAAACAGGATGTAATGTGTGCTAATCAAATATATTTTCTTACATTAGAATAGCTATGAACTTCATTGATGGACTATCACAGTCTGGGTAATTTGTAATGATGAGAAATTTATTGGCTCACAGTCCTGGAGGCTGGGAAGTCCAATATCAAGGTATTGGCATCTGGTTGGGCAGCAAGAAGCTGCATCATTACATGATGGAAGGCATTACATAGCAGAAGGGCATTTTGGTTGTACTTCACTATTTTTGAATAAGGTTTCCTAAGGGAGCTGGGAGGATTCTGTTGGGGTGATCAGACCTAACACCAGATTGTGGGGGTGACAAAGTCTGGTGGAGTCAAAGGATTGAGAAAAAGACAGTTTGAGAGAGAAAGATGGGAAATCAGGGGGCCATCGCTAGTGTACGGAGGTGGTGAGAGTGTGGAGGTCAAAAGGATACCTTACATGAAGCACACGATTTACAGCTGTGATGGTTTAGCATTTATAAGGAACATGTTCTGCTACTTGAGATAATGGGAATAGGAGCCTAGGAAGGCTAGAAGCAAGGAGCCAGCAAGTCTAGACACATTACAGAGGACATTATGCAGGCCCTGCCTCTGTTTCCCTCCCAACACTCAGCTTTTTCCCAACAGATTCCTGACCACTAGTGAATAAGTTCCATTGCAGACCCTGTTTGCAACACGAAGTTAATTGTGGGTGTGGGGTGTGGGGAGAGAAATGCTGTTTAATGGATTATGGAGAATTGAGTTACAATTGAGCTAAAGTTTATATACTTTCTAGGCTCTATAAAAAGCCAAAAAATAAAAAAAATTGCATTTTTACCTGTTTGCATGTATGTGGGCACATTTTAGTTAAAGTTGGACTTATCCAGCTAAGCAGAATCAAGTTGCCTAGTTTTCCCCTAAATCATCTTTCACAATGGACAGTACTATTTCCAATGGCTCTTTGGACTCTTTGTCTTGTCTCTCATTACCCATCCCCATCTTTATAGGTCTCCCTCAACTCCCTTCAATAGCCCAGTGATCAGCTATGTGTCAGGATTTCACATCATGAATTAATCTCCAATGTAGAGAAGTTTAGTAACCAATGTTACAAAGATGTGATTGGTTTTACTCTTCATTCTGTCTCACTTGTCTAACACACTAATAGTAAAAAAAAAGCCAGTGCCTTTCTTGTTCTACATAGGAAATACCCTGGCTTTGTAATAACACCAAGAACTTTTTGAGTCTGGAAGAGATAAAAGGATAATTCATGTGGAATATTATGGATCAAGTGATACCTTAGTATTAAGTTTTAAGATTTTGTACATTTACCAGCATCAGTAGATAGGAGCCAAATTTCTATTTTATGTAAGCATCCACAGTTACACACATTAATTTATTATCTTATTGAGTATCAAGATTTGGCTAGTAATACCTCATCAAATCTTCATTTTTATATTGTAGTTTTTTAAATGTAAATAATTAAAAAATTGCATTTAATTTTTTTAAAGTGGGTTGAGATTTCTGGAAATTTCAAGTTGAGATATATACAACTTAAGTAAACATTGGTACTTTGTAAGTAGGAAAGCAAAATCCAAACTCAAGCCTTTGGATTTCAAGTCCAGTATTCTTTTCCACTCTCCAGGATCATTGGTGTCCAGCAATAAATGCAGATTTGCAAACACCGAGGAGAAAACTTCATTTTACGTACTTTCTCCCTGGGGACCAAGCCCACTACAGTGAGGAATATCTTCAAGCGAGGGTGAAATTGCACGAGTAGAGAACACTCTCCATCTCTTCTCGTATCACACAGCTCTCCAGTTGATACAATCCACAACTGTATTTACGTAGAGGGAAAAATGATTCTATATTTATATAGTACTCTCCATAATGTGTCAAGTGTCCTCACACTATCCTATGCAGTGGGTACAATCATCTGCACATTTTTTAAAATGGGAAAATGAAGGCTTTGAGTGGTTAAGTAATTTTCCCAAGATAATAGTTACTAAAAGGAAGAAATAAGATTTTTTACATGTTTGTCTGTGTCTACTTTCATAGCTCCTCCTGATTTTATTTGTAGCTCTGCCACCGTAATATGCACAGAATGAGACAAAACCATAAATGATCTTTTGCTGCATCAAGTAAAACCAAAAATTAAAAATCAAGCAAACCAAAGCAAAGTCCTGTATCTGTTAGCATCTTCTCCACTCACTAGCTTTCAAAACCACTTGAGCATACTTAAAGCAATGCAGTGTCAATATTTATAAATAATTTTGAAATTTTAATTGTAATTCTTTACCCTGTATTTGTACAACACAAAGATCCATTGACTGAATTACAGGTGTTTCTCATAGATTATGCCTTCTGGGAACTGAAATATAACATTGAAAGAGTTTTGTTTTTATCTCATTTTGCACTTTTAAAATACAAGTTGAGGGGAAAAAAGGATCTGGTTTGAATTACTGAGTCATGGGAAGTCAGTATTCCCAAGGTCTATTTTTGCCTCACATTAATTTGTATTTTCACTGGGGACTGAAAGCTCTCATCAGGTTGGCTGAACACAATATAGCTATTAATTCTTTCTCTCTTTTCATAGCTTGATTCTTCTTTGAGATGGTAACTTAGTTCAGATGCAGGAGAGTAGCTTTCTCTGGAAAAAGAAGAATGTTTTTATTTATTCTAACTCTGGTACTCTGAAGTCTGTCATATCTGGAGCATTAAAATATTGTGTGCTTGACCAACCAAGAACGGCAAATGTTCAGCTACACAGAAAGTCTATATGAAAAAAGCCTCCACCTTGTGGTTTTTATAAAGCACACAAAGTGTAGTCAATATGACTATGGTTCAATATGATATTTGTTTTATATAATCAAATGAATAGCACATTTATCCAGAGTGCTAATGTAATAGTAAAATTATCAGCAAAGCAGAAGACTCTAGTGTGGAGAAAATACTTTTATATCCATGCTATAATGGAATGTATGTGAAATTTCAATAATGGCTTTCTCTTTCGGGAAAGGGTGGTCATTAATTGGGTTGGTTTCCCATCAGAGAGTGGTAATCATCCCTGTTTTCCAATGGTGTTGATTTTTATATGAACACAAAATGCCAATCTATATCATTCTTAATGACATTTTCAGTAATAAGAGGGGTATTAATTCAAGTACCTTTTTCATTTCCCAGATCTTTATATTTACTATGTAGTCAGCTTATTTCTGCTCTAAAGGAATATGTGAAGTTCTCAAGGGAGGCAGATTTAAGACAGACAGTGCCCTGGAGGAATTTACAGTCTCTCAAAGGAGACAGATGTGTCACTAGATGAGTGAAATAAAATGAATTAGGTGTTGTCTGTACTTCTCACCTCCCAGTGACCTCTCAATCAACACTGTCATCTTATCCAAGCCACCAATAATCACCCTAAAGCTAAATGTAATTCATTTTTTGTCTTAGTGTCTGTCTTCCTTGGTGCATTTTTCATAGTGAACCATTCCCACTTTCTTGGCTCTTGGTTTTGATGACATCACTTAATCCTGCTTTTTTTTTCTCTTCCTACATCTACAGCTACTACTTTTCATTCATTTTAAAGGGCTCTTCTGACTATTTTTCAGTGGTTTCCAGACCTTGCTTTCATTTTACTCTGCACATTCACCATGATTTCAGTTGTCATCTTGGACAAGTGTCAAAAATCTGAACAGTCAAGGTTGTACCAGTAGAAGGAGCCATGGGAAAGGCAGCCCAGGGGACAAGTGAAGAAGTAGAAGTCAGGAGAGACAGCCTAAGGGCTAGAGCCAATGTGCTCTTAGGAAGAAAAGATTCTTATCGAGAGCCTCAGTCTGTGATGCCGTTGACCCTATAATTTTAGAGTCAAAGATCAGAAAGCTGCCTCCATGTTGTTTCTTCAGATGTGCTTGGATACCAGTATTTTGTCTGATAGAAACTAGCAATCTTTTCCTCAAAAACTTTCTTTTATTCATTAATGCTGCTCTAAAATGTAAGGATTTACAGTTCCTCTTTCCTCTTCCTATCATAAACACATTAAAGCTATCTATTTTGAAAGGAGAGAGATCTCAACACAAATTTTTATCTTTTAGTTGAAACATGAGCAAAAAATGTCCCATTAATTTGCTATAGAATCAGCAACCATTGGAGGGGAGATGGCCACAGAAGTGAGCAGAGCAGTGAAACAGGCAAGGCAGGCAACTCTCACCATGGCTAAGTGGTCTGCAACAGGATGGGCCTGTTTGTGTGCATGTGTGTATGTGTGTGTGAGTGAGCATGAGTGGGAGAGAGAGAGAACAAATCACAAGTTGGAGGGTGTTGCAATCCTATTTAGGTATCTCTAATGAGAGAAGAAAGGAGTAAACATGTAACAGAATCCATAGCATTGTGCTCTTCCCACGTGCCCAGGTGAAAATTTAAAACATCTTTGAAAGAACATGTTTTATTTTGAAAAAAGAAAAACAATATTGAAAATATCTCACTTCCTATTATAGCCATGCTTGCTTTTATATAAAAAAAAAAGTCAGGTGGCATGCCAGGAAGATGCTATTGCATTAAATCTAACAATTTCAGAAAACGGTGCTGAATTGAATAAAAGCAATCTTGCCCAATAGGTTCAGAGTCCTGGTAATTTTGAGAATATAGTTTTGCATGAGCATAAGCCCACCAAAGGAAAGAGTAATAAAATTTCTTTTAAAGCATTGCTTCACTCGGGAGAGATGTTCTGACGCTGCCAAAAAGGCAGCGGAGTACAATGTTTTCCGCCCGTTTTGGTGGAATTTTTGACAAGTTTATCTTGCTTGTGTCATTTGGCAGGTTAAAAAACATCTTTGATCAGAGTCTTTTATTGCCCTAGAGAAATCACGTATTCATTAACCCCAACAAATATTTTCTCCGTTTCTACTATGTCTGTCTGAAACCATCCATGATCTTGGTAATGAATTTTTACAAGGAAGACCAATAACTGAAGATATTATTGGTTATTATTTTAATACTGCTGCTATAATTTGTGATCACATGTAATTGACAAGGAAAATGATTATAATTTCCACAATAAATCTTTTTATCTTATATTTAAACTTATTGTTGTTAGAGTGATTGTGTCCTGTGTATTAAAAGCATTCTTTTTTTTTTTTTTTTTTTTTTTTGTGCTGTCACAAGATTTAATAGAAAACAGAGCTCCCATACAAACAGAGGGGACCCAAAGAGGGTAGCTGTTGCCTGCTCAAATGCCTGAGTTTATATCCCAATCATTGTCCCTCCTGCTGTGCTCTCAGGTGATAGATTATTGACTATTTCTTTACCTCCTGTTTTTGCCTAATTAGCATTTTAGTGAGCTCTCTTTACTACCTGATTGGTCGAGTGTAAGCTAAGTTGGAAGCTCCATGTTTAAAGATGGATGCAGTCACCTTCCCAGCTAGGCTTAAGGATTCTTAATTGGCCTAGGAAATCCAGCTAGTCCTGTCTCTCAGTCCCGCCTCTCAACAGGAAAACCCAAGTGCTGTTGGGGAGGTTGGCTGATGACCATTCTAACTGCTTCCTGCTGAGCTGGGGCATAGTAGGGGTTGTGCAGTTGAGATTTCCTAGGGAGGGGTGCCTTCGATGTCATTAACATTGGAGCATGGGCTAGCAGGCCGGTCCAGGGGTCTGTGGTAGATCTTAGTCATAGACTGCATCTGGGGCTCCATTTGAGGAATGATTTGTAGCTTTACAGCTTCAATTCTGGAAGAGACAAACTTAACAAGGAGGTTAAAGATACAGGATCCAAAAAGGAGTAACAATATTATAGCTGCTAGAGGTCCTAAGTAGGAGAGAATCCAGGGCATCCATTGGCTGAGGGTCTGGTGTTTTGAAGCTCCTCTGCTCTATGTTGTATTCAATCTCGAATTTCTTTAACTTTCTTGGTGACGATTCTGGATTGATTAACATAACAACAGAATTCTTCCCCTAAAAATAAACAGGTTCCCCCTGTTTTGGCAGTTAGCAAGTCTAAAGCTCTTCGATTTTGAAGGACTACTGCTGCTAGGGAGTTAAGTTGATCTTGCAAGGTGACTAGTGAGTCGGCAACCCGTTCCATGTCACCATTTAGTTCTTGAGACAGTTTGTAGTAGAACTGAGTAGAGGTTGTGATACTGCCAATGCCAGTACCTAGTCTGCCTAGCACTCCTGCTCTGATAACAAAAGAAAGAATGGGTACTGTTTTGTTGCAGGGCTTAGGTATGACATAATTGTATAAATCTTGTTCAGTGTAGATGGTCATAGGTGGCACTAAGAATGAGAGGATGCACATAGATTCTGAAGAGCCATTCAAACAATGATAGGCTGAGGTAGGCAATATTCCTGAGGGTAAGCAGACTATGCGTGTGGGAGGAGTTACCCTCCTGATGTGTTGGGAGTTGGTTGTGTCTATAGTATTGCTAAATTTTACACAGGTGAGGTTTGAGGTATGGGTTATTTCCAGATTGGAAACAAGAGGTCCTACTAAAACGGAGGTGGTATTTATTTCTGTGCTGAAGTTGTTCCATTGTTCAGGTACAGGGATTGAAGTGTATGGCCTGAAGTGCAGGGGGAAGCACATCCAACACTTAGTAGGGTTTTGGGCCAAGGCCTCATGGAGCCCAGTGAGGGTGGTATTAAATAGGCTTACCAGGGGGGTATGGGTATGGAGGGTTTCATGTAGTTTTAAGAGAGCTAGTCCTTTGTAGGGCCTAGAGGTGCTGTGTACTCGGGTCAGTTGGGAGATCACTTCCCTTGGGTGTTTTTCTCTTGCCTGATCTTGAACTCCGCCCCCATCAGACATACTGGTATGGGTGAAGTAAGTCCAACAGACAGTGGCTCCAAGTCCTCCAGGACAAGTAAGATTAATCATTTTCCCTGTCCAATAATGAGTATTTGCATGCTTGCAAAGAGTGGCAGAGGTATAGCAGTTGCGGGGCATATGGGTGTGGGTGGTGAAGGTGGAGTTTCCCTTAGAAAAACTCCTATACGATGGGGCATTAATATTTCTGGGAAGCCGCATTCTCCATAGAAACTCTTGGTAAGGGGAGCTACTGGTTGTACAGCGTCATGGAGGGTGTGTAGTGAGAATGAAAGGGAGTAAGAAAACAGTAAAGAAAAAAATATGATAAGGGGCAGCTATGGGGATTTACGATTTTAGTTGCTTTCCTCACGGTTGTTGCTTGAAGAGCAGGTGCAGATCCTCTAGAGTTTCACAGGAATAGCTAGCATTGTCTCCTGGATTTTCGGGTTCCTTTGGCAGTACTCAGGGTTTGACCCGAGTGTGATGTATCCAAGACTCCACTCCAGTCACTTTAACCATGGTTGGGATAGATAAAATGACTGGGAAGGGTCCTTCCCAGGATGTATCTAGGGATGGGGAGTTAAAGGGAAGGGACTTGACTAATACCATGTAACCAGGGTGGAAAAATTCCTTTCCATCCTCTCGGTGACAGACTCCTTGTAATAGTTTTAAGAACTTGTTGATATTTGGTTAAGGAGGTGATGTCTGCAACTAAGTTGGCTGTCTCTCAGTCAAGCACAAGGTCATTGGTTAGGAAGGGCTGCCCATACAGCATTTTGTATGGGCTAAGTCCTGCTTTCTGGGGAGAGTTTTGGATTCTTAGTAAGGTTATAGGAAACAGAGCAGGCCATGCGAGGTGGGTTTCCTGGGTTAGCTAAAAGCATTCATTTATTCTTTGCAGTCCTGGACCGAGATGTTTAGTTTTAAAATAATATCCAATAAATAAGTAAACTTTGAAAGTTGTTATTCATCACAAGGTAAATTGTGGTTTTATTTTTCATATTGAGATTTATAGCTACAGGTCAAGATCAGACCATCACCTTTCCCCAGACACTCCAGTGCACATTTCTGTGATAGAGCAAATTTTCAAAATCACTTCCTTTTCACTGTAAATTTGAACAAAGGCAAGAGGTATATACTCTTTGTGGTGACATATTCCTGGTGAATGATGCAATGTCTCTCTGAATCTTCAGAGCCTCTTGATAAGGCCACTACTCCCTTGTTTTGTCATTGTGTTTACACCATACTGTGATCAAATCCATGTACATTTTCTTTTTTTATGTATATATTTTTATTATACTTTAAGTTCTAGGGCACATGTGCACAACGTGCAGGTTAGTTACATATGTATACATGTGCCATGCTGGTGTGCTGCACCCATTAACTCATCATTTAGCATTAGGTATATCTCCTAATGCTATCCCTCCCCTCTCCTGCCACCACACAACAGTCCCCAGGGTGTGATGTTCCCCTTCCTGTGTCCATGTGTTCTCATTGTTCCATTCCCATCTATGAGTGAGAACATGTGGTGTTTGGTTTTTTGTCCTTGCAATAGTTTACTGAGAATGATGGTTTCCAGCTTCATCCATGTCCCTACAAAGGACATGAACTCAACATTTTTAATGGCTGCATAGTATTCCATGATGTATATGTGCCACATTTGCTTGATCCAGTCTATCATTGTTGGACATTTGGGTTGGTTCCAAGTCTTTGCTATTGTGAATAGTGCCACAATAAACATATGTATGCATGTGTCCTTATAGCAGCATGATTTATAATCCTTTGGGTATATACCCAGTAATGGGATGGCTGGGTCAAATGGTATTTCTAGTTCTAGATCCCTGAGGAATCACCACCCTGTCTTCCACAATGGTTGAACTGGTTTACAGTCCCACCAATAGTGTAAGTGTTCCTATTTCTCCACATCCTCTCCAGCACCTGTTGTTTCCTGACTTTTTAATGATCACCATTCTAACTGGTGTGAGATGGTATCTCATTGTGGTTTTGATTTGCATTTCTCTGATGGCCAGTGATGATGAGCATTTTTTTCATGTGTCTGTTGGCTGCATAAATGTTTTCTTTTGAGAAGTGTCTGTTCATATCCTTCACCCATTTGTTGATGGGGTTGTTTGTTTTTTTCTCATAAATTTGTTTGAGTTCTTTGTAGATTCTGGATATTAGCCCTTTGTCAGATGAGTAGATTGCAAAAATTTTTTTCCCATTCTGTAGGTTGCCTGTTCACTCTGATGGTAGTTTCTTTTGCTGTGCAGAAGCCCTTTAGTTTAATTAGATCCCATTTGTCAATTTTGGCTTTTGTTGCCATTGCTTTTGGTGTTTTAGACATGAAGTCCTTGCCCATGCCTATGTCCTCAATGGTATTGCCTAGGTTTTCTTCTGGGGTTTTTAGGTTTTAGGTGTAACATGTAAGTCTTTAATGCACCTTGAATTAATTTTTGCCTAAGGTGTAAGGAAGGGATCCAGTTTCAGCTTTCTACATATGGCTAGCCAGTTTTCCCAGCACCATATGTTGAATAGGGAGTCCTTTCCCCGTTTATTGTTTTTGTCAGGTTTGTCAAAGATCAGGTAGTTGTAGATGTGTGGTATTATTTCTGAGGGCTCTGTCCTGTTCTATTGGTCAATATCTCTGTTTTGGTACCAGTACCATGCTGTTTTGGTTACTGTAGCCTTGTAGTATAGTTTGAAGTCAGGTAGCATGATGCCTTCAGCTTTGTTCTTTTGGCTTAGGATTGACTTGGAAATGTGGGCTCTTTTTTGGTTCCATATGAACTTTAAAGTAGTTTTTTCCAATTCTGTGAAGAAAGTCATTGGTAGCTTGATGGGGATGGCATTGAATCTATAAATTACCTTGGGCAGTATGGCCATTTTCACAATATTCAGTCTTCCTATCTATGAGCATGGAATGTTCTTCCATTTGTTGTTTCCTCTTTTATTTTGTTGAGCATTGGTTTGTAGTTCTCCTTGAAGAGGTCCTTCACATCCCTTGTAAGTTGGATTCCTAGGTATTTTATTCTCTTTGAAGTAATTGTGAATGGGAGTTCCCTCATGATTTGGCTCTCTGTTTGTTATTGGTGTATAAGAATGCTTGTGATTTTTCACATTGATTTTATATCCTGAGACTTTGCTGAAGTTTATCAGCTTAAGGAGATTTTGGGCTGAGACAATGGGGTTTTCTAGATGTATAATCATGTCATCTGCAAACAGTGACAATTTGACTTCCTCTTTTCCTAATTGAATACCCTTTATTTCTTTCTCCTGCCTGACTGCCCTGGCCAGAACTTCCAAGACTATGTTGAATAGGAGTGGTGAGAGAGGGCATCCCTGTCTTGTGCCAGTTTTTGAAGGGAATGCTTCCAGTTTTTGCCCATTCAGTATGAAATTGGCTGTGGGTTTGTCATAAATAGCTCTTATTATTTTGAGATATGTCCCATGAATACCTAGTTTATTGAGAGTTTTTAGCATGAAGGGCTGTTGAATTTTGTCAAAGGCCTTTTCTGCATCTCTTGAGATAATCATGTGGTTTGTCTTTGGTTCTGTTTATATGATGGATTATGTTTATTGATTTGTGTATGTTGTACCAGCCTTGTATCCCAGGGATGAAGCCCACTTGATCATGAAGGATAAGCTTTTTGATGTGCTGCTGGATTCCGTTTGCCAGTATTTTATTGAGAATTTTTACATCGATATTCATCAGGGATATTGGTCTAAAATTCTCTTTTTTTGTTATCTCTGCCTGGCTTTGGTATCAGGATGATGCTGGCCTCATAAAATGAGTTAGGGAGGATTCCCTATTTTTCTATTGATTGGAGTAGTTTCAGAAGGAATGGTACCAGCTCCTGTTTGTAGCTCTGGTAGAATTTGGCTGTGAATCCATCTGGTCCTGGACTTTTTTCTGTTGGTAAGGTATTAATTATTGCCTCAATTTCAGAGCCTGTTATTGGTCTATTCAGGGATTCAGCTTCTTCCTGGTTTAGACTTGGGAGGGTGTATGTGTCGAGGAATTTATCCATTTTTTCTAGATTTTCTAGTTCATTTGTGTATAGGTATTTATAGTATTCTCTGATGGTAGTTTGTATTTCTGTGGGATCGATGTTGATATCCCCTTTATCATTTTTTCATTGCATCTATTTGATTCTTCTCTCTTTTCTTCATTATTAATCTTGCTAGCGGTCTATCAATTTTGTTGATCTTTGCAAAAAACCAGCTCCTGGATTCATTGATTTTTTTGAAGTATTTTTTGTGTCTCTATCTCCTTCAGTTCTTCTCTGATCTTAGTTATTTCTTGCCTTCTGGTAGCTTTTGAATGTGTTTGCTCTTGCTTCTCTAGTTCTTTTAATTGTGATGTTAGGGTATCAATTTTAGATCTTTTCTGCTTTCTCTTGTGGGCATTTAGTGCTATAAATTTCTCCCTACACACTGCTTTAAATGTGTCCCAGAGATTCTGGTACATTGTGTCTTTGATCTCACTGGTTTCAAAGAACATCTTTATTTCTGCCTTCATTTTGTTATGTACCCCGTAGTCATTCAGGAGCAGGTTGTTCAGTTTCCATGTAGTTGAGCAGTTTTGAGTGAGTTTCTTAATCCTGAGTTGTAGTTTGATTGCACTGTGGTCTGAGAGACAGTTTGTTATAATTTCTGTTCTTTTACATTTGCTGAGGAGAGCTTTACTTCCAACTATGTGATCAATTTTGGAATAGGTGCGGTGTGGTGCTGAGAAGAATGTATATTCTGTTGATTTGGGGTGGAGAGTTCTGTAGATATCTATTAGGTCCACTTGGTGCAGAGGTGAGTTCAATTCTTGGATATCCTTGTTAACTTTCTGTCTCGTTGATCTGTAAAATATTGATCATGGAGTGTTAAAGTCTCCCATTATTATTGTGTGGGAGTCTAAGTCTCTTTGTAGATCTCTAAGGACTTGCTTTATGAATCTGGGTTCTCCTGTATTGGGTGCATATATATTTAGGATAATTAGCTCTTCTTGTTGAATTGATCCCTTTACCATTATGTAATGGCCTTCTTTGTCTCTTTTGATCTTTGTTGGTCTAAAGTCTGTTTTATCAGAGACTAGGATTGCAACCCCTGCCTTTTTTTGTTTTCCATTTGCTTGGTAGATCTTCCTCCATCCCTTTATTTTGAGCCTATGTGTGTCTCTGCATGTGAGATGGGTTTCCTGAATACAGCACACTGATGGGTCTTGACTCTTTATCCAATTTGCTAGTCTGTGTCTTTTAATTGGAGCATTTCCCCCATTTACATTTAAGGTTAATATTGTTATGTATGAATTTGATCCTGTCATTATGATGTTAGCTGGTTATTTTGCTCATTAGTTGATGCAGTTTCTCCCTAGTATCGATGGTCTTTACAATTTGTCATGTTTTTGCAGTGGCTGGTACTGGTTGTTCCTTTCCATGTTTAGTGCTTCCTTCAGGAGCTCTTGTAGGGCAGGCCTGGTGGTGACAAAATCTCTCAGCATTTGCTTGTCTGTAGAGGATTTTATTTCTCCTTCACTTATGAAGCTTAGTTTGTCTGGATATGAAATTCTGGGTTTAAAATTCTTTTCTTTAAGAATGTTGAATATTGGCCCCCACTCTCTTCTGGCTTGTAGAGTTTCTGCCAAGAGATCCACTGTTATTCTGATGAGCTTCCCTTTTTGGGTAACCCGACCTTTCTTTCTGGCTGCCGTTAACATTTTTTCCTTCATTTCAACTTTGGTGAATCTGACAATTATGTGTCTTGGAATTGCTCTTCTCAAGGATTATGTTTGTGGCATTCTCTGTGTTTCCTGAATTTGAATGTTGGCCTGCCTTTCTAGATTGAGGAGGTTCTCCTGGATAATATCCTTCAGAGTGTTTTCCAATGTGGGTCCGTTCTCCCTGTCACTTTCAGGTACGCCAATCAATCAGACGTAGATTTGGTCTCTTCACATAGTCCCATATTTCTTGGAGGCTTTGTTCATTTCTTTTTACTCTTTTTTCTCTAAACTTCTCTGCTTGCTTCATTTCATTGATTTGATCTTCAATTGCTGATACCCTTTCTTCCAGTTGATCGCATCGGCTACTGAAGCTTGTGCATTCATCACGTAGTTCTTGTGTCCTGGTTTTCAGCTGCATCAGGTCCTTTAAGGACTTCTCTGCATCAGTTATTTTGTTATTCTAGTTAGCCATTCATCTATTTTTTTTTCAAGGTTTTTTTCAAGGTTTTTAACTTCTTTGCGATGGGTTTCAACTTCCTCCTTTAGCTCGGAGAAGTTTGATCGTCTGAAGCCTTCTTTTATCAGCTTGTCAAAGTCATTCTCTGTGCAGCATTGTTCCATTGCTGGTGAGGAGCTGCGTTCCTTTGGAGGAGGAGAGGCGCTCTGATTTTTAGAATTTTCAGTTTTTCTGCTCTGTTTTTTCCCCATCTTTGTGGTTTTATCTACCTTTGGTCTTTGATGATGGTGACGACAGTTGGGGTTTTGGTGTGGATGTCCTTTCTCTTTGTTAGTTTTCCTTCTAACAGTCAGGACCCTCAGCTGCAGGTCTGTTGGAGTTTGCTGAAGGTCTACCCCACCAGACCCTCTTTGCCCGGGTATCAGCAGTGGATGCTGCAGAACAGCGAATATTGCTGAACAGCGAATGTTGTTGCCTGCTCGTTTCTCTGGAAGTTTCATTTCAGAGGGGTACCTGGCCATGTGAGGTGTCACTCTGCGCCTACTTGGGGGGTACCTCCCAATTAGGCTACTCAGGGGTCAGGGACCCACTTGAGGAGGCAGTCTGTCCATTCTCAGATCTTAAAAACCATGCTGGGAGAACCACTACTCTCTTCCAAGCTGTCAGACAGGGACATTTAAGTCTGCAGAGGTTTCTGCTGCCTTTTGTTCAGCTATGCCCTGTCCCCAGAGGTGGAGTCTACAGAGGCAGGCAGGCCTCCTTGAGCTGTGGTGGGCTCCACCCAGTTCGAGCTTCCCAGATGCTTTATTTACCTACTCAAGCCTCATTGATGGCAGGCACCCCTCCCCCAGCCTCGCTGCTGACTTGCAGTTTGATCTCAGACTTCTGTGCTAGCAATGAGTGAGGCTCCGTGGGCATGGGGCCCTCCAAGCCCGGCATGGGATATAATCTCCTGGTGTGCCGTTTCCTAAGACCATTAGAAAAGTGCAGTATTGGGTGGGAGTGACCAGATTTTCCAGGTGCCTTCTGTCACAGCTTTGCTTGGCTAGGAAAGGGAATTCCCTGACCCCTTGTGCTTCCCAGGTGAGGTGATGCCTTGCCCCTGCTTTGGCTCATGCTCGGTGTGCTGCACCCACTGTCCAACAAGCCCCAATGAGAGGAACCCGGTACCTTAGTTGGAAATGCAGAAATCACCCATCTTCTGCATGGCTCACACTGGGAGCTGTAGACTGGAGCTGTTCCTATTCAGCCATCTTGGAACCGCCCCCCTCTCCATGTACATTTTCTAGTCCAAGCCCGATGTGGGCTTATGAAATACTATCTAAAACCTGATGACCACTTTCCACAGACTTTCTCAGAATAAGAGTCTTCCCTCTTTCACTTTACTGGCTATGTGATCTCAGATGCTTGAACTAGTGGTCCCATATTAAATTTCTTTTTAAAGTTTCAGATTCAGGGGGGTACATGTGCATGTTTGTAATGTGGATATTACATGTGTAACCCACATTACTTTTATAATGACATATGATTCTCAATATAAAGTGCTTAGCACACTGTTCAGCACATAGAACACACACACTACTTTTATGATTATAAAATAATTAGCTTAGCTTTTTCCTTGTTCACATAAACTGTGCATTACAATTTGTCATAACTTTTCCCTGAATATTGCTTTCCAAATTCCTCTTTCTCCTTTAAAAAATGTTTCAGCCCCCCATATTGCCTATTTAGAGTTAATATTTGAATAAGTAGCCTATATATGAGACCACCAAGTAAGACCTAACAAGTGTATTTAAAAGCTTAGTGCCAGGACAGAGCTTAATGCAAAGCCCAGTTCTGGAATTTTTAATTCAAGGAGGTTTTAAAAGTGTGTCTGAGTTGATAAAAGAAAAACATCAGCCTAATTACATTTAAAGGAGTTTAATTGAGCAATGAACAGTTTGCAAATCAGGCAGGCTTTTGAGCAGGAGAGGCTCAGAGACTCCAGTCTCTGCAGTCCAATGCAGCCACGTGGTGGCAGATTTATGAACAGGAAAAGGAAAATGATGTACAGAACATGGAAGTGAGGTACACAAACAGCTACATTACAGCTGGCATTTGCCTTATTTGAACACAGTTCCAACAGCTGGCTATATTTGATTGGCCAAAACTCGGTGATTGGCATAAGTAGAGGCTAAGGTCTGTTTACACCTCCGCTTATTATATTCACGTTGTACGGAAAAACCTTTAGGCCAAACTTAAAATGTGTAAAGAGATATCTTTAGGCTAAACTTGGTTTAACAGAGTTGTTCATTCCAACTCAACATTTGCTAGGCTATGAGCTAGGTATTTGGCATCCACTCTCTTGTTTATTTCTCTGAACATCTTGTTTGGTACATTTTATTATTTTTATTTTACAGATAAAAGCAAAAACCACAACATCCTAACCTTGGAGAGATTAAGTGGCTTTATCAAGAGCTCACATTTAATCACTTGTGGACAAAGTGAGTCAGAATCAGGATTTTCGGATTCAAAATTCCAGGAAGAAATTCTGTTAAACCAGAGCAGAGAAATTAATATTTTGACAGATTCCAATCATGAACTTGATGAATTTGTCCTGGCTTATTGTACTTAAAAAATTATCTTTTTGAGAACTTGTAAGAATCAAGGGGAAAAAATAATAAAGACTTCTATGTAAGCCCTCTGATTTGAATGAGCTGTGACTAAGGAAAACATAGCTTGCCAGACATCATCTGGGGAGGAGCCGGTTTGGAAAGAGTTAGATCACAGTAGATTGATTCATTCAACTGAGTCATTCATTTAAGGTCTGAGCCATTTTTACTGGATTGGTCATGTAGATTGTGGCTCTTGCCCAAGTTGTCTTGATGAATCTACCTGCCACCTCACAAAATGTTCCATATTTAATTTAAAAAATAGCATTCATATATATTTTTTCCATTTACTTTCTTTCTTTTTTTTATTATACTGTAAGTTTTAGGGTACATGTGCACAACGTGCAGGTTTGTCACATATGTATACATGTGCCATGTTGGTGTGCTGCACCCATTAACTTGTCATTTAACATTAGGTATATCTCCTAAGCATTCATACTTTTAATCTATAAAATAATGTCTTCATTGTAGCAAGTTCTAAAAAGAAATAGAGATTGATTTTTAAAAGAGCTTTATATAAATCATACTATTCAGAGATATTTTCTTCTAGATTTTTCCATACCTATATAACTTTTACAAAATTCAAATCACCATATGCTTTTTTCATGTAACCATATACCATATACATTTTCAATGTCAAAGATTTTTTAATATGTTTTAGTTTATCTTAAAATAATATTATTTTTCTAATTACATAACCAATACACATGTATTGCAGACAACTTGGAAAACCCTAAAAAGCAAATAAAAATCACTGGTGCTCATACCACACCAAGATAATCACAGCGAATATCTTTCCTTACAGTTTTTTCCATGCATATATGTGCTTTGTGTGTAATAATACCTATCACTTTTGGAATGTGTCCTATGTACCAAATGCTATTCTGAAAACTTTTAATCCTCCGAACAACCATATGAAGTGGATATTATTATAATCTCTGTTTACTCTGGGGAAACTGAGGGACATTTGGTTAAGAAACTTGTCCTAGATTGGGGAGGAGCCAAGATGGCCAAATAGGAACAGCTCCGGTCTACAGCTCCCAGCGTGAGTGATGCAGAAGACGGGTGATTTCTGCATTTCCATCTGAGGTACCGGGTTCATCTCACTAGGGGGTGCCAGACAGTGGGCGCAGGACAGTGGGTGCAGCACATCGTGTGTGAGCTGAAGCAGGGCGAGGCATTGCCTCACTCGGGAAGTGCAAGGGGTCAGGGAGTTCCCTTTCCTGGTCAAGGAAAGGTGTGACAGATGGCACCTGGAAAATCGGGCCACTCCCACCCGAATACTGCACTTTTCCGACGCTCTTAGGAAACGGCCCACCAGGTGATTATATCCCGCATCTGGCTCGGAGGGTCCTACGCCCACGGAGTCTCACTGATTGCTAGCACAGCAGTCTCAGATTAAATTGCAAGGCAGCAGTGAGGCTGGGGGAGGGGCGCCTGCCATTGCCCAGGCTTGCTTAGGTAAACAAAGCAGCCAAGAAGCTTGAACTGGGTGGAGCCCACCACAGCTCAAGGAGGCCTGCCTGCCTCTGTAGGCTCCACCTGTGGGGGCAGGGCACAGACAAACAAAAGACAGCAGTAACCTCTGCAGACTTAAATCTCCCTGTCTGACAGCTTTGAAGAGAGCAGTGGCTCTCCCAGCATGCAGCTGGAGATCTGAGAATGGGCAGACTGCCTCCTCAAGTGGGTCCCTGACCCCTGACCCCCGAGCAGCCTAACTGGGAGGCACCCCCCAGTAGGGGCAGACTGACACTTCACGTGGCCAGGTACTCCTCTGAGACAAAACTTCCAGAGGAACGATCAGACAGCAGCATTCGCGGTTCACAAAAATCTGCGGTTCTGCAGACACCGCTGCTGATACCCAGGCAAACAGGGTCTGGAGTGGACCTCTAGCAAACTCCAACAGACCTGCAGCTGAGGGTCCTGTCTGTTAGAAGGAAAACTAACAAATGCAAAGGACATCCACACCAAAAACCCATCTGTACATCACCATCATCAAAGACCAAAAGGAGATAAAACCACAAAGATGGGGAAAAAACAGAGCAGAAAAACGGGAAACTCTAAAAATCGGAGTGCCTCTCCTCCTCCAAAGGAACGCAGTTTGTCACCAGCAATGGAACAAAGCTGGACGGAGAATGACTTTGACGAGTTGAGAGAAGAAGGCTTCAGATGATCAAACTACTCTGAGCTACAGGAGGAAATTCAAACCAAAGGCAAAGAAGTTGAAAACTTTGAAAAAAATTTAGTCGAATGTATAACTAGAATAACCAATACAGAGAAGTGCTTAAAGGAGCTGATGGAGCTGAAAGCCAAGGCTTGAGAACTACGTGAAGAATGCAGAAGCCTCAGGAGCCGATGCGACCAACTGGAAGAAAGGGTATCAGTGATGGAAGATGAAATGAATGAAATGAAGCGAGAAGGGAAGTTTAGAGAAAAAAGAATAAAAAGAAATGAACAAAGCCTCCAAGAAATATGGGACTATGTGAAAAGACTAAATCTGCATCTGATTGGTATACCTGAAAGTGACGGGGAGAATGGAACCAAGTTGGAAAACACTCTGCAGGATATTATCCAGGAGAACTTCCCCAATCTAGCAAGGCAGGCCAACATTCAGATTCAGGAAATACAGAGAATGCCACAAAGATACTCCTCGAGAAGAGCAACTGAAAGACACATAATTGTCAGAGTCACCAAAGTTGAAATGAAGGAAAAAATGTTAAGGGCAGTCAGAGAGAAAGGTCAGGTTACCCAAAAAGGGAAGCCCATCACACTAACAGCGGATCTCTCTGCAGAAACTCTACAAGCCAGAAGAGAGTGGGGGCCAATATTTAACATTCTTCAAGAAAAGAATTTTCAACCCAGAATTTCATGTCCAGACAAACTAAGCTTCATAAGTGAAGGAGAAATAAAATACTTTACAGACAAGCAAATGCTGAGAGATTTTGTCACCACCAGACCTGCCCTAAAAGAGCTCCTGAAGGAAGCACTAAACATGGAAAGGAACAACCAGTACCAGCCACTGCAAAATCATGACAAAATGTAAAGACCATCAAGACTAGGAAGAAACTGCATCAACTAACGAGCAAAATAACCAGCTAACATCATCATGACAGGATCAAATTCATACATAACAATATTAACCTTAAATGTAAATGGACTGAATGCTCCATTAAAAGACACAGACTGGCAAATTGGATAAAGACTCAAGACCCATCAGTGTGCTGTATTCAGGAAACCCATCTCATGTGCAGAGACACACATAGGCTCAAAATAAAGGGATGGAGGAAGATCTACCAAGCAAATGGAAAACAAAAAAAGGCAGGGGTTGCAATGCTAGTCTCTGATAAAACAGACTTTAAACCAACAAAGATCAAAAGAGACAAAGAAGGCCATTACATAATGGTAAAGGGATCAATTCAACAAGAAGAGCTAACTATCCTAAATATATATGCACCCAATATGGGACACCGAGATTCATAAAGCAAGTTCTGAGTGACCTGCAAAGAGACTTAGACTCCCACACAATAATAATGGGAGACTTTAACACCCCACTGTCAACATTAGACAGATCAATGAGACAGAAAGTTAAAAAGGATACGCAGGAATTGAACTCAGCTCTGCACCAAGCGGACCTAATAGACATCTACAGAACTCTCCACCCCAAAACAACAGAATATACATTCTTCTCAGCACCACACCGCACCTATTCCAAAACTGACCACATAGTTGGAAGTGAAGCTCTCCTCAGCAAATGTAAAAGAACAGAAATTATAACAAACTGTCTCTCAGACCACAGTGCAATCAAACTAGAACTAGGATTAAGAAACTCACTCAAAACTGCTCAGCTACATGGAAACTGAACAATCTCCTGCTGAATGACTACTGGGTACATAAAGAAATGAAGGCAGAAATAAAGATGTTCTTTGAAACCAATGAGATAAAAGACACAACATACCAGAATCTCTGGGACACATTCAAAGCAGTGTGTAGTGGGAAATTTATAGCACTAAATGCCTACAAGAGAAAGCAGGAAAGATCCAAAATTGACACCCTAACATCACAATTAAAAGAACTAGAAAAGCAAGAGCACACACATTTAAAAGCTAGCAGAAGGCAAGAAATAACTAAAATCAGAGCAGAACTGAAGGAAATAGAGATAAAAAAAATCCTCCAAAAAATTAATGAATCCAGGAGCTGGTTTTTTGAAAGGATCAACAAAATTGATAGACTGCTAGCAAGACTAATAAAGCAAAAAAGAGAGAAGAATCAAATAGATACAATAAAAAATGATAAAGGGGATATCACCACCGATCCCACGGAAATACAAACTACCTTCAGAGAATACTACAAACACCTCTACACAAATAAACTAGAAAATCTAGAAGAAATGGATAAATTCCTCGACACATACACTCTCCCAAGACTAAACCAGGAAGAAGTTGAATCTCTGAATAGACCAATAACAAGAACTGAAATTGTGGCAATAATCAATAGCTTACCAACAAAAAGAGTCCAGGACCAGATGGATTCACAGCCGAATTCTACCAGAGGTATAAGGAGGAATTGGTACCATTCCTTCTGAAACTATTCCAATCAATAGAAAAACAGGGAATCCTCCCTAACTCATTTTATGAGGCCAGCATCATCCTGATACCAAAGACTGGCAGAGACACAACCGAAAAAGAGAATTTTAGACCAATATCCTTGATGAACATCAATGCAAAAATCCTCAATAAAATACTGGTTAACCGAATGCAGCAGCACATCAAAAAGCTTATCCACCATGATCAAGTGGGCTTCATCACTGGGATGCAAGGCTGGTTCAATATACGCAAATCAATAAATGTAATCCAGCATATAAACAGAACCAAAGACAAAAACCACCTGATTATCTCAATAGATGCAGAAAAGGCCTTTGACAAAATTCAACAACCCTTCATGCTAAAAACTCTCAATAAATTAGGTATTGATGGGACATATCTCAAAATAATAAGAGCTATCTATGACAAACCCACAGCCAATATCATACTGAATAGGCAAAACTGGAAGCATTCCTTTGAAAACTGGCACAAGACAGGGATGCCCTTTCTCACCACTCCTATTCAACATAGTGTTGGAAGTTCTGGCCAGGGCAATGAGGCAGGAGAAGGAAATAAAGGGTATTCAATTAGGAAAAGAGGAAGTCAAATTGTCCCTGTTTGCAGATGACATGATTGTATATCTAGAAAACCCCATTGTCTCAGCCCAAAATCTCCTTAAGCTGATAAGCAACTGCAGCAAATTGTCAGGATACAAAATCAATGTACAAAAATCACAAGCATTCTTATACACCAATAACAGACAAACAGAGAACCAAATCATGAGTGAACTCCCATTCACAGTTGCTTCAAAGAGAATAAAATACTTAGGAATCCAACTTACAAGGGACATGAAGGACCTCTTCAAGGAGAACTACAAACCACTGTTCAATGAAATAAAGGACGACAGAAACAAATGGAAGAACATTCCATACGCATGGGTAGGAAGAGTCAATATCGTGAAAATGGCCATACTGCCCAAGATAATTTATATATTCAGTGCCATCCCCATCAAGCTACCAATGACTTTGTTCACAGAATTGGAAAAAACTACTTTAAATTTCATATGGAACCAAAAAGGAGCCCGCATCACCAAGTCAATCCTAAGCCAAAAGAACAAAGCTGGAGGCATCACGCTACCTGACTTCAAACTATACTACAAGGCTACAGTAACCAAAACAGCATGGTACTGGTACCAAAACAGAGATATAGATCAATGGAACAGAACAGAGCCCTCAGAAATAATGCCACATATCTACAACTATCTGATCTTTGACAAACCTGAGAAAAACAAGCAATGGAGAAAAGATTCCCTATTTAATAAATGGTGCTGGGAAAACTGGCTAGCCATATGGAGAAAGCTGAAACTGGATCCCTTCCTTACACCTTAGACAAAAATTAATTCAACATGGATTAAAGACTTAAACGTTAGACCTAAAACCATAGAAACCCTAGAAGAAAACCTAGGCATTACCATTCAGGACATAGGCATGGGCAAGGACTTCATGTCTAAAACACCAAAAGCAATGGCAACAAAAGCCAAAATTGACAAATGGGATCTCCTTAAACTAAAAAGCTTCTGCACAGCAAAAGAAACTACCATCAGAGTGAACAGGCAACCTACAAAATGGGAGAAAATTTTCACAACCTACTCATCTGACAAAGGGCTAATATCCAGAATCTACAATGAACTCAAACAAATTTACAAGAAAAAAACAAACAACCCCATCAACAAGTGGGCAAAGGATATCAACAGACACTTCTCAAAAGAAGACATTTATGTAGCCAAAAGACACATGAAAAAATGCTCACCATCACTGGCCATCAGAGAAATGCAAATCAAAACCACAATGAGATACCATCTCACACCAGTTAGAATGGCAATCATTAAAAAGTCAGGAAACAGCAGGTGCTGGAGAGAATGTGGAGAAATAGGAACACTTTTACACTGTTGGTGGGACTGTAAACTAGTTCAACCATTGTGGAAGTCAGTGTGGCGATTCCTCAGGGATCTAGAACTAGAAATACCATTTGACCCAGCCATCCCATCACTGGGTATATTTCCAAAGGAGTGTGAATCATGCTGCTATAAAGACACATGCACACGTATGTTTATTGCAGCACTATTCACAATAGCAAAGACTTGGAACCACCCCAAATGTCCATCAATGATAGACTGGATTAAGGAAATGTGGCACATATACACCATGGAATACTATGCAGCCATAAAAAATGATGAGTTCATGTCCTTTGTAGGGACATGGATGAAATTGGAAATCAGTAAACTATCGCAAGGACAAAAAACGAAACAGCACATGTTCTCACTCATAGATGGGAATTGAACAATGAGAACACATGGACACAGGAAGGGTAACATCACACCCTGGGGACTGTTGTGTGGTGGTGCGAGAGGGGAGGGATTGCATTAGGAGATATACCTAATGCTAAATGATGAGTTAATGGGTGCAGCACACCAGCATGGCACATGTATACATATGTAACTAACCTGCACATTGTGCACATGTACCCTAAAACTTAAAGTATAATAATAGTAAAAAAAAATTAAAAAAATAAGATTTTGCATTCCCAGCAGGAATGAATGTAAGTTTCTGTTGTTCCACATTCTCACCAGAATTTGATATTGTCTGTTTATTTTATTCATCCAAATAGGTGTGTAGTGGTATGTCATTGTTTTAATTTGTAGTCCTCTAATTTTAAGCAATGTTCAGCATCTTTTGTGTCCTTATATGCCTTTAATGAGGTGGCTGGTTAGATCTTTTCTTGATTTATTAACTGAATCATTTTCTTGTCAATGAATTTTTAGAGTTCTTAGTATATTTTGTATACAAGTTATTTGTCAGAAATGTGTTTTGCAAATATTTCTACCAATCTGCAGCTTGTATTTGCATGGTCTTAACATTATCTTTTGAGGAATAAACATTTTAATTTTAATAAAATCTAATTATTAATTGTTTTGCATGGATTATGCTTTTGATGTCTGTAAGCAATCATCACATAATCCAGGGTCACTTAGATTTTCTCCTATCTTGTCTTCTTGAAGTTGTATAGTTTTTCATTTTGCAATTTAGGTCTATGATCCCTTTTGAAGTTAAATTTTGTAAAAAGTAGTTCTGTGTCTGCATTCATGCAATTTGTTTTTGTTTTTGTTTTGCATAGAGAAGTCCAATTATTCCAAGAAAAAAAAAAAAAGAAACTTGTCCTGGATCACACAACTATTAATGGTAGAGGTGAGATTGGAACCCAGACAGTCTGTTTCATGGACTACACTCTTATTCCTGACACAAGACTGCCTCTCTCTGACCCATAAGAGACCATTCTAATTTAGAAACATATATTTAAAATTTAACACCACCATATTTCATTTAAGCTGACACCATCTATTGCAAGTTGCACCATTATTTTATGGATCACCAAGGAAGAAAAAAAAACTGCCAATTATAATTGTAAGATGCCATTGATTTTAATATATATTTCAATTTCAGAGATGTTAAGATGTGAAAAATGTGCTTTTAAGAAAATACAAAATCCCATATGTGATGAGTATTCTGTCATTGTTTTACAATACCATTTAAAAACACCATGTAGTATTGCATCAGGTACCTATACCCCAATTTGTTACAGTCCCTTATTTTTCCCCATTTTTTTCTAAACCAAAGATAATAATTAGGAATAATACTTTGTGGATCTAAATATTTCTATACATCTCCAATTAATTCCTTAGAATAAATTCCTGTTGTCTAATTGCTGTCAAAAAGTGCAGATGTTTTTACTCTTTTTCATATTGTGAGTTTGAGGGAGGAGATTTTACTGGTTACTATTCTTACTTTCAATATATATGTACCCATTTTACCTTACTCTTATGAGTAAGAACTTATTTTGAACTTTTTTCTCTTCTGATAAACTCTATTGTCCCCCACCCCAAGTGCCTTAAAATGAAAGCATTCTAGAGTTTACATTTGTATCTAATAAAGAAATGCCTTAAATAAACTTTCGAAAAACAATTTTCAAAATAGTTATAGGTTATATTTGTTGGGAAAAAAAGAAAGACATTTTAAATGATACTATAGGACCAATTTTCAAACTTTATCATGCCTTACAATGTTTTATTCCTATGACCCCCTTTTTTACTGCCCCATCCAACCTCCATCCCATTGTTTATTTATTTCAGTTATTGTACTTTTTGGTTCTGGAATTTGTCTTTGGTTCTTTTTATAGTTTACATTTCTCTGTCGAGATTCCCTATCTGTTCACTCATTAAGTGTCTTAGTCCATTTGGGCTGCTGTAACAGAATACCACAGATTAGGTGGCTTATAATAACAGAGATTTACTGCTTAGAGTTCTGGGAGGCTGGGAAGCCTGGAAGCAAGGCACCAGTAGATTTAATGTCTGGTAAGGGCCTGCTTCTTGGTTCAAAATGTCCATCTTCTCATTGTCCATCTTCGCCTCATATGGTTACAGGAAGGAGTCTTTCTCTGGGGTCTCTTTTATAAGGGCATTACTCCTATGTGTGAGGGCTCTACCTTTATGACCTAATCACCTCCCATAGAACCTACCTCCTAATACCAACACCATGGGGATTAGATGCCAACATACACATTTTGGGGAGACAAACATTCAGTCCATATGATTAAATAAGATCTCCTTTCCTTTACATCTTTGATGATGTTTTCTTTGCATTCTTCGGACATATTTAAAATAACTGACTTACAATCTTTTAAATCAAAAATCTGGGCCATCGTATGTTTGACTTCTATTGACCGCTTAAAATTTTTTTTTTATACTGTGGATCACATTTTTCTTTTCTTTTAATTAATTTATTTTGAGACAGTGTCATGCTCTGTCACCCAGGCTGGAGTGCAGTGACATGATCACAGCTCACTGCATCCTTGAGCCCCTGGGCTCAAACAATCTTCCTGCCTCAGTCTCTTGAGGAGCTAAGACTGCAGGTGTGTGCCACCACGCCTGGCTAATTTTTTTTTTAAAAATTTCTATGCCAGAGATTTTTGAATTGAATGTTAAATATATGGGAAATATGTCATTCTGATTCTAGATTCTGTTGTATTCTGAAAAGTGTTGATTCTTATTGTAGAAGACATTTCACTTGCTGAATCCTTTAAACTTGCCTAGACTTTATTTTATGCTTTACTAGTGCATATTTGTTGAAAATCCAAGTTATTTCCTAAGCCTCTCTAACTTTGAAAGATTCAACCTCCAAAATTTGTGTCTTTTGCAGATCATGTTGGGACTTAGTTTCAGGTTGTCTTAACATGTGTCTAGAGTATGTTTGATGAGAGAATGATCCTTTCTTTTGAGGCGTGGTCTTTTTGGTGTGTCAGACGCCTATCAGGCCTGCTAGCAATGCTTTCCACTATGGCAGTCCAAATTCCAGTAGTTCATGGAGCTGCTCTGTCTCCAGCTCTGCTTCACATCTAGTAACTCTATTCTACCCTCAAGCACAAAGCAACCTAATCTGCTGTGCCATTGCCATCTTGAAAGCTGGCTTTTAGCCAGGACTCACAGGAGAATATATGTATTAATAAATACAGCATGGTTTTCTGCTGTGGACTCACAGGAGTGTCCTCCAACTTGGACTTCTATGGCCCCTTCTGCACAGCTTCTTCATGTTTCACACCCTATCCTGCAGATTCTAGGCATTTTATTTGCTCTGAGTTATGATCTCTGCCTGCACAATTCAGCTGGAGCATCATGCTTTGCGTGGACTCCAGATCTTTATGCTATGGGTGGGAAATTGTTCCCAGGCAGCAGGTGGGAGCAAAAGCAATGATTGCCTTGTGAGTTTTGCCTCTTTTGTGACTGCAGCCTCGTATTGTCTCTGGTTGTTGCCTGCAAACAGTTGCTTCATATATTTTGTCTAGTTCTATAGTTGCTTACTGTGGGAAGTTTAGTTCAGTACCAGTTATTTACTTCATCGTGTGGAGAAATGTGTTTTACATAGTCTGAATTTGCATTGTTGAAAACTTACCCTGTGGTCTCATACCTTAGAATTATGCTCAGTGCCACTGTGTTTTTATTAACTCATTAAATGATCTTAAAATCTCTATGAGGTAGGTATATTTTTATCTCCATTTGATATATGAGGAACCTGAGGCACAGAGAGGTTAAGAAACCTGCCCACAGCCACACAGCTAGAGAATGAACATTTCTGGGCTGTATATGGACTAAGAAGTAATGTATATTCAGAGTGGCTTTCTTTTTTATTATCTGTTTTGCTGGGTGAAAATCTAATTTATTTTTGCTCTTTTGATAGCTTTTGAGTAGCTCAATATATGATAACTAACTCTTACTCTTCATTATTGAAACATAAAATTCCATCATTATCCTATTCAAAATTACTTCTGGAGAGGAGAACCAATTACAATTTGGGACCAGAAACCACTTTGAGGGATTATAATTCTTTCACTGAATGTACAGTCCAGGAGGGCAGTTAGCTATTCACCTGTTTTGAACACTACTATTTCCTCCTGCTTAGAAGAGTGCCTGAAAAGAAATGTGCATTTAATAAATATTTGCTGAAGAAGTGAATAAACAACATTCTAATATTTTGTTTAATTTCATTAAGAATACATAAGGACACATAAGGACCACATTTTAAACCTCCATTACTTAAAAGCTAATTATGCTTCTCTCACAAATATAAAGGATAACTTCTCTGTATTTCATATTTTTCACCTGCTATAAATTTTTGTTTTTTATTTAATTCTTTTTGATATCTTTGGCTTTACACAAATATTACTTCTCATGTTAGAAAGTGCTAATAACAAGTCTTATTTTAAGGATAATCTGAGATTGGTATCATATTAGAGACTTCTCACTGCTTTGCCTTAAATAATAATACAGATACAAAAATAAGTGCATTTGGACTTATCCAAATAAGTCCAAAGATAAGATAAGTGCAGCATAGTTACAAAATACATGCTGGCTTTAACAATTTATCCCATCTGACAGCTTTGAATTGTAAAGGCAGAGAACGCCTTTAATATTATTTGTATTTTTGACCAAAGAACTACTACGTTTGAGTAAGTTTTTCTCCTATGTGCCTTATCTTTTCAATAGTTTCTAAATATTACCGCTGTTCCATGGTGCTGGCTACTGAGGCTTTTTTATGAAAACTTATTTTCAAAGCATGAAATCCCAAAGGCCCCTTTGTCTAGGGATGAAGGGAACCCAGTGCATAGTTTGTGTAGTCACAGAAAGGAAAGCTCTGAAATATGGTCATGTACTTTTGTATTTGGGAAAATGGTCAAACCAGCCTGGGCCCACATAAGACTGGCAACTAAAGGCAGACAGTGTGAGTCTGTGTACATGTGTCCCTGCAAGAGTGGGGAATCCTTTGCAAAAAGATCCTCACATCTTGGACTACCAGTTTTGGAAGCTATCATCCTGTTAGTTTTTCTTTAACTTTCTGTCTTGTTGGAGGAAATGTTATTTTGTTTATTAATTGGGAAGAGGCTGTTTGGGTTACTAATAGCCAAAGAGTAAGCAACAAATGCTTAGTCAATAAGAAAATGGCATAAAACTAGATACACATTTACTTAGCAGCAGATGCATCTAACAAGATTATTTAGATAGAATTTGTAACACTCAGGATATTTTAGAAAAAAAATTATGGAAAATGATACAGAACTTTGTGACATTTTTTGCATAAGGTAAACAAGAAGACATGATAAAGAAATAAACATGAAAGAAAATTCAAATGAAACAGAGGCCTTATTAAAATGAAACTGGCAATATGTAGACAAAATCAAATCAAATCAAAGTAACGGGAATTATCCATCTTCCTGAGGACAAACAGCCCACACTAATCTTTGTACAAAGTAAGCCTTTGGACAACTAGCATTCTATTATTATCATTCTTTTCCACTTTGCATTTATCATATACAAGCCACATGAAGATGGTGGGTGAGAAAGTTTCCAAGTGTTGGATGAGTTTTGGAATCATCTTTGGCTCTTCTCCCTCACAGTTCATATCCAGCCCACCAGGAAGTCCCATGAGCATTATTCAAATTAAATCACTGGCCAGGCACTGTGGCTCACACCTGTAATCCTGGCACTTCAGGAGTCTGAGGCAGGTGGATCACCTGAGGTCAGGAGTTCGAGACCAGCCTGGCCAACATGGCAAAACCCTGTCTTTACTAAAAATACAAATATTAGCTGGGCCTGGTGGCTCATGCCTGTAATCCCAGCTACTCGGGAGGCTGAGGCAGGGGAATCACTTGAACCTGGGAGATGGAAATTGCAGTGAGCCAAGATTGTGCCACTGCACTCTAGCCTGGGCGACGGAGCAAGACTCTGTCTCAAACAAACAAATTTGATCACTTCTCACCATCACCGCCATGGCTGCTGTTAGGAGCTCCATCATCTCTCACCTGAGTTATGCAGTAGTTGCTTTCAAGGTCTCTCTGCTTTTACCCTTTCCCTTACCATCTCTTTATTAAATATTTAATTTTTTTTTTGAGACAAAGTCTCACTCTGCTGCCCAAGCTGGAGTGCAGTGACATGATCTCGGCTCACTGCCACCTCCACCTCCCAGGTTAAAGTGATTCTCCTGCCTCAGTCTCCTGAGCAGCTGGGACTACAGGCATGTGCCATTATGCCCAACTAATTTTTGTATTTTTAGTAGAGATGGGATTTCACTATGTTGGCCAGGCTTGTCTTGAACGCCTCACCTCGTGATCCACCTGCCTTGCCCTCCCAAAGTGCTGGGATTACAGGCATGAGCCACCGCACTCAGCCCCTTAAATGTTTAAAATTTGTAATATTTGTGGGTACATTGTAGGTGTATATACTTCTGGGGTACATGCGATGTTTTGATACCATCTATTTTTTTTTCTTTTTTTTGAGATGGAGTCTCACTCTGTCGCCCAGGCTGGAGTGCAGTGGTGCGATCTCGGCTCACTGCAAGCTCCACCTCCCAGGTTCATGCCATTCTCCTGCCTCAGCCTCCCGAGCAGCTGGGACTACAGGCACCCGCCACCACGCCTGGCTAATTTTTTGTATTTTTAGTAGAGATGGGGTTTCACTGTGTTAGCCAGGATGGTCTCGATCTCCTGACCTCATGATCTGCCTGCCTTGGCCTCCCAAAGATACCATCTATTTTTAATGCAGCTGTTGGAGTGATCCTTGGAAAAGTAAGCCAAATTATGTCACGCCTCTGCTCAAACTCTACAATAGTTCTGTTTCCCTTTGAGTAAAAACGGAAGTTCTTACAATGGCATACAAAGTCCTAGCCAAAGCGATCCCCAATATTTCTCTAATCTCATCTCCTACTCTCCTTCAATCATTCCACACCAGCCCCACTGGCCTTCCTGCTTCTTGAACGTGCCAGGTACCTTTCTACATCAAGGGCTTTGCTTGAGCTTTTTTTCTTTTTTTTATTTGCCTGACATATTCTTTCTCTAGACACTCACCAGATATCTACCTTCTTCAAATCTTTGCTCCAGTCTCACCTTCTCAATGATACCTCCTCACCCACCTTATTGAATATTGCAACTTGTCCTTCACCCTTGACCCCTGCATTTCCTATACCCCTAACCCTAATCTACTCTTCTTCCTCCCATGATACTTACTACTGTCTACTATGCTATATACCACCTAATATATTATTTATTACATATCTGTTATTGTTAATCTCTGCCCTGCACCCTCCCCCTCAATATAAGCTTCAGAAGGACAGAAATTTTGTTTTACTGCAAAGTATATCCTAAGGACCCAGAAATGTGCTTGGCATATAAGTTTTTGATAAATGTTTGTTGAATGAATGTATAAAACTTATTATTGAGATGAAATAAAAATCTGTGGCTGCTATGTAAATTTCTTATCAAACATTTGTTTAAACTAGTTTTTTTAATCATACAGACACATGGCACACAATTTGGAATGGACAAAAGGATATACAGTAAAATTAAGTCTCCTTCATTCTCTCCCTGGGTCATCTCCAGAGGAAACTAATTTCCAGTCTTTTAAATACTTCTTTTATAAATTCTTCTATGCATTTATAAAGATATGGGCATTTATAACTTTTTCTATTAATACAAATGGTAACATTCCATTGAGCTTACTTTTTGTATCTAATACATGTCGATGATTATTTTATTTAAGTACACAAATGAACTCTTTGATTCTTTTTAACAACCACATAGTGGTCCATTTATTTATGTACACTTGAAGGACAGTTGGGTGGATTCCCATTTTTGCTTTTATTTATAACGCTGAATGACCATCCTGTGCATGTGTCAGTATAGCTGTAGGATAAAGTTCTAGAGAAGGAAATGCTAGACCAAATAACGTATGAATTTTATTATTTTTATCTTTATTTTTTCAAGACAGCGTCTTGCTCTGTTGCCCAGTTTGGAATGAAGTGGCAGGAACACAGCTCACTGCAGCCTTGACCTCCTGGGCTCAGCCTTCCAAGTAGCTGGGACTACAGGCATGCGCCATCACACCTGGCTAATTTTTTTATTTTTTGCAGATATGGAGTCTTGCCTTGTTGCCCAAGCTGGTCTCAAACTCCTAGTCTCAAGTGATCCTCCCACCTTGGCCACCTAAATTGTTGGAATTACAAGCATGAGCCACCATGTCCAGCCATGTGGAAGGGGCTGCATTTGAATTTTGAAAGCTACTACCAAATTTTTTTCCATGGAGCTGCTGCCAATGTACACTTTCCCTAAAAATGTATGAGGATTTGTATACCATTACCCACACTGTGTGATATAAAAATTTTTGACTTTTAATTGTATTTCAAATTGATATAGGCTAATAGTAAAAAAAAAAAAAAAAAAAAAAAAAAAACCACTAAAATAGTACAGAAGATGTGAAATAGTAAGTGAAAGCTCCCAAGTCTTTCAGGTCCCTAATTTGCAACTCCAGAGATAATCATGGGTAACTCTTTTAAGCCATTTTAAATACATGTGTAAGCATTATATACATATGTCTATTATTCTTTTATACACAAGTATATACGTAATATGGTAATACTTTGCAATGAACTTTTTCTTATTTGATATCTTTCCAATCAACACATATAATGTTGCTTTTTAAAAAAGGTCACACAACAGAATACATACCATACTTTATTTAAACTATTTTGTGTTGATGGAAGTTTAAAATGTTTCAAGGTGTTTTTATTGCAAATCATGCTGAAATGAATGGCTTTGTATATGCATCTTTAATTGATCTGTTATTCCGTAGTGCTAGTACATTTCAAAAAGAATTATGAGATCAAAAGACATATGTATCTAAAATTTTGAATGCTCCTTTCAAGTTACCCTCTAAAAGGGTTGAATCCTATTCTTTAAATTAGATATTTTGCTTCTCTACATACTGTCATTCTTTATCATTGTTTGTTTTGTTTGCAGAGTCAGTATTTGTTCAACTGATGTGGAATGGTGTGTGTTCTAATGGGATGTGACTTTGGGAAAATACACAACCTTTTCACTGCCATTGGGGATTCACAACAATTTTGAGACTTTCACAAAATGCCATGTTTAGCAAACTCAGTGTATTTCAGATCCCCGGAGAGGCCTGCAGTACAATTGGCTGCCTAGGAGGAAGTGACAGCATTGCGCTTATGCTATTGAAGTTAACAGAGAACTTTGTTACTTTGAAGATTTTGTACTCATAGGTTACTCTCCTACGGAAATTCCTTCTCATAGGTATCCTTAAATTCTTCATTGTGACTCAGAGTTGCTATTATAGCAAATGAGTTGTCATGAATTTTGCATTATTGTGATCATTCTTAAGCATCTTTGCATGCTGCCTAAGCTCAGGAGACAGAATTATTTACATATATTTTCAATCTATTTTAGAAAGATATATACATGGCAGCCCAACAGCTCATTTATTCTATGGCCATGATAGGAAAGCCGGGCAAATGTAATGCTATAGTTTGCTTGTTTATTGTAGGTATTCAATGGAGTAAACCATAAAATAAATTACTGTTTATAAAGGTTTAAAAGTTGGCAGGCGCAAAACTCAATCGAGTTGTTGTTTTGTTTTCTCAGAGGTGAGCAAACTATTTATTTAGTGTCTGTGCCGATCTATTTTATTTGTCAAATGACTTTCCTTTGTTTAGTTTGGAAATTGTTTTCTTCCACCATTTTATAAGGAATAGCTATTTAAAGCATCCCAGTTTGTATCTTCTATACTCATAGGTACTGCTCCTGACAACTTAACAGGGCAGTTAGTTATTTGAATATGAGTCCAGAGAATGGAGAGTATAAGCAATTATAAAATATAATCATGTTGTTATGCTAATGATTGGGCAGCAATAAGATAGAACCAGCCAGAAAGACTGTGTACCTGAGATTCTGCTAAATAAGAGGAATCTGGAAAAAACTAATGTTCCAAGAAGGATGGAAGTCAAGAACAATGAGATGAGATAGGAGGACCTATGGCATAAATCTAAATTAGTGTTTTCCAAGTTTAAGTGATCACAAAATTATATGATGGCATTTGTTGAAAAACATAGTCCAGAATCATACTTTGAGACTCCAATTGAGATGGCCTGGGGAACCTAGGAATCTGTGTTTTGGCAAATGATCTTGCTGCAGATAGTCTAGCTACTGAATGTTGAGAGATACTCAACATCTGAAGAGTTCTCTCTGTCTGTCGGTCAGAGGTTCAACCAGACATCACTATAAGCAGGGCTGTTTCACTCCAAATCTAGACAGAGGATGTTTTTTACATCTGGTTTAACCTGCTGGAAGATTTGAATTATTCTTGCACATGAATCTGAACTGTCATGCAGAGATAGATCTAAATATTAAGACACCCCACATCTTACACCAAGCAAAGGTAAGATCAAATTAATAATTTTAGTTGTGTTGCCTGCCTTTGATGTTTGTGACTTGGATACAGATTTAACCTTTATTTATTTATTTATTTTTATAATAATAATAATAATTATTATTATTATACTTTAGGTTTTATGGTACATGTGCGCAATGTGCAGGTAAGTTACATATGTATACATGTGCCATGCTGGTGCGCTGCACCCACCAACTCGTCATCTAGCATTAGGTATATCTCCCAATGCTATCCCTCCCCCTCCCCCTACCCCGCAACAGTCCCAGAAGTGTGATGTTCCCCTTCCTGTGTCCATGTGTTCTCATTGTTCAATTCCCACCTATGAGTGAGAATATGCGGTGTTTGGTTTTTTGTTCTTGTGATAGTTTACTGAGAATGATGATTTCCAATTTCATCCATGTCCCTACAAAGGACATGAACTCATCATTCTTTATGGCTGCATAGTATTCCATGGTGTATATGTGCCACATTTTCTTAATCCAGTCTATCATTGTTGGACATTTGGGTTGGTTCCAAGTCTTTGCTATTGTGAATAATGCCGCAATAAACATACGTGTGCATGTGTCTTTATAGCAGCATGATTTATAGTCCTTTGGGTATATACCCAGTAATGGGATGGCTGGGTCAAATGGAATTTCTAGTTCTAGATCCCTGAGGAATCGCCACACTGACTTCCACAAAGGTTGAACTAGTTTACAGTACCACCAACAGTGTAAAAGTGTTCCTATTTCTCCACATCCTCTCCAGCACCTGTTGTTTCCTGACTTTTGAATGATTGCCATTCTAACTGGTGTGAGATGGTATCTCATTGTGGTTTTGATTTGCATTTCTCTGATGGCCAGTGATGGTGAGCATTTTTTCATGTGTTTTTTGGCTGCATAAATGTCTTCTTTTGAGAAGTGTCTGTTCATATCCTTCGCCCACTTTTTGATGGGGTTGTTTGTTTTTTTCTTGTAAATTTGTTGCAGGTTTAACCTTTAACAGTTGGTGTAGTGTTCACGTTTACTCAGTTGTTCTTATTTAAGAAGCTATGTTGGTTTTTGGTTTTAAGTCTAAATTCTCCCTACCCAAACATTTATTTGAGATGCTTCCATGTGTATTTCTTTCTTAGACTTACCATATTGTCTTCCAACTGAGAGCTTGTTTTCTCAGTAGGAATAGAAAATGATTTTAAGTCAGACAAACTGAAGGACTGGTGGTTGCATGATTGATCATAAGCGGGGGTTCCGAGCTCGAATGTCTTCAGAAGCTGTGTTGGAAGAGGGTGTGTGGAGAACACGAGTGTGAATCAGAAGGGTGTGGTAGAATGTAAAAACTGGCAAGTGGACAACCTGCCTAAAACCATTAAAAAATCAAATGAAGCATCATGTTGCTAAAACAAGGCAGGTCTTCCGACTACATTCTGCCTGCTGGCCTTCTGTCTATGTCCTTGATTTGAAGTCTTACTTGGTCAAAGAGTAGCCTCATCTGAGTTTGTTATAATTTCATGGTGACAGTATTCTAACACTGCAGTAGAATGTGGTATGCACATTAGGACAAAAATGACACAACTCAGAAGCTTCGGAGGTATATTGAGAAGAGCAAGAATGGGAGGAAGGAACAGAGAGGTAGAGAGGGAGATAGAGAGAAGGGGCAGAGAGAGAGAATATGCAGTTCATACCCAGTGCTTATTACCTACATGACTTTGAATAAGCTACAATTATTTTTCTTTGATCCTCTGTTTCATGCGTAAAATGGGAATAAAATATCATCTCAGGTAACTGCCTTAAATTTTAAATGAAATAATATTTGTAAAATTTTATACAATGCTTGATATATAGTAGACACTAAATAAAGTTTTAAAATTGATTTCATGTGGCAGAATGTACTGGGAATGTTCTGAAAAAGATATAATTTCCTCACCGCTGTTACATGTACTTGGTGATGTAAAATGTGATGTAGATATGTCTTTTCCTCTGCTCTTGACACAGCTAATGATTAGCACCTTGTCCAAGGCTAAGTTGGAAGTGTCAAAAGGAGATTTCTCATAGCTGAGAACAAAAGTAGATTACATTCTTTGGCTGCCAAATTCAAAGTCACACTCTTTCTGTTCCCCCCCTCCCCCATCATGCCCTTCTCCCTCTCTTTTTGTCAAATCCAGGGAAGAAACTCACCCCTTTTCCTGAATGACAACTCCATCCAGAAGCTATGGTGTGAACTGCTGCTCTGGGGTCCAGTATAGGCTTGGTGGACACAGTGGGGTCTCTATAAACCAACAGCAGGAGGCTTTAAGAAGGGTGCAGATCCTCTATTGTGCCACATAAAAGTGTCAGCATCAGCTTCCTCTGAAAGAGCAAAGTTTGAGTTCCTTCAGCCTTGAAATATTCCTGCAGCCTTGGAGCGGCTGCTTATTTAAATGAGGAGTGAACAGATCAATCCCCCCCCAAATCTTTTTTTTTTTTTTTAAACTAATGCCCTGTCCCCTCTCTCTTGTACATGAGCTCTATGAAAGAATTGGTCACTAATGACAAGGCAAAGGGAGCTGTGAAAAAGGTTGCTGATTTATGATAGAGATATTTGAATTTGATTATTTTTAGGAGATAAAGTTTTAAAAAATGTTTTAATTTTAAAATATTTATTCATTTACTTAAATTGACGGAGAAGAAATGTATATATTTATGGAATACAACATAATGTTTTGATATATGTTTATATTGTGGAATGGCTAAATCAAGCTAATTAACATATCCATTCCTCACGTACTTAGCATTTTTGTGTGGTGAGAATACTTATTATCTACTATCAGCAATTTTCCAATATATAGTCTATTTTTAACTGTAGTCACTATGATATGCAATAGATCCCTTAAACTTATTCCTCCTATATAACTCAAATTTTGGGTCTTTTGACTACTATCTTTCCAATCCCCCCATCCTCCAGCCACTGGCAATTACTATTTTACTCTCTGTTTATATGACTTGGAACTTTTTTACACTCCACATATAAGTGAGATCATATGGTGCTTGTCTTTCTTTAATGTTCTCCAGGTTAATCCATGTTATTGTAAATGACAGCACTTTCTTTTTGTTCATTCATCTGTTGACAAATACTTAATTCCCTATCTTGTGGATAATGTTGTAATGAAATGAACACGGGAAGGCAGATACCTCTTCAACACACCAATTTCATTTCCTTCAGGTATATATCCAGTAGTAGAATTGCTGGATCATATGGTAGTTCTATTTTTAATTTTTTGAGGAACCTTCATACTGTTTCCCAGGATGTACTAATTCACATTCCCACTAGCAATGTACAAAGATTCCCTTTTCTCCACATCCTCACCAACAAGTGTTAGCATTCATCTTTTTGGTAGTTGCCATGCTAACAGGTATGAGATATCTCACTGTGGATTTAATTTGCATTTCCCTGATGATTAGGGATGTCGAGCATTTTTTTCAAATACTTATTGGCCATTTATATATATTTTGAGAAATGTTTATTCAGGTCTTTAGCCCATTTTCAAATAAGGTTATTTGTTTTTTTATTATTGGGTTGTTTGAGTTCCTTATATACTGTGGATGCTACAATACCAAGAACACACAATGTGGAAAGGATAGTTTCTTCAATAATGGGTATTGAGAAAACTGAATATCCACATGTAGAAAAATGAAGTTAGACTCTCTTATCACACCATATACAAAAATCCACTCAAATGGACTGTGTAAGACCTGAAATTGTAGAACTATTATAAAAAACATAAGGGGAAAGCTCCATGGCCTTGGTCTGAACAAAGATTTCCTTTGGATAGGACTGCAAAAGCACAGGCAGCAAAGAATAAGTCTGTTTTTTTTTAAAATTATTATTATACTTTAAGTTCTTGGATACATGTGCCGAACGTGCAGGTTTGTTACATAAGTATACACATGCCATGGTGGTTTGTTGCACCCATCAACTCGTCATCTACATTAGGTATTTCTCCCAACGCTATCCCTCCCCTTGCTCCCCACCCCCCAACAGGCCTCGGTGTGTGATGTTCCCCTCTCTGTGCCCATATATTTTTATAGTTTAACTCCCACTTGTGAGTGAGAACATGCAGTGTTTTGTTTTCTGTTCCTGTGTTAGTTTGCTGAGAATGATGGTTTCTAGCTTCATTCATGTCCCTGCAAAGGACATGAACTCATTTTTTTTATAGCTGCATAGTATTCCATGATATATATGTGCCACAATTTCTTTATCCAGTCTAACATTGATGGACATTTGGGTTGGTTCCAAGTCTATGCTATTGTCAATAGTGCTGCAATAAACATACATGTGCATGTGTCATTAGAGTAGAATGATTTATAATCCTTTGGGTATATACCCAGTAATGGGATGGCTGGGTCAAATGGTATTTCTAGTTCTAGATCCTTGAGGAATCACCACACTGTCTTCCACAATGGTTGAACTAATTTACACTCCCACCAACAGTGTAAAAGCGTTCCTATTTCCCCACATCCTCTCCAGCATCTGTTGTTTCCTGACTTTGTAATGATCCCCATTCTAACTGGTGTGAGATGGTATCTCACTGTGGTTTTGATCTGCATTTCTGTAATGACCAGTGATGATGAACTTTTTTTCATAAGCTTGTTGGCCGCATAAATGTCGTCTTTTGAAAAGTGTCTGTTCATATCCTTCGCCCACTTTTTGATGGGGTTGTTTGCTTTATTCTTGTAAATTTAAATTACTTGTAGATTCTGGATATTAGCCCTTTGTCAGATGGATAGATTACAAAAATTTTCTCCCATTCTGTAGGTTGCCTGTTCACTCTGATGATAGTTTCTTTTGCTGTGCAGAAGCTCTTTAGTTTAATTAGATCCCATTTGTCAATTTTGGCTTTTGTTGCCATTGCTTTTGGTGTTTCAGTCATGAAGTCCTTGTTCATGCCTATGTCCTGAATGGTATTGCCTAGGTTTTCTTCTAGGGTTTTTATGGCTTTAGGTCTTACATTTAAATCTTTAATCCATCTTGAGTTAATTTTTGTATAAGGTGTAAGGAAGGGATCCAGTTTCAGCTTTCTGCATATAGTTGGCCAGTTTTCCCAACACGTTTATTAAATAGAGAATCCTTTCCCCATTGCTTTTTTTTGGTCAGGTTTGTCAAAGATGTATGTTGTCATTTCAGAGGCCTATGTTTTGTTCCATTGGTCTATATATCTGTTTTGGTACAAGTACCATGCTGTTTTAGTTACTGTAGCCTTGTATTGTATCATGTATTATATCATGTATTCCTAGGTATTTTATTCTCTTTGTAGCAATTGTATTCTCTTTGTAGCAACTTATTTGAAGTCAGGTAGCATGATACCTACAGCTTTGTTCTTTCTAATTCTGTGAAAAAAGTCAGTGGTAGCTTGATGGGGATAGCATTGAATCTATAAATTACTTTGGGCAGTATGGCTATTTTCACAATATATTAATTCTTCCTAGCCATGAGCATGGAAAGTTTTTCCATTTGTTTGTGTCCTCTCTTATTTCCTTGAGTGGTGGTTTGTAGTTCTCCTTGAAGAAGTCCTTCACATCCCTTGTAAGTTGTATTACTAGGTATTCTATTCTCTTTGTGGCAATTATGAATGGGAGTTTGCTCATGATTTGGCTCTCTGTTTGTCTATTATTGATGTATAGGAATGCTTGTGATTTTTGTACATTGATTTTGTATCTGGAGACTTTGCTGAAGTTGCTTACAAGCTTAAGGAGTTTTTGGGCTGAGACGATGGGGTTTTCTAAATATACAATCATGTCATCTGCAAACACAGATAATTTGACTTCCTCTCTTCCTGTTTGAATACCCATTATTTCTTTCTCTTGCCTGATTGCCCTGGCCAGAGCTTCCAATACTATGTTGAATAGAAATGGTGAGAGAGGACATCCTTTTCTTGTGCTGGTTTTCAAAGGGAATGCTTCCTGCTTTTGCCCATTCAGTATGATATTGGCTGTAGGTTTGTCATAAATAGCTCTTATTATTTTGAGATACGTTCTATCAATACCTAGTTTATTGAGAGTTTTTAACATGAAGGGGCATTGAATTTTATTGAAGGCCTTTTCTGCATCTCTTGAGATAATCTTGTAGTTTTTGTCATTGGTTCTATTTATGTGATGGATTATGTTTATTGATTTGTATATGTTGAACCAGCCTCGCATCCCAGAGATGAAGCCAACTTGATCATGGTGGATAAGCTTTTTGATGTGCTGCTGGATTTGGTTTGCAAGTATTTTATTGAGGATTTTTGCATTGATGTTCAACAGGGATATTGGCCTGAAATTTTCTTTTTTGTTGTGTCTCTGCCAGGTTTTGGTATGGGGATGATGCCTCATAAAATGAGTTCGGGAGGAGTCCCTCTTTTTCTACTGATTGGAATAGTCTCAGAAAGAACATTATCAGCTCCTCTTTGTATCTCTGGTAGAATTTGGCTGTGAATCCTTTTGGTCCTGGGCTTTTTTTTTGGTTGGTAGGCTATTACTGCCTCAATTTCAGAACTTATTATTAGTCTCTTAAGGGATTTGACTTTGTCCTGGTTTAGTCTTGGGAGGGTGTATGTGTCCAGGAACTTATCCATTTCTTCTAGATTTTCTAGTTTATTTGCGTAGAGGTGTTTATAGTATTCTCTGATGGTAGTTTGTATTTCTGTGGAATCAGCGGTGATCTCCTCTTTATCGTTTTTGATTGTGTCTATTTGATTCTTCTCTCTTTTTTTCTTTATTACTCTTGCTAGCGGTCTATCAATTTTGTTGATCTTTTTAAAAAACCAGCTCCTGGATTCATTGATTTTTTGAAGGGTTTTTTTTGTGTCTCTATCTCCTTCAGTTCTACCCTGATCTTAGTTATTTCTTGCTTTCTGCTCGCTTTTGAATGTGTTTGCTCTTGCTTCTCAGGTTCTTTTAATTGTGATGTTTGGGTGTCAATTTTAGATCTTTCCTGCTTTCTCTTGTGGGCATTTAGTGCTATAAATTTCCCTCTTAACACTGCTTTAGCAGTGTCCCAGAGATTCTGGTTCGTTGTGTCTTTGTTCTCATTAGTTTCAAAGAACTTCCTTATTTCTGCCTTCATTTTGTTATTTACCCAGTAGTCATTCAGGAGCAGGTTGTTCAGTTTCCTTGTAGTTGTGTGGTTTTGAGTGAGTTTTTTAATCCTGAGTTCTGATTTGATTGCATTGTGGTCTGAGACACTGTTTGTTATGATTTCTGTTCTTTTGCATTTGCTGAGGAGTGTTTTACTTGCAATCATGTGGGCGATTTTAGAATAAGTGCGATATGGTGCTGAGGAGAATGTATATTCTGTTGATTTGGGGTGGAGGGTTCTGTAGATGTCTATTAGGTCCACTTGGTCCAGAGCTGAGTTCAAGTTGTGAATATCTTTGTCAACTTTCTGTCTCATTGATCTGCCTAATATTGACAGTGGCATGTTAAAGTCTCCCATTACTATTGTGTGGGAGTCTACGTCTCTTTGTAGTTCTCTAAGAACTTGCTTTATGAATCTGGGTGCCCCTGTATTGGGTGCATATATATTTAGGATAGTTAGCTCTTCTTGTCGCATTGATCCCTTTACCATTATGTAATGCCTTTCTTTGTCTTTTTTGATCTTTGTTGGTTTAAAGTCTCTTTTATCAGAGATGAGGATTGCAACCCCTGCTTTTTTTTTGCTTTCCATTTGCTTGGCAAGTCTTCCTCCATCTTTTTATTTTGAGCCTATGTGTGTCTTTCCCCATGAGATGGGTCTCCTGAATATAGCACACTGATGAGTCTGGATTCTTTATCCAATTTCCCAGTCTGTGCCTTTTAATTGGGACATTTAGCCCATTTACATTTAAGTTTAATATTGTTATGTGTGAATTTGATCCTGTCATTATGATGCTAGCTGGTTATTTTGCCCATTAGTTGATGCAGTTTCTTTATAATGTTGATGGTCTTTACATTTTGGTTTGTTTTTGCAGTGACTGGTACTGGTTTTCCTTTCCATGTTTAATGCTTCCTTCAGGAGCTCTTGTAAGGCAGGCCTGGTGGTGACCAAATCTCTCAGTCTTTGCTTGTCTGTAAAGGATTTTATTTCTCCTTTACTTATGAAGCTTAGTTTGGCTGGATAGGAAATTCTGGGTTGAAAATTCTGTTCTTTAAGCATGCTGAATATTGGCCCCCACTCTCTTCTGGCTTGTAGGGTTTCTGCAGAGAGATCTGCTGTTAGTCTGAATGACTTCCCTTTGTGGGTAACTCAACCTTTCTCTGACTGCCCTTAACATTTTTTCCTTCATTTCTACCTTGGTGAATCTGCTGCTTATGTGTCTTGGGGTTGCTCTTCTTGAGGAGTATCTTTGTGGTGTTGTCTGTATTTCCTGAATTTAAATGGTGGCCTGTCTTGCTATGTTGGGGAATTTCTCCTGGATAATATCCTGAAGAGTGTTTTCCAACTTGTTTCCATTCTCCCTGTCACTTTCTGGTACACCAATCAAATTCAGGTTTGGTCTTTTCACATAGTCCCATATTTCTTGGAGGCTTCGTTCATTCCTTTTCATTTTTTTTTCTAATCTTGTCTTCACACTTTATTTAGTTAAGTTGATCTTCAATCTCTCATATCCTTTTTTCTGCTTGATTGTTTCAGCTATTGATACTTGTGTATGCTTCACGAAGTTCTCGAGCTGTGTTTTTCAGCTCCATCAGGTCATTTATGTTCTTCTCTAAACTGGTTATTCTAGTCAGCAATTCCTCTCACCTTTTATTGAGGTTATTAGCTTCCTTGCCTTGAGTTAGAACATGCTCCTTTAGCTCGGAGGATTTTGTTATTACCCACCTTCTGAAGCCTATTTCTGTCAATTCATCAAACTCATTCTCCAACCAGTTTTGGCAAGGAGTTGTGATCCTTTGGAGGAGAAGAGGCATTCTGGTTTTTGGAATTTTCAGCC
This sequence comes from Pongo abelii, assembly GCF_028885655.2. Lineage (NCBI taxonomy): Eukaryota > Metazoa > Chordata > Mammalia > Primates > Hominidae > Pongo > Pongo abelii. Next base: position 186,638,666 of record NC_071988.2, on the reverse strand, counting down.
TTTTTGCACTTGATTTTCCTCATCTTCGTGGATTTATCTACCTTTGGTATTTGCTGCTGGTGATCTTCAGATGGAGTTATTGCATGGTCATCCTTTTTGTTGGTGTTGATGCTATTGCTTTCTGTTTGTTAGTTTTTGTTCTAACAGGCCTCTCTTCTGCAGGTCTGCTGGAGTTTGCTGGGGGTCCACTCTAGACCCTGTTTGCCTGGGTATTACTAGCAGAGGCTGCAGAACAGCAAAGATTGCTGCCTGTTTCTTCTTCTGGAAGCTTCATCCCAGAGGGACACCTGCCAGATGCCAGTCAGGGCTCTCCTCTATGAGGTGTCTGTCCACCCCTACTGGGCTGTGTCTCCCCATCAGGAGGCACGGGGGTCAGGGACCCACTTGAGGAGGAAGTCTGTCCCTCAGCAGAGCTTGAGCACTGTGCCGGGAGATCTGCTGCTCTCTTCAGAGCCGGCAGTTAGGAATGTTTAAGTCTGCTTAATTTATGCCCACAGCTGCCCCTTCCCCCAGGTGCTCTGTCCCAGGGAGATGGTAGTTTTATCTGTAAGCCCCTGACTGGGGCTGCTGCCATTTTTTCAGAGATGCCCTGCCCAGAGAGGAGGAAGCTAGAGAGGCAGTCTGGCTACAGTGGCTTTGTGGTGCTGTGGTGGGCTCTGCCCAGTCTGAACTTCCTGGTGGCTTTGTTTACACTGTGAGGGGAAATCCACCTATTCAAGCCTCAGTAATGGCAGACGTCCCTCCCCCTACCAACCTTGATCGTCTCAGGTCAACTTCAGACTGCTGTGCTGGTAGTGAGAATTTCGAGCCAGTGGATCTTAGCTTGCTGGGCTCTGTGGGGGTGGGACCCACTGAACAAGAATGCTTGGCTCCCTGGCTTTAGCCCCTTTTCCAGGAGAGTGAATGGTTCTCTCTCACTGACTTTTCAGGTGCCATGGGTAGGAAAAAAAAACTCCTGCAGCCAGCTTGGTGTCTGCCCAAACAGCCTCCCAGTTTTGTGCTTGAATCTCAGGGCCCTGGTGGTGTAGGCACATGAGGGAATCTCCTGGTCTGTGGGTTGTGAACACCATGAGAAAAGCATAGTATCTGGGCCAGGTAGCACTGTCCCTCATGGCACGGTCCCTCATGGCTCCCCTTAGCTAGGGGAGGGAGTTCCTTGGCCCCTTGTGCTTCCTGGGTGAGACAATGCCCCACTCTGCTTCTGCTAGCCCTCTGTGGGCTGCACCCACTGTCTAACCAGTCCCAGTGAGATGAACCAGGTACCTCAGTTGGACCTGCCCTCTGAGTTGGTCTCACTGTGAGTTGCAGACCGGAGCTGTTCCTATTCATCCATCTTGCCTGGGAATGCTTTCTTCAAGATCTTAGAGGTCAGTTCTAATGAAAAGTTATCTTTATATTCACCAAAATGCAAATGAGAGTATCAATAACTAGAGATGTTCTCACAACACTAGCCAAATCCTAAATTAATGAGCTGGATAATTCATTACATTTAGCAGACTTCCATACTGTCGTGATCTAAATTGATCACTTCTAGCTTTTGGCATTGACAAATCAGTTCCATTTATTTTATAATATCTGCAAGAGTTATTCTTAGACTCCCTTATAATTTGTTAAATGAAAAGAATAATGGTAGATTTTTTTTCCTTTGGTTCACACCAAGTAACTTTAATATATCTCCGTATATACCATAAATTGAAATAAACTTACAAATAGCTGTTTTTACAAAACTCATTCTATGGAATCCTTCTCCCAAGAGTCCAGCAAAATGACTTTAAAGCTTAGGATTTTTTTAAGCATTATTTTTTCAAGTCATATAATTTACTATCACCTAGAGTTTACCTAATCATAGTGTGAAGATCAAATCCAGCTCACCACATGATTTTGTAAATAAAGTCATACTAGACAGCTGTGCTCATTTGTCTACCTATTGTCAGTGGCTATTTCTGCACTACAGCAACAGAGTTGAGTAGTTATGACAGAAATGACATGGCCTGGAAAGCTTAAATTATTTACTACCTAGCCCTTCAAGAAAAAGTACTCCAACACTGACAAATCACAAAAACAAGCAAGGAGAATTACTTATTTATACAAATTTATATGATACATATGAAATGTTGTTACATATATGAAATACATAGTGATCAAGCCAAGGATGTTTGTCACCTGAGTACAATGCATTTTTGTTAACTATAGTCACCCTACTGTGCTATCAGACATTAAATTTATTCCTTCTATCAAACTGTATATTTGTACCTTTTAACACCTTTGCCTTCATCCTCCCTTCTCCCCCCTCACTCACCTTTCATAGTTTTTGTTATCTATCTTTCCTCTCTCTACCTTTGTGTGACCAAGTCTTTTAGCTTCTACATATAAGTGGGAACATGTGATATTTGTCTTTTTGGGCCTGACTTATTTCATTTAAGATGATAACCTCCAGTTCCATCCATGTTGCCACCAATTACATGACTTCATTCTTTTTTATGGATGAATACTATTCCATTGCATGCATATATATATATCACATTTAAAAAATCTATTCTTCCATTGTTGGACACTTAGGTTGATTCCATGTTTTTGCTGTTGTGAATAGTGCTGCAATAAACATGCAAGTGCAGGGTATCCCTTTGGTATATTAATTTCTTTTTTGGGAGGTAGATATCCAGCAGTGAGATTACTGGATTAAGTGGCAATTCTATTTTTAGATTTGTGAGGAATTTTCCCACTGTTTTCCCTAGTGGCTATACTAGTTAACATTCCCACCAACAGTGTATAAGAGACCCCTTTTCTCTGCATCCTTGCCAACATTCATTATTTTTTGTAATTTTTATGTATTTGTATATTTTTTGTATATTTTGTATATTTTTTGTATTTTTTAAAATAGCCATTCTGACTGGAACATGATTATCTCTTTTGTGGTTTTGATTTGCATTTTTGTGGTGATTAGTGACACTGAACATTTCTTCATATGCCTGTTGGCCATTTGTATGTCTTCTTTTGCAAAATGTCTACTCACATCTTTGTCTACTTTTAATGGGATTGTTTGCTATTTTTCCTGCAGAGTGGTTTGAGTTCCTTGTATATTCTGAATATTGGTCACCTGTCAGATGAATAGTTTGCAGATATTTTCTCCCTTTCAACAGGTTGCCTTTTCACTCTATCAATTATTTCTTTGGCTGTGCAGGAAGTTTTTGGTTTAATTAAGTCCCATTTGTTTATTTTTTTTGTTGTTGCCTGTGCTTCTGAGGTCCTAGTTATAAACTCTGCCTAGACCAATGTCCAGGAGAGCTTTCCCTAGGTTTTCTTCAAGAATTTTTATAGTTTCAAGTCTAATGTTTAAGTCTTTAATCTCTCTTGATTTAACTTTTGTATATGGTGAGTCATAGTTTCATTCTTCTTCATGCAACTATCAAATTTTGCCAGCACTATTTATTGAAAAGGGTGTCCTTTCCCCAGTATAAGTTCCCATCAGTTTTGTTGAAGATGAGTTGGTTGTAAATAAGTTGCTTTACTTCTCGGTTCTCTATTCTGTGCAATTGGTCTATGTGTCTATTTTTATACCAATACCATGCAATTTTGGTTACTATAGCCTTTTACTATATTTTGAAGTCAGGTAATGTGATGCCTACAGTTTGTTTCTTTTTGCTATTAAGGCTCTTTTTTGGTTCCATATGAATTTTAGAATTGTTTTTCTTACCTTGTAAAGAATGTCATTGGTATTTTGATAGGGATTGTATTGAATCTGTAGATTCCTTTGGGCAATATGGGCATTAATGATATTTAAGAAAATTAATTCTTCTGATGAGCATGGGCTTTTTCACCTCCTTGGTTAGATTTATTTCTAGGACTTTAATTTTTTTAGATATTTCTTTCTTGGCTAGACCATTATTGCTGTATAGAATCACTACTGATTTTTGTACACTGATTTTAAATCCTGCAACTTTACTGCATTCATTTATCAAATCTAGGAGTTTTGGGTGGAGATGCTAGGTTTTTCTGATACAAAATCATATCATAAACAAAGAAGGACAGTTTGACTTCTTCTTTTCCAATTTGGATGCCTGTTATTTCTTTCTCTTATCTGATTCCTCTAGCTGGAACTTTCAGTACTATGTGGAATAGGAGCGGTGAAAGTGGGCATTCTTATTTTGTTCTGGTTCTTAGAGAAAAAGCCTTCAACTGTTCTCCATTCAGTATGATATTAGATATGGGTTTGTCATATAAGCCTATTTATTATTTTGAGGTATGATCCTTCTATGCCTAGTTTGTTGAGAGTTTTGTCATGAAGGAATGTTGAGTTTTCTCAAACACTCTGCATCTATTGAGGTGATCATGTAGTTTTTGTTCTTCATCTGTGGATGTGGTGAATCACATTTATTGATTTGCATGTGTTGATCCATCCTTGCATCCCTGGGATGAAACTCACTTGATTGCAGTAAATTAACTTTTTGATGTGCTGCTGGATTCAGTTTGCTAGTATTTGGGTAAGGATTTTTATGTCTGTGTTCATCAGGGATATTGGCCTGTAGGGTGTATGTGTGAGTGTGTGGATGTCCTGGTCAGGCTTTGGTATCAGGTTGATGCTGGCCTTGCAGTATGAGTTAGGGGGAATTCTTTCCTCTTCAATTTTTTGGAATAGTTTCAGAATGACTGGTATTAGTTCTTCTTTGTACATTTGATAGAATTTGCTGTGAATTCATCTGGTCCTGGGCTTTTCTTTGTTGGGAGAACTTTACTACTGATTCAATCTTGTTGCTCATTATTGGTCTGTACAGGTTTTCTATTTCTTCCTGATTCAATGTTAGTAGGTTTTGTGTCTTCAGAAATTTATCAATTTCCTCTAGGTTTCCAGTTTGTCAGCAAATAGATGTTCATGGCACATAGTTGTAATGTCTTCTTTTTTATTTTTGATTTTGTTTGAGTTTTCTTTCTTCTTAGACTAGCTAGTGTTTGATCAATCTTGTTTACTTTTCCAAAGAAAAAAACTTCTCATCATTGATCTTTTGTATTTTTTAAGTCTCTATTTCATTTAATTCTATTGTTATCTTTATTTTTTTTATTCTGCTAATTTGGAGTTTGATTTGTTCTTGCTTTTCTAGTTCCATGCGGTGCATTGTTAGATCATTAATTTGTAATCTTTCTATTTTTTGATGTATGCATTTACTGCTATAAACTTCCCTCTTAGCTTTTGCTGTGTCCCACAGGTTTTGGTATGTTATGTTTCCATTTTCATTTGTTTTAAGAATTTTTGATTTCTATCTTAATTTCTTCATTGACTCAATGGTCATTCAGGAACATGTTGCTTAATTTCCATGTATAGTTCTAAAGTTTCTCTTGGTGTTAATTTTTAGCTTTATTTCACTGTGGTCTGAAAAAAATATTTAATATTATTCCAATTAAAAAAATTTTTTTGAGAGTTGTTTTTTGACCTGACCTATGGTCTAATCTGGAGAATGTCCATGTGCTGATGAAAAAAATATATCTTCTGCAGTTGTTGGATAGAATGTTCTGTAAATGTCTGTTCAGTTCATTCGGTGTAAAGTTCAGTTTAAATCCATTTTTTCTTTGTTTTCTGTTTAGATAATGTCTGACTCTGAGAAAGGGATGGTGACGTTCCTCACTATTATCATATTGCAATTTATCTCTCATTACATCTAGTAATATTTGTTTTATAAATCTGGGTACTCCTGTGTTGCGTGCATATATATTTGAAATTGTTATGCACTTCTGCTGGATCGATCGCTTTATCATTATATAGTGACCTTCTTTTTCTTTTTTTTACTAGTTTTGATTTAAAGTCTATTTTATCTGACATAAGTGTAGCTACTCCTGCTTGTTTTTGGTTTCCATTTGCATAGAATATCTTGTTCTATCACTTTACTTTCAGTCTACATGTGTCTTTACTGGTAATATGAGTTTCCTATAAGGAGTATATACTTGGATAAGTTTTAGAATTCATTCATCTATTCTATCTTTTAAGTAGAAAATTTAATCCATTTATATTCAAGGTTATTGATATGTGAGACTCTATTCCTGTCATATTGTCCATGTTTTCTGGTTATTTTGTACATTCTTTGTTCCTTTTTTTCCCTTTTATTGCTTATTGTTGTGATTTGGTGGACTTCTGTAGTAGAACCATTTGAGTACCTTTTTTCTCCTCTCTGTGATTGCTTTACCAGTGAGGTTCATACTTTCATGTGTTTTTGTGATGGTAGATGTCATCCTTTTACTTCCAGGTTTAGGATTTCTTGAGCATTCTTGTTGGACCAGTATAGTGATAATCAATTCCCTCAGCATTTGCTTGTCTGGAAAAGAGTATTACTTTTTCTTCATTTAGGAAGGATAATTTTGCTGGATGTAGTATTCATAACTATCAGTCTTTTTTTTTTCTTTCAGCACTGAATATATCATCCCATTCTCTTCTGGTCTATACAGTTTCTGCTGCGAAATCCACTGTTACCTGATGTGGTTTCCTTTATAAACAACTAGATGCTTTTTACTTTCTGTTTTTAGGATTCACTCTTTATCTTTTGACTTTAGAAAGTCTAATCATGATGTGGCATGGAGAAGTCCTTTTTGCATTTTACCTGCCTGGGGGATCTCTGAATTTCCTGTATCCAAATGTCTAAATGTCTTGTTTGACTCAGAAAGTTTTCATCTATTAATTTACTAAATAACTTTTATAATACTTTAATTTTCTCTTTGCTCTCATGGATACCAATAATTCAAATATTCTTTTGCTTATGTTATCCTAAATATCATGAAGGTTTTGCTCATTCTTTTGTCTTTTTTCTTTATTTTTTTTTCTAGATAGATGATTTCCAAAAATCCTGTCTTCAAGTTCTGAGGTCCTTTCTTCTGCTTAATCTAGTCTATCATTGAAGTTTTCATGTGTTTTGTTTTTTAATGAATTCCTTAGTTCCAGAATTTCCATTTGATTCTTTTTAAAAAATATGTATGTCTTTGCTAAATTTCTCATTCATATTCTGAATTGTTTTTTTGATTTACCTGTATTTTTTCTGAATTATTTTGTATCTCACCGAACTTAAGTCAATATTTTGAATTATTTATCTTGAAGATAAACAATAAATTCTTAACCAGAATTTCTTTCTGGTTAAGATCTATTGCTGGAGAATTATTGTGTTCCTTTGGAAGTGTCATATTTTCTTGCTTCTTTGTGTTTCCTGTGTCCTTACATTGATGTTTGTGCATCTGCTGTAACAGTCACTTTTTCCTGTTTTTGAATTTATGTTCATAGGGGAAGTCCTTTTCCTGAAGATATGGATATGACATTGGTTGGCCAGGGCACTTTCACTTTGATTCTGGGTATGTGCAGTAGTATAGAGTATAATCTCTGTAGGATTTTGGGGGGGCATAAACAGCATCAGTGGTGTCTGTGATTTCCTTAGTGGGTTAGGGTGTGGTTACTAGCAGAGACTATGGTGAGGTTGTGCTGAGGACAGAAATGCCACGTGGGCCAGTCTTCAGTCCCCCGTGGTGGTAACAGTGGACTAAGCATGCCTGTCCTTGTGCCTCATGGGAGTTTCCACTGGTCACATTGTTAGTAGTTACCAGTGGGCAGATTCTTGGGTCTCCAGATGGCTTGCTCAGACGCCAATTATAGCAGCCATGGACCAGGTAGGTGGGTGAGTTCCCTGGACTTAGGAAGCCAGTGTGGTGTGGGCAATGACAGTAGCATTGGCAGGATAATTCTCTGGGTCCCAAGTGATGTACAATGATGTTGGCAGTGACTGCAATTAGCTGGGTGGGCAAGTCTCCAGGCCCATGGGTGGTGCTTGCAGGTAGTTATCAGCTGAGATGGTAATCGCTGGGAGTTTAGGCCCAGCCTCAGGCCCCTGAGAAGAGTGCTCAAGTGCCCAACATGGTGGATTGGGTTTGGCAATCCCCAGGAGTGCAGGCTATGTGCTCTATCCAAGAGGAGAATAAAGCTGGGCTTTGCAGGCTTATGCTCAGAACCTCCCTACAACCACCCCAGTGGTGAGATTAGGTACCAGCCATGGTGGGCAGGGATAGGGTAATACTCAGGTCACAAGCAGAGTGCTCAAGTGAGGGGCAATAGCAGCTGTGCTGAGGCCCTGCCATTGGGGAGAGTGGGGCTGACCCCAATGGCCATAGCCCAGGCTGGCAAGTGGGGAATGCGTATCCCTCTCATGTTCTAGTGCCAGTGGGGCTTGCCCCCTAGCCCTGGTGGTGATAACCTTTTCATAGCTTGTGCCTCAACCCCAGCTGCTAGAGTCCTTGCCTAGCTTACAACTAAGTTCCAGTGGCAATTTGCACTGGCATCAGAGTCTCACTCCCAGTAATGCTTGCTTCCCATCACCAGCAGCTGTAGCCCACATCTCACTTGCTTCTCAGCCCCAACTGCATGACTGCTCCAAGGTTACGCCCAGTTGCAGCAGCAATAGCCCAAATTTCTATAATACCTCGATTCCCACACTGCTGTGCCCCAGTGCAGTCTGCCAAAGGCTAGGTTTGAAAATGGTGCCCTGCTGTGGCCACATTAGGTCTAAGACAGGTCTCAGAAAGGGTGTGGGACTCAGCCTGAGCTCCCCCCCGGAGCAGTTCTGTTCCACAGCCTCCTAGAAGCTCCCTGTGTTAGTTTCATGGGTTGGGAGGCTTGGGGGAGGGGCTCTTCCGTGGCCAGGACTTCATGATTCTATGGTGGGAATGTGGGCCCCTGGGATGTCTCTCACTTAGCCTTTCCCCACTTTGTGAAGTCACTCCAGAGAATTGTTATTCCGTTGAAATGAGACAGCGAACTTCAAATTTGAGGTACATTCTTCTTGTATTAAACTAAGTGGCAAAATCAAGGTGACCAAATTGAGAAGAAAGTGTCCCTTCCATCAAACTCTACTCATTTTTAAAAAGCCTTATTTTTCAGAATTAAAAGCCACAAATATTGTGTCATAGATATGATCAGCAGGTAACAGAAAAAACACAGCAACAACGACAAAAGACATTTGAGTAGTCAAGTGTTTGGAGCTTTGAAGATTTCCAAACCCCTAGCTTTGCAAGTTGTTTTCCTTGATTCTATATTACTTCAGTCCCCATGCACCTAACTGCAATCAGAGTCATATTGAATGAGGATGTAGAGATGCATAGTTACTGGGCATGCAAAAGGCTAAAATTGAGCAAGTTTGAGTCAGATGGTAGCTGGAATTTGCAGCTAAAACAACTTGGCCTGAGGCTGTCAGGGCCAAACAGTACAGTTCTTAAAATGTAATTCCTGAAAGAACTTACTCTTTATCAAGAAGTCAAAGTAGAAATTAGGCTAACCACTCTTCTGTTCCATCTAGTGATTCTGCCCAGTATAATTTCTTGCAAACCATGTGCCAGATTGTCTATCTGCCAAGGCACACTTGAACTCACGTTCTAACTGTCAAATGAGTTTGTGATTTCAGGGTAAAATACAGGCTGGAATTCTTGGCATTGGCACTATCCACTTAGCTCCAAGTGACCATGGGCTATTGTATAATTTTGGTGTGTATTTGCACACTCTTCTAAGTGCATTCAAAACTCACTGGAACTAGCATTGTTATTAAAACAATTCACTGAAGAGACAGAGTTCTAACCAAATGTATTTTTTGTTTCATTTCAAATATACTAAACTTAGTAAAAAATGTTCAAATCATTGCTTAATCTTCCTGGTGCTTAATCACTGCTTAATCTTCAGGGTCAGTTTTAAAATGTTTCTGTATAGCGTAGCATCTGCAAGAATGTGAAAGATTCAAACTTTGAAAATAAGGAACCAATTACATCCAAGAGGAGAAAATAGAGCCAAACCTTGGCGGTAGTTCAGTTTATCACTTCCCTAATAAGACTTTTAAAACCATTTCATGTTTTTTTTTTTTTTTTTTTTTTTTTTTAATAGAGATACTGACAGCTCGTGTACTTTTGTTTGGCACTTATAGTGGGAGCAAGGAGAATTTATTAAAGAATAAAGATGTTTTTCATTTACTTAAAAGGAGCAGGTGTTAACTTAGGCTTCCAAAATTCTTTGGAAAATGGAAATATCCTATGGAAATTCACAGAGTCCTGAAAATCAAAATATAATAATTTTATATCTACTTGACACAATTTTTGAAAATTCTAATGCCTTGGAGGTGCACTGTAAATGCACTGGGCTAGGAACCAGGAAATCGTCAGTTTTGCTTCAGGTCCCACACTATCTCTCTTTATGACTTGAGACAAATAGCTTTGCCCCTCTGAATCTCAGATCTACCATTTGTTGATTGCAAAGATCCCTTTCAATTGTAAAGTGTTACATCTGAATTTATATTAATGTGAAATAAGTGTGGGATTTGAAAAATACAAGTCTGGTGTCATCTCTGCACATCTTCCACAATGCAAAACAAGGCAGAGACAATAAATCTGTAATTACATTAATCTACTGGTTAATGACTAATCATATAAAATTATTGGGCCAATGAAAAAGATTAGTAAAGTCTCTAATCTGATGTTAGAAACTTCTCTACCATTTAATTAATTTTTAATTTTATGGATACATAGTATATATAATTATGGGGTATATGTGATAGTTTAATACAAGCATGTGTAATAATCACTTCAGGGTGAATGGAGTATCCATCATCTAAAGCATTTATCCTCTGTGTCACAAACAATTCGATAAAAATATAGAACACTTCACAAATGTGCATGTCATCCTTTGCACAGGGACCATGAAAAACTTCTCTGTATGTTTCAGTTTTAGTGTAAGTGCTGCTGAAGTGAAGACTCCACTTTTTAATTGTTCATTTCTATTGAAGATATTTTCAAGGCAACTGCATAGGCAGCAGTGTGGAGGCGATCAGGAATAGACATTATTATTAACCATTAGAATAGGCTGGCTAAGAAACTTGATCAATGAATCTTATTTCTATGTCTTAGCACAGCTAAATCTGCAGCTCATGCCAATGGCTTGATACCTCCTTCAAGGTAATTAAATGATTTCCAAATAATCTAATGACTGTTTCAACTGCCAACCATTATTGAAAAGAAGAAATATGCTTCTGTGCAAACTAGCATTAAACTTATTTTGGTTTAAAGATATATTTTTCTCAAACTGAGCAAATTTTTAAAAATCAAGAATTGTCTTTTCTAGTTTATGAAACCACTTCTCCCAAGTGTAACATCGGCTGTGAATCTATCTAAAATAGTGAGCTGATAGTCTCAAATAAGTTTCTTGGGTCAATTTGCCACTGCAACCCACTATACTGTTACATTCAGGCAGAACAGGCTAACTACAGTTAAGTGTTTCCAATTATTCTCGTTCTTCCTGCACATTTTATTTACCTTTTGATGCCTTTTATCTCCCAGCAACATGCAAACCTATAAGGCAGAGAATGTGGTAAATATTTCTTGAGTAGCTTGTCAGGTTCACTTTTGAAGAAGACCTTAGAAACAGCTATGCCTTATTGGTATGCAGCTATGTCAAACTGAGTGGTTTTAATTTTTTTCTTTTACTACTGAATACCAACAAAAGTGTCTGGTGCTATTAGCAACGAATTATGCTGCCCATAACTTATAATTAGAAGAATATTAGCATTTTCACTCCTTGCTTCTAACCAAAATATTTGATTCCTAAGTTATTAGTATAATAATATTGAAAATTAGTATGGTATAATTGGAGTACAGTGACATGTTCACATTTAAAAAATCCTCATCCTTTTTATATTCCCTAGATAAAATTTTCTGCAGAGTCTTCAGTAATTCATGCATATGACCCCATGTAAAATTTCCTTGGCAGGGAAATTCAGAGTTTAAAATGGCTTTTTCCTATAGAAAGTTATAAATTTAAACCTTGTTGTCCTGTTGAAGTTGAATGATAATTAGAAATCTAATTAGTACAGTCTTTTCTTGGTATAATACACATGGCTATGACAAAATAGTGATGCAAACTACTGTTTTTAATGTTACTTGTTGACTTTTATCTTGAAATAAAAATGCATTTTTACTGATATTTATTTGTATGTGATTCTCAGCATAAGATCAGTTTTAAATATGACTGCAATCATTTGAGATTTTTCCTACAGGGAGCTTAACAGCTTGAATTAACAAGCTTTAATGTAAGCACCACAATAATGAATAAAATATTGTCCCATGCAGACTCACAGAGCAAATATGTATATACATATATATAATTTGTGAAATATATATATGTGAAAGGGATATTTGAGACAATTAGAACTATAATAATGATCCTTTTATTAGTTAATAATCGGTAGCTCACTTGCGTGCTAACTCTCTACAATGAACTGGTTGCTCAGCAGATGGGTTTTGGATGACTTGGATTCATGAGTCCTTGCCTATCTTCCCAGCTCCTTCCTGATCGTGGGCCTTTTGAAGGAGTGGGTGGAAACAACCTCGAATAGCTTCTTACCTAGGGAGAAAAGACATAAAATCCACTTTGTGTATTTGTCCAACAACAACTAAGAGCAGAAGAATCAGTGGTATATAGACTATACACAAAAGCCAACCCAAAATAACATCCTCCTCAATTTCCAGATGTCTTTTCAGTTTTTGACTTTAAGTGATGCCCTCCATAGTTCCAGCAGGTTTTCAGGAGGCCAAACAGGATTCACATCTCCATACAAACGTCACTCTTAACAGTATTTCTCCAGGTCGGAAAATTCGAGTTTTCTTATCTCCTCCTTTCATCCTGTGTCTCCTCCACACTTTCACAAACAAAACATCCCTGAAGAGATTCTAAATAGAATTTCCTCGGGAGACAGTGGTGGTTTGGCCAAGCAGATTGGAAGCCTGTGCTCAGTGACGTGCTCACCAGGGCACTTGAAGAGAAAGCATCCTACTATGTGACAAAGAAAAAGACTTGGAGCTAAAGGGACTGTGAAGGCGGTCTTTAGAGTCAAACTGTATCAACCCATTTTAACTAAAATTTCAGACACCAGAAAATAGAACTGCTTTTTTAAAACTAAGAATTGAACCACAGTATCTGTACAAAAAATGTGATCATTTAAGCAATAGTACAAGGAGTCTGGTGATGTACTAAGTGTGAGTATTAAAAAAAAATTTTTCTGAAACTCTTTCTTGACTTAGTGCCCAGGCGCAATGTGGACAGAAGGGAGAGATCCCATAGCCTCTTAGCCATGCCATATTGGCATGGGTTTTTGCTAGTTTGCCCAGTCTTCCTTCAGCTTCTCATGTTTTGTTCAGACCCAAAGGTTCTGCTGACTTCAAAGGGAATTTCATATGAAGCAGGATGAAAACGGCAGAGGCGGGGGGGACTGTGAATTTCAAATTGAACTGTGGAGAATAAAATATTTTTAGCAAGACACAAGATAATGGATTTTTTTTTCATTTGAGAAGAATGATATTTTTCTTCTTTGTTTATTCTTACCAACATAAAGCACAATCTCTGTTCCTACAGTGAAGAGTCTTGAATATGTCTTTTTTTCTAAATAAGCATAGTGAAAGGTTGTGGTTTCCCTAGCAACAGATGACTTCTTTCTATATTTTTCTCTTTGGGGAAAAAACACACTTTGGCTTTATAAAGAGCCTTTCATTCTGGGTATCAAAGCATTTTATGGCCAAATTGTCACCCTGCCCCAGCAAAGCAGATGAATAACAACCTCCCCACTTTATAGATGGGGGAGGAAAATGGCAGCTGGAAGTAACAGCTGCAGTGAGAATCATCTGCAGCTCTGTGAGATCTTTACCAAGGGAGTATGGCAGAAACACCCTAAAGTGACTCAAAATAATTCATGCCCCTGAATGATTCCCTCCCCTTGAGTGTAGGTGGGACCTGTGACTTGCTTCTAACAAATAGAATATAGCAAAGGTGGTAAAATGTCATGCCTTTGCTTAGGTTACATTACATAAAACTCCATCATAGCACATTGGAGAGGGGGGACTACTGCTGCCCTTCAAGAAGCCAATAGCCATGTTGTGAACACCTATGAAAAGGGCCATGCGAAGTCCTTTTGGAGATGAGAGCAACTTTCAGCCAACAGCCAGTAAAAAGCTGGGACTCTCAGCCCTACAGGTGCAAGGAAATTAGTTTTTCCTACAGCTTGGGAGAGGACACCAAGCTCCAGAAAGGAACAAAGGCCAGCTGACACCCTGATTGCAGATTTTAAGACTCTGAGCAATGGTGCCAGATAAGCCGTAGCAAGTCTCCTGACCAGTGGAAACTGTGAGATAATAAATGTTTTAAGCCAGTAAGGTTGTTATGCAGCAATAGATAACTAGTAGAGGGGGCTATGCAAATGGATAGTTGTTAAGCTGTCTAGTGAGAAGTTAGAAGACAATAAAAAGGAGGGTAATAGGATAAAGACTTGGAAGACAGATCCACATAGGATTATATTCAGATTTGGCACTTAATATCTTACCCTTTTTAAACCACAATTCCTTCATTTGCAGAATGGATAATACGTACCTCTGCAAGCTACGATAAGGATGAAAAATTATGACTCCAAAAGTATCTGGCATTGTGCCTGTCACATTGTATGTGTGCAATAAATGATAGCTAGCAGTAGATATAGTTATAACATGAAAAGAATTTTGACCCTGTTTCTAGAGCTCTAGTAATTGCTACATGAACAGAGGGTATTTTTAAAGCTAGTATTCCCCTAATAAGAAACATCAGTTGATGGGATGAGGTCAATTGAGCAGTTCAAGGAAGAATCTCACCTTTCATCCCATTGGGAGCTCACAGTACCTAGAGCAAAGGTGGCAGAATTGACAGGCTTAATCTGTTTGGAATCTTGGCAGTAGAAAGCCTCCTGCTTGTATGGTGGCTTCTCTTGTGTTCTGTTTATCTTATTCTATTTTAAGGGATACACTGAGGACATTGCCTAGGATCACAATATTGTGAGGCATTTGGATGCTGGAGAATGAGCCATTGCTGGCCAGTTATCCTTGGATATACCCAAATGGATTATCCATCCATAGAAGTTCCTGTGAGGAGACAGGGGAGAGGAACGAATGGAGGAGGAGCAGAGATGAGTGCAGAATCATAGAAGATGCAGAATGAGAACAAGGAAGATGTCACTTTTATGGCTAGAGTGTGCCTTGCATGGGCAAATAGCTGCCTAAAACATGAGATATGAGCTTAGACAGGTATAACTCTGGGTTGTAAAAAACAAGAGATATGACTCAAGGAAGGGGGTTACCTAAATGTGAACAGTTCTGTGGTTAATCAGAAGCCTGCTGCCAAGGTTTTGGGTTTTCTCTGCCTCTAATATAGGTTTCAAGAAATAAGATAAGCTCACGGTTCTGACTGGATCCTGGAAGTAGCCTGACCTCCTTTAATATGTAGAAAATATGAGAGTCTCCCTCACCTCCCTCCCTGAACTAGAGTTTGCTCCTAGAGTGGCCAAGTGCAAGATGCCTTCAGTAGACAAAGAATTGTCACCTAGCAACAATTTATCACATCACTTCTTTGGGAAGATTCATTTGTAGTTACGAGATTTGCATAGTTAAATTTGTAAACTTTGTGATTTATATATGTTTTTTCATCCATGAATTCACAGAGGCATACATCTTTAAATAAATGGAAAACAAATTGGTGTATGCAATAAATACCCTTTTCTACTAACAGTGCTTAAGACATGTAATGTAACTAAGCACTCAAGAGATTAGGTGCCCTGCCCAAAGCCATTTAAAATATAAAAACAATGTGAACCTCTAAAAAAAAAGAAAAATTCTAATTTTTCTCCATGACCAGGGCTTAAATGCTATTTTTTCTTGATTTGCAATATCAAATTTTGCAAAAATTTCCCTCTCCTCTCTTTTAGGTCCCATGCTTTGCCAGTTCCCTAAGCTTAGCTCAGGATCTTACATGCCCTAGAAGCTGAGACTAAGAATGCACTCTGTGCAAGTGATTTCAAGACAGCTCTTCTAGGAGGAACCTGTAAGGAAGTGAAGGAAGCAGAGTAGGGGTCCGGGAAGAAGAGCGACAAGGATGCAAGTTCAGCTGGACACTAGCTTCAGGCTGAGCCCGTGAGGAGTTCTGGGGCCTGAATGGTAGCCCACAGACATTCCAGCTCTAGGTGAGGCAGCTGGAATTTTGTTCTGCATATCAGCCATTGGCTGCAGTTGTGGGCTGCTCCTGAGTCAGGAATAACCATCCAAGAATGTTTAAGCTAAGTGGTTCCCACTGGTGAATAAGAAATCTCCAGAGATGAGTACCGCTCACAGCCATAAGTCCTTACCAGTCAACACTGTAAGCAACTGGAGGACGGATATACCAGTCCAGGAAGGGCGAATCGGGGTAGGAAACTAGGAGCTCTCATTACATTCAGCATGCTTATTGGGGATTCAGCACTATCTACTTCATAGTGAGACCTTCTTTAAAGACTCCCAGACAAATAGAGTACATAATTATTTACATCATGTGGTTTAAAAGGCACACTATCCATCTCAGGAGGCTGGATATTCCACAACTTGTGTTTCTTTGGGTTAAATATTGCTCTCTTCAAATAACCCTCATACATAATGGAAATTAAGAGGTAACAGAGGAGGAGATCCTCCAGAATGAGAATTAGCTCCTCAGAGACAGAAGGGTCTTACAGCAGTGGAAGGGCATTGGCTGGGGGGATGAACAAGAGAGAAGCACAGCATCAAGGTTGGGGGTATGGGCACCCAAGATACTCTCACTTCATTTTTCCAATTTGCCCAAGGCTGGTACTGACTACATCAGCTACTCCACCCTCAACTCTAGCAGGCTCAGTGGGTAGGTTACACCACTACCTACCCAGGCTGACTACAGCTGCAATGTGAGCAGAGCCCTTCATAAGATTAATCATATCAATGAGGCTGAGAAACAAAGAACATGAGACAAAAGAGAAGCAGCAGAATACAGCTGTTTCATACCTTAACATGAAAAACTGCCTGTACATGGAACAAACTCCCAGAGGACTCACAGGGAAAGGAAGCAATTCAAAGTCTTGGCTGGGGGAGCTGGGGAAGGTGGGGAAAGAGAGCCGAGGATATTGATAATCAGAGATAGTAATTTCAGACTATTTCAAAATAAATGGGAAGTCAGCATTGTTTTGGGGAAAGGATTTATTCAGGAATCACAGAGTTTCTTACAAATTATGATTTAAAAAAAAAAGCTTTGAGAAAATTCACAATTAATGAAGAAAGGGAGAACATTGCACTGTCAGAGTGGCAAACTACTGCTCTCTGAACTTTGAGCTTCAGCTGTTAGATCAGTGTGCAAGTTGCAAAAGCCAGCTGGTTAAGAATCCTACAATGAAATAGGTGCAGAGAGGGAAAGCAAGGCTATAACCTTGCACATTCATGAATGATTTATTTGGTGGAAAGCCAAGTCCACTTGGGAACTGCATATATTTCATAACTTTGCTAGTTGTAATGAACTTCTCCATTTAAACTAAGTGTGAATAATGCAACCATGCTGCTGCCTAAGGTTTTATGAGATAGGCCTTTATTTTATCCTGATTTCCCAGCAGTCACAAAAAAGAAAAGGAGAGAGAAAGATAAAGAAAAAACTTCTCTTTAACAGGAAGCAAGCAACTTTTCCTGATCAGATTTGAAGAACTGACCTTTTTCTAACCATTGAAAAGGAAAGAGTTGTATCTGTAGAAGTGCCAAGGAAAGCAACATAAAAGAATTTTTTTTTCAGTGTACCTGCATTGGTATAGATACATAAATGTGTTTCTCTACACAAAGTTTCAATTTGAATGAGAACATCTAATAATTTACTAAAAAGCTCTTTTCTACATCATGTTTGCTGTTTTTCATGATTACTTAAAATGTCTCCTATTATTTGAACAGTAGAAGTATTTCTAATACAAGCTACAAAACAGTAGTTATTTTCTTCAACATCACTGTAGTTGCTTGAATAACAAGAACAAGAGTTAACATTTAATGAATATTATGTGCCAGAAAATGTCCTAAGTGGCTTGCATATATTAAATCATTTAATTCTCAGGACATTCTTTTGAGATGGTATTATGGTTAATTTTGTATGTCAACTTAGCCATAGTGTCCAGATATTTGGTCCAACATTATTCTGGATGTTTCTGTAAGGGTGTTTTGGCTGAGATTAACATTTAAATTGTTCGACTTTGAGTAAAACAGATTACCCTCCATAACGTGGTGAACCTCATTCAATCAATCGCTGTTGAAGGCCTTAGTAGAAAAAGACTGACGTTCCCCAAGCAAAAAGGAATTCTGCCAACAGACTGCCTTCACATTCAAAGAGCAACTCTTCCCTTTTTCTCCAGCTTACCAGCCTACATCATTGGCTTTGGGGCTCATCAAACCTCCACAATCACAGAAGCGAATTCCTTAAAATAAATTTGTGCTCTCTCTTTTTCTCTCTCACACTCTTGCACTCTATGATTATATCACATACCCCTTCTTGGTTCTGGAAGACCCTGACTAATACAGATAGATATTATTTATTTATTTATAGATGAGAAAACTGAGAATTTTAGTCAAATTTGTCTTGAATCAACTTGGAATCTCTGACTCTTTATTTTATTTATTTATTTTTTTATTATTATTATTTCTTAAATTCCTTCCTTACTGTTCAAAGCAACTGAACTACAAAGTCCATAGAGAATCAGACACATCATATAGTTGAGGGCACCCATATAAACATGACTTTATTTATTCCATAGACAAGAAATTACTAAGAGTAATTGTAAACAAAAGCAGCCTGTTAGTGTTATTCTGTGTCATCATGAAAATCAAGATCTGCAATAATTTTTACCTCTTTCACCAAGGTTGTCTTTCCTAAAATTGTTCCCTCTCAAGTCTGCCAAGATCAAAACATCTCATTATTTGAATTAAGCAATTCAAATTGTATGATTTTGAAAAAAGTTGTGTTTTTGGTTTCCCCCCAGAATCAGATATTAGGTATATTAAACAGTAAATTAAATTTTATTTAAATGAAAATTTTTAAAAATCCAAGTGCTAACCAAGACTTTGGTTTTACCAAAATTTATATTAATGTTTTTTCTACCTGTATGTTTACAGATTATTTTCCCACTGCCATTCTGTAAGTAAAACAAAAAGAGTGAAAGACAGAAAAAGAAAGAAAAAAAGAAAGAAATAACCCCTATAATTCTTCCTCCATTCTATTCCAGGGTGATTTTTTTTTAATTAAAAAAAAAAAAACCGTAAGGGAGACCAGTCTGCCTCCATTGAACCCATTAATAGCTTTCTTTTTCTTTCTTTTTCTTTCTTTTCGCCTGGTCAACATGGCGAAAACTTGTCTCTACAAAAAAATACAAAAAGTTAGCCAGGCATGGTGGCACATACCTGTAGGCCCACCTACTAGGGAGGCTGAGGCAGGAGGATCATCTGTGTCTAGGAGGTCGAGGCTACAGTGAGCTGGGATTGTACCACTGCACTCCAGCCTGGGCAACAGAGTGAGACCCTGTCTCTAAAAGAAGAAGAGAAGAGTAGAAAAGAGAATGAAAAAAAAAAAAAAAGGGAGAAAGCCCAGACAAACGAAATTCTCAGAATCAGCTAGCCTATCCAAATATAAAGGCAGGTTGTATTAATAGGTTTTGGAAAGTACATTTTCTTTTCTCCTCTTAGGGACTCAGGTTGGCTCAGATATTACTTGATCATTAGTAATAGCATTTCCAAAAAGAAGATAAAATATGCTTATATAGCAATTTTGTCAAAAGAGAAAATAATATTGCTAAAGTAAAATGTCTGAATAAAGACTTCAGGAAAACAACCCAGGACACTGGTGCACTGGTGCCTCTTTGAGACTGTGTTGTCTTTGAGCACACCTTCCAAGGTACTAAATGCCACTGGGTGACTAGGCAAGTGGTCCTCCTGCTCTAGGTGAATGTGGCCCCACCCAGGGGAATACAGCTGGAAGCCCATCTTGGCTTTGAAGTCAATAGGGACCAATGTGTGATCATGGGCTAATTACCTTTTTAGAGCTTCAATCTGTTTACCTACAGCACGAGTATATCAATACCTGCCTTGTTCTTTTTGTCATCCATTCTCCTTTGTCTGTTCCTCCTGCTTCAGAAACCCCCATTGTTTCTCTCAATATTCTCTTAACTTGCCTTCCCACTCTAGTTTTTACCCCTATAATTCTTCCTCCATTCTATTCCAGGGTGATTATTTTTTTAATTAAAAAAAAAACAACCGTAAGGGAGACCAGTCTGCCTCCATTGAACCCATTAATAGCTTTCCATTGGTTTTTATTGTTTGAGCTCCACATTGTGCAGTGGCTTTGACTTGATACCCCATATGCTAACTCAGGTCTGCTCAGTTGTTCTGACCTCCCTCGAGCTCTTCTATTTTCTAAATTCCTCACCTGCTGACCCCTCCCACACACTCTCTATACCTTGGACCAGGACACCTAAACTGCCTGCCATTTCACAAACACACCAAGGGATTGTTTTTGTTTTTGTTTGAGACAGGGTGTCACTCTGTCACCCATGCTGGAGTGCAGTGGCAGGATCATGTCTCATGGCAGCCTCAACCTCCCAGGCCCAAGCAAACCTCCCACCTCAGCCTCCCAAGTAGCTTGGGACCACAGCCATGTGCCACCACAATGTGGTCTTTTTTTTTTTTGTAGAGATCTCTCCATGTTGCCCAGGCTGTTCTCAAACTTCTGGTCTCAAGTGATCCTCCAGCCTCAGCCTCTCAAAGAGCTGGGATTACAGGCATGAGCCACCACACCTGGCCTACACCATTTTTTTTTTATTCCTCGCTACTTCTATATATGTATCCGTTTTTATTTGAGTTGATCTCTTTCATTCATTTCTATCAGATTTTTCTAACCTCCCCACATACACGCATGTGCAGACACACACACACACACACACGCACACCATACTCTTTCTCATCAAAATCAGTCAAATATCTTCCTTTTTGGAAATCAACCCTGGCTATGACTTCTCTGGTCCCTTTTAAAGTATCATCACCAAACCTTTTGCACACACTTCTATGA
Organism: Pongo abelii; assembly: GCF_028885655.2. Classification (NCBI taxonomy): domain Eukaryota; kingdom Metazoa; phylum Chordata; class Mammalia; order Primates; family Hominidae; genus Pongo; species Pongo abelii. Next base: position 186,617,737 of record NC_071988.2, on the reverse strand, counting down.
AAGTACATATTTGCAGTCTTTTGCAGTTCTCTTTATATATATTTGTTTCTTTATTACATTGTTGCTTGGGGGCAACAGTTATGCTCTATTTATCGTTAAATACTCATTGCCTATCACAGAAAGTATGCAACACATGTTTGTTGTTTGGAAAAACCCACATAATCACTAAGTCAATATGTCACTAAGTCACATAATCACTACTAAATCACTAAGTCACTATGTCAATAGGCACTGGCTTCCCGTCCATCCTATGAAAAGAAAGCCCGTGTGAAATAGTAAAAACTTACCAGTAGGAGGGATTGGGAACACCTGAGTCTTAAATCTTGCTCTTATAGAAAAGTTGCTGGTTTGCCCTTGGGTTTCTCCCTTACTTCTCTGTGCCCATGTTTCTTTAACCATCATACAAAGAGAGTAAACCAGCTTTTTGAGGATTTTACTTAAATGCTTAACTATATTCATGCTTAGTTGGTTTATGGCTGTTTGGATGTTTCCGCACGATGCCAAATAAATGAATGAAAAATAAAAACTCAATTGCCTAGAGCTCTAATACCTGATGCCAGAAAATTCCAATGGGGACATGATAATGTGTGAAATGTATATGTAAAATATCTCGTTTTGCATAATTTATAAAATTAATAGTTTCAACACATTGTCAGATGCATTGTTTCATTTTAATTATCACAATATTCTTGAATTATTATTTTCTTCCTATAGATGAGGTATCTGAATCTTAGAGATGTTAAGAAATTTGCTCAAGATTACAAAGGTAATGAAAAATAGCTAGAATGAAAGTAGAATCTTCTAGAAAGATTCTATTTTCAAAGGCATCAGTTATAATCAAGATATTCAATCAAGAGATTAATTTTTTTCCTTTTTAGGAGTAATATGGAATCAAAATAGTAAGAACTATAGTCTTCATCATAGTCAGCCTCATCAGGATATTACTTTTGAATGTTTAAAATGAAGAAGGAAAGGACGAGGCAGAGAGAGAGAGGAAGAAACAGAATATTTTAAATTATTAGGTAAAACATAGTTGAGTACATATTAGAGTAAAACGTTATTTTTTAGAAAATTAAAATGTTATTTTTTCCAAAATTCACATCTAGGCAGCTTGTTCAAAACTTAAATGTCAACAATTTTATTTTTTATTCATACATAATTTGTGCATGCCAAAGTTCTCCTACATTATTTTCTAGTCCATTGGCAATTGCTCCTCTTCCAAGTGGTCAAGTTCATTTATTTTTGGTTATCACAATCTGTTCATATTTTTCTAATTCATCCTTTTATTAAATGAGAAAAGCTGTCAAATAAATCTATTTAGAAAATGAGCAGCTAGTCCAAAAAAAAAAAAAGCATCTGTAATGCTTCATAATACTTTTTAAAAGTGTTTTTATGGCCTGCTATTCATCAAAGTGCTGTTTCAGTTTACTAATTTGAACACGAGACAATACATCACTTTTATCAATTTTAAAACATGTATTTTCGGGAGGCTGAGGCAGGAGAATCACTTGAACTCGGGAAGTGGAGGTTGCAGTGAGCCAAGATCACGCCACTGTACAGCAGCCCAGGCAACAGAGTGAGACTCTGTCTCAAAAAAAAAAAAAAAAAAAAAATACCTACCAAAAACCATGTATTTTCATAACGCAAACATCATTCTTCTGATTAGTTCTGGGAAAGAAAATATCACCTTATGGGGAAAAAGAAGTGAAGAGAATCCAAAATGACTATTTAATGAGTCAATGTCTACAAACTTTTAAATGTCTTTCACTGCGGTTCCCTCTTGCCATTTAGCACTCATTTAATTTTCCTTTGTTTCCCTGGTTTCTGTTTATGAATTTATTTTTGCAAATGTTTTCTGTAGGTATTCTGGGGACCTAAATTATATGAATAGAACTTCTTTAAGTAAATATAATCTTTCCATACTTAAAATCTTAGCTAATACCACCACGGCACATGTATACCTATGTAACAAACCTGTACGTTTTCACTTGTATCCCAGAACTTAAAGAAAAATTAAAACTCATAGATTATAAAATATAATTCCTTGAAGATATATGGTCCTTTACAGAAAAAAATGGACATTTACACAGGTTCTCTGTTTGATCTCACTTGGAAATTAGTATTTATTGCCTTTTTACAGATAAAAAGAATCTAAGAACGTAAATGAGTCAAAGAGCTTGAGGATACAGTAAAAGAGAAAAAATGCTGGAGAGGTGCCTAAGGGCACAGCACCAAGTTCATAAGCAGAGGGAGGGACCTGCCATCCTCTGAGCCTAGAGGGAAAAGGAAAGGATAGGTGCAGATGCAGGTGAGTGAGGTAACTCCCATCTGGTGTCCTCCCATGGAAAGATCATCTGACAAGAATGAGGAAGAGTGGGCTTGACAGACATCAGGGAGAAGGGTGGCCAAGGCACTGAATAGCCACTATTGGAAATCAGAGGAGAACTGTCAAGCAAACTGTCAGTAAAGCATTTATTCATTTCACTTATCCATGTGCTATAACCAACCAATACGTTGTTACTATTATTAAACAAGTTATCTTTTACATCAATTAAAAATACAAAAAATAAAAATATTTATTTTACCTTAAAAAACAGTTAGATCGGCCCATTCACTTGCTGCAACAGGATTTGATCTGTATTTTAAAAATACAATGAGAGCTTCCACCACCCAGATTTTCATTAAAGAGGCAAGGCTGAAAACAGGTGCCCACTGAAAAAAAGTGAAGAAAGAAGCTTAAATAGTTCTTACAGTAATGTGTGATACATCAAATATTTTAACTCACGTCTCCAAGTTTCTTATTTTTAGGACTAATTCTTTTATTTCTACTTTGTATTATGAAATATTTCAATCATATAGAAAACTATAAAATAATATATGCAAATTCAACAACAGCTTTGTCAATCTTCATATTTTACCATATTTGCCTCAGAGTCTTTTTAAGAAATTAGATGGGCCCAGTGCGGTGGCTGACACCTGTAATCCCAGCACTTTGGGAGGCCGAGGCGGGCGGATCACGAGGTCAGGAGATCGAGACCATCCTGGCTAACACGGTGAAACCCCGTCTCTACTAAAAATATAAAAAATTAGCCCGGCGTGGTGGCGAGCACCTGTAGTCCCAGCTACTTGGGAGGTTGAGTCAGGAGAATGGTGTGAAGCCAGGAGGCAGAGCTTGCAGTGAGCCGAGGTCGTGCCACTGCACTCCGTCCTGGGTGACAGAGCGAGACTCCATCTCAAAAAAAGAAAGAAGAAAGAAATTAGATGTATCGGATACAATTAAACCCCATATAAATCTGTATTCCGTTCCCTTCTTTTCCTGCTCAGACAAAACTTCTATTCTGAATTTGGTATTTATCATTTGTGCACATAATTTTATGGTTGTGTTACATATATGCATATCAATAAACTATTTTGTTTTGCTAGGCATGTCTTTCGATTCTATAATGGCATCAAACTGTACTTTTATTCTTCAACTTGCATTCTTTATTCTCTATATTCTTTATGAGCATCATCCATATTGATGTATGTGATAGTATCCATTCACTTTAACTGCTAAATAGAATTCTACTGTATGAAAATACTACAATTTATCTATTATTCAGTTGATGAATAAGTTGCTTCCAGTCTTTCTCACTTAAAACCAGTGCTTCAGTGAAAATTATTGCCATGTATTTCCTTATGCATATATACCTAGAAGTAAAATTTCTGGTTCAAAGTCTTGAGCATCTTGAAAATATGGTCAAGTTATTTTTCAAAATGGTTGTACTAAGTTTCACTTCCACCTTCAGTGCTATGTATGAGAGTTCCTATTCCACCACATCTTTAAAAGCATTTAGTATTTTCAGACTAAAAAAAAAATCCAACCTGATGAGTGTGACATGATATTTGTGTTTTAATTTGTGTTTTCTTAATAATCATATAATTTAGATTTTTATTGCCAATTTGAACTTACTCATCTATGAATTATAAATTAATTTCACATATTTTATTTTTCTTAACATATAATTCTTTATACATTCTAGATACAAATCCTTTTATGGAAATATTTTTTCCCAAGGTATAACTTATTTTTGATTATAGTATCTTCTGAAATGCAGAAATTTATAATTTTAATGTAAACCTAATTATCAGTTCATTTAACCTTTGGTTTGTGCTTTTTGCATCTTATTTAAGAGAGGTTACTTTATGTTGAAATCATAATGATTTTCTTCAATATTTTTGCTAAATATTTTAAAGGGCTGCTTTTTCACATTTAGGTCTTTAATCTACCTGAAATGAATTTATGTGTACTATGAGATAGGGATTTAATTTTATTGTCCCAATTGTACCAGCACCATGTGTTTCATAGGCCATTTGTCCTCCATGGATTTGTAATAACACCTTTATAATTTATGAAGCTTCTTCAAAAGATGGTGTCTCAGCTGGATGTGATGGCTCATGCCTGTAATACTAGCACTGTGGGAAGCCAAGGCGGGTGGATCACCTGAGGTCAGGAGTTCAAGACAAGCCTGGCCAACATGGTGAAACCCCATCTCTACTAAAAATACAAAAATTAGTTGGGTGTGGTGGTGGTGCCTGTAATCCTGGCTACTCGGGAGGCTGAGGTAGGAAGACTGCTTGAACCCAGGAGATGGAGGTTGCAGTGAGCCAAGATCATGCCACTGCACTCCAGTCTGGGAGACAGAGCAAGATTCCATGTCAAAAAAAAAAAAAAAAAAAATGTGTTTCATTCTTAGGTATCAGTTGCATGCCTTTAGTTTGGTATTCATACTCTGCATCAATTTTTCCCTTTTTATATTTTTACAACTTTATCAGAAGTCTTCATATTGCTAAGGTGAATTTATACCATTTGTAATACTTAAATTTTTATGGTTATTCTTAATCCTTTAATGACACATGAAAATTTTTGAATCAGCTTTTCAATTTCAATTTGGTAATAAAACTACCAAACTCTATTGAGATTTTAAGTCAGATTGCATTAAAACAAGATTAATTAACAGCTAAGTTACATACTTGTTATTTTCAAATTTCCAATTTAAAACTACATATTTCCCTTTTTATAATCGAAAACAACATTTGTTGGATTTTAGCTTGGTGTCTACTTTTCTGTCTTTTAAATACTACGTTTAAAAACTATATTTTAAAGTGTTGCCAATGTATAAAATTGCAATTAACGTTTGTGTATTTACTGTGCTATTGTCTTAGGTAGTTTTAATACTTTGCCTGTACATTCTCTTGGATTTTCTACATAGACCATCTTTTTATCTGTAAGTAGAGAGCTATATTTACTTTTTAAAGAAAATTACACCTTTATTTCTTGTTCCTAACTGACTGAGCTGGTTACAACTTCCAGCACAATTTGATTAGAGGCACCCTTTTTTGATTCTTGACATGAATTGGAATATTCCTAATGATAAATATCAAGTTTAGTCTTGATATTTGGTAGAAATACAGGTTATTCCTATTTTTAGTTCTAGTTTTCTGTGAGTTTACATTTTGAATTGCAGTAGAAAATTTAACAGATGCCTCTTCAGTCTTATATAGTTTTTTTTTCTTTGTATCTTTTGGTTGATTATATTAACAGATTTTCTAATATTAAAAATATCTTATTTTCCTGGTGTAAATCCAGTTTGCTAAAGATACTTACAGTCTTTAATACAAACACTGTAATATAAAATAAGTTGCTTGATTTTGTTTCCTAATATTTGTGAGAAAATAAAATGCATTTTCTCATAAATATTTTTCTTGTATTCTTTCTGATTTTTTTGTATCAAAATTATATTCTCTCATAAAATGAGTTGAGAATAATTCTTTCATTTTTTAGTCTCAGGAAGAGTTTCCTAAAGATAATCTGCTCCTTCAATGTCATTTACTAAAACATCTAGATCTGACTTTTGCTTAAAGATGGGTTGGAGATGCATATTTGCCTCTGCGCCTTCCCAAAATGAAGGGATTTATAAAGCTAAAAATAGTTGGGCAAGTGATAATTGTCAGATGGATTGAGTAATCTGAATCCTAAACAGGCTGCAAAAGAAGCCGAGAAGAAACACAATTACCACCTCAGAAGGCAAAACTTTCAGAAAGGGGTGTAACAGGTATATCTAGAATCAGGAGTGAAGGTAGAACTGATAAGTGAAAACACAGAGCTAAAAATAGCTGTGAAATCTAAAAGTTGATTAAGAAAAATTAAACTACAAAATGGTTTCTCCCATGCCAGCAGAAGACTGGAAATTTATTATTTAAAGAGAATAAAACCAAAGGTGGGAAACTATGTAAAAAACAGAGGCATTTAATTGAAAAGTTATGTAAGAAATATGGTAGCCACAGTATTTTGCATGAATCACTCTATGAATTTTGGCACTAAGGATTCTACACTCCAGGAAGGAGATTGATTACAAGAGGCTTGTCTATAGTGTTGCCAAATAAAATTTGAATTTCATATATAGAATAAATACTTTTTAGTATAAGTATGTCCCCATTTAATCCATTTAATAATTGGATCACACTTATCCTAAAAAAATTCTCTTTGTTTTTCTGAAAATATAGTTTAATTGGGCATCCTTATATTTTTATTTGCTACATCTGGCAACCCTACTTGTTTGGAGAATCTGACCAGCCTATGAAAAAGTACGCAAAGATAATGACGTTAGGTGTCCCACAAACTGTCTATATTTAAAATGCCCCATATATGTGCAAAGAGCTTCCCATCAGCTTTTTAATGTCCCACTTTCTTTTTTATCAGCACTCAATAAATAAAAGTCTCTTTATTCACCAAAGAAACCATTAATACTTTGATTAATACAACACAAGTTTCACTTGGTGGTTAGTGTACACCATATAGAGCCCATGTCTGTAAATATCAATGCCTTGTGCTCTTGTTTCTTCAACATGAAAATTTAGTATTTTCTTTTTTTATTCTCCAAGTTACACTTAAGTTACCTACTTTACTTTTTATTTAGTTTTTCAACTTTTTAGAAAGTATGCAGGTTTGTTACAAAGGAAGATTGTGTCATGTTGAGGTCTGGAATACAAATGAACTCATCACCCAGGCAGTGAGCTTAGTACTCAATAGGTGGTTTCTTTCAACCCTTGCCTGCTCCCCTTTTGTATTCCCCAGTGTCTACTGCTCCTATTTTTATGACTATGTGTACCCAATATTTAGCTCACACTTGTAAGTGAGAACATGTGGCATTTGGTTTTCTGTTTTGGTGTTAGTTTGCTTAGGATAATGGTTTCCAGCTACATCCATTTTACCATAAAAGACATGATTTCATTCTGTTTCATAGCTGTGTAATATTCCATGGTATATATGTACCACATTTTCTTTATCCAATCCTCTGTAGATAGGCATCTTGGTTGATTCCATGTCTCCGCTATTGTGAAGAGTGCTGCGATGAACATACAAGTGCATGTGTCTTTTTGGTAGAACAATTTATTTTTCTTTGGGTATATACCCAGTAGTGGGATGGCTGAATCAAGTGGTAGTCCAATTCTGTTTTTTTGGAAATCTCTAAACTGCTCTACACAGTGGCTGAACTAATTTACACCAATGGTATATATGTGTTTCTTTTTCTCTGCAGCCTCACCAACATCTGTTATATTTTGATTTTTTAACAAAACCTTCTCTGATTGGTGTGAGGTAATATATCGTGGATTTGATTTGCATTTCTCTGATGATTACTGATGTTGAGTACTTTTTCAAATGTTTGTTGGTTGCTTATATGTCTTCTTTTGAGAAGTATCTGTTCATGTCCTTTGCCCATTTTTTAATAAGGTTATTTGCATTTTGCTTGTTGATTTAAGTTCCTTATAAATTCTGCATATTAGACCTTTATTGGATGCATAGTTTGTGAATATTTCTCCCATTCTGTAGGCTGTCTGTTTACTCTGTTGATAGTTTCTCTTGCTGTGCAGAAGCTCTTTAGTTTAATTAGGTCCCCCTTATCAATTTTTGGTTGCAATTGCTTTTGAGGACTTAGCCATGAATTTTTTGCCAAGGCCTATATCAAGAAGGGTATTTCTTAGATTTCCTTCTAGGACTTGTATAGTCTGATGTCTTACATTTAAGTCTTTAATTCATCTTGAGTTAATTTTTTTTATATGGTGATAGATAGGAGTCCAGTTCATTTTTTTCTGTATATGGCTAGCCAGTTATCCCAGCACCATTTATTGAACAGGAAGTCCTTTCCCTACTGCTTATTTTTGTAAAGATTGTCAAAGATTTCAGTTGGTTGTAGGTGGGTAGCTTTATTTCTGAGTCTTCTATTCTGTTCCATTGGTCTATGTGTCTCTTTTGTACCAATACCATGCTGTTTTGGTTATCATAGCTTTGTAGTATAGTTTGAAGTCTGATAGTGTGAAGTCTCTGGCTTTTGTTTGTTTGTTTGTTTTTGTTTTTTATTTTTTGGCTTAGGATTGCTTTGGCTATTCAGGTTCTCTTTAGGTTCCACATGAATTTTAGAATGATTTTTTAATTCTGTGAAAAATGATGGTAGTTTGATAGGAATGGTGTTGAATCTGTAAATTGCTTTGGGCAGTATGGCCATTTTAATGATGTTGATTATTCTTATCTATGAGCGTGAGATTTTTTTCATTTATTTGTGTCACCTCTAATTTCTTTCAGCAGTTTTTTTTGGTAAATCTCCTTGTAGAGATCTTTCACCTCCTTCATTAACTGTGTTCCTAGGTATTTTATTCTTTTTGTGGCTATTATAAATGGGACTGCATTCTTTGGAAGTCCATTATTTTCCACAATATATATATTTTAATCTAAAAAACAAGAACTGTTTTTATTTCTTGAGGATCTACTGTACTTGATCTTCCTCCATTAAACTATAAAATTAACAAAAATAATGAATTACTTCCTTTGTATCCTTACTATTTAGCACAGAGTATATAGTAGGTAGATTTTCAATAAAAGTTTAATAAATGAATTAAATCTCAATAAAAATTTGTTAAGCAAATTGTACCTTAGTGCAATTCCTATGCAAGAAATTTAAATATCTAAAAGACAAATTCTAAGTGAGGCTCTGAGTCATGTATTTGTTTTTTTTAAAAAGCATATTTATTTTAATATTTAGTTTTATTTTAAAATTAGAGCTATTGGACTTTTTTTTGTTACTTAACACTTACTATAAGAGGTGAGACAAATATGAATTATGTATTAAATACTGACAGTGAGTAAAATTATTGTACCATGCATTTATAAAAGCCATGGTTTTAAAAATTATTTATCTTTTCATTTGACATGTAATTATACATACTTATGGAATACAATTTTTTCCACACATATCTATGTCATATAATGATCATATCAGGGTAGCTAGCATATCCCTTGCCTCATGCATTTATTTCCTTGTGGTAGGAATATTCCAAAGCTCTTCTTCTCACTATTTTGTAATATACAATATTTTACAGTTAACCATAGTCACACTACTGTGCAATAGAAATTTAGAATTTATTCCTTCTATCTAATCATCACTTTGTACCCATTAACCACCCTCTCCCCATCCTCCTCTTGCCTCTCTCCAGTTTCTGATAATCATTGTCTTACTCTCTGCTTCTATGATATCAATTTTTTGTTTAGATTCTGAGTGATATCATGCAGTATTTGTCTTTCTATGTCTAGCTTACTTCACTTAACATGATATCCTCAAATATATTAAAAAGGAAAGAAAAAAATTTCCTTGAAACAAGAATGAAACACATCATACCAAAACCTACAGGATACAGCAAGAGCATTTCCAAGAGAAAAGTTTATAGCAATAAACGCCTACATCAGAAAAGAAGAAAGATTTTTTTAATAAATAACCTAACAATTCATCTTAATGAACTAGAAAAATAAGAAAAAACTAAATCCAAAATTGGTAGAAAGAAACAAATATTGCAGCTCAGGGCAGAAATAAACAAAATAGAGACTAAAAAACAACACAAAACCAAACAACAATTCAAGGTTGGCAAAAAGAGAAGTTAATTTTTAAAAAAGATAACCACTTTTTTTTTTTAAAAAAAACCTTTAGCTAAACTACAAAAAAAGAGAAAAGACTCAAAATCAGAGGTGTAGAAAGAGACATTAAAACTGATACCACAGATATACAAGGGATCATAAGAGACTACTATGAACAGCTATATACCAAAAAGTTTGATAACATGAAAGAAATTGATAAGCTCCTGGACATATGCAACCTACCAAGCTTAAATTATGAAGAAATAGAAAATTTGAGCAGACCAATAATAAGTGAGGAAATTGAATCAGTAATAAAAATCTTCCATCAAAGAAAAACCCAGGAATGGCTTCACTGCTGAACTCTACCAAACATTTAAAAAGAAGAACTAATACCAAGTCTCCTCAAAGTACTCCATAAAAATCAAAGAAAACAGAATATTTCTAAACTATTTTTAGTAAGCCAGCATAAAAGCTGTGTTTAATAGTAAAAAGTTCTAGTTATACAACTTAACTGAATAGTAAAACATTCCACTTTTACTACTTACTTCTAGTTAAAACACATTCTAATTTTGACATAATTTACTTTCTCACTCAATTACTACTATCCACAACACATTTTTTTTTTTCAAATTGTAAGACTTTATCACTTTGGAAGTATAACTTAACTGTACTCTTTAAGAGTTTCTTAAATGTAATTTGAAATTTTAATTTTCACCTTGTTCAATTTCAAAATGTGATATAATTACCACGAGTTAAAACGAATAATGGTAATAGAAATAAACAGAAATTTTAATTATTTTATATTTCTACTAAGCATAAATAAGAATAAACTGGTTCTAAAATACTACAATGTTTGACATCTTTACTGCCATCTTTAATCCTAGTTTTACTCTTCTTAAGAAGTCTAAGAAAATGGCAGTGTTTATAAGTACAGAAATGGCTATATGCAGTAGGTGGTATTCTACATAGTCAAAAGAACTCCTTATAATATTAGATTAAAATGCAGAATGTTGGATAATTACTAGCATCTCAAAAGCTAAAATTAGAAAAGTGCAGAAAATACAAGTGGTTAATATTATTTTGCTTTGAGAAAGCCAGAAATAATTCTATTATAAGAAATAAGCAATAATGGTAAAAGATGTGACTAATACACTGTACTTCTTTGAGCTAAAGGACAATTTTCATCTCAGAGGAGATAATTCTGACTTTTACATTCTTAAATTTCCTTTGTCCAGAACAGGATCTTATTTTAAGCCATTATTTAAATAGAGTTAACAATCCAAAGTCATATTTCTCCACAGGAAGTTTTCATTTTAATGCATACACTGCAAAATGGCAAATGACTACTTCATTTATAAAAAACTGATAGCATAACAAATGCTAATTTAAAATAACTGTCAAGAGACATCAATAAATTTTCTGCTGCAAAGACTGGAAGTTACTACAATACTGAGGTAAGAACTAGCATGATTCTTCATTATGGTTAGACTGCTTTTATTAAATAATACTGTCATAATATCCAAGGAAGAAGCTTTAGTGGGTCCTTCTAAAGCTACATAATTTTACACAGCCTGTTCATTCCTTTAATCCTTTTTTCAGTTGTTTCCCTTATGTAATATATATTTTCTCAATGTTTTTTCTTCTTTTGTTCCTTTCCTCTGGCCTCAATCATCCTGGCCAATTTCCAGGACAGTATGGACTTGCTTGAGCAGTAGTAGAACAAGGGCCAAAGAATTGCTATAAAGAAGCCACAGGGGTCCCTTGCAGTTCATTCCACAACATTCTCAACCCAAGCCTTTATATCAAACATATTTGCAGCAGTCTTAGGAAAGCTTATGCTTGAGTAGTGATAACTTTGTCCTGGATTTATTAATGAGCCATCACAATTTCGCATGACCTTTGGTTGTCTTCTTTTTTAGTTCTACCATACATTTTGTCTTTTTTTCTGATTTTTTTATTGACAAAAATCATATATCACATATATTTATAGGATACAGTGTGATGTTTTGATATATGCGTATATTGTGGAATGGCTAAACCAAGCAGTTAACATATTCATTACCACACCTACTTACATTTTGTGTTGAGAACATTTAAAATCTACTCTCAGCAATTTTCAAGTATACAAGGCATTGTTATTAGCTATGATCATCATTTGTAAATAGATCTCATGAACTTATTCCTCCAATCTAGCTGAAACTTCCTGTCCTTTTGTTACCCGAATGCCAGGTGTTCCATCTAGGTTCAGTTGCTCATGGCACAGAAAGCCAGTCACTGAGAAGAGCATTGCCAAGGAAGAAGGCTTTTTTTATTCAGGTGCTGTCAGCCAGGGATGTATCTGTCTCTGCCAACTGACTCAAATTGGGGGTTTCTATAGCATGGGAGGAATGTAGCTACGTGTGGGAAAACAGGAAATAGGAAGGGGTAAGGAAGCAATCATAACACATAAGAGGTATGGAGTCTCACCGTCTGAATATGGTTTTCTGGTGAGTTTCAGTTCCTTGCCAGAGGGTGGATTTCCTTAGGAAGGAATTCAGGTAAGACAAATGTTAAGCTTCAAGTTCTGAGTCCAGGGAGGGTTAATTTCTGTTTATTCAAAAAACCCTAAACATCAGTTCTATGGGACAATTGGGCTGGTTTCACCCTTCCACTCTGCTTCTGTGAGTTCTGCTTTTTTAGATTTCACATATAAGTGAGATCCTGTGGTATTTTTCTTTCGGTACATGGCTTATTTCACTTGGCATAATCGCCTGAGATGTTTCCTTCCCAAGGGTCCCCCAGGCTTGATCCCCCAACCAGACCTGCCCAGCACGGGAAGCTGCAGCTGATGGCCCCATCCGCACTTCCTTTTTTGTCTTTCCCTCCTTTCTTATGTGTTTCCGCCTTGCTCGCTCTTCTTTCCTTACCCTAGAGGCCAGCCCATGGGAGCCTCGTTAACTCCTGAACCTCAGCCTGGGCAAGCGCTGGTGTGTCCTGCTGCTGGGGCGCAGAGGGGAGGGTGCCTGGGAATCCTGGGTTGTTCCCACCACACTTTGCACCGCCTTTATTGGGTCTGGTCAAACCACTGCCATGGCCACTACCAGCCTCCCCTACATCGTGCCCTTAAGGAGGGCACAGACCCCCACTCCCAACTCACAGAGCCATTATTTCTTATTCCAGCTACTGTAGCCCAGAGATATTTAATAATGAGAGACTAAAATTTATTTTGTTGGCTTTCTTTAAAATCCTAAAACAACAGTTCCTTAAAGAATTTGTCCAGAAAAGACTGACCATGTCATTTTCAGGTAAGATTCTAGACCCCAGATTGAGCAGTCCCAGGACAAATTCATTATTATAATATGTTCCAGTAGGATTGCGTTCTCTTTGGGCCAACAAATATTAAGCATTGAATTAGCCATGATTTCTATGATCCAGGTATTTACTAAGCTGTATGAGAAAGCAGAGACTGATACAATTTCCTTGTTGCAAGCATCAGGCAATTTAAATTCATTTCAGAAATCTTGAAGCTGTGTCAGATAGTTGGTGTTGAAAATGTGTGTTGTCCATGATGGTGGTGATGTTTCTTACCGTGAAAAACATTTTTCAGATGTTAATCGCTGGCCCTACGTTCTCTTCAATCTCTCTTAGCACCTCAGTTTATTCACAGCTACAAGTGCGGTTTCTCACTATCTGAGGAAAACAGCGACACCAGGACCCAGAGTCCATATTAAATCACCTTTTCTTGTCCTTGGAGGCCAGTGGGATTTTCTCAGTACTGTTCTTCCAAAAACATTTTGATTGTACCATCAAGCATTTACTATAGAAAATGCTCTTTGCAAAAACCAAACCATGAACCACAAGTCCTGCTTCTGTCTGCCTATTCTACCCAGTTCTCCCTAAGTTTGGCACTCCTATGCCATCTTTTATGCGGTAATCCCCTAGTTTTAAATAAACAATAATCGAAGATGTTTTATTTCAGTGTAAGTGTATTGAGTGAAAGACAAAGCAGCAAGACAACATAGCTCTTACTGCATTTGGTATTTATCTGGGCACTTCGTTATGAAGACTTTTAGATAATTACCAGGACATTGGTACAATGTGATTTTTTTTTTTTTTTTTTTTTTTGTGAGCAATAAAGCTGTTTATTTCACCTGGGTGCAGGTAGGCTGAGTCCGAAAAGAGAGTCAGCGAAGGGAGATAAGGGTGGGGCCGTTTTATAGGATTTGGGTAGGTAAAGGAAAATTACAGTCAAAGGGGGTTTGTTCTCTGGTGGGCAGGAGTGGGGGTCGCAAGGTGCTCAGTGGGGGAGATTTTTGAGCCAGGATGAGCCAGGAAAAGGACTTTCACAAGGTAATGTTATCACTTAAGGCAAGGACCGGCCATTTACCCTTCTTTTGTGGTGGAATGTCATCAGTTAAGGTGGGGCAGGGCATATTCACTTCTTTTGTGATTCTTCAGTTACTTCAGGCCATCTGGGCATATACGTGCAAGTCACAGGGGATGCGATGGCTTGGCTTGGGCTCAGAGGCCTGACTTTCCTGCCTTCTTATATTAATAAGAAAAATAAAACAAAATAGTGTTGAAGTGTTGGGGCGGTGAAAATTTTTGGGGGGTGGTATGGAGAAGGAATGGGTGATGTTTCTCAGGGCTGCTTCAAGCGGGATTAGGGGTGGCGTGGGAACCTAGAGTGGGAGAGATTATGCTGAAGGGAGGTCTTGTGGTAAGGGGTGATATTGTGGGGATGTTAGAAGAAACATTTGTCGTATAGAATGATTGGTGATGGCCTGGATACGGTTTTGGATGAATTGAAAAACTAAATGGAATAAGAGAAGAAGAAAAACAGGTACAAAAGGACTAAGAATTGGGAGGACCTAGGACATCTAATTAGAGAGTGCCTAAGGAGATTCAGCATAATCCTGCCAGCAAAGATTATTTACTTACTTCAAGAGTTAAGAGCGGCAGTTTGGGGATAGCAGGAGGAGATATCAGCTGTGATGGCTTGGAGAAACAGTGTAAACCGGCAGTGTAAACAAGAGCAGGGCATGTATGAGTAGTTGAGAATGGTGAATAGGAGTATGACTAGACAGAAGATAGTGGGGATGATAAGTAATTTGAGGGCACAGTCTAAGTTGGTCTGGTGTCTGGAATGAGACTGGGGCCTAATAAAAAGGAGCGTCTATACAGGAGCTTAAATGGGCTGTACCTTGTAGCATTCTGAGGACAGGTCTGACTTCTGAGAAGGGAAAGTGGTAAAAGTATTGTCCAGTCCTTTTTAAGTTGGTGGCTGAGCTTGGTGAGGTGTGTTTTTAATAGACCATTAGTCCGTCACTGAATACTAAGAGCCTGAAAAAATGCTTGGCTGATTTGACTAATAAAGGCTGGTCTGTTATCAGACTGTATAGAGGTGGGAAGGCTAAACTGAGGAATTATTTCTGACAGAAGGGAAGAAATGACTGCAGTGGCCTTCTCAGACCTTGTAGGAAAAGCCTCTACCTATCTAGTGAAAGTGTCTACTTAGACTAAGAGGTATTTTAGTTTTTGTGACTCAGGGCATGTTGAGTAAAGCTAATTTGCCAGTCCTGGGCAGGGGCAAAACCTCGAGCTTGATGTGTAGGGAAGGGAGGGGGCCTGAATAATCCTTGAGGAGTAGTAGAATAGCAGATAGAATAGCAGATGGAACACTGAGAAGTTATTTCCTTGAGGATAGATTTCCACGATGGAAAGGAAATGAGAGGTTCTAAGAGGCGGGCTAGTGGCTTGTACTATAGCATAGCCTGCCTTTGCTGGTGTGTGGCGATTAGGCCTGGTGGAACCGCCATCAATAAATCAAGCAAGATCAGGGTGAGGAACAGGAAAGAAGGAAATTTGGGGAAATGGGGTGAATATCAGGTGGATCAGAGAGATACAGTCATGGGGGTCAGGTGTGGTATCAGGAATAATGTGGGAGGCTGGATTGAAGTCCGGGCCAGGAACAATGGAAATTGTGGGACTTAACAAAGAGTGAGTACAGCTGAAGGAGCCGGGGAGCAGAAAGTATATGCCTCAGATATGAGGAAGAAAATAGATTTTGGAAGTTATGAGAAATGTAGAGAGTGAGTTGAGCATAGTTTGTGATTTTGAGGGCCTCTAAAATATTAAAGCAGTGGCAGCTGCTGCATGCAGACATGAGGGCTAGGCTAAAACAGTAAGGTCAAGTTGTTTGGACAGAAATGCTACAGGGTGCGGTCTTGGCTCTTGTGTAAGAATTCTGACTGCACTAACCATGCCTAGGAAGGAAAGGAGTTGTTGTTTTGTAAGGGATTGAGGTTTGGGAGATTAATCAGACACTATCAGCAGGGAGAGCACATGTGTTTTTATGAGAATTATGCCGAGATAGGTAACAGATGAGGATGAAATTTGGGCTTGACTGAAGTAATGGGGGCTGTCTGTGAAGACTTGCGGCAGTACAGCCCAGGTAATTTGCTGAGCCTAATGGGTGTCAGGGTCAGTCTAAGTGAAAGCAAAGAGAGGCTGGGATGAAGGGTGCAAAGGAATAGTAAAGAAAGCATGTTTGAGATCCAGAACAGAATAATGTGTAGTAGAGTGAGGTATTGAGGATAGGAGAGTATATGGGTTTGGCACCACGGGTTGGACAGGCAAAACAATTTGGTTGATAAGGTGCAGATTCTGAACTAACTTCTAAGCCTTGTCTGGTTTTAGGACAGGTAAAATGGGGGAATGGTAAGGCGAGTTTATAGGCTTTAAAAGGTCATGCTATAGCAGGCGAGTGATAACAGGCTTTAATCCTTTTAAAGCGTGCTGTGGGATGGGATACTGGCATTGAGCGGGGTAAGGGTGATTAGGTTTTAATGAGATGGTAAGAGATGCATGATCGGTCACCAGGGAAGGAGTAGAGATGTCCCATACTTGTGGGTTAAGGTGGGGGGATATGAGAGGAAGACGCGAAGCAGGCTTTGGGTTAGGGAGAAGGGGGCAATGAGATGTGGCTGTAGTCCAGGAATAGTCAGGGAGGCAGATAATTTGGTTAAAATATCTCGGCCTAATAAGGGAACTGGGCAGGTGGGGATAACTAAAAAAGAGTGCATAAAAGAGTGTTGTCCAAGTTGGCACCAGAGTGGGGGAGTTTTCAGGGGTTTTGAAGCTTGGCCATCAATACCCACAACAGTTATGGGGGCAAGGGAAACAGGCCTTTGAAAAGAAGGCAATGTGGAGTGGGTAGATCCCATATGGATTAAACAGGGGATGGACTTACCCTCCACTGTGAGAGTTACCCAAAGCTCGGCATCCATGATGGTCCAGGGGGCTTCCGAGGCAATCAGGCAGCATCAATCTTCAGTCGCTAAGCCAAGCAGATCTGGGAAGGAGTCAGTCAGAGAGCCTTGGGCTAGAGCTTTAGGGGCTCTAGGAGTGGATGCTGGGTGAGCTGGGCAGTCTGATTTCCAGTGGGTCCCTGCACAGATGGGACATGGCTTGGGAGGAATCCCGGGCTGCGGGCATTCCTTGGCCCAGTGGCCACATTTCTGGCACTTGAAGCAAGATCCTGATGGAGGAAGTCTTGTAGGAATGCTTGACTGCTGTGGCTTAGGCATTTTGAAGTTCTTGTATGCAGGAGGTGTGGCTGGGTTTTGTCTCACAGCAGAGGCAAGTAATTGTAACTCAGAAATGCGTTGCCGTCTGGCTGCTTCCTCTCTATTATTGTATACCTTGAAGGCAAGGTTGATTAATTCCTGTTGTGCGGTTTGAGGGCCAGATTCTAATTTTTGAAGTTTTTTCCTAATGTCAGGAGTGGATTGGGTGATAAAATGCATATTAAGAGTAAGTTGGCCTTCTGGCCCCTCTGGGTCTAGGGCGGTATAGTGTCTAAGGGTTGCTGCTAAGCGGGCCATGAACTGGGCTGGGTTTTCATCTTTACCTTGGGTATTTTCTTTAAGTTTGTTATAATTAACAGCTTTGTAAGCTGCTTTTTTAAGCCCTTCAACTAGGCAGGAAACCATGTAATCTCACCTAGCTATACCTGGGGAATTTGCCTGGTAGTTCCATTGGGGATCGGTACAATGTGATTTTTACTCATCCCTCCTCTCTGCCCCATAATTGGCAGTTGTTAACTTTTCTTCTTTCTACCACAAAAATCTCTTCCCTGATCTGGACCCACTCTCCATTAATATTGCCAAGAACCTACTTCATACCTTAACCACTGGTCTCAAATCTTTTGAACATAAGGAACTTTTTAAATGTTAATAAAATTGTTTATTTCCTCCTACAAAAAGGGGCTGATATTTTTAGTGTCTGAAGTTTGAGAAATTCTATAATGACAAAACATCATTGTATGAATATAACCTATAGTGACAAAATAAGTAGTAGTTATTGATTTTTAACACATTTTAATAAACTCATACTTTATCAATCACAACAATATCTAAATTCATTTCCCAATGTGCATGTGTGTGCATGTATGTGTGCTAAAATTTTTGCCTGCTTTGTACCTCTCCTTTCTTTGGGACACAGGCTACCCTCTTCTGATTTAGTTGTGTTGCCTTTGCCACAATAATTGGTCTTGGGTTTTAGGGTAATCATGTCACACATTTGCTAATATCACTGCTTATGTCAGGGATTGGTCCAGAGCTTTGGTAAGTGACACAGACTAAGATCATCAGAGTTCCTCTGTGACTTGGAAGAAGAGCCCTTTTTTTGCCTAGTGGGAAAGCCATGAAGATGTGAGCCTAAATGCTGCAACAGCTGACTCCTTCACAACATTATAAAGGTTGGAATGAAGCCAAAACACAGAGAACTGCATAAATGAAAGATAAAAAAATGAGACAATATCTCCTGCTTTTTGTGTAAGCTGGTTCAGGTTGAGTTTCTGTTGTTTTAAACCTCCCACACTCAGGTGCAGTGTTGAGAAAGCAAGGCCTGAGAAAACAAGATGACCTTTCAAAAAATCAAATTCATTTTTTAAATTATAAAAGTAAACATCAACATTGGTAAAAAAAAAAATCAAACATTACATAAGAATATATACTTAAAAGTGAAAATTTTCCCACCCAAATCTACAACCCAACTTTTCATTAGAGATTTCTAGATTTCCTCCTAGAAAAACGTTAGTATACACAAAGATAAATGTCATATAAAGGAGAGTCTTTTTAAACTTTGTTTAAACCATTATTATCATATAATGCATGTTAATCTACCTTTTGCTTTCATACTGGAAATATAGATCTACTCCATTAGTTTTAATAAGCTACAGAGCATTCCATTGCAATGATATGCCATTATTTGTTTTACCAGTGCTATATCAGTAATTAGGAAAATAAATAGAATGTTATGACCTTTGCTTCAATGAAGAAGCAAGCTATTTTTTCGCATTGTTTAGATGTTAAAAGATAAAAGTTTGTATTTATTTCACATATACTTACAATGGGAATGATAATTCCCATTTGAGTGATGGAGGTGACTATCTTGGCTATGCAGCTTTAACTAAGATAATTCAAAAATAAATAGTTGAGAAGAATTGTCTTTAATTTTGTACCTTTAAAAAATATCTGCTGACTGGGTGTGGTGGCTCATGCCTGTAATCCTAGCACTTCGGGAGGCCGAGGTGGGCAGATTGCCTGAGCTTAGGAGTTTAAGACCAGCCTGGGCAACATGGTGAAACCCCATCTCTATTAAAATACTATATATATATATATATATATATATAAAACATATATATATATATATTATATATATATATATATATATATATATATATTAGCCAGGCATGGCAGCACGCGCCTGTAGTCCCAGGTACTCGGGAGGCAGAGGCAGGAGAATTGCTTGAACCCGGGAGGCGGAGGTTGCAGTGAGCTGAGATTGTGCCACTGCACTCCAGCCTGGGTGACAGAGCAAGACTCCGTCTCTTAAAAAAAAAAAAAAAGAAAAAAATCTGCTAAGGGCTGGGCACAGTGGCTTATGCCTGTAATCCCAGCACTTTGGGAGGCCAAGGCAGGTGTATCACTTGAGGTCAGGAGTTTGAGACCAGCTGGGAAACATGGCGAGACCCCATCTCTAATGATAATAATAATAAAAAAATATGCTAAGTATTTGAGCAGAGTGAATCTTTGCAATTATGACTCAAAATTGGACCTATGTATTTAAAAAATTTCTTTCCTCATCATAGATGAATACACTATAATTTCTGAAGACAAGAAGTATCACACACAGAAATTCAAAGTATTTTCTGAACCCTATGGCAGAACTATCTTTAATCAGCTTATAGTTCAGATACATTTAAGAAGTATGCCCATGTTTCCTTTTTTCTAGTTTTTTTTTCTTATTTTATTTGGGATTTTACATTTAGTTCTTCAATTTCTTTCATACGCTCAAAATCAATGCTATTTTTTTCCATTAAGTATGATGCTATAATTCCTGGATTTTGTTTGATTTCCCCCACTGCTGTTAGCCCTATGTGCATTGTATCCTGTCCCTGCTGTGTACAATTGGATAAATATATATTCTTAATACTTAGTCTGACTATAAAGCAACAACTTTGAAACACATATTTATGTACCTAAATTACCTTTTGCAATCTGATCAAGTTGGCCTCAATAAGCTATATCTTATCTCCCTTATCTGAAATATATCATTTTACCAAGTAATATGAGAAAAAATATTTGATGATATACATTACAAAAGCTGGGATCTATGACCTCTGAGAAAGTAGTCATTGAAGACAGTTTTTTAAATATACTTCTATTAAACATCAAATCAACAATACCTCAGCAAGTTTAATTTTCTGTGATTGTTCCATAAGGTACTCCTGTAGTGTGGCAGAAATAAAACTTAGATTTATAAAATATTTAGGATGCAGAGAGAGAGATATCTGCCATTGTGAAAGGTTAACATGAGTCTTGCAACAAAAGTAATTATGTAAATTTAAGTTAAGACTACCAATCATTTGAAATACTATGAAATAGCTAAATGTGAACTTCTTAATAGATGATAGTGGACATTCCCTGCAATAGAACCATGACAACCAAAGAAAAAGATTTAAATATTCCCATGATAATGACTATTTCACATTTACAATTGTGTCTTCCCAGAAGAACTCTGAAGACTTTATGAACAATTCTTTTTCTTAGTAGCTGGGTTTTAGTGCAGACTGAAGACAGCTTCTCAAAAAGAAGTGGGCCCTACCTAAAAACTTATTTCATATATGAGCCATATAAAATATAAGGGATGAGACAAAACTCTTCAAAATGATAAATGTATTCCAAAAATATAGGTTAATGGAAGCGGTCTAGGATTTAGTAAGTTTTCACTGGAAAACCGGTTCCAATAAATTTTCTTTATGAGAAACCACTGTCCTCTTTAGGACAGTGTCCTGTTAATTGCCAATGTCCTCTATAGCCCATTAGGTATACTAAATAAGTAATAAATATAACTCAGTCTGGTTCTTTTATTCCCCTCTATAGAAAAAAAGAAAATAGTTCAAAAGTCAGGACAGCATGTATTTTCTTGGTTCAATTTAGATGCTTCATATCACTGCAGAATGTTCTGTTATTAGACAGTAGTGATAGTAGCACATTTAGGAACATTAACAAGTAATAGTTCTGGAGACAAGCCAATTGGCAAAAGTTGCTACCATATCAAACAAAATTAGCAAGCTCTTATATTCCCTCCTGCACTGGAAGTGGAAATATCTTTACAATCACAATTATATGACATTGCATACGATTACATTATTTTTAATGCTTATATGCACAAAGTGTGTGCATTTATAAAACACAATCATTTTTAGTTAACATTCAGAAAGTGCTTTGAGACACTAATGGCTTGATAATTGCTATGTGCCATGTGGTTATCCACATGTAGAATTAGGGAAGTTTTTCTGAAACATATGGTCTCACCAAAAATGCAACACAAACCAAGTTGTCCTCATACTGAGCAATTGGGGCTCCTTATAGTCTCATGAAAGAAGATCCTGTTCTCTGGAAAGCTAATACTTTTCTTAATATTCTTGACATTTTTACATAAAAGTGCAGAGTTAAAAATTTCAAAGATGATCTTTCTTGTGATATCAATGGTTCTATTCATTTAAAAAAAGAACAAATATCGGGTTGGCATATGGCTTATCATATATTCTCCTCTTTTTCCAACTTTCCTGTTCCTATATAAACCACCCTACCATACCATATAAATTTAGTTTCCTGAGATGTTCACCTGGGAAAGGTGTGTTATTTGGCATAAGTTTATAGTGATCAACTTAAACCAAACTTAATAATAATAAAATTATAAATACTATTCATATAATTTATTGAGTGTCTATAATATGGTAGGTACTGTACCAGGTACCTTATGAGTCTCTACACTGTAGGCATTCTCAGGGGGTAATATTCAATATATTAACAACATCATAGCATATGCTGATTTATCAGTATAGACACAGGTCATAGCTACAACATATCCTGGAGGCTACTTACCAGCTGAATATCAGCTGCTCACTGGTTTTATTAGTTTGCTAGGGCTGCTAAAACAAAGTACTCAGACTGTGTGGCTTAAGCAGAAATTTACTTTCTCACAGTTCTGAAGGTTAGACTTTCAAGATCAAGGCGTCAGCAGGGTTGGTTTCTTCTGAGGGCTGTGAAAGAAGCATTTATTCCCACATTCTCTCTCGGCTTGTAGATCACCACCTCCTTCTTGTGTCTTCACATGATCATCCCTCTGTCCATGTCTGTGTCCAAATCTCCTCTTCTTAGAAAGACTGCAGTCATATTGGAGAAGGGTCTGTAACTAAGGAGTTTAGCTTCAAAATGCATTTTAAAACTTTTTTTCCTTTTTCTCTTTTCTCCATAGTCTCAAATGTAACCTCAAAGCAAACTGCAGAAACCTTTTTTCATCCTTAGTCTTGAAATACAGCCTTGAAATGTACAGCCTTGAAACTCTTTGTTTCCCTCCCTTTCCCATCAGAAACTCTCATGCATAGTGCTCGCTTATGTAATTATGAGCTTGCTTAGAAATTCCAGGAGCTAATCTTGAGAAAAATCAGGCATGGAGACCCAGCTGTGAAGTTCTAGAGATAACCTCAAGGCAGTTAGTCTACAACCTGACCATTGTTGAGATAATGTCAGCCCATGCTCCAAGTGGACCATGACTCAAGATAGCCACTGGAACAAGATACACAGACCTTGTGTCCAGCACAACTCCTGCATTCCTCCCGTTCCAAGTTCCCCTTTCTAACCTCCTCTCCCCAGCCTAAAGTTTTGGAATAAAGTCACTTTCCTTTCACAATATCTCATCTTTGTTCATTTGGCTTTACAAGCTGTGAACAGCCTAGCTAGCATTTGGTTACAAGCCTGCCCTAATTACTTCATTTTAACCTAATTACCTCTTTAAGGATCCTATCTCCAAATATAGTCATATTCTGAGATTAGGACTTAAACATATAAATTTAGGGGAGAGGTTATACACAATTCAACCCATAACACCTGATTATATTATCTCCATTTTAAGATAAGGAACTGAACCCTAGTTTAAGTATCTTAAGGTCATACAAACAACAAACTAAAACTAGAATTCAAATCCAAGTATGTGAGAGTTCAGTGCAAATGTCACAATTATTAAAACCTTTAAACAATTTATCTTTAATTACTTGATTCAATTTTCTTCCTTAAAACACTTTATAAAAATTTGCATTAAGCTAATAATAGACACGTTTTAGCTAAAAGCCAAGTTCATCAAGTTAACATTATAAACGTCTAATTATATGGTATTTGATATAATATGTGGGTTTTATTTGTTAATTTTTTAATACCCATCTATCTTTCACAACAGATTTAAAAAAGTTTATGTAAAAAGACATACCTAAAGCAAAGGCATAAAATAAAGAAAGCAAAATTAAGAGCCAACAAAGAACGATACTGGATTAAAGCAAAGAAACACAGATGAAAACAGTAATAATAATATTTCTAAATGCAAACTATTTCTGAGCATCCTTACTTATATGTGTGGGGATCCAGGGAGAGAATCAAAGCCCTGTTATGGTATATCTGCATTTGGGAAAATGATCCACAACTTGGAAGTAAGGCAAGAATATTATAGCAAGCTCTTTGAAACTCATGCTAGCACATTGTATAACAAGCTCACCTGTGGGACAGCTGCCTCCCTAAGTGATATTTGATTCTCTAGAAACTGGAACATTGAGAATTTACAAGTTATTAGGACTCAGATTTTGAAAAATTAGATGTTGCTTGCAGAAAATGGAGGAGCTGCAAATATTTTTGTTTGAAAAAGATGGAGCCCGGGTGTGGTGACTCATGCCTGTAATCCCAACATTTTGGTAGGCGGAGACAGGATGATTGTTTGAACCCGGAAGTGCAAGACAAGCCTAGGCAACATTGTAAGACCCTACAAAAAAAAATTAGCCCAGCATGGTGGTGCATGCCTGTAGTCCCAGCTACTTGGAAGGCAGAGGTGGGAGTATCTTGTGAGCACAGGAGGTCAAGGATGCAGTGAGCTGTGATTGCACCACTGTACTCCAGCCTGGCTTACTGAATATATATTTTTTAATTATTATTATACTTTAAGTTCTAGGGTAAATATGCACAATGTGCAGGTTTGTTACATATGTATACATGTGCCATGTTGGTGTGCTGCACCCATTAACTCGTCATTTACATAGGTATAGCTCCTAATGCTTTCCCTCCTGACTCCCCCAACCCCACGACAGGCCCCAGTGTGTGATGTTCCCCTTTCTGTGTCCAAGTGTTCTCATTGTTCAATATCCAGCTATGAGTGAGAACATGCGGTGTTTGGTTTTTCGTTCTTGCGATAGTTTCCTAAGAATGATGGTCTCCAGCTTCATCATTGTCCCTATGAAGGACATGAACTCATCATTTTTTTATGGCTGCATAGTATTCCATGGTGTATATGTGCCACATTTTCTTAATCCAGTCTATCATTGATGGACATTTGGGTTGGTTCCATGTCTTTGCTATTGTGAATAGTGCTACAATAAACATACGTGTGCATGTGTCTTTATAGCAGCATGATTTATAGTCCTTTGGATATATACCGAGTAATGGGATGGCTGGGTCGAATGGTATTTCTAGTTCTAGATCCCTGAGGAATTGCCACACTGACTTCCACAATGGTTGAACTAGTTTACAGTCCCACCAACAGTGTAAAAGTGTTCCTATTTCTCCACATCCTCTCCAGTACCTGTTGTTTCCTGACTTTTTAATGATCACCATTGTAACCAGTGTGAGATGGTATCTCATTGTGGTTTTGATTTGCATTTTTCTGATGGCCAGTGATGATGAGCATTTTTTCATGTGTCTGTTGGCTGCATAAATGTCTTCTTTTGAGAAATGTCTGTTCATATCCTTCACCCACTTTTTGATGGGGTTGTTTGTTTTTTTCTTGTAAATTTGTTTGAGTTCATTGTAGATTCTGGATATTAGCCCTTTGTCAGATGAGTAGATTGCAAAAATTTTCTCACATTCTGTAGGTTTCCTGTTCACTCTGATGGTGGTTTCTTTTGCTGTGCAGAAGCTCTTTAGTTTAATTAGATCCCATTTATCAGTTTTAGCTTTTGTTGCCATTGCTTTTGGTGTTTTAGACATGAAGTCCTTGCCCATGCCTATGTCCTGAATGGTATTGCCTAGGTTTTCTTCTAGGGTTTTTATGGTTTTAGGTCTAAGATTTAAGTCTTTAATCCATCTTGAATTAATTTTTGTGTAAGGTGTAAGGAAGGGATCCAGTTTCAGCTTTCTACATATGGCTAGCCAGTTTTCCCAGCACCATTTATTAAATAGGGAATCCTTTCCCCATTGCTTGTTTTTCTCAGGTTTGTCAAAGATCAGGTAGTTGTAGATGTGTGGTATTATTTCTGAGGGCTCTGTCCTGTTCTATTGGTCTATATCTCTGTTTTGGTACCAGTACCATGCTGTTTTGATTACTGTAGCCTTGTAGTAGAGTTTGAAGTCAGGTAGCGTGATGCCTCCAGCTTTGTTCTTTTGGCTTAGGATTGTCTTGGCAATGCAGGCTCTTCTTTGGTTCCATATGAACTTTAAAGTAGTTTTTCCAACTCTGTATAGAAAGTCATTGGTATCTTGATGGAGATAGCATTGAATCTATAAATTATCGTGGGCAGTATGGTCATTTTCACAATGTTGATTCTTCCTACCCCTGAGCGTGGAATGTTCTTCCATTTTTTTGTATCCTCTTTTATTTCATGGAGCAGTGGCTTGTAGTTCTCCTTGAAGAGGTCCTTCACATCCCTTGTAAGTTGGATTCCTAGGTATTTTATTCTCTTTGAAGCAATTGTGAATGGGAGTTCACTCATGATTTGGCTCTCTGTTTGTCTGTTATTGGTGTATAGGAATGCTTGTGATTTTTGTACATTGATTTTGTATCCTGAGACTTTGCTGAAGTTGCTTATCAGCTTAAGGAGATTTTGGGCTGAGACGACGGGGTTTTCTAAATATGCAATCATGTCATTTACAAAGAGGGACAATTTGACTTCCTCTTTTCCTAATTGAATACCCTTTATTTCCTTCTCCTGCCTCATTGCCCTGGCCAGAACTTCCAACACTATGTTGAATAGGAGTGGTGAGAGAGGGCATCCCTGTCTTGTGCCAGTTTTCAAAGGGAATGCTTCCAGTTTTTGCCCATTCAGTATGATATTAGCTGTGGGTTTGTCATAGACAGCTCTTATTATTTTGAGATATGTCCCATCAATACCTAATTTATTGAGAGTTTTTAGCATGAAAGGCTGTTGAATTTTGTCAAAGGCCTTTTCTGCATCTATTGAGATAATCATGTGGGTTTTGTCTTTGGTTCTGTTTATATGCTGGATTATGTTTATTGATTTGTGTATGTTGAACCAGCCTTGCATCCCAGGGATGAAGCCCACTTGATCATGATGGATAATCTTTTTGATGTGCTGCTGGATTCAGTTTGCCAGTATCTTATTGAGGATTTTTGCATTGATGTTCATCAGGGATATTGGTCTAAAATTCTCTTTTTTGGTTGTGTCTCTGCCAGGCTTTGGTATCAGGATGATGCTGGCCTCATAAAATGAGTTAGGGAGGATTCCCTGTTTTTCTATTGATTGGAATAGTTTCAGAAGGAATGGTACCAGTTCCTCCTTGTACCTCTGGTAGAATTTGGCTGTGAATACATCTGGTCCTGGACTTTTTTTGGTTGGTAGGCTATTAATTATTGGCTCAATTTCAGATCCTGTTATTGGTCTATTCAGAGATTCAATTTCTTCCTGGTTTAGTATTGGGAGGGTGTATCTGTCCAGGAATTTAACCATTTCTTCTGGATTTTCTAGTTTATTTGCATAGAGGTGTTTATAGTATTCTGTGATGGTAGTTTGTATTTCTGTGGGATCGGTGGTAATATCCCCTTTATCATTTTTTATTTCTTTTATTTGATTCTTCTCTCCTTTCTTCTTTATTAGTCTTGCTAGCGGTCCATCAATTGTGTTGATCTTTTAAAAAAAAAACCAGCTCCTGGATTCTTTGATGTTTTGAAGGGTTTTTTGTGTCTCTATCTCCTTCATTTCTTCTCTGATCTTACTTATTTCTTGCCTTCTGCTAACTTTTGAATGTGTTTGCTCTTGCTTTTCTAGTTCTTTTAATTGTGATGTTAGGGTGTCAATTTTAGATCTTTCCTGCTTTCTCTTGTGGGCATTTAGTGCTATAAATTTCCCTCTCCACACTGCTTTAAATGTGTCCCAGAGATTCTGGTATGTTGTGTCTTTGATCTCATTGGTTTGAAAGAACATCTTTTTTTCTGCCTTCATTTCATTATGTACCCAGTAGTAATTCAGGAGCAGGTTGTTCAGTTTCCATGTAGTTGAGCAGTTTTGAGTGAGTTTCTTAATCCTGAGATCTGGTTTGATTGCACTGTGGTCTGAGAGATAGTTTGTTATAATTTCTGATCTTTTATATTTGCTGAGGAGTGCTTTACTTCCAACTATGTGGATAATTTTGGAATAAGTGTGATGTGGTGCTGAGAAGAATGTATATTCTGTTGATTTGGGGTGGAGAGTTCTGTAGATGTCTATTAGTTGTGCTTGGTGCAGAACTGAGTTCAATTCCTGGATATCCTTGTTAACTTTCTGTCTCGTTGATCTGTCTAATGTTGACAGTGGGGTGTTAAAGTCTCCCATTATTATTGTGTGGGAGTCTAAGTCTCTTTGTAGATCTCTAAGGATTTGCTTTATGAATCTTGGTGCTCCTGTATTGGGTGCATATATATTTAAGACAGGTAGCTCTTCTTGTTGAATTGATCCCTTTACCATTATGTAATGGCCTTCTTTGTCTCTTTTGATCTTTGTTGGTTTAAAGTCTGTTTTATCAAAGACTAGGATTGCAACCCCTGCCTTTTTTGTTTTCCATTTGCTTGGTAGATCTTCCTCCATCCCTTTATTTTGAGCTTATGTGTGTCCTGCATGTGAGTTGGGTCTCCTGAATACAGCACACTGATGGGTCTTGACTCTTTATCCATTTTGCCAGTCTGTGTCTTTTAATTGGAGCATTTAGCCAATTTACATTTAAGGTTAATATTGTTATGTGTGAATTTGATCCTGTCATGATGGTGTTAGCTGGTTATTTTGCTCGTTAGTTGATGCAGTTTTTCTTAGCATCGATGGTCTTTACAATTTATCATGTTTTTGCAGTGGCTGGTACCGGTTGTTCCTTTCCATGTTTAATGCTTCCTGAAGGAGCTCTTGTAAGGCAGGCCTGGTGGTGACAAAAATCTCTCAGCATTTGCTCGTCTGTAAAGGATTTTATTTCTCCTTCACTTATGAAGCTTAGTTTGGCTGGATATGAAATTCTGTGTTGAAATTTCTTTTCTTTAAGAATATTGAATATTGGCCCCCACTCTCTTCTGGCTTGTAGAGTTTCTGCCAAGAGATCCGCTGTTAGTCTGTTTGGCTTCCGTTTGTGGGGAAACCGACCTTTCTTTCTGGCTGCCGTTAACATTTTTTCCTTCATTTCAACTTTGGTGAATCTGACAATTATGTGTCTTGGAGTTGCTCTTCTTGAGGAATATTTTTGTGGTGTTCTCTGTATTTCCTGAATTTGAATGTTGGCCTGCCTTGCTAAGCTGGGGAAGTTCTCCTGGATAATATCCTGAAGAGTGTTTTCCAACTTTGTTTCTTTCTCCCCGTCAGTTTCAGGTACTCCAATCAGATGTAGATTTGGTCTTTTCACATAGTCCCATATTTCACAGAGGCTTTGTTTGTTTCTTTTTACTCTTTTTTCTCTAAACTTCTCTTCTCACTTCATTTCATTCATTTGATCTTCAATCACTGATACCCTTTCTTCCAGTTGATTGAATTGGCTACTGAAGCATGTGCATTTGTCACGTAGTTCTCATGCCATGGTTTTCAGCTCCATCAGATCATTTAAGGGCTTCTCTATGCTGTTTATTCTAGTTAGTCATTTGTCTAATCTTTTTTCAAGGTTTTCAGTTTCTTTGCATTGGGTTCAAACTTCCTCCTTTAGCTTTGAGAAATATGATCATCTGAAGCCTTCTTCTCTCAACTCATCAGTCTTTCTCCATCTAGCTTTGTTCTGTTGCTGGCACGGAGCTGCATTCCTTTGGAGGGGGAGAGGTGCTCTGATTTTTAGAGTTTTCAGCTTTTCTGCCCTGTTTTTTCCCCATCTGTGTGGTTTTATCTACCTTTGGTCTTTGATAATGGTGATGTGTACAGATGGGGTTTTGGTGTGGGTGTCCTTTCTGTTTGTTAGTTTTCCTTCTAACAGTCAGGACCCTCAGCTGCAGGTCTGTTGGAGTTTGCTGGAGGTCCACTCCAGACCCTGTTTGCCTGGGTATCAGCAGCGGAGGCTGCAGAACAGCGAATATTGCTGAACAGCAAATGTTGCTTCCTCATTATTCCTCTGGAGGCTTCATCTCAGAGGGGTACCTGACCGTGTGCAGTGTCAGTCTGCCCCTACTAGGGAGTGCCTCCCAGTTAGGCTACTCGGGGGTCAAGAACCCACTTGAGGAGGCAGTCTGTCCATTCTCAGATCTCAAACTCCATGCTGGGAGAACCACTGCTCTCTTCAAAGCTGTCAGACAGAGACATTTAAGTCTGCAGAGGTTTCTGCTGCCTTTTGTTCTGCTATGCTGTGCCCCTAGAGGTGGAGTCTACACAGGCAGGCAGGCCTCCTTGTGCTGAGTAGGGCTCTACCCAGTTAGAGCTTCCAGGCCCCTTTGTTTACCTACTCAAGCCTCAGAAATGGTGGGTGCCCCTCCCCCAGCCTTGCTCCTGCCTTGCATTTCGATCTGAGACTGCTGTGCTAGCAATGAGTGAGGCTCCATGGGCGTGGGACCCTCTGAGCCAGGTGCAGGATATAATCTCCTGGTGTGCCATTTGCTAAGACCATTGGAAAAGTGCAGTATTGGGTGGGAGTGACCCGATTTTCCAGGTGCCATCTGTCACCCCTTTCCTTGGCTAGGAAAGGGAATTCCCCAACCCCTCATGCTTCCCAGGTGATGCGATGCATCGCCCTGCTTTGGCTCACACTCAGTGGGCTGCATGCACTTTCCTGCCCCCACTTTCCGATGAGCCCCAGGAAGATGAAGCCAGTACCGCAGTTGGAAATGCAGAAATTACGTGTCTTCTGCATCACTCACTCTGGGAGCTGTAGACTGGAGTTGTTCCTATTCGGCCATCTTGGAACCTGATCCCTGAATAATTTCTATTAGAAAAGATAACTCAAGATTTATCACTGGGATCTGGATCATCATGGTGAATGGGAGGCAGGACTAGGTTGCAGCTCCAGACAGAGCAGTGTGTGGAGGCTCACATAGTGAATTTAAGCTCTAGATTGACTGCAACAACAAACCAGCAATCTGGAGAGGACCTTTGAAGGAAGTGGACTACTCCTGCAGGACCTGGGAGACACTCCAAATACTGCACTGGTATCCACAGCTGAGAGTCCCATAGATGGTTCACATCACAAGACTCTGCAGACAAACACCAGTACCAGCCTGGAGCCAGGTAGACTCACTGGTTGGCTAGACCCAGAAGAGAGACAACAATCACTGCAGTTTGGCTTACATGAAGCCACATCCATGGAAAAGAGAGGGAGAGTACTACATCAAGGGAATACCCCCGGGACAAAATAATCTGAATAACAGCCTTCAGCCCTAGACCTTCCCTCTGACAGAGGCTACCCAAATGAGAAGGAACCAGAAAACCAACTCTGGTAATATGACAAAACAAGGCTATTTAACACACCCAATAAGTCATGCTAGTTCACCAGCAATGGCTCCAAACCAAAAAGAAATCCTTGATTTGCCTAAAAAGAAATCAGAAGGTTATTTATTAGGCTAATCAGGGAGGCACCAGAGAAAGGCAAAGACCAATGCAAAGAAATCCAAACAATGATACTAGAAGTGAAGGGAGAAATATTCAAGGAAATAGGTAGCTGAAAGAAAAAACAAAAAAATTCAGGAAACTTTGCGCACACTTTTAGAAATGTGAAATGCTCTGGAAAGTCTCAGCAATAGAATTGAACAAGCAGAAAAAAGAAATTCAGAGCTCAAAGACAAGGTCTTTGAATTAACCCAATCCAACAAAGACAAAGAAAAAAGAGTAAGTAAATATGAACAAAGCCTCCAAGAAGTCTGGGATTATGTTAAATGATGAAACCTAAGAATAATTGACATTCCTGAGGAAGAAGAGAATTCTAAAGGCTTGGAAAATATATATGGGGGAATAATCAAGGACAAATTCCTTGGCCTTGGTAGCAACCTAGACATCCAAATACAAGAAGCACAAAGAACACCTGAGAAATTCATCACAAAAAGATTATCACCTAGGCACATTGTCATAGGGTTATCAAAAGTTAAGACGAAGGAAAGACTTAAGAGCTACGAGACAGAGCACCAGGTAACCTATAAAGGAAAACCTATCAGATTAACAGCAGATTTCTTAGCAGAAACCCTAAAGCCAGATGGGATTGGGGTCCTATCTTCAGCCTCCTCAAACAAAGCAATTATCTCAGCCAAGAATTTTGTATCCAGTGAAACTAACCATCATATATGAAGGAAAGATACAGTTTTTTTCAGACAAACAAATGCTGTGAGAATTCACCATTACTAAGCCACTACTACAAGAACTGCTAAAAGGAGCTCTAAATCTTGAAACAAATCCTGGAAACACATCGAAACAGAATCTCTTTAAAGCATAAATCACACAGGACCTATAAAACAAAAATACAAATTAAAAAGCAAAAGCAAAAAACAAAAAAAAAATCAAAGTATGCAAGGCAACAAAGAGCATGATGAATGCAACAGTACCTCACACTTCAATACTAACATGGAATGTAAATGGCCTAAATGTTCAACTTAAAAGATACAAAACCACAGAATGGATAAGAACTCACCAATCAACTATCTGCTACCTTTAATAGACTTAACTAACACATAAGGACTCACACAAACTTAAAAGTAACGGGGTGGAAAAAGGCATTTCATGCAAATGGGCAACAAAACCCAGCAGGGTAGCTATTCTTATATCAGACAAAACAAACTTTAAAGCAATGACAGTTAAAAGAGAAAAGAGGGACATTATATAATGGTAAAGGCCTTGTCCAACAAGAAAATATCACAATCCTAGACATATATGCACCTAACACTGGAGCTCCCAAATTTGTAAAACGAAATTACTAATTACTAAAATTACTAATAGATCTAAGAAATGAAATAGACAAAAACACAATAAAAGTAGGGGACTTCAATACTCCACTGACAGCACTAGACAGGTCATCAAGACAGAAAGTCAACAAAGAAACAATGGATTCAACCTATACCTTGGAACAAATGCACTTAACAGATATATACAGAACATTTCATCCTACAACTGCAGAATACATATTCTATTCAACAGCACATGGAACTTTCTCCAAGATAGACCGTATGATAGGCCATGAAACTAGCCTCCATACATTTAAGAAAATTGAAATTATATCAAGCACTTTCTCAGACCACAGAATAAAACTGGAAATCAACACCAAAAGGAACGCTCAAAACCATACAAATACATGGAAATGAAATAACCTGCTCCTGAATGAGCATTGAGTCAAAAATGAAATCAAGATGAAAGTTTAGAATTTTTTTGAACTGAATGACAATAAAGACACAGCTTACCAAAACCTCTGGGATACAGTAAAGGCAGTGCTAAGAGGAAAGTTCATAGCCCTAAATGCCTACATCAAAAAGACAGAAAGAGCACAAACTTGACACTCGAAGGTCACACCTCAAGGAACTAAAGAAACAAGAATAAACTAAACCTAAACCCAGAAGAAAGGAAATAACCAAGATCAGATGAAAACTAAATGAAATGGAAGCAAAAATATATACACAAAAGATAAATGAAACAAAAAGCCATTTTTTTGAAAAGATAAATAAACTTGATAGACCATTGGCAAGATTAACCAAGAAGAGAGGAAATCCAAATGTCCTCACTAAGAAATAAAACAGGTGATATTACAACTGACACCACTGAAATACAAAAGATCACTCAAGATACTGTAAACACCTTTAGACACATAAACTAGAAAACCTAGAAGAGATGGATAAATTCCTGGGAAAATACAACCCTCCTAGCTTAAATTATGAAGAATTAGATACCCTGAACAGACCAATAACAAGCCACAAGATTGAAATGGTAATTTAAAAATTACCGATAAAAAAGTCCAGGACCAGATGGATTTACAGCAGAATTCTACCAGATATTAAAAGAATTGGTATCAATCCTTTTGATCCTATTCTGCAAGATAGAGAAAGAAGGAATCCTCCCTAACTTATTCTATGAAGCCAGCATCATCCTAATACCCAAACCAGGAAAGGACGTAACCAAAAAGAAAACCACAACCGATATTCTTGATGAACATAGATGCTAAAATCCTTAACAAAATACTAGTTAACTGAATCCAACAACGTATCAAAAAGATAATCCACCATGATCAAGTGGGTTTCATACTAGGGATGCAGGGATGGTTTAACATACACAAGTCAATAAATGTGACACACCATGTAAACAGACTTAAAAATCACATGATCATCTCAATAGATGCAAAAAAGCATTTGACAAAGTCCAGCATCCTGTATGATTAAAACTCTCAGCAAAATTGGTGTACAAGGGATATTCCTTAATGTAATAAAAGCCATCTATGACAAACCCGCAGCAAGCATAATACTGAATGGGGAAAAGTTGAAATCATTCCCTCTGAGAACTGGAACAAGACAAGGATGCCCACTGTCATCGCTCCTCTTCGACATGGTACTGGAAGTTCTATCCAGAGCTATCAGACAGGAGAAAGAAATAAAGGGCATCCAAATCGGTAAAGAGGAAGTCAAACTGTCACTATTTGCTGATGATATGACTATTTATCTTGAAAACCCTAATGACTCCCCCAGAAGGCTCTTAGAACTGACAAAAGAGTTCAGCAAAGTTTCCAGATACAAGATTAATGAACACAAATTAGTAGCTCTTCTGTACACCAACAGCGACCAAGCAGAGAATCAAATCAAGAACTCAACCACTTTTACAATAGCTGAAAAAAAAAAAACAAAAACAAACTTAGGAATATACCCAACCAAGGAGTTGAAAGACCTCTACAAGGAAAACTACAAAGTACTGCTGAAAGAAATCATAGACACAAATGGAAACACATCCCATGCTCATGGATGGGTAGAATCAATATTGTAAAAAAAGACCATACTGCCAAAAGTGATCTACAAATTCAGTGCAATCCCCATCAAAATACCACCATCATTCTTCACAGAATTAGAAAAAACAATTCTAAAATTCATATGGAACCAAAAAAAGAGCCCGCATAGCCAAAGCAAGACTAAGCAAAAAGAACAAATCTTGAGGCATCACACTACCTGATTTCAAACTATACTATAAGGCCATAGTCACCAAAACAGTATGGTACTGGTATAAAAATAGGCACATAGACCAATGGAACAGAATAGAGAACCCAGAAATAAACCCAAATACTTACAGCCAGCTGATCTTTGGCAAAGCAAACAAAAACATAAAGTGGGGAAAGGACACCCTTTTCAACAAATGGTGCTGGGATAATTGGCTAGCCACATGTAGGAGAATGAAACTGGATCTTCATCTCTCACATATAAAAATCAACTCAAGATGGATCAAGCACTTAAACCTAAGACCTTAAACTATAAAAATTCTAGAAGATAACATTGGAAAAACCCTTCTAGACATTGGCTTAGGCAAGGATTTCATGACCAAGAACCCAAAGGCAAATGAAATAAAAACAAAGATAAATAGCTGGGACCTAATTAAACTAAAGAGGTTTTGCACAGCAAAAGGGACAGTCAGCAGTCAGCAGAGTAAACAGACAACCTACAGAGTGGGAGAAAATCTTCATAATCTATACATCTGACAAAGGACTAATATCTAGAATCTGCAACAAACTCAAATCAATAAGAAAAAAAAAATCCCATCTAAAAGTGGGCTAAGGACATGAATAGACAGCTCTCAAAAGAAGATATACAAAAGGCCAACAAACATATGAAAAACTGCTCAAAATCACTAATGATCAGGGAAATGCAAATCAAAACCACAATGTGATACCACCTTACTCCTGCAAGGATGGCCATAATCAACAAATCAAAAAACAGTAGATGTTGGTGTGGATTCGATGATCAGGGAATACTTCTACACTGCTGGTAGGAATGTAAACTAGTACAGCCACTATGGAAAACAGTGTGGAGTTTCCTTAAAGAACTAAAAGTAGGGCTACCATTTGATCCAGCAATCCCACTACTGAGTGTCTACCCAGAGGAAAAGAAGTCATTATATGAAAAAGATACTTGCACACACATGTTTACAGCAGCACAATTCACAATTACAAAATCGTGGAACCAACCCAAATGCCCATCAATGAACGAGTGGGTAAACTGTGGTATATATGTACAATGGAATACTACTCAGCCATAAAAAGGAATGAATTAACAGCATTTGCATTGACCTGGATGAGACTGGAGACTATTATTCTAAGAAAAGTAACTCAGGAATGAAAAACCAAACACCGTATGTTCTCACTGATATGTAGGAGTTAAGCTATGAGGACACAAGGAATTAAGAATGAACTTTGGGGACTTGGGGGGAAGAGTGGGAGGGAGGCGAGGGATAAAAGACTACAAATATGGTGCTGTGTATACTGCTTGGTGATGGGTGCACCAAATTTCGCAAGTCACCACTAAAGAACTTACTTATGTAACCAAATATCACCTGTACCCCAATAACTTATGGAAAGGAAAAAAAAGATTTATCATTGTACTTCACTGTATGATATTACCCAGTTTTGACTCTAAATTAACATCCTTATTCCACCAATCATTTTCCACACACCTCTTTCTCCCTCCCTCTCTGTCTCTCTCCTCCCCTTATGTGTGTGTATGTGTGTAATCTGCTTTGTCATTCCATATCATTTATAAGTTAAAAAGATCTCTTGATGTTAAACAGATTCTCACTAAGAGACTTACCTAGTTTTTTGAAAATTATATCTTTGCATTTAACAAATTGATGAGTCAGTGATCTTCCAGGCAACTGTTTAATTAATTAATTTATATGTGCAGGGCAAATATTAACTTTCATATTTTATGTTTATATGCCTGGGCCAAATCTGAAGAGGGACAAGAGAACAGAGACAATCTGTTTTTGCCCTGGGCCCCACTCCAAGGGTTAGATGTAATCCACTATGACCAAGGTGTGCACACAGCAGACCTGTGTTGAGGAAGCTCACACTCAATCGGTGCTGCCTCTGAGCCCACCCCTGAGAGAAAAGTGCAACGCCACATACCCAAATGAGGGGCGGTAGGTAGCAGGGCCCTCGAGGTAGAGAGGACCTTTACCCTGCGGAGAGGGTCACCAGGGAAGCAGCCAGGTGCTGGCCATTAGCGTTTGGCAGCCAGACACCACTTTATAATGGCTTGCGAGCAAAGGAACTTCATCAGAAGTCCACAGCAGAAGGATATGTAGGGGCTTATTTCTCAGGTCATAGGAGATACCCATTAAAATTCACAAAAAAATGACTGAAGGGGAACTGGTACTTTGCTTTCAAGGTAAAGAATATGGAATGAGAGTGAGGCCTTAGCAAAATTCAGATGTTCGTGTTGACGTTACTTTATTTAAATATAGACCAAAGAGAATCAAAGATATTTTATTCATTCATGACTTAATATTTCAACAGACCTTATTCTAGTTAGGTAGCCAACCTTAAGGAGTCCAAGAGTAATCCTTATATAATATTTTACAACACTAAAGAAACATATTCTTAGTAGTAAGTGATACTATCCCATTCATATTAGTACCAGAAAAAATAATTAGTTGTGATTGTCAAACTTCTGAGTTTTTTTTTTCAGCCAGCATGCTGACAACATTAGATAAGTGATGCCAGACCTGACAATTGTTTTATCTTTGAAAAATTTTGTAAACAGAGAGCCCTTATTTCTATCAAAATATTATTTTTTAGAAACTAAATTAATAAGAGATTATTAGTAGAGGAACAAGGAGGAACAGAAGAGCATCAAGAAGGTAAAATAACTTACATTCAACCAGGATGCTTTTAAGAGTAAAAGGAGAAGCTGTTAATAATTATGCTGGGAATACAAGTATAAACCAGGACTGTATTGAGCAAATTGGGATTTAAGGTCCCTCTAAGAAAGAGCAGGAGTAGCAGAATAAACTTTAAATCTTTTCTAGATATTTTCACAAAATAGAAATGTATTTGTTATAGGCACAGAGATGCACTGTGCAGATGAGATTCCCCTTAAGAAAGTTCCCTTGTACTTGGGAGTAGTGTCAATGGGCAGATTTTACTGCCAGGCCCTGCAGATACAGAGCACACCTCGCCCAAGATCATGCCCTTCCTGAGGCAGCTCTGGCCCATTCAATCCAACACAGGACAACTCCCTCAGGCCATTTCACTCCAGAGCTCCCAATGGGTTGATTTCTGTCTTCCCAGTCCTGCTTCTATTCCCACAAGTGTTGATCTCAGGAGTATGTCCCAAGTGCCCTGGTACCTGGGAATGGTTACAATAGGCAGGCTTCATTGTCAGGCCCTGCAGATAGAGTCCTGCCTCACATCTTACATACTGCACCCCATCTCAGAGTCTGCTTCCCACAGTCCCAACCAGGGACAGTGCTTGA
Organism: Pongo abelii; assembly: GCF_028885655.2. Lineage (NCBI taxonomy): Eukaryota > Metazoa > Chordata > Mammalia > Primates > Hominidae > Pongo > Pongo abelii. The sequence continues at coordinate 186,579,620 of NC_071988.2, read as the reverse complement.
CATTGGCATGGTAAATAGAACTGTAATAGGCCATGTGCAAAGTGGATATAACCACAGACTCCAGAATACACACACAGAATGCTTGGTTAGAAGCTAGGCCCCACCACTTACTAGCTATATGGCTGTGGGCAAGTTACTTAGTCTTAATTTCTTTTTCTGTAAAATGTATATGAAGATAGAACCCACCTCAAAAGGTTGCTGTGAGATTTAAATGAACTGGTACCTACAAAACAGGTAGATCAGTGCTTAGAACATAGAAAATTCTCAGTAAGTCTTTGCTGCTATGATTAGTATCAGTGACATTATTTTTAGTCTGTCAGCCAGAATTGGAAATAATTCAGCATCTTCAGGGCATAGAAAATCCGTAACAACTTTGGATTGACTGAGTTCCCTAGGACGGGGCCCTTTCTCACATTTCAGTGCAGTTTGGGCTTCCTGACCAAGACACAGGTCCTCAGTGACTTGATTCTTCCATTACCCAGATTCCAGCACTGCCCTTTCAATGACAAAATTCCCTGCCTGCCATCCAAATTTACACAAACTCTAGATTTCTGGGTGAGCAACAATTATCTGGGTGAGCAGGTCTCTGAGACTCCCCTCAGTTTGATCTTTTGCCAACAGCATGCTCATCCTGCCTTTCCTTTCTCTCTAGATCAATTTCCCAAGTTGAAACATAGCTTTAATTCCCACCCAAGAAATCATGTCCCATGTTTTCTCCTAGGTTTACATACCCAAGCCTTTCAAGCTGCAGAGACCTCAGGCCTCTTGTTCTATAATCTGGCCTCTGCTGATGCGACCAACATTTCGGTCCCAATCAGTGTGATGAAAAGGAAATCTCTCATGGCAACTAGCCACAAGTGGCACAGGGATATTGTAAATATGGCTCCATAATATTATACCAACCACAGGGAATGTCAAGAGACTGATGAGGGTTTAACGAATATCTCCCCAAGTGACCTACACTGGAGTTCTCGGCACATCAGTTGCTATTGAAGTGAAAATCTAGCTTGTAATAGCAGTAACTGCTTCTACAGTTAGAAAATGAATATTTCTTTGTGAGATATTATTCATTCATTCTGAAAAAAGGAACTATTTGTGAGGGAAGAAAGAATATTTTGTATTGACTTTTGTCTTTAAATAAGGCAGGAAGAGTGAAGCTAAATTGTCTGCAGAATCCCCTGCTCCAACATATTGACCAATTTATTTTTATTAATAAGTAAATTTTTTACTTACAACTAAAGTAATTTAAACTTTTAAACAAAATTTGATTTCATAAAGTAAACATTTTTTATTGCTAAAGAAAAATATTTAGAAGAAAGCATTTTTAGTCATATGTTAGTTTTTGTGATAGGCTGTTTGCCCTGATGTTTTAAAATACATCATGAATAAAATAAATCTTAACAATTCAAATTGCCGTAACTCTAAATAATTTCACAAATCTCTCCTTCAATTATTTTGATAAATAAAACAACTAAACATTGTTTTCTGATGTTGATTTAAACTGTTTTGGGGGAAAAAGTATCAAAACAAATCCCTGCTTCAAACCAGACTGTGTGAACCTTCTACAATGAAGCTTCTGGTCACATTGAGTGTCGGGCCTGTAGTGAGGCCATTTCAATAAACAAGGAGGCACTTCAGGTTAACATTTGAGTTGTGATTTCAAGGGGATGGCAGGAAGTTGTTTCATTTAAATCATATATATCAAAAATAACATATATTCAAGGCTTAAATACTTTGAAGTCCCAATTACTCATGATACAGATTAAAATCATTTTACAACTTCAACTATTCCTTTGCTGGTAGAAATCTACCATGGAGGTGCCGAGTTGTTAGACAATGAAGCTATAGATTCATCTGTCTTTTAGTTTTCTACTCATGCTCCTGGTGTGCATTTTCAGGCTTTCCTAGAAACATCTCTGCCCTGTCTATCGGCTTTCCCTCAGGAGAGCAGTTAGCACTGTGGGAGACCAGGCACTCCTCACTGGTCCTAGAATACAGGCAACTACTGATGTTTAAAGATCCCAATGTTGACACATCCTATTGTGATCCTGAATGTGGTTTCTAATATGTCCATATTTCACCAGCATACTACATTTCCGCTGTAACTATTTTATCCCTAATCATAGATAGACAGATCCCTAAAGAAACAAATTTTTTTAAAGACAGAGGATCCTATCTCACTGTACTCCACTGACATTTGAGGGAGATTCAGATGCTTCCACAAGAGTGTTTAACTCCCACCTACCAAATCCTGTTTTGACATGCATAGTTTATCAATTATACTGGTTTTCTTTTCTTTCAGCCACTGGACAAATTATCTTTAAGAACTGATGCTAGAAAATATGTGTTCACAACCAAAATAAGAAGAAAAACCTGCACTGAAATTTGTACCAACCATTCTTCAAATTATTCCAAATTTCCAAATTATTATGAATTTTGCAGCTGGAGAACAAATATTCATAGCATATTTTGGGTCAACTCATTTCAGGTAAAAGAATGCAGAGTAAAGTTAATTCCACTACCTTTAATTCACAAATACTCAATAGACACTCTTGCCTCTTATATCCTTGCATTTGACACCATCCTAGAGCTCTGAGGTAATATGAAAACATCATTGGATAAACATTTTTTTTCTTTTTAAAATTTTATTTTAGATTCAGGGCATACATGTGCAAGCTTAATACCTGGGTATATTGCCTGATGCTGATGTTTGGGTTCCAAATGAGTCTATCACCCAGGCACTGAGCATAGTAACCAACAGTTAGTTTTTCAACCCTTGGCACCTTTCCACCCTCCCCCCGTAGTAGTCCCCAGTGTCTATTATTGCCATTGTAATGTCCATGACTACCCAATGTTTAGCTCCCACTGTAAGTAAGAACATATTATATTTGGTTTTCCATTCCTGCATTAATTTGCTTAGGAATGCAGCCTCCAGTTCCATTCATGTTGCTGCAAAGGGCACGATTTTGTTCTTTTTTATGGCTGCATTAGTATTCCGCAGTGTATATGTACCACATTTTAAAAATTCAATCCACCACTCATAGACATCTAGGTTGATTCTATTTCTTTGCTGTTGTGAATAGTGCCATGATGAACATGCGAATGCCCATGTCTTTTCGGTAGAACAATGCGATTTCTTTTGGATGCATACCCAGTAATGAGATTGCTGGGTTGAATAGTAGGCCTGCTTTTAAGTTCTTTGAGATATCTCCAAACTGCTTTCCACAGGGGTTGAACTAATTTACTTTCCCACCAACAATGTATAATGTCTCCTTTTCTCTACAGCCTCACCAACACCTGTTGTTTTTTGACTTTTTATTAATAGCCATTCTGAGTGGTATGAGATGGTGTCTCATTATGGTTTTGATTTGCATCTCTCTGATAATTAGTGATGATGAAGGTTTTTTCATATGTTTCTTGGCCACTTGTATGTTTTCTTTTGAGAAGTGTCTGTTCGTGTCCTTTACCCACTTTTTAGTGGTGTTTTTTTTTTCTTGTTGATTTATTTAAGTTCCTTATAGATTTTGGATATTAGTCTTTTGTAAGATGCATAGATTAAGAATATTTTCTCCCATTCTGTAGGTTTTCTTTTTACTTGATAGTTTGTTTTGCTGTGCAGAAGCTCTTTAGTTTAATTAGGTCTCAATTGTCAATTTTTGATTTTGTTGCAATTGCTTTTGAGGACTTAGTCATAAATTCTTTTCCAGGGCTCATATCCAGAATGGTGTTTCCTAGGTTTAATCTTCTAGGATTCTTATAGTTTGAGGTCTTACATTTAAACTTTTAATCCATCTTGACTTAATTTTTGTATATGGTGAAAAGTAAGGGTCCAGTTTTGTTCTTCTGCATATGGCTAGGCTAGCCAGGTATTCTGTCACTATTTATTGAATAAAGAGTCCTTTCCCCATTGCTTATTTTTGTCAATTTTGTCAAAGATTAGATGGCTGTAAGTGTGTGACTTTATTTCTCAGTTCTCCCTTCTGTTCCATTTTCTGTTTCATTACTTAGGAGAATGGGGCTTCTGTCCCCTGACTACATTTGACATCCAAGAAAAAGACTCTAAGCGCCCTAGTTAGTGCCATGCTATCTATCACTCCTGTGACCAAGAGGATAGAATAAAATAATTATCTGAGGTGGAGGGAAATGCAGCTCCTCAAAAGAAAAGGGAAACTGTCCCCTGACAGAAGGAAAAAATAACAGCTGTCCATTTTGAAAAACACCAAAGTCTTCAACTTTGACTTTCAGCAAGTTACTGCTTGTTTCAATGCCTAGAATACATTGCTTATAATTGCTATTTCAGTATCATTGAAACTGAAGACTTTTATTCCTGACCATGCTCTATTTAGATGTCCCAAGTCTTGACCCCCAAAAGTCTGACATCCTTATCCACACCAACCCAGACCAGTGTCCCTTTGAACTAAAAGCAGACAATGACACTCTTTCACTCTTTAACAGAGAGCTCAATTAAATAAGAGAGGTAGTTCCCTTATTGGGTTCACTTATCATTGATACTGAAATAATCTTGAGAAATACTATAGTTTTCCCTAAGAACTCCAGGATTTTCAATTATAAGACAAATATATGCCCAGTCCATAACTTTGACATGGTTCTTATGCTCTCCAGTGTGGTTCCAAGAATTGGGAATAGACTGCTCAGGGCAAGAGAAAGACCAAAAAAAGACAAAATTTTCATTAAAATATACAATTACTGTAAATGTCAGATGACTTGCCTACAAGACAAAGAGAATGACACAAGGCTAAGATAGATTTGAGTCCTTTCCATTTTAAAAGCAATGAGTCATTTGCTATTATTCCACATGGTGGCCTAATAATACTGGAGAGATTTATAAGAAAAATTAAAAAGCAATCCAGGCTGTGCACCAGAGGCACTATTCATTGGGCATATCCTGCTAATTGTTCTTTCTATTAGCTTTCCAGATGAATACCATTCTGGCAACAGCAAAAAAAAAAAAAAAAAAAAAAAAAAAAAAAAAAGATTCCCGAGATTATAGCCCATTTCGTTTCTAAAATAGTCACATTCCTACTAAGATGATAAATCAGTGTTTGAAAAGAAATGTGACTCATTCACTTTCTGGCAGGTGAATCATTACTGGATTAAGAGTTCCTAACAATATTATAGATGTAATAATGTATTATAGCTCTTTTAAATAGTAGGTCAAGAATTATTAACCTTGCCTTTTAATCCATATTGCTTTAAAAAGCTATTATAACTAAGCACATAAAAATTAAATACACTTTTCCAGGAGTTGATAAAGAGAATGTATTATTAAATTTGGTGCCAGAAATATGGCTATAATGGTAACTAAAAACAGAACAAAACAAAACCTATCAGGATCAATAACCACTCAAAAGGAAAAAGAAGGAGTTTGAATTATAATACTCTCAAATCAAAGGCCCTCATCAATTTAAATTTTTTTTCAATAATCCAGAAATTCAGTTATTGATTTCTGACAAATAGGGAGTGGACTACATAAAAATCACATTAAAATCCATACCATTTACCTTTGATGCCATACACAAAATAGAGCAAAATAATATAGATCTATTTTACTTAATGCAATGAAGTGGATTCAACTCTTAAAGTGCAATGACTCTCTCAAACAATTGGGTTTTTTTCTTATTGATGAATTGGTGGATTTATTACTGGGTTGTTAGATTTGGTGGCGATAATCTGAGCCAACCTTGAAATGTTAGTCTGTCCAGGGTCTGCTCATCAGTGGCTCTCTCTATCATGGTTGATTATGTTTTTCATCAGCCAGTGATTTCACTTACCAAAATGAGGTCAATAGCTATGCCAGCTCACTCCACTTCCTTTTAAATAGCTCAGATGTTTTATAAACCAAGAAAATAGAAGCTGCTATGAGATTAAATCAAACCAAGGTTCAAGGCTCATGGTGAAAAGAAACAGATTTCAGTACATATTGGGAAGAACTGATAAAGGTGGAGAGTTTTGTTTCCATCTCAGGGGGACAGCTGAGAGATTGTCTTACTGCAGGTGGTATGTCTGCATGTTACTTACTCATCACACCTGCCAACCTTGAGAGGGTCTCTTTGTCATTACTTATAACTGCCAATTTACAAGATGGCCCAGTAGGGAATGAAAGAACCAACTGGAACAAATAGAGGTTTTACCACAGCTGCTGTCTGCCTGCTTGAGTCAGCACAAGTAGTGAATCTTAAATAGGAAGGAGCAACCCTAATACTTTTCCTTTCGGGTCACCAGACACCACAGGCCTGCGTGATGGGTACTGGCCTCAGCAGCCGACATTCTTGGAATGCTGTGGACCAGGTGTTAGGTTCATAGCTGAAAGGGCTTGATTTGGTCACATAAAGACTTTCTTTCTGTATTAACTGGTTCAGGAGATAACTAGAATTTTTCCTAGTAACATTACCTTGGGTTCAAATTCCAAGGAAGATGCAACCAATTAAGCAGAAGCATCAGTGAAAAGACTCAGTGCAGCAACAGGGAACCCACCCAAGGAAAACCATGACAGTTAGATGAAATGGAAATGAGATCTGCTGAAATTGAAAAAAATAAAAAAGACTTTGGACTGCCTACAACATTTCGGCTGTGCTGTTGATTGCCCTCTGGTCATGCTTGTGTGTTTAGGCATTTCAGGCTAGAGGATGTTCTGGGCACGTTATAGACTTCTCTGTTCACCCTGATCTTACTTTGATTTGACCTTTTAGTTAAATTGGCATTTAGAAGGTGTTTGGAAACATGCCTTAGGGAAGGAGTTTGCAGTGGTGAGCAGAGAGAGTACTGATGCAAATGAACACAATTTATAACCATTTTGGTAGCCTGTTCACAGTGGAAGGTCATGAGATGGTGTTTTGAATATATTTCTTGGGACTATGTCAACCCCCTAAGGTGGCTGCAGGTTAAAATTTCATTTGGATGTGGCTTTAAAGCATAATAGAATGGCCTAGGGAACTTTTAAAGGTACCCATGCCTGGACCTCATCCCTGGGCATTCTGATTTAATTGGACTCGAATAGAGCCCAATCATCAGAGTTCTTTAAAAAGCTCCACTATATTTCTAACATGCAGCCATGGCATAGAAGTTCTGCTTTATTTCAAGAAAAGCAGGAGAAAAGCCATATACAGAGACATGGTGAGCTCTGTTCTATGAAGGCATGTCTGCTGCTTTCCTAATGGCACTGGCTCTGTCATTTGATGAGATGCCTCAGTCTCAGAGATGCTTGCTTCTCTGTTTCTTCACCAACTATTTCATGTATCAGAAACATTTGCACAAAATTATGCGGGTTGGGATCTTGTTACCCCCCCTCCTCCTTCAATAGTCATGATATATATGTAGTGCCTGGCATGCGTGTGGTACGTATATTTTAAGTTAATGTCTTAAAATAATTGTGGTATCTGGCGAAACTTGATTTTAAGGAACTCCTGCTGAAAGAATGCCACAATGATCATTATAACACTAATGGCCTTTCAAAAGTACAAATCTTCTCTCATTTGGCCTTAAATTTTCTTTTAAGTTGGCATTAAAGAGATCCTTCTGTATCTAAAATCTGATATTCAACCACAGTAAGGAAGGCTACAGTTTTTAAATTGACACAATTTCTTTGATAAAGTAAAGGCTGTCAGAATTATATGTAGAAGCCCTAAGGCAGGAGGAAAGATGCTTTCCATCTTGGTGGTAAATAGAGTTCTTGACAGTCAGTGTCTGAGTGAAGGAGGAGAGTGGTCCAGCTGGCACTCTCCTGATAGTCATTCTTTGGTATGATGGAAGGAGGATTAAGGAAGGGGGACATAATTAGCTTTCATCAAAATATCATGACAGAATCCTCTGTGGGACTAGCCTTGTGGAAAAGATTATTATACCCAATGTCATTCTATAAATCAGTTGCGCTATGCAGCCTATGATAAAAAATGTTTGACATTCCATGAAGCCTAAATGAAGAAAGCACAGCACATGAATTATGATTTAAGTGGGAAAGCAACCTCATGGGAAGAGTGCAGTTTAGTCTATGACAAGCAATTCGGGCTTTGCAATTCCTCTGTGTTCCAAGTTTCAATGGGCTAATAAATAAGAAGTGGTGAATGATTGACTTTGTTGCAAGGTATGCAATATTATGTGAGAATTAGAATGGATATTGGATATCGGCTCATTAGTCCCAAAAATGTATTTGGCTTTTAATTTTGTAGAGCAAGCACAAAACTTGGCATTAGGAGTCTGGGTTCTGACCCCAGATTTTCAAATAAGTAATGGTGAACAACTAAATATCTCTGGATCTTTTTTAAAAATCACCTGTAAACAATAGAATTCTATTCACTCATTTGTTGGTTTATTCAAGAAATATTCCTGGTTGCCCATTATGTGCTTAAGCACCTTGCCAGGCATGAGGATACAGAGGTGAAAACATGGGCCTTGTCCACAGTTTATAGCCCAGACAACTAAGTAAATATTGATTGTGCAGTGCTGTCAATACAATAGTAGAAACATATAGAAAATAAACAAGAAAGTAACTAACTTGGTTGGGGAAGGGAGTTGGGAATCTCAGTGTAGACTTCAAAGAACAAGAACTTCTTGAGCAAGGTCATGAACATAGAGGTCCACATTAGTTTAAGATTCTGTGATCTTAAAATTATAAATAAATAGTTTAATAATAAATGGATCAATATGGGCCAATTGCTGTCTCTTCTGCGTATAAGTTGCAAGAGTTTGTCCATCGGTTCTGTAGACCTGTGAATCCTTTAGAGCACTGGCAGCATCATAGAATAATATCTATTAAGCATTTTATTTTATTTTTTTAATTTTTTTTATTATACTTTAAGTTTTAGGGTACATTTGCACAATGTGCAGGTTAGTTACATATGTATACATGTGCCGTGTTGGTGTGCTGCACCCATTAACTCATCATTTAGCATTAGGTATATCTCTTAATGCTTTCCCTCCCCCCTCCACCCACCGCACAACAGGCCCCGGTGTGTGATGTTCCCCTTTCTGTGTCCAAGTGTTCTCATTTTTCAATTCCCACCTATGAGTGAGAACATGCGGTGTTTGTTTTTTTGTCCTTGCGATAGTTTGCTGAGAATGATGGTTTCCAGCTTCATCCATGTCCTTAAAAAGGACATGAACTCATCATTTTTTATGGCTGCATAGTATTCCATATCGTGTATATGTGCCACATTTTCTTAATCCAGTCTATCATTGATGGACATTTGGGTTGGTTCCAAGTCTTTGCTATTGTGAATAGTGCCGCAATAAACATACATGTGCATGTGTCTTTATAGCAGCATGTTTTATAATCCTTTGGGTATATACCCAGTAATGGGATGGCTGGGTCAAATGGAATTTCTAGTTCTAGATCCCTGAGGAATCGCCACACTGACTTCCACAATGGTTGAACTAGTTTACAGTCCCACCAACAGTGTAAAAGTGTTCCTATTTCTCCACATCCTCTCCAGCACCTGTTGTTTCCTGACTTTTTAATGATCACCATTCTAACTGGTGTGAGATGGTATCTCATTGTGGGTTTGATTTGCATTTCTCTGATGGCCAGTGATGATGAGCATTTTTTCATGTCTTTTGGCTGCATAAATGTCTTCTTTTGAGAAGTGTCTGTTCATATCTTTTGCCCACTTTTTGATGGGGTAGTTTGTTTTTTTCTTGTAAATTTGTTTGAGTTCATTATAGATTCTGGATATTAGCCCTTTGTCAGATGAGTAGGTTGTGGAAATTTTCTCCCATTCTGTAGGTTACCTGTTCACTCTGATGGTGGTTTCTTTTGCTGTGCAGAAGCTCTTTAGTTTAATTAGATCCCATTTGTCAATTTTGGCTTTTGTTGCCATTGCTTTTGGTGTTTCAGACATGAAGACCTTGCCCATGCCTATGTCCTGAATGGTATTGCCTAGGTTTTCTTCTTGGGTTTTTATGGTTTTAGGTCTAACATTTAAGTTTTTAATCCATCTTGAATTAATTTTTGTGTAAGGTGTAAGGAAGGGATCCAGTTTCAGCTTTCTACATATGGCTAGCCAGTTTTCCCAGCACCATTTATTAAATAGGGAATCCTTTCCCCATTTCTTGTTTTTGTCAGATTTGTCAAAGATCAGATGGTTGTAAATATGTGGCATTATTTCTGAGGGCTCTGTCCTGTTCCATTGGTCTATATCTCTGTTTTGGCACCAGTACCATGCTGTTTTGGTTACTGTAGCCTTGTAGTATAGTTTGAAGTCAGGTAGCGTGATGCCTCCAGCTTTGTTCTTTTGGCTTAGGATTGTCTTGGCAATGCGGGCTCTTCTTTGGTTCCATATGAACTTTAAAGTAGTTTTTCCAACTCTGTATAGAAAGTTATTGGTAGCTTGATGGAGATGGCATTGAATCTATAAATTATCATGGGCAGTATGGTCATTTTCACGATGTTGATTCTTCCTGCCCATGAGCATAGAATGTTCTTCTATTTGTTTGTATCCTCTTTTATTTCATTGAGCAGTGGTTTGTAGTTCTTGAAGAGGTCCTTCATGTCCTTTGTAAGTTGGATTCCTAGGTATTTTATTCGCTTTGAAGCAATTGTGAATGAGAGTTCACTCTTGATTTGGCTCTCTGTTTGTCTGTTTTTGGTGTATAAGAATGCTTGTGATTTTTGCACATTGATTTTGTATCCTGAGACTTTGCTGAAGTTGCCTATCAGCTTAAGGAGATTTTGGGCTGAGACAATGGGGTTTTCTAGATATACAATCATGTCATCTGCAAACAGGGACAATTTGACTTCCTCTTTTCCTAATTGAATACCCTTTATTTCCTTCTCCTGCCTCATTGCCCTGGCCAGAACTTCCAACACTATGTTGAATAGGAGTGGTGAGAGAGGGCATCCCTGTCTTGTGCCAGTTTTCAAAGGAATGCTTCCAGTTTTTGCCCATTCAGTATGATATTGGCTGTGGGTTTGTCATAGATAGCTCTTATTATTTTGAGATATTTCCCATCAATACCTAATTTATTGAGAGTTTTTAGCATGAAGAGTTTTTGAGTTTTGTCAAAGGCGTTTTCTGCATCTATTGAAATAATCATGTGGTTTTTGTCTTTGATTCTGTTTATATGCTGGATTACGTTTATTGATTTTTGTATGTTGAACCAGCCTTGCATCCCAGGGATGAAGCCCACTTGATCACGGTGGATAATCTTTTTGATGTGCTGCTGGATTCAGTTTGTCAGTATGTTATTGAGGATTATTGCATTGATGTTCATCAGGGATATTGGTCTAAAATTCTCTTTTTTTGTTGTGTCTCTGCCAGGCTTTGGTATCAGGATGATGCTGGCCTCATAAAATGATTTAGGGAGGATTCTGTTTTTTTCTATTGATTGGAATAGTTTCAGAAGGAATGGTACCAGCTCCTCCTTGTACCTCTGGTAGAATTTGGCTGTGAATCCATCTGGTCCTGGACTTTTTTAGTTGGTAAGCTATTAATTATTGGCTCAATTTCAGGGCCTGTTATTGGTCTATTCATTGATTCAACTTCTTCCTGGTTTAGTCTTGGGAGGTTGTATGTGTCCAGGAATTTATCCATTTCTTCTAGGTTTTCTAGTTTATTTGCGTATAGGTGTTTATAGTACTCTCTGATGGTAGTTTGTATTTCTGTGGGATTGGTGGTGATATCCCCTTTATCATTTTTTATTGTGTCTATTTGATTCTTCTCTCTTTTCTTCTTTATTAGTCTTGCTAGCAGTCTATCAATTTTGTTGATCTTTTCAAAAAACCAGATCCTGGATTCATTGAGTTTTTGAATGGTTTTTTGTGTCTCTATTTCCTTCAGTTCTGCTCTGATCTTAGTTATTTCTTGTCTTCTGCTAGCTTTTGAATGTGTTTGCTCTTGCTTCTCTAGTTCTTTTATTTGTGATGTTAGGGTGTCAAATTTAGATCTTTCCTGCTTTCTCTTGTGGGCATTTAGTGCTGTAAACAAAGACACAACATACCAGAATCTCTGGGACACACTGCTTTGAACGTGTCCCAGAGATTCTGGTATGTTGTATCTTTGTTCTCGTTGGTTTCAAAGAACATCTTTATTTCTGCCTTCATTTCATTATGTACCCAGTAGTCATTCAGGTGCAGGTTGTTCAGTTTCCATGTAGTTGAGCGGTTTTGAGTGAGTTTCTTAATCCTGAGTTGTGGTTTGATTGCACTGTGGTCTGAGAGACAGTTTGTTATAATTTCTGTTCTTTTACATTTGCTGAGGAGTGCTTTACTTCCAACTATGTGGTCAATTTTGGAATAGGTGTGGTGTGGTGCTGAAAAGAATGTATATTCTGTTGATTTGGGGTGGAGAGTTCTGTAGCTGTCTATTAGGTCCACTTGGTGCAGAGAGTTGAGTTCAATTCCTGGATATCCCTGTTAACTTTCTGTCTCGTTGATCTGTCTAATGTTGATAGTGGGGAGTTAAAGTCTCCCATTATTATTGTGTGGGAGTCTAAGTCTCTTTGTAGATCTCTAAGGACTTGCTTTATGAATCTGGGTGCTCCTGTATTGGGTGCATATATATTTAGGATAGTTAGCTCTTCTTGTTGAATTGATCCCTTTACCATTATGTAATGGCCTTCTTTGTCTCTTTTGATCTTTGTTGGTTTAAAGTCTGTGTTATCAGAGACTAGCATTGCAACCCCTGCCTTTTTTTGTTTTCCATTTGCTTGGTAGATCTTCCTGCATTCCTTTATTTTGAGCTTATGTGTGTCTCTGCACGTGAGATGGGTTTCCTGAATACAGCACCCTGATGGGTCTTGATTCTTTATCCAATTTGCCAGTCTGTGTCTTTTAATTGGAGCATTTAGTCCATTTACATTTAAGGTTAATATTGTTATGTATGAATTTGATCCTGTCATGATGATGTTAGCTGGTTATTTTGCTCATTAGTTGATGCAGTTTCTTCCTAGCCTCGATGGTCTTTACAATTTCACATGTTTTTGCAGCGGCTGGTAATGGTTGTTCCTTTCCATGTTTAGTCCTTCCTTCAGGAGCTCTTTTAGGGCAGGCCTGGTGGTGACAAATTCTCTCAGCATTTGCTTGTCTGTAAAGGATTTTATTTCTCCTTCACTTATGAAGCTTAGTTTGTCTGGATATGAAATTCTGGGTTGAAATTTCATTTCTTTAAGAATGTTGAATATTGTCCCCCACCTCTTCTGGCTTGTAGAGTTTGTGCCAAGAGATCAGCTGTTATTCTGATGGGCTTCCCTTTGTGGGTAACCCGACCTTTCTCTCTGGCTGTACTTAACATTTTTTCCTTCATTTCAACTTTGGTGACTCTGACAATTATGTGTTAATTATGTGACAATTATGGAGTTGCTCTTCTTGAGGAGTATCTTTGTGGCATTCTCTATATTTCCTGAATTTGAATGTTGGCTTGCCTTGGTAGCTTTGGGAAGTTCTCCTGGATAATATCCTGAAGAGTGTTTTCCAACTTCGTTCTATTCTCCCCGTCACTTTCAGGTACACCAATCAGATGTAGATTTGGTCTTTTCACATAGTCCCATATTTCTTGGAGGCTTTGTTCGTTTCTTTTTATTCTTTTTTCTCTAAACTATTCTTATTGCTTTATTTCATTCATTTCATCTTCCATCACTGACAACTTTTCTTCTAGTTGATCGAATCGGTCCCTAAGGCTTGTGCATTCGTCACATAGTTCTCATGCCATGGTTTTCAGCTCCATCAGGTCCTTTAAGGACTTCTCTTCATTGGTTATTCTAGTTAGCCATTCATCTAATCTTTTTTCAAGGTTTTTAACTTCTTTGCCATTGGTTCAGTCTTCTTCCTTTAGCTCGGAGTAGTTTGATTGTCTGAAGACTTCTTCTCTCAACTTGTCAAAATCATTCTCCGTCCAGCTTTGTTCTGTTGCTGGTGAGGAGTTGCGTTGCTTTGGAGGAGGAGAGGCGCTCTGATTTTAAGAGTTTCCAGTTTTTCTGCTCTGTTTTTTCCCCATCTCTGTGGTTTTATCTACCTTTGGTCTTTGACAATGGTGAGGTACAGATGGGGTTTTGGTGTGGATGTCCTTTCTGTTTGTTAGTTTTCCTTCTAACAGTCAGGACCCTCAGCTGCAGGTCTGTTGGAGTTTGCTGGAGGTCCATTCTAGACCCTGTTTGCCTGGGTATCAGCAGCAGAGGCTGCAGAATGGTGGATATTGGTGAACAGCAAATGTTGCTGTCTGATCATTCATCTGGAAGTTTTGTCTCAGAGGAGTACCCGGCCGTGTGAGGTGTCAGTCTGCCCCTACTAGTGGGTGCCTCCCAGTTAGCCTACTTGGGGGTCAGGGACCCACTTGAGGAGGCAGTCTGTCCATTCTCAGATCTCCAGCTGTGTGCTGGGAGAACCACTACTCTCTTCCAAGCTGTCAGACAGGGACATTTAAGTCTGCAGAGGTTTCTGCCATCTTTTGTTTGGCTATGCCCTGCCCCCAGAGGTGGAGTCCACCTTCTTGAGCTGCGGTGGGCTCCACCCAATTCGAGCTTCCTGGCCACTTTATTTACCTACTCAGGCCTTGGCAATGGTGGGCACCCCTCCCCCAGCCTCACTGCTGCCTTGCAGTTTGATCTCAGACTACTGTGCTAGCAATGAGTGAGGCTCCATGGGCGTAGGACCCTTGGAGTCAGGCACAGGATATAATCTCCTGGTGTGCCATTTGCTAAGACCATTGGAAAAGCACAGTATTAGGGTGGGAGTGACCCTATTTTCCAGGTGCTGTCTGTCACCCCTTTCTTTGACTTGGAAAGGGAATTCCCTGACCCCTTGCACTTCCCGGGTGAGGCAATGCCTTGCCCTGCTTTGGCTCACACTCGGTGCTCTGCACCCACTGTCCTGCACCCACTTTCCAACACCCACCAGTGAGATGAAACCGGTACTTCAGTTGGAAATGCAGAAATCACCTGTCTTCTGTCGCTCACGCTGGGAGCTGTTGACTGGAGCTGTTCCTATTCGGCCATCTTGGCTCCACCGATCAAGCATTTTATCACTCTTTCATAGTGCTGTACCAGGCCTCATCCTGGAAAGCATCATGGTGCCACAGTCCCTCAATTCAATTATTATGGGTGTCTACCATATGCGTGGCTTGGTACCACACACTGGGACGATGAGAAAGACTAAGATATGATTCTGCTTTTAATGAGTTTATAGGCAGCTAAAGAAAAAAGATTTACAAATGAATCAAAGCATTATAGAGTAATGAACACTGTAATACTGATAGGTAAAAGAAGCTTTGGAAACACACAAAAAGAGGGTGCTTAGTTTTGACTGGGAATAGAGGTATTAGAAGAATAATAACACCATGGTTTATGTATTGAGCTCTTATATCATGCTGCCATTTCCCATGATTGTCTTATTTAATTATTATTATAATTCTGTAAGGTAAACATTATTACTCCTTCTAACAGATGAAAAGAAAAACTGAGGCCTAGAGAGGTTAGTAATCTAACCCCAAATCAGTTATTTTTTAACAAAGTGAGTTTCATATGCAACTCTGCCTGAGGCCAGAACCCTTATGTATTAGCCATAATTTGACACTCCTTCCCAAAAGGGAAGTTTCCTAAGGAAGTGGTTATATTAATTTCCTAGGCTGCCATAATACATTACCACAAACTGAGTGGCTTAAAACAACAGACATTTATTCTCTTACAGCTCTGGAAGCTGTAAGTCTAAAAACAAGTGTCAAATAAACAGAATTAAAAACAAAAACCATATGATCATCTCAATAAAACCCAATATTCCTTCACGATAAAAACCCTCAACAAACTAGGCATCAAAGGAACATACCTCAAAATAATAAGAGCCATCTATGACAGACTCACAGCCAACCTCATACGGAATGATCAAAAACTGGAATTATTTTCTTTGAGAACTGGAACAATTAAGGATGCCGACTCCTACCACTCTTATTCAATGTATACTGGAAGTCCTATTCAGAGTAATCAGATAAGAGAAAGAAATGAAATGCATCCAAGTAGGAAGTCAAATTATCTCTCTTCACTGACAATATAATTTTATACCTATAAAACCCTAAAGAGTCCACCAAAAGACTCCTAGAACTGATGAATGATTCCAGCAATGTCTCAGGATACAAAATCAACATACAAAAATCAGTAACACTTCCATACACCAATAATATTCAAAATGGGAGCCAAGTTAAGAACACAATCTGTTCTCAATAGCCACACACACAAAATATACCTAGAAATACATCTAACAAAGGAGGTGAAATTTCTACAAGGAGAACTACAAAACACTGTTTAAAGAAATCATAGATAAAACAAACAAATGGAAAAGCATCCTATGCTCATAGATCAAAAAGATCAATATCATTAAAATGGCCATATGGCCCAAAGCTATCTATAGATTCAATGCTATTCCTATCAAATTATCAATGTCATTTTTCACAGAATTAGAAAAAACTATTCTAAAATTCATATGGAATCCAAAAAGAGCAAATGCAATCTTAAGCAAAAAGAACAAAGCAGGAGGCATTGCATTACACAACTTAAAATTACACTACAAGGCTACAGTAACCCAAACAGTGTGGTACTGGTACAAAAATAGACACATAGACCAGTGGAACAGCACAGAGATCCCTGAAATAAAGCCACACACCTACAACCAACTGAGCTTTGACAAAGTCAACAAAAATAAACACTGAGGAAAGGATACTGTATTCAATAAATGCTGCTGGGAAAACTATCTATATGTGGAGGAATGAAACTGGACCCTTAGCTCTCATTATGTACAAAAATTACTCAAGATGGATTGAAAACTTAAATGTAAGATCTCAAACTATAAAAATCCTAGAAAAAAACCTAGAAAATACCCTTTTCAACATTGGCCTAGGCAAAGAACTTATGATTAAGTCCTCAAAAGGAAATGCAACAAAAATAAAAATTGACAGTTGGAACCTCATTAAACTAAAGAGCTCTGCACAGCAAAATAAACCATCAATAGAGTAAACAGAATACCTACAGAAAGGGAGAAAATATTCTCAAACTATGCGTCCAACAAAGGATAATATTCAGAATCTATAAGGAACTTAAATAAATCAACAATAAAAAACAAATAGCCCCACTAAAAAGTGGGCCAAGGACATAAACAGACACTTCTCAATAGAAGACATAACCTGTACATGTATCCCAGAACTTAAATTAACAAAAAAAAGACAAGCATCCAACAAACATGAAAAAATGCTCATCATCAGAGAAATGCAAATCAAAACCACAATGAGATACCATCTCACACCAGTGAGAATGGTGATGATTAAAAAGTCAAAAAATAACAGACATTGGCAAGTCTGTGGAGAAAAGGGAACTCTTATACACTGTTGGTGGGAATGCAAATTTTAGTTCAGCCCCTGTGGAAAGCAGTTTGGAGATATCTCAAAGAACTAAAAGTAGAACTACCATTCAATCCAGCAATCCCATTACCAGGCATATACTCAGGCAAATAAATTGTTCTACCAAAAAGTCATCTGCACTCATATGTTTATAGCAGAACTATTCACAATAGCAAAGACATGGAATCAACCCAGGTGCCCATCAATGACGGATTGGATAAAGAATATGTGACACACACACACCATGAAATACTACGCAGCCATAAAAAATGAACAAACAAAATCATGCCCTTTGCAGCCACGTGGATGCAGCTGGAGGCCATTATTCTAAGCAAATTAACACAGAAACAGAAAACTAAATACTGTGTTTTTTTTTTTCCCTTATAAGTGGACACTAAACATTGGGTACAAAAGGACATAAAGATGGGATCAATAAATATTGGAGATTCCAAAAGGGCAAGGAGGGAGAGGGACCAGAGTTGAAAATTACCTATTGGGTACTATGTTCACTACCTCAGTAATAAGATCATGAGAAGATCAAACCTCAGCATCATGAAATATAGCCATGTAACAAACCTACACATATACCCCCTGAATCTAAAATGTAAAATAATAACAATAAAATAAAGTCAAGGTGTTGGCAAGTCCATGCTTTCTTTGAAAGCTCTAGGGGAGAATCCTTTTTTGCCTCTTCCAGCTTTTGGTCCCTGTAGGCATTTCTTGGCTTGTGGAAGCATAATGCCAATCTCTGCCTCCTTTTTCACATGGCCTTCTCCTCTGTGTCTCAGTCCCTTCTCCTTTCTGTCTCTTATAAGAACACTGGTAATTAGATGTAGGGCCCACCATAATACAGAATGATCTCATCTCAAGATCTTTACCTCACTGATATTGGCAAACACTTATTTTTTTCAAATAAGTTTCCGTCCACAGGTACCAGAGGAGTTTTGGAGGACCACAAATCGACCCACTAGAATGGTACTTTAGTGGGGTTTTCAGGACAGGTTAGTTAGTCGGAATGGGAGACAGCAGATGTAACAATTGGTTCAAAGACCAGACATTTAAGAATATGCCATGTGAAACAAATCCTGCATGATCTCATTCATTTGTGGAATCTAAAAAAGTTGATTTTCTAGAAGGAGAGAGTAGAATAGTGGTGACAGAGGCTGGGAATGGTAGCCGGAAGAGGGGGCCTGGGAGAGGTTGGTCAACAGACACAAAGTTACAGTTATACAAGAAGAATAAATTCTGTTGTTCTATTACACAGTAGGATTGCTATAGCAAATAACAATGTAGTGTATATTTCAACATAGCTAAAAGATAAAATTTTGAATGTTGTCACCACAAATAAATTAGCTTAAAACGATGAATGTGATAATTACCCCAATTTGATCATTATAAAATGTATGCATGCATTAAAATATCACAATGTTCCCCATAAATATGTACAATTATCATGTGTCCACTATAAATAAAAAAGTTTTTAAAAAGAGACAATGTCGTCCTAGGAAACTACATGTACTTTGTTATACTGGGAATGCTAATACAAAAATAAACAACAAACAATATGCTGAGAAATGAGGTTTAAAAACTAGACAGTAACAGGATAATAGAGAGTCTTATTCACTAAGCTAAGTGGTTAGGGTATATTCAAACTTGAGAGTCATTCAAAAATCTTTATGTAAGGAAAATATAACTAATTACGCATATGATAAAAGTCACTCTAATGCCAGTGGAGGAAGCAGTATAGGATGTGAGTCTGTGGGCAGGGAAATTCATTAGGAGGCATTTGATAAAACCCAGATGAATGAGAATGGATCAAAGACTATTAAAAGGGAAAGGAATTATGAAATCAAGTGATTATAAGTGATAGATTTGATCAGACTTGATAATCAGTTGGACACATACAACTAAATAAAAAAAAGCTGAAAATGAGTTGGAGGTTTTGGCATGGACCACTGGGTTGACAGTGCCATTCACCAAAAAAGAAAACCAAGAACAGGTGCAGTTTCATGAGGAAGGAGAACTAATTTTGCTGTAGACCTGTTGACTCTGAAGACCTTAAAGATATACAAATGGACTAGACAGTTGAACACAGAGAGCTGCTGATTAGTTTTGTGTAATGCAATTCTGCTACTTCCTCTAGAACGTGACTCTTCACAGAACCCATGTTTTATTCATATTTACATTCCTAACAGCACACCTGGTGATAGTGACAGGAAGCAGAAAAATTCTAGGCAGATGGGGCAGGTCCCTGGCAAAACCCCACCTTCGAGCTGAAAAGCCTGAAACCCACAGCCCAAAGTGAGGACTTCTATCCCTATGTGCCCACTCTCTCCCAATTGGTTCTTTCTAAATAACGTCTTTTTAGCAACTGAATGTTGCCTTTTCTAAAACTACCTATGACCCACCCCACCCCCATCCTGTGCCTATAAAGACCCCAGACTCAGCCAGCAGAGAGAAGAAGTGGCTGGACATCAGGAAAAAGTGGTTGGATGCTGGGGAGAGGCGACTTTGAAATGGTGGCTGGATGAGGTAACTTGACTTCAGAAGAGAGAGTCAGAGAGGTGGCTTGACTTCAGAGGAGAGCAACTTGCCCTTCCCATTCCCTTTCCAGCTCCCCTCTCCACTAAGAGCTGCTTTCATCACTCAACAAAATTCTCCACATTCACCATCCTTCAATTCATCCACATGACCTCATTCCACCTGGGCTCCAGACAAGAATTCAGGATGCACAGGGTGTGGGTACCAAAAAAGGTTGCCACACTGGCCCTTTTCCCTAGCTGGCAGAAGGTAACCACCCCACAGGATGAGGCAAAGGGCACTGAACTGGTAACACACTGCTGTCTGCAGCTAAGAGAGCACTGTAACACGCCCTCTGGGGCCTTGGGCTCACAGGCGCCCCACCTGGATGCTGCTGCAGGGCCTGCATGGAGTTTGCTCCCGCCAGCGCCAAAGCGGCTAGTTCCTGCACTCACTCACTCTGGTTCCTGCACTCACAAGCCTGCTTGTTGCCTCCTGCGAGGAGTGGAGCCCAGTGGACCTGAGTGAGTGGAGTTTGCTCCTGCTGGTGTCTAAGCAGCCAGTTCCTGCACTTGCTTGCCCCAGGTCCTGTGCTCATTCACTTGCACACTCCCTCCTGTGAGGGGTTGAGCAGGGCAGGCTGAGTAAACGAGGCACTCCTGTTGCAAGTCCCGAGAAGCGGTCAAGAAAATATTCTGTATCACTGGCTCTGAGTAGGAGTTATAATGTCTGCTGAATTAATTTCAAAGTCATTATTATTAACTTGATGTCAATGAAACTATAATTCATAAATCATCATGTATTGATTTTTTTAGATACGTGTGATGTATTAAGCAGGTTTCTTTCCACATAGGTCTTTTATTAGAATGTCTCCATTCTGTGAGAAGGAGAAATAACTTTCTAACTGCTGAATTTAGACAAGGAGCTGGGCCTGCACGGGTTACTAACTCGCTCTTCCTGTGAATGCCTCCCCAGGTGAGGGCACACATCTGCTCTGTTTCTCCTCACGACATAGGGACAGAGCCTGTGGGGGATGCCCGGTGCCATCTGAAACAGACAAGACTGTCTGAGGCTGAGGATCAGAGCTCACTGCTTCTGCACCTAAGCCCTGGTCTGAAAGTACTGTTAATAGTAATGCTGTTTGTTAGAGCCATCCTCCTGACTCTTGCATAAATTATTGATTCCTAAAATCCCAACAGACATCTTTGTGGGCCTAATTTCTCTCACTAAAGCAAAATTGACTTGTTCCTTATACAAATCTTTCGAGAGTTCCTCTTTAAATAGAAAAGTGTTTTAAATTAATTTTTATTTTATCCATCTGTGGGAGAAAAATTATCTCCATTTATTTTGTTTTATATATGTCTAAACAGGACAGTCTTTGTTTTACCTAATTTAAAACACTATTTGAACTACTAAATTAATATATGTTTATCATAAAAACATTGAAATTATGACCAAATGAAATTGTTTCTTTAAAAGAAATAATCTATAATTTACCAGAAGGAAAAAAATTACAATTTTTTGGTGACTATCCTTCTAATCGTTTTGCTTTGCAGACATATATATTGTTTCTTTCTTTATGTACAAAAAATGTCATACCATCAGTCTGTTTTATGAAAAGTTCTGATGAAATGCAATTCCGTGTCACAAGATTTACTTTAATGTCATGTTATATGACTTAATGTTACTTCCTTGTATTGACAAACTAGAGTTTACTTAATCAATTTCTTGCTTTTAGGCATTTAGATTATTTTTATTTTGATACTACTATAACACTTTTGAAGAACATTCTTGCAGCTTAGTCTTTGTGAATATTTATGGCATTTTCTTATAATACATTCTTAAAATTGAGATGTTTAAGGTATTGAGACATTTCGCCAAAATTTTTACTGACTACATAAATGAACAAGTTCATTGTCATTATTTAAAACATTTGATGATATAATAGGTGTACTGGTATTTCCAGTGGTCCTTGCAGATACGCACGCTACCTATTTCTACCCTGTTCTATGTTCCAGGAGGCTGACGCCTAAAGATCAGGGACTAATTTCCTTGTCTGTGGATTCTGGTGAGGTTTGGCCTGGGGAAGGCAGCAGCAGGATGTTGGAATGCTGGTGGAAAGAGAATGTGTTTATTCTCATGGCCCTCTCTAGGCCAGCATGATTAGCAGTAGCTACAATTATCTTCTGTTGGGTGTCCCTTTTTATAAGCTGCAAACCAAAAAGCATCTGAGACAGGAATTGGTCAACTTAGAACTTTATTTTGCCAAGTTTAAGAACATGCTCAGAAGAAAAGTACATGGAATCACACTAACGGCCCTTGGTTTGTACTTTTCTCCAAAGATGATTCTCAGGGCTTCAATATTTAAAGGGGAAAAGTGGGCTGGAGGGGAAAGAAGGAGGGTATGGTAATCACATGTTGTCAGAGAAAAGGAGCAGCTAGAGGAAAAATCAATTATGTATTCACCTTGCACTCAGTGTATCAGCACCCTACATAAGATAAGGTGAATATAGAGTAGTTACCTGTGGAGATATTTAAACTTTTATCTGTAGCTATCTGCTTAGGAACAAAAGGAAAGGCAGTTTCTTGCATGACTCAGCTTTCAGCTTAATTTTTTTCCTTTTGGCATAGTGAATTGGGGTTTTTATTTTCTTTTCACAAAACCAAAGCTCTCCCAGGATCCTAATAAATACTGCCTTCCCTTGTCCCATCAGGCCAATAATGGTGATGGTTTTCCATGATTACTATTAGCAGAGTGCCTCACCATTCCTTATTAAGGTATCTCCAATGTTGAAACAGCCCCCTCTTTAAACTCTCTTCATCTGTTTCCTTCCAGGACCTGGACCAAAATATTAGGCTAAGCACAAATTTGTAAACACAGGCTGATACAAGGTGGTCTATATAAAATGCCTGTGAATAAAAAATAGCAAAGTAAATGCTTTCTACCCATTCTTCATACTGTGATATGCTTGTCTCCAGGATGCTAGCTTTTTTTCTATTAACAGGTTGGTTAGGATCATAAAAAACATCAAGCTACTTTTTAAAAGCTTAAAGAAAAATTAGTTTTCATATAAGAAAGTAAAAATTAAGAGTTTCCAGTACGTTGAAACATTGTCAATTATGAATTTTTGCCATTTTATAACATCGAAATAAGTAGCTTATTTTTATTTTCTGAGATGGAGTCTCACTCTGTCTCCCAGGCTGGAGTGCAGTGGTGCAATCTCGGCTCACTACAATCTCTGCCTCAAAATATTTATTTTTAAATTATAAAAAGATATAGAGGAGCAGCAGCCAGAATTTACCTACAATTTTCAGTTACGCTCTTCTCTAGCACATTACATACAAAGTCTGCATATTGAGAGATGTTCCAGACTTTGCAGTCTCTTTAATTTTGTGGCTCCATCTCATATTTTTTGGCTAAGATTTTGCTAAGATAAAGCGCCTTGCCAGTGTCAGTAATCTATTGCCTTTTTTAAACATAGTCTCCTCTGGTAATCTCTACTCACTGATTCTTCACCTAGGAGCCAATTTCTGATGTTAACAATCAAGAAACAATGTCACTGAGCATCATCCTGAACCTTCTGCACACTATAGCACCACATGGCTGTGAGTGAGTGATGCCAACTGTATGGTACCTGGCATGGTGCTGAGATGACTGTTACGTTGTGCTGAGATGCTCAGCTTGGCTACTGGAAAATATCCCTGCAGGAAGTCTTAAAAACATTTCTCAAGCAGTTCAACACATATTATTCTAATTTTTTTTTTCTAAATTTAGTATGTGTTTATTTTAAAAGTCACTAATTTTGCTACTATATTCCAAAAAAGAATAACGTCATAACAGAAATGGAGAGCGAGATGTATCATACTTACAAAAAGCCTGTTATGACAACACCTCAAAGCTGCAATGGGTTGGCAAATACACATGTTCTAATATCATCAGGAATAGATATAAACACCTTTTCCTCAGTGGTAACATACAGATATATAGATATAGATTAGATATAGATATATAGATTCAGATATAGATATAGATGGATAGATAAATATAGATATTTGGTGTCAAGTTGCAGTTCAGAGAATTTGCCATCCTAAAAAATGTTATCTAGTTTGTGACTAAAAATAAAAAATTTTTTGCCAGGCACAGTGACTCACACCTGTAATCCCAGCACTTTGGGAGGCTGAAGCAGGTGGATCACCTGAGGTCAGGAGTTCAAGACCAACTTGGCCAACATGCTGAAACCCTGTCTCTACCAAAAATACAAAAATTATCTGGGCATGGTGGCACACACCTATAATCCCAGCTACTGGGAAGACTGAGGCAGGAGAATGGCTTGAACCCAGGAGGTAGATGTTACAGTGAGCCAAGACTGCACCACTGCACTCCAGCCTGGGAGACAGAGTGAGACTCCATCTCAGAAAATAAAAATAAAAATAAAATAAAAGATTTTTTCCCTATTTTCTCTTAAAGTTACTTAGTTGTTCTAGATAGCCCTGAAAGACTAACAAAAGTGGTGAAATAAGCCTGTAATCTCACGGCACTTTGGGAAGCCAAGGTGGGTGGATCACTTGAGGTCAGAAGTTTGAGACCAGCCTCACCAACATGGGGAAACCCCTGTCTACTAAAAATACAAAAATTAGCTGGGTGTGGTGATGAACGCCTGTAATCCCAGCTACATGGGCGTCTGAGGCAGGAGAATCGCTTGAACCTGGGAAGCAAGGTTGCAGTGAGCCGAGATCGTGCCACTGCACTCCAGCCTGGGCAAGAGTAGACTCCATGTAAAAAAAAAAAGTGGCAAAATAAGATATCATCCATGAGAAGTTGAGGAAGTTAATTATTTGATATAATTATTAGTCTGTTGTTGTTGAGCCTTTAAAGGTGTAAGACAATAGACCATATTAGATATTTAAGAGTTCGTATGTAAAGTTTAAATTGTGATTTTTAAACTGCCAAGATAATATTTTGAATAGTAATTTTGAACTTACAGTAATTCCAATTTATGTTTCTGCTTGAAACTTCATTCTAGTTCCTGAATGTTTTTCTTAAATATGTCAGCCTGAGAGAACTAGACATAATTGAAGAGCCCATGGAACAGTTAGCAAATACTTGTCCTATGTATCCTTAATAAAGTATGATAGCCCCCTAGATTAATTTTTTGTTCAATTCAGCTTGAAATGCTACTATTCTTGAGTCAAGTTTCAGTGTAGTTATAAAGCATTGTAATTCCTGGGTGTCAGTTTAGTCTCTGGAGTACTTGAAATGCCAGAAGAGAACACTGAGAATTAAAATAACAAACAATTAAATATAAAAAGGCTACTGGGTATAATCTCCATTCTCTAGTTCTTCCCAGACCAAATGTATACAAAATTACATGAAAATGAGCTCTACTTATCATCTTCAACAAAACAGTGTTTAACTAGTTTTGTACAATGCCAAGTAGTTTGGAGTGCTATACGTAATTAAATGCTGCAGAAGGCTAATTCCTTTGATGACAAAGAGAATTTAAAGTAGAGGGAATTTCAGGCAAAAATATTACCCTTCCCCATGAGCTTTAACCCACTTCCTTTCAACATTAGAAATGGACCACATTCAATAGAAATCAGTATTTCAAATACTACTTGAAATTTGCAAGTGCTAGGTCATCAGCAATGACATCCTGTATTCCCTAGGTGAAAACAAGACAAGTGGAAATCTAGAAGAAATTAAAATGGCCTATGATATGTTTTGGTTCTGTGCCCCCACCCAAATCTTATTGCAAATTGTAATCCCCACATGTTGAGAGAGGGATTTGGTGGGAGGTGATCGGATCATGGAAGGGGGGTTTCTCCCATGCTGTTCTCATGATAGTGAGTGAGTTCTCATGAGACCTGATGGTTTAAAAGTATGTGGCAGTTCCTCCCTCTCGCTGTCTCTTTCTGCCACCATGGTAAGAAGTGCTTGCTTCCTTTTTACCTTCTACTATGACTGTAAGTTTTCTGAGGCCTCCCGGTCATACTTCCTGATAAGCCTGCAAAACTGGGAACCATTACCCAGTCTCAGGTAGTTCTTTATATCAGTGTGAAAACTGACTAATACAGAAAATTGGTACCAAGAGAGTGGGGCACTGCTATAAAAATAGCTGAAAATGTGGAAGCGACTTTGGAACTGGGTAACGGGCAGAGGTTGAAACAGTTTCGAGGGCTCAGAAGAAGACAGGAAGATGTGGGAAAGTTTGTAAATTCCTAGGGACTTTTTGAATGGTTTTGACCAAAATGCTGATAGTGATGTGAAGCGTGAAGTCCAGGCTGAGGTGGTCTCAGATGGAGGTGAGGAAATTATTGGGAACCGGAGCAGACATCACCCTTGCTATGCTGTTTGTTTGTTTGTTTGTTTGTTTGAGATGGAGTCTCACTTTTTTGCCCAGGCTGGAGTGAAGTGGCACGATCTTGGCTCACTACAACCTCTGCCTTCTGGGTTCAAGCAATTTTCCTGCCTCAGCCACTCAAGCAGCTGGGATTACAGGCATGCACCACCACAACCAGCTAATTTTTGTATTTTTAGTACAGATAGGGTTTCACCATGTTGGCCAGGCTGGTCTCCAACTCCTGACCTCAGGTGATCCACCTGCCTCGACTTCCCAAAGTGCTGGGATTACAGGCCTGAGCCACCATGCCTGGCCCATCCTTGCTATGCTTTAGCAAAGAGACTGGTGTCATTTTATCCCTGCCCTAGAGCTCTGTGGAACTTTGAACTTGGGAGAGATGATTTAGGGTATCTGGCAGAAGAAATTTCTAAGCAGCAAAGCATTCAAGAGGTGACCTGGCTGTTTCTCAAAGCATACAGTCATAGGCATTCCAAAGAGATGGCCTGAAATTGAAACTTATATTTAAAAGGAAAGTAGAGCATAAAAGTTTGGAAAATTTGGAGCCTGACCATATCATAAAAAAGAAAACCCCATTTTCTGGGGAGAAAGTCAAGCCACCAGCTGCAGAAATTCACGTAAGTTAAGAGAAGCCAAATGTTAATAGCCAAGACAATGGGGAAAACGTTTCTAGGGCATTTCAGAAATGGTCACAGCATCCCCTCCCATCACAGGCCCAGAGGCCTAGGAGGGAAAAATGGTTTTTTGGGTGGTGCCTAGGGCCCTGCTACTCTATGCAGCCTTGAGACATGCGCCCTGCATCTCAGCAACTCCAGCTCCAGCTGTGGCTAAAAGGCCCCAATGTACAACTCAAGACATTGCTTCAGAGGGTGCAAGCCCCAAGCTGTGGTAGCTTCCATGTGGTGTTGGGCCTGCAGGTACACAAAAGGCAAGAGTTGAGCTTTGGGAGCCTCCACTTAGATTTCAGAGAATGTATGAAAATGCCTGGATGCTCAGGTAGAAGTCTACTGCAGGTGTGGAGCCTTCATGGAGAACCTCTACTAGGGCAATGCAGTGGGGAAATGTGGGAATGGAGACCCCACACAGAGTCCCCACTGGGGCACTGCTTAGTAGAGCTGTGAAAAGAGGGTCACTGTCCTTCAGACCCTAGACTGGTAAATCCACTGACAGCTTACACCATGCTCCTGGAAAAGCCACAGGCACTCAATGCCAGCTCATGAAGGCATTCATGTGGGGGCTGTACCCTGCAGAGCCACAGGGGCAGAGCTGCCCAAGGCTGTGGGAGCCTACCCTTTGCATCAGCATACCCTGGATGTGAGACATGGAAGGAAACAAAATTATTTTGGAGCTTTAAGATTTAATGGCTGCCCTGTAGAGTTTTGGACTTACAGAAGGCCTGTAGACCCTTCGTTTTGGCCAGTTTCTCCCATTTGGAATGCAGCATTTACCAAAGGTCTATACCCCCATTATATCTAAAAAATATTCCTAGCTTGCTTTTTATTTTACAGACTCATAGGCAGAATGGACTTGCCTTGTCTCAGATGACTTGGGACTTGGAATTTTGGGTTAATGCTGGAATGAGAAGACTTTGGGAGACTGTTGGAAAGGTATGATTGTGTTTTTAAATGTGAGAAGGACATGGGATTTGGGAGGGGTCAGGGATGGTTGATATGGTTTGGCTCTGTGTCACCACCCATCTCATCTCAAATTATAATCCCCATGTGTCAAGGGACGGTCCTGGTGGAAGGTGATTGGATCATGGAGGCAGTTTCCACCATGCTGTTGTCATGATAGTGAGTGAGTTCCCAAGAAATCTGATGGTTTAAAAGGATGTGACAGTTTCCCGCAACCCCCGCCTCTCTTTCTCCCTCTCCTGCTCCCATGGTAAGACCTACTTGCCTCCCCTTCGCCTTCTGCCATGATTGTAAGTTTTCTGAGGCCTCCCAGTAATGCCTTCTGTTAAGCCTGAGGAATTGCAAGTCAATTAAACCTCTTTTCTTCATAAATTACGCAGTCTCAGGTAGTTCCTTACAGCAGTGTGAAAACAGATTAATGCAGCTAATTAGCAAGAGTCCAATTCAATTCAATAAATTTTAACAGATTCTGCATGCAAGACAAAGATAAAATATAACCTTGACTTTATGTTACTTACAATCTAATTAGAAGATAATATAAATTTGTAAATAATAATAAAGTTAGAATAAATAAAGACAAAAAAGAAAAATAGAGATAATTACCATGAGACGTGCAAAGGAAAGAAAATATCCCTCCTTAAGGAAATCAGAAAACTTCATGAAAAAAAATCACTTTTGAGATGACAGTTCATAATTACGCATAGGGAAGATAGGAATTTCAGTAGACAGTAAAAGCATGGACAAAAACAGAAAAAAAATACATTGCACACAGAAAAAATGCTTGTTCCACTGCAGAATAGTTGAATATATGAGATCAATAATTAAAAGATTGTGTTGGGTTAAGACTTTCAGATTTCACTCTGTAGGCAATAAAGAAGCATAAAAATTGTATGTGCAGGGAAAATCTCATGGGTAAAGTTGTGATTCATATCTCAGCAATGAGTAGGAATAATTGCTGTGGGGAGTTATAAGAATTGAGAAGATCAGTTAATCAATCTCAATAGTTCAGGTGAAAGATAATAATTAAACTCAATACTTCAGCCAAGATTGTGGTAACAATTTTTGAAGAATTTTGCTGCTCTACCTGAAGTCACCAGATCTAATCCTGTGAAAACAAGTCTTTTGTTACAGCACAGTAGTATGTAGTCAAGGTGCTGTAATACACTTAGAAACAGAATCGGGCAAGTTATGTCATCATAGCTTACTATAATAATATTAAAATAGTAAAGTTCAATTATCTTCAGGAGGCTGACCTCAAGGAATCCAGCATCCTTATGCATAGGTGTTTTTGACATCTCTTTTTGTTTATATGTGTTCTGGATAGAAACATTAAACTGAGTGACTAGGACTTGGGCCAAAGCACTGGTGCTCTGTATTGGCAGCTGAAACCAAAAACACTGTCGTAACTCTTAACCCTATATTTATGCTTTCAGTGTTTTTTAAATTTGTTTGGTTTGGTTTTTGTTTATGCAAAGAAAGGATGCAGTGATAACTGATGTCATGTTGGTGGAATCTTCCTTATTTTCTGAAGTTGGCTCTTTCTGCTGACATGAATGCCTTTCTTCAGCAAATAGCCTGAATCTAAATAAGATAAATAGGTGTCCTCTGGGGTTTACAGCAGAAAAGCCTCTGGGCATTACTGAATACACTCAGTTAGGCAGTGTCATTCCCAGGTGGTGACAGTGACAAGAAACTAAATCCTAAGAAAGTGCAATCTGGGCACTTGAATTTCGGGTGACTAATTTGGTTGACTCCACGTGCAAGGTTTGACCTGCCACTACAGGTGAAAGGATTTGATTGAGCATAGATCAAAAATCTTCCCGGAGCTGAGTGACCTTGTTAAGCAACTTTGCTACATCTTTTATGCAGTGAGTTATGCTCAGCAAAGCATGGATATTTTCCATTAACCTCTGAGACAACAACAAATTTAGCCATTTCCTTTCTCTGCTTACTCATCTCACTCAAATCCTTCATCAAAATGTCCTTTGTTTCCCCCATTTGCCACTTTGTCATGTGGGCCCTGTGAACTACGTCCCTAAGTAAGACTACTGTCCATACCAGATCTATAGGGCTCTTAAGTTTTAAACTGAGTTCCTGAAATTCTGATTTCTGTAAAAGAATTCCAAATATAAGTTTAGAGTGCCTGGAGAAACAGATGGAAACTTCTTGTCTTCCATAATCTTATAAACAGACTAACTGGATATCTTTGTTAAGCTTCATCAAATCAGTCCAAAGATACTTATTACAAGCTTAAAGTGTCCGGCCCTGTGTGAGGCATTTGGTATACAATGACAAGTCATGATTCCTGGGAAAATAGAGAATGCCACTTATAGAACAGGTTTACAGCCTGGTAGACCTGTGTTCACATCCCACCTCTAACTTTTTCTGTGGTTTTGATAAAATAGTCAATTTCTCTGAGCCTCAGTTTCTGCATCTGCAAAATGGGGATAATAGTATTGCCTCATAGGATTTGTAAGCATTGGATGCTGTAGTTGTAAGCATTGGATACTATAGAAATGCTTAGTTGAGTTTATGCAAATAGGGAGGATATCCAAATGTCAGCTGTTTGTTCTTTTGGTTGCAGGAGATTATTTTGTTTTGATTTTTTAGAAGATTGCTGTCTAGAGGAAGGAATCATATTAAACAAATAAGGTAACATCCAGATGATCACACCAATGGGCAGCTCTCCTTCATCTGCAGTAGATCTTTAATTATTTATGGGACTGCCATTTTTTCACAACGCTTCAAATTAAATGAAACATAAGAGGCCACATTTATCTCAATATCATAAGGTATATTTCATGTGTATGGACATAAATCATAACAAGAACCCTTAAACACACTTCTCATCTTAAGGCAGCAACAGAGGAATGCTTTAAAGCAGGGCGTAGTTGCCCTGTATGTTATTCGCATTTCCACCAGCATAACTGGTCAAGGCCAGGCCTTAGTCACACTCTGGCTCGGCCTCACCTGCTTTATAGGAAAGCAGTGTACATGCTGTTTTGCTGAACCTGCTGAGGAACAGTCATGCCTGGAATTGTTGCTATGCTACTGAAAGGACAGCAAGCTCATGATATTCCCACAGCAACTATGTAACATGCACAGAAATCTGTTGGGATTTCTAGCAGAACTCCGAACAGCCAAATGGCCACTTGGAAAATGTCTGATTCTTTTTATAACCTAGATCTTGAAATACACATGACCAACAAATGGCAAACATAATTAGAAATTGCAGGAAACATTTTTAAATGTTGAAGATCTCGTTGGATCTAATCCCTTTAGTTATTTTTATCCACATTGGTCCTCCATGCCATGTCACATCATCAAAGGCTCAAATCATGCAAAGTAAGAGTTGAATAATAAGGTGGACACAGATCGTTAGAGATGCAAAAGAAGACAGTGACCTAAAAAATTTACAACTGCTATAGACTTAAGATATCCTAAGTGCTCAGTGATTCTGCTGGCTTTGCTCACAAAAATACTCATACTTGTGTAGTAAATACCACATAGGGGATTCTGCTCCAAACCATCCCTCTATCCACAAACCCAGCACCCATGTCCACCTACAAAAGTCTTCCTAGGAGGCCTGCCCCATGACATGCCACAGGATCACAAAAATCTAGTTTAACATAAATGAAAAAAGAAAAAGGATTTGACACTGTTGGATGTCTAGATTTTTAGGATATTCTGAATGCACAATTGGAGTTAGCAATATTTATCAGGAGGTATTTCTCTTTTAACTTAGATTCAACTTTTAATTCTCTCTCCCTTAATCTGATAGATGGTCTAGAAGGCATTATGCCTCCTGGGTTTATCCCAGATGGGCTTCTAGATCTAGCTCGTGTGATTTCTGTTACTTGCTGCTTTTATTTTATCTTACTGTGCATTTTCCACTGACTTTAATTAAGCTCCCTTTAGTGTTATGAGGTTCTCAGTATCTGATCTAAAGCCTTTCATACCTACAAAAATAAAAAAAACAAGTTAGAAAGAGAGCAGTGCAGCCGTAAAAGAGATGTGGAATCTGTTTAAGTTTCTGTATTATAAAAGGTCAGCCCTTTAAATGGTCAAGTCAAATAGGATGAAATTTGGGCTAAACTGTCCCTCTGTGAGAGCCATGATCCCATCCACAGGCATGCTACTGCCCGGGGAGGAGCTGCAAAGCTTCCTTTCTCTTTGTGGTGCAAGTTACATTTCAGTAGTTGAAGCCTGCTTTGAAAGTGAATGGTGCTGAGGCTCTCATAGCCAACAGAAAGTCATATAGAACCCAAACAAAACTTCCTTTTAGAAATTAAAGAGCTGATAGTTTATAGTAATTGTTAGAATCAAGAACACAAGACTTTAGAAAGGCATTTAAATACTGATAACCTTTGTTTTCTTATAGCAAATTTTGACTTTTTTGTTGCTGTTTTGTTTTTTAGTGTAACATGCCAGTTCAACAAGGTTAAGTAAGGGTCTTCTAGGATAATGACACACTCAAAGGCACTCAAGAAATTTTATTGTACTGCTGTCTACAACATACAGTTTCTTTTCTTTCTTTTTTCTTTCCTTTTTTTTTTGGGATGGAGTCTCCCTCTGTCGCCCAGGGTGGAGTACAGTGGCATGATCTCAGCTCACTGCAACCTCCACCTCCCAGGTTCAAGCGATTATCCTGTCTCAGCCTCCCAAGTAACTGGGATTACAGGCACCTGCCACCACACCCAGCTAATTTTTGTATTTTTAGTAGAGACGGAGTTTCACCGTGTTGGTCATGTTGGTCTTGAACTCCTGACCTCGTGATCCACCCGTCTCGGCCTCCCAAAGTTCTGGAATTACAGGCATGAGCCACTGCATCCAGCCCACATTTTCTTTCTGTAGTACTGTTGGTTAATAATGTCTCCCAGGACATGATAACAGAATCCTAACTTCACCAATTCCACCACGCTATCTTCCATGTGTTAGCCATGCTAGCAAATTCCTCAAGGGGCATGTACAGCAAAGATGATAGAAAGGCAAATGACTATTTTATTACTAACTAGAATTCTGCTCCCTGAACCTCATAAAGGCCACAAGGACCCTATCTGCTTTTTTTCACTTCTACCTGATTATCAGGTAGAGGACTTGCCCTAGATGAAAAGCCCACCTAGTCACTGCTTCCTGCCTTCTTCATTCTCCTGAGCCCTGGTCTTATTTTAGTGTCTGCTCACAAGCTGGAGAACACCTGGTTCTGTTTTAATGTGCCAATCCCATAGGGAAAGACCGTAAAAAAGAAAAGATCCACAAGAGAGAAATAACCTAAAGAAAGATCTTCTTACACAAAGATAAAAGTTTCTGTCTCTTTACAACACATATTAAAATCTGTACTGTTTGGCTATCTGACCCATCAGGTAACTTCGGGACTTCCCTCATCTTTCTGTAAGGGTCCTGTGAGGGAGGTTAGAATGTGCTATTAGTTAGGATTCCTACACAGTGCTCTGTGGAAGAATCACCTGGGAAATAGGGTAAGACCCAGGAACACACACACACATACACACAAATGCACGTGAGGGAGGGAGAATACATATATTAAGTGTCTCTATAATTTCTTTCTTTTCCATCTCACTGCTTCAATAGATATATAATTTCTGCTATCATCTCTTAGGGATATAATATTTGGGAACCATTGCTTGCAACAAAATACAATGCCATCTCAATAACTGACTTAAAGAACAGGAGGTGTTTTTTCAATCACAGAAATGGAATAGTCAACAGAACTAAACACTTAAATAGCAAAAATATTCACATGGGTTAGAAAGAGAAGGCTTAGTTTATAGAAAAGGAAAGAAGCTGGGTAATATTATGAGAAGTTTGATGGCAGATAACATAAAGGAGGGGTTCAAGTGTCTGCATACCTGATTGTCTCAAAGGACCACAGGAATTTCTAGTTTTCCCCCAAATATGATGAAAATCAAATAATTTTTCCCACCCACAACCTCTCCACTTTTATCTTGGCTGGAGACAGAGAAAGCTCCCATATTCATTGTTTTATAACACAAGTGTTTTCTAGAACCCTTAAATTCTAGAAATCGTTGAAATTGTCTTTGATTGCCCCATGTACCAGCTGCCTAACTGCAAATTTAACACAAAAACCTCACTGTAGTATGCGAATGAATGTGTTGCTTTAGCCCTTAGAAATTTCTCAGATTCTGAAAGGCAAAAAAATGTCTAAACCGACCACTAATAATATGAATTATTATTTGCCTGTTAAAAAGAAGAGCTGTAAACAAGCCAGGCCTCCCTAATCAGCATGGAAGAGTTTGAAACCAAAATATCCAAGTTATTTTTTAAAAGTAACTTAACACATAGCCAGCCTATACTCTAATGGTGAGAAATAACCCAAAAGGTATATATAGAAAGCACCATCCTCACCAAAAAGCTAGTAATTAATTTTTAGTGAGAACTGTATAGTAAATAATTTATATAAAGAATCAAAAAATCACTATAAATATTGCACATATCCTTTAATATATCAAATACCCATCATTTTCAGCACTTTAGGATAACTGTTTTGTTAGTATGAGTACTGCACATTAGTTGATAAAAATTTGCCTTCCAGTTAGCTGGTTTACTAAGAAACAGCAATGCAGGTCTTACCCACTTAACAGACATGTTGCTAGGGAATTGTAACCGTAACTCAATTTTAGTAAATCAAATAGAAACTTGCAAATGCTTTTCATTATACATTTTAGAGATGCAGTCAATTGATAGTTCACAATATAAAACCTTCCTCTTCTCTATTTCCTGTATTCTGGTCCTTTAAACAGAGTAAATTAGAGGCATTATATGGGAGTAAATTCAAAGACATTCATTTAGCAGTGTCTAGGGTCTGAGAAAAATGAAGAGTCAGGAAAAAGAATGAATCAAAGAAATGAGCAATTGAAGGAGTAGTAGACCTCAGAATGCACAAATAAGCACATCTAGAAAATCTTATGTGTGTGTACTACAGAGGAGACACTAATAGAAGATTTCTTAAGACTTTTATAGACCCACAAACCTGTGAGTGGTGAGTAAAGATGTGGCCAGTGGTCATATTCAAAATCTCTATTACCTAATTTTCATACCATAATCAAATTAACTGCTATCACTTGTGTTTCTTAATATGCTTGGAATCCAGTTCTCTCATACAAATTTTTTTTTCTCAGTTTAATGCTTTTTTATGATTTAAAGGTCATTGATTTGATATCAATCAGAAGTCATAGCAGTAAGTAAAATAGAGCATTAACTAACAAAGACACACATCTAGGTAGAAGGTGTGACCTCAAATCCCCCTCCTGGTTAGCCCCTGAGCCAAGCAACTTTCCTTACCTACAAGCTAAAATAATGTATTTTTATGAAAATTGTTTTTTATAAGTAATAGTAAGAGTCTGGTTGTAATTGTTTGCAATGATGGTCAGACAGTGAAAAAAAATAGGCAGGCATATTTCGACTGATGTTTTTGTAAGAGCCAGGTAAAATAGGAGGAGCATTGCAATGGTAGAAGTGGTGGCTTGCCTTTTGTTTATTCACCATCATGGTAATACACCAAGATTCATTATAGTGCATGAACTATATTCTTGGCCTTAAGGTAAGCACCCACTAGCATAAGCTTTTTTCTCAATTTTTCACAGCAAATAAGTCATAATAAAAATGTCATTTGTATGTAAAATATGTGAAACCTAAGTCTATTTCTCCGGGAATAAAAAATGCGAGCACTTTTTCTCTGTGCTCTTTGATATCTTAGTTTCTTTGGGAAGTTTTCAAATTAGCTGAATTAATCATGAGACATCTACAAAGGTATCCTTACCTGAATCTTTCATAGACTAAAAAATTATGTTTATGTTTAAGAGCCCCTATGTTCCTGTAACTTAAAAAAAAAATTTCTCTGTATTGAGGAATTAGGTAAACAGGTGAATGCAAGATGTCACTAAAAGAAAAAGATACTATTGAAAACAGTAGACCAGTGAGAGAACCACAGCAGTAATTCAAGCTTCTTGGTCTAAGGTGATAGTGGTAATGATTGAGAGTATTAGACAGAAGAGCAAAAATACTGTGATGGGTGTACTGGATATGGAGAATGAAGAAATGAGATGAATTAAGGATACATAAGTAATTTGAAGGATGGTAGTTCTGTATACTGGATGAGACCAGAGAAAGAACAGGAAGAAAAAAATGGGAGTTTCAGATATTTATTAGACATCTAAATGACACGTTAAGTACGTGAATGGATTCTGGAGAAAAGTTGGGCTAGAGCTATTTGGGAGTTATTTCAGTATCGAGTGTATTCAAAGCCATGAAGTTGACTAACAAGGTGTATAAATGGAAAAGCCCACAGGCAGCGCAACATCTAAAGGTCAAATGAAGAAGGCAAAAGAGAAGGGAATAAGTGACAGTCAGGCCGCAAAAAAACAAGAAATGATGATGTCTTGGGAGCTAAGAGAAGAAAATTCTTCAAAAAGAAGAAAGTGGCCAAATGCCGTTGACAAGTCAGTGTCTGCAGGGTAAACACACCTGATGGCAATAGCTTAAGCACACCCTTAGAATGACTCATATGGCAGATGCACCTTAATGTGTGTTCCAAGCTAGGGAATCCAGGCGTGACCAACCGGAAATTCATTTCTTATCTATGAGAAACATCTGAGCCTCCATCCCGTCCTGTGAAACATGGGCCATACAGGGGATTGAGGACCTCAGTTATGGGTTAAATGAAAGTGGCTGGATGGGGGTCATTAAAGGCAAGGTGTTAAGTGAAAATGCAGTTTGTGAGTGGTTGCAGTTTTCCTGCCTTGCTCACAGCCACTAGACTGTAGGAAGGCAGACATTTTGTGCAGCCTGCTGCCACTGGACCGTTTTGTATGTAAAGTGCTTCTCCTGTCTAGTCTGCCACCACTGCACTCTCTCTGCTGTATGTAAGCCCCCAGTAAAACCCCACATCTCATTTGCTGGCCCGTGGTCTCTTCTTTGGCCTCTTGAACCCAGTGCCTTCCATATTAAGGTTAATACGGGCTCAGCATAACAGTGTCAGAGGGTGTGATGACTGGATTTGGGGCATGGACTTCATTGGTCATGCTGTCAAGTACAGTCTCAGTGAATTGGTGGGAACACAAGTCTGATGGGCGTGGGTTGAGAAGAAAATGGGTAGCGACAAAATAGAGTCAGTTGCTGCAGAAAATTCAACAAGTTTTGCAGTAAAGAGGACAATTTGAAGGTCCATAGCTGAAGGTAAATGAGGACTACAAAGAGAGCTGATTCTTTTAAGAGGGAAAGTGCAAGCCTGACCATGCACTAGTAAGAACAATTCAGTAAAAAGGAAGACACTTTCAGTAAAAAGATTCAGTAAAAAGGAAGGTGATGCAGGAGAGAAAGGGGACAAAGAAAGGAGAAAAATCTTTGAAGGGTTCTTGGGATCCAGAAAACAAATGGAAGGGGTGTCCTTGATAAGGGCGAATCATTTTATCCTTGTAATTCAGGTGCAGGAAGGGAGATAGGGCTCACGAAGGGAAGGTGAGAAAGTTGCAATGGTACGTATTTTCTGAAAGAAAATGAGGCTACATCATCAGCTGAGTCAGAGGATTTGATATGACAAGAAGGTGGACAAAAAGAGAAGAGAAAAGAGTATAAATAAAATTGTCATTTTGGAGAGGGAAGCAAACTACAGAAACATGGTAGGTTGGCCAGAGTTGATTGCCATCTGGATGTTTGTGGCCATGGTTGCGTTATGGTTTGTTACGATTAGATATGATTACATAAGCCTAATCTTACAAGCGAAAACATATCAATAATACAATGAACAAATAAAATCAGGATACAATTTCAAACATAGCTTTAATAATTGTTTAAAACCTGTTCCCCAAATAGTTGGGTCCTTTACAGAGTGATGGAGTAGTAGTTATTAAATACATAGAAGAGTATAATGTTTACAAGCACAGATTTTGGAGTCACACGGCTTTGTCCCTAGGTAGCTATATGATCTCAGCCTCTATAAATCTTAGTTTTCAAATCTATAAAACAGGGATTATGTCTAACTCATAGCATCACTGAGAAGATTGAATGTGTGCTAATGCAGGTTAAGTGCATAGTACAGAGATTAACACATTGTATTTAATGAATAAATGGTAGCAATTTCTATTACTTGTGTTATCAGTGATGGAGGTTACAATAATGTTAAACTTGTGAATGTTGATTTAACTTACTTGTTTTTAATTTGTAAACTGGCCAGCAGCAGAGAATGAAAGGAAACAAAGTGCATTTACCTGGATAATCAGCTAATACGTCATTAAGGATTAACTATTCTTCTTTATTTATTATCTCTCATTTGATTTACTTTCTTTAATCCTCATTCCTATGATTTTAACTTTCCAGCTCAAAAGATAATGGGGGCGGGTCATGGTAGTTTATGCCTGCAATCCCAGTGCTATGGGAGGCTGAGGCTGGAGGATCACTTGAACCCAGGAATTTGAGCTGCAGTGAGCTATGATTGCGTCACTGCACTCCAGCCTGAGCAACAGAGGGAAACCCTGTCTCTTAAAGAGCAAACAAACAACAACAACAACAACAAATCATAATGGAAATGTCTCATCCTTTTTTAGATCAAATTATGTCTCTGTTAAAATAAACAATTTATTATCATTAATCCTCTGAAGTCTTCTCTCTTCCCTTCTAAAAAAGCAAGGATCCACATTTGATTTAAGGCAACAAAGAAAAGATACGAAAATGAAAAAAGTTATTGAAATGCAATTAGCATTCAACTATGCTAATGAAGAAATAACCGTAATGAACTCTAGTATTTCCCTAAGAAAATAAATGGATGGGGTCATACAGGAAAGCCAGCTCCCAAGCATCAGAGCAATGGAGAAAGCACAAAGAGTACAAGTGCAGAAGAAAAAGGCAGCCATAGAGCCCAAGGGCGTGTCTAAAAATCAAAGGGCAGGCAGTTCACATCTAAGAACAGGGAAAGGATTGTATTTCTAACTACTGAAATTAATATATTTTTTTCTATATCTCACTGGGAAATGTAAAGAGACCTAAAAGTTAAGAAAAAAATTTCACATCAACTTAATCATTCCATCATTTTTTGGTGGTAATGTAGATGAGTATCTGCCGTATGCCAACATATACGACTAGGCCCTGAATATACAGAGAACGTTGGGTTTCCTGTTCACAAATCCTTCCCTATTGAAACAATTAACCCATGTGGGATACAGGGGCAAGAGGAGCCTAGAAAAGAAAGCACCCATACATGCCTTTGAAGCAAGTAATTTTATTTATTTATTTATTTATTTTGAGACGGAGTCTCGCCTCTGTAGCCCAAGTTGGAGTGCAGTGGTGTAATCATAGCTCACTGCAGCTCATATTCCTGGGCTCAAGCAACCCTCCAGCCTCAGCCTCCCATAGCACTGGGATTGCAGGCATAAGCTACCATGACCCGCCCCATTACCTTCTGCAGTGGTGCAATCTCGGATCACTGCAACCTCTGCCTAGTGGGTTCAAGCGATTCTTCTGTCTCAGCTCCCTGAGTAGCCGGGGCTACAGGTGTGCGCCAACACGTCCAGCTAATTTTTTATATTTTTAGTAGAGACGGGGTTTCAGTTGTTGGCCGGGCTTGTCTCGAACTCCTGACCTCAGGTGATCCACCTGCTTCAGCCTCCCAAAGTGCTGGGATTACAGGTGTAAGCCACCATGCCTGGCTGAAGCAAGTAACTTTTGAATGTTCACAGAAAGCTGCAAATACATATTTTCCTATTTGCTTGATTTACCTGGAGCATGCTCTGTGAAGTGATCTCAGTGCGTGCCCAAACATTCCAATATGAACTCCCATTGTGACTGAACAGCTTTTGCAACATCACTTTTTTTTTGTTCTTGGTAAAATTTTTTAAAAAGACAATAGACAACTTACCTCCATTATTTAGCCACGTATATAGTCTTGTTTATTTTATTATAGTTTTTAAGAATTAAATGTGTGGGCTGGGAGTGGTAGCTCACACCTGTAATCCCAACACTTTGGGAGGCCGAGGTGAGCAGATCATGTGAGGCCAGGAGTTCGAGACCAGCATGGCCAACATGGCAAAACCCTGTCTTTACTAAAAGTACAAAAACTAGCCATGCATGCTGGTGCACGTCTGTAGTCCTAGCTACTCAGGAGGCTAAGGCAGGAGAACTTCTTGAACCTGGTAAGCAAAGGCTGCAGTGAGCTGGGATCCGGCCACCACACTCCAGCCTGGGTGACAGAGTGAGACTCTGTCTGAAAAGAAAAAAAAAATAAATCTATCATTAAAATTATTTTCCACTAATTGTTATGCAAGAGCAAAGGTACCAAGATTGCGGTCTCTTATGGGACAATTTAGATCGGAAAATAAATGAGGAACACCTCTCACTCCACTGTAAATGGACTTCGTTGTAATTTGTTTGTTACCAAGTACTCTGCTGTGACAAAGATATGTGCACCTGCAAAATTTTTATAGTAATGCATTTTAGATAGTGAGGAATACCAAACCCACAAGACAATCTTTGAGAGAGAAAAATTTCATTTTATAGTTTATTATTTTTGAAGTTTTCAAAAATGTCATAAAATAAGTCAGAAGGAAAAAGAAATATCCCGCACATTTCTGCTAAATCACCATAATCTCTGAATACAGTAGGTGTGCCTGGCTCTTCTTTGAAAGAAATGTATTACAGCTTCCTTTAATAAATCTTAGTGCACTGCAACTAGATTTAACTAGATAGAGTTATTCTGTCAGACCCTAATAAATGGGATTATAACTGAAAATCTATGCATTTTCTAATTTATGACTTCATGCTTAGTATTTAAAAGAAAGCAAGAAAACTGGGTTGGACTATTTCAAAAGGCTAACCCTGTGCCTCAGTCACGTTATAACTACAGAGGGATTCCCCTTGTTTAGAAGTTACTTAGCTCAAGACAAAGAAAATGAAAAGCAGCTATAAAAAGCTTAGCTTGGGTTTACAACAAATGGAGGTGTGTTTGCTACTTAAGCTCTTTTTTATCCTTCCTGCTAGTGACTTTGTCAAAAGAGATGCATTAATTGTAAGCCATGAAAAGACTCTTTCTGAGGATTTGGGGAACCCTTTGTTGCTCAGCAATTAATCATGATGGAAAACAGTTCAAGATACGCTCTCACATGTTACTGTGAAGGAAAAAAACTAGTTCAAGACTTTAAAATTCATTGTATATATATTCTGGGATATATATATATACACACACACATGTATTTAGAATATATGCATGTATACACACATGCATGCACACACATGCATATATGTATGTAATAGTCAAGCTGCCTCTTTCCATTTCTTCTCTCCGACTCAGGTAGAAGATTTAAAAGCATACCACAGCTGCCTGTTTCAGAATACTAAATCACTTTAGAAGGAACAAATCAAGGTCTTTTGACTAAAGTCCATCTTGTCCATTTAAAAATGATCATCACACCTTATGTCAAAACAGAGCCAACTTCGTCCTCCAGAAACGCCAAAAATCACTAACATGTAACTCAACTTGAAAGAATTTCTTTGATACAGTTAGAAGAGATACTTTTTAAAATACCAAAATGGCAGTTTCAGCCTGGGCTAGAACAGTAAAATCATGCCAGAGAGGTATTGGTTTTCAGTGAAGGTAGGAACAGATGAGGATTATATAACTTTAGCCTTAATTTGTTTTTCCAAACATAAAGCTCTGAACTGCAGAGAAATGCATGAAAAATGAAAATACCTTACTATAACACCAGTATCTGTGTGAGGAGTCATTCCTTGGCAATGAATTATGCCCAAGTGACAGTGATACACTTTGTGAAAGAATTGGATTCTCCCTATAAAAAGAAAATTTAGATTCTTGTTGAAATCTCTTAAAGGGAGGTTAATAACTATTTTATCTTTCACATGTAATATCACTTTTCTGTAAAGCCATTCACCATGATTTTTTCCTACTATAAAGTAATAATGTGCCATTGTTAAAAATGCATATCACTTCCAGCTTCAAGTAAGCCTTGTTAAGGCCATAGTCCTCAAAGGGTATGTCTTGCAGCATGAAGGTCTATGCAAACCTATCCCTAAAGTCCGAGGAAGTTGAGAGGCTAAAGAAAGAGGCGGGCAAACTGAGTTTCTTAGAAAGAAACATTTAATAGGGACTGACAAACAGAAGCCACATCTGTGTCTTGAGTGGTGGCAAGACAAGATGGTGGATCCCTGTGCCATTACCCCTCAGACCCCTCAGACTGAGGGCTTGTGTACCATAGGGTAGGGGTGGTTCAGAAGGGAGGTGTGGGACAATTGAAGTATGATAACATCAAGGTTGTTTTACCTAGGGGCAGGATTTACAGTAAGTACCTGCTTTACACAAGGAACAATAGATGAACTGGAAATCTTAGAGGCCTTCCCAGAACAGGGGTTAATCAGAAGCCAATGTGGTGGATTACCATGCAGGATGGAGTTGCTTTGGCCTCCACATGGTATAACAGGTGGCCTGATCTGTTACCAGATAAGTCGCTGCTATCCAGACAGAATAATCAGGTAAATCTGCTTCTACTACTATTTCTCAATAACATGGTCTTAGAGGAGTTTATCAATAAATACAGTAAAAGGATTAATAGACAATTAATGGATAAATGATTTTATAAAATGGCAACAATATATACTTTACAATACACTAAACTCAAGTGTACACATGCACAAAGGATATGAAGAATTCTAGTTCCTTAGACTGTAAGCTCTTTGAGGTTATAGACTGTATTTGAATTCATCTCTGGCTTTCCAGCATATAGAAGAAACTCTAGTACCTAGGTGGAACATCTTGTCTAAATATCTGATCCCTGGCAACTGCTAAAAAAACTTTAGTGAGTTTAGTCAAATAAATGATTTTATTTAGTCAAATAAATGATTTTTTTCTAGGCTAATCTAGAATTCTCCTCACTGATACTGATTATTTTATTTTGGAGGTCCTGTACTTTTCTTTTACAATGGCAATCTGCACTTTCCAGATTGTCTATAGTTGCCTAGTGTTAATAGTACAATGAAATCCTCACAAATTCTAAGAATTCAGTCTTTATTCAGTCTCATCTGTTGAACTGTCAGATTGACATAAACCCAGGAATGACTTCCCTGTTGAGTTCTGTGTTCCCATGATTTTCTCTCCTTTTGTTCTATTGGGGGTTTGTTCCCTTAATAGCAATGGGAAGAGGGTTTTGTTTTGCTTGTTTTGTTTCTGAAAATACTTCTAGGTTAGAGTTTAAGCTAAAAATCAATCCTAGCACTGGCTAGAAAGAGAGACATTATGAAACTTCTTAAATAATACCGTTAAATCTATTCCCTGGATGGCATTATTTAAAAAAACAAGAAAACACATCAACGGATTTATAAGGAAGCCTTCTTTTCTTTCTAATCGCCTGCTGCCTTAATTTAAATCACAACCAGACTCTTTCTCTTTCTAGTGGTTCAGCATTAGAGCTATAACCACTTAATAAACTGAAAAATAATTACCTAGGATTCTCTAGGAAGGCACTCCCTCCTCTCAACTATTTTTTTTAAAGCTGTAAAAATTAAAACCTACTTCTGACCATTCTCCAAATGACCACTTTTAAAACTTGAGAAGAAAAAGTATTAAATGTGCTTCATCCTTCTCTGCAATTATGTTGTGGATCAACCAAAACATGCTTTCTATCTTCACCAGGATCTAATGCCTGAAACAGTAATTTCTTCAAACACAAACACAAAACTGCACTGATTTGCTATAGGGACACTGAACATTTACAAATTTTACCTACCATTTCTTTTCTTCTCACTTCAGGTCTTCTTGTCATGCTCCTATGAGATTTAATCACACACAACAAAAACTTGATGTTCTTCTTCTACTTCCTTGGAGCTATAATTTTAGTTTCTTTGTTATCTGCAGAGTTTATCTTTTCTAGCCCATCAAATTCAGTCAAAATGATTTCTTTTTGCTCTTTTGGAAGTTATAGTCTCCTTTATAATCATGTCTTGGGTAAAGCAATGGGAAGTTTGAATTAGTCTACCGTGTTTCTGAAACAAATTTTATTCTCTTTTCTCTCAGGCTGCTGATTTCTTGTGGGATCCTGTTTGTATTCCATGTATATGGTATCGGTGATGATTGGATTGGGTTAGAGGGCCTACTTACAAAATATTTTCTTCAAATGTTGGATCTTGGGACTTCCCAGCAGTTTTCTGAGATGTAGCTGCAAAAATTAAGCACAATAATATCCTCTTTCATAGGGCTCAACATAATCATAGCTATAACTTATCAGGCACCCAATATGTGCCCTTTATACCAGTTTTCTCTATTCATGACTGTGATCCTACAGTAGTACTCTTATTTACATTTTACAGGAAGAAAGACAGATAATCAGGATATTTAAATGACTTGCCCTACGTATCAGCTAGTCAAATCGTGGATTGTTGCTATAAAGCCCACTTTGCGGTCACAACACACTGCCTATCTAATTAACCACAAATATCCCCTGGTCATTTTCCCCCTTCCTTCTGATAGCAGTCAGTCACATTTATCAACTTTGAAACCATAGTGAAATCTGTATTCTAGACTAGTGGTTTCAAAGTTG
Source organism: Pongo abelii (assembly GCF_028885655.2). Taxonomy (NCBI): domain Eukaryota; kingdom Metazoa; phylum Chordata; class Mammalia; order Primates; family Hominidae; genus Pongo; species Pongo abelii. Next base: position 186,535,206 of record NC_071988.2, on the reverse strand, counting down.
AGTAGGCCAGAATTACCTGGGCTGCCGATTAAGAATGCAGATTCTTAAGCCCTCTCTCCCAGAATCTCTAACTTAGCATTTTAGCATTTCACAGTGGGCCTCATTCATCGGTAATTTAACAAGTGCATCATGTGATTATAATAGAGGTGGTCTGCAGATCATACTTTGAGAAACGCTGGCCTGGTTTCCAATTATATATCATGGGACCAGAGCTCAGTTTGCCTCACCTTAAAATGCCTCCCTTTTTTCATTAATTTAAGCTATAGATTTTGAATTTTCTTCTGTTTTGCTTGATGGAAGACATACATTATTTATTGGAACTTAAATGACATATCACACTATGCATCAAAATCAAGATATTTAGCCTAATGTGTTAGTCCATTCTTGCATTGCTGTGAAGAAATACCTGAGACTGGGTAATTCATAACGAAAAGAAGCTTAATTGGCTCATGGCTCTGCAGGCTTTACAGGAAACATGGGGGCATCTGCTTCTGGGGAGGCCCCACTCAGGAAGCTTCCAATCATGGTGACAGGTGAAGGGGAGCAGCATGTCACATAGTGGAAGCAAGAGCAAGAGAACAAGGAGGGAGGTGCTGCATACTTTTAAACAACCATATTTCACAAGAACTCACTCACTATTGTGAGGACAGTACCAAGGGAGCTGGTGCTAAACCATTCATGAGAAATCCACCCCCATGATTCAATCACTCTCATCAGGCCCCATCTCCAACACTGGGGATTACACTTCAATGTGAGATTGGGGCAGGGACACACATCCAAACTATGTCACCTAATAATTTATGTAATCCACTATATAGATTTAGAGTATCCAACATCCTTTTATTTCTACCAATTCCTGAATCCCACTTTTCCAACTCTCTTGTCAATGCCTTTGTTCCTTTTATATTGGTACTTACTCATTTTACCACATATATACATAGAAATTCTATCCAAAAAATTAGAGGTAGAGAAGGGAGTTTGCTTAGAGGTGAGTCCACTTTCAAAAATAGTTAAAGCCTAGAGCCTGACAGAGCCAGGCATGGTGGTTCACTCCTGTAATCCCAGCACTTTGGGAGGCTGACATGGACAGAGCGCTTGAGCCCAGGAGTTTGAGACCGGCTTGGGCAACATGGCAAAACCCCATCTCTACAAAAAATACAAAAATTAACCAGGCATGGTGGCATGCACCTATAGTCCCAGCTACTCCAGAGACTGAGGTGGGAGGATCTCTTGAGCCCAGGAGATCGAGGCTGCAGTGAGCCATTATTGTACTACTGCACTCCAGTCTGGGTGACAGAGTGAGACCCTGTATTAAGAAAAAGAAGAAGAAGGAAAAAAGCTTGACAGCAAGGAAGTCTGAAAACACAGCAAGCAAGCTCTGGCCATGAAGTGTCAAAAGGCCACACACCTCCTTGTGTTATACTATATTACCACTTCAGAGCCTAATATGGTTTTTATTTTTTTTAATTGTTGTTTTGTTTTTAAGACAGGGTCTTGCTTTGTCACCCAGGTTGGAGTGTAATGGCACAAACAAGACTCACTGCAGCCTTAACCTCCTGGGCTCAAGACATCCTCCCACCTCAGCCTCCCGAGTAGGTAAGACCATAAGTGTGCCGCCATGCCTGGCTAATTTTTATATTTTTTTGTAGAGACAGGTTGTCGCCATGTTGCCCAGGCTGGTCTCAAACTCCAGGGCTCAAGCAATCCTCCTCCCACCTCAGCTTCCGAAAGCACTGGGATTACAGGCAGGAGCCACTGTGCCTGGCCTTATCAATTAATCTTCATAATATTAATTCTGAATCCACAAAATGTTAAATTATATTTAGCATCTTCATTTTAAGAAAATAATTACATGTACAATATATGAGGAATATAAAGCAGTTCTTATACTCACAAAGGTAAGCCCTCAACTATTTGACAAACTGCTACCTAAAATAGGAAATAGCTTCACCTTAAGGAATTTTGAAAAGTGATAGTAATATATATATATAGAAGATAAGAAAATATAGTTTAAGAATGTCTCTGATGAATCAATAAACGCATATAAATACATAGAAAATGTATTGATCGGAGGGGCCAAGATGGTTGAATAGAAACAGCTCCAGTCTGCAGCTCCCAATGAGGCCAATACAGAAGTCAGGTGATTTCTGCATTTCCCACTAAGTTACCTAGTTCATCTCACTGAGACAAGCTAGGCAGTGGGTGCAACCAATGCAAAGAGTGACCAGAAGCCGGGTGAGGCATCACTTCACCCGGGGAAGTGCATGGAGCAGGGGGGCCTCCCTCCCTCAGCCAAGGGAAGTGGTGAGGGACTGTGCTAGGGGTACTATGTTTTTTGTATGGATTTTTGCAATCCGTGGATCAGGAGATTCCCTCATGAGCCTACACCACCAGGGCCCTGGGTTTCAAGCACAAAACTGGTCAGCTGTTTGGGCAGACACTGAGTTGTGGAAGTGGAAGTTTTTACATACTCCAGCAGTACCTGGAACTCCAGTGAGACAGAAGAACTGTCCACTCTGCTGGAAAGGGGGCTGAAGCCAGGGAGCCAAGTGGTTTGGCTCAGCAAGTCCCAATCCCACGGAGCCCAGCAAGCTAAGAACCACTGGCTTGAAATTCCCAGTGCCAGCACAGCAGTCTGGAGTCTGTCTGAGTCTGATGGGATAGGGACAACTGCCATTACTGTGGCTTTAGTAGGTGGTTTTCCCCTGAGAATGCTAAGGGGACTAGGAGGTTTGGAGGGGATGGGATTCACCACAGTGCAGTAAAGCAGCTGTGGCCAGACTGCTTCTCTAGATTCCTCAACGGCAGGGGATCTCTGCAGGAAATCTACCAGCTCCACTCAGGAGCTTACAGACAAAACTCTCATCTCCCTGGGACAGAGCACCTGAGGGGAGGGGTGGCCAAGTCTCAGGTTCAGTGAACTTAATCCTTCCTGCCTGCCGGCTCTAGAATGGCTGATCATAACGAGGGGGATTCCCCAAGCACAGCTCACCAGCTGTGCTAAGAGACAGACTGCCTCCTCAAGTAGGTCTCTGACCCCATGCCTCCTGACTGGGTGAGACCTCCCAACAGGGGTTGACAGACACCTCACACAAGAGAGTTCCAGCTGACATCATGTAGACGCCCCTCTGGGATGAAGCTTCCAGAGGAAGGAGCAGGCAGTTTTGAAGCCTCCACTTGTGATACCCAGGCGAACAGGGTCTGGAGTGGACCCCCAGCAAACTGCAGCAGACCTGCAGAAGAGGGCCCTGACTGTTAAAGGAAAACAAACAAACAGAAAGTAACAACAACAACATCAACAACAAAAAAGACCCCACAAAAACCCCATCCAAGAATCATCAGCCTCAAAGATCAAAGGTAGCCAAATCCATGAAGATGAGGAAAAACCTAAGCAAAAATGTTAAAAATCCCAAAAGTCAGCATGCCTCTTCTCCTTCAAATAATCACAACACTTCTCCAGCAAGGGCACAGAACTGGGCTGAAGCTGAGATACATGAACTGACAGAAGTAGGCTTCAGAAAGTGGGTAATAATGAATTTTGCTGAGCTAAAGGATTATGGTCTAACCTAATGCAAAGAAGCTAAGACCCATGATAAAAGATTACATGAGCTGTTAACTAGAATAACCAATTTAGAGAGGAATATAAATGACCTGATGGAGCTGAAAAACACAGTACAAGAACTTTGTGACCCAAACACGAGTATTAATAGCCAAATCGACCAAACAGAAGAGAGAATATCAGAGCTTGAAGACTATCTTGCTGAAATAAGACAGGCAAACAAGATTAGAGAAAAAAGAATGAAAAGGAATGAACGAAACCTCCAAGAACTATGGGACGGTGTAAAAAGACCAAACCTACGACTGACTGGAGTACCTGAAAGAGATGGGGAGAATGGAACCAAGTTGGAAAACACACTGCAGGATATCATCCAGAAGAACTTCCCTAACCTAGCAAGACAGGCCAATATTCAAATTCAGGAAATTCAGAGAACCCCAACAAGATACTCCATGAAAGCATCTACCCCAAGACACATAATCTTCAGATTCTTCAAGGTCGAAATGAAAGAAAAAATGTTAAAGGCAGCCAGAAAGAAAGGTCAGGTCACACACGAAGGGAAGCCCATCAGACTAACAGCAGACCTCTCAGCAGAAACCTTACAAGCCAGAAGAGATTGGGGGTCAATATTCAACATTCTTAAAGAAAAGAAATGCCAACCCAGAATTTCATATGTTGACAAACTAAACTTCATAAGTGAAGGAGAAATAAATTTCTTTTCAGACAAGCAAATACTGAGAGATTTTGTCACCATCAGGCCTGCCTTGCAAGAGCTCCTGAAGGAAACACTAAACGTGGACAGGAAAAACCATTACCAGACACTACAAAAACACACTGAAGTACCTAGACCAATGACACTATGAAGCAACTACATCAACAAGTCTGCAAAATTAACCAGCCAGCGTCATGATGACAGGATCAAATTCACACATAACAATATTAACTTAAATGTAAATGGGCTAAATGCCCCAATTAAAACACACAAAATGGCAAGCTGCATACAAAGACAAGAATCACTGGTGTTCTGTATTCAAGAGACACATTTCATGTGCAAAGATACACATAAGCTCAAAATAAAGGGATGGAGGAAAATTTACCAAGCAAATGGAAAGCAGAAAACAGCAGGGGTTGCAATCCTACTTTCTGACAAAATAGACTTTAAACCAACAAAGGTCAAAAAAGACAAACAAGGGCATTACTTAATGTTAAAGGGTTCAATTCAGTGAGAAGAGCTAACTATCTTAAATATATATGCACCCAATACAGGAGCACCCAGATTCATAAAACAAATTCTTAGAGACCTACAAAGAGAGTTAGAACCCCTACACAATAGTAGTGGGAGGCTTTAATACCCCACTGTCAGTATTTGATCATTGAGACAGAAAATTAACAAAGATATTCAGGTCTTGAACTCAGCTCTAGACCAAGTGGACCTGATAGATATCTACAGAGCTCTCCACCCAAAAACAACATAATTTTTTTTCAGTGCCACATGGGACTTAACCTAAAATTGATCACATAATTGGAAGTGAAACACTCCTCAGCAAATGCAAAAAAAAAAAAAAAAACTGAAATCATAACAGTCTCTCAGATAGTGCAACCAAATTGGAACTCAAGACTAAAAAGCCCACTCAAAACCACACAACTACATGAAGATTGAGCAACCTGCTCCTGAATGACTCCTGGGTATATAATGAAATTAAGGCAGAAATCAAGAAGTTCTTTGAAACCAATGAGAACAAAGAGAAAATGTACCAGAATCTCTGGGACACAGTTAAAGCAGTGTTAAGAGGGAAGTTTATGGCACTAAATGCACACATCAAAAAGCTAGAAGGATCTCAGATTGACACCCTAACATGACAGCTAAAAGAACTAGAGAACCAGGAGCAAACAAACCTCAGAGCTAGCAGAAGACAAGAAATAACTAAGCTCAGAGAGGAACTGAAGGAGATAGAGACACGAAAAATCCTTCAAAAAAAATCAGTGAATCCAGGATGTGGTTTTGAGAAAAATCTATAAAATAGACCACTAATGAGACCAATAAAGAAGAAAAGAGAAGATTCAAATAAACACAATCAGAAACAATAAAGGGGATACCACACTGACCCCACAGAGATACAAATAACCGTCAGAGAATACTATAAACACCTTTACACAAATAAACTGGAAAATCTAGAAGAAATGGAAACTAAGAAATGGGAAAACTAAGTATTAAAGGAACTTACCTCAAAATAATTAGAGCTATTTATGACAAATCCACAGCCAATATCATACTGAATGGGCAAAAGCTGGAAGCATTCCCCTTGAAAACTGGCACAAAACAAGGATGCCCTCTCTCACTACTCTTATGCAACATTGTGTTGGAAGTTCTGGCCAGGGCAATCAGGCAAGAGAAAATAATAAACGTATTCAAATAGGAAGAAAGGAAGTCAAATTGTTTTTATTTGCAGATGACATGATCCTATATCTAGAAATCCCTATCGTCTCATCCCAAAAGCTTTTTAAGCTGATAAGTAACTTTAGCAGTCTCAGGATACAAAATCAATGTTTAGAAATCACAAGCACTCCTATACACCAACAACAGACAAGCAGAAATCCAAATTAAAAATGAATTCCCATTCACAACTGCCACAAAGAGAATGAAATAGGAATACAGCTAACAAGGGAAGTGAAGGACCTCTTCAAGGAGAATTACAAACCACTGCTCAAGGAAATCAAAGAGGACACAAGCAGATAGAAAAGCACTCCATGCTCATAGATAGGAAGAGTTAATATACTGCTCAAAGCAATTTAAAGATTCAATGTTATTCCCATTAAACTATCATTTACATTCTTCAGAGAATTACAAAAAAAATTTTTTTTAAATGCATATGAAACCAAGAAAGAACTTGCATAGCCAAGACAATCCTAAGCAAAACGAACAAGGCTGGAAGCATCACACTACCTGACTTCAAACTATACTACAAGGCCACAGTAACCAAAACAGCATGGTACTGGTACAAAACCAGGCACATAGGCAAATGGAACAGAATAGGGAACTCAGAAATAAGACCGCATGTCTACAACCATCTGATCTTTGACCAACCCAACAAAAACAAGCAATGGGGAAAGGATTTCCTATTTAATAAATGGTGCTGTGAGAATTGGCTAGCCATTTCCAGAAAATTGAAACTGGATCCCTTCATTACACCTTATACAAAAATTAACTCAAGATGGATTAAAGCTTTAAATGTAAAACCCAACACTATAAAAACCCTAGAAGAAAATCTAGGCAATACCATCCAGGACATAGGCATGGGCAAAGACTTTATGATGAAATCACCAGAAGCAAGTGCAACAAAAGCAAAAATTGACAAGTGGGATCTAATTAAACTAAAGAGCTTCTGCACAGCAAGTGAAACCATCATCAGAGCGACTAGACAACCTACAGAATAGGAGAAAATTTTTGCAATCTATCCATCTGACAAAGGTCTAATATCCAAAATCTACAAGGAACTTAAGAAATTTACAAGAAAAAAACAACCCCCTTAAAAACTGGGCAAAGGATAAGAACAGACACTTCTCCAAAGAAGACATTTTTGTGGTCAATGAACATATGAAAAATAGCTCAACATCACTGATCATTAGATAAATGCAAATCAAAACCACAATGAATACCGTATCACACCAGTCAGAATGGCGATTATTAAAAAGTCAAGAAACAACAGATGCTGGCAAGGTTGCAGAGAAATAGGAACACTCTTTACTGTTGGTGGGAATGTAAGTTCAACAACTGTGGAAGACAGTGCGGCAATTCTTCAAAGATTTAGAACCAGAAATACCATTTGACCCAACAATCCCATTACTGGTTATATACTCAGAGGAATCATTCTATTATAAGGATAATGCACGAGTATATTCATTGTAGCACTATTCACAGTAGCAAAGACATGGAATCAACTCAAATGCCTATCAGTGATAGACTGGATAAAGAAAACGTGGAACATATACACCATGGAATACTATGCAGCCAAAAAAAGAATGAGATTATGTCCTTTGCAGAGACATGGATGAATCTGGAAGCCATTCTCAGCAAACTAATGCAGGAACAGAAAACTAAACACTGCATGTTCTCACTTATAAGTGAGAGCTAAACAATGAGAACACATAGACACAGGCAGGGAAACAACTCTTACTGGGGTGTGTTGGGGAAGGGCAGGTGTAGGGAGAGCATTAGGGAAAGGAGCTAATGCATGCTGGGCTTAATACCTAGGTGATGGGTTGATAGATACAACAAACCACCATGGTACACATTTACCATGTAACAAACCCTCACATCCTGCACATGTACCCTGGAACTTAAACAAAAACAAAAACAAAAACAAAAACAAAAAAAACAATAGCCGGGCTTGGTGGCTCCTGCCTGTAATCCCAGCACGTTGGGAAGCTGAGGAGGGCAGATCACGAGGTCAAGAGATAGAGACCATCCTGGCTAACATGGTGAAACCGCATCTCTACTAAAAATACAAAAATTAGCTAGGCGTGGTGGTATGTGCCTGTAATCCCAGGTACTAGGGAGGCTGAGGTAGGAGAATCACTTGAACCTGGGAGGCGGAGGTTGCAGTGAGCCAAGATCGCACCACTGCACTCCAGCCTGGCAACAGAGCGAGACTGCGTCTCAAAAACAAACAAACAAACAAACAAACAAAAAAACAAAAAATATAGTTTTTTATTTATTTATTTTTTTTTTCTTTTATTATTATTATTATTATACTTTAGGTTTTATGGTACATGTGCACAATGTGCAGGTAAGTTACATATGTATACATGTGCCATGCTGGTGCGCTGCACCCACCAACTCGTCATCTAGCATTAGGTATATCTCCCAATGCTATCCCTCCCCCCTCCCTCCACCCCACAACAGTCTGCAGAGTGTGATGTTCCCCTTCCTGTGTCCATGTGTTCTCATTGTTCAATTCCCACCTATGAGTGAGAATATGCGGTGTTTGGTTTTTTGTTCTTGCGATAGTTTACTGAGAATGATGATTTCCAATTTCATCCATGTCCCTACAAAGGACGTGAACTCATCATTTTTTATGGCTGCATAGTATTCCATGGTGTATATGTGCCACATTTTCTTAATCCAGTCTATCATTGTTGGACATTTGGGTTGGTTCCAAGTCTTTGCTATTGTGAATAATGCGGCAATAAACATACGTGTGCATGTGTCTTTATAGCAGCATGATTTATAGTCCTTTGGGTATATACCCAGTAATGGGATGGCTGGGTCGAATGGAATTTCTAGTTCTAGATCCCTGAGGAATCGCCACACTGACTTCCACAAGGGTTGAACTAGTTTACAGTCCCACCAACAGTGTAAAAGTGTTCCTATTTCTCCACATCCTCTCCAGCACCTGTTGTTTCCTGACTTTTTAATGATTGCCATTCTAACTGGTGTGAGATGGTATCTCATTGTGGTTTTGATTTGCATTTCTCTGATAGCCAGTGATGGTGAGCATTTTTTCATGTGTTTTTTGGCTGCATCAATGTCTTCTTTTGAGAAGTGTCTGTTCATGTCCTTTGCCCACTTTTTGATGGGGTTGTTTGTTTTTTTCTTGTAAATTTGTTGGAGTTCATTGTAGATTCTGGATATTAGCCCTTTGTCAGATGAGTAGGTTGCGAAAATTTTCTCCCATTTTGTAGGTTGCCTGTTCACTCTGATGGTAGTTTCTTTTGCTGTGCAGAAGCTCTTGAGTTTAATTAGATCCCATTTGTCAATTTTGGCTTTTGTTGCCATTGCTTTTGGTGTTTTAGACATGAAGTCCTTGCCCATGCCTATGTCCTGAATGGTAATGCCTAGGTTTTCTTCTAGGGTTTTTATGGTTTTAGGTCTAACATTTAAGTCTTTAATCCATCTTGAATTGATTTTTGTATAAGGTGTAAGGAAGGGATCCAGTTTCAGCTTTCTCCATATGGCTAGCCAGTTTTCCCAGCACCATTTATTAAATAGGGAATCCTTTCCCCATTTCTTGTTTTTGTCAGGTTTGTCAAAGATCAGATACTTGTAGATATGTGGCATTATTTCTGACGGCTCTGTTCTGTTCCATTGATCTATATCTCTGTTTTGGTACCAGTACCATGCTGTTTTGGTTACTGTAGCCTTGTAGTATAGTTTGAAGTCAGGTAGTGTGATGCCTCCAGCTTTGTTCTTTTGGCTTAGGATTGACTTGGTGATGCGGGCTCTTTTTTGGTTCCATATGAACTTTAAAGTAGTTTTTTCCAATTCTGTGAAGAAAGTCATTGGTAGTTTGATGGGGATGGCATTGAATCTGTAAATTACCTTGGGAAGGATGGCCATTTTCATGATATTGATTCTTCCTACCCATGAGCATGGAATGTTCTTCCATTTGTTTGTATCCTCTTTTATTTCCTTGAGCAGTGGTTTGTAGTCCTCCTTGAAGAGGTCTTTCACATCCCTTGTAAGTTGGATTCCTAGGTATTTTATTCTCTTTGAAGCAATTGTGAATGGGAGTTCACTCATGATTTGGCTCTCTGTTTGTCTGTTATTGATGTATAAGAACGCTTGTGATTTTTGCACATTGATTTTGTATCCTGAGACTTTGCTGAAGTTGCTTATCAGCTTAAGGAGATTTTGGGCTGAGACAATGGGGTTTTCTAGATATACTATCATGTCATCTGCAAACAGGGACAATTTGACTTCCTCTTTTCCTAATTGAATACCCTTGATTTCCTTCTCCTGCCTAATTGCCCTGGCCAGAACTTCCAACACTATGTTGAATAGAAGTGGTGAGAGAGGGCATCCCTGTCTTGTGCCAGTTTTCAAAGGGAATGCTTCCAGTTTTTGCCCATTCAGTATGATATTGGCTGTGGGTTTGTCATAAATAGCTCTTATTATTTTGAGATACGTCCCATCAATTCCTAATTTATTGAGAGTTTTTAGCATGAAGGGTTGTTGAATTTTGTCAAAGGCCTTTTCTGCATCTGTTGAGATAATCATGTGGTTTTTGTCTTTCGTTCTGTTTATATGCTGGATTACATTTATTGATTTGCGTATATTGAACCAGCCTTGCATCCCAGGGATGAAGCCCACTTGATCATGGTGGATAAGCTTTTTGATGTGCTGCTGGATTCGATTTGCCAGTATTTTATTGAGGATTTTTGCATCAATGTTCATCAAGGATATTGGTCTAAAATTCTCTTTTTTTGTTGTGTCTCTGCCAGGCTTTGGTATCAGGATGATGCTGGCCTCATAAAATGAGTTAGGGAGGATTCCCTCTTTTTCTATTGATTGGAATAGTTTCAGAAGGAATGGTACCAGCTCCTCCTTGTACCTCTGGTAGAATTCGGCTGTGAATCCATCTGGACCTGGACTTTTTTTGGTTGGTAAGCTATTGATTATTGCCCCAATTTCAGCTCCTGTTATTGGTCTATTCAGAGATTCAACTTCTTCCTGGTTTAGTCTTGGGAGGGTGTATGTGTTGAGGAATTTATCCATTTCTTCTAGATTTTCTAGTTTATTTGCATAGAGGTGTTTGTAATATTCTCTGATGGTAGTTTGTATTTCTGTGGGATCGGTGGTGATATCCCCTTTATCATTTTTTATTGCATCTATTTGATTCTTCTCTCTTTTTTTCTTTATTAATCTTGCTAGCGGTCTATCAATTTTGTTGATCCTTTCAAAAAACCAGCTCCTGGATTCATTTATTTTTTGAAGGGTTTTTTGTGTCTCTATTTCCTTCAGTTCTGCTCTGATTTTAGTTATTTCTTGCCTTCTGCTAGCTTTTGAATGTGTTTGCTCTTGCTTTTCTAGTTCTTTTAATTGTGATGTTAGGGTGTCAATTTTGGATCTTTCCTGCTTTCTCTTGTGGGCATTTAGTGCTATAAATTTCCCTCTACACACTGCTTTGAATGCATCCCAGAGATTCTGGTATGTTGTGTCTTGGTTCTCGTTGGTTTCGAAGAACATCTTTATTTCTGCCTTCATTTCGTTATGTACCCAGTAGTCATTCAGGAGCAGGTTGTTCAGTTTCCACGTAGTTGAGCGGTTTTGAGTGAGATTCTTAATCCTGAGTTCTAGCTTGATTGCACTGTGATCTGAGAGACAGTTTGTTACAATTTCTGTTCTTTTACATTTATTGAGGAGAGCTTTACTTCCAAGTATATGGTCAATTTTGGAATAGGTGTGGTGTGGTGCTGAAAAAAATGTATATTCTGTTGATTTGGGGTGGAGAGTTCTGTAGATGTCTATTAGGTCTGCTTGGTGCAGAGCTGAGTTCAATTCCTGGGTATCCTTGTTGACTTTCTGTCTCGTTGATCTGTCTAATGTTGATAGTGGGGTGTTAAAGTCTCCCATTATTAATGTGTGGGAGTCTAAGTCTCTTTGTAGGTCACTCAGGACTTGCTTTATGAATCTGGGTGCTCCTGTATTGGGTGCATATATATTTAGGATAGTTAGCTCTTCTTGTTGAATTAATCCCTTTACCATTATGTAATGGCCTTCTTTGTCTCTTTTGATCTTTGTTGGTTTAAAGTCTGTTTTATCAGAGACTAGGATTGCAATCCCTGCCTTTTTTTGTTTTCCATTTGCTTGGTAGATCTTCCTCCATCCTTTTATTTTGAGCCTATGTGTGTCTCTGCACGTGAGATGGGTTTCCTGAATACAGCACACTGATGGGTCTTGAGTCTTTATCCAGTTTGCCAGTCTGTGTCTTTTAATTGGAGCATTTAGTCCATTTACATTTAAAGTTAATATTGTTATGTGTGAATTTGATCCTGTCATTATGATGTTAGCTGGATATTTTTCTCGTTAGTTGATGCAGTCTCTTCCTAGTCTCGATGTTCTTTACATTTCGGTATGATTTTGCAGTGGCTGGTACCGGTTGTGCCTTTCCATGTTTAGCGCTTCCTTCAGGAGCTCTTTTAGGGCAGGCCTGGTGGTGACAAAATCTCTCAGCATTTGCTTGTCTGTAAAGTATTTTATTTCTCCTTCACTTATGAAGCTTAGTTTGGCAGGATATGAAATTCTGGGTTGAAAATTCTTTTCTTTAAGAATGTTGAATATTGGCCCCCACTCTCTTCTGGCTTGTAGGGTTTCTGCCGAGAGATCCGCTGTTAGTCTGATGGGCTTCCCTTTGATGGTAACCCGACCTTTCTCTCTGGCTGCCCTTAACATTTTTTCCTTCATTTCAACTTTGGTGAATCTGACAATTATGTGTCTTGGAGTTGCTCTTCTCGAGGAGTATCTTTGTGGCGTTCTCTGTATTTCCTGAATCTGAATGTTGGCCTGCCTTGCTAGATTGGGGAAGTTCTCCTGGATAATATCCTGCAGAGTGTTTTCCAACTTGGTTCCATTCTCCCCGTCACTTTCAGGTACACCAATCAGACGTAGATTTGGTCTTTTCACATAGTCCCACATTTCTTGGAGGCTTTGCTCGTTTCTTTTTATTCTTTTTTCTCTAAACTTCCCTTCTCGCTTCATTTCATTCATTTCATCTTCCAGGGCTGATACCCTTTCTTCCATTTGATCGCATCAGCTCCTGAGGCTTCTGCATTCTTCACGTAGTTCTCGAGCCTTGGTTTTCAGCTCCATCAGCTCCTTTAAGCACTTGTCTGTATTGGTTATTCTAGTTATACATTCTTCTAAATTTTTTTCAAAGTTTTCAACTTCTTTGCCTTTGGTTTGAATATCCTCCCGTAGCTCGGAGTAATTTGATCGTCTGAAGCCTTCTTCTCTCAGCTCGTCAAAGTCATTCTCCGTCCAGCTTTGTTCCGTTGCTGGTGAGGAACTGCGTTCCTTTGGAGGAGGAGAGGTACTCTGCTTTTTAGAGTTTCCAGTTTTTCTGCTCTGTTTTTTCCCCATCTTTGTGGTTTTATCTACTTTTGGTCTTTGATGATGGTGATGTACAGATGGGTTTTTGGTGTGGATGTCCTTTCTGTTAGTTTTCCTTCTAACAGACAGAACCCTCAGCTGCAGGTCTGTTGGAGTACCTGTCCGGCCGTGTGAGGTGTCAGTCTGCCCCTGCTGGGGGGTGCCTCCCAGTTAGGCTGCTCGGGGGTCAGGGGTCAGGGACCCACTTGAGGAGGCAGTCAGCCCGTTCTCAGATCTCCAGCTGCGTGCTGGGAGAACCACTGCTCTCCTCACAGCTGTCAGACAGGGACATTTAAGTCTGCAGAGGTTACTGCTGTCTTTTTGTTTGTCTGTGTCCTGCCCCCAGAGGTGGAGCCTACAGAGGCAGGCAGGCCTCCTTGAGCTGTGGTGGGCTCCACCCAGTTCAAGCTTCCAGGCTGCTTTGTTTACCTAAGCGAGCCTGGGCAATGGCGGGCGCCCCTCCCCCAGCCTCGCTGCCGACTTGCTGTTTGATCTCAGACTGCTGTGCTAGCAATCAGCGAGACTCCGTGGGCATAGGACCCTCTGAGCCAGGTGCGGGCTATACTCTCCTGGGTCACCGTTTCCTAAGCCCGTCGGAAAAGCACAGTATTCGGGTGGGAGTGGCCCGATTTTCCAGGTGCCGTCTGTCACCCCTGGAAGGGGAACTCCCTGACCCCTTGCGCTTCCCGAGTGAGGCAATGCCTCGCCCCTGCTTCGGCTGGTGCACGGTGCGCTCACCCACTGACCTGCGCCCACTGTCTGGCACTCCCTAGTGAGATGAACACGGTACCTCAGATGGAAATGCAGAAATCACCCGTCTTCTGCGTCGCTCGCGCTGGGAGCTGTAGACCGGAGCTGTTCCTATTCGGCCATCTTGGCTCCTCCCCAAAAAATATAGTTTTTTAAAAAAGAAAATGCATTGATCCCTGTTGCTGTGCCCTTCTTACTATTATTTATTTTATGAATGTAATTTTTGTCCTCATATAAAATCATAACATATAAAAAATTTGGTTCATCTTATGAAATCATCTCTTTTCTCTATTTACTCCTTGTTTGCCAAGCCAATCTTTATTGGTTAAATTTTCAGATGGACTTAGGGAATGCTGATATAGGATGGCAGTTGTCAGACAAATTAGCAAACCTCTTATGTAAATACACATGTCTATTTTCTGACATTCTGACAAGCAGCGGCTGTGTCATCCACCTGTGGATTGGCACATGCTAGTAATAGAAGGGTTGGCTGGAGCAACTTATATGACAGGAACCTGACAAGGACTAAGACTAGCCTGGGAAAGCTTCCAGTGAGGAAGTAGGTTAAAATGAATGAGAAAATAGACCATTTTAGTCAACTGGGTATGGTGTGTGCAAAATGGAATGGAGATAAGAGAGAAATAGTTTCTTGGTAACACAACAGAGCACATAAGACAAGAAGAGAAATATAAAGCAAGTCTAGAGGGCTGTAATCCAGAGTTTGAATTTAATTCAAATTATAATTTTCGTCCATTATAAACAAAAGATAATTTAATGGAGTCTCATGTTATAAAAGGCTCCCAAGAACTTAAATGATGTGTGAGTCTCCTCTACAGAACTGTGATAAGTGGCTATTCAGAGTGGCTATTCAGATTATTCTTTAATGTGTCTCAGGGTAATACATTTCCTTCCTTACTTAAAAAAATTCCTATTTTAGAAAGGTCTTAATTATGAGAATACACTCTTTCAGTAATATCTACTCACCATTTATAGTTGTGACATGTGGCACCACACAGAAAAACAACCTATATGCCACCTGTTTGACCTTAGAGTGAGAAGGGAAAAATAGAAAAAAGCCCCACAAGCTCTTACTCTAGGACTGTCAATAGTCTCACCCCTTCATCATCTTGGCTGTGCTGAAATCTGAAAATGTCTATGCTTTTTTTCTTCTTTTCCTCACTTTTCATGTATCCCTCAATATGATAAAATCTGATTACTGATAATTTTTTTCTTACCAAACTTTTATCTATCTGCCTACCATTGGAATTGTACTAAAAAAAAAAAAAGACATTAAGACATGCTAATTTTCCAAACAATGGACAAGACTACATCCTTACATTATAAATTTTTTACATTTATTACCCTGTTTTTGAATCTCCTTCAGTAGCTTCTCTCAGTTCTCCTCTGCCTCTCGAGGATGCTATGTTTCACTCTCTTCTTTTTTCACTCTTTATCTCTTCATAGGCAACTTCATTTGTTCTCATGGTTTTAATTACCATTCTTAGACTAAGAAACTATAATTCTTTATTACTCACACAGACAACTTTCCTAATCTCTGTAAATCTTATTGTGTATCTCCACCTAGATGTTCCAGGGGCTTTTCCAAACTGAAAAGTCTAAAGCTGAACTTGAACCCTCTCCAGGCCTGTGCCTTACTTAATACTCACAATGTCATTGGTGGTACCACCATCCAATCAGCCACACAGGCCGGAAGCCTGGGAGTCACCTTTCAGATTTTGTCCTCACTCTCCCCTACCTCTACCTTCCATCAGTCACAAGGCTCGTTGATTCCACCTGCTCTACATACCTTGAATCAATCCTTTCCTCTGCATTCCCACCCCTATGTGCTAGCTCAGTACTTCTTAGGTCTTGCCTAAACCTTTAACTGATCTCCCTCTTCTAAGACTCAGTCCTTCCAGGCAATGTTCCATATCACCACCAGAGTAATTGTGCTAAAAGGCGAATTAGACCACGTCATTCCAACTGCCTAAAACTCTTCACCTGTTCTGTATCACCATGCAAGAAACTCAAATACCTCAGCGTGGATAAAAGGCCTTTTGCACTCAGGCTCCTGGCTGTGTTTCCCTTCTTTTCTCCTGTCAGCCTTCCTCCTGCTGCCTGGGCCTCAGCAGTGCTCGTAGTTCCATCTGCTTATAAAGTGCTGCTCCCTCTCACCTGGCTGGCACCACTTTCTCATTCCCTGGTAAACAATTCACCATTCAAAACTCATTTCAAAATTCACCCTCACCAGAAAGCACCCCCTGACTAATCCACACTTTTCTGTGTTAACTTCTGCATACTTATATTGTGGATCTATTAGATTCTGAGCTCCTAGGGGGAAGAAAAGGATTGTTTCTTTTCAATATTCAACCTCTTTCTCCCTCCTTCCTATGCATAGTAATTTACAGACAGGCCCCTAACATTTCAATATTTATTGAATAAACAAATGTAGTCATTAAACAACATAAATTAACATTAAAATTGTCAATCTAATGAGGAGAACATATTTAAAAACCATTGAAATATAACACGTCTTTTTTTTTTTTTTTTTTTTGAGACAGTGTCTCACTCTGTTACCCAGGCTGGAGTTCAGTGGCACGATCTTGGCTCACTGCAACCTCCACCTCCTGGGTTCAAGGGGTTCTCCTGCCTCAGCCTCCCAAGTAGGTGGGACTACAGGTGCATACCACCACACCTGGCTAATTTCTGTATTTTTTTTTTTTTTTAAGTAGAGATGGGGTTTCACCATGTTGGCTAGGCTGGTCTTAAACTCCTAACCTCAGGTGATCCGCCAGCCTTGGCCTCCCAAAGTGCTGGGATTACAGGCATGAGCCACTGAGCCGGCCAAAATGTAACACATCTTTAGACATCTTATATCCTATGTCTATGTGGGTATTGCAGTAACACAGGCTGCACAGACTGCTTCTGCTCTGCCTAAACGTGGACCCTAATGGATGTCATCTCTAGGCTTAACATGCTCATCAGTCCATGAACTGAAGCTATTAGAGTCTGAGAAAATACTGGTAACTCCTATTTCCCCATCTTGAGATACAAAAAGAAACAAAGAGAAAGTCGACAGAAACAGAAGTCTTATAGAAGGAGGAAAGAGGTGCAAGAGGAGGAAGGGAATTGTGGAAGTGGTTGAGAGCCTGGCACACATTGGCATTAACAAATATTTCTGCATAAATAAATGCACAAATGAGTGATGATGGATAAGATAGTATAGAAGCAAAAGGGGAAGTCTAATAATTCAAAAATGTTGTGATTTTAACTACTAACTTTCTCTTAGGCATGATTAAGCTACCACTGAGTGGATCTTTCTTGATCTGGCTCAGTGATATACATTGGTTCACTCCCTGCTGCTTTAAAACTTTAAGTGAGGTTTGAACCACATGCTCAAGGCTATGGACTATGATGAGAGGGAAGTAACCTATTTTTAAGAAGTTTAGGAAGAACACCGGAGGAAGGGATGCTCTAGTATATAGAGCTCAATAAATATCTAATTGTTGATTGAGTCCATTATCAATTCATAATCAGTCTCAAATAAGCCTACAATCTTGACCATCAGTCTCTCTAAGATCCACTGACTAACTCATCCATCCACATCCACAATGATGTTCTCAAGCCTTCACCTTCTTCAAACCCCTGGTATTTCTTCCTCAGAGTCAGACTTTGACTTCACCTCTGCTTCTCAGAAAAAATAGAGGCTGATAGATGAGAATCCCCACACCTTCTTTACAAAATATATGTACCCATCTTGGGCTGTATCCTTTTTATCATCTTTGTTGTTATGCAGATGAATTGTCTCTTTTCTTCTCTAAGGTCTATTCTTCCATCTGAGTGCAGGAGCCTATTTCGCTTGGCCCACATCTATTTTGTGGGTTTGACCTTTCTCTCATAACTAAATCATTTGGATTTGGTTAAAATTCCTTAAATCTTGAGTTGCCTACATATTCGCTCCAGCTCTCAGGCTTCTTTTCTCCTTTCCTTCCCTGTCAAGCTTTTTTTAAAAATTGCTGCCATTTACATTTTCTAGCTCCATTTTCTCTTCTCCTGCTCCTCCATCCACTCTTATGTGGTCTGCACCCTCATCAGTCCACCAGAATATCACTTACTAAGGTCGACAATGAACTCCATCTCCCCAAATTTAGAAGATACTTTTCATTCTCCACCTTACCGAACTTCACATCAGTGTTTGACACTGTTGACTATTCCCTCCTTTTTGAAACAATCTTTCTCCTTAGTTTCTATGACATACACACACACAAACACACACAAACACACAAACACACACACACACACACACACACACACCCCGTGGTATTTCTCCTATAATTCTCCTTCTCCTTTGTAAACTCATTGAATGTGAGAAACTCTTAAAGCATGGGATGAAGTTCTATTTTCTTCTCACACCACAATCTTTTCTAAAGTAATCATACCTGCAACTATAGAACGAAAAAACTGCTATATGGATAAACAAATGTGACCTATCCATACAGTGGAATATTATTCAGATATAAAAAAATGAAGTTATACATGTTCTAATGTGGATGAACCTTGAAGACATTACTAAGTGATACACTTACCATTATACTCAGTGATACAAAAAGCCACATATTGTATGATTGCATTCATAGGCAATGCTCAGAACAGATAAATCTGTAGGAAATAGGAAATAGTGCTTGCCTAGGACTTGGGGTAGAAGAAGGTCAGAGCAGTGAGGGTGTGGGGGAGGTGATAGCTAAAGTGCATAGGGTTTCTTTAGGGAGTGGTGGAAGTGTTCTAAAATTAACTGTGGTAATGGTTAATTTTATCTGTATATCTGTAATATACCAAAAACTAATGAGTTGTGTACTCTAAATGGGTGAATTGTATCCTTGGTAAACTATATCTCAATAAAGCTATTTTTTGAAGCTAGCAACAACAACAGCAGTAACAACAATAACAAAGCAACTGTATGGAAATGACCCCAAATTTTATCTCCAACTTACACCTCTTCTTTGACTTACAGACCTATGTAGCCAACCTCCACTTATATTTCTCAGATGCATCCCTAGATCAGCATATTAAACAACAACAACAATTTCTGGCCCACTCCACACAGTTTCTCTTTCCAGATCTGATCCACTTGTCTCAATCTCAGAGGACAATGCCACCTTCCTTCATCCTGTTATACAATCTTCAGTTTATGAGTCATCTCTAAAACCTTCCTTCCTTCCTTTCAATATCAAACCCAAGTGAACTCTCACACCCTTCCATCTCAGCTACCAACACCCTAATTATGTCTCAGTTGGACTAGTTCTGCATGTTCCCATCCACTTCAAGCCATTCTCTAATTCTTTTCAGAGCTATTGCTTCAAAATACAAATGTGAGCACGTGACATTCCTCTTCTCCCTGCCTTGTCTCAACTTGAAGCCCTTCAAAGAACTTAAAGACCAAAATCTTTAATATGGTCTAAAAAGACCTGCTGGCACAGACCCCTTACTCTTCTTCCCGAGTAATCTCATCACTTATCCCTGCATTTGTCTAAATCTTGCTCCTCTCTCAAGCTCAGCTTCTCCGAGAAGTCTGCCCTAACCTCCCTATGTTTTTATAGTATAATATTATTCTCTCCACCCTCACTCCTATCTCCATTAGAGTTATACATATAATTGTGTCTCCTCTTGATTAAGACAATCCTTCCCACTAGACAGCGATTTCTATAAGGACACAGATCTTGCTATTATTTTTGTCATATTTTTGTTTGTTGTTGTTTTGCCATCTTTATATTATCTCAAGTGTCTCACAGAGATAATCTGGACTACAATAGTAGATTCTTAATATTTATTTATTTATTTATTTTTATTATTATTATTATACTTTAAATTTTAGGGTACATGTGCACAATGTGCAGGTAAGTTACATATGTATACATGTGCCATGCTGGTGCGCTGCACCCACTAACTCGTCATCTAGCATTAGGTATATCTCCCAATACTATCCCTCCCTCCTCCCCCCACCCCACAACAGTCCCCAGAGTGTGATGTTCCCCTCCCTGTGTCCATGTGTTCTCATTGTTCAATTCCCACCTATGAGTGAGAATATGTGGTGTTTGGTTTCTTGTTCTTGTGATAGTTTACTGAGAATGATGATTTCCAATTTCATCCATGTCCCTACAAAGGACATGAACTCATCATTTTTTATGGCTGCATAGTATTCCATGGTGTATATGTGCCACATTTTCTTGATCCAGTCTATCATTGTTGGACATTTGGGTTGGTTCCAAGTCTTTGCTATTGTGAATAATGCCGCAATAAACATACATGTGCATGTGTCTTTATAGCAGCATGATTTATAGTCCTTTGGCTATATTCCCAGTAATGGGATGGCTGGGTCAAATGGTATTTCTAGTTCCAGATCCCTGAGGAATCACCACACGTCTTCCACAAGGGTTGAACTAGTTTACAGTCCCACCAACAGTGTAAAAGTGTTCCTATTTCTCCACATCCTCTCCAGCACCTGTTGTTTCCTGACTTTTTAATGATTGCCATTCTAACTGGTGTGAGATGTTATCTCATTGTGGTTTTGATTTGCATTTCTCTGATGGCCAGTGATGGTGAGCATTTTTTCATGTGTTTTTTGGCTGCATGAATGTCTTCTTTTGAGAAGTGTCTGTTCATATGCTTCGCCCACTTTTTGATGGGGTTGTTTGTTGTTTTCTTGTAAATTTGTTGGAGTTCATTGTAGATTCTGGATATTAGCCCTTTGTCAGATGAGTAGGTTGCGAAAATTTTCTCCAATTTTGTAGGTTTCCTGTTCACTCTGATGGTAGTTTCTTTTGCTGTGCAGAAGCTCTTTAGTTTAATGAGATCCCATTTGTCAATTTTGGCTTTTGTTGCCATTGCTTTTGGTGTTTTAGCCATGAAGTCCTTGCCCATGCCTATGTCCTGAATGGTAATGCCTAGGTTTTCTTCTAGGGTTTTTATGGTTTTGGGTCTAACGTTTAAGTCTTTAATCCACCTCGAATTGATTTTTGTATAAGGTGTAAGGAAGGGATCCAGTTTCAGCTTTCTCCATATGGCTAGCCAGTTTTCCCAGCACCATTTATTAAATAGGGAATCCTTTCCCCATTGCTTGTTTTTGTCAGGTTTGTCAAAGATCAGATAGTTGTAGATAGGCGGCGTTATTTCTGAGGGCTCTGTTCTGTTCCATTGATCTATATCTCTGTTTTGGCACCAGTACCATGCTGTTTTGGTTACTGTAGCCTTGTAGTATAGTTTGAAGTCAGGTAGTGTGATGCCTCCAGCTTTGTTCTTTTGGCTTAGGATTGACTTGGCAATGTGGGCTCTTTTTTGGTTCCATATGAACTTTAAAGTAGTTTTTTCCACTTCTGTGAAGAAAGTCATTGGTAGCTTGATGGGGATGGCATTGAATCTATAAATTACCTTGGGCAGTATGGCCATTTTCACGATATTGATTCTTCCTACCCAGAATATTTATTTTTAATTAAGCATTATTTAGTGGAGAAAAATCTGATTTTACTTAGGAAACTTTCAGGGCTTCCTTCTTAACCTCGTGAAGGTGGGATTTGCCAGGGTGAGAGAAGGGGTGGTTGAATTCCTAAGGCAGGCTTCTATAGTCAAAGAATTGCTTCCTGAAGACAAGTTTTGGCTAAATAGGGAATGCAGAAGAGACTTGGTTGGACATAGAAGATTTGGAAGGTGTAGGTATGACTGAGAGTGCTAGAGTTGGAGGAGGAGAGACAGGAAAGAGGGGAAGCAGCTAAGAATGGAGAGAAAGCTGGGGCAGAGAACATCTAATGGAAGTTTTTGCTAACGTGTAGCCCTATAGTGTCCCATGTAAATACTTTTCCCCATTAAACTTTAAGTAACACATAATTAACTTGCTAATGAGCAATGGCATTGTATCTGGTTTGGTCAGGGGCAGCAGGAAAAGGATGAAGCAAGTTGCTGATTTCTGCTGCAATGTGGACCCAGGATGAGAATAAAACACTTCACTGTGATTACAACACATCCAGAAACTCTAGTAAGAGTCTGAGCAATTTCATTTCTCACTCAGTTATTTTGGAGATTTTAAAGATAGTCCTGTTTGGCTTTCCAGTTACTTCATGTTATCGTAAATTGGTACTCTGATAGACCATAAGTGAAGTATTTCAAATGCAGTGACTTGACCATGTAAATAAAATTTTGTTTTTCTCCCTATAATAAGAGAGCATTTCCAAGAATGTTCTTTAAGCACCACTTAGCTTGGGGTTTTGTTTTTATCTCTATAGCAGTGAGTAATTAGAACTATGGGTTTGTGAATTCTTATGTTTAGGAAAATGTTAAGCAGTACAATTTACAAATGTACAATGAAGATATGACTGATTACTATTCATTCTTAAGAATCTGAGTGAAATATTTCAGTATGAAAGAGCATTTTGATGAAATAAATGAGCAAGAAAATTATACCTGCTTACTTTGATCTAAAGCTACATTGCATGGTTGAGATTCATGAATACATTAATCCCAGAGGCTATGCTTGGGAGGTAGAATTATAACACTGTTGTATAGCACTTATTATGCTTTTGTGATTTTTATAAACAGAAATTATTTTTATTGGTTATAGCTCACCATAGTCTTATGAGTCTATCTCCTTATCTTGACAGCGTATTTGAGTCCACTGACAAACAAAGAGGTAAAATAAACTGCTAGCATCACTAACAAGTGAGTGAGAAAACTGGAATAAGTGCTTTTGTGTCTGGGTTACCAGACAGCTTCAATTTTTTTTCCAATGCATCACATGGGTTTCTTAGGTCAGAAGAGCACTGACTCTCCATGTGAATGTCTTCAAATTTAAAGGCAATCTTGATTTATGCATTGGGAAAGATCTGTACACTGCAGAACATCTTTCATTGATAATCTCATGTTTACATTCAAAATCTACAAATTAAGGCAAATATACCTTCCAGTTTCACCAATGATGGAAACGGACCCAGAGAAGTGAAATGATGCTCAGGAACATGCAGCTGAAGGACCTAAGGCTAGAATTGCACTATCCAGGGTCACCGAATTATGGTTTTCATATATTTTTACACTAAAGACTATGTGTTTCTAAAGACAACACAAGCTCCACAGCATGACTTTTAAAGACACAAAATTGCACACATTGAAAATAAATTAAATTGGGTTTCCTGGTCTTGGTTATAAAAACAGAGTTTTTTCTTCTACAGAAATAGTACCATTTTTATAATATATAACTATAGATTGGAAACAAAAGAAGAAAATGATTTACAGAGTGTTACCAATTTTTGTAATACCCAATTGTATAATAGAAACAAGAGAAAACAGAAACTGTTTATAAAGTTTTTAAATACAGTGCACCCAAAAAAGAATTAAATAGATCATTTTTACATACCATTATCTGTAAATACATATTTAGTGAGCTACCTTAATATGCTTTGGATTTTTTAAGTGCAGTAAAAAAATATAAAAGACAAGGAGAAAGGAAATGAACCAGTTCAAAAAACTGTAAAAAAACATATGTTCTCAAGCACAGAATCTATCAGCTCAATCAAAAACATTTATTTAAAAATAAAAAGAAAGAAACTTTTGGAAAGAATCACATAGCCTAAAGGAGAGGACATTTTTTTTCAGGGAAGCAAAATAAATGTTTCAACAAATATTTAGCAAAACAACAGCATACTTGTTTTAAATACTCCAAATGTTTGCCTTTTTAATTGTAGGGGAAAAACATATCCACTGGGAAATATGTCTAATCAGTTTCAAAACATTAAATTTTTCTTCTTTCACTCTCAATTAAAAATTGGTTGTGCATATGATAGTGTATTTATAGAGACAAAACTGCTGCCTCTTTCTTTCCCTGTATAACATAACAGTGGTTTCAGAGCCAGTTGAAGATTTTCATCAGGACTGTTCTCAAAGCTTCTGACTCCATTAAAATGAAAAATGACATTAAAATGTATGGTTGTTGACACTGAAAATGTTTTACAGTTATCACCCATCCAAATAGATGCCAGGCAGAATTGTTTAAAGGAACCGTAGAGCTACTTTTTGCAGAGTGACAGGTGATATAAATAGCTCCATTATTTACATACTTCTACACTGCTCTGGAAATGAACAAGTAAGAATTTTGTGTTGTTTTCTTTGTTTTTTCCCCCCCCATTAGAGGCTTTTCACTAGCCTTCTTTAGGTCTTTCACCTAAGGAATGAATTCACATCCAAAATCAATGAGTAGGTAAATCTTCAGCAACGTAATTGAAATTACATTCAAACTTCTGATTGAGAACAATGTCCCCAGGTCAATACAGTGTGATAGAATCCTGTGGCAATTCTGAGGCACAGAGCATTTTAAAGGAGAGAGGAAAACTGACTCTAAATAAATAAAAACAGTTCTTAGAGAAACGGTAGAAAAGAGGTAAGATTAGTTTGGTGCAAAATTTAATGTGGTTTTTGCCATGAAAAGTAACGTCAAAAACCACAACTACTTAATTTTTTTTTTATTGTACTTTAAGTTCTGGGATACATGTGCAGAACATGCAGGTTTGTTACATAGATATACATGTGCCATGGTGAAAAACCACAATTACTTTTGCACCAATCTAATAGAACAGGTAAGAACAGATAATGAAAAGTTTATTGGACTGAAAAGGAGAGAGAGATACAATGCTGTGGGGTAGGATTGTGAAGAGAGCAATATACTAAGTGGAAATAAGTAGAATATAGTATAGTTCTTCTCATTCTATAATAGTGCTACAAAGAATATATATTTTCTTGACTAGATTTGCTCCTACCAGCAATTTTATTGTATGAATTTTGTACAATGGGATGCCTTACAAGATTAACACGCACAAAAGAACAAGTCTTATGCAGTGAGCATTCCATAAAGGAAGCTACTTACCTGTGACCTTATTCTGGATATAGGAAACTTGACTACCTTGGCCAAAAAATTCAACCTCTCTCCTTGAAAACATTGTATAGGAATTTTTAAATCAGGGCTTTCAAAAGGCCCCCAAAATGTGGGAAGTTACGTGGAGTTTAGTTGGGATGATATTGTCATATGACCTCAGAACTACACTCAGCTCCCTTAAGCATAGAGAATGATGCTCTGCCTGCATGTTTTTTTCTATTTGCTAAAACACCACGATGGCAAATGTTCAAAGTGTGGTTTATTTCCAATCATGCAGTCCTACCTGCTTATGCCTACTAGCAAATGCTTTCTTCTTCTTTTTTTCTCCTTTGCCTTTGAAAGAAATACTACAACTTGGGGTAACTCCATATCAGAAAGTCAATTATTGCTTTCAAATACCTTTTATTGGATATGTAATAGAAACTACAGAGGTATAAAAGATACGAGAAGAATTATAAATAATAATTCACCATTGCCCTCCCCTCTCAAATGTATGCGTCATGTCCCAAATTAATGAGTGTTTCTAAGCAGTCTGATTAGTCATTTAAGAATAATATTTTACTTCACAAATGTTAGGGGATTTGGTCCTCTGACACTTATTTGACAGTTTCTTCATATGAAAGTAACAAAAGAAGTACTGTTTCCAAACTGGAAAGCCTCTCACTCCGCTCAGGCTAGAGTTCCCCTAACTTAAGCAGAGAGAGAACCTATCTAGGCCCATCATTGCTCTGTTGACAGGGCTAACTCCTTCCTGTCCATACCACTTTAGTTTCCTGCCAGTCGACATTGGAACAAATGCACAAAAAGAGAGCTCCATCCTTATTGGCAAAACTTAATTCCTTTAGGTCAACTCCTTAAACAAACCTGCTCACGGTCAAGACAACTTAAGACTCTACAGATTATCTGGAACCTGTCAGGCCCTGTCTGTTAACTTGATTGATTTAGATCTCTGGTTCACATATGGTTATTTCCTGTGTTCCATTATTTAAGGTAGTCTCTCACAGGCCAAAGGCCACACCAACAGCTCTGGTTAAAAAATTCTGACGTATTCGGTAGATTTTTGTTTTGATATTTAATTCTCGTTACATTTAAGCAATATGTAAGCATAATTAGTGAATGAACATCAGGTAAATAAAAAACTTGAAGTATATATATCAGATCATAAGTCCTTCTCATCTTTCAAGTTTCCATCTCCTTCATGAAGCATTCCATGATTTTTACATTAAGCTGTTTATTCTAATTTCTACAAATCAAAGAACCTATAAATCAACAAAACATGCCAGATGCTCCAATATCTCTACTTCTAAAGTGTGCTTCCAGAATATTTCTTATACTTTGAAATAGCACAATTTTCTATAATGTTCAGCTTCGCTCATTATAAAAGAAATAAAAATTAAAACAAGATGTTCTCATTGGCCCATGAAAGTAACCAAAAACTTGAAGTTAGTTAATTATAAATTAATAAGTTGAAATTTAGAATACCAGAACTGGTGAGTAAATGGTGAAATATGTTCTCATTGGTCTCATTCTCCAATAAAATGGAATCTATTCAAAAAGCATGGGCCTCCTTTCTTTCAATGCCCACTTATCCTAATTAAAATTAATTCCTGTTAACTCATTTGCTCCCATCCTCTCAAATAGTATGGGTTGATTACCTTTAGTAGTTACCAAAAACAAAAGTCAAGTACTCGACTTTCTTGTTTTTTAAGAAAGCAGAAGTGTGTTAAATTTCCCATCAACAAAGAGGGGGAAAAAAGCCCATTAAGTAGAATACCTTGTACTTGTTGATGACAAGCAACATGTAATTTCTAAGTTTCTAGTTGGCTGCATGGGCCTTTCTAAACTATTTTTTTTAACTTTCATCAATGTAGAGTTGCCCATGATTACAAACATAGAGATCTTAGTACCCTAACTTAACGACACATGAAAGAGATGACACCTTGTCTTTCAAAGGTACTTCTGCCTCCAATTTATTAACCCTTCTGGGCAGGTGACATAATCCCTCTTTTAATCTGAGCGAGCAAAAAAAGTCAATCAAGTTCACTACAGTAAGGAGTAGATAAACCATGAAAATTGGACTATAGGACTGAAAACTGCTAAAACATGACAGCAAAGGAATGAACAAATGAACAGAGCAGATATAAAACTATGTGTAGTCTCTCACTGTCAAAACTTTATCATGCAGATTTGAAAACATTCAACAAGAAGAGGAAGCATCTGGCAAAGAGATTATACACTAAATAAAAATGAGATTTCAAATAATGGATCTTTGCCTTTATCTTTGCACAGAAAAATCTCTCCCCTATCGCCAAAGTTGGCTTTCCTTGGTTATGAGAGAAAGGAAGGGGGAAATGGTTTTAGCAATTACTAAATGAGTGAAATACAACAAAAATGGAATGAAGACAATTGATCTACATTAAATTGAAGCTCCAGAAAAAGAGGAGAAAATAGAGCAGAGAAAATATTTGAAGGAATAATTGTTGAGAAATATTCAGAACTAATTAAACTCTCCAAGCCACAGATCCTAGAAACTGAATGAACACTTAGGAGAACATTAAAAAAATAATATCATAGTATAAAGACACATAACAAAAAACAAAGAAGATCTTATGTAAGAGATTGCTTACATAGGAGAAAGAATTTGACTGACATCTCACATCTTCATAATAACAACACAATCTAGAAGACAGTAAAATTGTATTTTCAAAAGCTGATAGAAAATAACTCACTATCTAGAATTTTATGAACAGCAAAACCACTTTTCAAAAAGAATAAAATTATGCCTTTTCAGACAAAAATATGACACCTTACAAATATAACAGCCCTACCAAACTTTTAAATGATATGTTTCAGGATAAAAAACATGGTCACAGGAGAAATAAGTAAAATAAAAAAAAAGAAAAGTAAACAATGTAAACGTAATAAAGAACATGGTCACAGGAGAAATAAATGAAATATCAAAAAGAAAAAGTAAACAATGTGAACATAATAAAATCTAAATAAAAATTGCTGAAGTAAAATATCAGTTGGACTTAGAGCATTTAGAAGGACTTTGTATTGTCTGAAAAGAAGATAAAGATACTACTAATAAAATGTAAACTTTGTTGCACTTAATATAAATGTTAAACTTTTTAGAGTACAGAGTTTATAATTTTCAAACCAATAGAGGAGAAAAATGGAACCAAAACAAAACCTAAAAGTAAAACTTAATCCAAGAAAAGCCAAAAGAGAAAGAAAATGTAGAATAAATAGGAAAAGATAGCTCTAAGCAAAATAAAAATAAAAAAAGTCTAAGCAAAAGAATAGTAATTGTATATACTTAAACTACTTAGTTAAAACACAAGACTGACTAAATTTTCAAAATCAACTGCACACTGTTTACGAAAGATGCATTAAGATAAAGAACAAAGAAAGTGAGAGAGGAAAAAGAATAATACATATCATTCAAGAGAAATCTGATGTGGCTATATCACTATGAGGCAAAATTTGCTTTAGGACAAACAAATTAATATAGAGAAAATCACTTACTAATAAAAGATTCCATTTCCTAGGACATTATAACAATACTAAGCTTATATGCACCAAATAAGATTGCTTCAAATTATATTAAGCAAGTTTTTAAAAAATGATTGTACCTCAAGAAGAAACTGACAAATCTAATAGACTAAGAGATTTTACTACAGCTTTTTCAGTAATTTATACTGATTTCTTTAAATAAATGCTTCATTTTTAAATTTTAAAATGTAAAACCCTTTTAATATAATTTATGGTTTCCTAGCTAAAAATTAGTTAGCTAAGTGTCACACTTAATAACTTTAAAAGAAGCAGAATTAAACCCAAATAAATTAAGAATAAAAAATAAAGTTAAAGCTTAAATTAAACAGGAAATAATCAAATAAAGAATCAAAGCCAAAAGCTGGTTCTTAGAAAACATAAATATAGTTGACAACTATAACTGGTGAGACTAATAAAGACAACAAAACACAAATACAAAGTGCTGAGAATGAAAAAGAAACATAACTGCAGATGTAATAGATTTTTAAAATTAAGAGATGATGAAAAACTGCCAATACATTTTAATATTTCCACAAAATAGAAAAAAATCCTAGAATAACATAATTCACCAAAATTGACTAAAGAAGAAATAGATAATCTGATTTGTCATATGTTCATTGAATAAATTAAATCTGTTTTTAAAAACCTTTCACCAAACTAGGTGTCAGTTTAGATGATTTTATAGGCAAGTTCTGTGATACATTCAAGGAATAGATGAATTCAATCTTAACCAATTTCTTCTAGAGAATAGAAAAAAATGAAGTACCCTCTGTATCAATTAGGATAATTATTGTGTGTTTTAGCAGAGAGTCAATACTAATTTTAGTATCCTAAAGAAGGCTGAGGTTTGTTTTTTCATTATATAACAATCCAAGGTTTCAGATCAGAGAGTGGTTACAATTCAGGACCTTAATCTTGTTTCTCTGCTGTCTCTCTCAGTTCTTGGTTTGGGGAAATTTGAGGGGGCTTTTTGTTGTTTTTGCTTTTGGGTTTTTAATTTTGGTCTGCCTGATTGAAACTACAGTGCAGGCACATCCACATTCTGGTTCAGAGGAAGTAGACAGAGAGCATATGAAGGATGGATGCCCCAATATTTTAAGTCTCTGATTTGAAAATGGTGTGTATCACTTCCGATCACATTCCACTGGTATAAACTTAGCAAGCTGTAAATATCCCTTAGAAATTGGAAGTCTGGGAAAACTATCACTACTCTACACAAGCATGTTTGAACAAGTATCAACTCACTTCTGGCATCTCAAGTATGTAAGTTAACAGATGAATAATCACCCATTAGAGCTGCTGTAAAAATTTATGGAACAGAATAAAGATTTCTCATGTTCCAATCGAAGAGTCTTTTATGCTCTAAGATTCTGTGAATCTATAACATAGATTTCTCAAAAAGCAAACAAATAAAGAAAACAGAACAAGAAAATGGGTGCAAGGTAAGAAGGCTGACAGTGCCAAAACAAGCAATTCATTTCAAAATTTGCTGAAAAATTATGTCATATTGGCTGTAAGATTGTAGTCCAAGGAATAGTGATTCAAATCCCTTTTGCCTGAAATCCATGCGTTAGAATAAATCTCTCAATCAAGGGCCATTTATATATTTTATATATAATTACCATCATATGATCCTTTAATTGGTTCCTTTGTAAAGAAAGAGAACACAAATTTTATATAGAATCTACTATACTAGGTGTTCATGCATAACATTTATTTAATCTTTATTTTTATAGGTAAACAATTTAGAATTGTTTAAATAGGTAAACAATTTAGAATTAAAGAGATTAAATCAATAGCCTGAGGTCACAAAGGTTTCCGTACCCCTTTACTTGATTTATACATTGATTTCTTTTGATTTATACATTGATTTCTTTTCATTCAGCACTAATAGCCCAGTTATTTCGAGAGTTTAGCATCATTATACCACACTGAAGAACAACAGTAGTAATTCACTGTAAACATAGTTTCATTTTTAAAAAGTAAGGATAATTTTATATAGAAACTTTTATATATGCTTTTATATATATAAATAATATTATTTATATATTATATAAGATATATTTTTATATATAAATGCAATTGTATTATATATATTTATATATATTATATATTTATATATATAATTATGTATATTGTAATATAATATACTATATATTATATATTATAATATATATAATCATATATAATTAATCAATATATTTAATTATTATTAATATATATTTATATATAATATAATTAATATATATAATTAATTAATATAATTAATATATAATTATATATTATATATGATATATAGTATATATATGCTTTTATATATACTTTTATGTATATAGAAATTTTATATATGCAATATATATGCAATTTATATATATTTTATATATATATTATATATGCAATTTATATATATATTTATGCAATATATATGCAATTTTATATATGCAATTATATTTGGAAGAAATATATGGAAATTAGTAATTGTAAAATAAGTTAGCTTATTGATGAAGAGTGTCAGAAATGGCATGACAATTGCATAAATTATTAAAATTTGTACAACTCTTAAAAAGATATCAATCAGATCATCAAAACTTTTTACCTCTTCAAATTGGAAAGGCCATATTTCTAGTTTATTATTCCCCTAATAGAATACATTGAGTTAGTTCCCTCATTTTTAATTAAATTTTAGCTCACTGATAGGCCATTACTGACAAAATGGGTATAATTAATTGTTTTATAGGGAAGAATAAAATATTCAAGTTTGCCTTCAATGATAATATATTCTATTTAGTATTTGGGTATTATCTCATTTTTCAGTAATAATTTCTCATAGACATTTAGAGCCTAATTCACCAAGAAACTCAGCTGTGAGGGAAAATGTCATCTTCTCTTTTTCTAAAGCCTCCCTAACTTATGTGGTAAATATATTATCATTTTTTCAGCCATTTTATGATAATCCAGGAACATCTCAGCTTATTTTAAAAATAAAGAACATTTATTTAGGATCACCAAGACATTTTAAAAATGGCCTAGAAGTGGTAATGACTCGCCGTCTCCTGCGTATGTCTTTTCTTGATTCAGACATTTCCCTGTGGCTTTGACTCCAGCTTTCTCTTGTCCATAAGTGGCTTACACTTTTTAAATTGAGTCCTTATGATAATAACAACAACAACAAAGAAACCCATATTTTTCTTTTAATTTTTATTTCTTTTTTTCTAAACTGACTTTGCTTATCTTAGGGTGCTTCAAATTTAATTGTGTGGAAATGAGCTGGATGGCTGATTAAATAGTCACTTTTGACATTATCCAAAACCTCTTAATGAGAGTTGAAAAACATTCCGGTTTTATAAACACAATTTTTTGAAATTACAGTGCTATAAACTGGAATCTAAAATATTAACCACCATTTCCTAATTCTAGCAAAGAGACAATGGTATGATGTGGCATGAGTGAGATATAAAAAATGAAAAGGGAAGGATAGACAATTCCAGATTTCTGTATCACAAAAGAAGTGTAGTAACATTACTTTTGAAAGCAGCATAGATTATTTTACAGGCTTAAACTGAAGGCACTCTTAGAATGAAAAAAAAAAAAAAACTCTTCAAGCACTGCATCTTTATTTTGTTGTTAAGTTCCGGGGTACACGTGCAGGATGTGCAGGTTTATTACATATATAAACAAAGCACTGCATCTTAAAAGGCATATCATCGTGTATGGTACGTCATACTACAGGATAATTGCTGAGCATACTTTTCATTATAAATATGGAGACAAAGTTTTTGGTTTTGTACATTACCATTGTGCAAATAAGATGATAAAGCCATAGTTAGATCAACTGACGTTTTCCCTGCATAGCAGCAATGATCTTTTCAAACTGTTAGTTCTATGCTCAAACCCTTTGTGTGTTCCCATCTCAGTGTAATAATATCCAAAATCCTCACTAGGGCCTAGGATGATTGATCATTATCTGGCCCCTGAGAATGTCTCTGACCTCATCCACTTCCACTACCACCAGCTTCTTCATCCTGAATCACATGAGTCTCCTTGCTGCTCCTCATGTGTGCTAGATAGTCTCTTACCCCAAGGTCATTATAAAACTTAACTCTGCCATGACCATTCAGGCGGAAATCAACTTGGCTCCTTTCATTTCAGGTCTTTGCTCAGATACCACCTCCCTTGTCCAATCACAACCCTGTCCCTACTTTTCTTTTCTCCATGATAGACATAAAAGATAGATAACTGATTTTTTTTTTTGGCCTGCATTCCTCTACTGAAATGTAAACCATAAACCATATAAGAATAGGGCTTTTGTTTTTTTCAAATATGTGTTCCTG
The DNA here is from genome assembly GCF_028885655.2 of Pongo abelii. Classification (NCBI taxonomy): domain Eukaryota; kingdom Metazoa; phylum Chordata; class Mammalia; order Primates; family Hominidae; genus Pongo; species Pongo abelii. Next base: position 186,502,237 of record NC_071988.2, on the reverse strand, counting down.
TTGCCTAGAATAGGATCTGGCAAAAGTTGGCCACTCAGTAAATATTACTTTTGAACAAAGAAATGAAAAAGTTAATGCAGTATAATAGTTGGCTCATGCTACTTTTTCAGACAATATTTTGACACCCAATTTAATGAGGCAAAGTTTACTAATGTGGTAACCCTAGAAATTAAGTAGTTCCAAGCAGAAACTGAATGCTGTATCCCAGCCCCACACTGGTGTCCCCTGGTTATAACCTGTATATGTCTAGTCAGAAGGGTATTGGGACACTAAAGAGTAAAGACATTAAACACAAAACATAACAGGAAAAATAGCTCACAGAATACGTATGATACTTATGAATTGAATAGTAAAGCATCAGATCTGTGATACATGAAGCTCCCTATATTTTTAGAATTGCATGTGTTACTTCACCACCCCACCCTTATCCAGAACATAAAACTTTTTCTGGGGTGCCGGGCAAGATGGCTGAATAGGAACAGCTCTGGTTTGCAGCTCCCAGCAAGACCAACAGAGAAGGTGGGTTATTTCTGCATTTCCAACTGAGGCACCCAGTTCATCTCACTGGGACTCATTAGGCAGTGGGTGCAGCCCACAGAGGGTGAGCCAAAGCAGGGTGGGGCGTCACCTCACCTGGGAAGCACACCTGGGAGCTACCTCCCCTAGCCAAGGGAAGCTGTGAGGGACCATGCCATGAGGGACGGTGCTATCTGTCTCAGATACTATGATTTTCTCACAGTCTTCGCAACCCACAGACCAGGAGATTCCCTTGGGTGCCTATACCACAAGGGCCCTGGGTTTCAGGCACAAAACTGAGAGGTCGTTTGAGCAGACATGGAGCTAGCTGCAGGAGTTTTTTTTTTTCGTACCTCAGTGGTGCCTGAAACACCAGTGAGACAGAACTGTTCACTCCCCTGGAAAGGGGACTGAAGCCAGGGAGCCAAGTGGTCTAGCTCAGCAGATCCCACCCCCATGGAGCCCAGCAAGCTAACATCCACTGGCTTGAAATTCTCGTTGTCAGCACAAGAGTCTAAAGTCAACCTGGGATGCTTGAGCTTGGTCGGGGTAGGGGTGTCCACTATTACTGAGGCTTGAGTAGGCAGTTTTTCTCTCACAGTGTAAACAAAGCCACTAGGAAGTTCAAACTAGGTGGAGACCACCACAGTGCCTCAAAGCCACTGTAGCCAGACTGCCTCTAGATTCCTCCTCTCTGGGCAGGGCATATCTGATAGAAAGACAGCAGCCGCTGTCAGGGGCTTAAAGATAAAACTCCTTTCTCCCTAGGACAGAGCACCTGTGCAGGGAGGGGCGGCTGTGGGCACAGCTTCACCAGACTTAAACGTTCCTGCCTGCCAGCTCTGAAGAGAACAGTGGATCTCCCAGCACAGTGCTTGAACTCTGCTAAGGGACAGACTGCCTCCTCAAGTGGGTCCCTGACCTCTATGTCTCCTGACAGGGAGACACCTCCCAGCAGGAGTCGACAGACACATCATACAGGAGATCTTTGACTGGCATCTGGCAGGTGCCCCTCTGCCAGAAGCTTCCAGAGGAAGGAGCAGGTAGCAATCTTTGCTGTTCTGCAGCCGCCGCTGGTGATACCCAGGTAAACAGGGTCTGGAGGGGACCCCCAGCAAACTCCAGCAGACCTGCAGAAGAAGGGCCTGACTGTTAGAAGGAAAACTAACAAACAGAAAGGAATAGCATCAACGTCAACAAGAAGGATGACTACACAAAAACTCCATCCTAAGGTCATCAGCAGCAAAGACCAAAGATAGATAAATCCACAAAATTGAGAAAAAAACAGTACAAAAAGGCTGAAAATTTCAAAACCCAGAATACCTCTTCTCCTCGTAAGGATCACAACTCCTTGCCCACAAGGGAACATAACTGGACAGAGAAGGAATTTGATGAATTGACAGAAGTAAGCTTCAGAAGCCCATCGCTGTAGAGTCAGGCTGCAGGCCTGTTCCCATGGATCCAGTCAACAGGTCCACCTCAGTGGATGCCATCTCCAGGCTAGACCCCAGGGATGCAGGATCCAGGCCTACCCCCGAGGACCCAAGCTCCAGACCTGCCTCTGAAGACACAGTGCCAGACCCACCCATATGGACAAAAGCTCCAGACCTTCTCCAGTGAATCCAGACAATAGGCTAGTCTCTGGGTACTCAGGTGCTACATGAAGACACAAGCGAAAGGCATGCGTACCCCCACAGTTGTCTCTGTATCTTTCTCCTTTCCAGGTAGCTGCCTTAATAATTCCAGCTATCTTGGTCTTCCTGAACTGCCTCCTTGACTCAAGAAAACTACCAGTCTTTGTTTGGGTCTCTCTTTCCTGCATTGCAGGCCAAAAACCCTCTTCAGGCCATAAACTGGGGCATTCTTAGATCTCACCTTATTTCTTTCCTTTACCTTAACACTGCCTGTTGTGCTATGTCTGAAAACTGTTGTTTCATGGTATTTTGTTCACTCTTATAGTTATTTCAGTGAGGGGGGATGCATATCTAGTTCCTGTTACTGTTACTTCTTGTTTTTGGAGACAGAGTCTTGCTCTGTCGCCCAGGCTGGAGTGCAGTGGTGCGATCTCAGCTCACTGCAACCTCTGCTTCCCTGGTTCAAGCGATTCTCCTGCCTCAGCCTCCTGAGTAGCTGGGGCTACAGGTGCACACTGCCACTCCCGGCTAATTTTTTTGGATTTTAGTAGAGATGGGGTTTCACCATGTTGCCCAGGCTGGTCTTGAACTCCTGAGCTCAGGCAATCTGCCCACCTTGGCCTTCCAAAGTGCTAGGATTACAGGTGTGAGCCACCGCACCCAGTCCCTGTTACTTCTTAATGGATACAAATGAAAGTTATGGGACAGAAGTTTTGATCTAGAACTTGAGGTAAGCTTATACTATAATTTTCTTTAAAAGTAAAATCCATTTTAAATGTTTTTTCAAACATATTGATTCTTGACTTTTAAGTCTTAAGTAAACTATAGGATGATTACAATTGATAACTATTTATATCATTAAATAACTTTTTTTATTTTAGCATTTTCATATAGTATTAATTAAAATAATATATTGGATATTTTTGTTTCATTTCTTTAGTCATGTATTTTAAGAACTCCACAAATTAAAAATGTTTGAAATACTTGTACTTTTTTCTATTAGAAACATTTCCTTTAGGTATAAATATATTCCATATATTTTAAACCACTAAAACTATTGAGGTATGATCTAACCGACAGTATATAGTTATATAATCTAAACAAGATGCCTAGATCAATTGTGTATAACCATATGTAAACCCAAAATTCTCCAGGAAATACTAGCTTTGAGGCACAAGTGAAATCACATATTTTTATACCCCAATTCTGATTTTTCAACAACACCCTTCTTGTTTAAGCAATGCCTTGAGATATTTCTCGGCTATTTCTAGGAATCCGTAAAGATGTATCTCATGCATGACTATAAACCAACCTTATTCCAGTAAATGATCTGCAGTCCCTCATATAGCATCTACCATTTTTGACATCCATAGTGCATAAAGTCACTCTGCTGACATGGCTGATGACATCTATAGTGGAAATAACACAGTCCTTGCTAAGGGCATTGTCTTGTGGTTCGTAGAGTGATAGCATGGTGCTGGTTTCTGTGCAGAGGCAGGGAGAATGTGCTTGGAGTTTTTCTCAAACTTTTTCTTAAAATACAGCACTTTCTGGCATTTATTCTCCTAGAATCTTGTCAAGTATTTTATGAAAATAGTCCTATCAGCTTCTAGCCTTTACTTTTGTAATTAATGTGGTTCAAACTGGTCCAAGGGAGCCTGATGGGCAATAGACGTAAGTTCTCTTAATTATCCTTTTTCTTTCTCCTCAGGGACCCTTGGCCTAACCAAAGTAATGCCACTTCCTGCAGTTACAAAATAACCTCCTCCATGTGTATTAAAGTACACAAATTATGTACTGAAAGAGGATGGTGCTATTCCTACCAAGAAGTGAAATTGCCAAGATATTTTTAGAAAACAGATACCAGAGAACGTTTGAACATTACAACATTTCTAGTCTCTGATAAAACATAGATAATTGAACTCTATCTTTGAAAAATAACATATATCAATGAAGGGTCATTTTCTACATTTAGATTGTGTAGTTTGCTAACTTTCCTGAATAAATAATGATCCATTGTCATAAACGCATTATAGGTATTAACCTACTTAATCCTCACAACAAGCTTAGGCATTGTGCACATTATATTTCCGTCTCACAACTTGCCTAAGTTTCCATAGCTAGGAAGTAGAAGAGCCAGGATTACAACCATGTTTTTCTTGCCATATTTTGCCACTTTAAGGTGGGAGTTAACTCTTACAAGGTTTAAGTTAATTATAATTTTGACTCCACTTTGAACACTTATATTCAATGTATTTTATATTTTGTCCCATACATACAAAAATATACATATATATATACACACATATATATAATGCTGGATATTTGAATATTAATCTATTACACTTGAAAATTATACAAGGATATATTAAAATATCATTGGCATATGTTGTGTGTGTGTATTTAGTTTATTGGTATCTGTTTTTCTCAAAGTGGCATAGACACACGTCTGCTTAAATTAAGTTCATTCCAATGCACCTAATTCTAGACTAGAATAATGAGCCGTGCAAATGTTTTCTCAAATACATTACTAATTTATATGAGTAGATCTTTTTTTTTTTCTTTTTCTTTTTGACACGGAGTCTTGCACCGTCGCCCAGGCTGGAGTGCAGTGGTGCAATCTCGGCTCACTGCAAGCTCTGCCTCCCGGGTTCACGCCATTCTCCTGCCTCAGCCTCTGGAGTCGCTGGGACTACAGGTGCCTACCACCATGCCTGGCTAATTTTTTTGTATTTTTAGTAGAGACGGGGTTTCACCGTGTTAACCAAGATGGTTTTGATCTCCTGACCTCGTGATCCGCCCGCCTCGGCCTTCCAAAGTGCTGGGATTACAGCGTGAGCCACTGCGCCGGGCCAAGCAGATCCTTTTGTTTAAACAATTGATCTACCTAATTGGGTCATTCTAATTCTAAATGTTAGAACTAAAAGGGTAGAACAGGAAGAGTTGTGTGGCATTTTGCACTTTATTGAGATATGAGTAGCATTGGTGCCCTGGTGTCAAAGCCAGCTGTAAATAGATAATTTTTTGCACTATTCTATAAACTTACCTGAGAAGTATACTCTTAGTGGGCGAATATTGCCTAAGACCATCCTATGATATCTTCAGTGTATGATATCCTTACCACTCTATAATTATAATTGAAGAGGCTCTTTTAACCTGGATTCTTCCACCATTTAACAACTACTTGTTTCCTTGTGTTAATGCACTGGTGCTCAGTTAGTGTGCCATGTTATGGAAAGATTTGTAAAGAGTTTTGCTAAGGGAAGGGTAAACCATTCAGACTTGAGTAGGGTGTTGTAGTGTGTAACGCGAAGGCTTTGAGTGTCTAGGGTGGTAGGATGGTCAAAAGAAGGGATAAAGATGAGGAACAAAGAGGTAAGCATGGATGATACTTGTTTCAATATTTTATCATACTTGGATAAACTGTTCACAGCTGCATTCTGGAGTGTCTGTGTTTCATTTTTAACTCCCTTTACTTATTGTTACATATTTTAATCCCAAACAGTATTTCACTTGCCCCTAAATGTCCCTGATAGTCATTTACTTTTTTGCTACCCTCTTTAGTTCTTTGTTAATTTAGACTTAGATTTTAAAATTTTTCTCAGCTTCCCAGTAGGATGTTCAATGAAGCCTCATTTTAAATATCATTGATATTAAAATTTCATTTCAAGTCAATTCATTAAGTAGCCACCAAGTGTTAATAATTAATTTTATGCTTTTAAATTTTTGAATATTGTATAAACAGACTATACTGAAGCAGATGAGAAATGACTCCTATAAAGTCCTTTGCAATGAACAATGACCAATCACAGAGTAATCTTTGTGTCAGAGGATGGGTTCAGGAAGTGACATAGTCTTGTCTTGTGTATGGAACAGAGCCATCTATACAGTGCGTGACCAGGCTAAATGCCACCACTGCAGTGGGACTTTCAGAAGGTTCAACTTTCCTGCCTGGTAAGGCTTTTAACTGTGTGATTCTCTAGATAGGCCTAATTCCAACTTGGTCTATAATTTATTCAGTATATTTAGACATACTTCTGAATACATACATTCTAGTCCTTTTTCTCTGTGATGTTTTTATTCCTAAGCAATTTGACATATTCAGGGTAAGGTACATGTTACTGTAGATTTATGATCATAAAAAATTTACTAAATGACTTCTTATGATGAACTGGATGAGCATTTGGCTTTCTTCAACTTATGGTCACTTTTGCCCTTATACAAGGGGTCTTCCAAAAGTTCATGGAAAGTTCACATTGTAAAACAACTATGTATGGAATTCACATTTTTTTTATGCCAAAATAAACTCACACTGCCTGTTACAACATGTCTGAACAGGATCTAGTTTAAGGCACCAAGAAGGATACAACATCAATTTGAGAAGAGCCCCTCTCAGGACAACATGAATTCTGCTAAAATTTAAGCAAGAACAAACATCAAATTTGTGTTGAAGCCTGGGTGGAAGAATGGTGAAATCATTAATACTTTATAAAAAATTTATAGGGACAGTGTTCCAAAAAGGGTAGCAGTTTACAAATAAATAACTTATCTTAAGAAGGGGTGTGATGATGTTGGAGAAGAAGCCTGTAGCAGCAGACCATCCACATCAATTTGTCATGGAAAAATTAATCTTGTTCATTCCCTAATTGAAGAGGACTGATGATTCACAACAGAAAAGCCAACATTGTAGACATCTCAGTTGGTTTCGCTTACAAAATTCTGACTAAAATGTTAAAGGTGAGCAAACTTTCCACTTTATGGGTGCTCCAACTATTGCACCCGGGTCAGCTGCAGACAAGAGCAGAAATTTTATTGGAATTTTGAACAAGTGGGATCAAGATCCTGAAGCATTTCTTTGAAGGATTATAACAGGAAGTGAAACATTGCTTCTAAACTTCTAAGCTTTACCAGTAAGATCCTGAAGACAAAGCGCAATCAAAGCAATGGCTACTAAGAGATGAAAATGGTCCAGTCAAGGCAAAGGTAAACTAGTTTAGAGCAAAGGTCATGGCAGCAGTTTTTTGGGATGCTCAAGGCGTTTTGTTGTTGACTTTCTGGAGGGCCAAAGAACAATACCCTCTGCTTATTATGAGTGTTTTGAGAATGAGAGTCAAAGCTTTAGCAGAAAAATACCCAAGAAAACTTAATCATAAAGTCCTTCTCCACCATGACAATGCTCCTGCTCATTCCTCTCATCCACAAGGGTAATTTTGAGAGAGTTTCAACGAGAAATGATTAGGAATCTGTCTTACAGTCCTTATTTGGCTTCTCCTGACTTCTTTTTGTTTCTTAATTTTTAAAAATCTTTAAAGGACACCCATTTTTCTTCAGTTAACAATGTAAGAAAGACTGTATTGACATGGTGAAATTACCAGGATGCTTGGTTCTTTAGGGATGAACTAAATGGCTGTTATCATCACTTACAAAAGTATCCTAAACTTGATGGGGCTTATGTTGCAAAATAAAGTTTATGTTTTTATCTTGTAATTCCATGTTTTCCACAAACCTTTTGAAGCCCCCTCATATATTACACATAACAAATGTACAACCAAAATCAGTATAACAGCCAAATCCACAAGGTAACCAATAGGAATTTACCATGTGTGGAAGACACAGAGATGAGCCACACAGGTCCCCATTCAAGAAGGAGGGTGGCCAGCTGACAGGTCTTAACCTCTTCAGGTCTGTCTCAGCTTTTGAGTTAAGGTCATTCTATTCTTGAGGTAAGTCCAGCCAATGACTGAGCAAGACTGTAGAACAAGCACCTAACCATTTCCACCTAAACGTGATTTCTTTAATGGATGGTTTTTGCTCCTGATGTCTCATGGCTACCCTTGCTTGATCCTGCTTCCTACCTTTTACCTTCACTACCAATAAATCTTTTATATGTCTAACTCAGTCTCAGTATCTGCTTCCTGAAGTCAGGACCCAAATGCCATGATAAGATTATATAGTTCACCTTAAGCTTTGGTTTTTCGTTGTTTTCCAATTTCCTGCTAGAAATGTAGGAATTGAAGGGAAAAAGTAGAATAATTCAATCTTCTTAGAGGACTGCTATTATGGCACCTCCTCCCTGGGACTCTGGTTGTATGAAGGGAGTGAAACCGGTTTCCAGAAATACACCTATTCTTTCTTGGGCTAAACTTCAGTGCTACAAAATGAGGGTGGAAATTTGCAGGCCATTAAACTCAAATTTAAGCACCATCTTTTCCCTTTTATTAAAATAGAAAAACCAAGCCTGTGTTTCCAGCTTGATAAAATAGCCTGCTGCTAATTGGTCATTTTCATAAAAGAAAGTGACTTGTAATCATATAAGCTTCAGCTGTTAAAAATGTTGCTTCACTAACCATTATACATTCCTGCTCTAATGAACTCTTCTACTTCTCGATGTGGTAGAAGATTCATTTGGGTCATTTAAAGTCAATTCTATGAACCTTTAAACAGCAAAATGATGTTAATACCCTATCCTGTGGCTTCTAAACTTTAAACTAGGGCTGAAATGTTTTTTATTAGGTTAATTGGCTTAAATATGAAATTTCTAGTTACCAAGTGCATGTAGTACAGAGGGAAAAAAAAGATAAAATGCTGCTTTTGTGGAATAAGATAAAGCTATTTGCAGTTTCAGCTGGCTAACTGTTGAGAAATTCAATAATACAACAGTAAGAGACTCAGGAGATGCTCTTCTCCCTGGAGCATTTTCCTTCTCTAGTTTTTTTTTTTGGAGACAGAGTTTTACTCTTGTTGCCCAGGCTGGAGTGCAGTGGTGCAATCTCAGCTCACTGCAACCTCCGCCTCCCAGGTTCAAGTGATTCTCCTGCCTCAGCCTCCCAGGTAGCTGGGATTACAGGTGCGCACCACCACACCCAGCTAACTTTTTTGTACTTTTAGCAGAGACGGGGTTTCATCATGTTGGCCAGGCTGGTCTCGAACTCCAGACCTCAGGTGATCCATCTGCCTTGGCCTCCCAAAGTGCAGAGATTACAGGCGTGAGCCACCACACTTGGCATCATTCTCTAGTTTTCTAAAACCATTATGGAATTTCCCCCATAACAGAATTTAAAAAGGCTAGATCTGAAGTCAACCTATCTAGATTCATGTCACAACCCTGCTCCCCACCTGTTATGCAAAGATGGACCCATTTAAATTTCTGGTCTATGATAAAGAGGTAATAGAGAACCTGATTTCTTCAGAAGGTGGCTGTGATCACCAAATGGAAAGATGTGCATGAAAATACTTTTTAATCTCAACACATTTGGCAGTGGTAGAAAAATGTTATTATTTTGTCTATATTATCAAATGGACAAAACAGAACTGACGTTATTTTGAGAAAACTTATTAGATATTCTGCAAGGAAAACAAGGCAAACATTTACTATTAAGACATAATCATAATTGTAATCACAAACAAAAGGATAGCTTGGAAGGGTATAGAGTGACTGTGACTAAAATGTATCAATTTATGTACATTTGAGTTTTGTCTGTAGGATGTGCAGACACTTGTTTTTGTGACATATTCATTTGATAAATGACTATGTATCTCTAAATTTTATACACATACATTTTTATGTATTTAAGAACTTTTTATTTTTTACGTAATATACTCCTGCTCACATACTTATATACGATCATGCATCACTTAATGACAAGAACGTGTTCTGAGACATGCATCATTGGGCTATTTTATTGTTGTGAAAATGTCATAGAGTATACTTACACAAACCTAGATGATATAGCCTACTGCACACCTAGGCTGTATGGTATTGCCTATTGCTCCTAGGCTACAAACCTGTATAACATATTACTGTACTGAATACTGCAGGCAATTGCAACACAATGGTAAATGTTTACATATCTAAACATAGGGAAGGTACAGTCATAGTATGGTATTATAATCTTATGGGATCACCCTCCTGTATGCAGTTCGTCGTTGACCAAAACATTGTTATGTGTGGCATGATTGTATATGCAAATTATATTTTTCCTTCTTATTTTCTTCTCCTCTACCTCTTCCCTTTTCTCTTTGTTTTGCTTCTTATTTTTGGTTAAGAAACACTACTTGAGTCATGTGTGGCCACATTTGTCAAATTGCACAGTGAGAAGGCCCTTTCATGCCCTAACTTGTGCCAGCTTTGTTTTCCTTCAGGGCTGTCTTTCCTGCTAACAACCCCTCTTCTGCCCCCTGGAACTCATTTTTCTTGCTGTGGTGTTCTGTTGCAAAGTAAGTCAGAAGTTATCAAGAAAGGCAGTGACAAAATGCCAACAGGAACATCATATATTACATGCAGGGCCTACTATAGACAAATCACTGGAAATGCTGCACAGGTACAAGTCACTACATGAAAACAACATATTTTTGTTTGATCGAGAAATACTTTTTGAGCATCTATTTTGTGCCAGAACTATTAATATTCCATTGTAGCTACCCAACAAAGGGAAGCAAAGATAAAAGATAATCATTATCGCCTCACTAATACATTTGATTTTCTCTGTTTCAAGTAAAATGAATATACTCACTTCATTAAAATTTCAAACATTATGCAAGATTGATGTAAAATGAAATAAAAAGATCTTATCCTTCCTTCCAAAATTTTCATTAACATTCCTCGGAAGTAAAGAGTCTTAACAGTTTACTGTACATCCTTTCAGGATATTTATATATTTATCTACCATATAAATCTCCTTGGGATGCTATAAGAAAATGCCATAGACTTAAAAACAGATTATTTGTTTCTCACAGTTTTGAAGGCTGGGAAATCTATCTATCAAGTCCTATCCATCAAGGTCCTATCAAGGTCCTTTCAAGGTCCTGGAAAATTTGGTTTCTGGTAAGGGCCCGCTTTCTGGCCTGCAGATGGCTGCCTTCTTGCTTCTCACATGATAGAGAGAAAGTAATTTCTTTTAAAAAATTTTATCACATTTTAAGTTCCAGGATCCATGTGAAGGATGTGCAGGTTTGTTTAATAGGTAAATGTGTGCCATGGTGGTTTGCTGCGCCTATCAACCCGTCACCTAGGTATTAAGCTCAGCATGCATTAGCTATTTATCCTGATGCTCTTCCTCTCTCTGCCTCCTGCAACAGGCCCCAGGCCCCAGTGCATACTGTTCCCTTCCCTATGTCCATCTCTTCTCATTGTTCAGCTCCCACTTATAAGTGAGAACATTTGGTGTTTGGTTTTCCGTTCCTGTGTTAGTTTGTTGAGGATAATGGCTTCCAACTCCATCCATGTTCCTGCAAAGGGCATGATCTCATTCCTCTTTATGGCTGCATAGTATTCCATGGTGTATATGTACCACATTTTCTTTGTCTAGTCTATCATTGATGGGCATTTGGGTTGATTCCATGTCTTTGCTATTGTGAATAGTTCTACAATGAACACATGCAAACATGTATCTTTGTAATAGAATGATTGCTATTCCTTTGGGTATATACCCAGTAATGGGATTGCTGGGTCAAATGGTATTTCTGGTTCTAGGTCTTTGAGGAATCACCATACTGTCTTCCACAGTGGTTGAACTAATTTACATTCCCACCAAGTGTAAAAGCATTCTTGTTTCTCTATAGCCTTGCCAGCATCTGTTGTCTCCTGACTTTTTAGTAATTGCCATTCTGATTGTCATGAGATGGTATCTCATTGTGGTTTTGATTTGCATTGCTCTAATGATCAGTGATGTTGAACTTTTTTTTATATGTTTGTTGGCTGCATAAATGTCTTCTTTTGAGAAGTATCTGTTCATGTCCTTTGCCCACTTTTTAATGGCTTTTTTTCTTGTAAATTTGCTTAAGTTCCTTGTAGATTCTGGATATTAGATCTTTGTCAGATGGATAGATTGCAAAATTTTTCTCCCATTCTGTAGGCTGTCTGTTCAGAGAAAGTTACTTGTTTCTCTCTTTCTCTGCTCCCCTCACTTCTTATAAAGCCACTAGTCCCATCAAGAGGGTCCCACCCTCATGACCTCATCTAATCCTAATTACCTTCCAAAGTTCCCATCTTTAAATACCATCACAATAGGGAACAAAGCCGTATATGAATTCGGTGGGGGACATAATTCAGTTGGGTGTGTATATATACATACATGTGTATGCAAATATGTGTGTATATATAATAATTTGAATCATATAAAAATTGTTAACCAATGTGATTTTTTACTTTAGCAATTTTAACTTGAGTAATTTTCATTGCATAAACAATGCAATAACAACATTAAGGGAAATTTGAAAAAACTAAAATAACGCTACCCATATAGTTTTCTTTATTAATATTCTTTTCCATTTTTTCCACATAAATGTCTCTTTTGCACAGTTATAATTGTAGTGAACAAATTCTTTTAAATTCCATGTTTAAAAATTGACATCGGTATAAATATTTTTCCTGTGATTATTTGATGTTAATAATTGTCACAAATTGCAAGTATGTACAGTATTTTTTATTCACTCCTGTTGATAGTGGATTGTTTTTCTTACTTACGACTGGAAATTTGGTTGTAAAATTCGTTACTTACTAGTTAAATTAGTATGAAAATATGCATATATCACTACAAGTATTCTGTTACTAGCTATATGACTTAAAATAAGTTTAGAACTGAACTATGCCTCATTTTTCTCATTTGTACAGTGAGTCCAAATAATATACTTATCTCTTTCCCAAAGTTTAATGAGTTATACCTCATAATACATTTTAAACACTTAGACTATTCTCTAGCATACAGCATATGTTCAACAAGTGATTATTTATTAATTAAAAATATTAACAAATATGCTTTTACAATGATTTAACATATTTAAAATGTTTGACATATGGTTAAATCAAAATCAGATGATTGGGGGCCCACAAACCTAATTATCAACCAAAATATAACTATAATACTTTCTGCAAAAAATCCAGTCTATTAAAGTTGTTTTTCTTTTTGATAGCACTACAGTAAAAGATGAATAGGCGAGGTATGGCTCACTCAACTTTTCCCATTAATCAGAAACTTCCATTGACTCAGGTGATTGCTGACAGCTATTTTCTGAATATTTACAGAAGGCAGTGAATGGATGACCTACCGAAAATATCATTTGTGAGAAGACACCATTTAATGCAGTGGACCATGAAGAGTTTGCTATACTTAGCAAAAAAATAACACTTTCAGGGCTGTATCCTTACTGATGATGAAAAGGGAAGTCTGTATGCTGAAAATGCTGACATTCCAGACAGATGGATGTCTTATTTCAAAGTTCTCCTGAACAAGCCATGAAGAACAGCATTAGCTGACCCTCAGGGCATGATTGACCTTGCTACACAGAGCAGCAAGAGTGACCTTAATTCCATATCCCTCAGTGAGATTTATGACCCAATTGTAAAAAGCAAAAAATGCATTAAATGCTAATGGAATATACGATGAAAATCTTATAAGAAATATACACATGCATGACGCATGCACACATGTATGTACATGGATATATTAGATTATAGCTTTGCCAGGAAGAAGAGCCACTGGTGTATGAATCTTCCTGATCCAGAAGTGATTGAAAATTATGAGGAAAAATGTATTTTAAAATCATGGACTCATCTTCCTTTTGATGCTTGTAATGATCATGAAAAATTCTCTTAATGTTTTTTGTTGAGGAGTGAGTCTGAGTAGGTTGGATTTATGCATAATCATTTTATGGTTGAGCAAAATTTTATGTTCCTCTACAGCCATCCAAGAGAGACTGGGATTTCTTCCAGGGCTATCCCAGGCTTCATTAATTTTAAGGCCACCTTCAACTATGCAGATCATAGTTACTTAAGAAGAATTCTTATACCATAAGGACAAATAAATTTTCTATTGGATATTCATGCATTTGATTCTATTCCAAAAAATATTGGGTATATTTTCTGAAATTCTGGGGACCGATGCCAAATTGAACACATTCAAAGATGGGATAATCTAGCTTAGGAATAGTTTATGCAAAAAACATTTGAGTTTATTCTTCATCATTTTTTTCCTGCTGGAGTTAAAATAATAACATAAGACTTGAATAATGCCATTTGCAGCTTAAAGTCAGAAGTAGAAATTGGGGTTAGAATCAGATATCTAATAGTCTAAAAACTCTGGTCTTATATCCACAGAACTTGGAAAAAAAGATAAAGAAAATTTATTTTTTTTGATGAAGATTTTTGGTTTATAGAATGTTAGGCTTTCATGGAGCCTGAAAATCACCAGCTCCCACCTCACCCCATCTACCATATCTCTCATGGTATTTTTGTCATATGATCATTCATCCAACCTCTGCCTTATATCCTAGGCAGTTCCACAGTTGGAAGGATCTAGTGGCTGAAATTGTTGATATGGAGACAAAACTTCCTCCCCAAAGTGCTCATTAATTTTTTCTGGATCTGTCTCTGAATAGGAGAGAAGATTTGTTCCTCTTGTTGACTGACTGTTTTTATTCATTTTAGGAAAGCGATTGTGCTCTTTCCCAGTCTTATTCAGGCTAAGCAGAGTTAAACTCAAAAACTTTGGAGTCCAATAGAGATAAGATTCCTCCTTGCCCTTCCTATTTTTGTGATCTTATTGAACCTTTCTTAGTTTCCCTTTCTGTAAAACAGCGATGAAGCAACTGACCTTCTGTAGCTCTGAGGATTAAATAACAACGCAGGCTCTTGACAGATGTTAGCTACTATTTTTATTTTTTCAACTATTATGTAACATAAATCCTTAAGAGCTAGAATAGATACAGATAAGTTTGATTTGAATCCATTTTTTTTAAAGCAAATATGTAATTCCTGGAAATTTCTGGAAGTGTGTGTGTGTCTGTGTCTGGGTCTGCATCTGTGTGGGGTGCAGTTGTGTTTCTCTGGCATCTCTGGCTCTGGCATTTTGTCTCCACTTAAGTTTTGCTTTTTGTTTTGTCTTTATTCCTAAATAGTCAATCTAAACATGAAGTTTAGCCTCTTTGATCTGATGCACACCCACATGCAGGCACGTGGTGCGCGCGCGCGCGCACACACACACACACGCACACACACACACACCCATGTCAAGTCTCTGAACATGCAACAACTTTGATAAAGGGTTGGGAGATTAAGAGAACTTTATTTTGCAGCACATGAAAACCGAAAATTCAGTATCTGCCATTTTTATTCTAAAACATTTTCTTGCATCAGCTACATGTCTTTTTGCCACCTCTCTTTTTTCCTCTTCTTGCTCTCCAGACCAAAACTACCAAATTCCTCTGGGAATATCTTCCCTAATTAAAATAATCAAATTTGTAAGACTTAATTGGTTAAAATCTAAGAATAGTTGTGATCAGTTTGTCTCTAATTAATACATTCCTTTTGGGATGGATCTTATTCCTTCATAAAGATTCCATAACAAAATAATGTTATTCTGTAGAGTGCTTTCTGCACTGCCAATTTGAGAAGGCAATGCAGCTATTTACAGAAGATCTTTAAACAAGAGCAGTTTTTATTACTTTGAAATCACTTGCAGATGTTATTCACTATCTTTGCAGTTGCCATAAGATCAAAACTCAGATATGGCACTTGTTACAGCCATCTGTTTAATGCTTTATTGAGAAACTTCATCATTCCAGCTTTTTCAGGATTATTTTTGTGAGCCCAAATCTCTGCAAAGGTGAATGTTTAAAACCTAAGTACTTACTTTTGGAGTTTAAAGTCTGTCTTCACTGCTAGATGAGACAGTAAGCTATGTGAGGGCAGGCATCCTGGCTGTGTTGTTTCCTGCTGTCTGCTCATCACTTGGCACAATGTATGCCACATGATAGAGTTTCAATCAATGTTGGTTGAATGAATGAATGCATGAACATATTTTTAGATATGTTACAGAATAAAAATGCAAAAAGTACCCTTAATTTATTTTTAGATAAGGAAGCCAGGGCCTTAATAGCTGTTTAAAGTGCCCAGCTTTTAGAAATCAAGACCAACATTTTAATGATTATAAGAAATTATTTTGGAAATGGTTCAGATCTTTCTACTACTTATGTCAGAATAATAATTCTTCATGAACAATAGTACTGGAGTAACCTGTTATTATTTGGGTAAATGTAGATAGAATTTTTACAAGACGTTTCTATTAGATTTAAACACAAAACTGCCCCTCCCCACCCTCCCCCTGACTCCCTGTCAAAGGTCAAAGGCAGATTAGCATAGAGGTCTTGGGGGGAAGTCTGAATTCAGGCTGTCTGAGCTCAAATCTGCACTCTGTACATCCCAAGTCATGTATTCCTGGCAATCTGAATAACTCTGCTGCAGTTCCTCACTTGGAAAATAGAGGTTGTAATGTACCCGCATCCTAGTGTTACTTTATATTTCTATTCAACAGTGCCCTTTCTTTCCCTGCCCTCTTTGCTTTCCTTCCTTCCTTTCTTCCTTCCTTCCTTCCTTTCCTTCCTCTCTCTCTTTCTTTCTGTCTTTCTCTTTTTCGCTTTCTTGCTTGCCAAAGTGGCATCCCCTTAATTGCTTCCTTTTTTCTATAATAATATCCTAATCTACTTTATATGAAGTTGAAACAAAATTGATTCAACTTTTTCTTGGCCTTCAAATGGGTGTTTCTAGCCCCCTCAAAGAAAATGTAGTAAATTTAAATGAGCAGGGAAATATAATGTTTAAACTATGATTTGGATTATCCTTTGTTTTCTATATGGAGCCCTTTTTACCCCAAGCTGAGCAGCACTATGGTAGCTATCACATTGTTATCTCTACTGCTTTGTTTTATTCATTTTAAGACACATATGTTTTTCACATTTCAACATCTCTGAAACTGGGATGCATTTTAAAATCTACAGAGCCTTGTAGCCACTGTCAGCCATGCGTCATAGAGACTTTGTCATTCTTTGTGTGTGCATGAATTTAGTCATGACTGTACATATTGTCCTTTCAATGGAGTTCTGTGCATTGCCAATACTACACATTGTTTAATCGTGATTTAAAATGTCTGAGCCTGGCACGATGGCTCATGCCTATAATAACAATGACTTGAGAGGCTGAGAAAGGAGATTGTTTGAGGCTAGGACTTTGAGAGCAGCGTGAGCAACATAGCAAGACTCCATCTCTAAAAATATTTTTAAAACATTAGCTGGTGTGGTGGTGCATGCCTGTAGTCCTAGCTGCTCAGGAGGCTGAAGTGGGGGATCACTTGAGCCCAGAAGTTCAATGCTGCAGTGAGCCATGATGGTACCACTGCACTCCAGCCTGGATGACAGAGTGAGACCCCAATATTTAAAAGTTTAAAATATATTAATCTATGATTTGGCATTACAGTTAAAAGTTATGGAGAAAAGCAAAGAAACTGCAGTAAGACTTTTTTTTTTTTTTTTTGAGACGGAGTCTCACTCTGTCACCCAGGCTGGAGTGCAATGGCATGATTTCAGCTCTGCAACCTCCACCTCCTAGGTTCAAGCGATTCTCATGCCTCAGCCTCCTGAGTAGCTGGGATTGTAGGCACCTGCCACCATGCCTGACTAATTTTTGTATTTTTAGTAGAGATGGGATTTCACCATGTTGGCTAGGCTGGTCTTGAACTCCTGACCTCAGGTTATACATCCACCTCGGCCTCCCAAAGCTCTGGGATTACAGGCATAAGCCACCGCATCCGACCATAAGACTCTTAATGAAACAAATATTCATTATTGCAGGATTAACCACAATTCCATTATTTTCTTTGAAAACAAATTCAAGTGCTTTGTGGAAACTGACGGAGTTCAGAAAATATATAAAATAATGCTGTATCATATAACTGGTGTCATCTTATATTCATTGAAATAAAGTAAATTTTTAGGGGGCCCAAAATTACAATACATTTTAAAGGTATATTACTTAAGTGCTTCCCATGTATAACACAACAAATATGTTGGATGTTGTATTAGTCTCCTAAGGCTGCCACAAAATCACCACAAACTAGGTTGCTTAAAATAATGGAAATTTATTGTCTTAACAGTTCTGGAGGCTAAATGATCAAAATCAATGTGTCACCAGGGCCATGCTCCCTCTAAAACCTGTAGTGGAAAATCTTTCCTTGCTTGTTCCTAGATTCTCATGGTTACCATCAATCATTGGCATTTTTCAGTTTGCAACTGAATCACTCTAATCTCTGCTTCTGTTGTCTCATGGCATTCTGCCTGTGTGTCTGTATTTTGACATGTTCTTTACCTCTTGAAAAGACCCCAGTTATATTGAATTTGGGTCTAATCCAATGACTTTATCTTAATTTAATTACTTCTGTAAAACTAAACTTTCCAAATAGATCACATTCACAAGTACGATAAGTTAGGAGTTCAACATGGTTTTTTTTTGACAGACACAATTCAATCCTTTAACGGATGCTATTTCGAAAGAGAAAAGACGACATAAATATATGTTCAGCCCACAAATTTATTTCATTCTGGTAGAAGAGAACACACACACACACACACACACACACACACGCACGCATACACAAACACACAACAGGACAAGCTGTAAAGAAATAGCTATCATAAGAAAACGTAGGCAAAATGTCAGAAGAGTTAAAAGGAAGAAAATATTACTTTAATAGTACTTGTCTTCTAGTAACTTCCATTCCAAACAATGCATAGAACCATAAACATGTTGGGACTTTGTCTACTAGCACAGCAGTGTTCATTAAATAATTAACTAATTCAATTTCTTGATGTTTAATATGTAACAGTGCTATGTTCTCTTCTATAGATAACCTAAGAACTTATATCTAGATTTATTTACAACAACTTCCAATAACGATCACTGCTTCCCATTTAACTTGTGAGGTTAGTCATAAAAAGATTATTTTTAGTATTTAATATAGAAATGTTAAATATAAAGTATGTAAGAACAAAACAACTCTATTTTTTATATTAACTTTACTCCGGGGACTTGAAATAAATAATATATTTTCCTTTTTTAAAGGAAATCAGTTACCTTTTTTAAAATCAAGAATTTGCTTAGATGTCTGTTGGAAGTACCTAATTCAACAATGAAATTAAAGTTGACTTTTTCTAAAGTTCTGGGTTTTTTTGTTTGTTTGTTTTAATTGGATGCTGTGAGTCCAATTAAAACATCTCTATAATATGTGTTTTATGTTGATTTTCTTGGGAAGATCAAAGAATCACTCAGGCTCAGTTTAGCCCTATGTAAAATTTATGTGGTGGGCAGATTTAAGGTGGTCCTTAAATCTCATCCGTGTCCTTGTATAAATAATCCCCTCTTTTGAGTGTGGGTGAACATATTACTTTCTTCTAGCTAGTATAATATGGCAGAAGTGATCACATGTCATTACTGTGATTGTATTACAATTTATACAATATTTTGTCTTGAAAGTGGACACACTAGTGAGACCCTCCCCCAACCCTTTATGAGTTTTGAAGAAGCAAGCTGTCCTGAATAACTGGCCATACTGGAGTTCACATGGCAAAAAACTGTGGATGACCCTTAGGAACTAAGAGCTGTTTCCAGAAATAAACTGAAGCCCTCAGTTCTGCAGCCACAAGGAAATCAATTCTGCCAAAACCCAAGGGAACTTGCAAGTGTATCCTTCCCCAGCCAAGCCTCTATGGAGACTACAGCCACAGACAGAACTTAAACTGCAGGCTAGTAAAACCCTGAAGAAGAGAACCAGCTAAGTTGTGTCCAGATTTTCAACCCACAGAAATTATAAAATAATAAATGCATATTTTTTTAAGTGGCTAAACTTGTGACCACTTGTTACGCAGCAATATAAAGCAAATACAAAGTAGAACATTATGAAATCCCAGGTTGGCTGGAAGCAGTAAATAAGGGAAGGGACAGAGCAACGTGGCTGAATAGACGGCTCCATCAATCATTCCTCCCACAAAGACACCATTTTAACAACTGTCTACACAAAAAAACATCTTCATAAGAAGCAAAAATGAGGTGAGGACCCACAGTACCTGGTTTTAAGCTCATATAGCTAAAAGAAGCACTGAAGAGGGCAGAAAAAGTATTGAATTGCCAATGACACTTCTGTCCTATCCCCCAGTAGAGGCTGCATGGTGCAGAGAGAGAATCTGTGTGCTTGGGAGAGGGAGAATGCAGCAATTGTGAGACATTGCATTACACTCAGTGCTGCCCTGTCAAAGTAGAAAGCCCAGGCTGAACTCAGCTGATGCCCACCATGGAGGGAGTATTTAAACCAGCTCTAGCCAGAGGGGAATCACCCATCCCAGCAGTTCAAACTTGAGTTCTGGCAAGACTCCCCTCCATAGGCTAAAATGCTCTGGAGAACTAAATAAATTTGAAAGGCAGTCTAGGCCACAAGAACTGAAACTCCTATACAAGTCCTAGTGCTCAACTCAGCTCAGAGCTAATGCACTTGGGGGCCATAAGACCTACAGAGACATCAGCAGGGTGGCAACGGAGTGCTTGCACCACCCATCCCTCCACCCCAAGATGCACAGCTCTCTGCTCCAAAATGAACTTCTTCCTTCCACTTGAGAAGAGGAGAAAAAAAAGTAAAGAGTACTTACTCTTGCATCTTGGATAGCAGCTCAGCCAAAGTAGTATAGGGCACCAGGAAGAGTGATGAGGCCCCCTTTCCAGGCCCTAACTCCCAGATGACATTTCTAGACACACCCTGGGAAAGAAAAGAACCTGCTGCCTTGAAGGGAAGGATCCAGTCCTGGCAGGACCAAATACCTGCTAACTAAAGAGCCCTGGGGCACTGAATAACCAGAAGCAATGCCCAGGTAGTATGCTGAGGGCATTGGGTGAGACTCTGAGACTTGCTGGCTTCAGATAAGACTCAGCAAATTCTCAACTGTGGTGGCTACAGGGAAAGAATTCTTCTGCTTGAGAAAAGCAGAGAGAAAAGTAAAGTGGACTTTGTCTTGTACCTTAGGTACCAGCCCAGCCACAGGGTGGGTAGAGCATCAAGTGGGCTCTTGGGGTCTCTGATTCTAGGCCATGGTTTTTAGATGGCATTTCTGGACCTGCCCTAGGGAGAGGGAGCCCACTGCCATGAAGGGTGAGTCCCAGTCCAGGCAGCATTCACCACAAGCTGACTGAAGAGCCCTTGGGCCTTAAAATAACATTGGCAGTAGCATAGCAGTACTCCCTGTGGACCTGCTGTGTTGGTGGTCATGGGGTGAGGCTCCTCTGTCTGTGGAAAAAGAAGGGTAGAGTGGGAAGACTACATCTCATGGTTTGAGTGCCAGCTCAGCCACAGTACAATAGAATACTACGTAGACTTCTAAGATTTTTGACTCTAGTCCCTGGCTCCTGGACAGTAGCTCTGGACCCATCTGGGAAGGACACAGGCCTGGCTGGCTTTGCCATCTATTGATTGTAGAGCCCTAGGGCCTTGAGCATATATAGGTGGTAGCCAGGTAGTGGTTACAGTGGACCTCAGGCAAAACACAGTGCCGCGCTGGCTTCAGGTCTCAGCCAGCACAGTCCCAGTGGTGGTGGCAACAAGGGTGCTTATGTCACCTCCAGCTCCAAGAGGCTCACAACACACACACAGAGAGAGAGAGAGAGAGAGAGAGAGAGAGAGACTGTTTGTTTGGGAGGAAGTAAGGAAAAAGAATAAGAGTCTCTTCTCTGCCTAGTAATCCAGAGAATTCTTCTGGATCTTATCCAAGACCATCAAGGTGGTACCTCTATGAGTCTGCAAGGACTACAGCATTATTGGCTTTAGGGTGCCCCATAATGCAGATATGTCTTAGATTACAACACCCAAATTTTTTTGAATATCTGGAAAGCCTTCCCAAAAAGAATGGGTACAAACAATCCCAGACTGGAAAGACTACCATAAATATCTTACTCTTCAATGCAGATACTGACAAACATCCACAAACACCAAGACCATCCAGGAAAATATGACCTCACCAAATAAACTAAATAAGGCACCAGAGACCAATGCTGGAGAAACAGAGATATGTGACCTTTCAGACAGATAATTCAAAATAGCTGTGTTGTGGAAACTCTAAGAAATTCTAGATAACACAGAGAAGGATTCTACCAGAAAAATTTAATAAAGAAGTTAAAATAATTAGAAAAAATCAAGCAGAAACTCTGGAGTTGAAAAATGCAATTGACATACTGAAGAGTGCACCAGAGTCTTTTAAAAGCATTAATCAAACAGAAGAAATAGTGAGCTTCAAGACAAGCTATTTGAAATACACAGTCAGAGGAGACAAAAGAAAAACAAATAAAAAACAATGAAGCACATCTACAGAATGCAGAAAATAGCCTAAACAGGGCAAATCTATGAGTTATTGGCCTTAAAGAGGAGGTGGAGAAAGAGATAGGGGTAGAAAGTTTATTTAGAAAGATAGCAACAGAGAACATCTCAAACCTAGAGAAAGACATCAATATCCAAGTACAAGAAGGTTATAGAACACCAAGTAGATTTAATCCAAAGAAGACCACCTCAAGGCATTTAATAATCAAGCTCCCAAATATCAAGGATAAAGAAGGGATTTTAAAAGCAGCAAGAGAAAAGAAATAAGTAACATAAAATGGAGCTCCAATACATCTGGCAGCAGACTTTTCAGTGGAAATTTTACATGCCAGAAGAGAGTGGTGTGACATATTTGAAGTGCTAAAGGAAAAAAACTTTTACCCTATAATAGTATATCTGGCAAGAATATCCAGCAAACATGAAGGAAAATTAAAGACTTTCCCTGACAAACAAAAGCTGAGGGATTTCATCAACACCAGACCTGACCTACCAGAAATTGCAAAGGGAGTTCTTCAATCAGAAAAGAAAAGGACATTAATGAGCAATGAGCAATCATCTGAAGGTACAAAACTCAGTGTTAATAGTAAGTACACAGAAAACACAATATTATAACATAATCACTGTGATGTGTAATCTATCTTAAATAGAAAGGTTAAAAGATGAATCAATCGAAAATGATAACTATAAAAACTTTTCAAGACGTAGTACAATAAGATATAAATAGAAACAACAAAAAGTTAAAAAGCAGGTGTATAGTTTTTATTAGTTTTATTTTTTCTTGTTTGTTTATGCAAACAGTGTTAAGTTGCCGTCAGCTTAAAGTAATGGGTTATAAGATAATATTTGCAAGCCTCAAGGTAACCTCAATCCAAAAAGTCTACAACAGAGATACAAAAATTAAAAAGCAATAAATTAAATCATAATACCAGAGAAAATCACCTTCACTTAAAGGGAAACGGGAAAGAAGAAAAAGAAGACCACAAAACAACCAAAAAACAAATAATGAAAAGGCAGGAGTAAGCCCCAATTTATCATTAATAAAATGTAAATGAACTAAACTCTCCGAAAGACATAGAGTGGCTGAAGGGATTAAAAAACAAGACCCAATGACCTGTTGCATGCAAGAAACACACTTCACCTGTAAAGACACACATAGACTGAAAGTAAAGGGATGGAAAAAGATATTCAACACCAATATAAACAAAAAAAAGAGCAAGAGTAGCTATGCTTATATCAGACAAAATAGATTTTAAGAGAAAATTTAAAAGAGAAGACAAAGAAGGTCACTATATAATAATAAAGGGCCCAGTTCAGCAAGAGGATATAACAATTATAAATAGATATGCACCCAACACTAGAGCACCCAGATATATTAAGTAAATATTATTAGAGCTAAAGAGAGAGATAAACCCCAATACAATAATAGGTGGAGACTTCAATACCCCACTTTCAGCATTGGACAGTAAATCAACAAATAAACATTGCAGGTAATCTGCACCATAGAGCAAATGGACCTATCAGATATTTACAGAACATTTTATCCAATGTCTGCAGAATTTTCCTCAGCACATGAATTATACTCAAAGATAGACTACATGTTAGGTTACAAACAAGTCTTAAAACATTAAAAATATTGAAAGTGTCAAGCATCTTCGCTGACCAAAATGGAATAAAACTAGAAATCAATAACAAGAAGAATTTTGGAAACTACACAAACACATGAAAATTAAACAATATGCTCCTGACTGACCAGTGGGTCAATGAAGAATTTAAGAAAGAAATTGAAAAAATTCTTGAAACAAATGATAATGGAAATACAACATACCAAAACCTATGGGATACAGCAAAAGCAGTTCCAAGGGGAAATCTATACTCTACGTGCCTACATTAAAAAAAAGAAGAAGAACTTCAAATAAGCAACCTAATGATGCATCTTAAAGAACAAGTATAGCAAGGGCAAACCAAACCCAAAATTGATACAATCAAAGAAATAATTAAGATCGGAGCACAAACAATTTGAAATGAAAAAAAGATACAAAACATCAACAAAGCAAAACATTGTTTTTTTTGAAAATATAAACAAAATTGACAAAACTTTAGCTAGACTAACAGAGAGAAAGAGAGAAGACCCAAATAAAATCAGAGATGAAACAGGAGACATTACAACTGGTATCACAGAAATTCAAATAATCATTAGTGGCCTGTATGAGCAACCTTAGGCCAACAAATTGGAAAACCTAGAAGAAATAGATAATTTCTTAGACACAAACAACCTTCCAAGATTGAACCATGAAAAAATCTGAACAGATCAGTAACATGTAATGAGCTTGAAGCCAAAAAGTCTCCCAGCAAAGAAAAGCCTGGGACCTGATGAATTCGCTGTTGAATTCTACCAAACATTTAAAGACGAACCAATTGCAATCCTACTCAAGAAAAATAGAGGAGGGAGTATATACAAATTCATTCTACAAGGCCAGTATTACCCTAACACCAAAACCAGACAAAGGCATGTCAAAAAAAGAAAACCACAGGCCAGTATCTCTGATGAACACTGATGGAAAAATCTTCAACAAAATACTAGCAAACTGAATTTAATAATACATTAAAAATCATTCATCATGACCAAGTGAAATTACAAGGAGAGTTCGACATACACAAATCAATCAATGTGACACATCATATCAATAGAATAAAGTAAAAAAAATCCATAAGATCATTTAAATTCATACTGAAAAAGCATTTTATAAAATTCAACATCACTTCATAAAAATCCTCAAAAAACTCGATATAGAAGGAACATACCTCAACATAATAAAAGCCTTATA
This sequence comes from Pongo abelii, assembly GCF_028885655.2. Classification (NCBI taxonomy): domain Eukaryota; kingdom Metazoa; phylum Chordata; class Mammalia; order Primates; family Hominidae; genus Pongo; species Pongo abelii. The sequence continues at coordinate 186,477,082 of NC_071988.2, read as the reverse complement.
TAACAAACCTACAGCTAGTATCATACTGAATGAGGAAAAACTGAAAGCCTTTCCTCCAAAATCTAGAACATGACAAGGATGCCCACTGTCACCACTGTTATTCAACATCATGCTGGAGGTTCTAGCTAGAACAATTAGACAACAGAAAAAAAATAAAGAGCATCCAAACTGGAAAAGAAAAAGTCAAATCCTTCTTGTTTATAGATAACATAATCTTATATTTGGAAAAATCTAAAGACTCCATAAAAAAACTATTAGAATTGATAAATTCAGTAAAGTTGCAAGATACAAAATCAACATACAAAAATCTCTGACCACAATGGAATAAAAGTAGAAAGCTGAAAGACTTTCCTCTAAGAAAAGCATTTCTATATGCCAACAGCTAACAATCTGAACAAGAAATTAAGAAAGTGATTCTGTTTATAATCGCTACAAATAAAATTAAATACCTAAAAATTAGCTAAAGTGGTGAAAGTTTTCTGCAATAAAAATTATAAAACATTGATGCAAGAAATTAAAGACGACACCAAAAAATGGGAAGAGATTCCATGTTCATGGATTGGAAGAAACAATTTGTTAAAATGGCCATATTACTCAAAGCAATCTATAGATTTAATGTAAATCTCTATCAAAATACCAATGATTTTTTTTTCACAGAAATAGAAAAAAACCCTAAAATGTATGTGGAACCACAAAAGGCCTAGAACAGCTAAAGCTATACTAGGCAAAAATAACTAAACTGGAAGAATCACGTTATCTGACTTTATACTACAGAGTTATAATAACCAATATGGCATGATACTGGCATAAAAACAGACACATAGATCAGTGGAACAGAATAGAGAACCCAGAGATAAATCTACACATATACAATAAGCTGCTTTTTGGCAAAGGTGCCAAGAACACACGTTGGGAAAAGTACAGTCTCTTCAATAAATGATGCTGGAAAAACTGGATATTCATATGCAAAAGAATGAAACTAGACTCCTATCTCTCGTCATATATAAAAATCAAATCAAAATTGATTAAGACTTAAATAGAAGACCTCAAACTATGAAACTACTAAAAGAAAACACTGGGGAAACCCTCCAGGACATCAGGGCAGACAAAGATTTCTTGAATAATACTCCACAAGCACAAGCAACCAAAGCAAAAATGGGTGAATGGGATCATGTCAAGTTAAAAAACTTCTTCAAAACAAATGAAACAATTAGCAAAGTGAAGAGACAACCAACAGAATGGGAGAAAATATTTGCAGACTACCCATCTGAAAAGGGACTCATAACCAGAATATATAAGTAGCTCAAACAACTCTATAAAAAAACCCCACAGCTCTATAGGATTAAAAAAATGGGCAAAAGATCCAAATAGACATTTCTCAAAAGAAGATATCCAAATGGCACACAGGCATGTAAAAAGGTGCTCAACGTCACTGATCCTCAGAGAAATGCAAATTAAAGCTACAATAATTGAGGAAATAACAAATGCTGGTAAAAACATAGAGAAAAGGGAACCCTCATACCCTGTAGGTGGGAATGTAAATTAGCACAGTCACTAAAAAGACAAGTTTGGAAGTTCCTCAAAAAACTAAAAATGGAGCTACCATATGATCCAGCAGTCTCACTCCTAGGTATTTGCCCCAAATTAAGGGAATCAGTATATCAAAGAGATATCTGCACTCCCATGTTTATTGCAGCACTATTCACAATAGCCAAGATTTGGAAGCAATCTGAGTTTCCATCAACAGGTAAGTGGATAAAGAAAATGTGGTACATACACACAACGGAGTACTATTCATAAAAAAAAAGAATGAGATCCTGTCATTTGCAACAACATGGATGGAACTGGAGATGATAATGTTAAGTGAAATAAGTCAGGCACAGAAAGACAAACTGCATGTTCTCATTTATTTGTGGGAACTAAAAATTAAAATAATTGAACTTACAGAGATAGCAGAAAGATGGTTACCAAAGGCTGGGAAGTAGGGGAACTGGGGATGGTTAATGAGTCCAAAAAAAATAGTTAGAAAAAACAAATAAGACCTAGTATTTGCTAGCATATCAGGGTGACTGTTATGCTAGCACCCTGTACAAAAGGTATTATGTACAAAAAATAACTTAATTGTACATTTTAAAATAACTAAGATAGTATAATTGGATTTTTCCAGCACAAAGGATAAGTGCTTGAGATGATGGATATCCTATTTACCCTGATGTGATTATTACACATGGCATGGCTGTATCGAAATATCTCATGTAATCTATAAATATATATACTTACTATGTACGCATGAAAGTTTTTTGCAAAAGAAGTAAATAAGTGATGCAAGAGAAAAACTCAGCAGAGGTTCTGGCATATTCTATGTTCTAGTCACGTTTTAGTTCCCATGAATTTTCTTTGCATTCAGAATATCTTATGAAGTTCTAGTTATTGCAACTTAAAACTAAGCAGAAACAGACAGTGCATCAACCTTTATAAATATTAATTAAGTGTATTAACACTTGGGTAGTTTTAGTAGCAGTAAAAAAACAACTGGACAAGCAATGAGGAGTTGATCAGTATTTGTTTATTGCCAGGAAAATTTTTCTGGTTTAAAGTTCCTATGCCAAAGACCTTCAAATTTGGTAAGCACCAAAGCAACATTGAACCACTTTCCCTCCCAGAGAACTTAACAGTTCCCAGTATGAAATATAGATGATGTTTGAAGCTCCACTGGAAATATGTTCTTTTGATTCTCTGCTTGTGTGTGTCTGTCAAGATATAAATAATTAATGGGAAATAGTTCCCAGAAATGTTGTACCTTTTAACAGAATTTAAATTCTAATACTGACTTTGATTATCTTAACTTCAAAGTATATGTGTGATATAAGTTGGATTTATTGTGTGCCTTTTTTCATTTTACTTTTGGTAATAATGAGATCTGGAGTGATTTCAACAACAAACTCAGATATTATGTCTTCACTTATTGGGGCTCTGTCTCCCTCAGTATTCAGCATTATTCAAAATCAGGCCTACAGTTGTTACTGAACAAATTCATAAAATGTTTTAAATATAATGCTACATAATAATTTTTCTCTTGTTTTTAATCTGTTCTTCTACAAACAGCAACTCCGTTATGCCACTGGATGTGTCGATTACATAACACAAAGCAACAGGCTTTTTACAAGATTTGAATGCAATTATTTGTACAATGGGCATTACGAAATCAATTTTGTCACAAATCTAAAACCATTAATGACATACAATCACTACTATTTCAGAAATCCTGTAACCTAGTCTTTCCTAAACTGCATTTCATCAAATGTCCCATCATAGAGCTCCATATACAAAATAAGTAAGGGAAATTTTGGGTGCAACATTGAGAATTTTGATATGTTAATGTACACTCCAAGGAAGGTAAATATTATGCAGATTTTCAAGAGTTTTGATAACAGATTTCCCTTTTTGAGGATCACCTATTAACATATACTGGGACTAGAATTTATCAGAATCCATTTTCAAAAATTCTTTTTTGACTTTTGGTGTTACAAAGTGCTGGACACCTGTTCAGGGAGACTAAAACTCTGTATTGATTGTTTCTATTGCAATGGAATCCAGTTGCACTGACTGCTGAGGATTGAACACTGTTCTTATGTTTTGTGTTTTTCTAGTCTAAAAAAATCACAATTCATTGATTCAGAGATAAGGAAAGAAATGGCAATACTTAACATACAGGGGAAATTATACAGAATTCCTAACCTAATGCAAGAGTTTACCCTCAAACATACAGGGGAAATTATACAGAATTCCTAACCTAATGCGAGAGTTTACCCTCAAAATCTAAAAAATAATAATAGCAAAGTAAACATGCCCATGGCTAAACATCAAATAAGGGAAGGGATAATAATGAACAGTCATATTGGCCTGTATCACCCCTCCAACCTCTCCAGTTTGCTTCTCTGAGTCAACCTCTGTTTTAGTTTTTTGTCATGGTTGCCACATGGCTCTAAATAATATGTGCCTATGTTTTATCAAATTTAGATACTATAGCTTGACTTTCTATAATAAGAGATGAGGATTTGCTCATGTATACAACCCTTCACCTGCCTTACCTCTCCTCTGCCAATGGCTAGATCACTGTCCTCAGGGACTTTGCTGGCCACCCTGCAAACTCAAACTGCCTAAATCTCTGCTCCTTGTTACATCAATTCTAGAAAGCTCTTCTCTCCCCTTGAGGCTTCTCAACCTCTGTCAGATGCATCTTTACTTTTATACTGAGAACACAGATAATTATATTCCCTCCTGTATGAATAGTCTTCTGTGATTTGATGATAAAGGTAGAAATGAGTAAACATCATTTGCATATTCATTAGCTTTAGAGCCAAGCCATGCACAAGCTTTCTGTTTCTTTTCCTTTGGGTCCAATGCCCTGTGCCTTTCAAAGAAGAATCCTTCTAGTGTCTACTCTATTTCAAATATATTTTCCTTCCCACACTTCATCAGTTACTTTTACAATGTGCTCAAGTTTTGGTAAATTCTCAATTACATTATCTATTTTTCCATCCTTCATCTCTTTTTTCAAATGTTTATTTTATTTATTTTATTTATCATTATATTTGCTTTTAATTGACAAATAAAAATTGTATCTATGGTGTACAACATGTTTTGATATATGTATACATTGTGGAGTGGCTAAATCAAGATAATTAATATATCAATTACCTCACATCTCATTTTTTGTGATGAGAACACTTAAAATCTAACTCTTAGCAATTTTTAGGTATACAGTAGCTCCTGTTTATCTGCAGTTTTACTTTCTGCAGTTTCAGTTACCCATGGACAACATCTGTCCAAAAATATTAAATGGGGAATTACAGAAATAATTCATAAATTTTAAAGTGTACCCTTTGTGAGTAGCATGATGAAATCTTGCTCCATTCTACTTCACCTGCCTGGATGTTGAATCATATCTTTGTCCAGCATATCCACACTGTACACACAATACACTGGTTAGTCATCAACGTCATCTGCATCAGATGTCCAATCATGGACATCATCATGGTTCAATGATGCAAAATTACCTGGAGCAGGTGATTTTTCTTCTCCTTAGGTCACAGGGGCATATCCCTCATGAATGACTAGCTCCATCCCCTTGGCGATGAGTGAGTTCTTGCCTGAGTTCACATGAGATCTGATTGTTTAAAAGAATATGGCATCTCCCCCACGTCTCTCTTTCTCCCACTGTCCCCATGTGACACCGCCTACTCTCGTTTCCTTTCCACCATGTCTGTAAGCTTCTGAGGCCCTCAGAATAAGCGGGTGCTGGTTCCATGCTTGTACAGCCTGCAGAACCATGAGCCAACTAAACCCCTTTTCTTTATAAATTACCTAGCCTCAAGTATTCCTTTATAGCAAAGTAAAATGTCCTAACATAATTGCCTCCATTTTCTTTTAACATTTATTATTGACAAAAAGTCTTACGTTAGTCTAGTTCTTGTTCCTTTGTAAATAATATTTTACTTCCTCTGTGGGAATGTTTCAAATCTTCTTTTCATTATTGCTGTTCTGAAATTTTACAATCATGTATTTTCTACTTGGTTATTTGTTTGCATGTTTGTTTATCTGGTTGGCTTTTTGGTAGGCCTTTAAATAAGAAATCTTGGGTCTTTTAATTCTAGGAAATACTTGTATCATTTCTTTTATGATTTTCTTATCCACATTTCTTTATTCTCTCTCTAGAATTTTTAGAATCAGAAGGCAGAGAACTTTATTTATATGTGTATTTTATCTTACCTCATATCATTTTTGAATTTTGGTAAATCAAGAAATATACATGCATAATTATTGTGGCCACTCGCACACTGCATTTCTTCTTTATCTTTATCTTGAATCTTTCTATTTATTTTTATTTCCAAAATAAGTATTTTAAGTTCACAATTATTTTCTTGTTCACTGAACAGTCATGCTATTCTTGTTCTATGTATGTACTTAAGTTGTTAAGTGACTCTGAGGTACTAAATTTTTTAAGGTCTCTTCTTTCTCCTGAATTATTCCTATTTGATTCTTTTTTAAGTTTGAATTTTTTCTTTTATATTCAAGGCATTTCTTAAACATTTGATAATTTGCGTTTGTCTAAGAAGGACTGAGACAAAACAAAAAGTTGATTTGGAGCTGATGTATTGGGCTGGTCTTTTGATAGCTAGGCATCACTTTAAGCTGTTTGGTTGGTAAGCTAATGTGATGAGAAACCTCCTTGTGACTGACAATGTCAGGGCCATATTGCCCAGTTCAGGAGTCCAGAATCCAGAAAGCTTATTCAGTTTTGTTTCATTTAGAGAAAAATTCTCAGGTTTTTGTGCTTGCCTTCTTCATTTGGGACAGGGAGTTAAACACTTCGGGAGGCCATTGGAAAACGAGTGTTTGTGTGTGTGTGTATGTGTGTTATAAATATATATATATTTGTATATACTTAAAATATTTGTACTGATGAGGATACAAAACAAAAAAAGATTTTTAGGTCATTTTTGAAAACAATATATCTAGTTCAGGAATGAAAATGATGAAATCATTCTGCTTATATAATATTAAATGGCCTTATACATCACATTAAATGAACATGTAAATTAACTTTATTATCTATGTAATTTAGACATGGACAAGTGAGACATTTGGATGAGAACAAATGAGATTAAATGAAAATTTATTTTCATACTAAAACAGATGACTGTGTGCTAGTGCATTAACATAAAATGATTATTGTTATATTAAATCACCCTAAATAGAGTGTTCTTATTTAATATATTTACATCTTAAGCTCCTTTCTTAGGAGAATAACGTAAACTTCCAAAGTACAGGAGAATTAGTACCAGAGTGCCCTATCCAAAATGCAAATCCGCAAAATTCTGTGGAAGTTCTAACCATGATAGAGCACCAAGACACAAATGAGTAATCTGGCTGCTTCCTCAGGGGATTATAAGAAAGATCTTTTCTTACAGACATTATCTAGTTTCTGTCTTCTCGTTACTCAGCAAACACTTCATGCAGACACTCTACAAGGCAATCTGGGAATAATAACACAAATGACCAAACTTTACGTGTTATAAAAATTTAATAAAGTATCTGCTTTTCAGAAACTTCTGTAAATTCATTTTAATGAAGCCTAATTTACTGTGCAAAGGATTTTCCCAACTTATTTTGTTAGACAAAAAACCTAAAATATTCTGGAAAATTCACTGAACCTGTGTCATCTGCCTCACTCCCAAACTCCTTCTATTTATTTGCTCTTATCCCTAAGAGAATTGTCTGAAGTGAAGGAGAGCAAGGTCTCTGTAATCAGAAAGCCTTTCTTTTTAACATTTTCTAGTTGTGCTCTTGAGCAAGTTAGTTGATTTCTCAGTCTTGTTTTGTCATCTGCATAAGGATAGTAACAGTGAACTCACTGGGTTGTTGTTAAGTATTAAATAAAATGATATACGTGCCAGTGCCCAACATTTCTCTAGGTATACAATATGGTCTTGAAAATGCAATTCCCTTTTCAGTCTAATATTTACTCTCTCTGTCCAGGTTTCCTGTATTTCAGCTGACATTTAGTTAAGTCCCTCGCAGTGTTTTTATTTCTAGCCTTCTATATAATTTCGTTCACACCTGAATCCTTATGTTATTTAGATACTTCAGAAAATCTAGCCCTCCAATGCTAAGATCTCATAAGCATGCTATACTCAGCCATTCTTCTATGGACAATTTTCATTTGTAAGAGCAGCCAAATCAAAGTTGCATGAACATGAGTTTTCTGTGGCAGGAACTTTAAGGCATTTTTAATATTCTCCAATAAGTTTTTTAAAGAAGTATTTTTGGAGATAATTTTCATCATTTTAAGGCATCACTGACACACTCTTGATTTTTCTGGGAATGATTCTTTTAGTTTGTAGATTATCCTTGCCCTTTATTTCTCCTCCCTATTTTGTCTGCCTCTGGGCTATTTTTACAGCTCATTAGTGTTTCCATAAGAAGATGGGAAATGGAAATAAAAGAAGATGAAGCTCAAATTCAGGCAGTACCTGTGCAACATAAAACGGACCTTCAGGGATGAAAGAAAATCCATCTGGTTGGCTGTGGAGATGTTAATGACTGAATTATACTCACTATTTGATTTCAGACTGTTATCCACACACAGTGCTTGTCAGCTACTTAAACTCAATTTTCATCTTGAAATGGCTGATTGGTACTCATTACTATGGTGATATCCATCAGTCACCCAGACCATCATGCATGCTGTGTTATTATCTTGATCTTTGGCTGTTGGAAAAGATGTCTCCACATAGCTTTCAGCATTACCCTGTTCTGTTTGCTGATTCACTTACCTCTTCTCATTCTTCACCTGCCTGTCAGGGCCTGGCATCTACCAGCAACTTCATATTTGGTGGAAAACTATCAGTTTCACGGATATCCTAGGAACCAGTATAGCTAGTAACTTCAAGGACATTAGGAGCTCTGACTCCACTCAGTTTTTTGGCCGGAAAAAGGTAGAATCAGTTTACATGCTTGAATAATCTATTCTGTCTAAGGTTTGGCCATCAATAGTTTTCCATTTTGTTTTCTGGAAGTTTTTTTTTTTTTTAATAAAAATGCCATAGTCTTTGCAAAAACATATAACCTCAACAAAAAATAATTTGCTTTTTAAAACATCAAAATTCAGTTTATTATAACCAGTTACATTATCTATAGTTAGCTTAGTATCATATTTTGTTAACACCTTTTATTCACAGATTTGGTTATGGAACTATGGGTGGCCATGGGGTTCAAGTAATTTTGCTTTAAATTCCTAGTAACATGAGAATTAAGAGTGGACTATAGGCAGCTGAATGTGTGTACATAAGTTATTGTTTAGAAGCAGCACTAAACTCTTGGCCAGAGTGCTTTTCCAATATTTAACAATATATACTTTAATAAGACTTCTGAAGCACCTATGTATTAAATGTTTCTTTTAATTTAGTGTCTTTGTGTGAGTCTCTTTTTCAATAGAAATAGAATAGAAAGAAGCCATGAGAAACTCCTAGTCAAAAACTCCTTGGATATTTCATTGCCTGTTGTTGGCTTAATATTGTTCATTTCAGTTTGCAGATGTTACGCAGGTTCCAAAAATACTGCACCTGAAAATTGCAATATTAAATATTGTAATCTCTCTCTCCACTCTCAATTGGCTAAAATTGCCATAATTGCCATCTAAATTGTGGAATGACCCTAGCAAGGAAAAGTTAAGCTTGATGGAGCAACTGTGACAGAAGTCTTTTTTGGCCAGGCTCATTTTTGCAGTGGTTAGACTGAAAACACTTATGACAGGACATGCTGATGAGGCAAAGAAAAATGGGGCTACAAAGAAAAAGGAGGAACAGAAAATGAATGGGGAATTTATGTGAAAAGCAAGGAACAATAGAGCTGGAAGTTTCCTAAATTTAGAGCTGTATGAATATGCTCCCTATCCTGAAGTATGAGAGAGAGATAAAGTAATGACTGAAAAGTCTGATGTTGGAATACCACTTTGTTATTATAATTATTTAAAAATTATTATTAGAATGAAAAGAAAATGTGTGAGGCAGATTGGCATAGTATAAAATTTATTTCACACCCACTGATGGATTTCAAGAAACTGGCTCAAAGATGTGAACGGGCACGTCGCTAGATGTTTGAGGAGTGATGTCCTGGTCTTCAGGACACTGTGATGGCAAACAAATCCCACTGTGAAAATTTACGACAGTAGTGGAAATTAATTAGCTCTCCTCCAACCATGTGGGGATATCATAAGTTAGAACTCAGGAGCACCCAGGAAGGGATTATGGACTTCAGAAGGGAACAAGAAAGGGAAAGTACTGCTATCACCAGATTGTCACGTTCACGTCACAAAGAAAATGAATGAAAACAACAAAAACTGGTCTTTTTCACATCTTGAGCGTTCAATTGAGATCTCAGGTTGCTTTTAAAATTGAAATATTTGGTAATTAACTCTCTTATCAGACAACAGCCAGACTTCAATGATTATTTAGAAGAGTTAGGGAGTGTGCTCTCTAGTCAACATGACCTTTATCATTTATTAGGCTATTTATCTGGCTGCTTTAAAGGTTTTTTAAGAAACTTTTCTTTTTAACTACATGGGTAAATATCTTTGTAATCCTTATTAATTGATTGTTAAAAATCACACTCAGAGTTCTATGCCTTGCATTTGCAAAGGTCAGAAATGTTTTGTGCATAAATGGCATGGGGGGATTCTATAAATAATATTTCTGATTTCAAAAGGTCACATGGAAAGGAAAAAAATTATCTTTGTACTGCATGTGTTTCATGGCACATCGTGTACTTTTGTAAATGAGTCTTTGCCAACATACCATATAATATGCTCTTCTTAACACTGATATTTCCCTCTCTTTAATCTGGATTTCACTGTAACTGGGTAAGAAGGAAAGCATACACTTCATAGGCTCAGCAATCAATGCATATCTGATTAGAGGAATCATGAGAACCATGAGACTTTTAAAGTTGAGAGAAATGTTAAAGATTAGCTCAAATGCCTTCTTTCACTAAAGAATACATGAAGACCAGACATGTCACATGACTTATTCCAATAAGAGAACTAGTTATGTCAGAGTGGACCTAGGTCCCAGGTACCTTTATTCCCAATTCTGTGCTCTTTGGTAATGTAATCTCAATGAACTACCGGACACACTTCTTTGAGGGAAAGGTCTTCACAAAGCTAATTCTCAAAAACAGATTCCTAACTAGAATTGCTTATTTTTATTCACATTTTATTTAAAATAATAAAATAAAACCTTTAATAATAAAACCTAAATACATTTTGTTCATTAAAATAAGTTTAACATTTACTAAACCTTATTTCTTTTTCTGTAGTAAATAAATGTAGAAACAAATAATACATGTATAGCTTGTATATATGAATTATCACAAAGTAAGCATATTCATGCAACCAACACAAATAAAGAAATAGAATATTTCCTGTAGCCCAGAAACCTCTCTCTGGGTCCTTTTCTAGTCACTACCCTTACCTTCTCCCCAAAGGCAACCATGATCTTGATTTCTGTCACCACATACTGGTTTTTGCCTGTTTTTGAATTTTATGTATAAATATATTCTTTTGCATCTGATGAAATTTGTTAAATTTATCAATGTTGTTTCACATAACTTGTTTCCTTGAAATGATATGTGGTCCTCCTTTGTTTGAATATGCCACCATTCATTTATCTGCTCCAACGTTAATGAACTGTTCGGTTGCTTCTAATTTTGGACTACAGGTTGATTATTCTTTAGACAAAATGCTTGGGAACAGAAGTGTTTTGGATTTTGAATTTTTCAGATTTTGGAATATTTGCATATATATAAAATGTGATATCTTGTGGATGGGACCCAGGTCTAAACATGAAATTCATTTATGTTTCATGTATATCTTATATGCATAGGCTGAAAGTAATTTTATATAATATTTTTAATTTTGTGCATGAAACCAAGTTTTGACTGTGACTCATCACATACGGTCATATCTGGAATTTTCCACTTGTGGCTCAAAAAGTTTGGGATGTTGGAACATTTTTAATTTTAAATTTTGAGATCAGGGATGCTCAATCTATATTACAAACAATACTTCCATTAACATTATTGTTCATGTTTTTGGATGTATATATATATCATACCTCTTAGATGAGTCCTGGAAGTGGAATAAAATAATGAAATAATTAATAATAAAATATAGGTTTGATAGACACTATCAGCTTTCCAAAGTGGTTATGCCACTTTACACTCCCAACAGCAGTGTATACCTCACTCCACATTCAGACCAAAGCTTCTGTATTCATTTGTTTTCGTGCTGCTAATAAAGACATACCCGAAACTGGGTGATTTATAAAGGAAAAGAGGTTTAATGGACTCACAGACTCACAGTTCCATGTGGCTGGGGAGGCCTCACAATCATAGCAGAAGGCAAGGAGGAGCAAGTCACATCTTATGTGGTGGCAGGGAAGACAGCGTTTGTGCAGGGGAAGTCCTCTTTATAAAACCATCATATCTCGTGAGACTTAGTCACTATCATGAGAACAGCATGAGAAAGACCTGTCTTTATGATTCAGTTACCTCCCACTGGGTCTCTCTCATGACACGTGGGAATTGCAGGAGCTACAATTCAAGATGAGATTTGGGTGGGGACACAGCCAAACCATATCGTTCTGCCCCGGCCCCTCCCAAATCTCATGTTCTCACATTTCAAAACCAATCATACCTTCCTAACAGTCCCCCAAAGTCTTAACTCATTTCAGAATTAACTCAAAAGTCCACAGTCCAAAATTTCATCTGAGACATGGCAAATCCCTTCTGCCTATGAGCCTGTAAAATTGAAAGCAAGTTAGTTACTTCCTAGATACCATCAGGGTACAAGCATTGGGTAAATACAGTTATTCCAAATGAGAGAAATTGGCTAAAATGAAGGGACTACAGGCCTCATGTAAGTCCAAATTCCAGTGGGGCAGTCAAATCTTAAAGCTCTAGACTGATCTCCTTTGACTCCATATCCCACATCCAAGTTGCACTGATGCAAAAGGTAGGCTACCATGGCCTTGGGCAGCTCCACCCATGTGGATTTGAAGGGTATAGCCCCCCTCCTGGCTGCCTTTGCAGGCTGTCATTGAGTGTCTGTGGCTCTTCCAGGTGCATTTCCAGATTCTGAAATCTGAAAAAGTCCAAAATCCAAAACACTTCTCTTCCCAAGCATTTAGTATACAGAATACTCAACCTATAGTCCAAAATTGGAAGCAGCCCAATAGTGCAAGCTGTTGGTAGATCTATCATTCTGGGGTCTAGAGGACAGTGGCTCTCTTATCACAGGTCTACCAGACGTTGCCCCAGTAGGGACTCTGTGTAAGGGCTCTGATCCCACATTTCCCTTCTGCACTCTTCTAGAAGAGGTTCTCCATGAGGGTCCTGCCCATGCAGCAAACTTCTGCCTGGGCATCCAGGCATTTCCATACATACTCTGAAATCTACACAGAGATCCCCAAACCTCAATTCTTGACTTCTGTGCACTTGCAGGCCCAACACCATGTGGAAGCTGCCAAGGCTTGCACCCTAAGAAGCCACCACCTGAATTGTTGCTTGGCCCACTTTAGCCATGGCTGGAGCAGCTGGCATACAGGGCACCAAGTTTCTAGGCTGCCAGAGCAGAGACACCCTGGGCCCAGCCCACAGAACCACCTTTTCCTTCTAGGCCTCTGGGCCTGTGATGGTAGGGGTTGCTGCAAAGGTCTCTGACATGCCCTGGAGACATTTTTCCCATTGTCTTGGTGATTAACATTTGGTTCCTTGTTACTTATGCAAATTTCTGCTGAGAAAATGAGTTTCTTCTCAGAAATTTCTCCTCAGAAAGTGAGTTTTTCTCTTCTATTGCATTGTCAGGCTGCCAATTTTCTGAACTTTTATGCTGTTTCCCCTTTAAAACTGAATGCTTTTAGCAGCACCCAAGTCATGTCTTGAATGCTTTGCTGCTTAGAAATTTCTTCTGCAGATATCCTAAATTATCTTTCTCAAGTTCAAAGTTTCACAAGTCTCTAGGGCAGGGGCAAAATGCCAGCAGTTTCTTTGCTAAAACATAGCAAGAGCCGCCTTTACTCCAGTTCCCAACAAGTTCCTTATCTCCATCTGAGATCACTTCAGCCTGGACTTCGTTGTCCACATGATTAGCAGCATTTTGGTCAAAGCCATTCAACAAGTCAGCCTGGACTTCACTGACCACATGATTATCAGCATTTTGGTCAAAGCCATTCAACAAGTCTCTAGGAAGTTCCAAACATTCCCACATGAGCCCTCCAAACTGTTCCAACCTCTGCCTCTTACCCAGTTCCAAAGTTGCTTCCATATTTTCAGGTATTTTTACAGAAGTGCCCCACTCTACTGGTACCAATTTACTGTATTAGTCTATTTTCATGCTCCTAATAAATACACACCCAAGACTGGGTGATTTATAAAGAAAAAGAGGTTTAATGGACTCACAGTTCCATGTGGCTGGGGAGGCCACACAATCATGGTGAAAAGCAAGGAGGAGCAACTCACATTTTACATGGTAGCAGGGAAGAGAGAGCTTGTGCAAGGAAACTCCTCTTTACAAAACCATCAGATCACATGAGACTTACTATCATGAGAACAGCACGGGAAAGACTTGCCCCCATGATTCAATTACCTCCTACTGGGTCCCTCCCATGACATCTGAGAATTGTGGGAGCTACAATACAAGATGAGATTTGGGTACGGACACAGCCAAGCCATATCAGCTTTACATTACCATACTTTTTAAAAAATTTATTTTTAATTGACACATAATACTTATACATATTTGTGTGGTACAAAGTGTTATTTCAATACATGTGTACAATCTGTAATGACTAAATCAGGGTAATTATCACATCCATCACCTCAAACATTGAGCATTTCTTCGTGTTGGGAACATTCAAAATCCTCTCTTCTAGCTATTTGAAAATAGACAATAAATTATTGTTAATCATAACCACCCCACAGTGCTATAGAATGCCAGAACTTACTCCTCACATCTAGCTATGATTTTGTATCTGTTAAGCAAGCCCTTTCAATCCCCCTTCCTGCCACTCTTCCAAGCCTCTAGTAACCACCATTCTATTATACTTGTATGAGCTCAAATTTTATAGCATCAACATGTGAGTGAGAACATGTAGTACTTATCTTCCTGTGCCTGACTTATTTCACTCAACGTAATATCCCATGTTGTTGTAAATGATAGGTTTTCGTTATTTTTGTAGTAGAATATTATTTCATTCTGTATATATACCACATTTTCTTTGTTCATTCATCTGCTAATGAACACTTGGGTTGATTCCATATCTTGGCTATTGTGAATAGGGCTGCAGTAAACATAAGGGTACAGATATCTCTGATATACTGATTTCCTTTCCTTCGGATAAATATCCAGAAGTAGTATTGTTAGATTATATAATAGTTATAATTTTAGTTTTTTGAGAACTTTTCATACAGTTTTTCATAATGGCTATACTAATTTACGTTACTGTCAACATTGTATAAGAGTGTCTTTTTCTCTGCATCATTACCAGAATTTGTTATTTTTATATTTTTGGTAATAGCTATTCTGAAGTGAGATGCTATCTCATTGTGGTTTTGATTTGTATTTCTCTGATGATTAGTGATGTCGAGCATTTTTCCTTATACATGTTAACCATTTGTATGTCTTCTTTTGAGAACTGTCTGTTCAGCTAATTTGTCAATTTTTAATCCAATTATTATTATTATTATTTTTATTGTTGCATTGTTCGAGTTCCTTGTATATACTGGCTATTAATCCCTTGTCAGATGAATAGTTTGCAATTATTTCCTCTCCTTTTTTGTCTCTTCACTCGATTGTCTACTTTGCTGTGCAGAAGCTTTTTCACTTAATGTAATCTCATTTGTCTATTTTTGTTTCTGTTTCTTGTGTTTCTGGAGTCCTATCCATAAAATATTTGCCCAGATCAATATTTTGAAGCATTTTTCCTGTATTTTCTTCTACTGGTTTTTTAAGACTTTCATTCATTTGGTATTGATTTTTGTATATGGTGAGAGATAAAGATCTAGTTTTAGTTTTTCTGCACATTGATATCAAGTTTTCCCAGCACCATCCTTTCCCCAGTGTATGTTCATGGTGTCTTTGTCAAGATTCAGTTGATTGTAAATATGTGGACTTATTTCTGGGTTCTGCATTCTGTTTCATTGGTCTATATGTCTGTTTTTAATACCAGTAACATGCTGTTTTGGTTACTATATGGTTACTATAGCTTTGTAGTGTAATCTCAGGTAGTGTGATGCTCCCAGCTTTGTTCTTTTGTATCAGGATTGCTTTGGCTATTCAGGGTCGTTTTTGGTTCCATATGAAGCTATTATTTTTTTTCTATTTCTGTGAAGAATGTCATTGATATTTTGATTGGGATTACATTGAATCTTCAGATAGCTTTGGGTAGTATCATCATGTTCACAATATTAATTTTTCTCATCTATGAACATGGGATGTCTTTCCATTTTTTTCTTTTCTCTTCAATTTCTTCATTAATGTTTTATAGTTTTTGTTGTGAAGATCTTTCACCTCATTGCTTAATTCCTGGATATTTTAATTTTTTATAACTATGTAAATGAATCACTTTCATAATTTCTTTTTCAGTTAGCTTGTTACTAGTGTCTAGAAATGCTACTCATTTTTGTAAGTTTGTTTTGTATTCCATAACTTCATTGAATTCATTCATTAGCTCTGAAGTTTTCTTGGTAGAGTCGTTAGGTTTTTCTAAATGTAAGCTATGTCATTTGCAACAGAGATAATTTGACTTCTTTTCAAATTTTGAGCCCATTTATTTCTATTGCTTAGCCTAATTGCTCTGGCTAGGATTCCAGTATTATGTTGAATAAAAGTGGCAAAAGTGGGTATCCTTGTCTTGTATGTGTATAATATGTGTATTCCACAGCTGTTGCATGAAATGTTCTGTAAAATTCTTAAAGGAAAAGCTTTAAATTTGTCCCTGTTTGGTATGATGTTGGCTGTGGTTTTGTCATACATGACTTTTACTTTGTTCATATACATTCCTTTTATACCTATTTTTTTGAGAGTTGTTAGCATAAGGAGATGTGAAATTTTATCACATGCATTTTCTGCATCTATTGAGATGATCATGATTTTTGTCCTTCATTATATTGATATGAGGTATCACATTTATTGATTTGTATTTGTTGAACTATCCTTGCATCCTTTTGATAAATACCACTTTATCATGGTGTATAATCTTTTTGACATGCTGCTGGATTTATTTGCTAGTATTATTTTGAGTATTTTTGCATCTATATTCATCTGGGATATTGGTCTGCAGTTTCCCTTTTATAATGTGTCCTTGTGCTATTTTTATATTAATGTATCCTTGTGCTATTTTTATATCAATGTAATGCTGGCCTTGTAGAATGAATTTGGAAGAATTTTCTGCTCTTCCATTTTTTGGAATAGTTTGTGAAGAATTGGTATTTGTTTCTCTTTAAAACTTTTGTAGAATTCAGCAATTAATTTTTCCATTCCTGGGCTTTTCTTTGTTGGGAGACTTTTTATTACTGATTCAATCTCATTACTTGTTATTGATTTGTTCAAGGCTTTTATTTCTTCATAGTTCCATCTTGGTAGATTGTATGTATTCAGAAATTTATCCATTTTATCCAGATTTTCCAACTTGTTAGCACATGGTTGTTCATAATAGTGTTGAACTACTCTTGTATTTTTCTGGTATCAGTTGTAATATCTCCTTTTTCATTTCTAATTTTATTTATTTGGATTATTTCTCTTTTTTCCAGTTAGTTTAGCTAATGGTTTGCCAGTTTGGTTTATTATCTTAAAAAACTTTTTCATTTCATTGATATTTTGAATTTTTTTTAGTCTCTATTTCATTCAGCTCTGCTTTGATCTCTGTTATTCATTTCCTTCAACTAATTTTGGATTTGGTTTTTCTTGGTTTTCTATTTTCTTGAAGTGCAACATTATATCATTTATTTAAAATATTTCTTCCTTTTTGTTGTAGGCATTTATTGCTATAAACTTTCCACTTATGATTGCTTTTGCTGTATCCCATAGGTTTTCTTATGTTGTGTTTCTGTTTGCATTTGTTCTATAAATTTTAAAAAAGAATGCTTTTAAAAGGATCTTTATTGATTCATTGGTCATTCAGAGGCATGTTGTTTAATTTCCATGCATTTGTAAATTTCCAAAGTTGTTCTTGTTATTGATTTTTAGTTTTATTCCATTCTGGTCTGAAAATATATTTGACATGGTTTTGAGTTTTAAAAATTTGTTGATACTTGTTTTGTAGCCCAACATATGGTCTATCCTGGAGAAAGTTTCACATGCTGATTAAAAGAAGGTGTATTCTACAACTGTTGGATAAAATGTTCTGTAAATGTCATTTAGGCCCATTTGGTCTACAGTGCAATTAAAATCCGATTCTTTGTTGATTTTCTTTGTCGATCTGTCCAATGCTGAGGGCTGGGTGGTAAGGTTCCCAACCTCTCCTATTAGCTTTAATAATATTTTCTTTATATATCTGGGTGCTCTGGAGTTGTGTACATATATATTTACTATTGTTACATTTTCTTCTGAAATTGATCCCTTTCTAATTATATAACTACCTTTTTGTCCGTCCTTATAGTTTTTGACTTAAATTCTATTTTATCCTATGTAAGTAAAGCTACTCCTGCTCTAAAGTTTTGTTTTCCATTTGTGTGGAATATCTTTTATCCTTTTGCTTTTAGTCTTTACAGGTGAAGTGAGTTTTTTTTGGGTAGCATATAGTTAGGTCTTGATTGTTTATTTATTAAGCCAGTCTATATCTCTTAATTGGGGGATTTAAACTGTTTACGTTAACGGTTCTTAATGATAGGTACAGACTTAACTCCTGTCATTTTGTTGATTATTTCTGATTCTTTTGCGCATCATTTGTTTCTTTATTCCTCTCTTATTATTTATCTTTGTGGGTTTTTTGGTGGTAATATAATCTGATTTATTTCTTTCTCATTTGTATACCTGCTCTGTCAGTGAGTTTTATGTTTTACTGTATTATCATAATAGTAGTTCTTGTACTTTCACTTGCAGATGTAGGACTCTCTTTAGGCATTTCTTGCAGAACCAGCCTAGTGGTGATGATTTCCTTCAGTTTTTTCTTGTCTAGAAGAGACTTTATTTCTCTTTCATTTCTGAAGGATAGCTTTGCTGGGTATATTAGTCTTCACTGGCAGTTATTTTCTTTCGGCACTTTGAGTCTATAATCTCATTCCATCCTGGCCTGTAAGAGAGAAATCTGAGAAATCTGCTGTAAGTCTGATAGATATTTCGTTATTTTTGACTTAACACTTTTCACTTGCTGTTTCTAAAATTCTTTGTCTTTGCTTTTTGCCAGTTTCACTGTACTGTGTCTCAGAGAGAACATTTTTTAGGGTTGAATCAATTTGGGGATCTGGATGTCCACATCTCTTTACAGACTTATAACATTTTCAGCTATTATTTCATTAAATAGGTTTTCAATACTTTTTTCTATTCCTTCATCTGAAACTTCCAAATGCAAGAATGTGTTTTCTTAGTGGTGTTCCATAAGTCTTGCAGGCTTTCCTTATTCTTTTCTATTCTTTTGTTATTTTTTTGTCTGACTGAATTATTTCAAAAGACTTCTGTTTTCAAGTTCAGAAATTCTTTCTTTATCTTGATCTAGCTATTATTGAAGCTCTTGATTGTGTTTTTGTATTTTATTCATTAAATTCTTTAGTACCAATATTCTGTTTTTTTCATGATACCTATCTCTTTGTTGAATTTCTCATTTAGATCATGAATTGTTTTCCTGATTTATTTGTGTTATCCATCTGTGTTCTCTTGTATTCCACTGAGTTTTCTATCATTATTTTGAAATCCTTCTCAGGCATTAATAGGTTTACTTTTTTGAGGACTCTGTTACTGGAGAATAATTGTGGTTCCTTAGTGATGTCTTTTTTTTTTTTTTTTTAATGTTTCTGAACAGTAATGTCTTCTAGTTTTTAGAAAGCCCTTCTGACTTTTGTATGGAAATACTTTTTTTTCCTGTGGATTTTTCTCATAATGTCAGTTGGATAGGGTGCTTTGGCTTTGGTTCTTGTTGGGCACAATAGTGCAGTCTCCATATGACATCTATGTCAGCAGTGTTTGTGAGTGCCTAAGTGGCCTAGATTGAGTGTGTTTATGGAGACCGTGTCATGGCTTTGCTGGCAGTGGCAGAGGGTGTCTACCAGGTGGGCCTAGTCTTAGGCCCTGGAAAGGTGTATGACAGCTCTTCTGGTCAAAAGCGCAGTTACCATTAGCAATGGTCCCAAGTGGGCCAGTCTTTGGGACTTACAAGAGTGGGCACAGGGCATGGCAATTTTGTCTTTGGAGGGGGCAAGATTGCCAGCAAAGGTGGACCCCAGGTGAGCAGTTTCTCAAGCCCTTGAGTGGGGTACATGGCAGTTCCATTGCTGGAGTGAGTAAGGTTGCCACTGCAGTGAGCCTTTGTGTGATTGGAGGGTGCACAGGTGCATGGCATCTGTATCACTGAAATGGGAAGGATCACTGGTGAGAGCAGGCCCTTGGTGGGAAATGCTTGGCTCCCTGGTGAGATTTGAAGGTGCTTGGCAGCTTTGCTACTGGAGTAGATGGAGTTGCTGATGGAAGCAGGCCCAAGCAGACCTAGGTGAGCCAGTCCTTGGATTCTAGTGATGGCACCTCACTGTTCTACAGCTAGAGTAGTTGGGGTCACTTGTGGCAACAGGCCTCAGGTGGTTCAGTTCTCAGCATCATTGAGAGGGTTCATAGGCAGATGATGATTCAGCTGTTAAAGTAGAAGGGGTCACAGGTGGTGGCAGGCTGGGTGGGCTGGGAAGGACACATGTGGCTCTCTCTCTATTTTGGGTGACCTCCCTGCTGCACCGCACCACCTGTTCCCGAGCACGTAGGGTGCTGCCTGGGTTCAGGTGCCTGGTTCACAGATGCACCATTGGATCTAGCTCAGGCCATGGCCCTGCAGCCTTCTGGTGTGGGTATGGTGGGATGTGTGAAGTGCCCCAGAGATGTGGAGATGCAGGGGCAATTGGGCTCTTGTGGAGGTTGCACTCCGGCAGTGGTTCTTACTTCAAAATAGTACCATGTTGCAGTAGCCTGAATCCTGGGGAGTGTGGGGGAAATGCTGTGAGTTTTACTCCCTGGAGTAATGCAGTCACAAGGACTCTAGACAGCTCCCTACACTGTGTTGAGACTGTGAGTACTGTGGGACTCTCCTGTAACTAGGATTGCAGGAATTTGTGGTGGGAATGAGGACTCCTAGGGATCTCCACTTACCTTTTATCTGGGTTCCAAGCTGATCTTGGCTGGGTGCTTCACTTCCTTCTCTTTGTTTCCATCCTGAGTTATGCTTCTATCCTGAGTTTGTATACTTCAGGGTGTCTTAGTTACTTTCTTGCTGTATTCCAGTACTTTTTCCTAGACACTATTTGACATGTGGTTTTCTAGTTGTTTTGATCCTTCTTTGTGGAGGAGGCAAGTACTAGGTATCTCTACTCAACCATCTTGATGATATCTTCCTTACCAGAATCTTGTTTTATTTTACTTATTTTTTATTTTATTTTATTTTTTGAGAAAGGTTCTCACTCTATTGCCCTGGCTGGAGTGCAGTGGTGCAATCACCACTCACTGCAGCCTTGACCTCCTGGGCTCAAGTGATCCTCCAACCTCAGCCTCCCCTGAGTAGATGGAACTATATGCCACCATGCCCAGCTAATTTTTTTCTTTTTTTTTTTTTTTTTTGTAGAGACAGGGTTTCACCATGTTGCCTAGGCTGATATTGAACTCCTGGGCTCAAGTGATCAACTCATCTAGGTCTTCCAAAGTGCTGGGATTACACGTGTGAGCCATTACACCCGGCCCCATGTTATCTAATCTAGTACATATGTAGTGGGGTCTCACTGTGGTTATGATTTGCATTTTCCTAGCGATTAATTAATTTGAACACTTTACAAATGTTGGGTTTTTAAATATTTTCCCTTCTTGAAGTCTTCTGCACATTTTTCTCTTGGCTTGTCTGCCTTTTTCTTACTTATTGGTATCTTGGTCTGTTCTAGCTGCTTTAAAAAAATATCATAAACTGAGTAGGTTATAAGCCACAAAAATTTATTTCTTATTGTTCTAGAAGCTGGAAAGTCCTTGAACAACACACCAGCAATTTCATTGTCAGAAGAGGGCTTGCTTTCTGGCTCATAGATAGCACCTTCTCTCTGTTAGAAGGGGCGAAGATCTCCAGGGTCTCCTCTATAAGGACACTAATTATATTTATGAGGGCTTTACTCTCAGTATCTAATCACTTCCCAAAGGCCCTACTGTCTAAATCTTTACCTTTGGGATAAGGATTTCAGCATGAATTTTGGGAGTTCACAAACATTCAGACCATAACAATTGGTAAGAGTTCTTTATGCGTTCTAAATGAATTATTTGCCAGCTAAATACATTATAAGTGTGTTCTAGACAATGGCTTGCTTTTGTATAATCTTAATAATGTGTTTCAATTAAAATAAGCTCTTAATTTTATTGTAGTTCAATTTATCAATGTTTTTCTTTATGGTTAGTGTTTTTTTGCTCTCTATAAAAATATTTGCTGACTCTCAAAGTCTTGAAGATACTCTCCCATATTGTCTTTTAGTTGATTTATTGTTATGCCTTTTATATTACATTTAATTCATTTTCGCCATAAATCATGTGTTCATATGTATATGTATTTCAGGACTTCCTATTCTGTTTCTTTGGCCTGTTTGTTTTTCTATGTGTTAACACCATATTGATTTAATTTCCTTTTGTTCTAATTCTTTGAAACTGCTGTTAGTTGTAGTTTGGGTCTTCTCATTTCATCCCCTCTCTCTCTATTTCTCCATGGAGCATTCTGAGTTATTTTCTCAGATTTCTTTTTAGGTTATTAGTTTCCTCTATGACATATCTAATTTGCTGCTAAATCATTCACTGAATATTAAATTATTGTTTTGAAGTTCTTTTGAAGTCTTATTCTGTTCCTAAGATTGTGTTTGCTTTCTTATGTCTTTAAAAATGTTTACATTTTTTCAGATCATGAAAAATGATGTTTATATTTATTCAGATCATGGTTCATAAAAAACCAATATTACAAGGTTTATTTTTATAACATTACTGTTTATTGCT
This sequence comes from Pongo abelii, assembly GCF_028885655.2. Taxonomy (NCBI): domain Eukaryota; kingdom Metazoa; phylum Chordata; class Mammalia; order Primates; family Hominidae; genus Pongo; species Pongo abelii. The sequence goes on along the minus strand of NC_071988.2, from coordinate 186,454,314 downwards.
TGATGACTCTCACTTATAATTTTGATTTGAAGTGTTGATTATACATTCATCTTTAGTGAAGACTTTTTTTCCTGTGGTAATTTCTCATGACAAGACAACATTCTTCCAGGGAGGTTTAGAGTTTGCATCTGCTGGATATTTTATGCATCTCATTGGTCTAGAGCCCATTTTATGTTAGATCTTCTCTGTTTTTTGGACCACATATCAAAGCAAACCCCAAATCTGTGTGTTTCAGACCAAAAGTTTCTCACTGGTTTTGGTTGTACCCAGAAACCTCACAGGCATAGATTTTGTCATTCCTTAAAGACAGTAGAATGAAGGTAAGTAATATGTATTTCTGGTGATAATATGTGTGAAATATTCCAAAAAGAAAAAAATGCAGCACAAATGTAAAATGTTCTCATTATTTTTTATTTTAGGTAAAGCTTCTATTTGCATATGTTCAGTACAAAGAAACTTTACTTACTAGAATTTATTATTCTATTAAATAACAACAAATTAAAAATCTAATTTCAAAACTACAAGGGGAAATCTTTTTTTCCTTTCTATGGTGGACTGCCTACATATTATTGGTACTGAAAAAAAAAACTCGTTTTGCTTTTACTTTTCTATTGTTTGCATGTCGCCTCTAAAACTCATGTTGAAACTGAATCCCCAATTAGCAGTATTGAGAGGTGTTGCCTTTAAGAGGTTATGGGATCATAAGGGCTCTGCCCTCATGAATGGATTAATGGATTAATAAATAAATGAGTTATCATGGGAGAGAAACCTGTGGCTCTGTAAGAAGAAGAGGAGAGACCTGAGCTAGCACATCACCGCACTCAGTCCCCTCACCATGTAATGTCCTGCATGTAATGCCTCAGGACTTTGTGCAGAGTTTCCACCAGCAAGAAGGCTCTCACTGAATGTGACACTTCAAGCTTGGACTTCTCAGCCTCTGTAAGTATTAGAAATAAATTCCTTTTCTTTAGAAATTACCCAGTTTCAGGTATTCTGTTATCAGCAACAGAAAAGAGACTAAAACAGAAAATTGGTACTAAGAATGTGGCATTGCTGATAACAAATACCTGATAATGTGAAAGCAGCTTTGAAACTGGGTAGTGAGCAGAGGCTGGAAGAAATTGAAGCACTGGGTTAGAGAAAGCCTAGCTTCTGGTGAAGGCTTAGATGACAAGAAGAGTTGGGAAGGTTTGGAACTTCTTAAAGATTAGTTAAGTGGGATGACCAGAATGTTGATGGAAATATAGACAGTAAAGGCCATTCTAATGAGGTTTCAGATGGAACTGAGGCACAAGGTATTGGAAACTAGAGGAAAGGTCATTCTTCTTGTCAACTGGAAAAGAACTTGACTGAACTATGCCCATTCCTGAGGCCTTGTGGAAGGCCAGACATGAGTGTGATAAACTGGGATATCTGGAAGAAGACACTTCTAAGTAAAATATAGAAGGAGTTGCATGGTTACTTTTGGCCACTTACAGTGAGATGCAGAAGCAAAAGAATAATTTAAAGATAGAATTTATAATTCAAAGGGAAACAGAGTGGAAAGATTTGGAAAATTCTCAGTCTGGCCACTTAAAGATTGCAAAAGTGAAGAAGTATGTCCAGGAGAGAAAAACAAAGGTGTAGCCCAGTGATCATTTGCTAAAGAGATTAACACAGATAGAAGGAAGCCAGGTGCTGTTTTTCAAGACAGTGAAAGAAAGACCCTCAAGGCACTTCAGAGATCTTCAAGGATGCCCCTCCCATCACAAGCCCATAGACCTAGGAGGGCAGATTGATTTCAGGGGACAGGCCCAGGGTGCTCTCCATAGGCTCACTGCCCAGGATTTCCTTGGGACTCTATACCCCACACCCCAGTGCAGTGCCTCATGGCTGCTCTAGCCATGGCTCAAGCAGCCCTAAGTGTGGCTTATGTAGCAGCTCTGGAAGGTACAGGTCATAAACCTTGGCAATGTTCACATGCTACTAATTCTGCAGGCTTGCTGAAAGCAAGAACCTTCACCCAGATTTCAAAATACGTCACTGAAAGCCTGAAGGCCCAGACAAAGACTTGTCATAGGGATGGAGCCACTACAGAGAGCCCCCATTAGAGCAATGCCTAGCAGAAATGTGGGGCTGGAGCTGTTGCAGAGAGGCCCCATCAGGGCAAGACCTAGTGAATCCATGGAAGCAGGACTATGACTGAGACCCCAGAACTGTAGATCTACTAGTGGACAACATCAGCTTGGGAGAGCTGGGTGGACTGAGCCCAGTCAAGCCAGAGTGGCAGGGCTGCCCAGGGCCTTGGGGACTTAACTCCCACACCAGTGTGCAGAAAAGGTCAGACATGGAGTCAAAGATTATTCTGGAGTTTTAAAACCCAATGTCTACTCTCTTGAGTTTTGGAATTTCATAGGTCCTGTTACCATTTTTTGCCTATTTCTTTCCTTCAGAGCAGGAATCTGTATCCTATGCTTCTCTCACCCTTGTATCTTACAAGAAAATACTTGTTTTGATTTCACAGGCTTACAGATGACACTTTGGGCTTTGAACTTTTGAGTTAATGCTGAAACAAATTAAGACTTTGGGCTATGGGGATGGAATGAATGTATTTGTATGTGAGAAGAACACAAGTTTTCGGAGGCAAGGGTCAGAATGCTATGGAGTGAATGTCCCTTCCAAAACTCAAGTTGAAATTTAATCTCCAATGTGGCAGTATTGAGAGGTGTGACCTTTAAGAGGCTCTGCCCTCCTAAATAGATTAATCCATTTCTGAATTAATGGATTAATAGCTTAATGGATTAATGGGTTATCATGGGAGAGGAGCTGGTGACTTCATAAGAAGAGGAAGACAGCTAGCACATTAGCAAGCTTAGCCCATTCAGCATGTGATATCCTGCACCACCTTGAGACTTTGAAGGGTCTCCACCAGCAAGAAGGCTGTCATGATATGGGGCTCTTTCACTGTGGACTTTTCAGCCTCTACAATTGTAAATATCTTTTCTTTATTAATTACCCAATTCCAGGTATTCTGTTATAAGTAACAGAAAGCAGATGAGGATATACCCTATTTAAATTTTACATTACACTTTTATCCCCTCCGTCTGATTCCTTCTTATTAACAGAATGGAGATTCCACCAGGCCTTACAGCCTGATGTACAAGAAAATGCACAAACTTAAGCCAGTGCTTCAGTGACTGTGTGTAGAGCAGACTAGATAAACCACAGAGGTTTTCATCCTGCTGCCCCACCACAAGCTGCTCCAGGATCTAAGTCTCATTATGTATACTTAAAGGCAAATGTACAGTACTTCGTGACTCATAGACTGTCCTTCAGATTAGTGGTCAGAAACAGTCTAGGCTCAGCAAGGAAGCAGCTAATGAGAGAAAAAATCAAGGAGAACAGTGTTGGAGTTAATTCATCTTTGTTAAGACACTTCATTGCAGAAATATTGGCAGCACCAGTTGTGAGATTCTAGCTGAGGATGAAAGGAAGAAACTCCTATTTTCTTTCTCCTGGGGAAATAAGGGCTAAAAATGAACTGGACCAAAAAAAAAAAAAAAAAAAAAAAAAAAAAAGAAGCAGGCAGAACATTCTCATCTGACTGATCAGATTTCTTTATAAAGCTGCATATGTAAGATTTTCAACTTGCTCCTGAAAAGAATTGGAAACATGGAGTGATGTAAATTATAGGTGCAGGAAGAATAAAAATAAATCTAACGAAAAGCTCCTCTCCTCTTTCATGTTAGTAAAATATCTCTGCATTTCTTAGCTCCTAGATTAGTTTCTATTTCTATTATATTTCATAGACTTATTGGGTTGGACTGCAATGACCTCAACATTGACCCTTCGTCCATGCTAAAGTGTCAAGTGGGAATCTTATTTTTTTGTATTATTTGGGTTTAAATATTCCCTTAGTTGTAAGTTGTCTTAGAAATGGAATCAACCTTTTGAGAATTGAGAATACTTTTGCATTAAAATGCTAATTTTATTAAATTTATTAAAATCTCAAAATTTTAATGATAGATGATTAATGTTTAAAATGACAAAATAGAATTTGTACTAATTAGGTTTCTCCTAGCTCTAAGTGGGTTTCATGTGGAATTAGCTATGACTAATATTGGCTTATATATTCTATAAGAAGGACATATAGAATTGACTTATTTATTATAGGTATTAGTATATGTGCTAGTGAAATGTCACAGGACAACCATAAGAAGACTACATTCTAAAACATGTCCCCTTTTGCCTATTTCAAAACACTAGCTCCAGGTCAGCTGCAAAATGCTCTTTTTTTTTTTTTGGTTCACTGCAAGGTCCGCCTCCTGGGTTCACGCCATTCTCCTGCCTCAGCCTCCCAAGTAGCTGGAACTACAGGCGCCCACCACCATGCATGGCTAATTTTTTGTATTTTAAATAGAGATGGGGTTTCACTGTGTTAGCCAGGATGGTCTCGATCTCCTGACCTCGCGATCCGCTTGCCTCAGCCTCCCAAAGTGCTGGGATTACAGGCGTGAGCCACCACACTCGGCTGCAAATGCTCTTGCCATTGCTTTCTTTTCCTTATCAATCCTTATCAATAGGAAAAAAATTTAATCTTGCTGGAGATAGAGGTTATCTATTTAATGCATGAAAAAAACTAGATTAGGATATGTAGAAGCCACCCAGAACTCTCCAAACATTGCTAGTTGTTCTTAGTTTGACCAAATGTAAAGTTTGACCTAAAAGTATATAATCCTGCAGATGTAATAACAAATTCAAATATTTAAGATCAGATATACAGCTGTATGGGGACAAAAATATGTATATGTCTATGTGTATCTATATGTATATCTGTATCTATATTTTTCTATATCTGCATATTAACTTAGATTTATCAAGTAAAATTTGGTTGTTTGCCCAATAACAATGATACTAGAAGTATGACTAGAATTTGCCTACTTATGACTTAACTTTCTATTTTTCTTTAGCTCCAGCAAAAATAAATGTGTCCTTACCTTAATGCCGTCTATGAATAACATCTAACAACTAAGGATTTCTGAGCACCCACTTTATTTGGAGCTTTGCAAGCACTGTCTTTTTTAAATTCATGTAAATGTTTGAGGTCAGTTCTATTTTTATCATGTTTGTTTCACATAAGAGGAAACTGAGGCTTCGTAGTAGTAGAGCTAAGGTTTGAAACTGGGCTTTTCAAAACCCAGAAGAAACCAATACAAGCAGATAGCCAGTAGATAATTAATATAGCTGTGAATATAATGTATAGTGAATATTAATATAGCCATGTTGCCACACACAGTATATACATAAGACTGGTTCTCAAAGAAATGTACACAAATTATGAGTGTACTTGCTCATAATTTCTGCTGTAAGCAGATGTTCATATTCTACCTACAAATTTAGACACTGTGTTTTTTATTTTTTGTTTACAGCAAAGAAACATGTTTAGTTTGGTTAACTTTCTCAAGTTTCTTTATGTGTTTTATTAACATTAAATTACATACTATCAGCTAGATACAAGAGTTGTCTTCTGAGAGAGAAAACACTTAAATTGGCTAAAGCAGAAAGAGCAGTACAAAAGTATTGGTTTATGTAACTAAAAAGTCCAGAGATAGACTGAGGGATAGCTTGATTCCGACTCTAGTGATGTCATCAGGGCCTTATTTCTCTCTAAGCGGTGGTAACTGACTACCAGCAGTATCAGGTTTTCATACTCCAAGGACAAGTATAAACAAAGTAAAATAAAAGCCTTGGGGCAGATCCACCTGCATCCCAGAATTAATTCTATTGAATCTGTTTTTATCACATGGCTTAACCTAATTGTTGTGACCAGGGAAATGCAATACTTGTCCAAGTCTGGGTCATGTATCCTCTCCTGAATGAGGGTGAAGGGGAAGGGAATTTCCATTCAGTTATGTGGACTAATGATGGGCATTAGCAGATCTTCAAATACAATTCAGCAAATTATCATAAGAACTAGGAATGTATGCTCCATGGCAAAAATAATAAAGTTACATGACAATTCTTCAAGTACTTCTAACACTTTACAAGGGATACTGAATCCCTTCATAGGGAGATAGAGGTTTTAGGGCAGAACCAATGGAAAAAAAATGCATGTCAGATACTGAGTTTTATTGTAAAGCATCTAAAAATGCTGACTTTTTACTAAATACCGGAATATAACTTTTGTGAGGTAGCTATATAAACATGATGGTTGATAAAAATGCAATCATGAATAATTGTAATTGCTGACTACAAAAATAAATACTGGAACTTACAATATGGGAGGATAAGAAATTCTGCATTGAACTAAGGATCTGGTCTACACTGTAGTTCAGAATTTTCCCTCTGTCAGTTAATGTGGAGGGTCTTATTTTTTAATTTTTATATAAAACCCACAGCTAATACCATAAGACGGTCTTTCCAAGTGTTTACAGATATTGCACCTGATTCTGTCCTTGTCAGGGATTAAGGTTTTGCTTTATGTTTTGTTTTGACATTTTATGGCTGTTAACAATGAAAGAGATTTAAACTAAAGCCTGATCTGGCAAACTTTGAAAAGCAACTCATTCACTGCTGGGGAGAAAATGCTACCAGAGGTTAAGCAATGAAGGGGACACTCAACTTGGAGTTCACTGTACCTGTGTGAGCATGGGCCTGTCAGTACTGATGCTTTCTTCTGAGGCATAAGAGTGTAAGATTTTTCCTTATTTTTTTTTTTAAAAAGAAATGGATTATGTTTGTATTTTCATTGGGTATACATTTTACCACCCGTTGAAATGAATGAAAGACTTTTTCTCCATGGCTGTAGGGCTTTAGTTTTCTCAGTCTTTTTTTGGCTGATAATGGTTATATTCTTATGTACCAATAATAATATTAGACATAATAATATTATTAATATGTGTAGCTGACACTTACTGAATGTTCATTATGTGCCAGGGTTTTGGTTAAGCCCTTTTTAGGAATTTTCTTGCAGCCCAGACTCCTGAACGGAGACGCAAACCTGAATATCAAACTGCCTACTGAACATCTCCTTTTGGGTGCTTTGAACGCATATTACTTATATCTTTAGTTTCAAACTTTCTATTCTTCTGCGCTTTCTAGGTTAATAAACACACCATCCACTCAGCTCCCCAGTGTTGGGTCTGGGCATCACATTTGACATGTTATTCTTTCTCCCCATCCTGATTGATTAAACATCAAGCCCTAGTTTACAGAACTGACAACTCTAGCCTACAAATAGCTTGCACAGTGTTCCACCTTTCTTCATCTCTGTAGCTGTCACCTGATGCACACCTCACCTGTTTCATTGCAAGAAGCTCTTAATGGATCTTTAAAGATATGAATGATCTTATCATTTCCTTATGAAATGCTTATCTATAGAATAAACATCTACCTTTCTGTTCTGCCTCATCTGCTGCTACCCTGTCCCCATACTTTAGCTTTTCTGAACATTCAGATCTTAGTTTAAAAGACACTTCTTCAAGGAGAATTTCCTTGATTCCTTACACATGTTTTAATATCTCTACCACAGTCCACAGTTAGTTTTACTTTTCTTTTCAAGATTATGTGCATTCTGTCTTCCTCACCAGACATAGACTACAGGAAGGCAGGAATACATGAGTCACGTTCACCATAATATTTACATTGTCTAGCATAATGCAGCTCCTGCATAAACATGATTTAAATGAGTGAACGAACGTGCAAAACCTACACAGGTCCTCCTTTCCAAACCCTGGTTCCTTAAACTATGTCATTCTGCTTTGAGACACATTTTAATTCCGTTTTCGCTTCTTGAACATTCAGTCTTTGCCTCAGGGGCCCAATGGAAATACCTAATATATTCAATATGGACATTTACATTTTGTTTTCTATTTGGGAAATATATCCGTTTTTCTTAGTAACAAAATTTTCATGCTCTTTTTGAAATACTTAGTAAAAAGATCAGGGAGGAAAAGACGTTTTGGAGTGAAAGTGATTAAAGTACATTTTAAACAGTGCTGGATTATCCAAAGGCAAATTTAAAATGTGCTTCAGGCAAAAAATTTTGAATATTGACATTTCTCAAAAAGAATCAAAGTAATACTGATGGAAAAAAGTCAGAAATTCTTTAAACGTCCTAAAACTCATCTTGATATTTATTATTGATTTTACTTTTAATTATACAAGAGGCACAATAATATTAGGATCACAAAAAGCCTTAACAGAACCTACCTTAGAATACTAGTGTTAGAGTTGTATAATTTTCTACATTTTCTAAACCTGTGGTCTTTGATTTTTATAAGTAATAAGTAGCAAGGTCTGCTTGGCTCTCCAGCCCATATTTTTTCTGGCAGGTCATACTAGCTTTCTCTGAGTAAATGGGGTCATAACTTCTTCCCATCATATTCATCCTGGTAAGAAAATTCCAATGCTGACTATGCAGTGGGATTGCATATATTGCTCCAATCTGCTTAAATTGGCTACTGTGAAAAACTGAAGCAAAGCCCTAGCAGCTCAATAGAAAATCTATATGTTCCAGCAGGATGCCCACAGGGAAGCAGCAGATCTCTAATTTGGAACAATTCAGCACAGCATGGAGTGTGGCAGGGCTGCTTTGTAGAAATATACAAGAGTTTCAGTCATTGTAGTTGACAGAAGAACTAAGATTTATTGTAGAAACTAAGCATTTTCTTTAGAATCAGTCATTGCATGGATCTGAAGTCAGCAGTTAAATTTCTTCTATTCAGGGCCTGGTTATGTGTCCCCAACTGGCTAAATGATGTTATTTAAATACAGATCAGTACTTAGTATGCATAAAAGTATGGAGAAAATTTGAGTAAATAAAACAGTGTCCATGGTAAAACTGGTTTGATTCAATAAAACATTTAAAATAAATACAATTTTTCTAAAAAAGTTTGAAAGTAGTTACAAAGAACAGGGGAAATGCTATGGCTGTAATTTGTGGCAGATACTTCTTGGAGAAGTAGTCCTCCTTAACTTTTTGGAATGTTTTTGCCTCTGCTTCCTGAGGTAGGCCCTTGAGATGCCATGGGTCTGTGCCAGCTGCTCTCCTTACAAGAAAGCTGGTGCTGAACTAGGTCTGCTTCCAGTCTCCAGGAGAGCCAAATGTGCATATGTTTGTAGAAATTTCTGAGGAAATGTTGTATAGGAAAAGTGGTAAGAAAAGTTAATAAATCAGATGTGATTTAGTCAATGTAAATTGAATACTTAACAACCGGTGAACCACATTTACCTCAAAGGTAGCATAGTAACATTTTCCTTAGTTTTAATCTACTAGCAAATATCTTCTCTTTATTTCTTTTTTTTTAAAGCCTCCTTTATACAGTGTGAATCTAAGGCAGCCCTCTTCTTTCTAAGCCTTGCCCCATCCCCCAGGCTGATTTTTTACCCCTACACTGCTTTCCTGACACATTCTCTTCCCTTGAGATATTGCTTGCCTGACTAACTTTCCACACAACGTCTTTTTGCTTTTCATGTGAATTTCAATGAGTCACAGTGACTGTGCCTGTTATAACAGTTCAACATGCAGCTGGTTTCATAGTGATAAAGGCACCAATTTTCCACATATCATGGAACATAATGGTTAGAATGTGGTGTTAATAAGGCTGAGTGTGCTTATCTACTTATAGATCAATTAGCATTGCTTGGAGAACTTATCCATATTAAGGGTACTGTTAGGGATTATATCTCTGACCCCAGGGATCAAGCATGCTATTGCGCATAAGGTGAGGCAAAGACTGTCACTTTTCCCTTAATATCTATTCTCCGTTTCCTCCACAGTTAGAGGCTATGGACTCTGTGAATAAACATTAAGGAAAAAGTGTAAGACAGTGTCTTCCAGCGTCCCCTCCTGCAAAGTGCAGCTATGTGTCCAAAACTGTACTGTAGAGCTGAGAGTGATGAGCTGGTAGAACCTTGGGACCCTAAAGCCTCCAAGCAGGAGAACTCAACCCTGCGCTGCCCCTCTCCAGACTTCTCTGTGAGAAAGATTTTAACTCTTGTCTTATTTAAACCACTGTTATTCTGGGCCTTGGTTACTCAGCAGTAAAGCAATCCTAGCTGATGTATAACGCAAAGAGTGTGGATGTCCCAATGAACATTTAGAACATAGATCTTCAGAATACTAGTCAAAATGATAAAAAGAGTTGAGCATAGTACTTAATAAGTGAATATTCAGGATTATTTTTTGCATTAACAAAATTTAACAAATAATTTTCCAGTGTTGTTCTATGATATTAATTAAATGAGAACACATATAGTTCACCTGATTAAGTACCATATACATATCTAGTGCTCAATAATGATCATATTCTCCTTCTAAATAAAACACTATGTTTCCTTGATAAAGCATTTTCTATGTATTTTTTATTGTAAATATCATTATGAAGTGTTAAAATACAGGATTTCTGTGACCTGAAAAAATCCTATAAAAGCATTCATAAACTTGTTACTTCTTTCAAATAATGTTGTTTTAACACATGATTGTTTTGTTTCAAAGTAACAATCTTTTCCCATTATGGAACATGGTTACACTAGTGACCCTCAATGAACCATGCCTCCTAGTAGCAGTGGGTTTGGGTGGTGGTAGTCTCCTCCCACATTGACACTAGGCTTGGTCATGTGACCTGCTTTGACCAATAGGACCTCAGCAAACATGTGGCAAGCAGAAGCTTAATATGCGGTTATACATTGAAGTGTGCCCTTTTGGAATGCTGCTGCCACCATTTGAGAGGGCTTGGACTAGCTGTCCTAAGGATGAAAGAACACATGGAGAGGAGGAACCAGCTGTCTCAGGTGTCTCGGCTAAATTCAGCTGCTAGTTAACTTTCCAGATGAAGACAGTCATAAAAGTGATCTCCAGGTGAGATCAGCAAAAAGCCACCCAGAGTCATGAGAAATAATAAATCATTGTTGTTTTACACCAGTAAGTTTTGGGGTGATTTGTTATTCAGCCATAGATAGCAGACATTCACACACACAAGGTACTTTTAGGTGTACAAAGTATATATACATTTTTCATAGTAAGGAATAGAATACAAAGATAGCTAAGCTTTACTTTTCTCCTTATACTGTACATAACCATAGCAAAAATTTTACTTCATTTTTTATGTGTTTGACAGCTACAAATTAAATTTAGGCTATCAATTATTAAATGTGTGCATTGTACAAGCTTTAACCAGAGACTGACACTTTGGTTAGCTACAAATAATAATATTTTTAAAATTATAGAAAAATATATGATAATCAATGTTAAGTATTTTTACTTATTTATTTATTTTAATGGTTTTTTTTTTTAGAGACAGGGTTTTGACCTGTTGCCCAGGCTGGAGTGCAGTGTTATGGTCATGACTCACTACAGCCTGAAATTCCTGGGCTCAAGTGATACTCCTCCCTCAGCCTCCCAAGCAGCTGAGACTACAGGCATATGCCGCCACACCCAGCTAATTTTTAATACTTTTTATGGAGATGGGACCTCACTAGGTTGCCCAGGCTGTTCTTGAAATTCTGGGCTCAAGAGATCCTCCCACCTTGGCCTTCCAAAGTGGTAGGATTACAGGCATGAGTCACTGTGCCCAGCTCAGTATTTTTATTTAAATTGTAGGACTTCAAAGGCAGATAAAACTCAAGATGGAAGACAAGAATAAAAGAGAGAGAGAGAGAATGAGATTGTTGCTCTGACTATATTTTTAAGAGATAAATAACTGAGGAACCAATCATACAACATACCAGGCTATTTACCTGTTTTCCAAGAGTTCTTTCTATGTGTTTATCCCATTAGTGAAAGACAGTGGTTGGAGGCAACTAGATGTTTCCAGCAGATGGAATCAATTTGCAAACCAGACAGAATCACGTTCCCCATTTGCTGTTTTTATTATGGTAATCTGCTTTCTACACCAGTGTTTTCTAAATGTTGTGTCTTGAAATATCTTTTAGGGCATCTAAAACCAAAATATAAATATCAGATTTTTAAGCGGTATTAGTTCCATAATTTCCAAATACCCATGCTAGCTATGAACTAACTGTTATCATCTTCAGAACAAGAGAAATCTCTCCTAATTAACGTATTTACTCTTGATTCAGGCTAATGACTGTAACATTTTTATATAGGGAAGTGTATTTTTATTACAATTTTATTACTTGGTTAGTTTACTTTTCTCATGGGTATTCCAAGGATCTTTTTTACATACTGTGTTAGGTCTTTCTTGTGTTGCTCTAAAGGAATACCTGAGGCTGGGTAATTTATAAAGAACAGAAATTTAATTGGTGCATGGTTTTTCAGGCTGTACAAGTTGGCACCAACATCTGCTCAGTTTCTGGTGAAGGCCTCAGGAAGCTTACAATTATGGTGGAAGGTGAAGTGGGAGCAGAAATTTCACATAGTGAGATTGGGAGCAAGTAGAGGGAAGGTGCCACACACTTTTAAACAACCATATCTCACATGAACTCACTCATCACCGAGGGGATGGCTCTAAGCCATTCAAGAGGTATATGCCCCTGTGATCCAAACACCTTCCACCAGGGAATTCATAATATAATGTAATTCTGTACATTACATGTAATCAACATGTAATATAATTACATGTTGAAACATAATCTCTGCCTCCAACACTGGGGGTTACATTTCAGCATGAGATTTGAAGGAGACAAATATCTGAACCATATCATGTGCATAATATTATGGGTATATACTGAGCCCAAAAGCCAGAATACCTGAAGTCTAGACCCAGATGCAACATTACCTAGTCACATGACTTATAAGTAATTTAATTTTGCTTAATTTTCAAATTAAAACATAGGGTTAGTAGTATCTTCTCTGTTTTCCTCACAAGATTTCTGAAGAGGGAAGCAATGTTACGTATGTGAACAAATTATTCGATATTAATAGTATCTTACTATTTAGAGTAAACAATAAGATATTTTGAAGGGTAACTGAAAGGTTTATGCTTAAAATCTTCTCAATAGTTCTTTAACATTTGTACATTATAACTTTTTGACACTGTACATTGAAGGTAGTCTTGTGGATATAAACTAAGGTATCATTTTGGTCTCTCAATGTATTTGGAAGAAAATTATTGAGGTTCAAACAAAAACCTTGAATTACTTCTGGAAAAGAGGCAAGTTTCAGTGACACATTATTATAAAAAATCATGTGCCCAGTTTGGGACTTTTCTATCGTCACAAAAGAATTATTTGGTTTTTCACAAATGTTGGTTAAAAATGATGTGAACCTTTTTAAGGTGACACATGACCTACTTTGCCACATTCCAATTATATGCAATTTTCTTGATAATATATCTTGACATTTGCTAGATAAACTGTTTATCATTTCCTCTGAGTACTTTGTTAGTAGCAAACACTTTGAAAAAAATATTGAAATATTAGAAAAATATGTTGCAGACAATATTATTTGCATACTATCAATCTTATGCTTGACTTCAAAAATATTATTTGAATAATTTGCATGAAAATGAGATCTTTGTCTTTTGAGAGTTTATATTCTCCTGTTGCTATATATGTTATACTGGATTATTACTTCAAGTGAGGAATAAACAGCAGGAACAGATGAACTTTTAAAAATAAAGATCTCCTTTTTATGCAAATATGTCTAATAATTAACACAGAGAAATAGGAAAGTTATACACAATTTCTCTGACAGTATCCAATAGAGTTTTTCAAAAATAAAAAAAGGCTTTCATGTTTTGATTTGACATCTGAAGTCAGTGGAGTTTGCATATGTTACTTTGATCTTCAAAACCCTATGTGGTCTCGGTGCTAGTGACTTTCAATGATGCCTGTTAGTTTCCTGGTGGTTCTTTTTCTCAAAAGGGCTAAGGAGAACATAAACATAATTGTTTTCTCTCAAAGTGTAGTTTGCAAACATGTTTTGCGTTTGAAAATGATGCTGATAATAATTACAATATATGTATATAGCTGTACTTATATGTGTGTGTTTATGTATATATATAGATGTAGTGCTTTTAGTATTTTATAACGTACTTGATTAGCTATATAAATTAAAATGTATTTCTCTGACAAAAATGCAGTAGTTTTCAGCCTTTTCAAACATGGGAATAAATTCTCGTTATTAAATAATTGTAAGTCCCCTCTCCACATAATAAATGTTACATTTTTATTTATTCCAACTTCAGACAGTGCTTATCGTACAATCTTTTCTAATAGCTGTACTTTCCCTGCTCCTCTTTCTAAAATAGCCAGCTCAACATATCTTTGACTTGGTTGTTGAATAGTGCATCTCTGCTTGGGGCAGCTTGACTAGGACTGGTGGTAGCCATCTGCTACCATACCTTTTAATTTTTTATTTGTATATATTCATGGGATACAACTGCAATTTTGCTACATTGACATATTGCACTGTGGTGAAGTGAGAGCCTTCAGTGCTGGAGCAATGTGCATTGTACCCACCTAAGCAACCTCCCATCCTTCACCGCCTCCCACCACCTCACCCCTCTGGGTCTCCATTGTCTATCATTCCACACTCTGCTTCCATGTGTATTCATTATTTAGCTCCTGCTTAAAAGTGAGAACATATGGTGTTTGTCTTTCTGTGCCACACCCTTTTAAATAGCAGGAGGCCATACCTAAGGATACAAAACATGAGCTCAAATTAAGACTACTGGATCTAGTATTCTAATGAATGGAATGTTGCTATTTTCTAGATAGGAGGACTTATGACTGACTTGTTAAACAGTGATTTTGTGGCTTAAATATGCTATGGCTTGTGTGTATAGTGGTCACTATTTCAGAAGACAGCATCACTTGGATATATAAATGACATTTGAGATGAAGGCAAACATTTGTAAATAACCCCTACTCCATTTCCAGGACTTGCTTGGAGCCTTCCACTTTAATACACAATATCTCTTTCTTCTGGTCATCTCAGACTTAATCTAAAGTCTCCAAACTGGCCTGCTTCTCTTCTGCTTTAACCCAGAGTTTTTGATGTTTGAGATATATGTGTATGTATATATATATATTCAATATGACTTAGGCTTATTCATGATTAGATGCAGGAGATCAAGGAGATAAACTCACTATTTATAAAAATGACAATTACACCCTGAACTTTAAGTTTAATTTTCTATAAAGATTCTACCTTTCTCGGAAACAGAAGCAACCAGCCAGAACAATCCTGAAGATATTATGCTGCTCAATTATATAGGACTAAAAACAAGTTTCTAAAAATGACCTGTTCTTATTTAACCAGTCAGTTTTAGTTGTTCCTGTCATGTTTTTTTTTATGATAATGAAGTATGCAAAAGCAAGTTGATTTTCAATCGTCTCTTTTGTCTCTAATTCTCACAGTCGAGCCATTCACTTTTTAATTTGTAAATTTTGACCTAAATACAGGAATATAGAAAGACACAACACACATATTTTTGTGATATTCTAGTGGGTCTGCATAATCATAGCACAGTTGGATGTTATCCTAAGAATGTAGGTGCAGCCTTCCATGACCAGTGAAAACTGTAAATGGTACAGACTGTGCTTTCAGACTGGCCCTGTCAGTCTGATCCAAGGAATATTTTATTTTATTTTTCTATTCTAGGGCATTACTTAAATGCATTATAAATTACTTTAGAGTAAGAAATGCATTGTTTTTAGATTGAACCAGTTTTTATTGTGAATTACTCAAAAAAATATTAAGAAGAAAAGAGTATATTAGTGAGGGGGCTAGATTTGCTAACTTTTTGGGAATGACCCTTCCTTCTAATCTTGCTTCTTTCTAATAATTTCCTCCTTTGTTCTTTATGGATGTGCCAGTTCTCCTTCCCTCTCAGGTTCTACTCTTTTCATAGTTTGGGCAAACTGTGTTTGCCTAAACTTTTTTACTACTGGCACAACTTTAGATAATCATCGTAACTTTACTAACCTAACACCTTCTGTGATCTGACTCCTAAAATGAAGGAATTTTAATTAGTGTGTCTTTTGGTGCTATAGAATTGGCTACAGCAAGTAGAAAAAGCATTTCTTTTTCTAAAAACCTTTATTAAATGAGCTACCTGACTGACCACTGGATGTTAAAAAAGTCCTGAAATGTGAGACACCCAATTTGAGAGTAGTAATCATGAAAAGGTGAAGAAAAAAAAGGCTGCCTGTGTCAAGTACAAAAATAAGATGATAAAAATATTTCTTCTAAGTTTTTACTATTTTATTGACACTATCTTTCCCTAATGGAAAATTTCTACTGGATTTGAAAGAATAGTGAAGACTGAAGGGAATGTGTGATTATAGAATTAATCTCAGTTGAAAATCTGCAAAAAGTTTCCAGAAGGAAGTACCTGTTACCTCCTTACAAAACATTCTCATTATGTGCCAGGCCATAATCTGGTCACTTAACCCCATCTATGCCATCATCCTCTAAAGGGCTAACCCATAGCTAAATAGGTTCAAAATACACAGAAAAGATACTTGCTTCTTTCCATCTTTCACTCCTAGATAACTTTCCCTTTCCAATATAGTAGCTCAGTCAGCAAAGTGTTCTACAGTGGTGTGATGGTTAATTGTATGTGTCCGCTTGGCTGGGCCATGAGGTGCCCAGATATTTGGTCAAACATTATTCTGTGTGTTTCTATAAGGATGTTTTTGGATGAGGTTAAAACATATAAATTGGTGGACTTTTAGTAAAGCAGACTGTTCTCCATAATGTAGGTGGGCCTCATCCAATCCACTGAAGGCTGAATAAAGCAAAAAACCCAGCCTCCCTCAAGCAAGAGAGGTTTCTCCAGCAGACTGTCTTGGAATTTTATCTGCGACATTGCCTACAGATCTACAGATGGCTTTGTACTAAGACTGGAACATTGGCTCTCCAGGGTCTCCAGCCTGCTAGCCCACCTTGCAGATTTTGGACTAGCCAACTTCCATAGTCACATGAGCCAATTCCTGTAATAAATCTCTTTCTGTATATACACATACTGTTGGTTCTGTTTCTCTGAACCACAACTAATACAAGAGGGCTTTATTGAAATCTCAACCATTAGATTGCTCTATTACCAACTAGCAATCATTTATATTTTGTCTTAATACATTTAATTTCTGTTGAACATCTTTCATTACTCTTTCTAAAAATATTGGTACATGGAGTAAAATATTTACATTCTTCACTCAGATGTTCAGTTTTTTTTTTTTTTTATTATGAAGTTCCTCTTGTTAATGAGCCACCACTCCACTAATGGAGTTGGGCTAGAGGTAGAAGAGCTAAAACTTGCCAATTAAATTTACCTCAAATGCTTCAACTTTAGAATAGCTTCTTTAAGGTCTTCTCCATTTGTTTTGGGTAATAATAAAATTCAAGCTTTAACAACCAGTCCTTTTTCTCTCTAAATTTTTTTACCTTTTCTCCTCTTACAAGAGACAATATTTAGATGTAGGAGAAATCTTATGGTAATGGATTAAAGGAAATTAGAAAAGCTAGTTTGTGTGCCAGTCTTTGTGCACTTTTCATGGGCTTCTGTGAAATGTCCTAGTCCATCCTGGTCACTAGGCATGCTGATAGAATCTGCTGTAGATGTACATCACTAATAAAAATCATGACCTGTACTTTCTGAATTGGCAAAAGCTCTTGGGAAATTTGGTTCTGGCTGGCACTAAAGATCCGTCTGGTCCTGACTATAACCTTCATTGAGTCCTGGACTTGGAGGTTCACCCACTGGCTTTTGAGTCCTGGACTTGGAAGTTCACCCACTGGTTTTTGGTACAGGAACATCTTACCTGATTACTGCTACTCTCACCGGTTAACAAGCTTGCTTGCTAAATATCTCTGCTTTCCTCTAGAGTTTCACCTAGAGCACATGGAATTCTGGATACTTTTTGTGAATCTAGTAAGATTTGGAATGCTACCTCCAGCCCAGCCTATGCCTAAATATGCCATAACATTCCTTTTACATTAGCGCCTCTGTTGGTGTGGAGAACCATTTAAAGAGGTGGCTTTTATGAGATGGGAGCAGGGTGTAGGAGCCCTCTGAATCAGACGTTCACTGAGGTGTCTAACTTCTCAACATAAGCCAGGAGTGAGGGGATGCTAAAGATCTTCCTTTTAGTCTTACCTCCAAATACGTCTCTCTTTCAGATTTTCCACCTACTCTTGAGAACTTTTCTAGGTTATTTTACTTTCTTCTTTACCTACACTACATGCTGGGACCTATGTAAACTCCACTCAAACTTTTTGTAGGTAATAACCTTCATGGTGTCAGAAATGGTTACAGGGGAAAGAACTGGATTATAATAGAAGAAAATACATGGGTTTGATATTTTTAAAGCATGATTCCTGCTGGCCGTTATGATTTTTTTGGTATATTTACATCTTGAGCATTTCTACTAAAAGGAACCAACTTTTTTCATCTTTGGGTTTTACTGAGAGTTGAAACTCAGTAAATAAGTAAAACAAGATTCTATAGATTCTACTATCTGAGATGTAAAGGTTTGGGGTGCTCTAAAAAGTGGTTGTAAATCTCTACAAAACACAGAACTGTATAAACCTTTTTTTTAAGGAGTGTGGCTCCTTACTGCAATATTACTTTCAAAATAATTACACAATCCAAGTTATTTGGGGGCAGTGTCATGGTCAATTGCAATAATCAAATCATGCCAATGGCTCTTTGAGCTGAATATAGTACATTCTTTAATTTCTATCACTATGTCATTTGCTTGCACATAATGATGCATATTATTTTTAAAAATCTTAGAAAATGAAATAAATCCTGCCATGACCATCTTAGAATTTTTTACAACATGGACTAAATAGGGTTTATGATGAGAATGGGATTTTCCCTGAGGAATACTCAGACCTCAGCTGAAGGGACTGCTGGGGAAAATAAAGAGCCTTGATTTAATAGCTAGCATTACATGGATCAAAGGCTTCTTACTTGGTGCATTAGGTGCTGCATTAGTATAGAGTGGGCCACATCTGAAGCGAGGTGGGTGACTGAATTAAGATTGGGGGAAATTAGAGAAAAGTAATCATAGAGTATTTGATTCTGTGTCTTAGGTAGAGGGTTATTGACAGCTAGACATGATGTAAAGTCCTGATCAATTACATTGGGTCAGACAGGGCTATAATCCCAGTGGGTGACTAAGAAATTTACTGGTAGTTTTTACTACAGCTGAGATAATGTGCTAAGGGTTAAAGAAAAGCTGTGGCTTGAGGGAAGCCATTGGAAGGTTTTGAGCAGTAGTGAGACAGTCTGAATAATATTACTAAAATGTCATCCTTTTAGGGGAAGAAGTTATTAAAACAGGGAAGATCGTTTGCCCCATTTCTCTACTGTAAAGTTACTGTTTTCCATCTTTCTATGCATAAGTCTTTGTAAGTGGGTCACAAAGTCCAGCTCACATTCACGGGAAGGGAGAGTGTTTATCTATCTATCTATCTGTCTATCTATCTATCTGTCTGTCTGTCTGTCTATCTATCTATCTATCTATCTATCTATCTATCTCATTTGGAATTATTTGGGCACTGTTTTAAAAATTTTATTGTTATTGTATTTTAGAAACGAGATTTCACTATGTTGTTCAGGCTAGAGTACAGTGGCTGTTCCATAGGCATAATTCCATTACTGATGAGCACAGGAGTTTGGAGGGCACTGTTTTAAAATGCTTTATGCATGTTATATATTTAAAAAACTTATTACAACTCTATGGACTATGTGTGTTGCTATCCTTACCTTAAATTTACAGATTAAAAAAATTAAGGCATAGAAAGGTCATGTATCTTTCTTAAGGTTGCACAGCTAGATTTGATACAAAGCATCTGGCTACATAAGGTATTTTATTAACCGCAACTACTGCTACTGTTCCCTGCAGAGCATGGTTAATGAAAACAACCTGGAAAACCAGTTGATAAGGAAAGAGTGTAGACTTATGGTTTCTGTCTTAGTCCATTCAGCCTGCTATAACAGAATGACATGAACTGTGTGTCATGTAAAGAGGAGAAATCTAGTTCTCAGTTCTGGAGCCTGGAAAATTCAAGATCTAGGCAGCAGCAGATTCTGTGAGAACCCAAGGAGAACCTAATTTCTGTCAGTGAGAACCCAAGTCCTCACTGTGTCTTCACACAGTGGGAAGGGAGAACTCTGGTCTCTTCAGCCCCTCATAAGGGCACTAATCCCACCCATGAGGCCTCATCCTCATGACCTAATAATCATCTCTCAAGGGCCCTACCTCCCAATACCATTACATTGGTTATTAGGTTTCAACACATAAATTTTGGTGGGCCACAAATATTCAGTCCACAGCAGTTTTTCATCCAATACCGTTATGTCAATCAACAGATTAATGGATGAAAAACGATGTGGCATATATACTCAATGGACTACTAGTTAGCCACAAAAGAAGAAAACTTTGTTATCTGCAATAACATGGATAAACCTGGAGGACATTATGTTGAGTGACATAAACCTGACACAGAAAGACAAATATTCCATGATCTCATTCATATAGAATCTTAAAATGTTGATCTCACAGAAGTAGGGAGTAGAATGGTAGTTACCAGAGGCTGGAGTGGTTAAGGAGGAAGGGAGTTTGGAGAGATTGTGGTCAAAAGATAGATATTTACAGTTAGGAGGAATAGGTTCAAGAGAAGTATGTACAGTATGGTGACTACAGTTAGTGACAATATATTGTATCTTTCGAAATGCCAAGAGTGCATGTTAAGTATTCTTACTATAAAAATGATAACTATATGAGGTAATGCATATGTTAATTGGCTGGATTTAGCTATTCTACAGGGTGTATGTACATCAAAACATAATGTACATAATAAATACATAAACTTTATGTCATTTACAAAATAAATTTGAAAAAATAAAAAATAATCCTATTTCTTGATGTTTCTTGAAATTTTTGAATGTCTGAACACTATTTCTGCATGATAATCATATATTTACTGAAGTTTAAAAAAGGAAAATCCTTAATGTAAATTGGATCACTAACAACCTCAAAGAATTAGAAGAAAATAAAGAAGAGATATTGCAGTTTGTAGTTTCTTCTTAAAGTGATGAAAATATTCTAAAATTGAGATGACAGTGGTTGTGCAACTCTGTAAATACCATTGAATCGTATCCTTTAAATGAGTGAATTATGTGGTATGTGAATTACACTTCGGTAAAGCTGTTAAAAATATTACTTCTGTCATAATAATGACCAGTGTGTAAACATTTTTGCCTTGGAGTCACATTCTCTAAAGAAGAATGTGTATACTTTCTAGATTGTACCTTCTTCTTTGCCGTTTGACATCAGTATGCAGTTTTGGCTGTGAGAACCTGAATGGTGGTAATGGCTACTAGATACAGGGCTGCAACATACCAGGCCCTGTGCTGACCATTTTATAGACATTATTTTATTTAATTCACTAAGATATGTTGGCGTTAGTGTCTCCATTTTATGGAAGAGAAGACTGAAGCTGAGGATAGGTAATATTTTGGGCTGAATGTTTTTGCCCCTTCAAAATTCATATGTTGAAGTCTGATCCCTAGTGTGATAGTATTTGGAGATGGGGCCTTTGGGAGGCAATTACGGCATGAGGGTGGAGCTCTCATGAAAGCAATTAGTCCTCTTATAAAAGAGTCCCCAGCGAATGCTCTCACTCTCTTTTCACATACAGGAATACAAAGAGAAGTCAACCACTTACAAACCAGGAAGAGGGCCTCACCAGAAATTGACTTTGCTGGCACCCTGATCTTAGACTTCCCAGCCTCCAGAACTGTAAAAAATAAATTCTTTTGTTTAAGCTACTCAATCTATGGTATTCTGTTACAGCAGTCTGGACTAAGACAACTAAGTAATTTGACTTCATTCACACAGGTAGTTAAGTAGTAGAACTAGGAAGTGAACCAGATCTGCCTGATGTCAAATACTATAAATTCTTGTCTTCTAATGTGGTCCCCTCTTGCTGAGATATTCCCTTGCATTGAGATGGGTAACAGATTTAAATGATTGAAAAGTTTCCCTTGAAGGTGCTTTTTCTTCGGGTAGTCTTCTCCTCCTCTTTCTCCTACCCCTTGTACTATCCCTCTTCCTCTTTTCCCTCCTCCTCCTCAGCTCCCTCCTCCTTCTCCTTGTCTTCCTCATTCCCCTCCTTTTTTTTCCCTGTCCTCTTCATCCCCCTCCTCCTATTCTACTTCTTCCTCATTGTACACCTCCTCCTCCTCCTCTTTCTCCTTTCCCTCTTCCACTCTTACTCCTCACCTTTTCCTCCTAGTATTCCTTTTCATCCTTCTTCTCTTCATCTTCCTTTATTTTTTGCTAAAAACAGAAAGATAACAGAGAACATTGGAAATAATAGAAACAATATGTAATTCAGGAATAATGGCAGTTTAATTAAATTCTGGCTCCTTTCTGCAGGTTTCATAGATGAAAAATATATGGTCTTGGACTTTATTGTGCTATAAAATCTTGATTTTAATTCCTAAGAATAGACTTCCTTTTTAAGGTTACCATCTGCCTGAAACTGGTTGAGAGTAGCCATAGATTATTGTACTTGTATATTCTGGAATAGGAGCTGGAGCAGGGAAGTCATTGTTACCTTGTTCATGGGTGGGGCAGACTGTCTATTTTATTTCCCCTAGAAATATTGTTCTCCTTAGTATCTATAAAGGCACTGTGGCATTTCTTTGTCACTTGAGGCTTTCTGAATTAATAAAATAACACACCAAATATTCATTAAGTGCCTCCTATATACATAGCCCTATTGCACAGTATTGGGGCCAAGGGGTAATAGAGGATCTGTATCAACCCAAAGTTTCATCACCTCTCCACTACCATAAGTCCCCCAAAGAAACAAGTAAACTAAGAAAAAACTGTTGCTTTGAAAATGAAGTTTTAAGACAAATCTCCTAGACTACCCTTGCCTTCTCCTTCAACAACAGGTGCTGCTAATCCTATCTATAGATAAATTTTGGAACTACTATTGCTGTGGTGGGGATTTTGGGAGAACTCAAGCTTTATAAAGTCTGGTCTTTTCCCTCAATGAGATTATAATCTAATTGGAGGGTAAATTTATAAACTTGTGAAATGGTAAATAGCAATATTCACTGAGAAAAAAGCAGAAGAGGTGTCAGAAAGACAATATGAGTTTTGAAAGCATTCACAAGAGGAGCAGAGGTCAACAACCAGCCCCTGCTGTTCAAGGCCTAGATTTCAACCCTGGTTTCACCACTTGCTATATATGTGACCCCAGGCTTTAGCTTTCTCATTCTTCTTAGGATATTGCGAGGACTAAATACATTAATACACCTAAAATGTGTAGAGCACTTCCTCGCAAATCAGAACAATGTGTTAACTGCCATTATTGTTTCTAGAAGGAGGGGCAAGCTCATATTTGGGTGCTCAGGGGAGCTGCCTGCAAAAGGAAATCATCTGCACTGCATTTGTACAAAAGGTTAGAATTTTGATGAGAAGAACATCTTGAATCAAGAGATTCAAACACTGAGTATAGAAAAAGTACATGGTGTTTGTTATTGTAATGCTGCAATGAATTTTTTTCTCTTTTGTGTCTCTTTTTACCACGGTTCCAGGTAAAAACTATTAACAACTACTATTAATTTATAATAATGGGAGAGAATTAGAGACTCATTGCAGCCAAGTGTTTTTTCATGGTGATTTTAAAATAATGATGAGATTAAATTTAACAGCGAACACAGAGCACTTACAATGGGCCAGATGTTGCTTTTTTGGGCTTTATGTAAATGGATGATCTCACTTTATCTCAACAGTCTTAAAGGATGGTTTTATTTATTTTTTAATAGATAGTTCATTGAGAGGCACAAGGAGCTTAAGGAACTTATCTATGACTACTCAGCTAGAAAGTGGTGGACACTGGATTTGAAGACATGAAGTCAAGCTCTAGAGCCCTCATTGAATTTAACCTATTAATAGGATGAGAAAATACATTTCAAATTATGTAGCATGAAAAAGATGTTTTAAGATACACGGTATTAGGCCGGGCGCTGTGGCTCACACCTGTAATCCCAGCACTTTGGGAGGCTGAGGTGGGTGGATCACGAGGTCAAGAGATCGAGACCATCCTGGATAACATGGTGAAACCTCATCTCTACTAAAAAATACAAAAATTAGCTGGGTGTGGTAGTGCATGCCTATAGTCCCAGCTACTCAGGAGGCTGAGGCAGGAGAATCGCTTGAATCCGGGAGATGGAGGTTGCAGTGAGCCGAGATTGTGCCACTGCACTCCAGCCTGGCAACAGAGTGAGACTCCATCTCAAAAAAAAAGATACACAGAATTTAGTGCCTTTAAAATCATACTACTTAGGCTACATATTGCTGTGTTCCTGCGTAAGCAGAGCTCTGGCGTTGATAAGCTAGGGAACAGAATAGACTAACCAATCTGATGACTCCAAACCACTGAATGAAGTATGTATATTTACAAAATTATTAATATCCAGGAGTAATTTCTCTATACTATGAAAAGGCTCTTTAATAGGTTGCCATTGATTTAAAAACACGATTTTTTTTATTGCATTTTACATGCCACATTCACACATTCACACACTCACACACACACACACACACACACACACACATACACATACTCATTTTTCCATATGTAGTCTCAAAAGTTTTCTTTTTTAGCTGGATATAAGATCTAGCCTGTATTCAGGAGCATGAACTAGATACCTGAGGACCTTTCCAGAGCTCTGATTCTTAGGATATATAGCAACCTGAGATAAGGAGAAGTAACTCTTGGACCATTTTCTGTAAACTTACAGTCCATTTGTCATTTTGTGTTCTTGACCCAGAAAGAGGAGAAGTTATTTAGAGGCAGTGGCTGAAGTGTTCACTAAGTAAACAAATAGAGTTAATGGAGCACAATATGTGGCTCCACATGTGTGTCTTTCCATTATAATGTCATATGTTATGAATGATACAGGGAGTTCTAAGCAAGATGTAGCAAATAGCAAAGCATTTTGTAATGCAAAAATGTAGCTTTTTTCAGTGAACAGCACTTTTGATTGGCTAGAAATGATGATCTTTAAGAATTTATAATGATAATATTAGATTATAAAGACTATCTATTTGAATAATAAGTAGGATGCTGTCAATACTTGCCAAGAGTGACATTTATTTACTCTTTGCTACATAGGTATTAGCACACACTGTAAAAAAAATCAGAACCTAGACATATAGCCAAAATAAAGAGACTTCAGACTTTAGAAGATGCAAATAAATGTGTACCATATCTCACAGTTTATTCTTGCTGTTTTAATTCTAAAGAAATTTATTGCCAGTTATTTTAAATATGCTTCTTTGCGTTTATTAAAAGGTCTAGGATAGTATTGCCCCTCGATGGCCAATCATCAGAATTATCTAAAAATATTTTTGCATATAATTTTGGAACCATTTAGTAGCTTTGTGTTGGGGCCCAGAAATCTCAATCTAGATTATTTTGTGATTATTAAACCAAGCATGATTTCTAGATTATTACTTCTGTAAATGATCAAAAAAAATTTCCATAAACTATGACTTTTGTTTTATCTTCTCAAGTCACATTGGCACACTTACTGAGAAGGAAGAATATTATTTTAGCAAAGATCAACTATGTGCCAACCAATTTACTTATATTTTAAATAATTTAACTAGTGGTCAAAGAGAGTAAGTAAACAGCATATGTTCACACAGTTGGTAGATACTGGAGTTAGGATTCTGACCCTTTCTACTATGTCATGCTTCTCCTCTGAGACAATTGTTTTGGATTTATAGAGAGATGATAACTGCAGGCATACCTTGGAGATACTGTGGCTTTGGTTCCAGACCACCTTAATAATGCAAATATCACAATAAAGTGAGTCACTACAAATTATTGGTTACCCAGTGCAAATAAAAGTTATGTTTACACTATACTGTGTCTATTAAGTGTGCTGTAGCATTATGTCTGAAAAAACAATGTGCATGCCTTATTTTAATAATACTTTATGACTAAAATATGCTGACAATCATCTGAGCCTTCAGTAAGTCATAATCTTGTTGCTGGTCGAGGGTCTTGCCTCAATGTCAATGGTTGCTAACTGATAAGGGTAGTGGTTGCGTAAGGTAGGGTGGTTGTGGCAATTTCTTAAAACAGGACAACAATGGAGTTTGCTACATCAATTGACACTCCCTTTCATGAAAGATTTACCCATAGCATGCAATGCTGTTTGAGAGCATTTTACTTACAGCAAAATTTCTTTCAAAGTTAGAGTCAATTTTCTCAAACCTTGCTGCTGCTCTACCAAGTTTATGTAGTATTCTAAATCTTTTGCTGTCATTTAAACAAGATTCACAGCATCTTCATCAGAAGGAGATTCCATCTGAAGAAACCACTGTCTTTGCTTATCCATAAGAAACAACTCCTCATTTGATAAGGTTTAATAATCAGATAGCAGCAATTCAGTCACATCTTTAGGTTGCACTTCTAATTCTAGTTCCCCTGCTATTTCCACCACCTATGCAATTGTTTCCACCACTGACGTCTTAAACCCCTCAAAGTCATTATGTGGGTGGAAATCAACTCCTTCCAAAACTCCTGTTAATGTTGACATTTTGGCCTTCTCCCATGAATCACAAATGTTCTTAATGGAAACTTGAATGGCAATTTCTTTCCAGAAGGTTTTCATTTACATTGCCCAGATCCAGCATAGGAATCACTATCTATGGCTCCTGTAGTCTTTCAAAGTGTATTTTTTTGTGTTTTTGCTTTTATTTTATTTTTATTGCTGTATCATTTATGTGCTGCAAGAAACATGGGAGTTGTACATATCTTTTGAGCACATATGATATTTTGATATATGTAATGATCAAATCAGAGAAACTGGGATATCCATCACTTTAAACATTTATCTTTGTTTTAGAGACATTATAATCCTTCTCTTCTAGCTAATATGAAATATACAATAAGTTCTTACTAACTATAATTTTCCTGCTGTACTGTCAAATAGTAGAACCTATTTCTTTTATGTGTCTTTGTGCCCATTAACAAACTTCTCTTTATTCCTCCTCTTCCCTTCCCAGCTACTGGTAACTACCATTCTACTCTTTATCTCTATGATATCCATGTTTTTAGCTCCCACATATGACTGAGAACATGTAATATTTGTTGCTCTGGGCCTGGCTTCTTCATTAACATAATGACTGCCAGTTCCATCCAGGTTGTTGCAAATGATATGATTTCTTTCTTTTTTATGGCTGAATAATATTCTAATGTGTATATGTATCACATTTAAAAATCTATTCATCTATTGATAGACACTTAGGTTGATAGCACATCTTGGATACTATAAATTGTGCTGCAATAAACATGAGAGTGCAGCTATTTCTTTGATATACTAATTGTTTTCTTCTTTTGGATGTATTCTGGCAATTAGAGATTGCTGAATCATATGGCAGTTGATCATATGATC
Source organism: Pongo abelii (assembly GCF_028885655.2). Classification (NCBI taxonomy): domain Eukaryota; kingdom Metazoa; phylum Chordata; class Mammalia; order Primates; family Hominidae; genus Pongo; species Pongo abelii. The sequence goes on along the minus strand of NC_071988.2, from coordinate 186,426,928 downwards.
CAGCAATCTTATTGCTGGGCTATATCCTTCTTTTAGTTTTGTGGCCCAACATACAGTCTATGCTGGAGAATGTTCTATTTGCTGATGAGAAGAATGTGTATTCTGTAGCAGCTGGATAAAATGTTCTGTAAATATATGTTAGGTCCATTTGGTCTAGAATATCATTTGCCTCCAATTATTTTGTTGATTTTTGCCTAGATGATCTATCCATTGTTGATTTTTGCCTAGATGATCTATCCATTGTCAAAAGTGGAGTATTTAAGTCCCTTACTATTATTCTGTATTGTAGTCTATCTTCCCCTTTAGATCTATTAAACTTACTTTATATATTTGGTGCATATATATATTTACTATTGTTATATCCTCTTGCTGAATTTACCCCTTTATAATTATATAATGACTTTCTTTGTCTCTTTTTACAGTTTTTTACTTAAAGAATATTTTATCTGATATAAGTATAGCTACTTCTGCTTTTTTTTTTGGTTTGCATTTGCAAGGGATATCTTTTTCCATTCCTTTACTTTCAGATTATGTATGTCTTTACAAGTGAAGTGAATTTCTTGTAAGCGGCATATAGCTGGTCCTTTTTAAAAATTTATTGAGCTGGTTTATATCTTTTAATTGGGGATTTGAAACTGTTTACCCTCCAGGTTTGTACTGATAGGTATGGACTCACTTCTGGCATTTTGTTGGTTGTTTTCTGATGCTTTGAATTCAGGCATTGACTTATCCTTTCTAGCTATAAAAGTTCTAGATGACATTTTCTTTCAATATAAAACTATTTTTCTATATTGAAAATATGTTATTTAGTGTAGCCACCTTCATCGATTATCTTAGATAGATCTTCTGGATAATTTGCTGCAGCTTCTATGTCAGCATTTATTGCCTCACCTTGTACTTTTATGTTTTAGAGATAGCTTCTTTCCTTAAAATTCATGAATCAACCTCTGCTAGCTTCAAACTTTTCTTCTGCAACTTTATCACTTCCTTTAGCCTTTATGAGTTGAAGAGAGTTAGGACCATGCTCTGGATTAAGTTTTGGCTTAAAGGAATGTTGTGACTGGTTTGATCTTTTACTCAGACCAGTAAAGCATTTTCCATGTCAGAAATAAGGCTGTTTCACTTCTCATCTTTTGTATGTTCACTGGAGTAGCAATTTTCACTTTCTTCAAGAACATTTTCTTTGCATTCACAATTTGGTAAACTATCTGGCACAGGGGTCCTAGTTTTCAGCATATTTCATCTTTTAACATGCCTTTCTAACTAAGCTGAATCATTTGTAGCTTTTGTTTTTAAGTGAGACATGTCAATTCTTCCTTTTACTTGAATACTTGAAGGCCATTATAGAGTTATTAATTGGCCTAATAATAATACTGTTGCATCTCTGAGAATAGGAGGGCCTGAGGAGAGGGAGAGAGATAAGGGAAACAGCCAGCGGAACAGGCAGAACATACACAACATTTGTCAGTTAAATTAGCCATCTTACCTGGGTGCAATTTGTGTTGCCCCAAAACAACTACAATAGTAACATGGAAGATCTCTGATTACAGATCACCGTAACAGGTACAGTAGTAATGAAAAAGTTTGAAATATTGGGAAGATAACCAAAATGTGACACAGAGACATGAAGTGAGCACATGCTGTCGGAAAAATGCTGTCAGTAGACTTTCTTGACCAAGGGTTGCCAGAAATCTTTAATTTGTAAAATAAGCCATACCTGTGAAACGCAATAATGCACAAAGCAGTAAAATGAGGTGTGTCTGTAATTGAGTAAATGCTTTCTTTCTCAAGCATTAGTTTCCATGTTAATGTAGTTAAAAAGTAAATACCTTTCTCTGTCATTGAAACTCTATGTTTAGATCGGATAAAACATTTGCAAGATTCTGACATAAGACATGAAAAATATTTTAGTAATCAATAATTATAGACAGATTTGATTAATCAGTCTAAAATACTAATATTCTATTGTAGTAGTAAAATAAATAATTTTTCCTTCATATATATATTTTTAACTTTTTTTTAGAATCACGGGTACATGTATAGGTTTGTTATAAAAGTAGATTGTATGATGCTGAGGTTTGGGGTGTGACTGAACCTATCACCCTGGTAGTGAGCATAGCACCCAACAGGTAGTTTTTCAGCCCTTGGCTCCCTCTAGTAGTCCTCTCCCCCATCTAGTGGTCCTCAGTGTCTACTGTTCTCATCTTTATATCCATATGTACCCAATATTTAGCTCTCACTTATAAGTGGGAACATGCAGTATTTGGTTTTCAGTTCCTGCATTAGTTTGCCTAGGAGAATGGCCTCCAGTGACACCCATGTTGCTGCAGAAGACATGAATTCATTTTATTTTATGGCTGTGTAGTATTCCATGGTGGATATGTACCACACACGTTTTCTTTCTCCAACCTATCATTGATGGACACTTACGGTTTTTTTTGTTTTTTTGTTTTTTGTTTTTTTTGACAGTCTCGCTCTGTGGCCTAGGCTGGAGGGCAGTGGCATGATTTGGGCTCCCTGCAACTTCTGCCTTATGGATTCGAGTGACTCTCCTGCCTTAGCCTACCAAGCAGCTGAGACTACAGGTGTGCACCACCATGCCTGGCTAATTTTTGTAGTTTTAGTAGAGATGGAGTTTCACTGTGTTGGCCAGGCTGGTCTCGAGCTCCTGACCTCAGGTGATCCACCCACCTCAGCCTCCCAAAGTTCTGGATTTACAGGCATGAGCCACTGCACCCAACCAACACTTACGTTGATACCCTGTCTTTGCTATTGTGATTAGTGCTGTGATGAACATAGAAATGCAAGTCTCCTTTTGGTAGAATTTTCTTTTGGTATATACCCAGTAGTGGGACTTCTGGGCCAAATGATAGTGAAACTTTTAATTCTTTAAGAAATTGCGAAACTACCCTCCACAGTGTCTGAACTAATTTACATTCCTACTGACAGTGTATATGTGTTCCCTTTTCTCTGCAGCCTCACCAAAATCTGTTATTTTTTGACTTTTTAATAATATCCACTCTGACAGGTGTGAGATGGTATCTCATTGTGGTTTTGATTCACATTTTTCTGATGATTTTAGTGACGGGGAGGATTTTTTCATGTTTGTTGGCTGTATGTAAGAAGTGTGTGTTCATATGCTTTGCCTGCTTTTTAATGGGATTATTTGTTTATTGCTTGTTGATTTGTTTGTTTCTTATAAATTCTTGATATTAGATGCTAGTTAGATGCCAGTTTGTGAATATTTTCTCCAATTGTATAGGTTATATGTTTACTTCCTTGATAGTTTCTCTTACTGTGCAAAGCTCTTTCATCTAATTAGGGCCCCTTATCAATTTTGTTTTTGTTACAATTGCTTTTGGGAACTTAGCCATACGTTTTTTGCCAAGGCCTACATGGAAAATAATATTTCCTAGGTTTTCATCTAAGATTTTTATAGTTTGATGTCCCACATTTAAGTCTTTAATTCATCTTAAGTTAATTTTTGTATATGGTGATAGGTAGTGGTCCACTTTCATTCTTCTGTAAATGGATAGCCAGTTATTCCAGCTTCATCTATTGAATAGGGAATCTTTTCCCCATTGCATATTTTTGTCAAGTTTGTTGAAGATCAGATAATGCAGCTTTGTTTCTGGGTTCTCTGTTCCATTTTACTGGTCTGTGTGTCTGTTTTTGTACCAGTACCATGCTATTTGGGTTACTGTAGCGTTATAGTATAGTTTTAAATCAGGCAATGTGATGCCTCTGGCTTTGTTCCTTTTGCTTAAGATGGATTTGGCTATTTGAGTCCTTTTGGGTTCCTTATGAATTTTAGAACAGTTTTGTCTAATTCTGTGAAAACTGATCTTGGTAGTTTGATAGGAATAATAGTAAATCTATTAATTGCTTTGGGAACTATGCAATTTTAATGATACTGAGTTTTCCAATTCATGAGCATGGGATGTTTTTTCATTTATTTGTGTCATCTCTATTTCTTTCAGCTGTGTTTTTTAGTTATCCTTGAAGAGATCTTTCACTTTCTTTAGATGTATACTAGGTATTTAATTTTGGGGTATGTGGCTATTATAAATGAGTTCGTGTTCTTGATTTGGCTGTCAGACAGAATGTTATTGAAGTAAGAAATGCTATTAATTTTTGTATGTTAATTTTTGTATCCTGAAACTTTGCTGAAGTTGGTTATCAGTTCCAGGAGCCTTTTGGCAGCGTCTTTAGGATTTACTAGGTATAGAATCACATTGTCAATTAAAAGAGATAGTTTGACTTCTTCATTTCCTATTTGGATGCGTTTTATTTCTTTCTCTTGCCTTTTTGCTCTGGCTAGGACTTCCAGCAGTATGTTGAATATGAATGGCGAGAAGGGGCATCTTTATCTTGTTGCAGTTCTCAAGAGGAATGGTTCCAACTTTTGCCTGTTCAGTATGATGTTGGCTGTGGGTTTGTCATAGGTGGTTCTTATTATTTTGAGATGTATTCCTTTGATGTTTTGTTCGTTGAAGGTTTTTATCATGAAGGGATGTTAAATTTTATCAAAGCTTTTTCTGCATCTATTGCAATGATTGCATGGTTTTGTTTTTAATTCTGTTTATGTGATGAATCACATTTATTGATTTGCTTATGTTGAACTGAGCTTGCATCCTAAGAATAAAGCCTGCTTGATCATGGTGAATTAACTTTTTAATGTTCTTATTTTTTAGTTATTTTGAAACCTTTGCTAAAAGCTTTTAGACATTTTTGTTCTGCTATTTCCTGATATATAAAATAAGTGATAGTTTATTACACACGATTAAATTGAGCCATTTATCTAAATTTACAGTATCAATATACATTACTCGGACATATGCTAATGGAATTTGCAGTTTTTCCAATATCTAAATTCACTGATTAATACCCCAACAATGCTATATACAGTTAAACCTGTGATTTTTTTGTCATTAGGATTTATTTTAATCTTAAGATATTTCTGGACAGTCTTAACGAAGCTTATTCTTTAAATTCAAAACATTATCAGCACTGGGAATGCTTCTTTTGTTAAGATAACATCGTTTAGGAGGATATAAACTTTGCATTTGGAGCGGAATGGGTTTTGGACCTTTAAAAAATAGTCAGATGGGGCCTGGAGTTCCTTAGCAGCACAAAGCCCCTGAGACTGCTCACATGAGCAGCATGTTTACAGTAGTAAATGCCAAACTTTAGCTTGTAGTTTGGGGATCGCTCTTTGACATGCAGCCTCTTTCTTTTCTAAAATTGTAGATTTTCCTTTAATCCCCATGTCCTACTAAACTTTTATCATTCAGATGTAAACAGTTTTAAAATTTGCATTTATATATGTAATTACATGAGTAATAAGTATCAGAACAATTGAAATAAATGAAAGCACATGGAAAAAGCACATGTCTTCTTTAATCACATTTCTTTCTTCTTACTCCATTCGTAAATTTGGTGTGGAGGTTTAGTTTTCTTGCTTACATACATGGTAACATTTTATTCATAGTCTAATATAGTTTGAATATATGTCCCCAACAAATCTCATATTGAATTGTAATCCCCAGTGTTGGAGGAGGGGCCTTGTGGGAGGCATTTGGGTCGTGGGAGTGGAGCTTATGGCTTGGTGCTGTCCTCACAATAGCAAGTGAGTTCTCAAGAGACCTGGTGATTTAAAAGTGTGTGGCACTTCCCTCCCAGTCTCTCTCTCTAGCTCCTGCTTTAGCCATGTGACATGTCTGCTCTTGCTTTGCCTTCCACCATGAGTAAAAGCTCCTTGAGGCCTCGCCAGAAGCCAACAACATGCTGGCTTCATACTTGTGTAGCTTGCAGAACCGTGTTCCAATTAAATCTCTTTATAAATTACCCAGTTTCAGGTGTTTCTTTATAGCAATGCAAGAAGAGCCTAATACATATTCTGTTGACTTGATTTTTTTTGTACTTGTTTATTTTCTTCACATTTTTGGAAATTTTTACAAATCTCTATCATAAATAGAATTTCAATCTTTATTAAGATTGTTACGAACAATGATACAATAGATGTCCCTATACATATACTTGTGTATATGGGTGATACTGTTTGTAAAATGTGTTCCTAGAAGTAAAATTGCTGGGCCAAAAAGTATGTACATTCTAAGTATTAAAAGATGTTGCCAGATCACTTTCACATAATTCCATCGATACCTATTCTAAAACAAAATTTTATCAATTTTTTAAAATTGTGCAATCTAATACCCCAAAACTTGATATCTTATATATATATAATTTCTTCTTTTAAATTTTAAGTATATTTGTACATTTTAAGTGTATTTGTCTATTTTTAAATTTATAGATTATTTGTATTTTTTCTGATAAACCTTTGTTTGGAAATTTTCCCCATTTGTATTGGATTTATAAGAGCTCTTTACATATTATAGAAATGTATCATTTATTTGTTACAACAAGTCATATATATGTTAAAAATAATTTTTCAAAATTTGTTGCTGATATTTTCCCATGCCATTCACTGGAAAGAAGTTTTAAATTTGTATATAATGAAATCAGCTACTTTTTTCTTATGACTGTTGAAGGTTATTGGAAGAGCTCTTCCAACACAGAATTATATTTTAAAATATTTTTCTTGTTCAACTCTCACTTATGAATGAGAACATGCAGTGTTTTGTTTTCTGTTCCTGTGTTAGTTTGCTGAGAATGATGGCTTCCAGCTTCATCCATGTCGCTGCAGATATATGAACTCATTCTTTTTCTTATGGTTGCATAGTATTCCATGGTATATATGTGCCACATTTTCTCTATCCAGTCTGTCTGGACACAGGGTGGGGAATAGCACACACCAAGGCCTGTTGGGGGTGGGGGGCAAGGGGAGGGAGAGGATTAGGACAAATACCTACTGCATGTGGAGCTTAAAACCTAGATGATGGGTTGATGGGTGCAGCAAACCACCATGGCACATGTATACCTGTGTAACAAACCTGCACATTCTGCACATGTATCCCAGAACTTACAATTAAAAAATAAAATTTAAAAAAATTTCCTGTATTGCTTCTAGTTACTTTTTTAGATTTCTTTTGATATTTAGATATTTAATCTATTTGGAATTTGTTTTTGAAAATTATGGGAAGTAATATCTAACTTAGTTTTTTCCAAATATACAGCTGATTGCCTCAACATCTCTAATTTCTCCTGTTTTAAAAAATACTAAGCATATAGTTATATTTACATATCTTTACATACATATACTATATAGTTTTATATATGTATGAAACATATATCAAATAAATATCCATGCTTACCTGTATATATTGTTTCATTGATATATTGTACTTTTTATGCCACTAATACATTATTTTAATTATTATATTCTAGAGTATAGTTTAATATAATAAAAAAGTCTCTATTTATTATCCTTTTTTGGTATTTTTATACATTTAATTTTCCACATAATGAAGAATTGCAAGTTTTTTAATGGATCACATTAAAAAATAGATCTTATTAAGATTCATTAAGAAATCTAATTGAGATTTTTGTTTGCATTGAATTTACAGGTCAATTTTGGAAGAATTTATGTCTTTGTAATATTGAGTCTTCTCAATGAGAAAATCAAAAGGTAAAAAAACAACAGACGTTGGCAAAGCTGCAAAGAAAAGGGAATGCTTATACACTGTTGGTAGGCATGTAAATTATTTCAGCCACTGTGGAAAGCAGTTTGGAGATTTCTCGAAGAACTTAAACAGAACTACCATTTGGCCCAGTAATTACTGGGTATATGTCCAAAGGAAAATAAATCATTCTACTAAAAAGACACATGCATTCTATGCTCATTGCAGCACTATTCACAGTAGCAAAGACATGGTATCAATCTAAGTGCCCATCAGTGGTGGATTGGATAAAGAAAATGTGGTACATATACAGCATGGAACACTACACAGCTATAAAAATGAATGAAATCATGTCCTTTGCAGCAACATGGTTGCAGCTGGAGCCTATTATCCTAGGCCAACTAATGCAGGAACAGAAGACCAAATACTGCAAGCTCTCACTTATAAGTGGGAGCTAAATGTTGGGTATTCATGGACATAAAAATGGAACAATAGACACAGGGGACACACTTTATTAGTAAAGAGGAAGGGAGTAGGACAAGGTTTGAAAAACTACCTGTTAGGTAAAATGCTTACTATCTGGGTGACGAGATCATTCACATCCCAAACCTCAGGATTAAGCAATATACCCATGTAACAAACCTGCACATGTAGTCCCTAAACCTAACATAAAAGTTGAAATTATAAAAAAAAATCAACATGATTCACTACTGACTCAAATATTCATGTATGTCCATCATTTCTTATTAATTTTATTCTTAGGTATATTGCCTAGAACTAGGTTGGCTGAAAGCAAAAGTAAATCAAAATGACAGTCACTCAAACACGAAAGACATTTAGTTCTCTCTCACATGACAGTATCTCACAAAGAGCTAGTATGATGGTTCTGTCACACAGTCTTCAGGGCCCCAGGTGCCTTCTGTATTTTCTTACTGTCTCTTAAGATGTCAATTCTGGTAATTAAGATTTGATATAACTGCAAGAGTGGCGGCTCTCATATCCCCATAAACAAGAAGGAGGCAAGGAGAACATCCAGGTGTCTTACAAGGAAAGCTTTTGGAAATGAATACGGAATTATTCCACTTATATCTTTTTTATATCCTTTTGGCCAGAATAAGGTGCCACATGGCCATACCTAGTAGCAAGAGAACCTGAGAAATATTACCTTTATTTTGGGAAGCTACGAGTCAGCAAAAAATGTCTAATATTCTAATAGTATGGGAGAAGACAAAAATGGACATTAGGGCACAGCTAGCGTCTTCACCACAGTAGACACTTTTTAGTTTGTGTTGCTATTACTAACACATTATTTTTCACATATATTTTTCTCCCATACCTTCCCTTATAATTATATAAATAAAGTACAACTCTTTTATAACTGGAGAAATAATGCCCTCCAAATTTCCAAAAAGTAGGATTGTGTCATTGTGCAAAATGACCAAGATGACCAAGGTGAGCCTGTATAGAAGCTAACTGAGCTTTGGAGTCAGACCATATGATTCAAATCCACCGTGGTGCTGTCTGGGAACAGTTCTGCCTTCTGTGCCTGGTTGGGTTTTCCAGAATGTCTGAAATATTTTCAGGAATATTCAGCTTAAATGGAAGCCCTTTTTTTTTTTTTTTGCTCTTATCAGGGAAAATTAGGCTGCCCGAATCCTGAGAACAGAGGAACCCATCTTTACCTTCTGCTGCTCCAAAAATTTGTTGCCTGAAGGAGCCTATTTAGCATCATTCTTTTTTCCTCTTAATTCTTGCCCACAGCTAGAACTTCAGCCTCCCTCTCATTTAGAACTGGGGCTCTGAAAATGAAGGGAATTATTTGTGTTAGGTAAATTCCCATCAATGGTAGGTACATTATAGTGGAGTTTTTGGTAACAAATACATATTGTAATAAAAGTAATTAAAAAGATAAATATAAAAAGTAAGCCTACGTCACATATAACTCCCTATGTTGAAATAAGTATTATTTTTTTTCTTCCTATATCCCTTTTTTTATTTCATACCTTTTCCTTTTCTGTAAACTCACAAGATGACTGTGAGATATGAGGTAGATTGATTTGCACAGCTTTACTGTTAAATCACCCATTCTCCTACCTGGAGTGTTCAAACCCTTCCCACATCATTAATCTCAACTGCTGAGCTGATGAGAATTGAACTCTACAAACAGGTTGTCGGCCAAAGGAGATGTCCCCAGGCAAATATTTATGGTATTTTTACCTAGTAAACCATGTTTTCTTTTTTAAGAAAACCAAATCAAAATAAAAACAACAATCTGTTTTCCCCATAGATGGATAAAATGACTCAACATATGTTGAAATTGAAATGGAAATGAATCACCTTTGGACACCTTCAGGACTTGCAACATCTAAACTAATAACTAAGGAAAAATGTATGAAGTAGTAGATAAAAGACTCAATTATACCTGTGGCATGTGAATATTTCTGCCTGGAGTTAGACAAAACAATTTGTGCCACAGTCCTCAGAATTGTCTTCAACTAAGGCAGTGTAACATAGTGGTCAAAATGATGGGCTCAGTGACACGCAGACTTGGTTTGTAGTCTCACCTTTGCCCGTTACAATTGTGGCTGTGTTATTTCTTCTTGCTAAGGTTCAGCTTTCTTATCTTTTGACTGAAAACAACACTTTCCTGTGAGTCTTGTTGTAAATATTAAATGAAATCATTTGGGCAAAGATTTTAGACTATGGTGAAATAATAAATATTAGCTACAAATACTACTGGTACTAGTACTACTACTATATTTTTATTATTACTATTAATATTTGCACTCATACTATGTAAAGATGCTCATCTAAATGCTGTGGGCCCCAAGGTGTGGAGGGTAGGATGTTAACCCTTAATATGCTTGCAGTCTAGTTTGGAAGAATACACTTAAAAAGTCATAATTATGTTTTATGGATAAAAGTATGATAGTTCTTATTAAGACAGAAATCATTTTGTTTTTCTAATAATGACCTCCAATAAATTATACTGCCTTGATTCATTTGCAGTGTGATGCTGCCATTTATCCCATAATAAGTGATATCTATTCCCATAGTCCTTGAATCTGGGTGGCCTTGAGACTTGCTTTGGCAAAATGATGTTGTGTAACTTGCAAGGCTAGGCCTTAAGACTTTTTGCTGCTTCCACTTTCATTCTCTTGGAACATTGCTGAAATTACATGAAGAACTTTTTCTAGCTTCCTGGAGGATGAGAAACCATATGGAAGAGAACCAAAACATTCATTCAGGCAACATTCAGTGCCAACTTCCAGGTGCATAATTGAGGCCATCTTGGATTATCCAGGCCCAGTCGAGCCATCAGATGAAAGCAGCCACATGAGTGATCTTAGGAGAAATCAGCAGAGAAGCCACCCAGCGGAGCTCAAGCCTGATGCTCATGATCAAGTAAATGGTTCTTGTTTTGGGGTGGTTTGTTATGCAGCAATAGTTAACTGATCCAGTTTTATACATGATTTTCCTCTACAAATGTCTTTCACTTAAACAGTTTGAAGGCCCAGAGTTGTGCACATTTCTTTAAAGCATATATGCTGGAGCTGGGAACTAAACATTTCAGCTTATGCTAGCTAAGTTGACATTCAAATAGAGAGGTTTTTATTTATTTATTTTTGAAAAAAAGGGAAATTGTAGCATGCAGACAGTAAACAATATGATATAAGAAAGAAAAAAGCAAAGTTATATTTTCTGTAGGTTTCTTCTTGAAATCCAATGAGAAAAATACATTGATATGTAAAAGTAAAGTAGAAACTGTGGTAAGATTTTATTAATTAAAATTCTGAAAGGCATTTTCCCTCAGGATGGCACCTGAAACATTTGAGGTATCAGGAGAAATTGTAATCTGAGCAAAGAATGGCTTTACCATGATTGGTCTTGGGGAATGTCAACCACCTCTGCTCTGCAAATGACATGAAATCAAAAGTAAGCCCAAGGTAAATGCAGGAACTTAGGGAACAGCCCAGTGAAAATCCATGTTCTTGAAAACAAGAATGCAAGTAAACAAGAAAGATGAAAGTGTAGGAATCTTAAGAGGTCAAGAATTTTTAGAAAGAGTAAAAGTGGGTGTTTAAAATAATTGTGGTTTAGCTTGAAGGTGGAAGGGAGGAAGGAAGGAAGGTAGGAGGGAGGGAGGGAGGGAAGGAAGAAAACAATGAAGGAAGGGAGGGAGGGAGGGAAGGAGAAGGAAGAAAGGAAGGAAAAAAAGAGAAAGTTCTTGGGGTCAAACTGGGACTGTTCCAAAAGTCTGAACCAGAACTTACAAAGGCCGTGTTAGCTGAGTAATTAAATTTTCTTACAGTCCATGATAAGGAAAGTCCTTGAGAGAAAAACAGGAAGGTGTTTCTTCCAGATCCAAGAATCCTTGGATGTCGTCTCACAGATGGTGTACTATGCCGTTTGTGCCATTGGACACTTGAATGAACCATTCTAGAAGGTGAAGATTTCTCTTTTTAACCACATCTATGCTGGCTTTGTGATGGTATACTCCAAGAACTAATATTATGTTTAGTAGTTCTTAACATTTTATCCATTTTCTTTCAGTGATGAGATGATTTTGCTACTTCTCAGGTAATTAAATAGAATGTACTAATTGGGGTCATTTAAAATCTTTTTATAAATAATTCAAGATTGGAAGAACACTTATATACACTCATTTTATAAAAACATTTAAAAAGAATATTAGCATTAAAAGTGATTGAGAAATTAAATTAGTCTTGATACTTATGTTTCAGTTGCAATTATTTTCTTTCTTTTTATTTTTAATCTATCACTGATTTATCATGTAACTTATACAAATTGAAAGGCATTAACTGGACTATAAATAACGAAATATGTGAAACAAGAATAATTTGCATACTAGTTTGGAATTGGCCTGATGTAACTGCTACCCAACTATCAGAATTTTAAAGCTACCCCAAGAAAAGTTTTATGCCAAGGGGAGGAGCCAAGATGGCCGAATAGGAACAGCTCCGGTCTACAGCTCCCAGCGTGAGCGACGCAGAAGATGGGTGATTTCTGCATTTCCATCTGAGGTACTGGGTTCATCTCACTAGGGAGTGCCAGACAGCGGGCGCAGGTCAGTGGGTGCACGCACCATGCATGAGCCGAAGAAGGGCCAGGCATTGCCTCACTTGGGAATCACAAGGGGTCAGGGAGTTCCCTTTCCTGGTCAAAGAAAGGGGTGACAGACAGCACCTGGAAAATCAGGTCACTCCCACCCGAATACTGTGCTTTTCCAACGGGCTTAAAAAATGGCGCACCAGGAGATTATATCCCGCACCTGGCTCAGAGGGTCCTGTGCCCACAGAGTCTCACTGATTGCTAGCACAGCAGTCTGAGATCAAACTGCAAGGTGGCAGCGAGGCTGGGGGAGGGGCGCCCGCCATTGCCCAGGCTTGCTTAGGTAAACAAAGCAGCCAGGAAGCTCTCGAACTGGGTGGAGCCCACCACAGCTCAAGGAGGCCTGCCTGCCTCTGTAGGCTCCACCTCTGGGGGCAGGGCACAGACAAAAAAAAAGACAGCAGTAACCTCTGCAGACTTAAATGTCCCTGTCTGACAGCTTTGAAGAGAGCAGTGATTCTCCCAGCACGCAGCTGGAGATCTGAGAATGGGCAGACTGCCTCCTCAAGTGGGTCCCTGACCCCTGACCCCTGAGCAGCCTAACTGGGAGGCACCCCCCAGCAGGGGCAGACTGACTCCTCACACGGCTGGCCGGGTACTCCAACAGACCTGCAGCTGATGGTCTTGTCTGTTAGAAGGAAAACTAACAAACACAAAGGACATCCACACCAAAAACCCATCTGTACATCACCATCATCAAAGACCAATAGTAGATAAAACCACAAAGATGGGGAAAAAACAGAGCAGAAAAACTGGAAACTCTAAAAAGCAGAGTACCTCTCCTCCTCCAAAGGAATGCAGTTCCTCACCAGCAACGGAACAAAGCTGGACGGAGAATGACTTTGACGAGCTGAGAGAAGAAGGCTTCAGATGATCAAATTACACCGAGCTACGGGAGGATATTCAAACCAAAGGCAAAGAAGTTGAAAACTTTGAAAAAAATTTAGAAGAATGTATAACTAGAATAACCAATACAGAGAAGTGCTTAAAGGAGCTGATGGAGCTGAAAACCAAGGCTCGAGAACTACGTGAAGAATGCAGAAGCCTCAGAAGCCGATGCGATCAAATGGAAGAAAGGGTATCAGCGATGGAAGACAAAATGAATGAAATGAAGTGAGAAGGGAAGTTGAGAGAAAAAAGAAGAAAAAGAAATGAGCAAAGCCTCTAAGAAATATGGGACTATGTGAAAAGACTAAATCTGCTTCTGATTGGTGTACCTGAAAGTGACGGGGAGAATGGAAACAAGTTGGAAAACACTCTGCAGGATATTATCCAGGAGAACTTCCCCAATCTAGCAAGGCAGGCCAACATTCAGATTCAGGAAATACAGAGAATGCCACAAAGATACTCCTCGAGAAGAGCAACTCCAAGATACATAATTGTCAGATTCACCAAAGTTGAAATGAAGGAAAAAATGTTAAGGGCAGCCAGAGAGAAATGTCGGATTACCCTCAAAGGGAAGGCCATCAGACTAACAGCGGATCTCTCGGCAGAAACTCTACAAGCCAGAAGAGAGTGGGGGCCAATATTCAACATTCTTAAAGAAAAGAATTTTCAACCCAGAATTTCATATCCTGCCAAACTAAGCTTCATAAGTGAAGGAGAAATAAAATACTTTACAGACAAGCAAATGCTGAGAGATTTTGTCACCACCAGGCCTGCCCTAAAAGAGCTCCTGAAGGAAGCACTAAACATGGAAAGGCACAACCGGTACCAGCTGCTGCAAAATCATGCCAAAATGTAAAAACCATCGAGACTAGGAAGAGACTGCATCAACTAACGAGCAAAATAACCAGCTAACATCATAATGACAGGATCAAATTCACACATAGCAATATTAACTTTAAATGTAAATGGGGTAAATGCTCCAATTAAAAGACACAGACTGGCAAATTGGATAAAGAATCACGACCCATCAGTGTGCTATATTCAGGAAACCCATCTCACGTGCAGAGACACACATAGGCTCAAAATAAAAGGATGGAGGAAGATCTACCAAGGAAATGGAAAGCAAAAAAAGGCAGGGGTTGTAATCCTAGTCTCTGATAAAATAGACTTTAAACTAACAAAGATCAAAAGAGACAAAGAAGGCCATTACATAATGGTAAAGGGATCAATTCAACAAGAAGAGCTAACTATCCTAAATATATATGCACCCAATACAGGAGCACCCAGATTCATAAAGCAAGTCCTGAGTGACCTACAAAGAGACTTAGACTCCCACACATTAATAATGGGAGACTTTAACACCCCACTGTCAACATTAGACAGATCAACGAGACAGAAAGTCAACAAGGATACCCAGGAATTGAATTCAACTCTGCACCAAGTGGACCTAATAGACATCTACAGAACTCTCCACCCCAAATCAACAGAATATACATTTTTTTCAGCACCACACCACACCTATTCCAAAATTGACCACATACTTGGAAGTAAAGCTCTCCTCAGTAAATGTAAAAGAACAGAAATTATAACAAACTATCTCTCAGATCACAGTGCAATCAAGCTAGAACTCAGGATTAAGAATCTCACTCAAAACCGCTCAACTACATGGAAACTGAACAACCTGCTCCTGAATGACTACTGGGTAAATAACGAAATGAAGGCAGAAATAAAGATGTTCTTTGAAACCAACGAGAACCAAGACACAACATACCAGAATCTCTGGGATGCATTCAAATCAGTGTGTAGCGGGAAATTTATAGCACTAAATGCCCACAAGAGAAAGCAGGAAAGATCCAAAATTGACACCCTAACATCACAATTAAAAAAACTAGAAAAGCAAGAGCAAACACATTCAAAAGCTAGCAGAAGGCAAGAAATAACTAAAATCAGAGCAGAATTGAAGGAAATACAGACACAAAAAACCCTTCAAAAAATTAATGAATCCAGGAGCTGATTTTTTGAAAGGATCAACAAAATTGATAGACCGCTAGCAAGACTAATAAAGAAAAAAAGAGAGAAGAATCAAATAGACGCAATAAAAAATGATAAAGGGGATATCACCACTGATCCCACAGAAATACAAACTACCATCAGAGAATATTACAAACACCTCTATGCAAATAAACTAGAAAATCTAGAAGAAATGGATAAATTCCTCGACACATACACTCTCCCAAGACTAAACCAGGAAGAAGTTGAATCTCTGAATAGACCAATAACAGGAGCTGAAATTGTGGCAATAATCAATAGCTTATGAACCAAAAAGAGTCCAGGACCAGATGGATTCACAGCTGAATTCTACCAGAGGTACAAGGAGGAACTGGTACCATTCCCTCTGAAACTATTCCAATCAATAGAAAAAGAGGGTATCCTCCCTAACTCATTTTATGAGGCCAGCATCATCCTGATACCAAAGCCTGGCAGAGGCACAACTAAAAAAGAGAATTTTAGACCAGTATCCTTGATGAACATTGATGCAATACTCCTCAATAAAATACTGGCAAACCGAATCCAGCAGCACATCAAAAAGCTTATCCACCATGATCAAGTGGGCTTCATCCCTGGGATGCAAGGATGGTTCAATATACACAAATCAATAAATGTAATCCAGCATATAAACAGAACTAAAGACAAAAACCACATGATTATCTCAATAGATGCAGAAAAGGCCTTTGACAAAATTCAACAACCCTTCACGCTAAAAACTCTCAATAAATTAGGAATTGATGGGACGTATCTCAAAATAATAAGAGCTATCTATGACAAACCCACAGCCAATATCATACTGAATGGGCAAAAACTGGAAGCATTCCCTTTGAAAACTGGCACAAGACAGGGATGCCCTCTCTCACCACTCCTATTCAACATAGTGTTGGAAGTTCTGGCCAGGGCAATGAGGCAGGAGAAGGAAATAAAGGGTATTCAATTAGGAAAAGAGGAAGTCAAATTGTCCCTGTTTGCAGATGACATGATGGTATATCTAGAAAACCCCATTGTCTCAGCCCAAAATCTCCTTAAGCTGATAAGCAACTTCAGCAAAGTCTCAGGATACAAAATCAATATACAAAAATCACAAGCATTCTTATACATCAATAACAGACAAACAGAGAGCCAAATCACGAGTGAACTCCCATTCACAATTGCTTCAAAGAGAATAAAATACTTAGGAATCCAACTTACAAGGGATGTGAAGGACCTCTTCAAGGAGAACTCTAAACCACTGCTCAAGGAAATAAAAGAGGATACAAACAAATGGAAGAATATTCCATGCTCATGGGTAGGAAGAATCAATATCGTGAAAATGGCCATCCTTCCCAAGGTAATTTACAGATTCAATGCCATCCCCATCAGGCTACCAATGACTTTCTTCACAGAATTGGAAAAATCTACTTTAAAGCTCATATGGAACCAAAGAAGAGCCCACATCGCCAAGTCAATCCTAAGCCAAAAGAACAAAGCTGGAGGCATCACACTACCTGACTTCAAACTATACTACAAGGCTACAGTAACCAAAACAGAATGGTACTGGTACCAAGACAGTGACATAGATCAATGGAACAGAACAGAGCCCTCAGAAATAACGCCGCATATCTACAACTATCTGATCTTTGACAAACCTGACAAAAACAAGCAATAGGGAAAGGATTCCCTATTTAATAAATGGTGCTGGGAAAACTGGCTAGCCATATAGAGAAAGCTGAAACTGGATCCCTTCCTTAAACCTTATACAAAAATCAATTCAAGATGGATTAAAGACTTAAATGTTAGACCTAAAACCATAAAAACCCTAGAAGAAAACCTAGGCATTACCATTCAGGACATAGGCATGGGCAAGGACTTCGTGTCTAAAACACCAAAAGCAATGGCAACAAAAGCCAAAATTGATAAATGGGATCTAATTAAACTAAAGAGCTTCTGCACAGCAAAAGAAACTACCATCAGAGTGAACAGGCAACCTACAAAATGGGGGAAAATTTTCGCAACCTTCTCATCTGACAGAGGGCTAATATCCAGAATCTACAATGAACTCCAACAAATTTACAAGAAAAAAACAAACAACCCCATCAAAAAGTGGGCAAAGGACATGAACAGACACTTCTCAAAAGAAGACATTTATGCAGCCAAAAAACACATGAAAAAATGCTCACCATCACTGGCCATCAGAGAAATGCAAATCAAAACCACAATGAGATATCATCTCACACCAGTTAGAATGGCAATCATTAAAAAGTCAGGAAACAGGTGCTGGAGAGGATGTGGAGAAATAGGAACACTTTTACACTGTTGGTGGGACTGTAAACTAGTTCAACCATTGTGGAAGTCAGTGTGGCGATTCCTCAGGGATCTAGAACTAGAAATACCATTTGACCCAGCCATCCCATTACTGGGTATATACCCAAAGGACTATAAATCATGCTGCTATAAAGACACATGCACATGTATGTTTATTGCGGCATTATTCACAATAGCAAAGACTTGGAACCAACCCAAATGTCCAACAATGATAGACTGGATTAAGAAAATGTGGCATATATACACCATGGAATACTATGCAGCCATAAAAAATGATGAGTTCACATCCTTTGTAGGGACATGGATGAAATTGGAAATCATCATTCTCAGTAAACTATCGCAAGAACAAAAAACCAAACACCGCATATTCTCACTCATAGGTGGGAAGCGAACAATGAGAACACATGGACACAGGAAGGGGAACATCACACTCTGGGGACTGTTGTGGGGTGGGGGGAGGGGGGAGGGATAGCATTAGGAGATATACCTAAAGTATAACAATAATAAATAAAAAAAAGAAAAGGAAATTTTATGCCAATAAATAACCATATATATTTATTTATTATAATAGCTTATATTCTTTGAATATGAAACAGTTCTTTCTTTTTAAAATTATTTCTTTCCTATATGGTAGTAAAGTAAGAACTTGATGAATATATTAACCCTTCCAGAATTCTATAGTGTTATGTTGTAGTGAAGTAACTGATATATGACCTGTGCCTAAATAGTTGTTGCCAGTTGTATGCCATTATTTGTACCCAACAAACATGGTATGAAATTTGTCAAGATTCATCTTAGGTTACTAGTAACTTTCTAGTTTTCAGACGTTTTTTGTGTGTATATTTTTTCTTTTTTAACAATGAAGTCATTGAGGATATAGCATTGAATATGTCACTCACGATCACAGACACTATAAATGGTATTTGGACCCCACATATTTTTCTGTAACACCCATCTCAAGAGCAAAAGGATATGAACATTTTTATATACTGTCCAAATTGTTTATGAGTTCAACCATAAAATGCAAGAATTTCCAACAAATAGTCTCCAAATAACATCAGTGGGGTGAGTATATTTGGAATGAGGTATTCAGCATCTGAGAATACTGTTAGTTATATGTTAACATATGTGAGAGTCACACCGTTGTTCTCTCTGACAATTATCTCCCAGCTTCCCAGGTAACACTACTGTGAGTTTTACATACTGTACTTTAGAACATTTTCACCTAATGTCTTCTACAGAGAGTTTTGAGGTGATGTTGAATATATTCTATGTCTGAAGGCGTCTTGAAGGAAGTGATATTTGAATTGAGGTCTGAATAAAGTCAAGGAGAAGATACCTGAAGAGAGAACATTCCAGGAAGAGGAAACCTCCAGTGCAAAGGCTTTGAGATAAGGGCATGCTTGGTTGATGAGAGAAATAGCCAGAGGCCAAAGTAACTGGAATTAGTGAATCAAAGTGAGGGCGATTAAGTGATGTGGATGTAGAGTTAGTCTGGGCTGGCCCAAGTAATTGTAGAACTCTGTACATTTAGAAAAAAGACTTTGGATATTTTTCTAAGTGTTATAGGAAGATCCAGAAGGGTATTAAGCAAAGAATAATTATCTTTAATGTCTTAAAGGGATTGCTAGGGTTGCTCCATGAAGAAATGACTAGAGTACAAGCAGGGAACAATTTAGGGTGCTATGACCACGTTCTAGGGAGTGATGACGGTGTGGAATGGGGCAATAACAGAAGAGGAAACCAGAAGTGGTAGAATTTATGTGCTGCTTTAACAAAACTTATTTTTTCTTTTTAATTTTTGTGGGTTAATGGGTACAAAGAAATAGAAAGAATGAATAAGACCTACTATTTGATAACAAAACTTCTTGATAGACTTAACATGGGATGTGATATACAGCGAGACACTAAGAACAATGTGCACACACGCCAGTGCTCTTTACTAAAATGGGTAAATGGGTAAGCCTAAGGGAGAAATGTTTGTAATGATTTTGTTTAAAGAAGCTTACTCAAGTGAAGACTTTGCATATAGGTCTGAAGTTTATGAGAGAAGTTGAGTCTGAAGTAAAATTTTACTCTTCAGCATAAAGATTGTATTTAAAGCCAATGAAACTGCATAGGGTCATCTAAGGAGTTAACAGAGATAAAGACAAGTTACTAGGAGTAAGTCCCAGGGCCCTTCCATGTTTATACATTAGGGAAGGAATGGCATTCATCACAGGAGATAGACAATGATCGGGTATGAGAAAAACTAGGGAAGTGTGGTGCTCCAGAAGCCAAGTGACCAACTGAGGCAATACAAGAAAAAGCAAGTGAATGTCTAAAATGTTCCCAGGAAGTCAAATAAGACAAAGACATGGAAAATGAAACATTAGAAGTAATGCGGAGGTCATTGATTAACTCGACAAGAGCTGTTTTAGTAAAGTGACTGAGATGAAATCCTAGATAGAAGTGAGTTCCAGACAGAGCCAGTGAGTGTGAAAATGAACCAGGGAGTGTGGGCAACTGAACTTTTTTTCTAAAAGAGACTAGAAAAATAAGGAAATGATCTCAACAGAATATTTTTCAAGATGGAAGAAGCAACAGCACATTTGTACGCTTAAAACAAGATCCAGTAAAGAGAATACTTGAGGAGGGAATGCCCTTGGCAGACGAGAAGAAATGGGATCTAAGGTGTAAGTGGAGGTGATAGCTTAGTAAAAATAGGTTTATTTTGTCTGTTGTATAGATGATATATTTTGTGAGGTTGAAGAAGCTATCTAATGAGAATGTCTTCATCTGCATGGGAAAGGGGAGAGAATATTGAGTGGTTCAAGAGAGAATAGAAGATAGGAAATAATTGCCCAAGGAAGTCAGAGAATGAATTGACTAAGGAAATGTCCTAGGATTATAGGCAGTAATAAAAGTTCACTTGGATTGGACTGGCCTGCGAAAGAAATGACAAATAATACACTTGAGCCTAATTTGGGTAAATGTCAATAAACAAGGATATTCAGTATAGCAGGTGAGGAATCTGGCAGCTGTGGTGTCTTAGTGGCAATCACATTTAAGCTTGAGTAAATAGCTACATTAGTTTCCCCAATAATTTTCTGATTTGGAGGACACCAGTCATCACATGGGGATACAGACCTCAGAATCTTCCTTGTATGAATATAGATTGTCTATTACACTTGTTATCAGAATTCTAACAAAGTCAGTTGTGTCTAGAGTAGGACTCCATCTTAAGAAAGGAACATGGTATGCTTATTTGACACTTAGGCAAAAACACAGTTTTCCAGACTGGATTCACAATAAGAAAAAAGGATGAAGATGAGAAGCCTGCTGTAAGTGGGGATCCAGATATCCATGTTCTTTCCCAGCTCACAGAATACTGCATCATCTTGTCTCAGACCAGGAATTCTCATTAGGTGAGGCTTCCCAATGTATTCGTTCTCCTGGTCAATTTAGGCTCAATGTCTGTATGGGATTGGCCTCCAAATGAAAGGCAAAGAGAAGGGCAGATAAATGGAGCAGAAGCAGCCAGGATTGAAAATAAAGTTTTAAGGAAGTTTACTGATTTAAAAAGAGTTCAAAACTGTCGATTGAAAGTATACATTTAGGAGAAAAAGTGAAATGTTTTCAGGACCAGAATTGAATTACAGTGTTTGGTGAGTAATTTGATGCTGTATTTTCATTTGGCTAAGATTTAAAAAGAAAAAAAAATAAAGAAACACGGCCTTCATCTCCTGACAACTGAAAGTATGCACATCTATCTACAAAGATGATTTTTTTGTTGTTGAACTAAACTAAAGCACAAATTGAACATGTGTGTCCTTGGATAGAGGACATTAAGCAACAGAAGGTACAGTATCTTTAAGCACAGTTTTACAATCAGTAAGGAAAGCCTGTACAATTCATTTTTGTAATTAATCCTCCATAAAAATAGAGAGTTTGACACTGAATTAAAACTAATCAAAGGTAGTTCTGTGAGAAGCGAAGATAAAGTTGTACAGAAACTTTTTTCCTGATGGTCAAGCTCAAAGCAATGTCAGAACATGGCACCTTTCTATTAAGTGAGTAATAAACACAATGATTATGAAACAGCTTTCAAATATCAAGTACCTTAAATGAGTTTTGTACAGATGTTGGAGCTCATTCAATTTCTCTTCAAATCCTGTGGGAGCTACTGAGTACAGATATTTTACACTCTTGATTACATCACAGCCTGATGTTTTAGATGACTAACAGGACAGAAGCCCAACATGATCCTGTCATCATATGATACCAGTCATGGCATGACACTCTCCAGCCTTGCAAAGTATTGGGCATTGTCATAGCTTTATCATGTGCCTTTATTTAGTCTAAGAGGTTGAGGTCCCCTTGATGCTGCTCACACCAGTTCCTCAAAGGGGATAATAGAACTCATATAATTTCCTATTTCTTTGTCAATAAATGTAGTGCTGAATGCTGAGCTCCCTACATAGTAGAATTTGATGATAAATTTCAACTCAGTATTTTATGACCTCTTAGATCAACATCATGAAATTGATTCACATTTTGTGAATTTCTCCCAAGAGAGGTTTTCCCATTTATTCTATACCAAGGAATAAAAATTGAAAACAAATTTCATTTTCCCCTGATACATATTATTCAGTCTATCCTGTGTAATTTACTACATAGAATGCCCAATTCCTATTTTAGTGCCATTGAACTCAAATCTTATTAAGATTATAACTGCTTTTATTAAATCATCTACTATCCTCCTTTTTCCACCAACATGATTTTGTGGTAAATTAATGATGATTATTTAAAAGAAGAAAAAAATTACTCTATCGAAAGCATTGAAGAGATACAGAGTCTGGTTAAGAAATAAGAATTTGGCCTTAGAAATCTAGTAGCTTAAAATATAGTCACATTTTAAATTGTAAAGTACCATGTTTAAAAGTTATTTTGATGAATATAGCATAGTTTTCATTTCAAAGAAACCTTAGACATAGCTTAGGTTGACTCAGATTTTTTTTTCTTTTTAAAATTATTATACTTTAAGTTCTGGAGTACATGTGCAGAACATGCAGGTTTGTTACATAGGCATACATGTGCCATGGTGGTTTGCTGCACCCATCAACCCATCATTTACACCAAGTGTTTCTCCTAATGCTATCCCTCCCCTAGCCCCCACCCCCATGACAGGCCCCATTGTGTGGTGTTCCCCTCCCTGTGTCTGTGTGTTCTCATTGTTCAGCTCCCACTTATGAGTGAGAACATGTGGTGTTTGGTTTTCTGTTCTTGTGCTAGTTTGCTGAGAATGATGGTTTCCAGCTTCATCCATGTCCCTGCAAAGGACATGAACTCATCCTTTTTTATGGCTGCATAGTATTTCATGGTGTATACCAAATTGTAAAGACTCAGGTATTTTACAGAATACACAGACAGACATATAATTGATACTTTCTGGAGGTCTTAGAATCTGTTATTAGATAATTTTCATTAATTCTCTTTTAGAATTAGTATTGGAATTAAAAGTAAATTCAAATATTTTAGGCACTGTTTAATCCATTGCATATACTGCATGCTTATTTTTAAAATTGTGGGTTTTTTTGTACATTGTGGAATTAATTCGTATTTAATGCTCAATAGTACACCATTTTACTAATTATGGGTATATATGTTTTTATTTAATTTATTAGTTTTGAAGAAAAACTTTTCTTTTTATTCATTAATCACTACAGTATATATTCTCTCTACTATGTAAAATGAAGATGGTTTCTTTGGAAAGGTTTTAAAAATTCATTATTTGGTAATGTGACTGTAAGTTAAAGTTACAATCCTGCCAATGGTTAACTATAGAATCTTATAAAAGCAACATAACTTTTCTTGGCCTTGGTTTCTTTAATCCAAACATGGTTGAAATGGTTTCTAAGATCCTTTTAATATCCTAAAATTCTATAAAATTATCAAATCATGTCCAAAATTTTTTATAAAAAATAGATAACAAGGTTATTACAGTTTTATACAGGTTGTGTTGTTAATAGCTGTAATAATAAAGTATAAACATTTATCAGCTGAGATTTGTTTAATAACTGATGTGTTGACCACTAAAAAGTTAGTATTATATTTTCTCTTAAGATGATTTAGATGATTTAATTTTTAAAATAAATCCTCTCATCACTTTTAAATCTACAGGTGGGATATCTTGCTATAAAGGGAGATCTGCAATAAGTGTGCTTCCAGGAGATATGTTTACCTTTAGAATTAAATACATAATCCAAATATCAGATGAAACATTCTTCCACTAGAAAATGACTTGTTTTGAAAAGAAAAGGTTATATAGAAACTAAGACTACCTGATGTAAATACTCAATATAAACAGATTATTAATGATAAAACTAGCTATTGACACTTTCAGAGGCTTTTCATATGCACTTATTTGATCTTCGCAGTTTAAGAGTGAGGAAAATAGTGCAGATATTACCATTCTATTTTACAGATGAGAAAATGAGAGTGAGAGTTGAAGTGCATTTTTTTAAGGCTCTACAAGTAATGCAGATGTACTAGCTCTCCCTCCCTTGCTCCAATCCTCTAGTGTGTACATGGGCTGTATGTGTGTGAGGGGGAATGTTAAAAGCAGGAGATTCAGTCTTAGCATCAATGAAGCTATGTGAGTGATGTGTAGGTCTACAATAGTCTGTAGTTGCTGGTCAGTGATGGTAGCTTCATTCACTACCCTCAAAGATGGAGTTGAAGGGCTTAGAGATCTTTCAATTTCGTCTTGCTTAAAAACTTGCAAGAGGGGCCAGGTGTGGTGGCTCACACTTGTAATCCAAGCACTTTGGGAGTCCAGGGTGGGTGGATCACCTGAGGTCAGGAGTTTGAGACCAGCCTGGCCAACATGGTGAAACCCCATCTCTACTAAAAATACAAAAATTAGCTGGGCATGGTGGCGGGCTCCTGTAATCCCAGCTGCTCACATGAGGCTGAGGCAGGAGAATTACTTGAACCTGGGAGGCAGAGGTTGCATTGAGCCAGGCCACAGGGTGGGACCTCGTCTAAAAAAAAAAAAGAAAAAAAAAAAAGAAAGAAAAAAAAACACTTGCAAGAGGATCAGTGATCAAACACTATCTTTTTTGAGGACAGCTTTCCTGAGAATAAAATAGACAGTTCTTTTCTCGAAGGACCAGATTTATGTTATACAAAAACATAAACTAAGTATGTGGACTGTATTAATAATTTTCCCTGTTTTCTACAAGGGGAACATTTCTTATAATTAAAAGGCAAACATCCCTCTTACCTCTCCATCTTTTCCCTGGAAGAAAGGTGCCCTTTTTAGTCTTGTTAACTCAAGCATTTCAGCCTCAATCTGGAGGCTGAGTGGAGCTTTTTTGATCACTCATTCCTGGTACTTAGGAAAGCAGGGTGGATTCTTTTTTTAGAGCTGGTGGGCATTCTCATGCTAGCTCAGTATCCCGCACTCCCTCAGCAAGTGCTGCTGCTGCCCTCCTCACAAGTTTCCTAAAATCATGATGTCTTGCCAAGGTGATTATTAATTTTCTTTCAAAGTCTCCATAGGGTAGTATTGCATGGGGAAAACATTTATATATTAATGTTACTTGGGCTGTTCTACCTTGGAATGAATCATCTTGACCTCTTTGTTCCAAGGAGCATTTGACAAATTACAGAGCCTGTTTATATTACAAGGACAAGTTGTATGTTTACATTACAAGGACCAACTATGAATGAGTCTGAACCACCTAGTAAGGGAGGAGCCACTCTAATACCAATTCTTTTGATTCCAAACTTTCTACTGATTAGCAATGTAGTTGTATTCAGTTCATCCTGATGATTTATGTACATATGTATATATATGTACATTTATACACACACACACACATAAATATAGGTTTCACTCTTCAAGGTTAACTCTGAATTTGGTGAGGTTCTGCTGCTTTCATGTTAATAGCTACTGTGGAAGACTTTACCGGTGCTTTCCAAACTTCCAGTTTTCCTTTCTTTCTTGCTACATACCTCCTTGAAATTATGTGTGGCAAAGTGACTGGCTTTGGGCAATAAAATGTGAATGAAGCCCTTCTGGATGGAAACACATAAAAACTAGTGCAGTTTCCTCATTCACTTATGTCTTGCCATGATAAACCATAAAGCCTTGTACTGCAACGGTGGCATTATTATAATATAATATGCCCATTGCTGAACCTGTGTTGAACATAAAGAATACATGAGAAATGGGTCTTTGTAATTTTAAGGTTGAGATTTTGAGGGTTCTATAAAGACAACATAACTTAGCCTATTCAGACCATTATAACAAATAAATTTATCTCTGAATTTATTGAATTTTCTTGTCTATATAACCCCAATCCCTTCAAATGTGAGTTCATTCAATTGAAAGAATTTTTATCTTTTACTAATGTGGCTTACTGCAAGGCATATATATATATCCTGCCACATATGCTAACTTTTCTATTTTACTTTCCTCTGAATGTTTTAAATGTGTCATACATTTTGAACGTAGTGACACAATTTTAATATTGCTACAAAGATTTTGTTATAAATGATTTAAAAATATTTGAGTGTACAATAGAAGGGTAATATAGAGGCAAAACTCATAAGATGTGTTAAGTATATATATAGTAGAAACAAAAAGCTTGTAAGATATAGAGAGAATCCATAAGATGCTAAGTAAAGATAACTGAGGTAGTCAACAGAGTATAAGTTGAACATAGCTATAAAAAGATAGAGACATCAAGACACCTAATAGTCATGATACACTGAATATATATGAAACAGATACTACACATACTACTCATGAAGCACTAAATATATATAAGCCATTAGGTGTTTCCAAAGTTTTCATGTAGTTACTCACTGGTAACATTAATTCTGGCCCCATATGTCTCCTACTCAAGGAATACAAATAAAATTTATAGCTTCCCACAGGGCTAATTGGTGAGTACAGCAATTGATCTATTTGCCTTGCATCTCTCTGGTAAAGCAATTGTATGTGCTGGTCCCAGGTGTCTTGTACTGTTGGGGTTATTTACTGAAACGTCAATTCTGGTGCTTGCAGCCATACCATTAGTAAGATAGTGTGGTTCAGAAGAGAAAGAGGAAGATCAAGGTGGAGATGGAGATGGAGAGAAAGATGGAGGGAGAGAGGAGAGATATGAACATGAGCATTGCACAGTCTGGAAGTTAGGTAGTATGGTTTTCCACTCCACTCGCACAATATCTCAAGTGTGCCAACTGTGTCATCTTTTCCCGCTTGTAGCTCACTGTACATTTTAATTAATTATATACATCAATTAATTGAGTATCTTAGTTTGCTCTGTGAGCCTTTTTGCTCTGTGGCCTTTGGCACTTTGCCTGCCAGTGTATTCAGAGGATATTATTACATCAAATTATTTAACTTATGACAGGTTTCTTAATAATGGGAAATGTTTTACAGCAGGACTAACGGACATAGCAAAACTAGTTGAGCTGTTATATTTGATGATTATTAATCCTGCTACCCAGACTGTGGAATGTACAAACAAGAAAATGCTGCTTCCTGCAAGTTTTAGAGATTTATCTCTATGATCAGTACATTTTTTTTGTGGTAAGACTGTACCTGGAACAGAAGTATCTACTTTTTTTGCATTTTTCCCCAGACCTAGTTTGGTATAGCTCAAAAAATTATCATTCTTATCTCTTTAGTCTAATTTAATGAGAACAGTTTTACATCTCAGCATAGTCAAAAAAGTGGGTAAATGTACACAGAAAAAAATTAATGTAAAAAAGATATCTGTTAGTTGTAAAAAATACTAGTTAGAATCTACTGAAGAGTGTAGTTGTACCTGTTTTCTTGATAACTCTGAAAATCCAGTTAGTCTGAATAAAATCCTAGTGGAGGGAGCTCAATGATACTGATTCTTTTTAAATTAGTCCTATAAGATCTCAGAAAACTGTCACCCTGTAGTGTTATGTTGATAGTGCACTCATGTGATAAATAAACTTAAGTGACTATTGCTGCCTCAACAGAGAATTCAACTACTGCTCTTTAATTCATCAGAGTGGGCAAACATCTACTAAAAGAACATATGCTAAAGATAGGCTTATGGACACCTGACTATGGTGAAAAATGTGACTATTGTCCTTGAAGGTAAAATTCATATTTCTATTTGCCAAACATTTCCACATATTTCATGGTATTTTTTCCTGAGCTGATAAAAGTCCTTCTGTTCTGCCTCTTGAGCTTTTTTGCAAATTATTTGTAAAATTCATCATTATTTTATTTTTCTGAAAACTTATCAAAAGAAGAATGTTCTGCATACCACAAAGCACCCTCCAGTCCATGCTCCTTTAAACAAGTTGATATCCAAAATATTTGAAAATTCTTTCATAAATTTTCTATAATGATCTGTCATGTGTAACATGTTAAATGATGTTAAAATTACAAATGTGAAGAAGATATAATCTTTGTCTTCAAGTAGCTGATGTGTAATAGAGTAAGGAATGTTCATATGAGGTACAAAAAATGTAAAAGTTAAAAAAAGGCAGCAATACAATGCTATAGGAATCTAGAGGAGGGATCAAGGAGAGGAAGAGATGGCAACTAGAAAAAAAGGAATTTTAACACCACATAGTCAAAGAAATTAGCAAAAAGAATAAAGTTAGAGCCATCACGCTATCTTGTTTTAAGCAACACTACACAGCTATAGTAATTAAGACAGCATATGAATAGCATAAAAATAGACACATTGACCAACGAAACCAAACAGCCAGGCCCCAAATAACCCACATATTTATGGTCTATTGATTTTTGATAAAGGTGCTAAGAACACAAAATGGGAAAAGGAAGGTCTCTTTAATTAAAAGTGTTGGGAAAACTGGATATCCACATGCAGAAGAATGAAACTGGTATGATGGCACATGCCTGTAATTCCAGCTACTCGGGAGGCTGAGGCAGGAGAATTGCTTGAACCCGGGAGGTGGAGGTTGCAGTGAGCTAAGATCGTGCCATTGCACTCCAGCCTGGGTGACAGGGCGAGACTCCATCTCAAATAAATAAATAAATGAAACTGGGTCCTTAACTCACACTACATGTAAGAGTCAACCCAAAATGGATTAAAGGCTTAAATTTAAAGATGTGAAACTGTAAAACCACTAGAGGAAAACGGGAGAAAAAACTTCATGACATTTGTCTTGGCAATGAGTTTTTGGATTTGACCTCTATAGCTCAGGCAACAAAAACAAAAATAGACAAATGGGATTACTTGAAACTAAAAACTTCTGCACAGAAAAGGAAACAATTAACAGAGTAATATGGACAACCTGTGGATTGGGAAAAAATATTTGCAAACCATACATCTGATGATAAGGGGTTTGTATCCAAAATATGTAAGGAATCCAAACAACTCAATAATAAGAAAACAAATAACCAAATTAAAAAATAGCAAAGGACCCAAAAAAGATATTTCTTAAAAGGAGACATACAAATGGCCAAGAGATACATGAAAAATGGTCAATGTCACTAATCATTAGAAAAGTAAAAATTAAAATCACAATGAGATATCACCTCACACCTGTCAGGATGGCTATCATAAAAAATGGAGGATAATGGTTGGTGATGATGTGGAGGAAAAGGAATCCTTGTGCACTGTTGGTAGGAATGTCAATTAATACAGCCATTATGGAAAACTTCATGGAGGTTCCTCAAAAACTAGAACTACCATGTGATCGAGCAATTCTGCTTCGATATCTAAAGGATATAAAATTAGTATGTCAAGAAAATATTTGTACTACATGCTTATTGCAGCACTATTCACAATAGCCAAGGTACAGAATCAGCCTAAGTGTACATCAACAGATGAATGAATAAAGAAAATGTGGTGTGTACACAAAGTAAAATACTATTCAGCCTTTAAGAAGAGGGATAATCTGTCATTTGCAACGACATGGAAGAACCTGGAGGATATTGTACCAAGTGAAATAAGCCAGGCACAGAAAGACAAATATCTCACGTTCTCACTTATAAGTTAAATCTAAAACATTCAGACTCACAGAAGCAGAGAACAGAATGATTGTTATCAGACGCTGGGGGATGGTGGTTAGAATGGAGATGTGTTGGTCATAGGGTACAATGTTTCAGTTATACCAAAGAAATAAAAGATAAATATTTGAAAAAAAAATTAGGTTTCTTCCAGGCAACAGTTTGCCATAGAAAGAGAAACTAAAATTTAGGGCTTGGAATAAGTTGTGTGAACCTGATAGAGCCTGACTCTTCCTTGTTTCATCAAGCACAGGGCAATCAATGGTCCTTCAGAAGGTTTGAGTTACCGTTAGTGGAAAGGATGCATCTTTATACAATTCTAGGAGGGTCTACTTCCTCTTCTCTTTCCATGAGCCCACCACTTAACAATATTTTTATTTTCTTGGAATCTTTTTCTTGAAAATCTACATCTTTTTCTGTAAAATGCATTCCTAAAAAATCTGAAAATACCTGTCCTAATCAAGTAACTTAAAAATAAACAGTATTTTAAAAGCTAAAACAATGAAATAAGTTTTTTTCTTAATTTTTGGATTTTTAATTTTTATTTTACTTTAAGTTCTGGGATACATGTGCTGAATGTGCAGGTTTGTTACATAGGTATACATGTGTCATGGTGGTTTGCTGCACCTCTCAACCTGTCATCTAGGTTTTAAGCTCCACATGCATTAGGTATTTGTCCTAATGCTCTCTCTCCCTTTCCCCCCTGCCACCCTACAGGCCCTGGTGTGTGATGTTCCCCTCCCTGTGTCCATGTATTCTCATTGTTCACCTCCCACTTATGAGTGAGAACATGTGGTGTTCAGTTTTCTGTTCATGTGTTAGTTTGCTGAGGATGATGGTTTCCAGCTTCATCCATGTCCCTGCAAAAGACATGAACTCATTCATTTTTACGGCTGCATAGTATTCTATGGTGAATAAGTTTTGTATGAGACATCTACTAACAAAAAAAAGGAATTTTGAAGGGCTTAATGAATTTAGAAATGGAAGACATGTGTGAAGATAAAAATTTTGCCAAGGAAAGCCAACTGCCTGCTATGGAAACTTAGTGCCTTGAAGAGAAGTTACTAAGTATTAAGGTCAATTCAGAAGTTAATTTGCCTTATTTTTAACTGCAGGGAAACAGAATTAAACTTAATTCTGCCACTATAGTAGAAGCACACTGAGAATTTATAATTCTATGGTAAAATATTGAAAAACATAGTACTAATATGTTTTGAGAAGAAAGTATATATTGACACTGGAATGATCGTCCAGGGAGAAAAACCACTTATGTATTCTTAAAATATTTTATTTAAGTACCATTCCCTTGCAGCGCATAAATTGCTATTAAATAAAATAGGACTTATAAACATCATTGCCAACATTTACCAATCTTATAAATTCCAACACTTTAGGTCCAATAAGCTTCAATTTAATAAAAATAAATTAATTAATGATTTAGAAAACTTAGGAAAATAACAATATGCATTCTTTTGCAGTAAGAAGGACAGGAACAATATAGCCTTGATGAAATTTTAGCTATTGTTTTTCTCTACTTTGCTTGGCATATTTAGCTACCAGAATAATCTTGATTTTTTGTGAATAGAATAATTAAGTTCTTCTATGAATGTAAGATATAAATTGAGTTACATACACATGTGTGTATATTTACCCCAATTTCTAAATAATGCCGGGTCCCAACATATCTGTTTACACAGCCTGCTCCTGCTGCTGCTATCTGATTATTGATGGGCAAGGTGCTGTCCAGGGTGCTGAACTCAAGCTTACTGACCCAAGTCCACAGCATAACCATTATTCCAATAAAAACACTCTTTCCTGCTGAGTTCTTATGTGATCTCAAGAATCTCAACTGCTTACTCAAGCAACCACTATCAATTTCTTACAGATGGTTCTCAAATTAAAACCTATTAGTCAACGCAAGTCTAATGATGTGTCTCAACCTTACATGGGCTTCAGAACCTGTTAAAGGGAATTCCTATGAATAAAGGACACAATAGACTAATCTATATATTGGAATAATAGCTTATTCATTTCCACATAATGCTACCTAATGAATTATCACCAAACATATACATAATCTACTTTTAGTAAGAAAATAGTAATAACTAGCAACTGAGTCTGTGCCAGGCACTGTTGAAAGTGCCTCTTTTCATGTGTTTTTTGGCTGCATAAATGTCTTCTTTTGAGAAGTGTCTGTTCATGTCCTTCACCCACTTTTTGATGGGGTTGTTTGTTTTTTTCTTGTAAATTTGTTTGAGTTCATTGTAGATTCTGGATATTAGCCCTTTGTCAGATGAGTAGCTTGCGAAAATTTTCTCCCATTTTGTAGGTTGCCTGTTCACTCTGATGGTAGTTTCTTTTGCTGTGCAGAAGCTCTTTAGTTTAATTAGCTCCCATTTGTCAATTTTGGCTTTTGTTGCCATTGTTTTTGGCGTTTTAGACATGAAGTCCTTGCCCATGCCTATGTCCTGAAAACACATGAAGAAATGCTCATCATCACTGGCCATCAGAGAAATGCAAATCAAAACCACAATGAGATACCATCTCACACCAGTTAGAATGGCAATCATTCAAAAGTCAGGAAACAACAGGTGCTGGAGAGGATGTGGAGAAATAGGAACACTTTTACACTGTTGGTGGGACTGTAAACTAGTTCAACCCTTGTGGAAGTCAGTGTGGCGATTCCTCAGGGATCTAGAACTAGAAATACCATTTGACCCAGCCATCCCATCACTGGGTATATACCCAGAGGACTATAAATCATGCTGCTATAAAGACACATGCACACGTATGTTTATTGCAGCACTATTCACAATAGCAAAGACTTGGAACCAACCCAAATGTCCAACAATGATAGACTGGATTAAGAAAATGTGGCACATATACACCATGGAATACTATGCAGCCATAAAAAATGAAGAGTTCATGTCCTTTGTAGGGACATGGATGAAATTGGAAATCATCATTATCAGTAAACTATTGCAGGAACAAAAAACCAAACACCGCATATTCTCACTCATAGGTGGGAATTGAACAGTGAGAACACATGGACACAGGAAGGGGAACATCACACTCTGGGACTGCTCTGGGGTGGGGGGAGGGGGGAGGGGTAGCATTAGGAGATATACCTAATGCTAAATGACTAGTTAATGGGTGCAACACACTAGCATGGCACATGTATACATATGTAACTAACTTGCACATTGTGCACATGTACCCTAAAACTTAAAATATAATAATAATAAAATAAAAAACAAAAAGAAAGTGCCTCATATTTATTAAGTAATGCGATCATCACATCAACCCTATACAATCAATACTCTTATTGATCTAATTTTCTAGGTGAGGAAATTGAAATAAACAACTAGAAAATGGTAGAACCAAAATTCAAACTCAGGCGAACTGGCTCTAGTAAGTATGCTTTCAATTACTACAATATACTCCTGCGACATAGGAAATCAAATTATATGCAGCGGTTACCTTGTAAGGGTAGAGTAAAGAAAAATTATTGATATGATTTTATGCTTAATGGCAATTAATTATGACGGTTCATTGAGCTCATTTTTACTAGTCAGGGCAAGAAAATGGGCAAAGGGACTCCCTGATTTCTAATGCAATTTTCTTGTATTCCATAATAATAATTCAATTAGCAATTGTTTAATAAAGGTAGTATTGCATAGTAATTAAGCAGTCTTAGAGGTAGGCTACCTGAGTTCTAAATACCACTTGGGACATCATTAGTTGCATAACCTTTGCAAGTTGCTTTTCTTTGTTTCACTTCAGTTTTTGTACCTATAAAATGAGGAAAATAACAATGTCTGTTGCACATAGTTGTTGTGAGGATTAAATGAGTTAATGCATGTAAATCACTCAGACAATGCCTTGCATTTAACAAACCCCAATAAATATTAGTTAACATTATTGCATGTTTTCATGGAATTAATTAGATTGCAATTCGATTTCTCATAAACTTTATCTTTCACAAAATACTTTGTGGCTAAACAACAATGTTTAAATATTTATTTTTTCTTATGTATTGATTTTATGGTTGAAATATGAAGGTTTGACTGTATGTATCTTCTAAATTTGGTCTATATAATTGAGTAAATTAGAAACAACAAACATTACAAATGAAGACATCAAGGTAAACAGTGTTTTTCCCTGTGCAGATAATTTACAATGTATAATATTGGCGACAAAAAAATAACTACTATCAGCACTCATATATGTAAGAAGTCAATTAAAGTTAACAGAATAATTGGTGTTTCTTGACACATATGGTCAGTTAATCATTACTGGGTAACTTAGATAATGAAACAAGAATAAAGTACACAGTTGTCACAATGAGATGGTCAGATGCCACACTATGTACACATCAATCTGGTATTGAATCAAGGATGTAAACTAAATGGGCACTTTTGGAAATGTTGCAATGCAATAATTCCTAATAGGCATTGCTTCATTTTAATATTAAAAGTAGTATGATTCCTTTATAAAGCATTAATATTATTGATAAATTATTCCATATTTGATACTCAGATATGCTGTTAAGTTCTGGAAGCAAAGTAAAACAAAAGATGAACAAACAAAATGCAAGAAAAAGTTTTCATCTTTAAAGATCTCATAGCATAGTGGGAAAAATAAGCAAACACATCATGGCAGTATAGTATGAGAAAATATGTACAAAGTGGCATGGGAATTAAAATGAGAATGGCCATGTAAGAGAGTTTTCAGAGTACGTAATTTTTTAATCTTGTGGATTAGCATCTTATTGGAAAATACATTTTACATTTTAAGGTGTAGATATGAAATCAGGTCTGATTTCAAGTCTTAATTTTACACTTTATGATTTGTAAACCTGTACAAACCTCTTAAACTTCACCTCAGTAATTATAATGAGTATTAAATGAGATAATGCACATAAAATACTTAAATAAAAATTTAGTATATTGACATTCAATATAATATTTCTATTAAAAATATGAGAAGAATTTGCCATGAAAGAGTTATTGAGTATGGAAGAGTATCTTTTAGAAATAGGAAAAAGATTACCTAAAGTGAAGATGCAGAGAGAATGTGGCACTTAAATGTAAGTGCATGTGGGTGAGTAATAGAAGAATAAACTGGAAAATTAGAATCTAGATTTTATCTTTTGAATGTAAAGATTATTTTGACATATACAATGGAATATTTGATTATTTGCAGAAACATGTAATGATAAAGTCAGTGTGAAGCATGTCATGTTTTAAACGAGCAGGCATTTAATTAATCACAGCAGCATAGTTCTTAAAAATAGTTGTATATACAAGACTTTGATTATTTCATGGAAAATGCTTGGGTGATAAGGATTTTTAGCAATAACTCTCTGGTTGGAAACTACTGCCAATGACAATGGGGAACACTGATGAGTGTGCTGAGGATAGAATGGCACCATCAGGTTTGCATTTGAGAAAGGATACTCTGTCAATGGCTGAAGGATGTTTTGCACAGAAAGTGTGGTGAGGGTAAGACTATAGGCATGAAATCAATAGAAGTCATTTCAGTGATAGGGAAAAGGAATGTGTACCACTCTTGTGTCTTAACAGGAAAGACATAGCACAATATACTGGGATTTCTTTTTTAAATTGATTTTTTTTATTATACTTTAAGTTCTAGGGTACATGTGTACAACATGCAGGTTTGTTACATATGTATACATGTGCCATGTTGGTGTGCTGCACCCATTAACTTATCATTTACATTAGGTATATCCCCTAATGCTATTCCTCCCCCCTCCCCCCACGCCATGTCAGGCCCTGGTGTGTGATGTTCCCCATCCTGTGTCCAAGTGTTCTCATTGTTCAATTCCCACCTATGAGTGAGAACATGCCGTGTTTGGTTTTCTGTCCTTGCGATAGTTTGCTGAGAATGATGGTTTCCAGCTTCATCCATGTCCCTACAAAGGACATGAACTCATCCTTTTTTATGGCTGCATAGTATTCTATGGTGTATATGTGCCATATTTTCTTAATCCAGCCTATCATTGGTGGACATTTGGGTTGGTTCCAAGTCTTTGCTATTGTGAATAGTGCCGCAATAAACATATGTGTGCATGTGTCTTTATAGCAGCATGATTTATAATCCTTTGGGTATATACCCAGTAATGGGATGGCTGGGTCAAATGGTATTTCTAGTTCTAGATCCTTGAGGAATTGCCACACTGTCTTCCACAATGGTTGAACTAGTTTACAGTTCCACCAACAGTGTAAAAGTGTTCCTATTTCTCCACATCCTCTCCAACACCTGTTGTTTCCTGACTTTTTAATGATGTACATTTTAGTAAAGAAAATACTTCTATGTGAGTAGGGTTAAAAAAAAAAAACGGGTTAGAACTATCAAGAGTGGGAAGCCATGATTACCCTTAAGCCTTACTAACCTTAAGGTACCAAGAAAGCCTGGCTGATGGCCGGAAACATGGGAGAATCTATCATGATGAAGCAAAGTAGCATATTTTAGAACCACACTGAAGCATGGAGAAAATGGGGGAAATACAAACCCAGCTCTCCTTCTTTCCACCCTCTAAATCCTTCTGGTGTCTCCAAACAGAACCCAACCAGAAGCCGAAGGGCAAGGAAAATGCCAAAGAGGACAGTTCTTTAGGGCATAGAGAAAGAGAAAGAAGGGTATAGGGTAAATTTAAGGTGGCTAAAGATAATAGGCCAGCACAAGGTGAAAGGGTCTAAATGAGTACAATTGCAAAGAATATGGAAAAGGGGAACAACTAAAGAGATTTTTATGCAAAGGTCTTGTTGACAATGTCACCACCAAAATGATGCCACTCATTTTTTTTAAAAAAACTAATGTTTAATCAAAATAAAATAATTAGAAATAGTTGTATGTAGAAGAGTAGTATACAGTAGTAGTATATAAAATATTGATTATTCCAATGGGGTGCAAGTGAGAGGAAATATCTTCCAGTAATATTTAGATTCCTTGTTTGGAAACCTGAATGGATGCTGGAACTATTTACCAAGAAAATGATTACAAAACAGAGCGCAGGGAGGAAGAAGAGCTGGAGCTGGAATTAAGAAAAAGAAGTCAATAAATTGCATGAGGTTCACTTTTAATGGCTAAAATTGCTATTTTATTTGACTCTAGTTGGGTTAATCTGGTTCCCAGAGGCTTAAAAATTAATACTGCCCTAAAGTTTTAGTATTAACAACTGATTCAGAGAAAGGGACAGCATACAGGTCCACAGTGGAGCATAACAATTTCACAAGTTGTCATCACTCACTGTGGAAAAAATAACTTTACAGTGAAAATCACCCTCTTACCTGGATGAGGACAACTGTACAGAAACTCTCTTACCTATATATATGGCTTCAGGGTCTCAGGTTCCCTGGCGACAACTCTCTAGAGGGCTTCTTAATGTGACATTGGGAAACTAAACTATGAATTTACAACATTGCCTATTCTGTTAGGCTCAGCAGTGTGTTGAAAAGTGGTGTATTGGTCAATTCAAACAATATTTCCCACTTCATTTATTTGAAGTTGTTTTACATACATCTGTCCTTAAAAGCACTGGTTTCCTTTTACAAATAATGTTATGAATTACTCTCTACTGAAACATGTTTGTGGATAAACATATTTTCCCTGTATCTCTGATTATTTCTCTATAGCAGAACCTAAAGAAATTTAATCACTGCCTCAAAGGCTATAGGAAGTCTTAAAGCATTTGGCATGTGCTGCCAATGTTTTCTAGAAAGCTTGAACGAACATATGTTTATATCTGCAATATATACAACTCTTCCTTTGCCTGAAGAAAGTATTACAAGTTATGAAAATCTTTACCTGATACTTGAAAAATTATATCTCAGATTTTTTAAACTTGAATTTTAAACTTCAATGTTAGTTCTTTTCTGCCAGTAGTTCTTTCTTGTGTGATTTCTTTATATCTTTTTAAGAAATCTACTGAGGTCTTAGTATTTTATTGATTTGTATATATATTGAATATACCAAATATATCTGTTGCAAAAATTTATTCTAGTTTATTAAACTTTAAATTTATATGTAGTATTTTTGGTGTTCTGAAATTTTATATGATATTTAATAAAATATGTTACTATTTTATCTATAATTTCTTTCTTTGCTTGTAATTTAGAAATTCCTTTCTTTCTGTCATAAATGTCTATTTTTATGTTCTTCCTAATTGTTTATTTTTAGTTATCTTTAGTTTTATAATGTTTAACACAAATCTTTCTAGACTCATTTTGCTTTACTTTATAACCCAAATAAAGCAAGTGTTTAACCTTTCTGAGCATGCTTTCTCTCCTATAATATAAAATGGAAATAAGATTACCTACCTTAGAACATTGCATGAGGCTTAAATTAATAGACATAAAGTGCTTAGAACAGTGCCTGACATATAGTAGATGTTCAATAAATGTTAATTCTTATTCTAATGTCTAGAAATATCTAAAAAATAAAAAAATTTTCACAACTCATTTGGCAGAAAACTGACATGAAATGATATGAGGCTCATTTTATCATACTCAGCATGAATCTTTATATATTTCACTGTGGACATATCACTATGTTTGATTTTATGATGCTGCCCCAAACAGCAGTGGGATACTACACAAAATGCAGTATATAACTTATATTCCCTTTTTAAAAAAACCAGTGAATAAAAACCTTTGGAATGCAATTTGCCCCTGAATCCGGGATTTCAAGTTATATTAGTTATTGATCAGCTGCTAATTGATAGGTATTATCTTAGGTGTCTTAGTCTATTCAGGCTACTCTGACAAACCGCTATAAAGTGAGTGGCTTATAAACAATGTTACCATATTTCTCACAGTTTTGAAGCTTGGGAAGTGTAAAATCAAGATGCTGGCAAATTTAGAGTCTGGTGAAAGCCTACTTCTTGATTCATAGATTGAAACTTCTTGCTGTGTTCTCATGTGGTGGAAGAGGCAAGGAAGCTCTCTCAGGCTTCTTTTAAAAGGACACTAATCACATTCATGAAGGCTCTGCTCTCATGATTTAATCACTGT
Source organism: Pongo abelii (assembly GCF_028885655.2). Lineage (NCBI taxonomy): Eukaryota > Metazoa > Chordata > Mammalia > Primates > Hominidae > Pongo > Pongo abelii. Next base: position 186,387,920 of record NC_071988.2, on the reverse strand, counting down.
CAAAGGCCCTTAGCTCCTAATACCATAAATTTTATGATTAGGTTTCAGCATACAAATTTTGCAGGGACATAAATATTTAGACCATAGCACTAGATGTTGTCTATATTCCATTATTTTACTGAATCATCACAATGATCCAATCATACATTCATTTATTCAACCAATATTTTCCAGGAACCATTTAGAGTGTCTTGGTTATTATTATTAACAAAACAGATTAATTTCTCCTTCCTTCTTTGAGATAGCATCATATTTTCTTAAGTCTACATTACTACTCCTTGTTACAACTAATAAAATAACTTTTGCAGAGGTGAAAAGTAGTACTACCTTAAAAGCACACTGTGGATGAACACATATCTTGATTTTCAAAAAATTAAAATAAACTGAGGAAAAATAACTTTAACTGTATTTTAGAGGAGCAAGTGAGGTTCAGAGACATTAAAATATATTAAGTTATAGTAAATGGTAAGCTGGAGTTCAAAACTTTTCAAAGGCCACACTTTCCACTGTTCCATTTTTATGTCTAAAGGAATAAAAAATAAAAAAGACCCCCAACAGAATAGATCTTTTTTTCCCACTCCTCTTCTTTCTCCTCCCTTCTTGTTCTAGCCACCACAATCAGCTATACATAATTGAGTGTCCTGTACAACTGAACGGGATGTAGCTCAGGAGGCTCCCTTTAGATTTGTAGAACTATTACACTCCCTTTTTATCATACTTCCACTCTACTTTCTTTTCTCATAAAATTCTCTGAAGTGAGAGATATATAAGGCAGATATCATTAATTTCCTTTTCCAAATGAAGAAGGTAATGTGGCTAGGTGAAATGAATTACTTAAGTTATAAAAGACATCATTAAGAGAACTAGATTGAGAAGCAAGGTTATAGTACTCTGAGCTCTTCCATTCGACTCTCAGGGTACTTCAGAAATTAAAGTTGACTTGGAAAATCAGGAATGTCTATTAGAAGACTCTAATATTATATTTTATATATATGTATATATGTTTTTTCAGAAAATATATTTCAGAAAATATATTTGTCAAGGTTTTTTCCCATGATAGCTAAGCAGATATAGCTGTGGGAGAAACATCTGCTATAAAGATTAAGAACTATGACTAGAAAATCAGAAAATTATCTTTCTGTTGGGAGTATTTGGTTCTGTGTTATCTTTAATTCCATGCCTATAAATGGGGTCAACCAAGGTAATTGAAGCAATTTGAGGAAATACATATGGCCACAGGATCAGGGTGGAAATAATGAAAGCAGATCACTAACACTACTGTTACAGCTGAATAATATGAGCATTTTCTCAAGAAAAATCTCAGTCTAAGAGGATAAATCAGCATCTTTACTTTTCAAATACTTTTATTTTAGGAGAAAATTGTATATATACATGTTCCTTCATAGCATTAGGCTGTGAAGGAATGTGTATATATACAATGAGATACCTTTGCTTTCCACAAGCAGTATGTCCATTCTGCAATAAGTTCTTCCTTCTAAAAAAAATTTCCTCATTCTTTCCTGTACCTTTAAACAAAAGCAATTCATATAACACCTCTTCTATGTCATGTTAGTGCCAATGACCAGCATAAGTGACAAAGCAGCTGGAAAATTAACTAAAGCCATGGGATGGGTCCCCTGTCCTATCAAATAAAGATATTTAATGATAGAAGAATGTACTGGAACCAAAGTCAAAATAACACTAATATTTAGATCCCGAGTATGCAGTAAATAAATTTGTACCTGATAACATATCTTATGAGTACAAAGATAGCCCTTGTTTGTTTAAATGGTTTATATCATAAATAAGCAATTAATTCAAAAAGCCAAGGTAGCAGCATACTTTGAAAAAATGATAATTTGTTATGTGTACCTTTTAACAATTTCACACATTCTCTCAAATAACCCTTATTAACAGAGTTGCCAAACATCAGCAATTATGAAACAAGATAAAATAAAAAAAAGACTTTGAAAAAGTCTACACTAAACCTTTCTTTTTAAAGAAGCTTTGGTTATATATCTGTGCCCAGGGAATATTACTTTCTATGATAAAAAATATACTGGGTCTTTGAGGTCCAATATGTAAAGTGATCTATTTTCCTTGTTAATATTCACAGTAGGAAGAAAAGCCTTCATTTGGATGGTGATGTAGTTTTCTCTCCCAGGGCTACTGATGGATTAACTGTACAGAGAAAATAGTTGCTGGGGTAGTCTTTATCTTTATTTAAATGAATGGTTTATGGCTCTTTTTCTTTTTTATTTCATTTTGCAATGATCTGTCTTCAAGTTCAAAAATCACTGTACCTTGCTTTATGTCTGAAACTGTTTAAGAATAGATCCAAAACCAAAATTTATTTGGTAGCCTGAGATTCTTTTTCTTCATAAATAACTCTGAAAGCATTTCATTTGCAGGGATAATGGAAATAAAATTAGTGATGAATTTGTTAACTGATGGAAAAGTTCACAAAATCATATTATTTACTTCATCGAATATAATATATATATGTGTGTATATATGTATATAATGTATGCATGTATATAACATTTTATTTTTTCATATTTCATTTTTTTCAGTGGAAAAAATACCTAAAAGTTGCAAGTATGCTGTTATGAGGACAGACTTTATATGTTTAGGCTGATATAATCAAATTTTAATTTGATTTGTTACTAGTTTAGTTGCCTGGACAATTTCTGTAACCTCTGTAGGTCTCTGTTTCCTCATCTTCAAGAGAGGTTAATACACTTATATCATGGGGTGATTTGAAGAGCAGATGGAGTAACATATAATAACTTAGCACAGTATTTGGCACATGATAAGGACTTACTGATATTATTTCTGTGTATTATGTATCAACAATTAACAAATTTGTATGTAGGAAAACTTGTTTTTAAAAGTCAAGGTTGGGCACGGTGGCTCAGGCCTGTAATCCCAGCACTCTGGGAGGCCAAGGTGGGCAGATCACCTGAGGTCAGGAGTTTGAAACCAGACTGGCCGACATGGTGAAACCCTGTCTGTACTAAAAATACAAAAAAAAAAAAAAAAAATTAGCTGGGCGTGGTGGCACATGCCTGTGATCCCAGCTACTCAGGAGGCTGAGGCAGGAGAATCGCTTGAACCCAGGAGGCAGAGGTTGCGGTGAGCTGAGATCACACCACTGCACTCCATCCTGGGTGACAGAGCAAGACTCTGTCTCAGTAAATAAATAAATAACAAATAAGAATAAAAATAAAAGTCAGTAGCTATAAATGAGTCTATCAATTTAAATGAAACCAGAGTATAAAAAGTTTATATTCTGTGGAATTCACAAATAAAAAATATTAAAATATGTCTATTTTTCCCACCAAAGCACTTGCTGCTTTTGTGAAGAGACTCATGTATCAGTATGAAAATGGTACAGTAGAGCAGCAATAATTGAGGCAGAAATAATATATCTATTCTAAATTTTCAATTCCAAGGTTTAATATATTCACCATTTAAATATGATTCAAATGTAAGTTAGGTTTGTAAAATATGATTTCAGACTTTTGTTGGCTAAGACTTAATGATACTTTTACATTTTCTCATGTAACAATTAGATGTTTTATTTTAGTTATTTATAGCATCCATTTGGATAAAAATATTTCAAAATATTCAAACACCACGTTTTAAGAATTACAAATAACAAAGCATGCAGTAGTAGTGGAAAATGTCAGTGGCACAGCCAAAGGTATTAGTAGGTTGGGACACATTAGGAAAGAAGTTATTGTAGAGATATAGTAAATTCACTTTGCTAAGATCAGGGTCCTGAGTGATTGCCACAGCACAGTATTTTCAATTCCCAAAAAAGTCCCAAATAACATACTGAAGATATTTTCACAGAAATAAATACATTATCATGTATGAATGCATTTTTTCTTTAAAGTAAGAGATTTAGGTTTTGCTTTAATTCCTTAGAGCAGTGATGAAAAAGAAAAAAAGCTGAAGGATGCATTTTCTGATCTTTATAGCTACCATTATAAATTCCCCAGATCTGCTAACTATGACCTTCTTCTTGTCTCCATTCTTATGAATTAGTCCAGAGGATGCTGAAGAACTGGAAGATAAACAGAGGCAAAGAAGATAGATGGGGCATTAAAGAACCAATCTCCGTAGGAAAGTTTACAACTTGACCTTCTGATGCACTTAGAACAGTGTCATTAGCAGTACTAATTACTTTTTTCAAGCCATTAGATTGTTTTCCTATTCTCAAAAACTGCCATTACTTACATTTCCCAATTTTTACCTTTTCTCCTAGTTTACTTCCCATTTGGCCCCAATTTAAAAAAATCTTTATTATTTTGGTATTTAAAAATATTTGTTTCTAAAATTTGTTCAATCATTTGATATGTTATTTTTTACTTATTATATAATGACATAAATACTAGTGATACCTAAAATATTTTAATTTGAAAATAAATAAAAGTGAACACATAGATTTCACACATAATTTCCAAAGTACATGCATCACAATTTTTTTATACTCTATTAGTTTTTAATTTTTATAGGTACATAGTAGGTATATATATTTATGGGATACATGAAATATTTTGATACAGGCATACCGTGTGTAATATTCACATCAGGGAAAATGGGGTATCATTGCTTCAAGAATTTATCATTTCTTTGTGTTATAAGCATTTCAATTATACTTTCAGTTATTTGAAAATATACAATAAATTGTTGTTGACTGTAGTCACTGTTGTGCTATCAAATACTAGATCCTCTTCATTCTATCTATATTTTTGTACAGCCTCTGGTAAACATCACTTGAATTGCTAGCTCTGTGAGTTCAGGTGTTTTAATTTTTAGCTCCCACAAATGAGTGAGAACATGCAAAGTCTGTCTTTTTTGTGTTCAGCTTATTTCACTTAAGGTAATGACCTCCAGTTCCTTCATGTTATTGCAAATGACAGGATCTTATTCTCTTTTATGGCTGAATATTACTCCATTGTGTATATGTGCCATATATTCTTTATCCATTACACTGATAGTTTATTTTTTAAAATAATTTCTGATGCTGCTTTTTCATACTTATTACTTTTTCCTCAGAAAAGTCCCATTGGATTTCACAATTTCACAATGTAATAAGAAGCCTATCTGATAGTGAGTAGCCTTTAAATTGTCGTTATTATTATATTGAGTCCTTCTCTTTGTATTTACAAAGATTAAGGAGTTTCTAACCGTATCAACACTTGTAATAAATGTTATTCTTAGTCTTCACACTTGTAAAGGATAATGGTGATGAATGCAGCGGCAGAGGCTGCACGTTCCCACCTAGCACTCTCACTGAAGACTGCCTAATCAGCACTGGCTGCTGGTACTTTTCTCTGCAAGCTTAGTCTCTTCCAGGAATGACAGGTGGTAGGTAATCCTGGGAACTCAAGAGCCTCCTTGAAGCTTGGACTGATTAGAGCACAAACCATGAGCTGTTGAAATCTGGTCCCTGAACAGGAGAGTTTTTGACATGAAGCTGCTCTAGATTGCTGTAGAGCTGGATCTCAGATCTGGTGTATCTGCCTGTTTCCATGAAAACAGCGGAATCTTAAAAAATACTCAGGCTGTTTGTCTATTCCTCTAATAAGACTTCTATCGATGTTATATAGAATCTTAAGCAAAGTATTTGGCATCGCACCTTTTATGAGTTTCAATAAACCTTGTGATTTAAATAGTTTCATCATTGATGACAGTCTTTAGGTGAGGCCACAAGAGAGTCGCTTCTCGAGTGTCCATTAGTATATGGTGGGAGGACAGGAGGTCAATACTAAGGCTAGGAGTGAATTGCTACTGGTGCCTTCTTGCCTCAGACTAGCGGTCTTTATGTCATAGATTGTTGAAGTGCCCTCGTTGTTTAATGTTTTGCCTCAGACTCCCGCCTGTAAACAGTACACATCTTTCTCCCTCACTTTAGCTGCTCATCATTGAAGCTGTCATTGGTCAGACATCCTAAACTTTCTCATTGTGACTAGGGCTCCGAGGGTTCCAGGGGTTCTAATTATTATCGTGGCTGCAGTGTAGGTGTCCATCACCGAGACGGGGCACCTGAGCTACTGAGCAGCCAGAAATAAACTTTCTCCTTACCCTTGGCATCTGCCATCAGTTTAAGACTGATTTAGGAATCTTTACGGCAAAGAAGAGGCTCTTCATCCCCGGCCCCATCCCCACCGCGCCCACCCAGTCCACATACACCCTCGGAGCCACCTTTCCGCAGACCCCCGCTATGCCCTGTCCTTGACTCCAGTTAACCTGGAGATGCTAGTTCTGGGAACTCCTAGAGGCTCTGCTGCCTCCTCTGCCTGCTCTGCGTTCCCCGCGTGAGCGCTGGATTATTCCAGTCTTTGAGCATGGCAGATTTCCACTGGATGACATCATGGGAGCCCAGTGAATGCCGGCTCAGAGAGGGGGACGGAGAAGGGGAGGGGGAGCAGAGGAGGGGAGAGGACTGGGGAGCGGAGCCAGAGCCGGGCTGCCTGCCACCCGGCTGCTCGTCCGCTAGCTGGGGAGGAGCGCTCCACCCGCAACTGACAAAGGATGGGAGAACGCCCGCGCCCCGGGATGCCGGCCGCGCGCAGCCTGGCGGCCGCCTGAGCTACTTCACCCTCCGCCGGTAAGTGACTGCAAACATCATTTATTCAATCAGCCTCACTGGGAGCCCCCTCTCTCCGGTTGGTAGTCCTGGGCGGCTTGTCCCTGATCCCGAGCGGCGCTTGGCACAGCATCAGCCCTGGAGGGCAGGCAGCAGGTGCCTTTGCCTGGTGGGTACACTGGGGTTAGAGGCGGGTGCTGCCACCCAACCTGCGGGCGGCGGGCTTGCCCGGTAGGCGCCTCACTGGTGAGAGGAGGCGGCTCCAGCCCGCCGCCTGGGGTAGTTGCTACTATTGGCCCTCCGCGCCCGCTCTGCGCGCGCGCCGTTTCTGGCGGATCCCCAGTGCGCTGCGCGCTGTTTACACCGGCGTGGTACTAGTCACCCAGCCGCACCCCTCGGAAAGCGCGGAATCGGTGACAGCCACTTCACAGGCTCACGCGCTCCCACTGTGGGCTTGAGGGGGACGGGGACCGATTACCAAAGGAGAGCGCTTACTACGGAAGACACAGGGCAGCCTTTGTCTTGGGTTTAGCGCTGATACGCTCAACCCTGAGTCGGGTTCACTGCAACTGTTGGGTCCGATTTCGGTTCCCTGCAACCGCCCTCCTGCGCGACAGATGTCATTGTGTTCCTGCGGCCAGCGGGTCTGAAAGCTGGGACTTAAGACGCCAGGAGGGTCTTGCGCTCACGGGTGAGTGTCGCAGTTATCCAGGTGCTGAGGGAGCTTCTGGAGCTCCAGGAAGTGGAGTGGCCAGTCGAGTCAGAGAGACGCCCAAGTTTTATCCCCAAGTGGTGTGAGGGAAATGGCAAAGTTAGGGAGACTCACTCTCGCTCTTTTCTCTGGTTTCTGAAGCGCTGATTTTGGAGATTTGTGACAGGTGGATGGAATCAGAGGCATGGCCAATATGTAGTTAGAGAGCCTCACGTTTTCCTGGCAATTCTTTTTGTTATTCAGTAGTTCCAGAAAAGATTTGCTTGCTAAACATTTTTGAGATCAAAATGTTTTCTATTATAGAGCTCTGTGGGTTTAACGAAAAAAGATTTTGAACCTGCTCAGGTACCTTAGTTTAGAGTTGTCTGGCCTGTAAGTGCTATATAGCCAACATGCCAACACCCAACCCCCTGGCTTTTTGCTTGGCTGACACACACGTTTTATTGATGAATTCCTCGTTTAGGAGGTTCAATTTTCAGATCACAAGGAAGCGGTGGTACCTATCAGAACATCTGTTTCTAATGTCAATGTGTTTACAAAAGGAATATCTTGTGAAAAAGATGGAAAGAAGTGAAAGTTTGCTACTTTGGGGGTTCATTACTTTTTTTTTGTTTTCATCCACTACAATCGAAAATATTTAAACTTTAGTCATTTTGTATTTATGAATTTAATGTATATTAAATGTAAATAATCCTTGAACATTAAGGAGATTCTTGGTATACAAGTTTGGTATTCCAGCGTCTAACATAATGCTATGGTATAAGAAAGTAACAATCACAGTTATAATTCAAAGGGTTATTTTATTTTTCTTGAAAGAGGCTAATTTTTCCTCAGATGATCTTTTTTTTCTTTAAAGATAGATGATTCTAATGAAGCTTTTCTAAAACAGGATTAAAATAATTTTTCTCAGTGATTGCTCTTTTGATAAAGTTTGAGTCTTTTCAGAACAGACTTGATAGAAAATTATTGGAATAATCAATGTGGTGGAAGTAAAAAAGAAACTGGGTGAGATAATACAGGGAGGCTTTACTAAATATGAATGGTGGGACTATCAGAAGGTGCTGTGTCAGTTTTGATTCTGGAAAAGCTCATTGTAGCTTTTACATGCGTATCTCTCCTGGGAAGTGCATAATTATATGTCTGATTATGTCACGCTATGTTGAGAGACCAATGTTATGAGCAAAGAGCTTGTTTTAATCCAGGACTTACGGGGTTGTCAGCAACGTTTTCTTCGGTGATACAGAATTTTTTATTTCATTGTTTCTTGACTAATTGTCACAATAGGCTCCACCTGTTTTATCTGAAGTCTTCTTTCTAACTTTGTTGTACTATGTTTTTATGATAATGGGGTTTTACTTTAAGGTTCTTAGAGAACCTGTTGCTCATGTTGACTGCTTTCCTCAAGTATTGTAATAGCAAAAACTCTTTTTGAAATAGACTTGTGAACGTACGAGCTTCTGACGTGCTTACATGATGGGTGTACGCTACATAAAAATCTACATTTACATACAATATGTGTATAACTGATCAGATAATCAGCTAGCAATGATCAACAGGAGGTACTGTGGTGTCAGGCTCATGGTTTTTGGCAAATGATATTACCTTTAGCGATAAGATGTTTTACCTCCTTTACATGGTAAATAAAAATGTATATTGAGGAGAACAGATTACATTTTATGTATGAAATCTTTAATTTTATTTCAAAAATATTTTATCCAAGAAGGTCAAAAGTACACAGATTCTTCACATTCCACTAGAATACTGAGAAAAGTTCTCGGAAGGTATAAGCATATTATAAATAGATATAATTTGATTTATTTGATAGCTAGTAAAATATTATTTTTAAAACCACATGGAGTAAACTAGTGTCCTTGAACTAGAGAGTATTCTCATAATGTTCTTTAATGTATTTCACAAATACTTTGCCTATTCTTTTGCACAAGGGCTCTTAACTGAGAAAGGTGAGAAAGAGGAGGAAGTTGCATTATAGGAGAAAAATAAAGCCATAGCACAAAGCCCAGGGCAGGCAATAGTGATGTTCCAAGGTCACCGAAAAACATGATGTCAGGACACTGGGAAGTATCCATGGAAAGATCATGTATGAAGAATAAGTTTATGCTATTTGATGACCTCTTGCTTTCATTGTTCCAGTTGTGTGATTTAACAGATACTTTAGGACCTCTATGATAGAGCTAAACCTCCTTTACCCTCCTTGAGGCAAAATTATGTCTTCAACTCAATCAAGAGGTTGTTTTCTGGGCTTTTTCAAATTCTAGCTTAAGGATGTCTTATGGATCACAAAACATTGTAGCTTTCACTTTCCTGTAGGCCTTTGATAGGGAAATTGGTCAGTAAAACCTTGGCTGAAAGGTTTTTGCATCCTAACTTTTTCTGGAAATAGAACAGTGAAAGTCAACGGTTATAGAGTTGCTGAAAATATTTAGGAGTGTGATGATCTAATATTTAGAGGGTTAAAATAATGCTGTTAATGTAGCTTTAAAAATAAAATTAAAAAATTTGAGACAAATTCTCTGAAGCCACGATTATTCCTTTGCTATATATTGGGTTCATTTTGCAATTTATGACTCCCCTATGATACTATTAATTCATTTCTCTACCTCCTAGTGTTTCAGTGATGAACAGTGGTAGGAAATATGTGTTCTGCTTTTGACTTTGTCACGTACTTGAGGACAAGGGTCGGAGTCTGTAAACATTAGTTTCATTTTACATAAAATAAAGATGAAAATATCTGCCTTGCCTTTCTCATGGGGGACAGTGCATAGCAAATGAACTAGTGTACAAAAATGATTTGGAAAATACAGGAAGAACTGTCTGACAAATATTATATATTAATGAACTTAATCACTTTTAAATTTCTAATTAGTTTCAGTTAAAGAAGTAAATTGATAGAGGTGAACCTAATGTGTGAATTCTATTTTATTAGGTTGGTGCAAAAGTAATTGTGGTTTTAGAATATCTGGTATGTTAAATTTGTGGCATTCTTGCCAATTCACTTATAATCTATTCATAAAAATTATGAAGTAAGTGGTTATGTATTTTTATTGAAAGTGTGCTGGCAACAAATTCACTCAGTTTTTGTATGTCCGAAAATATTTTTAAATAGATGTAATTTTTAAAGCTGAGTATGGCATTTTTGTTTGGCAGTTTTTTTTTTTCAACACGTTGTTATTTTTATTTATTTATTTTTGAGACAGAGCCTCACTCTGTCACTCAGGCTGGAGTGCAGTGGCGCAATCACTGCTCACTGAAACCTCTGCCTCACAGGCGCAAGCTGTTCTTGTCCCTCAGCCTCCTGACTAGCACCACGCCTGGCTAATTTTTGTATTTTTAGCATAGATGGGGTTTCACCATCTATGCTAAAACTCCTGGACTCAAGCAATCTGCCTGCCTCAGCCTCCCAAAGTGCTGAGATTACAGGCATAAGCCACTGTGCCTGGCCAACATTTGTTATTCTTTTGACTTCTCACTTCCATCAAACCTGTCAGTCATATTGTTGCTATGAGGGTAAATGTGTCTTTGTCTCCGGGTGATTTTATGATTTTTCATTCGCCATTATTTTCTTTAGTTTTCTATATATTGCTAGGTATAGGTTTTTTGGATTTATCCTCCAAGTTTGCAGAGCTTCTTGAATTTGTGGATTGTTATCTTTCATCAGGTGAAATTCAGTGGTGAATTTTTGACTTCATTGTATCTGTTTTCTTTTCCTGAAATCTGAGTTACATGTTTAATAGATGGTTTCACTGTACCCAACATGCTGCCTGTACTTGTTTTACTATTTTCTACTTGTTTTCTCTCTGTGCTTGTTTGAGTATTCTTTTGACCTTCTCTTCAGTTTACTAACCTTCTTCTACACCGTGCCTGTTAAACTGCCAAGCTCATCCACAGGTTATTACTGTAATTATTGTATTTTTTAAAATTTCCAAGTGTACATTTGATTATAGATTCCAACTTATCTGTTTTCTTGATCTTTTCTTCTATGACTTTGAGCACATTAATCAAACTTGTTCTAAGATTTTAGTCTGCTAATGTCAACTGTATTGCTGTGAGCTTCTTTTCAGTGTATCTTTACTCTTAGTTATTGTATATAAAAATTATAAAGACTTGGCCAGGTGCAGTGGCTCATGCCTGTAATCCCAGCACTTTGGGAGGCTGAGGCGGGTGGATCACCTGAGGTCAGGAGTTCGAGACCAGCCTGGCCAACATGGTGAAACCCCATCTCTACTAAAAATACAAAAAATTAGCCAGGCGTGTTGGCCGGTGTCTGTAATCCCAGCTACTTGGGAGGCTGAGGCAGGAGAATCACTAGAACCTGGGAGGCAGAGGTTGCAGCAAGCCAAGATCGTGCCATTGCACTCCAGCCTGGGCAACAGAGTGAGACTCTGTCACAAAAAACAAAAAACAAACTTATAAAGGCTCCAGATGATCTATACATCTCCAAAGAAGTGTCAACATTTCCTCTGCTAGACAGATATGGTGGGGTGGCAGCCCATAGTTGTAATCCACCCAGCGACTGAGCTGAGTCACGAGTTGTTAGACTTCTGGGCTCCCAGATGCCAAGGCGTAGCCACTGCGCCCGGCCCAGATGTCTTGAACTTCTACTGGTGCATTCACAGGCCCTCAACACAAGACAGGACAAGACTCCTGAGAATCTGCTCTTCTTTCCAGAAGCTTCCTCTTCAGTGTCTTAGCCTCCACTCACATGTGTAACTTCAGGCTTTAGCAAATCTCATGTAGGTAAAATCAAGTATGTGTCAAACTGAGTGCTACATCTTTTACTTCCCACTGAGCTCTTGGCCCCTCATATCTAATTTTGTCTCTCCAGCCCCTCAAGACTGCCAAAATCTCTGCTAGATTCTTTGTCTCACATCAGTGGTCCTCTGCTCAGGCAAAGCCCATATTCTTAGTCTCTTGCTGTCTTTCCAGATTGGCAGTTGCCCCTACTCTTCCTCCTGGGGGAAAAACATTTTCTGAAAACTCACCTTACCTCTTTGGTACTTCTTCCATCTGTAATCTTGAAGCTTCTAGTCTTGACCTCTTCTGAAACTCTCCACCAGGTTTTATCAGAATACTGTCCTTGTATCTGGCTTTTCTAGTTATTGTTGACCAAAACCATCAGCTGAAATGTGTCATTATTTTTAACTGATAATAAACATAGATGTACAGTGATCAAAGATCATTTCTTGGTGGTAAAACTGGAGTTAGTAGTCCCATCCCACAGCCTCCTACGCAATACAGCTAACTCCAAACGTATTTTTAGAAGTGATATAAAAAGAAGGCAGATTCTTTTAAACAGCCATTAATATACTATATGCCGTTTTATATTGAGACAGTTTGTCTGTTTTTTAAATTTTGAGGTAAATCTCTGTGACAGTGAAGACCAGTAATTCAAATAGCCAATAGATTCAAGTTATTGGTAACTAAACATAATAAATTGGTAAAACTTTTGTTTCTTTTAGGACTAATACACACCCAAAAATACAGACACAGACACGTGTGTGTATATGTGTGTGTGTGTGCATAAAAAAAGTAAGGCTCCTTTCTGAACACAAGAACTCCATGGTTAATGAATCATTCTAACTTACAAATAAGCGCTACATTTATGGAGTGAAAAATGTGTGAAGTCTGGAATCTCCCTCTTCTTAGAAACAACTGTCCTATTTTTCCAACTGTTGCTCTGAAAAGCAACTGATACAGACTGATTTCTTGTGATATACATACAATAGTGTTAACAAGCTAGTACTATGTTGATCTCTTTTCTTATTGGTATGTGGATAAAACTCAGAATGTATTTCTCGACCAATTCACGGAAATATAGTTAATTCAGGTTATACCTGAAGTAGATTGTTAGAGATATGATTTAAATTAACTGTGCTTTTATGGATTGACCTAGAATTTTTGTTAAGTCTGCCTAGTGACAGATGGATACTAATGTTGAACTATTACATGTAATGTTATTTTTGAGTGAATTGTATGTTCCAGGTAACATATTCCAGATAACATATTCCAGAAATCACTGACTATTTGGGACACAATGATTGGAAGTCGGAGAATGCCTGGAATAGATTCTTGCGCCTGCCTTTAATTCAGTGTCCTGAGGCGTATTAGGAGATAAATGGAAGCTTGGTGAGAGTGATAAATTAGGTGCTGACATTGAGGCTCATTGGGGCTGACTGTGGTGAGCAATGATCTGATTCTCATGAAGTATATCACATGCTTTTTGGACCCTGCCAGATGTCCTGTCAATCTCACATCTGTTTCTGGCTCTGGCTCAGGCAATCATTGTAGGCAGCCTTTGACTCAGTTGTGCTATTTCCCATCTCAAGCTTGCGCTGAGTATCTTTCACTTTCTTCTCTGTGACTTTACTAGCATGTCTTATCTTTCCCCTTGCTTCTGACCGTGGTCCATGCAGCCTGGAAGTGAGGAGGAGCTAACACCACCATGGAGCCTCACAGTCAGTGGGAATGGGTGGATAGTTCCGAGACGCACTTTGTAGCTCCTCATAAGGTCCAGGTGAGAAGGAGCCTCAACCGGCCGTGGAAGTGACCCAACTGCATGCACCTCTATTAGCCTTTACTCTCTCCCTGGTTCACTTTACCCAGTGCCTCACTCCTACTCTCCGGGATCACCTTGTATTATTGGCACATAATTTTTTAGTTCAGACTCTGCTTTTGAAGAGAGCCTGGACTAAGATTTATGACTTTCCTTCTCTAGAGAAAAATGAATAAGAGAAAGAAAAGCAGGACTAAATCATAAGCTACATCCATTACAATGAGAGAAAAATAATAAGAAGATAAAACATGTATTTTCAGAGGTAATTTCTTTACAAATCTGTCATCTTTCAGGTCACCAAGTGAGACCATTTAAACAATTTTTCTAGTAACTATGAGGTCATCTGTTGACATAATGATTAATTTCCAACTCTTCCTTCTTTTTTACTATCCTTTAATATGTATTTATTGGCAGTCTACTCTATGCTCAACACTCAGCTAGGTCCTGGTAATGTAATGATGAGTGAAAAATGTGGCATGATTCCTGCTTCTTTGGAGCTTTTTATTTCTGTGAAATTAATTAAATAATCACACAAGCCAGTGCACATACACAAAAGTGAGTATAATGCAGGCCAGATGCACAGTAATGGGGAAACCTATTAGAGGGGAGTTTGACTCAGCCAGGGAGGTCTGGGGAAGCCTCCTTGAGGAGATGACATTTTAGCTGACATCTGAAGGAAGGAAGAGTTAATTAGCTAGAGAAAAAAGATAAAAATTTTCTAACAGAGGGACAAATGAAGTGTGCTCAAGGTCCTACTGTTGGGGGAAGCTTGAAAGACTCACAGTCAGAGGGAGTGTGATGTAGGCTGAAGAGAGGTACCAAATATAAGGGACTGTCACAAAATATTTGCCATAGTAAGGAATTAATTGTATGTGTGTGTGCGTGTGTAGGTGCATGTAGTAGGGGAGCAGTAAAAAGGTGCTAACAAATACAGACCATCTATTTGCAAAAAAGAAATGTATGAATCTGGGAAGAAGGTTGTATCGAATATGCAGCCTAGCAAATATTAACAGTTATGAAGATTTGAATCAAACAAAAGTTGTAGGAGTTATCATTTAAAGTTAGAGAATTTCTAAAGAAATAGAGTTGAAAGAAAGGAGAATGGCCTATTTATTTACTTATTACTCAATGTATTTGTTCTAGCTCACGGTGATGATACCTTAAGGACTACCTACAAGGTTTTTAAGTTCCATATAACTAAGTAGTTTTTAAATAGTTATAAAATTTATATATTTTTGCTAGTTATCTATTAATTTTTAGAGTGGTAGAATTATAGGTAGATTTTTTCTTTTAAAAGCACAACATTTCAATTAAAATTTTACTTAAGATTTATTTTAATAGTGTAACACACAAAGGTCTATTAGATGTTACTGAAGCATGGCACATAGCCACATTTAATTATTCATTCTGGAAACAGCTTTTGTATTTAGGTTTTAATGAAGTTAAATTGCCTCCATACTCACGAGTTTGGATTTTGGTTCTGCTAATTTCTCCCAAATTTGAAATTCGATCAATTAGAGACAAATTATTTTCCACTTAGAGCTATATTTCCCTTAATATTTCTTAGCAATTTCGTTTTCATGGAACCCAAAGTCATGTCCCAGGCACCCTGTGAAATGACCCTTTAATATTTAGCATAATGTATACAATAAATTCTTGCCAGCTACTTTTCCTTTTTAATAAGATAACTTGGTTTATTTATAGCTTATGTTTAAACTTACTCTTTTATGAATTCTTTTAACCTCATAAGCATGTCTTATTTTAGAAACCTTTACTAAATAAATGGATAAACAAGTATTTATTAAATAACTACCACATGAAAGATTCTGTGCCATGAACAATGGCAGAGAATTAAAGAGATGGGGGAATCAATTTGACAGATTATTACGATATTAAGTGACAAGTATAATATAGAAGGAAAAGTCTGATACTTTTTGGTTTCTTCTTTATGACGCTCATGGTAGAGAAGATGAGTCTTAAGAAGTGATAATAGATGCGATTTCTATAGCTTTTGTTATGAGGATGAGCGATAGTTGTCAATTTTCAAAAACTGTTAAAAATGATGCAGAAGGCTTTAATTTTTTTTAAACATACATTACCCAGTAATGTCAAAAATAAAGGAAATGACTGTTTTACAAATAGGAAGTATTTTCAACTGTTAATAGTTGTCATAGGACTATGGTTAGCTTTTTGTCCTACTTTTTTAATTTCCCAAATACTTTTAATAATAATAAGACTGAATTATTATAATAATTTAAATAAATAATTATTGGATTAAAAGATGAATGTTAAAGCAAAACTTAAAAAAAAGTTGACTTCTGTTTAATTAGTTTTCTTGTGGATTTTAAAAACACTTTTCTGAATGTGTATTTGTAATAAATTATATGTAGAGGAAAAAATGATGTGAAAATAATCCTCTGTTTCATGCTAATTTCTATTCTGTGGCAACACACCTAATGTGAACATTTATCTGAAAAATTTCCCTCGAAACAGTGTAAGAGAGAACATACGCTGATAAATTGTTTTAAAGAAATTGTTGGTTATCAACTATTAGAACTAAATTCTTTTTATAAACAATGAAGAGAACAGTTTCATGGTTCATATAGCCAAATTTTACTTCTGTGTGTTTTCATGGTGATGAATGACTAATCTACATTTTTACCTCCCATTTTTTCATGGTGGGAACAGTTCAGTAGATTATGGACTGTGAACTGACAAGCCACTCATTCTCTCTTGGGCTCCTATTCACTTAGCAGTGAGTGGGGTGTAATCACCACATGGCTACTGGGAGATGCATGCCTTTAGAGACAGAATATTTTTATAGTGGATCTTTCCGGATGCCAGAAAATTATCATAATTTCCTTAGGAAATTTTTTTGTTACATAAAGTGGTTTTTGGGCTGGGCATGGTGACTCACACCTGTAATTCTAGCACTTTGGTAGGCCAAAGTAGGCAGGCCACTGGAGGTCAGAAGTTCAAGACCAGCCTGGCCAACATGGTGAAACCCCATCTCTACTAAAAATACAGAAATTAGCTGGGCATGGTGGCGCACACCTGTAATCCTAGCTACCGGGGAGGCTGAGACAGGAGAATCACTTGAACCTGGGAGGTGGAGGTTGCAGTGAGCCCAGATTGTGCCATTGTATTCTAGCCTGGGTAAGAGTGAGACTCATCTCAAAAAAAAAAAAAAAAAAAAAAAAAAAAAAAACCAAAACAAAAATAAAGTAGTTTTTCACATTAATTTTTAATGGGAAGATTCAGTTTCTCTGCAGGAAGAATGAGAGACAAATGGTAGTTGGAGAAGATCAAACTCCAGGCCATATTCAGCTGTGTTGAAATCTCCACTCACTAGTGAGATGACGCTGGTCAAATTGCTTAACGTGTTATAATGTTGGTTTCCTTATCTGCAAAATGCAGATGATAGTATTTTCTCAGTAGCAAGGTTGTTTTGAGGATTAAAGGTAGTAAGAAAATTCCCTAATAAATAGTAAATATTTAGTAGGGGTTCATACCATCATTAAAGCAAATATACATATTCTTTAAATTCTCAGGCATGGTTTCATTTTATAAGATATATGCTATACATTTTAAGATTTTAGTTATCTTGCTACTTTTTAGACATGAAGGAAATGCGAAGATTTATTTGCTTGAGAAACTAAAGAAAGGTGGCCACCACTACCACTGCTACCAACTGAATAAATAAATAAATGAATTGATTAATGAATAAATAATATTTATGACTGGTATCATTTTGTAGTGAGTGTTTTATTTTTCCTTTTTCTATTCCTATATTTTTAAAATTTTTAGTACTGAGACCTTATCACTTTAATAATGGTAATATAAAGGAAACTTTATTTCAAAAATAAGTTAATTGTATAATTATTAGTTTATGAAACATGTACAACACAAACATTCAATCTGATATCCGAGGGTGTTTTTACCATATTATAGTAGGATAATAAACACAACACAGGATAAAATAACACGTGGATTTTTTTCAATGGTTTATAGCTGTAAAACTGAGGTAATATATGTTTATTATAAAAAATTAAATATTATAGAAATATTAAGACTGAAAAGTGAATGCTCCCCTTCAATTCTCTCCCAGTTAAAAAATATTGACTTCTTTCCAGAAATGTATCCAAAATATATATTTATGCTAATATATTTTAGACTATGACATTTCAATAAATATGTAATATGCCGTGTGTCAACTTGTCAGAGTCTCTGTTATCTTTTTCATGTCAATACAGTCCACTTACTGTGCAGTATTACATTTCTGGAGGCGATCAGCAATTCACTTCTAGAAAGGCTTTTTGTATGTAGACCCAAAGAGACGTGTATTTACGGCAATGTCGTTTGCATTAACTTAAAGATTCTAGATAATCATTATTCATGATATTTTGATGCAATTGAATACTATACAGAAGTTAAAATGAACTAAAATTCACATGTCAACATTGATCATCATTTGAGTGAAATATAATTATAATATCTTTTTTTAAATTTATTTTTCTTGAGAAAGGGCCTCCCTGTGTCACCCAGGCTGGAATGCCGTGGCGCCATCACTGGCATCCTTGACCTCCTGGCTCAAGTGATCCTCCTGGCACAGCCTCCAGGAGGAGGCTTTAAAATGTAATTTGAGTGAAAAAATTTGCAAAGGATAATTGTAATGTATAAAGGATACATCACTTTTACAAATATTATAAACAAAAAGTAATTCTCTATATTAGTTATAAGTACTTAAAAAAGAATAAAATTGTGAAAATGCTGTAGTGGGATTAAGAGAGCAGTTTCTATCTTCAGCAAATCTTTACAGATCTGTCTATCCACATTGGTTATAGCAATTTACATGTCCATCAGCAATGTATAACGTATTACAAACTTTTTGGTTTTGCATGCATATGTTTAAATGTCTCATTGATTTTTTTCCCTCATCGGTGCTACTGAGCATCTTTTCATGTATATAAGACTTCACTTAAGTCTTCTATTTTGCAGATTGTCTTAAATTTTGTTAATTTTTCCTTATTGGTTTGAATTTGTAAAATGAATTTTTAAGAATTTTTGTATACTCTAAATACTAACTTTTTGTCATTTACATGCGTTGAAATATTTTCTTGCATTCTGTCCCTTGGTTTTGTGTTACTATGTCTGTTTGTATAGAGATTTTGAAATTTTATTATGCTCAGTTTTATCATTCTTTTCCTTTACAAATTTAGTATTTCGTGTTTAAGTAGTATTTTCTTGCTTAGAGATTGTAAAAATATTCACTCAGTTTTCTACTAAAGCTTTAACATGTTCAGCATTATGGTCTTTGGCCCAGTTGGAATTAATTTTTGTAGTTGTTTTGGAAATAGGGATTAACCCATCCCCCCACCACAAAATGTACAGCCAATTGTTCCAGTTTAATTTTTCCTACTGATTTGTGAGGCTAACTCTGGCATATCTAGGTGCCATATATTTATATCTGTTCTTGCTTCTCTATTATGTTCCATTGGTTTGTCTAATCCTTTGCCAATTTAATACTTGATTCTTTAATCCTTTTAACATTATACAGCAACTTTATTAAGATGAATTCTCCTCATTCTCATTCTTTAAAATTTTCTTGGCTGTTCTCACAAACTTTGCCATATTATCTTAGAGTCTGCTTTTTATATTTATATTTATATTATTTATTTATTTATTTATTTTTGAGATGGAGTCTCACACTGTTGCCCAGGCTAGAGGGTGGTGGCAAGATCTCGGCTCAATGCAACCTCCGCCTCCCGGGCTCAAGAGATTCTCCTGTCTCAACCTCCCAAGTAGCTGGGACTACAGGGGCACGCTATCATGCCCAACTAATTTTTGTATTTTAGTAGAGACCGAGTTTCGCCATGTTGGTGAGGCTGGTCTCCAACTCCTGACCTCAGGTGATCTGCCCGCCTGGGCTTCCCAAAGTGCTGGGATTACAGGCATGAGCCACTGTGCCCAGCCAGAATTTGCTTTTTTAAATTCCATGAAATAGTCTATGTGATAAATATTCCTTGGTTGCTTATTTAGAGCCTTTCTCCATGGAGCTGCAACTCCTGCACTTCTTTGGTTTCTAACTTCTAGTTAGGTATGGCTAATGTGAGACACTACCAGGAGACTGTGGTGAGAGAGAATGGTAAGAGAATTAATTCCTCTGCTCCCTCTCTGCCTCTTAGCAGGTATAGAAGTGAATGCATACAATGATGGCCATGGCTCCTCTATTTCAAGGTTCCAGTTCTATTTGGATTTCTATAATACTGTTTCTTCCCTTTCCCCCAGCAGGCCTGAGAGGTTGTGGTGGTTGTAGTAGGGGTGGTAGAGATAACTACTTTCTTCTTTTCACCCTGACCATATTTCTGTCTTAGTCCTTTTGAATGTGATATCTTTCCTCCAAGGCTTCTGACATACACTCTGTTGAGATTGGAAGGCATTAGGTTTATAATTCAATTTGAGACAGCTGTCATTTTTATGATAGAGCTTTCCTGTCCATATATTTGTTACATAACTCCATATCTAACCCTTTTTGAATGTGCTGCAATGATGGTCTAATTAATGTCTTCTGTGAAGATCTTGCTTAGGTTTTTGAGATTTATTCCCAGGATTATTATTGTTTTTGTTGTAATTATGAATAAGACATTTAAAAAGATACATGTTCTAAATGTTTAGTGGTGATGCATATTGATTTTTACATGTTGATTTTTCATTCAGCAACCCTACTAAACTATTTGATTTCTTCTCATAGTTTGCTTTTGAGGTTCTATTGTATAGGCTAGATAGATAGTCGTGTTGTGTGTGTATAATATTTAGAACTTACTTTTTGAAAGACATGCTTTAAATGGGGTAGTTTATTTAATCTTCAAATCAATCTTATGGTAGAGGTACTATTATAGTACATAAGTACATTATAGAATATTAGTACATTATAGGTATATTATAGTACATAAGTACATATATAAGTACATATATTAGTATGTAAGTATATATGTACATATGTATGTATGTACTTTTTTTTTTGAAGAAGGGTTCCCAGAGGTTCAGTGATTATAGCAACTTGATAAAAGCAATACAGCATGCAGTTGGCAGTTATTATTATTTCATATTCTATATAAGAAAATCTAACCACAGAAATATGAACCAATCTGACTAAAACCATAGAGCTAGTAAGTGGCAGGTGCAGGATTGGAACTCATGTGTTCACTTTGATGCTCTTGAAATCATGGTGTCCAATTTTGAAATTGTCTTGTCGTCTTTTCAAATCTTTATGTCTATTTTTCTGTCCATAGCACAGTAGTGAGAAGTTATCTACAAAACTGTAGTAAAGGGATTAATGTAGACACAGAGAAGAACCACCCAATCCCCCTTCAAGGATTGTTGCCCAGCTAAAGGGAATGCTTTCAGTGGGAAGCATCTGGCTGTGAGCTTGTCTGGGTCTGTCTCAGCTGCCAAGAGCCACCTAGACCCGGGTTAAACCACCCCCCTCATCCCCGGAGCAGCCCACTTACCTCAGAGAGAGGGAGCTGATATAAACGTTCAGTCATAGGACAACTCTGATGGACCCTTGCTCTGGATGGAAGGAATGCGACTTTGCTGGCCTGCAGCACAGTTCAGCTTCTCCCTCTGTCCAATTAGAACTCCTGTTCTTTCTAAAGTGTCCATGTCTAATAGACATTTTGTACCATGACTCTTCACAGCATCTGCTTGTGGAGACCCCAACCTGCAGTAAGGTTGAAAGCTGGTATCATAGCCTTTTCCTTGTTTTAAAGTAAACAACTTCTAATATTTCACAATTTAAATAGGTTTCTTTTTCTCCTTACTGTGGAAGTCATATTTATTTTCTTGTGAATGGATGTTCAAGTGTTACAAATATAATTTTTTGGCTTCTAATCTGTTCATATGGTGAATTTCTAACAATAAACAGTCCCTGCATATTTAGGATAAATCCTGGTTGGTCACTATGTGCGCATCTTGCTGAATTTGGTTTGAAATGTATTTTTTAGGATTGTTGTAGCTATATCAAGAAATGAAATCTTGTATTTTTCCTTTTTTGTGTTGTTGTCTAGCTTTGATAATAAGGTTATATTAGCCATAAAAGTGAATTTTTCTATGGAAAAGCCTGTATGATTAGAGATACCTTTTTCTTGAATGTTCAGCACAACTGGCCTATGAAACCTTCTAGTATTAGTGTATTTTAAGTTACTAATTCAAGATAATAATCATTATGAATCTCTTGACGTTTTCTATTTATTTTTGAATTATATTTTTATTATGTTTTTCTAGAAAATTATTCATTTTTCATTTGCTCTTAAATTATTCAACAATATATCTTTATGATTTAAAAAAATCTCTACTTCATCTAGAATTATATGATATTATTTTTATTACCAAAGATTTTTTTTTTCGTCTAGGATTTGGCTATTTTTTTAAACATATATAAGAAAAATCAGTTTTTTAAAGAAAACCATTTCTTTGTGTTTTTCTTTTTTCCAGTTCATTCAGTGATATTTTTCTATTTTCTGATTTCTTGGGTTTAATCTTTTATTGTCTTTTTTAAAATCTTTTTTTTTGTGTTGAATTCTTAGCTCATTAACATTTTTATCTTTTCTGATGTGTACTTCAAGGGGTGTATTTTCACACTATATACTACTTTAGCTATATTGCCAAATTTTAATATACATATAGTGTTTGAATATCGGACTTAAGAGATGATGGAAATACAAAAGATACTAAACAAAAGAAGCAAAATGACTCTAAGAAGGTTAATTTACACCTTCCTGCACTGGACTCATGCAATTTCACGGGTGAATTTATTTAAAACTTTAAAAAAAGATAATTAAATTTCAATTTAAATTGTTTTAGAGTACTGAAAAATAAAAACATCCTAGTTTTTAAGAAATATACATAATGTAAACAAACGTTGTAGAAAAATAGAAAACGAAAATAAAAGTAAAAAAGAAGGGGAAAAGGAAGAACTTTAAATCTAAGTCATTCCTACCAAGTGAATATTGGTGTCAAAATTCAGGAAAAAAATATCAAGAAAAGGAATATGGAGGTATATTAAAACAATGAAGTATAAAAACGAAGTTATTTCTAGGAATAACTTTTTAACTTTAGAAGACCTATTAATATATTTCATCCAATTAACATTTTAAGGGTAAATATCACTAGATATTTTCAATAGATGTTCAAGTGATTTTTGATAATATACAAATACATTTCTGATTTAAACACATTAGTAAAGCAATAGAAGGAATTTTCCTTAGCATGGATAAATACATATTTAACCTGATGCTTAGAGTAACAATTTCAGTATGCTGTCTGTATAAAATTAGGAATAATAGAAGACTCTCCATGATCACCATTACCATTTCTTATTTTTTCTGGAAGTGCCAGTCACAAGCTAAGAAAATGTAATAAGGAGAAATTTGGACATGAGTAGGCAAGTCTGTCTATATTTGAAATATGACTATACTTGTATGGCAATAGTTTCTGTGAAAAAATTCCCTCTCTCTGGTGCTTGGGCCCTCTGAACACATGTCACTTTTGTAACAAGATTTTCTCCCTTTGGTAACTAGACTGTACCTAAAAGAATGGAAGAAACTTAGGTCTTGTGTTAGGAACTAAATGATACATATTTGCAATATTGCAGTGGTTTGAATTAAGGTAAAAATGCTGTGAGGTTGGTACTTAGTAATGACATAAATAATGAGTAAATTATTTTGAATTAAACTGTTCTGAAACACTTAGAAATAAGAAAATTACCCTAATTTTTACTGTAAATGTAGGTGACAGGTACATATAAATAAACATATATAAAACTTTTATAATAAAAAAGATATAATGGTATAATATAAAAATTTAATATGCTGAAACATACTAAAATGTGTATACAATAAATAAAATTATATAGCTAACTGGAAAAAAGAGGCAAAAATGCAACAGTTTTGTCAAAATGATAAAATTATGCTGATATTTTTCCTTTATTAAAATATATTTAATATTTTTCAATCATATTTTCAATAAAATGCTTTAAAAATTATAGTATTTGTTGTATGTCTACGTAGAAGGGTCAGGTCCTTAACCTGTCAGTATAAGACAAACTGCTGCCTCCTAGGAACTTGAATGTATGCAACACAGAAAAAGAAAAAAAATATAATATTAACTTATATTTATGTTATTCTTTAATTTTATAAAAGATTATATGCACATCCATTATTCAATTCAGTTATCACTACAGTCTTTTCTATGCTGGCCCTTCTCCTGGAGTGTAAGCTTTATAAGAGCCAGGACTATGTTTGTATCTGCATAGCCTAGCCACAATTCATTACTATGTGTATGTCCATTGGACTGTTCATTGGAATGGACAAGCCCTATGAAATATGCAGAAGTGTTATTTATATGCCCTTGAAGGAGAAACTTACATTGGAAGTTTAATGATTTTGCCCCATTAAATATTGTCAGGATTTTAACACAACTTTTCTGATTTTCTATTCATAGTTCTATTTATGATATCATCCTTTTTTTCTGGTAATAATTAGCCAAATTATTATAACAATAGAAAATACACAGATAATCTTGCAACTTCTTGTTCAAAACAAATGTATGCAATGTGTGTGTTTCAGAGCGGAGAGAGATGATCAAAACTTGAGGAGCCTGGGAAGGCATCATGATGAAGTGAAGGATAGGAGGAGGGGGAGATTAAGATTAGACGCCTTATATTTTTCTTCTCAAAGTCTTTCATAATTTTCATACAAAATAATATTAGAGTATATACTTGTTAACAGAAAGGTTTTCCCTAGTTAATGAGACCTGTCTAAATGTGATGATTTGATGCACAAACTGAAATCAACAAACAGGAGTTCAAATCTAGTTCAACTTTTCATTAGCCTCTGACATTGGGGACATAGCTTAATTCTTCTAATCCTCAAATTTCTCATTGGTAAAGTATGAATGATAATATCTAAGTAAATGAGATTGCTATATTAAATAAAGTAGTGCTTACAAAGGCCTTATACATAAATATTTAGTCGTTGTTAACTGCTCTTATTATAATTATCATTTATTTTCTTTTACATCTGTGCTAAATTTTGTTTTTCAGAGATTAAGTAGAAGCTTGGTTTTTCTAACACAATCTACAGTTATGTTTATTTTCTGTTACCTTATGATTTTTCTCTGTCTTATGAAACAAGAAAGATCTAGCCAACACATACCAATTTCTACCTAAGAAAGCAAAGTCTTGTTAATGCCAAATAAAATTTAAAACAGTAGAATGGAAATGATGCATTGTGAAAACCAACCTGAATCAAGCTTTTTTCACTAAATATTTGCATTTTTCTCTAATTCACTTTTTATGTGAGTCCAGATAGATATTTCCCATATGAGTATTTCTAAGGCATTTCTTTTTTTAAAGGTGCATTTATTTTATACATTTAGGAAGTGCTACTGATTGCATTCAGTCCAAGAATCTGTTACTCTATTCGTGGCAGGGAGTGACCAAGACATAGTAATCAGCCTGGTTAACCGGATGTCAACTCCACTTCCTTTTAAATAATAATTCCATAATTATCAATTTTGAGGGATAAAAAAACATTTCAAATGGTCTAAATTTTGTGGTATGAATCTTCAGTTTTATTGGGTTTCATTAACTGAATGATTTTATTGAACATTTTGTGTGTTACTCTACCCCGAGGAACAGCTATGAAAAGATGAATAGATCAGAGAATCTACAGGTTATAGAGTTACAAAAATAAAAAATGGCTAGAAAAGATAAAGGAAAAAGTGGTGAGGGAAATATGTGAAAGAAAAACCTCAAATGGGTTAAACTGCCTACATCAAATGGTGAATAAAAGGATTAAGAGAAAAGAAGGAATTGTCTTTTTATTAAAAAAAAAAAGGAAAATTGTTCAAGACAAGGTTACAGAGGCATTACAAAAAATTTGAGATTGAAAAATTTAACTCTAAGAATAAATGGGAAACCTCTCAAGGAAACATTAAAATGAAGAAAAATCAGAACCAGGGGTGGCAAATTGAATACGCAGAGTTGTAAAAGGTATGTTCAACGTTAAATATGAGCACAAAAATAAATGAGTAGATCTGTCATTAAAATGTAGGGTTAAACAATTTCCTTTGTGATAGATAATGGTTTTTATTCATATTTTGCTTACTTTACCATTACAACTCACAAAATGAATGTATTTTTAAGATTTGCTAATTCAAAAGTGATCTCTAAATTTCAGAAAGAAATCAGATATTCGAGGGCTCTGGTAGGAGCTTTTAGTCCTTTACTCACGTTTTTACTGACTATATGAACTTGCACATAGTCTGTCTGTAATCCAAATGAAATAGTCTAATGCACAAACATATTGTTTTCAAGAAATACCAGAACTTTTCTCTGACTAAAGATTATTAAAAATGTTTGTTCTAAAATCATTTCTAATTTTTGATTTAAGATGTCTGGTCTCTCCTTTCCTTTCTTTGATAAATAAGGCTGCTATATTTCCTAATTTTTCTAGAGGTTTATGCAATATAATAATGATAAAATCTAAATAATGGACTACGAAAAATTAATGTTACAAAAGGAAAATATTCATTCTTTTTGTATATTTTTATGATGATTAGGGTTTCTAATACAAAGGAAAGCATTCTTTTGTATTAGAAACTCTATCATTGTACTTGCTGAATTGTACATTACTGATAACACCAGAAGACCGCTACATTCTCTACTCAATAGGAGAGCTAATGACGTGGCATGTGATGTAGATCCATAGTATGTAAGAACACACACACACACACACACACACACACACACACACACACACACACGGCTCTTGTTAATAATGTAATGTTAAATAATACAATGCAGGGCATTTACATTGAATGACAGTTTTGTTTACAGCACATTTGCTGGTTCAGAAGGGAACAGTTGATCCACTTAAACTATTTTACTTCTTGAGTAGCCATATTTCTGTTTTGTCCTTTTTCCCCCAAAAAATGTATGGCCAGGAGCTATCTGGATGAACTTTGTTGGCTTTTCTACTCATAGGGTCCTGTGGATGCCTTTTAGTCAATTGACACTATCCACATCTCTAGTGGCCTCTGTTCTATTTCTAACTATTCAGAGAAAGTCTGCCAGTTATAGTTTTGGTGCCCTGGAATTCTCTCACAAAGATAAGAAGTAGTTTATAGTTTGGTTTCAACTGTTTGTTAAATATTTAAATATTCACATTTTCTTCTTAGGAGAAAGAGTTATCTCAGAAAGATAAGAAGTAGTTTATAGTTTTGTTTAAACTGTTAGATATTGAAATATTCACATTTTCCTACTTCTTCAGAGAAAGAATATTGGCCTTTCTTAGTCTACCCAGTTTCTGCTGTTATTTTTTTCCCAGATTCAGTCTGTAATTATACATTTTTATTTTATATCATCTGGATATATCTTTTCTTATACCATTTATTGATTCTATAAAAGTCTGCTGTGTTTAAGTTTGAAACAGAATAGAACATGTGTATATTTTATGTATACTAAATTGTTTTCTTGTGGGTTTATTGTTAATAAACCTTTTACCTTCTGGGTTGTTGGATTGTTGCAGACTGTAGCAATTATGTATGCAACAAGAGCTTATGTATTCTAATTAGTATTTTTTTAGACATCGTGAGGAATGATCTTAACAATTACATATTGCAGAGAAACAGTTTTCCAGAAAAACAATTGAAAGACAAATAAGGCAGTTTAGGAGGATCATCATAAAATAAAATATCAAAATGAGAAATTGGAACAGAGGAACATCTATTTATAGATGATACTATTTGTAAATGAGTTTCTAGCCATGGCAAAAATTTATGTTTTTGTCTCTCACTAAATTATGTTTAAAATTGTTATGCAAATTCCCTGTGATTTTGTATCTGTTATTTTCTTCGCTTGTCTAAGTCATAGATCACTATTTAAATTTTAACTAGTAACAAAAGTGTGCACCATTTGAACCTCAGTTATTAGTTTGGTTTATGTGAGAAAATTTCTGACCACTTCTTGGTAGTAAAACGTGGCTGGTTTCTAGTCCAATTAGCCTTGGGCATCTGTGTGTCAATAAATGTGGGTACAAGGCCCCTGGTGGAGGCAAAGCTTCCTCTAGCTCCCTGTATGGCCCTGATCTTCACCCACATAATCATGTACCCCCTGGACTCATGTCTCCCAGACATTTTCACTAATAAAAATGATTGTTGGTCATCTAGATTTTTCTTGTTTGGGGTACATCACTATTTTCCTCTAATAGTACAAGTAATAGAAAGTTGGACATTTTAAAACAAAATAGAATTATTCACAAATTTGAAAGATTAATTTTTTTAAAAGTATGTGTCTCTGTCTTAGATATAATCACACACAAATGTCTGTAGGTTTTAGATATTAATCATTGTAGAAAAGATTTTCTGTACAAGCCAGTTTCTTTATTTGTTCACTTACTACATCTCTTACCTCCATACCCCAGTCATACTTAAATTTAAACTACATTTTTTGTTGATAAAACCATTTGGTGTTTACTGAGGGAAAAATATGAAGAGTCAACCTTGAAATCTACAAATGCATAATTTACCCATGAGCTTAAGTGTATCCCCAAATGCATAATTTACCCATGAGCAAAGTATTACTCTGAATTTGTAATACTTGGGCCAACTAGATAGAAATATATGATTAAAATTGTTGGCATTCATTTCTGTAAATGAGATGTAAATTAAATCATGTGCTCTATGGCCATTATGGTACAGTGTTGTGAATGTAATTTCAAAATCCATTCCAGAAGTAATTCCAGGACTTACACATTTATTAAGTCCTTCCTTAGTAAGTTATCATTTAAAATTGTACATGTTTAAAATGAAAACCTCAGAAAAGCATGTAATATATTGATTATGCTACAATAAATTCTTACGGTGAAGGATTCTTTTGGCATACTTTATCACTCATATCAACAGCTTTCTACAGTGGTAGTAAGAGACAGGCAAAGCTCAGAGTTGCATGAATATATACAAAAATGAGAGAAAAATCACAGAGGCAGAGTCTAGATGAGAAGTTGGGGGCCAGGAAACTGTTCTGTTTCTAGATAAACTGCAGTTTCAGTAGATACTGCAGATCTTTGGTAAGGCCCATAATGGAATGACATCCAATTTCTTTATAGATTTATATTGTACTGATTCATATATTAGCAAATTAGGAAGTGTGACAACGGTTGCAGTTGTAGGAGGATGGTGGTTGCTGAAGGGTCTAATTTAATTTGAGCTTTGAATAACTGTGGGCAAAAAGAATAAGGATTCTTGTAATTAATATAAAAGTTTGATAAAAGGAAATGTCTATTTTTAAATGCAAGTGTGAAACTTAAAAGATAGCAGGGCAGAGGAGAGAATTAACTAATAAAGCATCAGAAGAGGAAAAGAGTACAGTCGGGATTAAAATTGATATGCTTTGGTCATGTTTAGCCAAGTGTTTCACCAGTCCTTTATGTGGATGAACTATCATCAAGACCAGTGTTGTGGTACACAGCACCGTACCATAATGACCCTAGACCATCAAGTGCTCTAGACCATCAAGTGCTCTAGGGCCATTATGGTACAGTGTTGTGTATGTAATTTTAAAATTCTGCATACAGAACCCATGCATATCAGTAGGTTCATTTTATGTGTATTTGCCTAAGATAATTTAGAAATAGTATAGAAATAGTACGTATAGTTTACTACCAATTATGGGTTCAGGTATTCTCCACTAGTTATTTCTTTTACTATAAAATTCCAAGTTAGAGAATCTTTTAGCTATTATTATAAATTGATATATGAAAATGACAATTGCAATAGAAATTTTGGAGACTGTAGCAGAGAGAACAGTGCTGCAGGCCACTTACTGTAGTGTTTCTCCAAGCATATCCGTGGACCACCTGAGTAAGAATCTTTTAGAAGGGCTATGAAAATGTAGAGCCCCATCTCAGAAGAACTCTTTGGGTGGGGCTGAAAAATCGACACTTAAACAACTCTTTGGGTGATGCCTATGCACACCAAACTACAACTTCATAGAACACTGTTGGAATAAAACCTATTCCTGTTCGAATATGAACACACACCATCGCCATGCAGTAGGAATTGTTTTTTATTGTCTTAGTTTTCTTCCAACTGCTTCTCCCTCCAACTATTTTAAAGCGAAAAAAATAATAGAGACATAAGAATCTACAAATAGCAGGAATTCCTGTTATGGATTTTTTGGAGACCTAGAATTCCCCTTCTTCACTCAACAGGGAGTCAGATACCTAAGAGACCACTGTACCTGGGAAACATCGGAAGATAGCCACCTGCAGTATCAAATATTTTGCAAAATCTGGATTTTTTTTTCTTTTTTGCCAGTGGATACAGCTGGAAGCTTTTATCTTGCAGAC
This sequence comes from Pongo abelii, assembly GCF_028885655.2. Lineage (NCBI taxonomy): Eukaryota > Metazoa > Chordata > Mammalia > Primates > Hominidae > Pongo > Pongo abelii. The sequence goes on along the minus strand of NC_071988.2, from coordinate 186,357,624 downwards.
AAACCTGGTGGGAGAAAAGCCAGTGGCTCTGCTGGGTCACAAAATTATTATGATGCTCTTGTTAATGATTACACAAGGACAATGAATGAGATAAGCTGGGACAAGTGTTGCTATGATAGGTGGGCAATACCTACCCACATGCTGATTATGTGGAGTGTTCTGGGGAGTGGTGTTCACATGGCCTGCTAGAATATGACACTCTCTGGAATAATGTCATTTTTTAATTTAAAAAGTCTCTATCTGTGGTTCTCAGATTTTTGTGTGAATCACAGTCCCCTTTAGAACTGCTAAAAACCAGATTTCTGGGCCCTACTCCCAGAGGTTCTGACAGTTTAAATGAGAACACAGCCTGTCATTTTCTTAGAGGCTTGTGTTTACCGGAGAGATGGACTTACAGGTGGTAGCTAAAATGTAAGCACATATGTTACAGCACTGTCACTATTTATGAGGAAATTAAAAAATACACATTGTTACAGCACAGAACTTACTATAATAACAATAAATAGTTAAGCTCTGGAAGATGCCTTAGTTACTTTATTAAAGCTCACACATTGAGATGGCAGCATAAAAACAATTTGAATATTCTGTTGTAGTTGATTAAAATGTATATTCACTTTCCTATATGGAGTATGGATGATGAAATGATGAAATTCCATAATGTACATACAGCATATCAGAAGTAAGGACTTCAGATGAGCTTCACTAAGCATCATACCATAGAAAATGCCACAATGAGATACCATCTCACACCAGTTAGAATGGCAATCATTAAAAAGTCAGGAAACAACAGGTGCTGGAGAGGATGTGGAGAAATAGGAACACTTTTACACTGTTGGTGGGACTGTAAACTAGTTCAACCCTTGTGGAAGTCAGTGTGGCGATTCCTCAGGGATCTAGAACTAGAAATTCCATTTGACCCAGCCATCCCATTACTGGGTATATACCCAAAGGACTATAAATCATGCTGCTATAAAGACACATGCACACGTATGTTTATTGCGGCATTATTCACAATAGCAAAGACTTGGAACCAACCCAAATGTCCAACAATGATAGACTGGATTAAGAAAATGTGGCACATATACACCATGGAATACTATGCAGCCATAAAAAATGATGAGTTCACGTCCTTTGTAGGGACATGGATGAAATTGGAAATCATCATTCTCAGTAAACTATCGCAAGAACAAAAAACCAAACACCACATATTCTCACTCATAGGTGGGAATTGAACAATGAGAACACATGGACACAGGAAGGGGAACATCACACTTCGGGGACTGTTGTGGGGTGGGGGGAGTGGGGAGGGATAGCATTGGGAGATATACCTAATGCTAGATGACGAGTTGGTGGGTGCAGCGCACCAGCATGGCACATGTATACATATGTAACTTACCTGCACATTGCGCACATGTACCATAGAGCCTAAAGTATAATAATAATAATAATAATAATAAAAAGAAAAAAAAATGTCTCTCTTCTCAATAGAGGAAGCAGCTCAGGGATTTATCTTGAAGTGTAGCAGAAATAGTAGCTTGATGGAAGGATCTCACTTCAGACAGATCTGCTGAAGTTTGTTCAGAACTTTTAAATGCATCAGACAACAATGCTGAAAACAGTGGCAAATGAAAGAAAGAACAAATTCGTCCCCAAACATTCTTTCGTGAATAGAGAACTATCTCTCAGAATCACCACACACATGCAATGACACACATCACTGGAGTTAATAGAGTGCTTAAAGCATGATGCGAATGGCCACATCTTCCGAACATTCTCTAACTGCTTGGTGCAAAGCAACAGAATTGCTTTCCTATTACATATATCTATTGCACTAGAAATGTTTACTCTGAATCCCCAGAATAAAACAAAAATTTTTGTTTTTGTAATTTGTTAGTCTTTTCGGAGTAATAAGAGAAAGATCTTTCTTAAATGGATTGAGATCTCATAATATATTATCATATTTTCCTCCACATATTTTAAAGAAAAACATCATTGCTATAAAAATACATGAAAAAATGAAATGACCTTTGGAGCTTCTTTTTACATTTTTATGTTTTCATTTTTTTAAAATCCAGTTGCTCGATGTCCAATATTATCAGTAGTCAGAGAAATCCAGTTCTTAAAATAATAAATGTTACTCTATAAGATTTCTATTCCATGAACTATTCTGAACTTGGTTTAATAGAAACCACATTTCATTTTCTTGGGATACTATTGATAATATTAATCCAATTACAACCTCATGATTTTATTCACTGACTTCCTTCTTTAAAGATAGCTACTTAAATGATAAACTACTGAAGTGAACCAGGTCTACCAACTACCATTTACCCAGAGTAATATTTCCTTTCACTTTCTTTTCATTCTGTGTGTCACCAAAGCAAAATTCATGTTGAAAATGTCATTTATTTCTGTAAAACTAATTTGAGATATCCTGTTTAGTACGTTTCATTTTGAAATTCTTGCTATTCTGTTTCTTATCTCAGTTTTCTTCTCAGACTGAGCCATAGTTTCTTCTATCTTCTAATTCTTTCTCTGGTGCAAAGAAAACTTCCTTGGATGGCTCATATTCAAAGTAAGTTGACTAGTGACTTTCTTTATAGCGTTTATGTCCCCCAGTGACATTGGCAAGTTCAAGATTTCCCCTTTATGACCTCTATCTATTTCTAGGCATTCCAAGAGGATGCTGTGGCCTCCTGGTACACATCTAAATCTTCATTACCACCTGGGGTCAGTCTGAGAAGCGAACATTACCTACCAGAAGAGGCTTTACAAAGTCTCCTCTGACTCACGCTGGGCTCTAGTTGCATAATGTGGACTGATTAATGTAAGTTCTAAGTTTTTGTGGAGGGAATTTTCTCACCTTCCTAAAGAGTGATTCATCTTGTATTTATTAGGAAAAAATAGCCACAGTGTGTAATTTCTACAGCCTTTACTTCTCTTATGTTTCTTGCCTTGTCATCTGTCACCTGATCATCGAAAATCTACAGCTCTGTGGGAGAATCTGAAACTCTTTCTGATGATGTTTCTTTCTAGAAAATGGATGTTTTCCTTTTCTTCTGAGGTTTTAGGGAAAAATTATTTCTTAAAAATCTATTTTGTACAGACCGAATACCTAGCTAAAGGTTTTATGCTGTTGGTATTGGGGAGGACAGAAAGAAGCCGTTTTAGTTGTTATCAATTGACACTTCAGTACTCATTACAAAATAATATTCATTTTTACAATGCCTTCATCATTATAAGATTCTGATTTTCTTCTTACTTGAAAATTGACTATACTCAGAATTATTCTCTTAAGTGTATTTTATTGCACTGTAATTTTTTAAAATTAGAATTTCTTATTATCTTACCTGGGTGTGGTAGACTGAATTACACCCTCCTAATTCAAAACCTTCATCTCATATGCACTGAACCTGTGCATGTTACGTTATTTAACTAAAGTGACTTTGCAGATATGATTAAATTAAGGATCTTGAGATGGGGAGATGATTCTGGATGTGGCAAACTGTAATCACAAAGATCTTTATAAGAGGGAATCCAGAGGAACCTGACTCAGAAAAAGAGATGTGATGGCAGAAAGACAATGAAGTGTTGAGCTTTGGAGATGGAGGAAGGAGCCACAAGCCAAGAAATCTAAGTGGCTGCTAGAAGCTGAAAAGACAAAGATACAGATTCTCCCCTCACAGTCTCGAAAAATGAATGAGCCCCGGTCATGTTTTAGCTTGCTGAAACTGATTTGGGATTTCTGAACCCCTAGAATTGTAAGATAATGCATTTGTGTTGTTTTAAACCACTAAATTTTTATTTATTTTTTCTTAAAAAGAAACTTAAGTTCAGGGGTACATATGCAGATTTGTTATATAGGTAAACTTGTGGGGGTTTGTTGCACAGATTATCTTGTCACCCAGGTATTAAGCCTAGTACCCATTAGTTGTCTTTCCTGATCCTCTCCCGCCTCCTACCCTCCACCCTCAAGTAGGCCCCAGTGTCCGTTGCTCTCCTCTATGTGTCCATGTGTCCTCATCATTTAGCTCCCACTTATAAGTGAGAGCATGATAAACCAGTAATTTTTTTAATTTGTGCAGTAGTAGAGAACTAATACAATGGGCATAAGTGTTAACAATACTATTGAACTGGCTTCTCCCAAATAAGGAAAGGTAACATTTTACTATACTTTGGTATATGAAGCTAGATTGGCACACATTGTTTTTTCTTTTTCTTTTAGTTGACAAGAAATAATTGTACATATTGATGGGACACAGAGTGATATTTTGATACATGTATATAGCATGTAGAGATCAGTAATTAGCTTATCCATCACCTCAAACATTTATTATTTCTTTGAGTTGGGAAGATTCAAAATCCTCTCTTTTAGCTTTTTGGAAATATACAATAAATTATTAAATATATTCATCCTATGGTGTCATAGAACACTAGAACTTATTCCTCTTATCTAGCTGTGATTTTCTATCCAGTAACAAACCTCTCCCTATCCTCCCTTCCCTCAAACCCTTCCCACCCTACTAACCTCAATTCTACTCTCAACTTGTATGAACTCAACTTTTTTTTGGCTCTTACATATGAGTAAGAACGTGCAGTATTTATTTTTCTGATGGCACACCTGATTTTAAACATAGACTTTTTGCACAGTGAGTCAGCATACATATACATATACATACACATCAGTATACAATACCATGACTATGAGAGTAAAGCATCTTTTTCTTTTCTTGGATTATTAAAAACATGTATATGTTTAAATAGATGTGCTTATGCACTTGAATATGTTTTACATGCATTATGAACATTGCAATTGAGTCTCACAACTATGCAAAATATGTTCTATGACCTCAATTTTATAATGAAGAAACTGAGGCTTAGTTGACCAAAATCATACAATCATAAGTGATAGAGTTGAAATTCCAGCTTTCATGTTTCTGACTTCAAAAGGTAATTTTTTTAACCACTATGTTACATTGTCTTCTGTATGTTTGAAATCTCTTGACAACTTTTGAACAATTTGAGTGGATAAGTTTAAATACCATCATTACATGTGACTTTCCTGTTTTACCTCAAGTGCTGAAGAAATATTTTTCCATCTTCCTCCTTATTTCTTTCTTTATATTACATTCTTTTATAGGTAACTGTATGTGCTGATAAATATCCTTGTAAGTATAGTGATTTTGATTATGATATTCAAGTCCTATAAATTATAGAGTACTTGAAGTCTTATGAAAACTTTTACTCTCTAAAATTGTATTAATTCCAGAAGCATTCCCATAAAAGGACATGAAAACTATAATATTGGACAAATACTAGAAAATAAGTACTGTACTTTGAAAAGGATATATATTAGAAAAAAATACCACCAGCCTTTCTTGTATAAAGAATGACAGTTCTGAATGGGATTGTTATCAAAAAAAGAATACTTCAAAATTGAGAGATGTTGAGTAGATGATGGTTTGATATTATTATGTTTTATTTTAACAATACTGTTGGAGATGAGAGGAATAAAAATGCAGAGGTATTGTAACTTTTTTCAGATTTAGCTTCTATTCAGGAGATGGAGTAGAAAACATTCTTGGAGTTCATAGCACTTTGAGAAGTAGAATTAACTTTCAATTCATTTGTGTCGTTTTAAGAGGATATACATTACATACCATGAAGTTAAACATGAACTTATGAGTCGGGGCAGATCTATTTTGGTAACTGAAAGGTTGATAGAATGGATTCCACAGATCTGGTAGGGAGAGGGGCTAATTTTTCCTCCTCCACCGTTACCCGACCCTGTTCTGTGTGCATCAGTACCATCTCCATCTGGCGGGAAAAGTAAAGCCTTCCCAGATAGAGGAGATTCTTTGGGTATAAGAAAGCATTGCTTACCCTTAGATCCTCAAAGCAGGTTTTGTTGATTATGAATTAACGGTCTTCACTAGAGTATGAGACACTCTAAATCAGGGAGCTTATCTGGCTAATTCTTTGTGGTATCTTCTGTATCTGGAAGAGTGCAAGCAATATAGTAATATTTCAATAAATAATCTCTGAGTGTGTATGGATGAATTGACCAAACATCCCCTGCCATGGTCACTTAATGACTGAAGACCAGGAGACCATGTTTCTAGGTGAGAATAGTGTCTCCTGTTTCCTTTGCTGTTTTTCCATAATGCTTACTTGTTATTATTAACTCATTCTCTGTCCATAGTTTTATTTCTATTTAGAAATGATATTGATATTAACTTCTCATGGACTTTGGAGCCCTGTGTTTCTCAAGATCTGTCTCTAAGCCTTCTTAGAAAGAATATCAGTATGTTCTCTGCCATTTGCATTCTTCATGTAGCACCAAGGAGAGCAACATCTACTTACAAACAAGCTACGTCATATCTATGTCTTTGGCACTTCCAGGTCAAGGGAACAAACCATGAGAGTCAAAAGAAGTTTGGATTGGATAAATTCCAACATTCATATAGAAGTGAAAGAATCGTATTCATAAAAATTAAATAAATATTGTATCTCTATTCCTCGTTTCTTTTTGAAGCAAATCAGGATGAATCTTTCCTCTTCCTTTCTTCCTTCCTCTCAAAAGAAAGTTTATAAATAAATATTGGCTAAAATGCACTATGGGCTGCTGAGTGAACTCTATGCTTTTAAGTAAGGTTGATCTTCTACAAAAAAAATATGAAGCATACTCTTTTGATGCCAATAATTGAGAAACATGTCTAGATTTTATCTCTCCCTTTTTCACCCGCTTCTAGAAAATTGCAGAAATGTCAGATTGCCACCACCTCCCACAGGCAAGTGTTCAATTCTTTTTCATTTAATTTATGCTTATCATTTAATTCTGCCTGCCCTCCCTTCTCAACTAAATTTTTAAAGTCTGATAGGATTAGGAAAAGGTCAACTTCTTAAATGCTAAGTACTGATACACTTCTTAAATGCTATGTACTGACAAAATGAAAATATATAATAAATGGCATTAAACACCATGAACACAAACATTTTCTATTCATTTTAAATAGCTCTAAAATAGATATTTTTTGTTTTGTTTCTTTGAGCATCTTGGTTTTTGTTTCCAGTTTACCCTACAATCCCTAAATTAATGTCCGTGAAGTACAAAACCTTCTAGTAACTGCAGAACTCACAAATAACAATTTTTCCTCAGTACTGTTCTCCATAAAGAGCTATTAAGAGTTTTAACTGATGTTTTATTTTGAGAACTAAGATTAGCAATGTTTTGATTATTCTAAAAAATGGCAGCACAGTGGATGTCTTAGAACTAAATAATTAGCCCACTTTGGGAAATGGAACAAGTTGCCTTTTAGCAATATGATAAATTAAAAGAAAATAAAAATAGCTAAGAACAGTCAAAGGAAATAAACATTAAATTTGACATGATGCAGAGGGTACGTCAAGCCCCTTGGCTGAGTGAGATAATAGAGGAAAACACCTGGCCCCTTTACCTAAAAGAGATACTTGTTTCTGGCAAAGAAAAGAATTTACCTGATTCTTCAGCCATACAAGTCACCAGAGGCAGTCCTAGTTCAGCAGCATTTGGAAGGACACATAGAAGTAAAATCTGGCACCTCTGACAATGAAAAATGATGGATTAAATAAAAATAACGATATTCAAAAGACGTTTTCTAGAATAGCATATCACTTCTTTATTCAGCTTAGTGCGAATTCAAGTTGTTCCTCACAATTTTTTTTTTCACATGTTCTTTATTTATTTGGCAAATGTGGAGTACCAACTATGGCCGGATTCAGTTCAATGTGTTTGGGAAACATCAGTATATAAGCAAGGGTCCATTTCTTCCCAGCAAACACTCAGTTGGAGGGGAGTCCCCGTTGTGAATGCCAGGATAAAATGAATTTTAAAAATCTAGTCTGGAAATATGAGTCTTAAAAAACAGGGAATTTTCTAAATTAAAGAATTATTAAAATATTTTGTATTTACATTTACATTTTTTCCTAAAGATGTTTAAAGAGGGATACTCCTGACTCATTTAGGCATGATGAAAATCGCTATAAAGTATATGGCTCTCTGCAAATCTGCATTCATTCATTCAAAAAATTATAACTGTACTACCTGATACTCATGCTAGGTGCTGCACAATAAAGCCATTGTTTAATTCCGCAGCATCTCTGAAATGAAAAGAATAAGCATTTTTCATGTTTTAGTGTTTATAAAAGCATACGGACATGTATTTATACAGGTTTGAGGACATCAGCATTTGTCAGGTCCATTCATTACTGGGTTTGGTACTTCAGATACCAAGAGGCAAAAGATGAAGACCTGGCCTCCAGGGCCTTTCAGTCTAGCAATTGTGATGTATTCTTTAAAGACTAAATATATGCAATCAGTGCAACTCAGATTTATCTGCTCTTCAATAAACAGTGGATTGTAGAAAATTATAAAATCACAGTTTCTTAAAGCATACAAGTTTTTCTTTTTACCATGTCAGTGGTTCTACCTATTTAATAACATTTGACTTCTGTACATTTATAGAACGTAAAATTCTAGTTATGCCAATATGTCCCTTTGTCTCTTTATTACTTGAGCTCAACTCCTAAGAGACTCATTTTCTATATCCTGATATACCTAGGGCATTATCTGTTTAGTTCTGTTTAACTCATCTACTCAGAGCTAATGAGAACAAAGTCTCAGTTCTGATACCCAAAGAAATATGGGGTCATAAGCTGCACATTTGCCATCTCAGCTCTTAACCAGAGTGGTGAATTTGTTTTAGTACCAATCAAACCATTGGCCTGAAAAACATTCATTTTATTGTTAAAAATGTACTTTATGTAAAAGCCTGATCTTGTTTATTTATTCAATTACTAATAAAGGCACTTCCAGGTCAAGGGAATTTGGCACTTCCAGGTCAAGGGAATAAACCATGAGAGTCAAAAGAAGTTTGGATTAGATAAATTCCAACATTCATGTAGAAGTGAAAGAATCGTGTTCATAAAAATTCGTGTTCATAGAAATAAATCTTTCAAAAAAATAAATCGTAAATAAAAAATCGTGTTCATAAAAATCGTGAATGATTTTATTATGAGTCATTAAAATGGGCTTTAGTATATCTCTTATTAAATTCTTCATAAAGCTTTCAATATTTACAATGCATTATGAAGTTATGGAATTCAGGAGTGCTTAAGTGTTGGCAAAAATTAGAAAAAAAATAACTTTGAAAACAAAAAACCAGCAGCAGATGATAAAATACCACAACAATATCTAGTAGGAAAGCCAAGGTCCAACAACAATATTTAACATTGACAAGAGTTCACAGTAAGGTATTAAGCAAAGTCAAATTTGCGTGATGTGTTAGTTACAGAAAAACTTTAGAGTTTTAAATTTTATGCTTTTAAATTTATTATTGTTATTATTATGTTTGAGACAGATTCTTGCTCAGTTGCCCAGGCTGGAGTGCAGTGGCACCATCTTGGCTCACTGAAACCTCCACCTCTGGGTTGAAGTGATTTTAATGTTTCAGTCTCCCAAGTAGCTGGGATTACAAGCATGCGCCACTACACCCAGCTAATTTTTGTATTTTTAATAGACAGGACAGGGATTCACCATGTTCCCCAGGCTGGTCTTGAACTGCTGGTCTCAAGCGATCCTTCGGCCTTGATGTTCCACAGTACAAGGATTACAGGCCTGAACCACTGGGCCCAGCCATACATTTTATTTTTTCAATTGACAAACAGTAATTGTACATATTCGTGGAGTACATAGTAATGTTTTAAGACACATAATGTATGGTGAACAGATCAGGGTATTAACATAGCCATCATATCAACATTTATTATTTGTGTTAGGAATTTTTAATATTCTCCTTCTAGCTATTTGAAAATCTATATTGTTAACTACAGTTATCCTACAATGGTATAGAGCACTAGCACTTATTTTTCCTGTTTAGCTGTAACGTTTTGGCCTACTAATTATAGATTTAGTGACAAGCATAGTGGCTTAGCATGTGTGAAATGTTTAATTACAATTTGCCAAAGAGAAAACTTCATTAATGAGCCTATGAATGAATTGATTTTGGTTATGAAGAACAAGACTTTTTAGATACAAAGAGCAAAAGACTTCCTTAGTCTAATCTTCAGTTTCTTTAATTTGTAATGCTGGGTAGGTTGGTTCAGGACAGGGGTGTTGCTTGCTATTTTTAGTTTTATTTCTTTGTATGTTAATGGATGGGTAGAGAGGTTAGGTTTCGCCAAAGTTAATAGTTAAGTAGCATAACAGGGCAAAAAGTAGTTCACAAACTCCGAATTAATTTCTGAATGCTAGTCCTTTAAGGATAGTTGCCTTTCTAGATCCTCAGTAAATTTAAATTTTTATCACTTGGTTTCACTTACCCAACTAACACAGCAGAGTGTTGACACAGAAAATTAAATATACAAAAAAAATCAAATTTTATCAGTGAAGATAAAGTCTTCACTTTAGTTTTCAAAAGTGCTGACCAAAACACACACATACACACACACACACACACACACACACACACACAAACAGGTGCATGTGCACAAACACACATATTATTTTCTGAAGGAAATACTGATCAATAAACAGACTTATTTTTTAACTTTTATTTTAGGTTCAGGGGTACACATCGAGGTTTGTTACATAAGTAAACCTGTGTCACAGGGGTTTAGTGTACAGATTATTTTTTCACTCCAGTAATACGCATAGTACCAGATACATTGTTTTTCGATCTTCTCCCTCCTCCTTCCTTCCACCCTCAAGTAGGTCCTGGTGTCTGCTGTTCCCTTCTTTGTGTCCATATGTACTTAGTGCTTAGCTCCCACTTATAAGTGAGAACATGTAGTATTTGGTTTTCTGTTCTTGCGTTTGTTTGCTTAGGATTATGGCCTCCAGCACCATCCATGCTGTGCAAAGGACATGCTCTTGTTCTTTTTATGGCTGCATAGTATTCCATGGTATATATGTACTACATTTTCTTTATCTAGTCTACTGTTGATAGGCATTTAGGTTGATTCCATGACTTTGTGATTGTGAATAATGCTCTGATGAAGATATGTGTGTATGTGTCTTTATGGTAGAACTGTTTATATTCCTTTGAGTATATACCCAATAATGAGACTGTTGGGTCAAACAGTAACTCTGTTTTGAGTTCTTTGAGAAATCACCACGCTGCTTTCCACAATCACTGAACTAATTTACATTTCCATCAGCAATGTATAAGTGTTTCCAGTTCTCGGCAACCTCATCAGCATCTGTTATTTTTTGACTTTTTAATAATAGCCATTCTGACTGGTGAGAGATGGTATCTCATTGTGGTTTTTATTTGCATTTCTCTAATGATTAGTGATATTGAGCAATTTTTCGTATGGTTGTTAGCTGCTTGTATGTTTCCTTTTGAAAAGGAGAGGTGAGAAGTCTATTCATGTCCTTTTCCCACTTTTTGATGGAGTTATTAATTTTTTGCTTGTTAAGTTCCTTACAGATTCTGAATACTAGACCTTTGTTGAATGCATAGTTTGCAAATGTTTTCTCCCATTCTGTAGGTTGTCTGTTGATAGTTTACTCTGTTGACAGTTTCTTTTACCCTGCGGAAACTCTTTAATTAAGTCCCATTTGTCAATTTTTATTTTTGTTGCAATTGCTTTTGGTGAACAGACTATTTAAAAAAATTTCCTCAGCTTTGTGGAGGTATGACTGACAAGTAAATATTGTATATATTTAAGGTGTACAAAGTAATGTTTTGATATATGTATACATTGTGAAATGATTACCACAATTAAGCCAATTAACATTCATCACAGCACATAGTTACCACTTTTTTCAATGTGTGTATTGAGAATACATAAGAGCTACTCTCTTAGCAAATTGCAAGTAAAAAAATACATTATTATTAACTATAAACATCAAGCTGTACGTTAGATCTCCAGGACTTATTTATTTTATAACTGAAAATTTATATACTTTGATCAGCCTCTCCCTCTTTATCCCCATCTCCAATTCTTGATAACCACCCTTCTCTATTTCTGTGAATTTGACTTTTTTAGATTCCACATATAAGTTAGATCATGCATCATTTGTCTTTCTGTTCCTGGCTTATTTCACTTATCATAATTTCCTCCAGATTCATCCGTGTTGTCACACATTGCAACATTTCCTTCTTTGTTAAGGCTAAATAACATTCCATTGTGTGTTTGTGTGTGTGTTTGCGTATATACGCATACCATATTTTCTTTATCCATTCATCAATAGACACTTTGTTTTTTTCCCCCATATCTTGGCAATTAGGAATAACGCTGCAATGAACATAGGACTTCAGATATCTCTTCAAGATAGTGATCTTACTTCCTTTAGATATATACCCAGAAGTAGAAATGATGGATTATATTGTAGTTTTATTTTATTTTTTTAACCTATTAAATATTTTTATTATTATTATTATACTTTAAGTTTTAGGGTACATGTGCACAACGTGCAGGTTTGTTACATATGTATACATGTACCATGTTGGTAATGACGAGTTAATGGATGTAGTTTTATTTTTAATTAGTTGAGGAACCTCCATAATGTTTTCCATGAGAGCTGTATGAGCTTATACATTTCTACCAATAATGTGTAAGAGTTTCCTTTTCTCCAGACCCTAACCCATGCTTGTTATCTTTTGACTTTTTAATGAAAGCCGTCTTAACAGGTGTGAGGTGATACATATCATTGTTGTTCTGATTTACATTTCCTTGATGATTAGTGATGTTGAACATCTTTTAATTTTGAACATCTTTTAATTTACTTGTTGGCTATTCATATGTCTTCTTTGGGAAAATGTTTATTCTGGTATTTTGTCCATTTTCTGATCTGGTTATATGTCTTTTTTTGCTTTGAATTTTGTGATTTTCTTATATATTGTAGATGTTCAACTGTTATTGGATATGGGGTTTGCAAACATTTTCAATGTACACATCTTTTACCTCCTTGGTTAAATTCTTGTTTTATTCTTTTTGATGGTAATGTAAATGTGACTGTTTCCTTAATTTCTTTTTGGGACATTAGTGTACAGAATGCAACAAATTTTTTGAATGTTGATTTTGTGGCCTTCAACTTTACTGAATTTGTTTCCGAGTTTACTTTATGTGAGATTATGCCATTTACAAACAGGTACTATAGTCTGAATGTTTATGTTCCCTCATAACTTATATATTGAAATCCTCACCTCAGCATGGTGGTACGTATTAGGATGTGGGCCTTAAAGGACTAATTAGGTCATGGGGACAGAGCCCTCATTAATGGCATTAGTACCCTTATTAAAGAGGCCCTAAAGAGACCCTTCACCTCTTCCACCACATGATGACACGGCAACCTGATGCCATTTATGAGGAAGCTGACTCTCATGAGTGACAAAAATCTGCCTTGATCTTGGACTTTCCAGTCTCCATAACTACGTAAAATAAACTTCTACTGTTTTTAAGCTACCCAGTTTATAATATTTTGTTTCAACAACCCAAATGGACTAACACGCAGAAACAATTTTACTTATTTTTTTTATTTGGTTGGCTTTTATTGATTTTTCTTGTCTAATTGCTCTGGCTAGGACTTCTAGTGCCATGTTGAATAGAAGTGGTAGAGGGGGCATTCTTGTCTCATTCCTGATCTTAGAAGAAAGGCTTTCAGCTTTTTACTCTTGAGTATGCTGTGTTTTTTTTTTTTTTTTACTTTTGATGTAAGCTGGTGGTTTGTCATATATGGTATTTCTTGTGCTGAGGTATGTTACTTCTATTCCTAATTAGTTGAGTTTGTATTATGAAAAAATGTTGAATTTTGTCAAATACTTTCTCTGCATCTTTTGAGATGATCAAATGATTTTTATTATTCATTCTTTTAATGTGGTGTGTCACATTTAGAGATGTACAAATGTACTATCCTTGCATCCCAGGGATAAATTCTACTTGCTGAAGGTATATTATACTTATAATGTGCTGTTGCATTCAGTTTGCCAGTATTCTATTGAGGAGTTTTGCATCTAGATTCATCAGTGATGTTGACGTGTAACTTTTTTTTTTTTTTTTTTTTTTTTTTTGTAGTGCCCTCAGCTGTCTTTGGTATCAAGGTAAAGTTGGCCTTAGAAAAATGAATTTGGGCCCAGCACAGTGGCTCACACCTGTAATCATAGTACTTTGGGAAGTCAAGGCAGGCAGATTGCTTGAGCCCAGGAGTTTGAGACCACCCTGGGCAACATGGTGAAACCCGTCTCTATTAAAAATACAAAAAAATGGCCAGGCATGCTGGCTTATGCCTGTAATGCCAGCACTTTGAAAGGCCGAGGTGGGCAGATTGCCTGAGGTCAGGAGTTTGAGACCAGCCTGGCCAATGTGGTGAAACCCTGTCTCTACTAAAAGTACAAAAGTTAGGCGGGCATGGTGTGGGGCAGTCCCAGCTACTTGAGAGGCTGAGGCAGGAGAATCGCTTGAACCTGGGAGGTGGAGGTTGCAGTGAGCTGAGATTGCACCACTGCACTCCATCCTGGGCAATAGAGAGAAACTCAGTCTCAAACAAACAAACAAACAAACTATATATATATATATATAATCAAGGCCTGGTGGCATGTGCTGTAGTCTCAGCTACTCGGGGGGCTGAGGTGGGAGGATTGCTTCAGCCCAGGAGGCAGAGGTTGCAGCAAGCTGAGATCACGCCACTGCACTCCAGCCTGGGTGACAGAGTGAGACCCTGTCTCAAAGAAAAAAAAAAAGAAAAATGAGTTTGTAAGTATTCCCTCCTCTTTGGTTGTTTAGAAGAGCTGGAGAATGATTGATGTTAATTCTTCTTTAAATATTTTGTAGACTTTACCAGTGAAGCTATCGGATCCTGGCTTTTTCTTTTTTGGGAGGTTTTTGATTACTGACTCAATCTCCTTACTCATTATTGGTTTGCTTATTCAGTCTCCTTACTCATATTGGTTTGCTCAGTTTTCCTATTCATGATTTAGTCTTGGTAGATTGTATATATCTAGGAAGTTATCCATTTCCTCTAGCTTATCCAATTTGTTGGCATGTTATTGTTTATAATATTCTGATTATTTGTATTTCTGTGGTACCAGTTGTAATGTTTCATCTCTGAGTTCTGATTTTGTCCTTTATTTGAGTCTTATCTCCTGTTTTCTTAGTCTGGCTAAATATTTGTTGATTTTGTTTATTTTTTCAAAAAACCAACCTCAGTTTCATTGATCTTTTTTATTGTTTTCTAGTGTCTATTTATTTCTGTTCTGATCTGTGCTATTTCCTTCTTTATACAAACTCTATGCTTAGTTTACTTACTTTTTAAAAAATTCCTGAAGTTGTAAAGTTAGGTTGTTTATTTGAGATCTTTCTTTTTCATTCATGTAGGCATTTATCCCTGTAAACTTCCCTCTTATAACTGCTTTTGCTGTATCTCGTAAATTTTGGTATGTTGTTTTTAATTTTTTTTGCCTCAAGACATTTTAACATTTTTTAAAATTTAGTTTTGGATCATTGGTTGTTCAGGGGTATGTTGACTAATTTCTACATATTTGTGAGTTTTCCAGTTTTCTTCTTGGTATTGATTTCTAGTTTCATATTATTGTGGTTGGAAAAGATAATTATTATTCTAACCTTCTTAAATTTGTTAAGGCTTGTTTTGTGGCCCAACATATATTATCTGTCTTTGAGAATGTTTAGCATGTTCTTGAAAACAAGGTGTATTCTGCTGCTGTTGGATGGAATATTCTGTATGTGTCTGTGAGGTCCACTCGGTTTAAAGTGTAGTTCAAGTCTAATGTTTCCTTATTGATTTTTCTTTCTGGATAATCTGTCCGTTGTTGAAAGTGAGGAATTAATGTTTCCTACTAATATTGTATTGCTGTTCATTTCTCCCTTCAGTTTTGTTAATATTTGATTTATATATTTAGGTGCTGTAATATTGGGTGCATATATATATTTACAATGCTTTATCCTATTGATGAATTTACTTATTTTATTTTATTTTATTTTGAGACGGGGTTTTGCTCTTGTTGCTCAGGCTGGAGTGCCATGGTGCAATCTTGGCTCACTGCAACCTCCGCCTCCCAGGTTCAAGCGATTCTCCTGCCTCAGCCTCCCAAGTAGCTGGGATTACAGGCATGTACCACCAAGCCTGGCTAATTTTGTATTTTTATTAGAGATGGGGTTTCTCCATGGCGGTCAGGCTGGTCTCAAACTCCCAACCTCAGGTGATCCGCCTACCTCGGCTTCCCAAAGTGCTGGGATTACAGGCATGAGCCACCGTACCCAGCCTGAGTTTACTTCTTTATCTTTATATAATGACCTTCTTTATCACTTGTTACAGTTTCTAACTTAAAGTCTGTTTTGTCTTATATAATTACCCCTGCTCTTTTTTTGTTTCCATTTGCATGAAATTTCATTGCTTCACTTTGTTTTCTTAAAGCTGAAGTATCTTGTAGGCAACATACAGTTGTTTCTTTTCTAAAAAATCCATTATGCCACCCTGTCTTTTGAGAATTTGATCCAATTACATTCACGGTAATCACTGATGGGCAAGGACTTACTATAATCATTTTGTTGATTATTTTTATGGTTGAGTTACATATTCTTTGTTTTCTTTTACACCATTTTTGCTGCCTTTGTGATTTTGTAATTTTCTGTAATGGTATGCTTTGATTCTTTTCTCTTTATCTTAGTGTATCTATGATAATTTTTTGCTTTGTAATTTCCATGAGGATTTTGTAAAATACTTTATCATTATAATAGTCTATAAGTTATAAGTCTTACAGTTTTAGGTGATAACAGAATTTTAATTGCATATGAAACTGCACTTTTAAACTCCCTTCCTCAGTTTAGATTTTTAATGTCAAAATTTATATCCCTTTAATATCATGAATTTTTTAACAAATTATTATACCTACAGTTATTTTAAAATACTTTTGTTTTTATCCTTCATATTAGAGTTCTGTGAGAGCAACATATTAATTAGTCAGCCAGAATAGGGATTCTGAGGTACTTAGGCATTTTCTATGAAAGTGCCTACTCAACTCCTCTTGTGCCTTCTTTAGACAGGGGGAGAATTGTTAAGATTCTGTGACTTTTCTTGATCCAAGAAGGCCAAGCCAAGTGCTGATAGTCTTTCATTTTTTTTCCCCCAGGGTGATGCATTGACATGCTTGAGTTTGTATGCCTTCTCCTGATTCCACACAGTTAAGCCAGCTGGCTGCATGTGGTCATAAACTGTCTGCAAAACTCATACTCACCACCTGGGTGTTGTGTGGAGAGGAGGCTATGAGTTAGGGGTGTAAGGTGTGTGGACCATTGAGGGTGTCTGTAGGCTAGTTAGGAGGTGTACACATGCCAGATATCCCAAGTGGTTTTGGGTGGTTGTCCACAGATTGGTTAGTAAGGAATATGACCTCTTTTCCCTGCTCCCAGACTCTCTTAGCCATTCACTCATCCATGCTGATCATCTTAGTATTTTGGGTAAGTGAGAAAGATAACGGATCTCTTGGGCAGTGTTCTGCATAGCTGAGGGAACCAGGTGCTCACTCGTCACACTGTCACTTTTCCCTGTGGGCAGATCCCAGGGGAGGTTATCTTGGCATTGAGCCATGCTGCCTTGGGGTGAGGTGCTGCAGGTAAAAATGAATTATTTTTTACCTTTTTTTAATGCATCTATTTTCAGATTTTTGTGCTCCAACAGTCTGGTGGAACTTCTTTGGGGGACACCCAAATCCCACAGTTACTGTCATCCACTGGTGGTAGTCGAAATTGATACTTTTGCAGGGTGATGATGGCAGAAAACTCCCATTTTACCATCTTGTTAATTCCAATCAATAGCTTACTACTAATGTATTCAGTATCAAGTACTCCAAAACATACACTTTCACAGGTTTACTTTTTTCCTTTCTTTCCTCCCTTTCTTTTCTCTCCTCAACCTCCTTTCCCCTCTCCCTCCCTCCCTCCTCTCTTCCTTCCTTTCTTTCTTTTCTTCTTTCCTTCCTTCTTTTAGATACAGCTAATTCCAGTTGGAAGTTAGAAGATTATTTTATCTTCACTAGGTTTTGAAAGATTGATGGATAAAATTTTCCAGAGCCATTAAAATGCCAGTGTATATAAATTTGTTGCTAACTTGTAGGAGAGAAAGGTTTTTGTACATGCCAGCCCTATTGGTACTTCTTTCATGTGATGAGACAGATCTTTTTCGGTTAATACTAACAAGAACCAAAGAACAAGGATTTACAACCTGGTAGTAACCTTTGAATTGTTGCCTGCCACACCTACAAAATAGGGTGAGAATAAAAGCAGTGCTTATACAGATAATATTCGTGATTTTTATTCTTAAAGAAAATTTATCCTCAACATAAGTATAAGCAACTCCTACTGTGAAAGAAGGTATTCTTTCAATATACTGGTTACTGATTCCAAGATGCATTATTTTAAAATATGAATATTTGCTTCAATAGAAGAAGCATATAACTTTTGCAATGTATTATAAAATAAATGGAGCAAAGAAACTGATTTGCATAAAATGATGCTAGGGACCTCTGAGTTCTTTGAGGATGGTAAATCCTTCTTCAATGGATATTGCATATCCTGTACATAGTCCAAAAGGCAAAATTCTATCTGGTTAATATTTCCTTTATTCCTTTTTTTGTCTTAACCAAATACCAATGTTACTTTACCACCATAACACCACTCCCTAATGTTTACTAAGGATGTTTATCTGACATGGGCTATCTTTCAGGAATAATTGGCAGTGTTCAGAATAGCCAATTTGGTTGTTTCATCTCTCATCTATCAAGAAGCAGCAATTTTTCCCCTTTGGTGGTCTGGTTAGAAAGGTTTCCTTTTCACAGCTGTGAACCTTCTGCTTCAGCATTTTATATTCATGGGTTTGATACCAATGTTGTCTCTTGGTACAGCAAATGCAAGTTCATTAACTCCTATCAAACAATTCTGTTCTTTCCACAGCTACTTATTTTTGGTGAAGAAAGAGAAATATTTCTGTTGAAAATACTAGATAGCATACTAAGCTTGCCTGATTGATTAATGGAAGAATACATATATTCAGGTTTGTTCTAGAGCACTGTATTAAAGCAAATATCCCAATAAAGTGAGTCACGCAAGTTTTTTGGCATCCCAGGGCATACAAAAGTTACGTTTATACTATATTTATAGCATTATGTCCAAAAATATACCTATTTTAATTTAAAACTACTTTACTGCTAAAAAATGCTCATGATCATCTGGGCCTCCAGCAAGTCATAATTCTCTTTGTGGCTGGAGGGTCCTTCTTCAATGTTGATGGCTACTGACCAATCAGGGTGTTGGTTGCTGAAAGCTGGAGTGGCTGAGGCAAATTCTTTTTTTTTTTTTTTTTTTTTTTGAGATGGAGTCTCGATCTGTTGCTCAGGCTGGAGTGCAGTGGCACAATCTCGGCTCACTGCAAGCTCCGCCTCCGGGTTCACGCCATTCTCCTGCCTTAGCCTCCTGAGTAGCTGGGACTACAGGCACCTGCCACCACGCCCAGCTAATTTTTTGTATTTTTGGTAGAGATGGGGTTTCACCGTATTAGCCAAGATGGTCTTGATCTTCGGACCTCGTGATCCGCCCGCCTCGGCCTCCCAAAGTGCTGGGATTACAGACATGAGCCACCGGGCTGAGGCAAACTCTTAAATAAGACAATGAATTTTTTTCTCATCAATTGACTCTTCCTTTTGTGAAAGATTTCTCTGCAGCATGTGTTGCTTTTTGATAGCTTTTAACCAAATTAAAACTTTCAAAATTGAAGTCAACCCTCTCAAACCCTGCCACTGCCTTTTCATTTAAGTTTATGTAATACTCCAAATCCTTTGCTGTCATTTCAACAATGTTCACAGCATCTTCACCAGGAATAGATTTTACTTCAAGAAACCACTTTCTTTGCTCATCAATGAGAAGCAAATTTTCATTTGTTTAAAGTTTTATCATCAGATTGCGGTAATTCAGTTGCATCTTCAGGCTCCACTTCTAGTTCTCTTACTATTTCTACCACCTCTGCAGTTACTTGTTCCTCTGAGGTCTTGATCTCAGCAAAATAGTCCATGAAGGTTGGAATAAACTTCTCCCAAACTCCTGTTAATGTTGATATTTTGACCTCCTCCCGTAAATCACAAATGTTCTTAATGGCATATAGAATGGCAAATTCTTTCCAGAAAGTTTTCAATTTGCTTTGCCCAGATCCATCAAAGGAATCACTATTTATGGAAGCTATAGTCTTAAGAAATGTATTTTTTAAATAATAAGACTTGAAATCAAAATTATTCCTTGATCTGTGGATTGTAGAATGGATATTGTCTTAGCAGATATGAAAACAACATAAATCTCCTTGTACATCTCCATCAGAGTTCTTGGTGATCAGGTGCATTGTCAATGAGCAGTAACTTTTGAAAGGATTTTTTTTTTTTTTTCTGAGCAGTAGGTCTCCACAGTGGGTTTAAAATATTTAGTAAACCATTCTGTAAACAGATGTGCTGTCATTCTGGCTTTTTTGTTCCATTTATAGAACATAGGCAGATTAGATTTAGTATAATTCTTAAGGACCCTCGATTTTTAGAATGGTAAATGAGTGTTGGCTTCCACATAATGTCAAAGCTGCATTAGCCCCTAACAAAAGAGTCAGCCTGTCCTTTGAAGCTTTGAAGCCAGGCATTGACTTCTCTGTCTATGAAACTCCTAATGGCATTTCCTTCCAATACACGTCAGTTTCATCTGCATTGAGAATCTGTTGTATAGTGCAGCTACCTTCATCAATTATCTTAGCTAGATATTCTGGATTACTTGCTGCAGCTTCCATATCAGTACTTGGTGCTTCACCTTGCACTTTTATGTCACGGAGATGGTTTCTTTCCTTAAACCTCATGAAGCCACCTCTGCTATCTTCCAACTTTTCTTCTGTAGCTTTGTCACACTTCTCAACCTTCATGAATTGGAGAGAATCAGGGCCATTCTCTGGATTACGCTTTGGCTTAAAGGAATATTGTGGCTGGTTTGATCTTCTATTCAGACCACTCAAATAAGACTGTTTTACCTTCTTATCATTCATGTGCTCACTGGAGTAGCACTTTTAATTTCCTTCAAGAACTTTTCCTTTGCATTCACAACTTGTTTAGCTGTTTGCCACAATACGCCTAGCGTTTGGCCTCTTGGCTTTCAACATGCCTTTCTCACTAAGCTTAATCATTTGTAGCTTTTGATTTCAAGTGAGAGACAGTGACCCTTTCTCTTAAACACTTAGAGGTCATTGTAGGCTTCTTAATTGGACTAATTTCAATATTGTTGTGTCTCGGGAAATAGGGAAGTCCGAGGAGAGGGATGGAGTTGGAGGAATGGTCAGAGTAATCAGAATAGACATGTCGTTCATTGATTAAGTTCACAGTCTTACGTGGGCACAGTTCATGGTGCCCCCAAATGACTACAATTGTTACATCAAAAATTTCTAGTCACAGATCACCATAACAGATATAATAATAATGAAATCATTTAAAATATTGTGAGAATTAGCATAATGTGGTAAAGAGATGCAAAGTGAGTACATGCTTTTAGGAAAATGGCGCTGATAGACTTGCTCAACACAGGGCTGCCACAGACTTTTAATCTGTAAAAAACAGTTTCTGTAAAGTGCAATAAAGTGAAGTATAATAAAATGAGTTATATCTGTGTACATAAGCAAAATATGCATATTTATATACATATACACAATTTTGTAATCTATTATTTATATTACATCTTTATTACGTAAAGTCTGAAACACATGTGGAGAGGACAATGAAATGAATTCCCATGTTTCTGTCACTCAGCTTTGACAATGACCAACTCATGGCATTCTTATTTCTTTTTTTTTCACACTCCTCTCATTTTCTCTGATTATACTGAAGTAAATCCCAGACATTTCACATCATTCATAAATCTTTGAGTATATATTGTTAAATACAAGAACAATTGAACAATACCATAATATTCCCTAAAATTTAGCAATAATGAAAGTATATTTCATATAGGCAGCTTATATAACATAAACATCTAATTATGTTAATGTGTTTTTTTCTAAGTCATCTTGCAGAGCTTTTCACCCACAATCATAATCTTATGTTGCTGATTTGGCATTCAGACTATATCACAGATGCCCAGTTAATTATGATGCAGTTAAGGTTTAACACCAGTTGCATTGAGTTCTAGGTGCTTAAATCAGGGCTCTCCTTTTCTCTGTTCAAGGCCAGCCCTAAAGTAAATTTTGAAATGCAGTAAAACTGATCTTCTTTTCTGCACAATGTTCTCAGGAACCCAGCTGTCTCATGAATGTTGCCCCTAGAACTCACAAGAGGGCGTAGAACCCAACATCTTCCCCTGCTCCACAGTGCTGCCCACTATCACACCATCTAGTTTTAATCCCCACTTCCATCAGCAGTACAATATTCTGTTCTCTCAGAGCTCCATTTCCTGAGCTAAATTTTAGTAGAAGAGCAACTCATACTAATTAATGTTTGTGAATATTATGTCTAATATCTGTGAATCTGAAATACTCATTTTTGTAAAAGCAACCATGGCATTATTATTTTTAATAACAGGTTCTGGCAGGTAAAACAGGAATGTCAGAGGAGAAGAAAGCTGGAACAACAGTCCCTTGTGTGTCTAGGTGATATGTAAGCTCTAAGTGTGCTGAAAGTGACAAATAAAAAAGACCTGACGGAGGCAGGTTCTAGCCCATTATTCTTTTTCTCTTTCTATTTGCATACTTATTATTATTTTTTGGTCTTAACTTTAACAGGAACAGACAGAATAAGAGAAAAGCTAAGTTGTAAGGGAAGAATATAAGGTAGAAAGAAAGATAGAGGTAAGAGGGAAACCAGAAGGGAGATGAATGCTCTGTGGAGCATTGAACTTTGTGGGAACCTGACATATTTCTAATGAACAAAACCGTTGGGACTAGGACTATACATGTAGTTATTAAAATGATTTCTAAATGATAAGCACATGGAAGTTCTTTTATTTTCTTCTCTGTTATTGTATATATTTGAAATTTTACATAAAGACGAAGATAAGCTAGACTGTAAATTAAGAGATGAAAATGAGCTTCTTAAGACTGAGCAGTATTCAGAGATTTTCTTTTTATCAGTATACATAAAATTTGTCTTGAGAATTATTATAGATATGTAGATGTATTTATATACACATACACTCTACTATATATAAATGTGACGAAAAGGAAGGAAAATGGGATAAATTAAAGCATTGTTATAAATATTTTATAAAACAACCTGTTAAGACACACAATTTTAAAGAGAAAGAAGTGAACTCTACTAGCATTTTAATAGCCTTATATTATTACCTAAAATGTACATGCATATATGCATACAAACATGAAAGGCTGAACAAGCAAAATTAAAGTGCCAACATTTAATTGTACAAATGAGGAGTCTAGAATCAAAGAAGTACACTTACATTCTTTCTCTTCAAAATATTCTGTCTTAACAGCTTGCTTTGTAAAGCATTTGAAAGAATGCTTTAACTCGCTACCATTTTTCTTTTCTTTCTTATACAGGACCTTAGTTATTCAGCATCATAATTAATTCTTGCATTTCATACTTTTTTTTAATGTAACTTATTTTGAATGAGCCATTGTTTACTTTTCTATTTCCTCTGTCTCGGCCTTTAATAAAGCTCTAAGATTATAAAGGGTAATACTATTCACTTAGGAGAGAAAGTCTTATTATTATTATTTTTAAATAAAAGATAAGAGAAATATTAACTAATGATATAAAAAGGATTAATGAAATTACTTGAAAACTGTTTTCATCAGAATGGTGTTAATGGCTAAATATTTCAGGCTTTCAGGCAACTTAATTATCTACTGACACAAAAAAATGTAAAGCTTTAATTCAGGAAGGGATGTGCTTTTATGTATTTGTAGATACCATTCAAAATCACTTTTACAGAACTGGAGCATCATTATATCTAGGGCTACCCCTAAAAAACCTGTGATTTATATTTTTCAATAAATTTAGGTGTAGCATGAATGGTTAACAGCTTCATTTCAAAAAATGTGGTAAAATCCCAAATGCTGTTCTATAATCTTTAATATAAGAAATTTGGTGCTGAGTATGATTTTGGTGTTTTGCACAATATAATCCTATCCTGTATCAGTTAGCCTTGCATTTTCAAAGGCCCCCTACTGCCTTCATGCAGAGGACCAGCTATGTTCCTCGGCATGTTCATGCAGCAGCTTTAGTACATCATCATGTTTGGCTTTGTCTGTTTATGTATTTTCAAGGGAAATTATAATAATCTGTTTTATTTTCTAAATGACACACTTAATAATCCCAAAGTTTGCAACTTGCACAGTTTGAAGCATATGGAGCTTTCATTTTGTGACTAAGGGTGGGTTTTATGGACATATGTCTGTGTGTGTGCACCAGGCTCTTGGCAGCAGAGGCAGCTTCAAGAGATTAAGTGATGGAGGGGAAGACATGACAAACTTCGGAATTTCTTCCTAACTCCGTCCTGTACATGGGGTTTGGTTGCCTACAGGAAGGGAGTAGTGAGACAGCAACCTAATAAACTGGTTTTCTGTAAAGACTGTGTGGGCTCTGAGCAGACACAACACTGCTGTGTTGTCTAGGTGACAAAATAAGGTTTGCAGGTGAAAAGGCCTTTTTTTTTTTTTTTTTTTTAAACCTTCTTTCACAGAAGCTGAATTTGGACAGGGGACTTTAGAAGCAGAAGGGGAGAATGCCCTTGGCATGGACTTGGCATTCTTACAAAGAGTATTTTGCTGTGGTTACCCAAAGGGACATACTGGAACAAAAGAGGAAAAGTGAACAGATGCTATCTGGTAACTGTAGCTGGCAGATTGGTTTGTGAGCAAAATGAGACATCCCTATGAGGGCTTCAAGAAACACAGAGACCCTCTGATATGGTTTGTATGTCCTGCCCAAATCTCATGTTAAATTGCAATCCCTGTTGTCGGAGGTGGGGCCTGCTAGGAGGTGTTTAGATCATGGGGGTGGATCCCTGGTTAATGGCTTGGGCCATCTCCTTGGTGTTAGGTGAACTCTCACTCTGAGTTCTGGTGAGATCTGGTCATTTAAAAGTGTGTGGCACCTCCCCGTCCACTCTCTCCCTGTCTTGCTCCTTCTTCTGCCATGTGACGTGCCTGCTCTTGTTTTGCCTTCTGTCATGATTGGAAGCTTCCTGAGACCTCCCCATAAGCAGATGCTGCTGTGCTTCCTGTAGAGCTTGTAAAACTGTGAGCCAATTAAACGTCTTTTCTTATAAATTACCCAGTCTCAGGTATTTATTTATAGCAATGCAAGAATGGTCTAATATACCCTCTGAATCAGTGATGGAAATACAATCAGTAGATGGGGCTCAGCCCTTGTAATTTGAGCATTGATATAAACATGACCTTTTTTTTCCATCTTTTCATTTATTCATTCTTTCTCCTTTTTCTTTCTTCCCTTTTTTTTTATTTCTCCCTTTTTATTTTTAAATCACATGCTGGTGAAATGTGGAGCACATTGACTACTTTCTTGTATTGTAATATAAATACATATTATTCTAACACTTTAAGCAGAAGAGGGTTATGAATTATAAAAGAACCAGATGTCACAGTTTCCATAAGTAAAATGTTGTTGTGGAGGTCAAGGGACAGTTTACTTTTGCTAAAGTGCATCTGTTAGTTTCTGATGATAATGTGGATTTTGTTTGTTTCTGACAGTTTTTAATCTTCTTCCAAGGATTAAATGATTGAATATTGTTTGGGGTGAAAAGTTCCGTCTCCAGTAATGAGATATAGAATATTGAGGGAATCATTAAAGGATATTTATACAATGCATTACATGTATACTTAGGTTGGTGATCTAGTTGAAATATATTAGTGGTTCTCCCAGGAAAAAAAATCTTAACTGAAAGTTTATTCTGTGGCGAGAATGCTTAAACTAGGAATCTTTTGTAATTTAGTATGCCTCCACCCATTTTATCCTGTGAAATATATAAAAGTCACATTTAATTTGTTTAAAAATATTTCATGTGGCCGGGTGTGGTGGCTCCTGCCTGTAATCCCAGCACTTTAGGGGGCTGAGGTGGGCGGATCACCTGAGGTCAGGAGTTCAAGACCAGCCTGGGCAACATGGTGAAACCCCATCTTTACTAAAAATACAAAAATTAGCTGAGCATGCTGGTGCATGCCTGTAGTCCCAGCTGCTGGGGAGGCTGAGGCAGGAGAATTGCTTGAACCCGGGAGGCAGAGGTTGCAGTGAGCCTAGATTGCACCATTGCACTCCAGCCTGGGCAAGAAGAGCAAAACTCCGTCTCAAAAAAAAAAAATTTCATATGACTCGATACACTGATTCAATTATCCACTTGGTCTTTGCTCTTCAGTTGCACGTTATCTTTAGTATTTGACTGATTTGAGAAATACATACACTGAAACACAGTTTTCATATTTGAATTGGTGAATACATTCTTGCTTTAATTAAGATTTTATATTATCTCCTTATTTTTGATATACAGTTGTAGAACTGAATAAATAAAATCATAAATCTAAAGATTACTCTTTGCTGTTTGCATGTCAAAAAGCAAATATTTGCCATGTTAATGTTTTAGCATCTTTCAGAACACACCTAATTTGTTGCACTAATGTTTTTCTTATTTAGATATGAGAAAATATGTCATGTGTTAAAATATTGGTCTAAATCTAACTTTAGAATTTTCTCCACAGATATTTTTAAAGTAAAAAAAAAATTCATGATCCACAGCCTTCTGCTCTTCTGATTTTGTGTACTCTCCCTGAGGGTATAGGATAATATATAGCCCAGGTTCTGATGGCACACAGTTTTATATCTCTAGCCCAAATATCTCTCCTGGGACTCAGGTGCGAAGCCTAGCTGCATACTAAAAATGTTTTCTTGGATGTCCCACAGACAACCCACATATGACATACCTCATGCTGGACTTTCCTGCCAATCTGTTCTTGTTTCTATTTTAAAGAATAGCTGCACCAGCTTTCCAGCTGCAGGGGCTGGAAACTACAAGAGCTGGAAAGTTATTGTAAATTCCTTTGTTTCCCCAAATTCCTACACCAAATTAGAAACCAAGTATTAAAGATCAATTTCCTTTATTGTTGTATGTTTTTCCTTCCCCTTCCTGACATTGCTTTAGAATGTTCTTCCTGAATTACTGTGATGGCATCCAAAGTGGCCTCTCAGCCTCCAGTGTCACTCTCCCCAGGCCAACCTGGACTTGGAGTACAGGGGTGACTGAGCATGTCACTCCCTTACTTAAAAGCCTTTTAGGGTCATGTTGAAATTCCCAAGCATACAATTTTTTTTTCCTCTCTTTCCCGTGTCATTTCACTGACCTGACCACAGCCACCTCACCACATTCCTCTCCCTTGCCCTGACTTTAGCTCCAGCTGTTGCAAAAATGAGTTGTAATTCTCCTTTTAACATATTAATGCTTCATTCTCTCATCACTTGCACAAGCTGTGCTCTTCACTTTTCCTCCATTCTTTAAGACTCATCTCAATAGTCATATCTAGAATTGGGTTTCTGTTGACTTTTTAGTTTCATTGAGCAATGCTGCTCCCTTTATTTCCTCAGGAGACTGCATATATCTAATAGGAGCTGTTTTACAATGACTTGCAATTGTTGGTAACTTGTTCATCTTCTTATTGAACTACTTGAAGTTAAGACTATGTTTCTGATTACTATTTTTATTCTAAGTGCTAAGATAGCATCCGGAGTATAGTAGACACTCAATAAATATATTTTGCTGACTGAATAGAAGATAATCATAATAGCTAACACCTACTAGTACTTATATGTTGCCAGTGATTGTTCTAAGTCATATATATATATATATACACACACACACAATTAATCCTCACAACAAACCTATGAGGTAGGTACTATTATTAACCCCCTAATGAACCGATAAGAAAAGTGAGGCATAATGAAGTTAAGAACAATACCTAGGGTCACAACAAATAAGCAGAAAATCTGAAATTAGACTACAGGAAGCCTTTAGTTTGGCTCCAGAATCTATACTTTTAGCTCCTATCTGTGAATAAGTAAGGTTTGTGGTTTAATTGAAAACGTATTAGTTGCCTCAGAAAATGTTTAGTTATCTTATTGCTAAATCTAGTTTATATAAATACAACTTCATAAACAGCACTTTGAATTTGTCAGATAGATATAGTTCTGCTCTACATAGCAGCAAATACTCGCTTCCTATAGTGACTTTGCTATATTCCTGATTTCATTTCTGTCTACCAACTCACTGGTCCTTGTCCATTTCCCTTGTGCTATGTTCTTCACTGTCCAGTAGCCACAGTTTTGCTAGCAACTATCTTTAGAGCCATGTGTTCTCTTCCTGTTTTGATGATTACCTGTATCTCTCTTGGCGTCCAATTAATCCTTATTTTTGGAAGAATATCTTTGATATAACAACTTTTTGCTCATGAAAATTTAATTTCCTTTTGAATATGATGTAGACCACTGGCTGGATGCCTAGATCAGAAGATGATGTGGATCATAAAAACTCGTCATTTTGCATCTCATTGTCTGGCAACTGGGACCACACCCATCCTGCTTTTACATTGCATTTAACCCCATTTGATAACTTGCTATTTCGATCATTATGTCCTCAGTGGAGAGCTGCAATTCTAGTAAAGGCAAGAATTTTTTAAAAAGGAAGGAAAATTGAAATAATAACAAGGTTTCTTTACTGCTTGATGAGACAATATGCTACTGGTTTGGGAGTTTAGAATGAAAAACACAGAGAATATTTTACTATTAAGAAATGTTTTCAAGCACTTATTAAAATTGAAAGTTTTGGAATCGACATAAAAATGTACAATAGTGAACTGCAGCTTGAGTGCCTGTTATAGCCACTGCTCTATGTATTATGTTTTTAATGCAAAATGTTATTTTAAATTTATTTTCGTTTTTATTTTTATTTTTCCCCTTGCCTCTGGGCATCACTTATTTCATGTACGGTATCTTTGCCATATTATAAAATTTTAACATGGTGAAATGTTTCTATCATATTTCTATACATTTTAGGTTTTCTTTCTTAAGCACTGAGGTCTTTTTTGTTTTTATTTTTTTTGAGAGGGAGTCTCGCTCTTGTCACCCAGGCTGGAGTGCAGTGGTGAGATCTTGGCTCACTGCAACTTCCACCTCCCGGGTTCAAGCGATTCTCCTGCCTCAGCCTCTCGAATCACTAAGGTCTTATTTGTATTTGTAATCTCAGGTTTTGGAATGAGTCTTCTTGTATTGGTTTTGTAAGTTTTGTTTTACCTTTTCTTTAAATAAGTGTGTTTAAATCATCTGAAACTAATGTTTGTATATGACGTAAGAAAGGGTTCCAACTTCATACTTTTAGGTATGTAGCAAGTTATTTCAGTATTATTTCTAAACAATCCATCTTTTAAAAAACTGTATTGGACTATCATGTAGTTTTCTCACAAATGTCTGTGCAAATATATATATATATATACTCATATACATATATATACTCATATACATATATATATATATATATATATAAAATTTCTGTCTACCAACTCACTGGTCCTTGTCCATTTCTTTTGTACAATGTTGTTCGCTGTCCAGTAGCCACAATTTTGCTAGCAACTATCTTTAGAGTCATGTGTTCTCTTATTGTTTTGATTGTTACCTGCATCTTTCATTGTTACCTGTATCTTTGATTATTACCTATATATGTAGTATGCACACATATACATTTAATATAGACTTATTTATTTCCACTGATCTATTTGTCTACTCCTATTCCTATGCTAATAAAATATCGATATGATTACTTATCTTGTAATATCTTATAAGGCAAATACATGTTGTCCACTCTTGATATTCTTTTTTTCCTTTATTGTACTATTCTTCGTTATTCTTGGAAATTTATTTTTTCATATGAACTTCCATATCATTTTATTAAATTAAAATTATTGGTATTTTAGTTATAATTGCATTTATTGTTAAATTTTTAAGACTTTCTATTTTGGTTATATAAATCATCCAAGAAAATAGAATGTATTCCCTTTCATTA
Organism: Pongo abelii; assembly: GCF_028885655.2. NCBI lineage: Eukaryota > Metazoa > Chordata > Mammalia > Primates > Hominidae > Pongo > Pongo abelii. The sequence continues at coordinate 186,327,543 of NC_071988.2, read as the reverse complement.
CAACTTCTTTTGATCTCTTCCTCAATCATTTGTTTTGTTTATATAGATGTGAGACTTTCTTGTTAAATTTATTTCTAAAGATTTTATATTTTTGTTGCTCTTGCAAATATCTTTTGTTATTTTCTTTTCAAATTACTTATTGCTAACATAGAGAATAAATATTTATTTCTTCCTTATAAGCAGAAGTTTTTCACTCATTGCTAAAATGGAGGATAAATATTGATTTCTTCTAGCTTCTTACATTCAGAACTTTGTTGAATTATTACATTGAGTATAGAGATTTTTAAACTTAGAGTCTTGAGTTTTCAAAGTATAAAATTGTATAATAGGTTCATCAAAGTTTTATATATTCTTTTTCGTTATTTATACAGACAATTTTATTTTTTTCTTTGATTATATTTACCAGAATCTTCACATCAATGTTCAATAATAGTGTGTTTCCCTGTGCAATTTCCGATTATAATTGTAAATGTTTTTGGGTTTCAATATTTGGGTTAATATTAGTTGATTTTTAAATAGTTGTCAATATATATCAGCAGTGTTTTATGTTTTCTATTTTATTCAGAATTTCTTTTAGGAATGTATGAAATGTGTCAAATGCCTTTCCTACTTCTAATGTTATAATTGTATGATTTTCTTCCTCTGTTTGTTTGTGTAATTTGATTATGTTATCAGGTTTCCTGAAATAGACTTGGGTCATGGGGTATTAATCTTATTACACAGAACTAGGTTCTATTTATTCATATTTTACTTTAAAGTTTTCATTGAAATAATTAAAATTAGTCTTTATTTTTGTTTGATCTTTGTTAGGTTTTGGCATGAAAGTTATGCTGTCTTTCTAAAATCAACTGAAGAATTTTCCATGTCCTTTTAGCTTTTACATTGTTGAATATTTTAAATAACTTTGAAAATATGTGTTCTTTAAAAGTTAGGGGCTAGATAGAATTTGCTCTGAATCCCCCTAATTCAGGTTATTTTTCAAATAGTATATCTTTCATCACATTTCCGATCTCTTTATAGCTAATTGATATACTGCTAATTTTCCACGTCTTAGGTCCAGCTTGGTAATTCAGATGTTGCTAAGAAGTATGTTATTTTCTGTCACTTTAAAATTTACTGCCGTAGTTTCAATTATAATTTTTCCATTTCAAATATAATTTTTTAATTCAATGTCTTCTATAAATGATGTGTCCCTCTTCTTAGTACTAATGCTGCCTTTTTTTTTTTTTTTTTTTGTTACTCATCCTCTCCTTAATCAGTGGCTTATTTGCTTCATTGGTATCTTCATAGAAGTTTTGAACTTATATTCATTAATTTTATATAATTTCTGCTTTGATATTTTACATTAATTTCATCTTCCAATTTTTAAAATAAGTGTAACTGACATTATTTCTGTTTTCTTATGAGGACTATTTTAAAAGATATGCATTAATCTTTAATATTATAGGCACTACAGACTGTATATTTTCCTAAGTACAGCTTTTGCCATGTCTCAATTATTCTCAGATAGTGTTTTCTTATATATGCTTTTTATACAGCTTATACTTCAGTTTTGCTTTCCTCTTTGATCCAGGGATTATTTTAAAAGTATGTTTATTAATTTGAAATAGGCTATGATTATCAAACATTTTCTAAATTTATTATAATATCAGAATAGCTAACCTGTAAGATCTTAAAAAGAAACAACAGCACAAGCTTTCTTAGAGGGAAAGTATATGATTTATTTTTGTTGGTGTTCCATAAAAGTACTAAAAACTGTAAATTTTCTAATGGAGAAATGTGAGGTTCTATATATAGCTATTAATTTGATTTTTAAAGTGAAATTCTATGTATCTTTGAAAGCCATTTATAATTTATTCTATTTTTAAATTATCAGCTTCTACTTTGATTACTAACAGTTTTTACTTTACATGTTTAGCAATCATATTTAGGTATCTTCAAGTTTATAGACATCATGTCTACTCTTAAATTACAATTACCTAATATTACTTTACCTGTGTAGGTAAACTTAAAGTTCCACTTGAGCTGATAATATTATTGATATTCTTGCATTCTTTCTGTCTTTATTTATACATTTTGCTTTGCTAATCCTTTTATGTTGTCTTTTTAAATTTATTTTATTTTTGTGAATACATAGTAGTTGTATATACTTATGGGATACATGAGATGTTTTGATACAGGCATGCAATGTAAAACAAGCACATCATGAAGAACGGAGTATCCATCCCTTCAAGCATTTATCCTTTGAGTTACAAACAATCCAATTAAATTCTTTATTTAAAAATGTACAATTAAGTCATTATTACTGACCATAGTCACTCTGCTGTGCTATCAAATAGTAGGTCTTATTTATTCTTTCCATTTTTTGGGTACCAATTAACCATCCCCACCTCCCCACAACCTCCCGCTACTTTCCTCAAAAAACTAAAACTTGAGCTACCATGTGACCCAGCAATCACACTGTTGGGTATATACCCAAAAGAAAGGAAATTAGTATATATTGTCTTTCTTTATCACTTTGATTTCAATGAGTTTCTTAAATAGCCTGTAGCTGAGTTTTTTGCTTGTTCATTTTCTATTTTTACCCAACACTACTTCTTGGCTACAGTTTTGGTTTTTAATTCAGTTTTTATCATCTAATCAATAATTTAGTAAATGATGAATATATTCAATTTTATTGCTTTCATAGATAACCATTTTCTGTAAAAGAAACCGTCCTTCCTGAAGTGTTTCTCCTCACCCCCACAACACTCATCTGAAAGAAATTTACAATATTTATACTTCTGTTTGTATTCCTAGGCTGAGACATTTTACTCTATATTTCCTTCACTCAAAACTTTGAATTTTGAAGTCGCTGTAATAATAGCTATGACTTTCTAATGAGGATTAAATGAAAAATGCTTAAAGCATTACTTGATATATAAGCAGTCAGTAGCCACATAGAATCCACAGTATGTATTAATTTCTATGATTATTATAATTAATTATATTAGATTACACTAGTACATTTATCTACTAGTAGATACAAGAGCCATTGATTGCCATTACTTATTTTCCTCTTTATCTTCCCGGTCTTTAGATCTTTTGTGCTATCATTGGAAAAGTTGGGTACGTGGGTAATATACCCTCAGACTCTTTGCATGTTCTCAAAATTCTTCCTTTAACACTAAAAGATGAATGACACTTTATCATAGTTCTAGGTTCTGGGGTTGCAGTCCTTGAATTTCAGGGGTCTTCTAGATGTTTTTCCATTAAATTCTTTCATCTGATGTTGCAGGTGAGAAATCATATGTAAGCCTGATAACTTTTTCCTTTTCATGTAATGTATTCTTTGTATATGGAATAGTTTTTTTTAAAATTCTTGGTGTTCAGGCATGTTGCCAGGATGTATTATGTTTATTATCTCCTTGTATCTTTTCTCCATTATTAAAATATTTCTTCTACTTGATTTTTTAATCTACTATAGGAGGTCTCAACAGAATCCAAGCACTCTTTAAATTCATCCACTGAGTCATTTACTTTGCAAATCCTAATTTTTAAAATTACTTTGTTTAATGCTGTTTACTCCAGAAAGTCCTTTCTTTGTGTTGAACTTGTAATTGCTTCAGGTATTCTGATGATATATTTTTATTTAAATCATCAGCTGTCTTCTACAGAGGTTTTCTATCACCAGCATGTGTTTGTTTGTTTTGACTTTCTCTCTCTCTCTGTCAGTTATTGGACCGTTTTAGATATACTGTTATATTACTTTAAAAATCATCTCTGTTGGAGTAGCCTGTAGCCCTAGTGGCCACTGTGTCACATATATCGGATCCTCTGTATTCACCAAATCACTCCCTGATGCTTGTCCCAGGCTCTCACTCCATCTGTAATTGAGAAAAGCCATATAAGATCTCTATTCCAAGACTCTAGCCAACGCTTTGCTGACACTTTTCTGGCCTTTGACTTGAGAAAGACGGAGAGATGGGAGCTGGGAACAGCAGAGCAGAGGTCACCTCCCCAGAACTTTCAGTTCCCAACCTACAACCCCCCAGCCCCGCTCCCCCCACACACTTTTCTATCACATTTTAAGGACATATCTATACTTTTACTTAAGGGAAGCTTTTGTTTTGGAGGGGTCACCAGTTCCAAGCACCTAGATTTCTTTTAAGGATATGAATTCCTAGGTCATTCCCATGTTGTAGTTAATTGACAGGTTTTCTGTTTTCAGTCTTCTCTGTGTGTTTGCTTATAAGTATAATGTATATGTTTATCTGGGATGGCAAAGGCTATACATTTGTAGGTGTGGTAAAAAGAAACGCACAGTAGAGAGGAAGCCTGTGTTTTCTTGTTGTGTCTCTCAGCTTGTGTGTGGAGACTGGCAAGTGAGAAACAGTTGTCCCTTTCCTTCCAGAGCTGCCACTTCTGTGACTTTAGTCGCCTTGCCCACGATTTCTCATCATTTAAAGAGCAGTAATTCCTTAGTTCTCCTACTTCTCCTACTTCTGGCGTTTTGCAAGGGCTCCCCTCTCATGAAAGATTTTGGATAATAATGTTTACCTTGGGAACCATCACCTGGCAGAGGATTTTGGACTTAATTCCCTAATGAATGAATTCTACCTTATTAGAAAATTTTCATGATTACCGGGCAAACTAAGTAGAATGCTTAATTCCAGGAAGATAGAAATATTGTTTTGGTTTCCATCATTTCTCCAGCACCTAAAATAGTGCCTGGCACATAGCAGATGCTGGCAAATGTTTTTTGAATAGAAAATTGGACTTAGTAATACAATTAGACTCATGGATGTGTGAAAAACATATGATAGAGATTGTTCTTGTCTGCATAAAGCATAAAATTGTGTTTATATTATCCCTCTTACAGTAAAAGAAATTATACATATGTTAATGTTAAAATGTCTAGAGAAATGTACCATAAACTGCTTGGGCTTAGGGGTTTATTATATTGCTCATTTTACATTTGTTTTCTGCCATTCTCTGTGGTTATTTTGAAACTATGCATACATTTTTGCATATTACTTTGCTGTTCTCATTCTGGGACATAAATATGTCCAGCAAGGCCCCCAGCTATGTATAAGTCATTCACAAAGACCACTACCTCAAATACATCTTTGTTTTCCTCTTTAAAATAAAGGATCTATCTGATTATCTGAACTAAATTAAACTGAACTAACTAAATAAATTATCTGAACTAAAGAGGAAAAGTAATTCTTTCAAACATGAGATACAGTATTAGGGGTCTGACATTTTTCACATTCTTTCCTTATCAATGACAATTTTAAAGATCTTTTTACCTCACATGGGCTTATTAAAACAGGACATTTTTAATTAAAATATTATTCTTGCTTCTTCATCGAAGAAATATTACATGCAGCACAGTTTGGGGTGAATTAGTCAGGTAAATGCAAATTCTGTTTGGGATGCTGCTCATCTTGCTTGCCATGGGTACCAGGTCAGTGTACAGTCATTCCTTGGTATCCATGGGGAATTGGTTCCAGGACCCCTGTGGATAACAAAATCCATGAATGCTTATGTGCCTTATATAAAATGGTGTAGTATTTGTAAATAACTCATATACATCCTCCTGTATACATTAAATGATCTCTAGATTACGTATAATACCTAGTATAAGTTAAATGCTATGTAAAGATTTGCTATGTTATATGGTTTAGGGAATAATGACAAGAAAAATGTCTGTACATGTTCAATACAGGCACAACCATCCATTTTCTTTCTAATATTTTCAATATGTGGTTGATTGAATCCATGGATGTGGAACTCATGGATACAGAGAGCCAACTGTGATTATCTTTGGAGTCCACCCAATTCAGATATCCAGAACAAAACCTGAAGAAGTTCTTTATAAACTCTGTACTTTATAATGTCAACCAGATAAGTTGAGTATTATCAAGTCACAGAATGAACTGAAAATTTCATGATTAATTTAAATAGAAATATATGTGTGTTTTATATATAAACATATTACAAATGATATAGATTAGTCTTCTCATATTAAATTCAATTTTTTTTTATAAAAAATACTTCTGTGGCTAAGTGAAATGTAAGTCTAGTCCTTCATAATCCAGGTCAGGGTTGATGAACCTTGTCTTTGTCCTACATTACACACATTTCATGCTGCTTCAAGGCATTTAACAATAGCCACATAGAATCCACAGTCTGTGAAAGTACTCAAGAGTTACACTTTAGACAGTCATCATTCACATTCATTTCTATAGGCCAGTCATCCTTGTTTTTCATTGTATGAAACTCGAAGCAATTGCTTCTGTATTTACCAATTCTTAAAACGCCTGCCACCTCTTTTGTGCTATAATGTTCTCTCTCTCTTTGTAGGGTGCTTTTACTCTCTGACATTTTAATCTGTGTCCTTCTCCATTATAGTCAGTCACTTTCACTTGACCATTTCTGAATTACGTGTGGCAGTATGAACGTTTTACAGAACTTCACTCTACAGAAGAGAGAATTGATTCCAAATCTAGTATAACAAAACCAACCCCCTTACTTCCCACGTTAACATCAAACATTTCCTTGCACTGTGGATTTTACTTTTTGGCTATCACCTGCATGATTGCAGGCTGTAGTCCACTGTCTTTTTCTAGAACACAAGTCTGCAGTTGATAACAGCTAACATTTTTTGAACAATTACCATGTGTAAAGACTTGTTATAAATGCTTTACCTCTATCAATTCATGTAATCCTTACACCAACTCCATAAAGTAGATTTTGTTATTTTCCTCATTTTTATAGATGAGGAGCCTGAGGTAGACAAAAACTAAACAATTTGTCCAATTCATACATTTAGTTGAAAGAGTAACCAGGACTGAGATCCAAGCAATCAGCATCTCAAGTCTGCATTGGTTACCAAATCCTGAAAATCGTTTTTAGCCTGGATAAAAGTGCCTTACCAGGAAGGAAAAAATAAACAGAGGATTGAAACACAGTTGACCTAATTCACATCGAGTATGACAAATATGTGGGCTGGTATCTCCACATATTTAGTAGGCCCTCAGCCTGTACAAAGCTACTCCTCCATTGATCCACAGTTTACCCACCAATTCACAGCCAATACAACAAAAATCTTGCCCCCTCGCAACAGGCTATTCTACTCTATTCTATTCTTTGATTTCTTTTTCAGGCAGAGATGGCTGGTTGTCTCCCAATACTCATTCCGTTTTCTTGAGTAAAAGTGCTGTTCAGCCAATGTAGTTTTCAGCCTCTCTCCCTCTTAGGAATGACCCAGTGACTGAGTTCCTGTCAATGAGACAAGGGCAGATGTGTATGGGGTATTTAGGGAATCTCTTTTGAAAAGGGGGTTAGTCTCCTTTTTCACCCTCTTGCTTATGTAGTGGATGTGATGATACAGTTGTATGTGTAGGCACCAGCACAGACCATGAAGAAGGCAATTGTCCTCCAGGAACAGCTGTGAGGTGAGCTGGACAGAACCTGAATCTGAGTACAACTTTGAGGTGCTACTCTACCAGCTTACTTCCAGGTTTCTTTTAAATATAAGAGAATTAAACTTCTGTCTTGTTTAAGCAACTGTTATTTTAGATGTTGTATTATACAGCTGAAGTTAACTGACACGTACTCTAAGTAGAAGAGTTTTGAACTAAAGGACAATACCAAATCAGGTAAACTGGTTAATAATAATTTGCAAATAATATAATTTAGAGTACAGTTAGTTGCTTATTTTGAAATACAAATGTATTTACTTATGTCACTTTTCACATCTTCAAAACATTAGCTACTAGAAAGTAGAATGATCAAGACAATAATAGAATAACTTTTTGTATTAGTTCATTCTCACACTGCTATAAAGAACTACTTGAGACTCAGCAATTTAGAAAGGAAAGAGGTTTAATTGACTCACGATTTTGCAGGCTACACAGGCATCTGCTTCTGGGGAGGACTCAGGAAACTTACAGTCATTGCAGTAAGGGAAATAGGCACATCTTATATGGCTGGAGTAGGAGGAAGAGAGCAAAGGGCAAGGTGCTATATACTTTTAAACAACCAGATCATGTGAGAACTCACTCACTACCAGGAGAATAGCAAGGGGGAATCCATGTTCCAATCCTTCCACCCGGCCTCTTCTGCAACACTGGGGATTACAATTCAACATGGGATTTATGAGGGGACACAAATCCAAACCATATCACTCTTAGCATAAAAGTATTTTTTAAAAAAAATATATTCTTTGGTTCTCTTAAAAATTGGTACTTCACTTTTTTAGGAGTGTTGTCGTTGCTGCTTCAATGGGTAAGTATAGGATTTGGATATTTAAAAATATTTTAGGCAGACTTTTTTTATTGTGTCTTTTTACTCATCTTTTTTCTTATCCTTTTTATAGAAAGCACAATGTTAGCACTGATATCTAAACAAAACTTTCCTTTCTACCCTTTCCCATCTCCCCTAATGAATTTGTTGCCCTCTTAAAATGAGTCAACTGAGATCTAAATACTAACTAGCTGGTGAGCAGAATCTGCCTTTCATTGCTCTAAAAAGTAGTTGCTAGTATGACTTATTCATGCTTATTTTTACCAAATCCCTCTCCTCAAAACAAAGAAGTCATTGCTACTTTTGACATGGCATGCTAGGTTTGGAAGGCTAGTTGGTTTGGGAGTGGGTAAACCTGACTTCCAGTTCTGATTCTGTTACCAGTGAGTTGAATAACCTTGAGTAATAACAGGCACTAACATTTTTCACTCCTCACTATATGGCAGACACTTGTCTTATCACTTTATATATATTAGCTCATTTTGTCAACACAATAACCTATCGAGAGGAGTATTCATTATCACTTCCAGTTTAAAAATTAGGAATTTTAGATAGAGATTAAGTAATTTGCACAAGGTATTACAGTTAAGCTAGACTTAAAACTCAGCCTATCTACCTACAGATCCTGCACTCATAACCTCTACTCTGTATCTCAAGTTATATAACCATTATAATAACAATTATCTCTAAAATCAGGTTGATGTTTAGCCAATTCTTTTGATATATTTAAAAGCATCTATGATTAACAGTGTAAATAGATTATTATTATATATGACCTAGTTATGATCCATAGGGATTTCATATAACTAACAGTCTCCCAATACCTCTCAATGCTCTAGCCAGATGCTTTGTGAAAAACAGAATTTCTTGAGGTGACTGAAAGCCTTCAGCTTTCTGATAGAGGTCATCAGCTGGCCTGGGGCAGCTAAAGTAAGTTCTAAATCATTCATAAAATGGACTATTAATTTAGACAGTAGACAACTTTGTCTCCATACGTTTTCTTTCTTGCTTCCATCTGACAGTGATACGGGGTCCATCTACCTCCCTTTCTTATGATACTGTAGTTGGCTGGATCCTTACAATATGGAATATAGTCTGCATATTGAAGTGCTTTTTACCTTGCAGAATTAGAAAACTTTGATACAAACGTTGCCCATTGGTGTATTAAGTTCTCATTGATCTGCCATGTTTCCATAGTGGTTTGCTAACTATTGCATCAAGATGCTTATGAGTCTTTTCATTGCTTCTGCATTTTCCACAAGATGGCATTGTGATTGAAAGTTAAGGGTCTGTGGAATTCTTTTTTCTTTTTTTTTTTTTAGTTAAATTAACCCAATACAGAAGAAAGCTAAAGTTAGCCTTAGCTACTCTTACTGGCATTGTTCACTTGGTTTTAATGAGAATCGAAGTGTTTTATGGAGCATAAACAAGTTTGGTGCTTCATGTGTAAAATGCAGCTTGGTCATCTCCCTTAGTATTCTGCCATACTCCAGTAAACTGTGGCATAACTCTTCTCTGTTTTACTAATGTACTCTGTTTGACATTTACCTGGCAAGTGGCTTTAAAAATCATTTCTGAATGTTGTTGGATTGTCACTATTACAGATAAGAGTTTTTAGCGAACGTAATCAAATGATATACACTTTTTGATATTTTCTTGGTTGAACAAAAAGAATAGGACCTGGGAGGTTTTATTTTACTTACTATAGTAAAATAAAAGTCATCACATTATAAACTTAGTGAACATAGTGTCTGACATACAGTAGAGATTTGATACATGTTAAATATACAACTAAGAAATAATAGGAGGTAGTGGTGATGAAAGGCAAGAGCCACATTAATAAATTCCTAACAAATATTTATTTAAAATTTTATATGACTGAGAAATGGTATATTTTGTATTCTACAGAATATGGTAAACTTTCTAACATATCTGAGTATTTTATTTTGGTTTTGGTTTAGTTTGGATTTTTCCAGGGTTAAAATCTGGCTCACTTTCAAGTGTATGCCTGCGTGAGTACTGACCGGTAAAACTCACGTTGCCTGTGGTAAAGGTGATATTTGTAAATGCAACAGCAGGAATTATTAAGGGTTAATGACTTATGTACAGCTGAGAAAATTTTTAAGATAAAATTAACAGTGAAACCCTTCACATTGGACCTTGGGTGGTAAGAAGAGAGAGCAGCTATTCCCAGGTGTCTTTCCCTAGAGAAGTGTGATGCACAAGATTCATTTAATTGGTTCCAGCATTATATGGATCTCTCTTGCTAGCAATTAAGATAAAAGATAAGTAACAAGCTGTGACGAACACTCCATCTTAAAGTCTGAACTTGAGTAATTAAATATAGACAAAGTATACTTTCTCTAGTCTTTACAGAAGTCATGATGAAAGAAACGATCCATTCTGACACAAAGCAGAGAATTCCATAGAGCAATTTGAGATAGAGAAGACAATCAGCAGAACATGCTGAATGGGCATAAATGAAGGGGCTTCTGCAAAAGCTGAAGGAATTTAGCTCTACCTTCGAAACAAAGGATTTTAAGCAGGAGAGTATCGGGATGTGATTTATGTTTTGGAGCACTCCTTCTGGCATCTGAATGGAAATGGAGTAAAAGAGATGCAGCTGAAGCTGGGAGACAGTTTTCTTTTAGGCAGATAATGAAGATAGGAACTGGAGCAGATTAGCTGGGATACAGAAGTCATGGATTTGAGAATTATTTATGAGAAAAATCCCGTCAGGGCTTGGTAATGGATTGAATGTGGGAAAGGAAGGAGGCTCAGACTGACCCTCAGGTTGCTAGTATGGGTGACTGGGTAGATTTAATTTTCATCCACTGAGTTAGGAAATCTAGGGAGAGGGGTATTTTGGGAAGATGATGCATTCCATTATTTGGATATTTTTTTTCTTTTTAAAATGCACATGATTTTAGAGAGGAAATTCATTAAGCTTTAGTAACTATTTAAAACTGCTAATATTGTTATTTAGGGAGGAAGAAAGAAGAGAAAGGGGAAGCTGCAGCTCTGGCAGAGACCATACCCACTTCGCTACTCTGCCTGGCATGTCTCAGCCTTTGTTCCTGTGTTTCTAAAATATATCTAAGCAGTGTATCTTTACCCTGCAGAGGATCTAGGCTTTGGCCCAGCTCTATCAATAAGCTTAGATATTGGGGGGGTCATCATGGAAAGTTCTGTTTTTTAAGGAGTCAGATGATCAAAAGAGGATCACTGCAAATCTACACTTTTTTTTTTGAGACGGGGTCTTGCTCTGCCACAGGCTGTAGTGCAGTGGCACGATCTTGGCTCACTTCATGCTCCGCCTCCCAGGTTCACGCCATTCTCCTGCCTCAGCCTCCTGAGTAGTCGGGACTACAGGCACCCGCCACCACGCCCGGCTAATTTTTTTTTTTTTTTTTTTTTGTATTTTTAGTAGAGAACGGGTTTCACTGAATTAGCCAGGATGGTCTCAATCTCCTGAACTCGTAATCTGCCCACCTTGGCTTCCCAAAGTGCTGGGATTACAGGCGTGAGCCACCGCTCCCAGCCTACACGTTTTTAAAGAAATATTTTTATTGATTTTTTCAGAGAAAGACAAGGCATCCTTAGTGCCAACATCCTTAGCATTGAGAGTGTGAGTACTGACCTTCAGAGAAGTCCTGGCTTGTTCTACAGTTGCTTTATTGTTCTAATGCAAACTTAGAAGTTTGTGGATCCGTAGTGCCGGCACAGGGCTCATGCAGGCTGACGCCATATGTCAATTACTACTTTTCTTGTGTAAAACATCTTTCTCTTTAACATGCATCTTGAATTCAATTTGAAAAAGGTTATTAAAATCTATTGATATATATATTTTTTTCCTTCCACATGAAGAAACACTGAGCGGTATGAGACTAAGAACTTCTGTGGGTTTTATGTAAATCGTAGATTCTTTCTCCAATTTTAGATAGTTAAGATTAGTGTAAAGAAAATAATTCACAGGTGCTTCATTTGCTTTTAGTATCTAAAATACAGTTGCTTTACGTGCAATTCTAGCAAAACATCCCAAATGTGACCTATTCATTGTCATGAAGCTTCTGGGATATCTGTTCTCTGTAATTTGAATTTGCTATTTCTAGAGGATTGAGAATACATGAGAATTCTTGGAAGATACGAGAGCTGATTCACCTGAGTCTGGGGTAACAAGAAAATTAATGCCATCTTCTGTTCTGGCAAAGGTAGTGCCACATATAAAAATGGACTTTTTGACATGCATAGAGAGTAATCAGTAATATGTGGTCATTATGGGTCTTCTTTGAAACTTGGGGATCAAAGGGAAGCAAAATGAAAAGAAAATTAGCCCAAATTTAAGATAAGAGAGAGAATCGTTCAAAACATTAAATAGAAAGCCATAAATCTTTCCTCCATCCCAGGAAGAACTTTATGGCATAAGTAATAAGATTAGTATCTTTATTATTTGATGCATATGCAATGTTACAACCTAATTTTTGGTCTCCATGCAAATAATTAAGTCTTATGTGAAACACACCTGACATCAATAATACTTTTGAGTAGAATAATGGGATTTCAAATTCTTCACAAATACTATCTAATTTGATTATGGAAAAAATGTTCACACAAAAAAGATAATCACCAAGATTAATAGGACTCAAGATGATATTTAGAACCATATTTTTTTCTTAGTTTCATAGCAACCAGAAACTAACTACACAGATTTCTTTTTAAATGTCTTATTGCTTTTCAGAACTTCAACACACAGTTTGGACAGATGGTCAGTGGAAAGGTTTCTTATAGAATTGTTCAGTGAATAGTAATCTTTAAGAAAATGTATTTTTCCTTAAAATTTACATAGCAGAGGCATCGTCTAATTGTATATCTCATTTTGGAACTAAACCCAGTATGTTTAACTTTAGTTACTTTCATGGTAAGTCATAAAACTAAAGAAGATGTTTCTGTAACTGAGCTTCATAGTTATTTTCCCTTTTTTTTTTTTCCCAGTATTACCCGGAAGAACAACTGAGAGTTATTTAAGAAAACCTTGGGTATTATGAGTAATAATCATCATAACAATAGATCAGTACATATCTATCTGCAATTCAGTATAGAGGACAGTTAACTAAAAAAAATACTATTTCAAGAGCACTCACCTGTTAGCATATTAAATAAACCTTAAAAAGCAACTACTTTATTTCTGGAGGCAAATTCAGCATTTAGAATGCTATTAGAATGGTTCCACTTTTTATTTTCCTTGGAATTCTTTACGATGAATTCTAAGAACATCATAAGAAGGAAAGTGTTTTTAGTGGCAAGTTGGAGCACACAATCTTAGAAGTAGGTTCTCTAAATTGAGTTTGTTTCAGTTTTTAATATTGACCCACTAATCACTAAATGGAGAAGAAAAATCAATATTTACCTTCTACTATCATTATTAGAAAAAATTCTAAACTGTGTATGATAAATTATGTTTTTATATTTTCCAGTTACCTTATTTGATCTCTCAGTTTCCTTATGAAGCTATATTTCTGTTGTTTTTCAATGATTTAAATTAAGGAGCTTTGAGTAGTGGCTTTAAGCAGCTATGTAATTTCTCCCAGAGCAAATTGTTATACACAGCAAAGGATGAAACACTGTGAAATAATAAATATTATTATTCACTGCTAGATATAAATTTCAACTTTTTGTTGAACATAAAAACACATTTTCATAAACAGAATGGTTTTAATAGTTTCTTGAATCTACACATCCTGTATAAAAATGATTTTTTTCTCCTAGTAGTTCAATAAAACTCAAATACCATTTTTCCTAATGATTTGGAAAATGATTTAAAGGGAACATTATTTTATGTGTTTGTTTCTTTGAATAAAAATGTGATTATTTCACACTGAATGCCTCCATTAAAACATCTCATGTGCCTGGGCGCGGTGGCTCATGCCTGTAATCTCAGCACTTTGGGAACACAAGGCGGGGGGATCATGAGGTCAAGAGATTCAGACCATCCTGGCCAACAAGGTGAAACCCTGTCTCTACTAAAAATAAAAAAATTAGCTGGGCGTGGTGGTGCGCGCCTGTGATCCCAGCTACTCGGTAGGCTGAGGCAGGATAATCGCTTGAACCTGGGAGGTGGAGGTTGCAGTGAGCCGAGATGGCGCCACTGCACTCCAGCCTGGCGACAGAGTGAAACTCTGTCTCAAAAAATAAATAAACATTAAAAAAAAAATAAAAAATTTTAAAAATCTCCTGTACCCCATAAATATATACACTTTCTATGTACCTACAGATTTTTTTTAAATTAAAAAAAAAAGGAACATGATTTGTTGTGAAAGACAATTCCTACATTATGTGGGCTTGGTTTCACACATCATTCTTGATAGGGGAACTCTGAGGCATCAGTAAAAGCACATGTAATGTAACTGCTATTTCTGACCTACTATTAAGTTATTAAAAAATACAGCATTACTACTACTTGGTAATTGCCTAGCAATTCCAAATCTCTAGTTTAGTCCTTTTGCCCTTAATATTTTTGGACATTAATCTTAGATTAAAATGTCTTATTCTATTGACCTTGATTCAATTCCACAACTAATTATTTGTTGGTTACTATGTTCTTGAACTGTGATAAACAGAACATAGAAATAGAAGAAAACAGAGAGGCGTGAATTGCCCCTGTACTTAGGACATTTATAATTAAAAGTAGAAGTCATCTTTCAGTGATTAATAAAAATCATGATGCCACCACAGCCACTTCTTCTAATCTAAATAATACTGCCTTGCACTCAGCACCCTGACTGAGAATGCTGTGCTAGTTGTACTAGATCTAGAGATGAGCATTTGACCAGCAATATTCCATCTGTGGTCTTGCCAGCAACTCTGGAGGGATTCACAGGAAGGGTTCTGTCAGTAGGGCATCATCATCATTGCCTCTTTCTGAAATGTGGCAGGGAGGGCAAAGCAGACATGCAGACAAAAGCAGAAAGCCACAATAACACACAGACACACATGCACACGCACACACACACACACAGGTTAGAAATTAACCAGCACTTGGGAGTTGCCTGGAGTTATAATGCTGAAGGATTCCTTTTTTTTTTTCTTTTTGGCCACATACACAAATGGTAAAAAAGACTTTATTTTTAAATATCCAGAGCAAGTAATTCTATATTTTTATACTGTTTGCATATTTAGTTATTCTTGCAGCTCAGTTTTTCTCCATACCTATCAATCATCTATCTACTCTACCTACCTACCTATCATCTATTTTTACCGATGCAAAATTTTATGTAACCCTGAGCTATATCCTCCTTTTTCTTTCTTTTTTTTTTAACTTTTATTTTAGGTTCAGGAGTACATGGGCAGGCTTGTTATTTAGGTAAACTTGTGTCACAGGGTTTTGTTGTACAGATTATTTCATCAACCAGGCACTAAGCCTTGTACTCAATAGTTATTTTTTTCTGCTTTTCTCCCTCCTCCCACCCTCCACCCTCAAGTGGGTTCGAGTATCTGTCGTTCCCCTCTTGTGTCCATGAATTCTCATCATTTAGCTCCCACTTATAAGTGAGAGTATGCATACACCCTCATTTTTCTCTAACATTATTTCTTATCCTGTGTGATCATTTTAAGAGGTTTTCAAGTTCTAATTTTTAAAAGTTTTTAATTCTATAAATTATTTTTAATTTTGATATTTTTTACAAATAGCATTTGTAATAGTCTCACACAATTAGTTGTGGTGTTCTGGAGCTTAAGTAAGCAGAGAATTGCAAGGAGTGCAAAGTGAGCTGATTTTCTAAGAAAATTATCTTACTGATGGAAAAAAAAAGGAAAATGATCTTGCTTACAGATCATAACTCCAGTGAGTGTGATTTAAAATCAATAGATCCCAACAACAATATGATTATTATCAGTTAATGATTTCTTTGTCCTAAAATCCAGAGAAGAAAATAGCAAATAGGTTATTTCCTACAAATGTTTGTTTTTAGTTCAATATAAGTGTAATTTCTAAAGTAATGTTTGCCGATATGTCTCACATTCAATGCTAGGTTTTAATGAAATATCAAGACCCTCTGAATTATGTACAAATCATAAATATTGTGATTTTTTTTCCTAATTAGAATGAAATATATCACATCAAGTTTAGTGGTTTTTGAAAGAATGCTTGATCTCATGGCTCTGGGTAAAAAGGCAAATTTTCTAGTTTTTCATTCCAGCCTCTTCCATACACTGGTCTATATTCATTAGTGTATAGTTATGCCGTCTGGCAGATATGAAAGACTCAGTGCAACTATAAGACAACTTTAAGATTTGACGTGTTTAGTAGGCTCGAGGGGTAAATCATGTGAATGAAGACACATGATTTGAAAGCATTTACAGCACTACAGTTTTGAAGACTTAAACATTAAGCTCATATTCTTCTGGAAAGGAGGCAAAATAGGGGACTACAGCCATCTTATGGCTTACCTGGTCTTGTTACATTGTACAACTTGCATTATATTTTTGTTTAATTTTGTTGTGCCTGTACTCTGTCTCCTGACTAATTGTAACACAAATTTAAGGCAGAAATTATTCCTTAAATTTATCTGTATCTTTAGCATTTGGCCCAGTCTCTTATGTAGAGGGTGACAGTCCACAAGAGGAGCATTTTTGTTGTTGTTGAATTATTCGTAATTGGGATCTCTGTTCTTTGGCATGGCAAAAATGAAATGGCATTGAATTCAGGATTTCTCTTCCTTTTGCCCGGGGGGCTGGGGTGTGAGAGGTAAGCTGAGATAGCACAAGAATTACACAGGGTTGGGAAGAGACGAGCTTTGGATTTTACTTGCCACTGGCCACATCTCCGCCTATCAGCTATTGACACATCCATTGTTTTATTTCAGCCTCAGAAGAGTAAACAGGTTGCTGCTGTTTGGTCCTTCATTCTTGTGCTCAGAGTTCCATCAGCTCCATCCTCTTAAATGCATCAGAAATAATTTGGCTACTCCCTTACTATGCTAGGCTGTAAGAAACTCTGTAAAGCTTTGTAGGTAAATACTGAGGTTTTCCAAATTCCTTAGCACAAGTCTGTTTTCCCCTATTCTTTAGATTTATATAGTATCTGAGGGTCCTGTCCTTTGTACAGAAAATCTGTATCTAGTTGGGCAAGAAATGAGGAGTGGATGGCAAGGAAGTGTAGTTTCGGCATCTCCTGTGTTCCCCCTAATCTTAGATCTTTTGTTCAAGCAAGAGTTGTATTTTTCCAGGCCTAGTGTTAAAGGTTTAAAAGTAAATTTTAACTTTATATAGCTAAAAAATGAGAAGGAAATCATTACAGGCTAGAGGGCCATAGTGTAGGAAATATAGAAAATATGCATGTAATATTTCCAAATACATACTTAAGCATTTAGAATGAAATATGTAAGGAATAGATGTCATTGATGATGACTAGTTTATGGCATGTTGAATATCTACCTTTTAATTAATATCTTTTGTATAAGAGGCTAAATTTATATCGTCTTTTTGATTTATTAATTATGGGCTCTCTTTTCCAGATCGGTGATAAATAAACACAAAAGAGCCAGTTTTTTAAAAATTTGCAACCTTTCTGTATGTGTACTGAATCACATTAGGACTCTCATTTATCTTTTCTCCATCTTGTTTATCTTAGTTTTAGAAGGAATATCTTGCCTTTTGTTACAGCAGACATAGATTATGATCTAAGATCAAGGAATTTCAGAGGAGGACCTAGGAGGTAGCCTGAACTCACATGACTACTAATAATTTTTTGAAACAAATCATTTTACTGCAGTGAGGAAAAAATGATTTGAAGTTGAATTTTGAGCAAGAGGTTGATGATTATGATATGGCAAATATAGGGAAGAGTTTAGCAATAACAAAACAAGCCTTGACTTGTTTCTAACTTGGAGTGTGACCTTGATAGAAATGAGGTTGGTTGATTTTAGTGGCTATTTTCTCAAGATTTCATAGAATTATATAATTCTAGTAAAAGGTAAAGAATTTCAGTGAAGAAAAATGCTATCGCTATTGATAAGTTGACTTACTTTTTAATGATTATAACTTTCCTGACATGTTAAGGAAAGGTGAACAAATCTGTGAACTATCATCCTCGAGAATGAGAGGTTTCCTGACAATGACAAATTCTGGGGAATTAACATTCCTAGCTATTTTTTTTTTCATTTTATTCACAGATTTATT
The DNA here is from genome assembly GCF_028885655.2 of Pongo abelii. NCBI lineage: Eukaryota > Metazoa > Chordata > Mammalia > Primates > Hominidae > Pongo > Pongo abelii. Next base: position 186,309,075 of record NC_071988.2, on the reverse strand, counting down.
TCATGTATAAAGACAATATAATTTCACTTTAGCTATTTGTAAATAAGACATATGTGCATTAGTGAGAATTATTCGTAACAATCAGTTATAACATCTTAAAAGTTCAAGGTATTATCAATTATTTGAAGAGACTTTATTATTTAACATGCTGCGGTACTATTCTTTTGTGTGACTTTTCCCTTTAATTTTTAGTTGACATATAATAATTTTACATATTTTGGGGACACAGAGTGGTATGTCAATACATGGGTACAATGTGTAATGATCAAATCAAGCTAATTAGCATATTCTTCACCTGGAACATTTGTCATTTCTTTATGTTGTGATCATTCAAAATCTTCTAGCTTTTTGAAAATACTATGTGTTATAAAATTCTAGCTGCATGTGTAAAATATGCAGAAGTTTTCACTATTAGTCGTTGGTAAGTAAAAATATTAAATGTAGTCTTTACAAAATAAATACTTCAAATAAATATTTTATTTTTTTTAAAAAAAACACCAATTTACCAATCTTTGAAGAAAAGAATACTTACAAAAACTTAAGAGTTTTAGAATGAGACAATGCCTCACTCTCAGTCTCCTCATTTGGTCATGCTGTTAATTAGGACTCCGGTGTTCTGATTTCTAAAATAGCACTTTGCTGATTACATAATTCACTCCAGTTCATCTTTTGATTCTCTCCTGCATCTAATCTTTTACCCCACTCCTACTTCTTTAGAAGTTAGATTTAAGCTTAAATGCCCTTTATCTTGAACTCACTACTCAACAGTTAATCTTTCTCAAAATATTCTGCACTTTTATTTTATAGTACTTAGTAATTTGTAATTTCATATCTATATGTATGTTGCATTTATTTGGTTAGCATTTGTCTTTACAACTAGGATGCAATCCATTATAGGGTGGGGATTTTGCCGTTTTAGGGGTCACTCTCCCATTCACAGTACTAGTATGGTGTCTGACACATGGTACAATGCGTTTATTTGCAATGAGTAAATAAAGGTGTGACTAGATGACTGAGTGGGTCCAGTATGGCCAAAGCAATGTGTTTGTGGTTTTTACAAATGATGTCAGAAACTTAGACTATGCCTTGCTCATGAATTTATTTGGTGAAAACATTCAGATTCATCAAATATCTGAAAATCTAAAAGCAATTGTTCTAAAAAATAAAACTTGAATGGTTTATTTACTATACTTCCCTTCCTTCTTCCCACAAACAATAAGACAAAACAAACAAACGTAAAACCTTCTGTGGACCCTGTAGTGAAAAACACAGCCCTGGTATTTATGGGCATTTATAAAACTGTAGCATGTGAACACAATGGATACATCGGTAATGCAAAATTTTCATGTAAATATTTAAGTTACCAGAAAGCATTCAGAGGTTAAGGATCAAAGGTGTTTTCAGTGTCATTTGGGGAAATAGCTTATTTCTTGTTACATGTCCTGCCACAATCTATTTCAAAATAAGATATTTCTGCCAGAGCAACTCAACACTTGAAATTCAGGCTAGGTACCTCTAAGAATGTATATACTGTACATTCTTAGAAATTATCATTAAAGAATTCTGTGCCAGATCTGACCACTGCTGTAGTGCTATATTCTGACTCTAAATAGTTTCAAAATGAGTGCAAATATGAAGGAGTGGGAGGGAAATACACCAGGGGCTGTACATGACATCTCATTTATTGCAAAATGCACTTGTAGTGAATGTAAAAGCTCTTAGCTTACTAGTTAGTAATATCCAGTTTACATTATTGGATTGATTTGCTTCTTTAGCATTTAATAGACTGTTGCTAGAGGCCTCACAGTTTGCATTTTCCCCCTGTAACTTGTTCTGTGTTCATGGATTATCTTCAGGGACATATATACTTGTTTTTCTCCCTTTGGTTATAGCTAATCATGTAACATAGTTTCTGGCATCTCTTTGGCAATCTCCTGCTTATGATCTTAATTGCAAGCTTCTATACTATTTCGTGGCTTACAATCTTCCAATCTTTAAGGATTAATTTATAATTTGATTGTTTTCAAGAATGTGTTTTAGAAAGAAATAGCTTGCAGGAGTCTGCTTGGAAGGGATTGCATGGAGTATCAGCTTGATACCTTAAATGCATGCGGTGAATAGGGATAGGAAAGCTTTTATTTGGATTCATCATTCGGGGTGTTGATTACCCAATAATGCCCATAGGGGCTATAACTTTTCTCTTTCCTAATAGCAAATAAGAAAATAAAATGTCTCTTTATTTTGTTTCTCATGAAGTTTCACTTAAGATCCCTGAGCTGAAAGGTGTGTGTACGTGTGTTTGTGTGTGCACACATGTGTGTATGTGTTGGTGGGGAGGCGATGGGGGGATTGGGGTGTGTGGGTGCAGTGGCTGTGGTAGGAAAGGTGTGGTTGAATAAGTTAAACCCCATGAGCTATATGACTAGTTAATATTAGTCCTTACAAAGTGACACAATAATGGCATGAGTATAATTTCATATAGAAATGAATGGTAATTTATTAAGTATTTACTCTGTGCCAGGCACAATGATAGTCTATGCACACAATCTCATTCATTCCTCATTTAATCCTGTGAAGTATCAAAGACAAGGAGGAGGAAACTAAGCTCCGAAAAGTTAAATCACTTGTCCAAGCTGGTCCAATAGTTTCGCTTCCTTTCCTTTTGGTGCTTTTGCTAAGTGTTCTTCCCCACCACAAATGAGTTTTTCATTTCTTGAAAGGGAAATATGCACTCTTATGAGAAAAATCATGTCTCTTGCCTTTATTGCACTGGAATAAATCATAAAGTTTGGTCACAAATTACAAATCTGAAAGAAGCCTTTCATGTTCCATGGGTCATAAGATTGGAAGAAGGAAAACAAAACTGAGCTGAGTAGCAGAAACTGTGGATGTTCACATATTTGCATGACTTATTCCAAACTAGAGGGAAACCGTGAACCATCCCAAGGAGCAGAAATAAAATTACAGACCCCAGTGTGAGCCTGTGGAAGTAATGGTGTCCAGCCACTCCAGAAAGATGAACATCTATTAGTGATTTTTAAATATCTATTTTGGAAGCCTTATAATTGTGAACATGAAAATATACTTGTAATTATGTCTATCTGAACTCCATCGTCCTGCAGATAGAGTTTATTCTTTCTTCAGGCTTTAATAGCATGTGACATAGAATATCTTTTTTTTTTTTTTTTTGAGACAGTCTCTCACTCTGTCACCCAGGCTGGAGTGCAGTGACATGATCTCAATTCACTGTAACCTCCACCTCCCGGGTTCAAGTGATTCTCATGCCTCAGTCTCCTGAGTAGCTGGGATTACAGGTGTGGGCCACCATGCCCAGCTAATTTTTGTAGAGATGGGGTTTTGCCATGTTTGCCAGGTTTATCTTGAACTTCTGGCCTCAAGTTATCCACCTACCTCAGCCTCACAACATGCTGGGATTACAGGTGTTAGCCACAGTGCCCAACTCAAATTATTCTTTATAATATAATTTACAAACATTTTAAAAGTGTTATTAGACGTTTTTCCCAGGCTTATGTTCTGTAACTAAAATTCTCAACCTTTCTCAACCTTTTCGTCACGACCCCGGGGTTAGTAAAGATTACCGTTTTCTTAAAAAAGAGGTTTGGAAAATTAAAATTTGTTTTAAGATTTTTAAACTACTAAATTATGTTCTTAAATCAAGACATGTTAAAATTCCAATATACCACTTATAAATTTTACTTGTCATGTGTTGGAACAATGGAACAATGTATTTATGTAGAAGTGTTTAATGAATCAGGTATAAAAGACAATAGCCCATAAGAAGCCCAATGTTTTGGGGTTCCCAGAGGGTCTTTGATAAGCTCTTTAGAAAGGGAGAAGAGGAGTTTTCCATTCTGCAGTGCTCAATTGGAAGCATCATCAGTCTCAATTATATATGTGACTTGAGGCTGGATTTGCCATCACTACTTTCCACAAGAGCCATTTAGGTTCTGAATGCCCCATTGGTCAAACAGGATGTGCTCCTGCATATGTCAGCAATATGTCTCCTAATTCAGAGACTGATACGTCCATACTCCTCTCCTGGACTAACCTGTCCTCAGTGCCCTCTGCTCTTATCTCCTCCACAGTCCTAGCCAGTCATTTGTCTTCTCTCTTAGGGGACCCTCTGTCTTTCCCCCTTCTTCATGGCATTCCTCTGGCAATTAACTTTTCTCTTCCATACTTTACTTTGATTCCTCTGTCAAAGTCAGCCAAATTCGTGACCATTTCCAGCATTCAATCCTTTTAGAATGGTTTTCCATCCACTTTGATACACTCTCATTCCATTTGCTGTATATGATATGAACCAATGACATTCTTTTTTATTTTTCTGTCAGTTTTATTTTTTGACACTTTATCTGCTCACTCCCTAAATGTATGAATTCAATAAATTTCTGACCTTGGCCTTTTTTATTGATTCAGCATTTTCTTCTTGGGTAATTTTGCCCACTCCCAAGGTTTAGCTAACAGTTTTGTGCTCATGATTCCCTAATGTACAAACCCAGCCCTATCTGCTCTCCTGAGTACCATAGTGAACTCTTTTTCTATTTGGTTGACATTTTAACTTCTTTTTCTTCCTGTAAAATTCAGTGTGTTTAGATCCAGACCTGCCTTCTTAAGACAGCCTTACAATTAGCCCGTGTTCCTTGTGTAAACTGATGGCTTCTTTAACCCAGGTTAGAAAACAAATAGGTAGGACCTGATTTCATTTTCTTCATTTGTGAATTCCTAGCAATTATATCTTAAAAACAGTTTATTTTTCCATCTCTACCTTTCAGTTTCTACTTAGCCATTCCATAGCTTCTGCTATCATATCTGGTACTCCAATCTCTAATGCATTTTCTCCTTTAGAATTTTTTCACCTGGTCATGGTACCTATTACTCCTCCGTAAAACTTAAATGTCTCTTGTTTTCACCATATTAAATATATTAATTATGCATAAGGGCACTTTAAGATCTGGTGTTATCTTAATTTATAGTGTCTTTAAAAAAAATAGCATCTTTCTGAAGATCCTATGCTAGGCAACCTAAACGTGCTGTGTGTTTGTGTTTCTGTGTTTCAGCGTTTTCGTCTCTTCCCCCATCTACTTAGATCTTCCTTATCCTGTAATGATCAGTTTAAGTGTTACCTCCTTTTTTGGTGCCACCCTGAATGAGACTGGGCAAATGGGTAAATTCTCCCTCTTTACCATTTGCATGTATTTGGTGCATTGACGTACTTGTTGCATTCAAACTAGTATCACTTGGGAGGCTGAGGCGAACAGATCGCTTTAGCTCAGGCATTCCAAACCAGCCTGGACAACATGGCACAACCCCATCTCTAGATAAAATACAAAAATTAGCTGAATGTAGTGGCACACACATGTAGGCCCAGCTAGTCAGAGGGTGAGGTGGGAGAATTGCTTGAGCCCAGGAGGTCGTGGCTTCAGTGAGCTGAGATCACTCCCCTATAGCGTGGGTGACAGAGTGAGACCATCTAAAACAAACAAACAAACAACTAACTAGTATTACTGTTGATTTCATGCATGTCTTCCTTCATCAGTTGCAAAATATGAATTCAAGGGTAGAAATTGTTCAAAACGTTGGAAAGGGCCTATGGGGGAGATTTAGGGTACAGTTTTGGAATTTTATGTTATATTGAGATAGTCATGGCTAGATCGGAAACCTAGGCATAGGCATAGGTTTTAGGATCTATGGGTATCTTAAAAGCTCACTGTGGCCAGAAATAAACTCCCATACGTATATACCAATTGGCTCTAGTCAGCCACGTGTATGATTTATTGTCTGAGAAATTGCTTCAGCTAAGAAGCAATTGTGGCAGAGAGCTAAGAGTGGTCATTAGTCTCGGCCATAATGACGATAATGATGTTCTACAGTGATGGAAATAGGGAGGAAGGAGAGGAAGAGACTTTAGAATTGAATTGAGTGCCTATTGTTTTAGAAGTGTTCTGGTTCTAGAAAAGGTTTAGATGTCTTAAATTTTGACTTTGGTTACTGTTATTTACAGGTTCCAGGGCTCTATGTGGGGTTTATATTTGTTTGATTCATGTAATTTTCTTCTAACTGAACTCATTTGCTAATAGAATTCTGCTAGATAATTAGGGAATTCTACCGCAAATTGAAATATTTCATATGGTACAAGTATCCTTAGGTTTTAAAAATGTAATTTAATTTATAGAAAAGAATCCATAATCATGCTTACCTTTGTTTTAGAAAACTAAGTAACATAAAAGTTACCTGTTTTTATATTAGTGCCACCTCTCTATTTTCCTCTGTAATAGTTGAATATACCATTGCATATTCAACTATTCAGAACCCAGTCAGAACCCACTCCATTCAACCGTTGACTGACTTTAGAACATCATGGAACATAGGTTGAAACAATATTGATGGTCTGTGTCATTTCAGTTTCACCAAATGGAATAACTCTCCTCTGTGCAGATAAGGTCTGTGCAACTTCAACTGGATTGCATTGGCCAAATTTGTCAGATTTAATTTGGTGGGCAAAAATCCAACTTCCTTAACCTTCAAAAATTATGCCTTGTGTACTTTTGATTACTTGATTCATTTTCCTTAAATGAATCAAATACCCCATTTCAAGAATAAAGGCAATCTCTCAATTTCCATCTTATTCTTAAAGGCCTGCTGCTTTTGGATTCAATGATTTCCTTCCATTACAGTATTTCTAAGATTTCCATTTAATGTGTCAAAGTTGTCAGGAGTTTTAGTGCTAGGGTTTTTTTTTTCTTCCATTGAAACACAGATTTTTAGAACTACAAATTATTGTGGACATTTAAGAGATTAAGTCTAGGAGGCTGTTTTAATGGAGAGAAGAAAGCTCTAATGGAAGGAACATAATACTACCTCCTTGCACAAAGCCCAGAACATAGTGGGCACCTGATAAATACTTGTCAGATGAATAAGAGCTTAATGTTTTCTAAAATTTTAATTTTGAGCAAGTATTTGATTAGTATGTGTATGTGAGGAGAATATGTTTTGAGATAGTATGACTGTATCCTTCAAAATGTATTTTGTTTAAAATATAATGATTTTTAAAGAAAATACACTGGAAACTACTTTTTATACACCTCTAGTTTTTTTAGACCTTTTTTTGTCCTGAAAAATAATTAATCATACTACCCTGTAGAGTACACATGAAAAGGAAGTGAATTATCTTCTATTTATCACTTGATTCCCTCTAACGATATCAGAGTACCTCACTTTGCATCAATCTTTGTGTTAGATTAACTTGTAGAATAATAAAATATAACCTTCTTTCTAGAGACACTCTCAGAAGAGCAATTCTTTCCAATAACCAGAGTGCCATTTGTCCATGGAAGCAGTATATATTATCCATAACCTTAGAGTTATACTAAAAGAAAACCTTTTTTTAATCTCTGGTAGGAGTTGAGTGTAGTCTTGTAGAAAACAAATTTGAAAGTCCCATAGAAAGACCAACTCTTGATATTAAAAAGATAACTGTAAATCCATGGAAAGGTATTGCATCATATTATGTGATGCAAAATATGAAAATTGTTTAAAATATATAAAAGGGAATTGTCCACATTCTGGGCTATAAATTAGGTTGTAATGGGTTACTTTAAATGGATATTCCCTGCTCAGACTTTGTAGAAGGTATCTGTTACACAAAGATTTTAGACCATAGGGTTTTTTTGTTGTAACCTACATCCCAGGAAGAGAAGTGCTACTTAAAGTTAATTAATTTGTTCAATATATTTATTCTCTTTTTAGCATTGTAGAACAGTTATGCAGGAGCCTTTATTTTAATCTATTTTAGTTTTGAAAACTCTTTTTATGTACTTGTTCCACATTTGAATTTGCTATAAAAATACTATTTAGTAGTGGGCAGTTTTTAAAGAAAAAGTACATTTCTGCTGAAATATCCAAATGCTTTTACTTATGAGTAAAAATTGCAATTAAGCTCAGGGTCTTTTAAAACTCTATTTGGGTCTTGTGTTTTTGTTTTTTTCTCTTTCACCCTGAACATTTGGTATTGTGTTAAGATATATAACTAGATTAGATAGGTGTGGATTAAGCTCTGACTTGTCTTATGAAGTTATATCAGATTAAAAAATCATAAGGTTTTAAATTGAGGAGATTCATGATATCTATTTAATACTTAAGTAAGTCTACTTCAGGTAAATTGAGCCTCATGGCTTTTACATTTGTTGACTTTCTTCTGCCCCTTACCTTCCAACTTTTAAAACACTTGATTTTTGAATAGTTTTAAATTTAGATTTATAGAAAAATTGCAATGGTAGTACAATTCCCGTGTTGTATTCATTCACTCATAACCATGGTATATTTATCAAAACTAAGACACCATTAATTTTTGCTGCATTACTACTACTTAAACTGCAGGCTTTTGTTCATAGTTCACTACTTTTTTCACTAACACCCTTTTTCTAATCCACAATCCCACCTAGAATATTATGCCATGTCTAGTCATCATTTTCCTTAGTTTCCTCTGGTTTGTGAATTTCTCACTCTTTCCTTGCTTTTCACAACCTTTACAGCTTTGAGGAGTACTGATCAGCTATTCATAGCACGTCTCCCATTTTGGGTTTGCCTGATTTTTTCCTCATGATTAGGCAAGGAAGAATATTAGAGACTGACTTGCCCTTCTCATAGCCTCACATCAGGGGTCCATGCTCTCAACATGACTTATTGCCAATAAGGTTAATCTCAATCACCTAGACAGTGTACTGTTTGCCAGATTTCTCCACTATGAAGTTGCCTTTCTCAGACCTTCTCATACTCTATTCTTTGAAAATGAGTCATTAAGTCCTGCTGACCACGCAAGGCTCCACCTCCATTTTTAATGACTTAGGAAATATGTGGATAAATTTTTCTTACTGTTTGCATTGAGAATTTTAATAGTACCTACCATTTTTACATGCTTTCTATAGTCAATCCACTGTACTAAACATGATATATCAATCATTTTTCTTAATACTATAAATCTATGAGATAGAAATTATTATTTTATTTTAAAGATACAGAAACTGTGTCAGAGATTAAGCAACTTGACCATTGTCACACAGAGCAAGGGCATGAATCCAAGTCTGCTGGGTGCTAGAGCACTTGCTTTTAGCTATTAGGCTCTATCACCTCCTTGATAGACATCCCAAACCTTATCAAATTTGGTGGTGAGAAATTTTCACATACTCTTTTTCCTGGCTTCTTGGTTCCATCTTAATTAAAAGGTGCATGTTTGGGCCATGAACATATGTAACCTGAAAATTCACCTTTTCTAGAAACCATATTACAAGTGATGTGCATTCATATATAAGGTAGATGTGGGATCTAAGGATGATAGAGTAACTATGTACAAGGGCATCAATATTAAATTAAAGAGTTTGGGCCAGACATGGTGTCTCACATCTGTAATCCTAGAACTTTGGGAGGCCAAGGCGGGCAGATTACTTGAGGTCAGGAGTTCAAGACCAGCCTGGCCAACATGGTGAAACACTGTCTCTACTAAAAATATAAAAATTAGCTGGGCATGGTGGGATCTGCCTGTAATCCCACCTACTCGGGAAGCTGAGGCAGAAGAATTGCTTGAACCCGGGAGGTGGAGGTTGCAGTGAGTCAAGATCATGCCACCACACTCCAGCCTGGATGACAGAGCGAGACTCACTCTCCAGAAAAATTAATTAATTAAATAAGTTGAGCACTTCTAACAGTTAAAACTTCTTTGATTATCAATGGAATAATTATCCCATGAGTTAAAAAAATCAACAGCTATGACAGATGTAGGAGAAATATGACTCACCTTCACAAAGCCAATGGCCCTCAGCCTGTTGGGTGAACTAACATATGATTGTTTGATTGATTTGGTGACACTGGTTTTGAGCCATAGAAAAAATAAACTAGTGTTATTACTACTTTTTAAGTTAAGGTAAAATTTTTTTTATTTGAAAATTTCAAAATTATTCTTGAGACAATTATTGAGAATCTATACAGAAACAAGGCTGGGAATTTCCGTTTAAGAGATTCCCATTTTGTTTTGAAATGCCAGACAAATTTCTCTTCTTTAATTGATGGTTTGTGTGTGTGTGTATTATTGTTGTTTTTACTTTTAGATTCACCATTAATTCCTCTTTATACTCTCATACTCTATGTACTAAATTAACAAGTCTTATTAGTATAACTAACTCTCAAGCATAACCGCCTTCCTTCACCCCTCTTGCTTTAGTTTAGGTTATCTTCTTCCATTTCTTTAACAAATGCAGCAGTTTACCTGGTCTTCTTACTTTTATTCTTTTTCTCTTTTCTCCTATGAGAAATACCATCATGATGTGACATTTATGTTTACAAATTCCAGTGCCATCTCATATGCAGAATTGAGAGGCAAAGATATATGCCCAAGTTGCTTAAAGATTTGAAGCCTATTTAATAGTTCTACTTTAATTGCAGGCATTGCCCTCCTGAATATTATACTCCCACATTAAACTTACTTTAGTTCAAGCAGAATCTTGTGATTTAATTCTTCCATGACTTTTCACATATGATTTCCTTGTGGGAAATGGCTTACTTCTGTAGTCAGAGTGTATGTTGTGTGTGTGTGTGTGTTTTTGTGTGTATGTGTGTGTGTTTTGAAGTTTAGAACACATCACCCCAAAATGTATCACTTCAGTGTAAGAATTATTTTGAGCTAAAAGCCCTTGAAAAACAGCAGATGCAAGAAGGGCATTCTAATCTCCCCCTTTCTTTCTGAAAACAGGAGATAAAAACTCCCATGTGAAAGATACCCTTCCTGTGCCAGGAGAAAAACATTATTCTACAGGGAGTCATAGCCAAGAGAATTGTACACAAACAGATTTTGTTAAGAAGATTCTTATCTTCCTTTATTCTCTCCCATAGTTTAGTTATTTTTCTACAATTGCGTCTCTTTGTTCAACCTAGTATAAAGCACATTTAGGTTTTGCCAATTCTTTGGATATTTATTTCCTTATGAGGTCTCCCATGTTATGTAAAACTTACGTAAATGTGTGTGTGTGTTTCTCCTATTAATCTACCTATGCCAAATTAATTCTCAGGCCCAGCCAGAGACCCTAGGTAGAAGTAAAGTTGCATCCATTAAAATACTGGTAAGTTTGGAGAACCATTTTCTTTTAACTAGACTGAGGTTTCATGTCCTCTGTATGGTCACAATAGGGTATATTTAAGAAGTGACACCTATAAATAGATTACAATATATTGCAATTACTTATAGTCATTAATGCCTTCCCTACTTGTTTGTAATTTTTTGAGGCCAAGAAGCATTGCAATATTTTATTTATATTCACAGTTTCTAAGACAGTGCTGTGCATGTTAAGTAAAAGTTCAATAAACATTTAATTATAATGTATAATATGTGCAATGTTTATATCTTAATTGACGATATGAATATGGCAAAAATATTCTTGATTGACAAGATTTCATAGAGGCAGGAGAAAAAGAAAATGGTTGTAAAGGAGTGAAAGAGAGAAACATAGAAAACGTTAGGAAGCAGTTGGTTTTTGCAGCATGTGAAAAAGTATATTCCAGAGTTGGGATAGCAAATAGGTTTTACTTGTAGCATAAACTCCAGTCCGTTGGTGTGGCTGGAGCTATGTGTGAAAAGTCCTTGAATCCATGGCTGGACTCAGAAGGAAAGAGAGATATAATTGATTTGTGTATTATTCAGGGTTCTCTAGAGATATAAGATAAATGTATATTTGAAGGGGAGTTTATTAAGGGGTATTGACTCACATGATTACAAGGTGAAGTGCCACAGTGGGCTGTCTGCAAGCTGAGGAGCAAGAAAGCCAGTCCGAGTCCCAAAACCTCAAATTAGGGAAGCCGAGAGTGCAGCCTTCAGTCTGTGGCTGAAGGCCTAAGGGTCCCTGGCAAACCACTGGTGTGTAAGTCCAAGAGTCCAAAAGCTGAAGAAATTGGAGTCCGATGTCAAGGGCAGGAGGTATACAGTGTAGGAGAAAAATGAAGCTTGGAAGACTCAGCAAGTTTGCTCTTTCCACCTTCCTCTGCCTGCTTTATTCTAGCCTCACTGGCAGCTGATTAGATGGTGACCACCCAGATTGAGGGTGGGTCTGCCTCTCCCAGTCCACTGACTGAAATGTTAATCTCCTTTGGCAGCACTCTCGCAGACACACCCAGGAATGAAACTTTGCATCCTTCAATCCAATCAAGTTGACACTCAGTATTAACTACCACAATTTGTAATGCTGCATAGGCACAGGGCAGAGGAACTAATGCATGGGAGCCATCATGCCTATAGGCATAGCACATGTAGTCTTTTTATTTTATAACAGAGTCACTCAATTCTATGTGCTAGCAATTTTAAGTGTATATACTAGCTATTGCGATTCTTAATCAGAAAAAAATCTAAATTTATTACATGCATAGTAGTTACTTGTTAGTACAGACTTTCTCAGTCAATGAACACTAAAATATCATTGTATTAAAAGAAAAACTTTAGACAAATTACATTTAGCAGAGTTTATTTGAGCAAGAATGATTCATGAATCAGGCTGTACTCCGAGCCAGGAGAGCTTTAGAGAGTTTTATCCAGCAACATGGGGAGGCAGTATTTATCGATAGAAAAAGAGAGTGTTGTACAGAAACAGCTTAATTTGTTATAGCCTGGCATTTGCCTTATTTGGGAATGGGTTTGTGAGGCATCTGCCTTATACAGAGATGGTCTGAATAGCTGGCAACTTGTGATTGACTGAAGCTTGGCTGCTTGTGATTGGCTGACACTCTGCTATTTGTTACAAAAATATACACTTAGGTTGCAGGGATTTTTTTTTCCCACATACTAAGTTAGGTTGCAGTTTGCTGTGCAGAAATTCAAGATATAGGCTATGCAGGAATTCAAGTTTTAGGCTAAATTTAATTTAACAATTACTATTATATAGAAATGTATGATTTTGTTTTTCATGTTCAAATAATTTCTTATACTCAGAAACAATAAAAATAATTGGTAAGAAGAGCAGGAAGACACTTCATGAACCAATGTGACTTTCATGGGTGTTGTTAAAGAAAAATGAGTGGAGAGTCAAATGATTGGTTAGAAGAAGGAAGTGGTATATAGTATCCTGAAATTTATAGCATTAGTAGAAGATTCTAGGGAGGAATCACATTGATATACCAACCTGTAGGGAAGGCAATCTTGTCAAGGAAATTTTAAATAATTACAAAATTCACATAATCTTGATTTTATGATTTAACAACATATATTAAAATAAAAGTCAGTTACTAATATTAATGTGAATTTATGGCTACTGTTTTTCATTGATTGTAAGATGCACTTATTTTATACATTTTAACATTTCTGGAATTGATATGCAATTTGCAGATGGTGGTAAATTATGTTTGCTATTGTCCAGGTGGTTGTTGAGATACTATGTATTGCATTCACATGAATAGATTTTGTTGTTAATCCTTGTGGCGTGACAGTAAACCTGCAACACTATGGTAGTTCTGTAAACAAACCATGTGAAAACCATGGAAGGGGGACTATGATTTTTACATGTAATCTGAAAACTGTTTATTAACATCTGTGAGATCAAGAAAGCATCAGCCTCAAAACCTGCAGTGTAGGTATGAGAAGCTTGGAGTCAATAGTAGAACTCTCTTTTAAGAAATGCTGCTTCACCAATTTGCTTGGTGGCCTGGAAGAAAATTCTGTATGAAAAAAACCACATAACCATTTATCACTTTGAATTGCAAAGTGTTTCATAGAAGTTAGACTTTAATTATGAAAAACGTTTTAGCAATACACTTAATCTATTTTGCATAAATTTTTCAAGACGGTAAAAATCTATGTATAAATAAATCTAAAAGAGCCCTTTTTATAGATATAAGTGTTCTAAGTGGTAAGAAATCACAGTGTCAAAGTTTTAAATAGCAAATGTGTTGTTTTCCTTTAGTGGCACATAAAATAATGGAACATTTATAATTGATAGCATTGTATATTCAATAAAGTATGAAAAAATCTCTGTTGGTTGACAACATGTAAACCAAAATTAATTAATTGTGACTTTAGCAAAATGTATGACAACATCAATAATATTTGTTGAAGGAATGAATGAATTATATTATAGTAACTATAAATAACATTAAAATTCCTGAGAGAATATAACACTTCAAAAGCACTTCTGAGTCATTAAGGAAATAAAGTCATGGCCCACATAATGATGCTTCCAACAACCAACTCCATATACAAGGGTGGTCCCATAAAATTATAATACCACATTTTTACTATACCTTTTCTATATTTAGATATGCAAATACCTACCATTATGTTACAATTGTCTGTGTCTACAATACATGTCAACTGTATTCAGTACAGAAATATGCTGTACAAGTTTGTAGCCTAGGAGCAATAGGTTATACCATATATCCTGGGTATGGAGTAGGCTATACCATCCAGGTTTGTGGAAGTGCACATACTCTTTGATGGTTGTACAATGATGAAATAATCAAATGGCACATTTCTCAGAACACATCCTCATCATTAAGTGACATGTGACTGTACTGAATAAAGTTCAAATAAATGATAATTATGTCTTATGGCATGTAAAATGTTAGTCCAGACATCACTCTCTACAAATGAGATAATTTTGTTACTAAATAAGCCATTCTGCAAACTGTTAGTTTAAAGAAAGTTTATTGCATTTAAATTCATAGCACTAGAAATGACATGCAATAAATGGTTTTAATTGCATGTAACTAAAAATCAATCACATTATGTCCTTTCCAAAAAAGACTCCTATTACTCAATCCAAATTTGTATGAGTAATCAAAAATGCTGCCTTATAATGTCAAATTATAAAATCAGAATAGAAAAATTATACCCAAATTTTCAAAAATTATCAAGTATTTTAAATTTGTAATCGATCATATGTTTTGTCATCTACAGAGTTTGACCTTTAATCATAGTCTCTGGAGTAGTCTGAATTTTTTTTGAAATTTCAACTTAAAGATAATAAACAATTGTAATACTACATATAAGCATCATAATTTTAAAAACATCTTTACTTTAAAATGAATAAATTAAGAAAAGTTAAAAAATTAAAAGATTTTAAATAAGATACTAGTAGTATATTTGTAACTATAGTTACTCGGATTTTCTTTGTCCTTGCTTGGAGAAATGTGTCTATTTCTAGAAGTTAAACGCAAATAGATTTCAAGGATAGTTTTTCATGATCTTTCCTTCACAGGCTATTTATATGACAGTTTGAAGTATTTAGCATAAAATAAATTCTTATCTTTCATTAAAGTGAAGTATGAATACTTTTCAAATGCTTTTTACTATTTGAAAGTATTTCCCTCTTTGAATTAAGTATGAATTAAATATTCATTTATTTTATCTTTAAACCACATAATTGAAATTCCCACTTAATGCATTATTAGCAAAAATGAATTAGTTAAGTAATTAAGAATATTTGGAAGGGAACGTTGTTCTGTGCTTAATTTCTTCTGAAACAATTTTTTTCTCCTTTTTTCCATTCATGATTCTAATTTAGTGACATCACCAAAGTTGTGAAATGGAGGGCATCGGTTTTTGAACTTTAGGAATGCTTCTGAATACAAGTGCCTGCCTTTCACAAAGCAATAAGTTAGTAAACCTCAACTGTTTATATAACATTCTTATAATGAAATGTCTTTTTGTTTGTTTCAGTTGATGAAATTTCAAATCATGTGATAATTAACAAACAGGTCTCTCTGATTTTTTAATATAATTATGGAGACATCATTATTCATCCATTCATCAAACTTGTACTGAGTTACTGGCAAGCTCTGGGGACTATTCAAGGTGCCGAGGATACAAGATAAATAAGATACAACCTCTGACTGGAAAGAGTACATTTCTAGTGGTAAAATAGATGTGAAGATAAATAACTACAACTCAATGTTGAATGCTATTATAGAGACATATATGAGATGCGTCAGGGCACAGAAAATGTGTGTGTGTGTGTGTCTGTGTGTGTATGTGTGTGTGTGTGCTGGAGGATTTAAAAACAATTTCAGAGAAGGAGGTGAAGTAGGAGAAGCCTTAGGGGAATACATGAAGACATAGAATAATTAAGAAACAAGTAACAGACATGGCTGAACTGTAGACAGAAGTAGGACTGACGTGGTAGAGATGAAGCTTGAAAGATAGGCTGGGATTAGAGCATAAAGAGCTGAATATTTTGATCTTTGATCAAAGCCACCAAACCACTTTGATAAACCACTGAAGAAACCAATGTATGGTATGATCAGATTTTTTAAAAGTCCTTGTTTGAAGGTGGGATGGTAGACTAGAGACTTGTATACTCATAGCCTGTGAGGGTTTGATTAGACATGAGGGAAGGGAGCTGAAGCAGCCAAGTATAACCGCTGTTGCTTAAATCTGGGGAATGATGGTTTGAACAGGTTTTTTTTTTTTTTTTCTCTAAGCATTTCTAGCAGCTCATTCACTCCTACCTGCTGTGACAACTCACCTCCTTTAATTCACAGAAAAGTGGCTGCATCAACAAAATATATTTGCAAGTCAAATTCAACTTTAAAAAATCTGTTTCATAATGATTATGAAAGTCCACATAGTGATTAATGTATTTCAGGTTTAGTTTCATTACCTTCAAAATCCAGATATCAACAAAATCTAAAACCATCTATAAAATCACGGAATACTAAACTACACTAGAAGTTACTGCTAAGACTATGTCAGTGATCAAAGCCACACACAGAGGTTCACAATCTTCCTAGGATTGATATCACACAGCATCAAGTGTGGATGCCACTTTTCATTTATCATTAGACTCTAATACATAAGACCACAGACACTAGTGTTTGTTTTATAATGAACATTTCTACATCCAGCCAGAAAATATATATGGTAAACTGATGAGAACACCAGCTTTATTAGGATAATTTGAAACTTACTAATTTGTTGAGGGAAAAATGAGTGTAGCAAATACCAGGAAAAGAGAAAATATTTTATCTGAAACGTTCCAAAGCTCAAGCATTCAAGATTGAAGGAATTTTTACATAGTCAATTCTAGCAACTATAATTAAACCATTTGGATAGACAAGGAATAAAAGAGAATTCCTAGTAATAGAATTTGTTTACAGGTTTTAATTGATTGA
Source organism: Pongo abelii (assembly GCF_028885655.2). Lineage (NCBI taxonomy): Eukaryota > Metazoa > Chordata > Mammalia > Primates > Hominidae > Pongo > Pongo abelii. Next base: position 186,291,915 of record NC_071988.2, on the reverse strand, counting down.
GAAACTAAACGTATATACCTTGCTGAGAGTCAATAACAAATGCCAAAGATTTCTGAGAGATTAAAGTCGGAAAACTCTCACCTCGGAATTTTTTCCCCGTGTTTCAAAAGGACTCCCACTCGTGTGTCGAGTAGGTCTCTAGAAATGTGATGAAAGATGAACATTTGGCTGGCATTTACATAATAATATATAACCATGAGGAGATAATTACAATTTTTGGATTTGAGGGAAATCTATTATTTATTATATTATCTTCTAGTATGGCATTTAAGCTAGCTTGATGACTTTCTATTTTTCCCATTTTCTCTCACAATTAGTTTTTCTTTAATTTTGCTTTCATACCTATTAATAGAAATTCTCATACTGCTGATTTCCTTTTTTCAGTTTTTGTTCATTTAGCTATTCTTTCCCTATGAATACAACACAATAACCGAATTGAATCTCCATCATTTAGATAAATCTTTGCGATTCATGTGTCTATCACTAATAGCCCCAGCCACCATTCTTTTCTTTTTTCACTTCATTCTTGCAATTAATTTCAATGGATTCCCTTTTCCAACCCTTACTAAGAATATTAATTTCAAGATCACAATTCTGACTTTTAATGTACTTTAAAGTTTTCCAAGTAGCTCTAGCTTTTGTGGTAAGATTTTTTTCTTCTACTTTTTTATTCAATCCTTTGCACAGTATCACTGGCTATTTCTAAACCCTATGAATACCCAGACCTCAGCGTTAATTCTCTTACCTTGAGAATTGCAACTTAGGATTTTGAACCACGTGGATCATGGATGTAATCTGCCTGTAACATTTTTTGTATGCTCCCCACACCCACAAAACATTTCCTTTTTAAATACTCATAAGCTACCCATAGCAGCCTTAGTTTAAATTGTATCTTTATGTTTCTGGGCCAGTTTATGTTAACCTAAGTCATATAATTCATTTCAGTATGTTGTGATTCTCTGAGAAATAAATTAATGTAACCTAATGGTTTTCTAAGTGAATATCTAAGACATTTTATTTCCACTTGCAAAACTTTATGTAATTATGTGATCAGGCATTAGGTATTCTAAAGAGTAGATACTCTGTTCTAAAGAATAACTATTCGATTCTAAAGAATATTCTATTCTAAATAACTAGTCTATTCTAAATTATTCTTCCAGAATCTCTTATGAAGACAAAGATATTAGTTTAGTTTTCATGTCATCCCAGCACTGCTTCTATCACAATGATGAAATATGATTTTCTTTTGCATCTCCTGAAGTGAGAGATACTGTGAAGATCTCAGTTTGAAGGAAGGGTTACTTTTCATTTAAATCCTACTAGGATTGCACACAAAGTAATTAGGAAGAGCGATAAAGTCTTGGTGACTTTTAAAAAATTCAGCTTAGTGATTCTAAGGAATGCCTTGTAGTACAGCTTTCTAATCAAGATGTTCCATGACATCTTCACTGTTGTGAAACTGAGCGATGTCTTACGACACCGCAACTGTTTTAAACTGTATTGCCATTAACTTATCCTGGAGGCTGTCCTTTGGAGTGACAGGCAAGGAACGTAATAGCCAAAACAATGACAGGCAGTCCTTGACAAGTTCACTTTCTCTGAGGATGAGTTGTTTTCCTCTTCTTTCCACTCCCATGAAAACCCTAATTTGACTATTAATGACAATGGACTTTGTAGAAGCCTTGACCTGAGAGACAAATGACCTTTAATTCAGACTTCATTTATTTTATAAATATAAAAAACATAAAATTCTATAGTTATATATAAATATGTTTACATATTTATATAATATAAATTATATTATTTAAAAAAATTAATATTATAAAATTATTTTTTTCTTCTGCTTTTTTCTCAATCCTTTGCACCTCCTGAAGTATCACTGGCTGCATCTGAACCCCAGGAATACTCAGACCTCAACATTGAGTCTCTTTCCTTGAGAACTGCAACCCAGGATTTTCAACCACATGCAGCATGGATATAATCTTTGCCTGTAACATTTCTGTTTGCTCCCCACACCCTCAAAAAATTTCCTTTTTAAATACTCATAAGTGTCCCACAGTAGCCTTAGTTTAAATCATATGTATGTTTCTGGGACAGTTTATGTTAACCTAAGTCATAAAAGTTATTTCAGTATGTTCTGATTCTCTGCTTATAGATTTATTATATAAAAATATAAAATTATTATATTTTATATTATATATAAAATAGTTTGAACAAGAAAGTCTTTTTTTTCCTAAGCACTTCCAGAAGCTCATTCACCTCCTATATATACACAGTACATATTTTTAGCACATATTCCCATGGCTTCTAAGAGAATATGTGTTTTCTCAGCACACATTTCCATGCTTTTGTAGTACCAAGGAAACTGAGTCAATTTTCTGTTTGCTCCTATAACTTTATATTTTTTTCTGAAGAAACGTATTATTTTGTGAAAATAATTAGAATGAATGATTCAGTGATTATACATTAATTAGCACTAAACATTGCCAAAATATGTTAATAGATTTATGAGTAGTTTAAAAATAGATTTATAGTTATTTTTAAAAATGTTGAGAATTGATTTAAAAATATGATGCAGTTCATTGATTGTTGTATTCAATTTTTCAATCCTCGTACAGAGCAGGAAACATCTGACTTTAAAAACAGGTATATGGAATGTTGTATACTGATCTCCTGTGTAAGGTTGCCAGGCTAAATACAAGTTTCATAAAAATCACTCCACCAGGGTATGTAACTGAAATTTCCATTTATCTTTTCAGAGTTTAGTACAAGTAGACTACTATGCTAAGTACTAAAAGATGTTCTATAGCCATTTTGTTGGAGTTATTTTGGTTTATGGAGTGTTTTCTTTATTGATCCTATCAGATAAATCTTGATTTTTCTGTTGCTATGTCATTATTTTACTTCTGTGCTTACTCCTTACTCACTCCCAGTCATGCTGAAGGGGTAAGATGAGATCCGAGGTAGTCCAGATCATAATTTTTTTTTATGAGAAGTTCTTCTGGGAGAAATATATATGGCATTAGTTATCATTAATTTTTATTTCATACAATTTGTGGCTTCAGTTCAGCCTGTTTTTTTTTTTTTTTAACTACAGAGAAGGTGGAGCAATATTAGGATATTCAACTTTAAAAATAAAATTAAGGCCGGGCGCTGTGGCTCACGCCTGTAAATCCCAGCACTTTGGGAGGCTGAGGCGGGCGGATCACGAGGTCGCTGGCGGATCACGAGGTCAGGAGATCAAGACCGTCCTGGCTAACACGGTGAAACCCCATCTCCACTAAAAATACAAAAATTTAGCTGGGCGTGGTTGCAGGCACCTGTAGTCCCAGCTACTCGGGAGGCTGAGGCAGGAGAATGGCGTGAACCCGGAAAGTGGAGCTTGCGGTGAGCCGAGATCGCGCCACTGCACTCCAGCCTGGGCGACAGAGCGAGACTCTGTCTCAAAAATAAATAATTAAATTAAATTAAATTAAATTAAACATTTTTGTTTTATTTTATTTTTAGAGATGGGGTCTTCCTATGTTGCCCAGGCTGGAGTGTAGTGGCTATTTGCAGGCAGAATCATAATGTACTGCAGCCTTGAACCCTTGGGCTCAAGTGATCATCCTGCCTCAGCCTTCTAAGTAGTGAGGCTACAGACACATACCACTGCTTCAGACCAAATATCTTCAATAGCAAATTGTAGTTTAATTTTTAGGCTCTTTGGTTATATTGAAAATAACAGTTTCCAGTGACATGTCTTATTATGATTGTCTTTGTTCTAAAGTGATCACAAGTCTTAAAATTTATAATAATAGATAGGTATGTAATTGTTCAGCAGAGTCAGGTAGTTTCTTATTATAAAATATTGCTGCACTCAACACCTACAGTAGTCAACCTACTTTTGTAAAATAAACACTTGCTGAAGAGGCTGACATTTAATTTATTATTATGTGATCAGTTCATCAAAGAAAAACAAAATCAGCCACTATAAAGGCGTATGTACTTTAGCTAAGTTTCCTGGGAGAAACCTAATTCTTTGGACGTTAAAAACTCAACCATATTTGGGTTATTTTGTATCTAATTTTTTCATGTTGTATCGAAAATATGTGCTAAACATATACGGTATTGAACTGCTTGCTACTTCTCAATGTGTGTCAAAAAGAGATAGTTGTGATGGAGAAATACCTTTGTGATTTTGAACCAGTTGTCTTTCAACATATAAGGTAAATTCTGGTAGCTAATTAGGCATCTGTGAGGGGAAGAGACTAGAAATAAAGAACAACCTAGAAATCGAGACTAAGTCCAGTCTCTTCTTAGTTTTTTATCTTTATAAGACTGTAGGAGCTATTTAAAACTAATTAAAAGTGTTTATGCAAAGTAGTTTTTCAGCTTTTTCAAGTTGATTGCTTCTTTAAAGATATGTAGCTAGAACCTGAATATTCAAATCCTTACTTACCTAATTGCCATAATATGTTATAAAGGCATATGTGCACCAAAACACTATAGGGCATCCTATTTCCTGTACAATTTTTCTACTCTGGAGAACTGAGCCAGACCAGCTTGTTCTTACTCTCTCTCTCTCTCTCTCTCTCTCTCACTTTCTTTAGCTTAAGGACTGGATTAAAAACAAGTTGAGCCACCTCCTAAATATCTTTTCATTTGGCCTATACTTACATATCCAAGGAATCCTCAAATTAATACATTATCAAAAACAATCCAGTATCATATTCAAACTAAAAATATGTATTTTCCCCCTACCCATTAAGTGATTTGAATAGCGAACCTTAGCATCTCAGGACCTAAGCTTTCTCAGTTTCAGTATCTTTTATCTTCAATTCATTGCTTAAATTGCTCCAATGGAATTGACCTCAAAATGTCAGAAATTAACCTTGATTGTTAAATACAGTTGTCTTTTTAAAATCAGTCATTCTCTTAGTTAACCGCAAGTACCATTTGACATTTAATAATTCTTTTTGAACTGAAAGTGCTTATTGATATTTCTTTTTTTTCATTGTTCTTTTTCTTTTTATTTTATTTATTTATTTTTTTTCTTTTATTATTATTATTATTATTATACTTTAGGTTTTATGGTACATGTGCGCAATGTGCAGGTAAGTTACATATGTATACATGTGCCATGCTGGTGCGCTGCACCCACCAACTCGTCATCTAGCATTAGGTATATCTCCCAATGCTATCCCTCCCCCCTCCCCCCACCCCACAACAGTCCCCGAAGTGTGATGTTCCCCTTCCTGTGTCCATGTGTTCTCATTGTTCAATTCCCACCTATGAGTGAGAATATGCGGTGTTTGGTTTTTTGTTCTATGATAATAACCTCATGTGGATAAATAGAATACATTAGATCAAATCAGAATTGAAAATTCCTCTGCCGTTGGTTTCCATGATGTCCCCTTCTTCAGCACCCTCTGTATACACTCCCTCCTGAATTTTCTTCCATCTTCTTTCTACTATCTTGGTTTTCTTTGGCAAGATTGTTTAATGACTCTGTTGGTAATTTTGGACTCCATTCTGCTATTTTCTTATTGTATACAATCTCTCTGGCTGATCTAACTGGCAACCACAGTGCCTTTAATGAGTACACGCGTATTGATGAGTTTCCAGGATGTTCCTGAGCTTCTGGCACTGCCGGGAATTCTCACTTGGATACTCAAAATGTCTCAAAGGGGATTCATCATGGTTGTCCCCCAGACCTCCCTCTTGTCCTTTTCCGGTGTTCTATTTGTTAGTGAATATTACTGTCTTTTTTCAGTTTTTCCAGGCATCTTTCTTGAGTCAGGCTAGGAACACATATATTTTGTGATGAACAGGTAAGCAATTCCTCTACAGCAGCTTATATATACTGTGAATGTGGTAGGGAAGGTGTGTTTAATCTTGAGGAGGGAGGAAAAGAATGACATACTGAACCTAGGGAGTGAGTGAATAAAATTACTAAAGAGGAGAAGTTGGCTTGTTGGACAACAGTGAATATCGATTTGAATTTTTGTGTTGCTGATTTTAAATGGAAATCACTAAGCGAGGTTAAGTGATTTTTCTCTCTAACTTCAGAAGGTTGTGTACAAACATGAATAAGATTTGTATTCGGTGGGGATGTAGTAAGTATTGGTATTTTTGCTCATTGAAAACTACACTATCATGTGAATCTCGTGGAGCTATCAAGTTAATACTGTTGCCTCATTTCTTTCACCATAGGTGAAGTCTTGAATCTTAAAAAGGGAAACATGTTTACCCCATTTCTGTGTCCACGGTGATGGATGCAGAGGCAGGTATATAATGCAAGTAGGGTCAGAGTCATTTATAAGTGCTTGATAGATATAATGGATCTCCTTTCTTCTAATGTCATTGGTTTTAAAGATTACTTAAGTCTCTTATTAGGGAGTCATTGTACCTGGCTAGAAATAATGATCACATGGAAGGAAATAGAACAGAGGGATGGACAGGCAGAGCCTGTTGATCATGTTTGAACCTCTGGATACAGATGTTCTGGTCTCTCAGATTTCCAAATTATGAGGAAGAAGAAAAGCTTCCTTTTTGTTCAAGTGGGTAAAATTGTGTTCCTTCCACCTGGAACTAAAAGCATTCTGACCAAAAGACCAATTGAGCATTTTTGAGTGAAATAGGGGCAAGGGAGTTGAGAGTGTGTGGTAAGAGAGTGTTTATAATGGGAAGTGAAGCAAGACAGTGGTGATGAATGGTGAGAAAGTAGTATAGGTAAATGTATTGGAACGGTGGATGAGGTGGCAATACTGAGGTGTTGGAGATGGTGCAACTGTTGGTGATGATAAGGTTGCTGGTTTGATCATGCCAGTGGGTGGCTGAGGTGGTTACAGGTAAGGTGTTCAAGGAACTGAGACTCCAGGTGTAGCTTGATAAAGTTGAAAGTTTTGAGCAAAGTCACAGTTGTTTGTAAATTAAAAATCTGGAGATAATATTGGTGAAGGCCGTGGTAAAATTAGATGGTTTGAGTGATGGAGATGATAGGGCTTGTAGGAGTCAAATGATACCGAAAGGAGTCAAATGATACAGAAAGAAGTGGTAGTTGAGGGCAGGGAATATCCTGCCATGAGATGTGTGATGTGAGGGAGAAGAAACAAACTCCATGTAAATGGGATTCAGTTAACATAAAAAAGCAAGCATCATATTCAGAGGAAATAATGATTTATGCAAGTTTATAAATTGGATACTAGAGGTCTATAGGGTGGAGTGAAATGGTGAATGGAATGAAGCCTAAACATGACATTGGGCCAGATGAGGGATGCATGTGACTGATATGGGGATTGAAAGCCAGAAAATCCTAGACTAATGGATATGACTGAGTTTTGCAGAGGGACATTTTACAATGGGTACAAGTCATTTGTTAGAAGAAGGACATGCTGACTGGCTCTGCAGCCTGCAGTAAGGTGTGTGTGATGTGCAGCCTGAATGGTAGACACTGGTGCTCTCTTTTATAGGCGATGGCTCCACAATGGTCTCAAGTCAACTGCTTCATATTACCCTGATGATAAAGTTTTGAATTTAATGTGTTATTCAGGTTCTTCAAGACCCAGACCCTTTAGCTTTCTTGCTTGCCACTTCTCACCATTGCAGCCCTACGAAGCCACTCTTAGTTCCCCTATAATTCTCCATAGTCTCTCTTGCATCTGGTCTGTACACATATTTTTCTCCTACTTGATAATGTCTTTTCTTCTCGTTCCAGTCACCTTTGTTTTTGGATAACACTTAGACTTATCATTCAAGATTCAACTTTAGTTAACATCTGTCCCCCCCAGGAAAGCATTTTACTCATCAGTATTGTTATCAATGCTCCCCATCCACAGGTGCTCACGCAACGTGTTTTATTCCTATCAGAGTGCCTAATATACTACATTCTCTTTGACTTTTAATGTAAGCCTTTTGATGGAAGGCAGTATGACTTGTATATCCAACCCTGGAAGAGAGGCATTTGATAGTTATTCAACAGGTATTTGTAGCATGAATGAACCGAACAAATTAAAACGTTCATGACACAATCAGGCTTTTCCTTGGCTGTTTCAGGTGAATGATCGCACTATTCGATGCCATGAATCTATTTTTGCAGAACAATAAATGATGCCTATGTACCTGAAGATCATGCACTCTAACAGATATAAGAATACAACTGAAACACTGAGAAATATTTGAATCAAGTTTTTTGAGTATTCAGGTTTATTATAAACAGTGTGGGATTTTTTCCATATTTTATGGAGGAAATTAGAAGACATTCCATTCAGTCCTCTCTTCATTCCCTAAAGTATTGTACAATTGTTCAATCATTTTCTTTGTAACCAGAAACGTTTGTTCTAATAGAATCAGGCAAATTTTTAGGACTATAAAATTACAACTAATATATACCTACCTGGAAAGAGTGAGGTCAGGAATAGGAAAATAGAAATATATGTTCTAGTTTTGTCCAGTGGCATTCTCACTATCTAGCCACTTAATATAAAATGTCTAATAATATTAGAAAAAAGAATTTCCCAAAATTTGAAGTGGAAAATGGAAGTTTCCATTTTTAAAGTGCTTCATCTTTGTTCCTGAAATGTACCTAAGTTTGTGAAAACCAACCAGCCTTCTGTTTTCTGGGTTTAGATGACAAGTGGAATAAATTTGGTTTCAATATTTGAACATAAATTTATAATCCATCTGGAGTTTATTTTGGTTTATGTCACAAGGTAGGAATCAATGTTATTCTTTTTCCAAATGGTTAGCCAGTTGTTTCAACACCTTTTTTTGAATAATTCATTTCTTTCCACTAATTTAAAATGCCACCATTGTGTTATACCATTGTAGTTTATTTAACTAGGTCTATTGCTACTCTTTCTATGCAATTCCATTGATTTTTCTATTATTGTGTTGGAATATGAAATCTGTTGTTAAGAGTTCACTGTTTGAAGATGTATAGACTTAGGTTGACATTTCAATTCTGCTTTATGCTATATTCATGACTTTGAGGAAAGATCTCTGTAAACCTATTACTAAAATAGGAACAATAATAAATTAAAGTTGACAATATATCCTTTTCAGGATTATTAAGAATACTAACGGAAATAACTTGTATAAAATATCTCACTTAATATAACCAGTAGAGGTTTTAAACCTCTATAAAACAGGGTAAGAATTTGAAAATTAATCAAATATGCTCTTGCCACGTATTGGAAAAAATATATAATTCTACCCTTTAAGTTATTGATGTGATAAAATATTTTAATCAATTCTCTAAAAATGAATGTTTTTTTAAAATTTCCGGAATAATACATACTTAGTTGGGTGTTTCATTCATGTTGTATAAAGCTGGTCTGAATTTGATAATATTCTATTTATAATTTTGATTTGTGTCTTTTGCCATATTTAGTATTAAGGTAATTGTAATCACACGTAATGATTAGGGAGAGGTTTCATATTCTTCTAGTTAGAAATAGTTAAACAAGGGCTTTTTGTGTCTCTATTTCCTTCAGTTCTGCTCTGATTTTAGTTATTTCTTGCCTTCTGCTAGCTTTTGAATGTGTTTGCTCTTGCTTTTCTAGTTCTTTTAATTGTGATGTTAGGGTGTCAATTTTGGATCTTTCCTGCTTTCTCTTGTGGGCATTTAGTGCTATAAATTTCCCTCTACACACTGCTTTGAATGCATCCCAGAGATTCTGGTATGTTGTGTCTTGGTTCTCGTTGGTTTCAAAGAACATCTTTATTTCTGCCTTCATTTCGTTATGTACTCAGTAGTCATTCAGGAACAGGTTGTTCAGTTTCCATGTAGTTGAGTGGTTTTGAGTGAGATTCTTAATCCTGAGTTCTAGCTTGATTGCACTGTGATCTGAGAGATAGTTTGTTATAATTTCTGTTCTTTTACATTTATTGAGGAGAGCTTTACTTCCAAGTATATGGTCAATTTTGGAATAGGTGTGGTGTGGTGCTGAAAAAAATGTATATTCTGTTGATTTGGGGTGGAGAGTTCTGTAGATGTCTGTTAGGTCCGCTTGGTGCAGAGCTGAGTTCAATTCCTGGGTATCCTTGTTGACTTTCTGTCTCGTTGATCTGTCTAATGTTGACAGTGGGGTGTTAAAGTCTCCCATTATTAATGTGTGGGAGTCTAAGTCTCTTTGTAGGTCACTCAGGACTTGCTTTATGAATCTGGGTGCTCCTGTATTGGGTGCATATATATTTAGGATAGTTAGCTCTTCTTGTTGAATTAATCCCTTTACCATTATGTAATGGCCTTCTTTGTCTCTTTTGATCTTTGTTGGTTTAAAGTCTGTTTTATCAGAGACTAGGATTGCAACCCCTGCCTTTTTTTGTTTTCCATTTGCTTGGTAGATCTTCCTCCATCCTTTTATTTTGAGCCTATGTGTGTCTCTGCACGTGAGATGGGTTTCCTGAATACAGCACACTGATGGGTCTTGAGTCTTTATCCAATTTGCCAGTCTGTGTCTTTTAATTGAAGCATTTAGTCCAATCTCACACCAGTTAGAATGGCAATCATTAAAAAGTCAGGAAACAACAGGTGCTGGAGAGGATGTGGAGAAATAGGAACACTTTTACACTGTTGGTGGGACTGTAAACTAGTTCAACCATTGTGGAAGTCAGTGTGGCGATTCCTCAGGGATCTAGAACTCGAAATACCATTTGACCCAGCCATCCCATTACTGGGTATATAGCCAAAGGGCTATAAATCATGCTGCTATAAAGACACATGCACACGTATGTTTATTGCAGCATTATTCACAATAGCAAAGACTTGGAACCAACCCAAATGTCCAACAATGATAGACTGGATTAAGAAAATGTGGCACATATGCACCATGGAATACTATGCAGCCATCAAAAATGATGAGTTCATGTCCTTTGTAGGGACATGGATGAAATTGGAAATCATCATTCTCTGTAAACTATCGCAAGAACAAAAAAACAAACACCGCATATTCTCACTCATAGGTGGGAATTGAACAATGAGAACACATGGACACAGGAAGGGGAACATCACACTTTGGGGACTGTTGTGGGGTGGGGGGAGGGGGGAGGGATAGCATTAGGAGATATACCTAATGCTAGATGACGAGTTGGTGGGTGCAGCGCACCAGCATGGCACATGTATACATATGTAACTTACCTGCACGTTGCGCACATGTACCATAGAGCCTAAAGTATAATAATAATAATAATAATAATAATAATAAAAAGAAAAAAATAGTTAAACAATATAGTAGTTACTTTTTTTACATTTTACACATACATTTCACAGTTACAGTTTCAGAAAAAGTTTGATACTTCTCTAAAAATTTTCAATTTATGAAATTTTTAAATTTGACAAATAATTGTACATATTCATGGGATACAGAGTGATATTTTGATACATGTATACAATGTCCAATGATCAAATCAGGATAATTAGCATATCCATCACCTCAAATATTTGTCATTTATTTGTATTGTGAACAGTCAACATTCTTTCTTCTAGTTTTTTAAATTTATAAACGTTTAAATTTTATTACAAAAATTTAAATTTTTTGATTCTGAAAAAGTCATATATGTATGCAACATCTTTTTATCATTTATATATTTATGCATCTTTCCTTTTAGTTTTGACAGAGATTTTCTATTTTATCATTATTTCAAAAGAACTCTTACCTGTATTTATTTATCAATTATATTTCCCTTGTTTTTTCTTAGTATATTAATTTATTTACTTATCTTCTAAAAATCCTCCATATAATCTGTTTATTTTGTTTCCTTTCTCTAGTTTCTTCAATGATTAGTTCTGTTCTATTTTCCATTAAAATATTTAAATCTTGTATGAATTTTTGTCAGATTAGAAATTTAGGGCATTTATTAATTTCTCTATATTCTAGCTTTTGGCTTTTTTTTTTCTGACCTAAGATGTATTTAGAGCACATTTTAGATTTTTTATTTTGACTAATCATTTAAAATGTGTACTAATTTTCAATTTAAATAAAAAAACTGGTCTATAGTGACAAAAACTGCAAATGAGCCTAACTAATAAATTATCAGCTGTGTTTATATGTATAGACATGCACAGATTTTGGTAAATATGTACATAGTGTATTGGTGAGCTTATTTTTGTCATTCTTAACTCATTGTGTAGTCTAAACCTTGGGGAAAAAATAAAATACAATAATCAGATGGTATGAATAAGAAAATTGTTCTAATGTTTGTAAGCCAAGCAACTGTTTTAACTGCTCCCCTCTTCCTGATTAACTTCTAAAAGGGATGAATCCATATTGGGTCCTATCATATATGTCATGGTATAACATTTCTGGCTATAAAATGGAAATTTGAGAATAACTTTGCTGCTACTCAGATACATTTTATTTCAAAAACATACACTAAGGGGTTGCTGTTGGATCTTTACAAAAACATATTCACACAGAACTTTCAGTCACACTGAACCATATTTGAACAATCTTTCAAGGTCAGCTCTGGCATAAGCTAACATTATACCATTTAACTCAGAAATTACCTTAGTATTTGATTAATGGGTTTATGTTTGAGATGTAATGTAATTTTCTAATGCTAAATCAAGTTGTAATTTTGTTAGTCAAGTTGATTTAGTGGCTTGGGAAGAAAGCTTTTAATGTTCCCCTAATTTTTCTTACCTTTGACATGATCCTTCACATGTCTTATTTTGCTTAGTGATTTTTCTTTTTTTTTTTTTTTTTGAGACAGGGTCTTACTCTACCAACCAGGCTTGAGTGCAGTGGTGCGATCACAGCTCACTGCAGCTTTGACCTCCCAGACTCAAGCTATTCTTCCACCTCAGCCTCCCAAGTAGCTGGTACTACAGGCACATGCCACCAAACTTGGCCATTTTTGTATTTTTTGTAGAGACAGAGTTTTGCCAGGTTCTCAGGCTGGTCTGGAATTTCTGGGCTCAAGTAATCCTGCCTTGGCCTCCCAACATGCTGATATTACAGACATAAGCCACAGTACCTGGCCAGTTTTCTTTTTTACAAAATCTATTGGTTATTAATTTGAAGCCTTCCTTTTCATAGCTGTGCTCCTTAATAGGGAGCAAACATGAATGGACCACAACTTAGCCAATTTTCTATATATGATCTTTGCCATCCTAATTTAAAGGAATATTAATTCTTTCTTTTCCTCTTTCATCCCACAAACCTGTATTGACTACATCTAAGTTCTAAATGGTGCACTGGATGTTGAAAATATTGATGATGAGCAAGAACAAAGTTCCTCCTTTCAGGAGACTTACAGTTCAATATGGGAAATATAATTTGTTAAAATATAAAAGTGCAATTGTGTTACATGCTGTATGAAGTACATGTTGACATGTGAGCATATAATAAATGGGCTGGAGGCCAGAGGATTGCCAAAGAGAATGGGCCTCCTGCTGCGATTAAAACTTGAGCAGGGATTAGTTGGTGAAAGTGGAGGGACGATCCTTTCTAGGCAGGAGGAAGAACATGTACAGAATCTCTGAGGTGTGATGCAACAAAGTCTATATAAAAAACTGAAGAAAGGTCTAATGTGGCTTAAATACAGAAGCTAGTAGGGGAGGAGTTGAAAAGAGGCTGGAGAAGTAGAAAATGTCTGCATTCTGCAGGAATTTATATTGTATAAAAAGAATTTCTCTTTATTCTAAGTGCAATGTGAAGCCAATGAAGTGCTTTAAACAGGTGATGTGATTTGACTGAATTTATTACTTCACTTAACAAATATTTATTACATGCCCACTGTTTGTCAGATATTGCTGTAGCCCCTGGTGATACAGTAGGGAATAAAACAGGCAAAAATCCCGGTCCTCTTGCAGCTTATAATGGACTGCAATGTTTAATATGTCAGAGGAGGTCCACAGAGGAGTGACTTCTAAGCAAGAATCTGAAAAAAATGAGGACATCTAAGGAGGGAACAAATGGTTCAAAAGCCCTATAATTGCAAGCAGGCATGATGAAGCAATTGTAGTTGTCCTGACTCTCAACACTGTGGAACTCAAAGGAGATGGAAAGATTCTTTCTCTCCAACATATATTTTCTCTCTCTCTCTCTATATATACACATATAGAGAGACATTTCCCTAATCATTGTGTGTAATTACAATTACATATATATGTATGTAATATATAAACATATATATGTAATTGTAATTACACACAATGATTAGGGAAATGTCTCATATTCTTCTCAGAAATAAACAGTATAGCAATTACTGTTTTTTACATTTTACAGTCAAAGTTTCAGAGAAAGTTTGATATTTATCTAAAATTTTTCAATGTATGAACTTTTTCATTTGACAAACCATAATTGTACATATTCTTGGGATACAGAGTGATATTTCTTTACATGTATACAATGTGCAGTGATCAAATCAGGGTAATTTCCACTAATTTAAAATGCCACCTTTATGTTATATCATTGTAATTTATATATATACTATATATATACACACACACACATATATATACATGTCCACATATAGTGTGTGTGTGCACATGTACACACATGCATATGTGTATATAATGCACAGTAATCTAAGCAATGTGCACAAATAAAATTAGCTAACAGAGATAGTATAGAGTGAGAGGAGAAGCAGATTAATCTTTGAGGAAAAGCACAATTTTATGGCTGAATGGAGAAAGCTAAGGTGGTTTCTAAGATGGAGAATAAGACGAAAAATGTAAGTACATTGTTTGACTGAATTCAAGAAACAAGGGTAAAAGAGAAGAAAGTAGTGGTCTTATCATTAAATGCTACTGAGAGGTAAAGATAAAAACTTCAACGTATTATTTTGGGTTTAGTAATTTAAGGGTTACCAAATTCCGTTTTGGAGGAGGAACAGATTCCATGTCCACTAGAATGGAATGAACAAGAAATGGAGGAGGAAAATAGGTAGTTTTTCAAAAATATGAAAAGAAGAAATGAAATAGTACTTGGAAGAGATTGTTGAAATGGGAGAGACTACGGTGGCATGTTTAGAAGCAGTTGAGATAGATCCAATTGAGATAGAGATATTGACTATATAAACAAAAGAATGACAAATTAATCGTGTAATGGATAACTCCAATTTGGCAAATATTGTGAATTTTTGTGAAAGTACAACTAAAAGGCAATGTCACTCCAATAATCACCAGAGTAATCAATTTGCTTATTGCTGTCCCTTTAAATATAGTTCTCTGGTATCAACTAATATATTTTTAACTAATGATGCTTCTTAAGGAAAAGGGAAAAGGCCTTTTTCTTTCTTTCAGTCTTCAGTGATTCACCGCTTCATCTCGCTCCACCAAAGATAAATGAAATCTACATCTCTTATACATTAACAATGCATGACAATTTATAAATAGCTAAATTTTTGGAGCTAACTTTAAGTACCTGAATGGAATTTAATCAGCCCACTAATCTCCTTCTCACTTCTCAGTTATTTATCAAGTTTATGTCAAGGGACAAGGAAAAATTATCCAAACATTGTTTAGAACAATCATCATTAATTAGTAACACTTATCCAGAGGAGTTTTTAACCTTTCCCCCACTCAAGGATTATTCTAATGTCAGAGTAGAATAAAAAATAAGTGCAGTGATGCTGACTCTTCCAAGCTTAACATTTCTCACAAGTCAATTAGCTTTGTACTGGCAGGAGGGCGTGAAGGGCTGCTTGCGGTAGTAGTCTGTGTAGCAGCAGCACAATGGCCGCAGACGAGGAAAACAGTTTCTAGGAAAATCATTCTCAATTCCTCGTATATAATTTTATATTTTTGACAAGATTAATGACCCATGCTCCCTTCCTCTCCATTTCTTTTTTTGGAATTCTGTGTTGATATGTAGTTACTATATTTTATTAAAGGAAATTAGCCTTATCTCTTATTATATTTTATTAAAGAAAATTATTATATTATTCCTTTATATTTTTATTAAAGGAATTTATTATTATTATTATTAAAGGAAATTAGCCTTATCTCTTATTATATTTTTTATGACCTTCAAAGTAGTGTCTCTGCTTAAAAGTGTACCCTGGCCAGGCGTGGTGGCTCACGCCTGTAATCCCAGCACTTTGGGAGGCCAAGGCGGGTGGATCACGAGGTCAGGAGATCGAGACCATCCTGGCTAACATGGTGAAACCCCATCTCTACTAAAAATACAAAAAATTAGCTGGGCGTGGTGGCAGGCGCCTGTAGTCCCAGCTACCCGGGAGGCAGAGGCAGGAGAATGGCGTGAACCCGGGAGACGGAGCTTGCAGTGAGCTGAGATCGCACCGCTGCACTCCAGCCTGGGCGACAGAGCAAGACTCTATCTCAAAAAAAAAAAAAAAAAGTGTACCCTGAAGCACACATCAAGCGACATGTAGAGTTCATAAATTCTGGCCAAATGGTCATACCTCAAACCTAATCAGCACTAAGGCTCTTTACTTGCACTGACAAATATGAACACTTGGGGAATTTGGAAATGATCTTGCATCTAATATATATAATAACTTTCCAGGTGATTTTCCTCTTAATTTTTTTCTAGCTGATCCATATGAATTTCTCTTATTAAGAAAAATAAAGCATCCAGGATTCAATGAAGAACTGTCTATCACCTTGCTAATCATTCAGAAACATGTTGCAGGCTTAAGCCATTTTTGATATAGATATTGAAACAATTACTTGCTAAGAGCAAACTTGAAGGTATGGATAAGGCCCTGAGTCATCTTCCTGAACTAAATGATAGTTAAGCTGAATGTACGTATAAAATATGATTTTTCTAACCACTTGCTCACCAACAAGGAAAACTTTTAAGTAGAGCAGAACCTGAATAGACAAGACATTTCTTTCTTTTGGTAGAAAATGATTTACCCTCACTGTCTAGTTAATTGTAGACTAGGTAATTTCAACTTTGTGATTTATTGCCAGAGACATTTTCTTCTGTACTGTAAAGTGTGTGTCAAAAAAAAAAAATAGCGATTTTGGAGGATTAGGGGCCTTTGATAAATTGCCTGCAATTCTGGCAGTATGAACTGAATATTAATTTCTCCCTTTCAAGAACGTTTTTATTTATTAATTCCTTACAAAAACTCCCTAAACTTTGGAACAGCTCTCATTTGCCTGTATTCTTTTTTTCTTATTATGGTATTCTTCTAGAGATTTGGCTTGCATCTATGAATAAGCTAGGACATCTTCAGAAATTGTACGATTAAAAACACCACCAATGGAGTTTCATTAAATTTGTATTGCTCCGACTAGTGAAACACACACATCTATGTTGCTGAGGATATTTTACTGCAGTTTGAGTTGTAATAATAGCTCTGTTTAAGATCCGTCAGTCACTTGAATCTTCTCTAAGGCTTTGTATGTTAGAAGTTAATTTGCTTTCTTAGAAGGCCATATTCTATCTTGTAACTGAACAACTGAATTTTATGTCTTAGCATAGATGGTTTATTACTTTCTGGTTTTTCTTTAGTAAGAATCCTATAAAAAACACTAGTATTTTTCTCTGAGTTTAAAATTCAACACATGCCTACTGATAAGGGTAGGCTTTGTATCCCCACCTAAATCTCATCGTGAATTGTAATCCCTACAGCCCCCATAATCCCCACATGTCAAGGGAGAGACCAGGTGGAGGTAACTGAATCATGGGGACAGTTTCCCCTATGCTGTTCTTGTGATAGTGAGTTCTCACGAGGTCTGATGGTTTTATAAGGGAATCTTTCCCCTTTGCTTGGCATTTCTCCTTCATGCTGCCTTGTGAGGAAGCTGCCTTGCTTCCCCTTTGTCTTCCGCCACGATTGTAGATTTCCTGAGGCCTCCCAAGCTGTACTGAACTGTGAGCCAATTAAACTTATTTCCTTTATAAATTACCCAGTCTTGGGCAGTTCTTTATAGCAGTATGAAAACAGACAAATACACCTACTATATAAAACTTAAAATACAAAAAAATCAAAACATTATCTCACTAACATAGGAGCTAATAGTTTGGTGTACTTTGTTTAGTATTTTATATTAAAAATATGTACATATACATTTATATATATAATTAAGAACATGTATGTGCAATCATGCATACATCATGTACATACATCTACTTAAGAAAATAGCTATGTAATATACCATTACTCAACTAGATTATAATTTTTTCTCCATTTCTTTGTTGTGTGTTATCATTTTCTACTTTTTTATTTTCTCATTTTTATTGTATAATATTTAATTATGCAAAAAATACATTCAATACATAGAAAATATATAATGTAGCTATAAGAATAAAGAACGATGGTAAAACAAATGCTAATACCGACTACCTGACTTAAAGAATACGGTACTATTTTTTTTCCAATTGAAATCCCCTCAACTACACAGAATTACTGCTATCCCTTTTATCCTTTCATTAATTTTCTTCTAGTTTTCTCACATGTGAATCTATTTCTAAATACATCTATTTTGCAAGTTTTTGGACTTCATATAAATGCAACCATATTGTATATATTCTTCAGCTTCTTTTTCACTAAACAATATGTTTTGCTGATACTTACATTCATATGTACAGTAATAGTTGATTTATTTTAATGGCTATATATTATTCCATTGTTAGAATACATCAGGATTTATTTTTACGTATTTTTTTTTTGCTGGAAAATTGGGTGTTTTTTTGTTTTTTGATATCACAAACAATGTTGTGGACTTCCTAGTCCACTCCTGTAAGTTTCTCTTGAGTACATACTAGCAATGAAGATGCTGAGTCACTGCATATACATACTCACAACTTTATTCTATAATGTAATATTCTATAAAGTAGCTGTATCAGTTTATACTTTAACCAGTAATGGACAAGATTTTCTGTTACTTCCCATCTTTGTTAATTATTACTTTTAGATTCTAACTTTTATCAGGCTCATGGATGTAAAAAGCATCTCAGGGTGGTTTTAATTTGCATTTATCTGCTCGTCTATGAAGATGAGCTTCTTTTCATATAATTATGGGTCATTATTTTTGTTTTGCCTTCTTTTGTTTATGCATTTTTTATGGTAAATATATTCAATTTTTATTTATTTATTTATTTATTTATTATTATTATTATTATTATACTTTAGGTTTTATGGTACATGTGCGCAATGTGCAGGTAAGTTACATATGTATACATGTGCCATGCTGGTGCGCTGCACCCACCAACTCGTCATCTAGCATTAGGTATATCTGCCAATGCTATCCCTCCCCCATCCCCCCACCCCACAACAGTCCCCAGAGTGTGATGTTCCCCTTCCTGTGTCCATGTGTTCTCATTGTTCAATTCCCACCTATGAGTGAGAATATGCAGTGTTTGGTTTTTTGTTCTTGCGATAGTTTACTGAGAATGATGATTTCCAATTTCATCCATGTCCCTACAAAGGACGTGAACTCATCATTTTTTATGGCTGCATAGTATTCCATGGTGTATATGTGCCACATTTTCTTAATCCAGTCTATCATTGTAGGACATTTGGGTTGGTTCCAAGTCTTTGCTATTGTGAATAATGCCGCAATAAACATACGTGTGCATGTGTCTTTATAGCAGCATGATTTATAGTCCTTTGGCTATATACCCAGTAATGGGATGGCTGGGTCAAATGGTATTTCGAGTTCTAGATCCCTGAGGAATCGCCACACTGACTTCCACAATGGTTGAACTAGTTTACAGTCCCACCAACAGTGTAAAAGTGTTCCTATTTCTCTACATCCTCTCCAGCACCTGTTGTTTCCTGACTTTTTAATGATCACCATTCTAACTGGTGTGAGATGGTATCTCATTGTGGTTTTGATTTGCATTTCTCTGATGGCCAGTGATGGTGAGCATTTTTTCATGTGTTTTTTGGCTGCATAAATGTCTTCTTTTGAGAAGTGTCTGTTCATGTCCTTCGCCCACTTTTTGATGGGGTTGTTTGTTTTTTGCATTTTGCTTGTTCTGTGTCTTATTTTTCCTGTTGATTTTTGGGAGTTCATATATTATATATTCTAAATATGTATTTATTCACTCATATATATGTTGCAAGGATTTACAGTTTATGATTTGTCACCTTAAGATATCATCCAAATAGAGAAGCTTTATATTTTGATGTAGTCATATGTTTATTTTTCCTCCTTAATGTTTGTTTTTCTTGGTTCCATGACCTACCAAAAGTAACAAAAATTCTCATTTATTTTTAATCTAAATGTTTTATGTATTTTCCTGGAATTCACCTTGAATCGATTTCTATTGGAGATAGGTATCCAATCTAACTTGCCTCATATGGATAACCACTTGTTCTATTACTGCTGTAACAAATTTCTACAAACGAAGTCACCTAAAATAACACAAACTTATCATCTTACAATCCACACAAGTCAGAAATCAGGCATGAATTTTAGTCAACTAAAATCAAGTTGTCGACAGGCTTGTTTCTTTCTGGTGGCTAGGGTGGAATCCATATTCCGGCCTTTTCTATCTTCTAGAGAACATCAGCATTCCTTGTCTCATTGCCTTTCCTCTCTCTTCTTAAAGCTGGCAATGTCACATTTCTCTGACAATTCTTTCATTGTCACATCTCTCTCTGGACTCAGCTAAGAAAGGTTCTCCATTTTTAAGAATTCATGTGATTAGACTGGGCCCATCTGGATAACCCAGGAAGATCTCTCCATCTCAGTCTGCATTCTTAATCACATCTGATAAGCCCTTCTTGCCATGCAGTGTAACATATTCACAGGTTCCAGGGTTAGGCATGGGCATCTTTGAGGGCCATTATTCTCCCTACCACATTATTTGCCTAGCATCTTTCATTACATTGTCCATCTATTTACTTACTGATTTCTAGTGACATCCATATCAGTTACAACATTTTATATAAGCATTGTTTTTATTTTTATTTTATTCCATTAGTCTATTTTTCTACTCGTGAATTACGGTACATGAGTTTATTTTTGCAACTTTAAGCTCAATGACATGTTTTAAGATTTCCTCAACTTTCTTTTTCTACTTCTTCAGAAGTTGACTATTTTGGCCCTTTAGTCTTCTATACACATTTTAGAAATGCTTTGTTGAGGACCAATGCTAAGATTTTGATAGGAATTTCATTGAATTTTAGGTATATTGGCATGCTACAATGGTTAGCGTTTTATACATGAAAATAATATATCCCTTGCTCTTTTCCTAGTATCATGAGATGTTTGTTAGGCATCCACGAATATTGAGTTGTATCAAATGTGTTTTTCTGCCATTAATGTGGTGGTGATGTGAGTTAGCTCCTTTAATTAGTTAATGTAATGAATTACATTTGTAGATTGCTCTAACTATTGAAACAAGCTTGAATTTCTGGGATAAGCCCAATGTGATATTTGTTCAACAAATATTCATTGAGTACATCTAGTGTGTAACGTGCTTTAAGAATACACCAGTGAACCAAACAGAAATATCTGACATTACAGAACTTAACATTCCAGTATTTGGAGACAGATGATAAAAAAGTGAACATGTATATTTACAGTTTGTCAAGGAATGATAAATGAAGACTCTTAAAGTAGGTGGGGAATTGGGAGTGAAGTCTGTAATTTAAATAGGGTGGGCAGGAAAGCTTCACAGAGAATGGGGCATTTAAGAATATACTTGAAGGACATGCAAGAGCAATCTCTATGTTTATATGGGAGAAAAGGTTCCAGGCAGATGCAGTAACAATGGCAAATACCCTGAAGTAGGACCATGCTGGAGTTTTTGTGGAGCAGCAAGGAGGCCAGTGTGACTGTCACAGAATCAGCCAAGGGAAGATAAGAAAATCAGACCAGACCAGCACTTGGGCATCTAATGGGAAAAGTTTCTCAAGCCATCATAAAGATTTCACTTTTACTATAAATACTATGAGAAACCATGGGATGTTTTACAGAAAGAAAGGTGGCATAATATGTTACATGTTTTAAACAAACTCTATAGCTTCTGAGTTGAAATAGATTGTAGGGGCTCATAGCAGAAGCAGAGGGAACATTTAGGAGGCTACTGTAAAGAATATCATGAAAAGAACAAACAAATAACGCTATGTAACATGCTTAAATGGACTGAAGAAGATGTAGAAAATCAAAATGATGTTACCTTCGCACCTTGAATCAGTATGATAAACCCCTCTCCCCAATCACAAAACAAACACTAAACACAAAAACCAGGCTTTGGTTGCTCAGACAATTTTACAGTTGAGTTCTAGCAAACATGCAAAGAATGTTTAATTGCACTGTTACAGAAATTCTTTTGGAGACAAGAAAATAAGACACATCACCCAACTAATTTCATGATAACATTGTCAATGTATAATAACAGAAAAAGTGGATCTCCAAAGAAATAAATTTATTTGGAAATAAACAAGGATTATAATCTGAGATATTTGTGCTATGATGAATCATAGGTGCATCCCAAGAGGTTGAGGTAAGGAAAATATTTAAAGACAAAAAGAAGTCTATGCAAGCTGTTTTGAAACAAACATCATTGGTCACAGGGCCTGATGCAGAAGCTGGTGTTAACCTACTGGCAGAAACAGCCATTGCTAGGCAAGTGTTCTTGTGAGGGTGGCTTATCTGAAATGCTGCAGTCTTGAGGAATTTTTTATGATAGGTCCTATTATAGAGACACCTACAGGATGAGCTGGACAGAGTGTGCTGGGTGGGCAGAAATTTCTTGTGAGTTTATAGAAAGTCCTTGTGATAGTGCTTATCTTGGACACACGCACAAGATCCCCTTTTTCATGACCTGGCTCCACTTTGCCTTGGATCTGATGTAAGTAACTTTGCCTTGTCATTGGCAACTTTCACTGTAGTATAATCTGCACATTAAAGTTACCTAAGAATAGTACAAAGAAAGAAAATTAAAGGTATATCTCTTTCAAAAATATAAACCCCCAAATTGTTAGGAAATTGCAGTGAGTATAAAAGATAATTCATTATAATAGACATCTCAAGCTTCACAGAATTCTGACCTTTGCTACACTGTCATCCACAGTCTTTTCTCCTAGTAAATGGCAGCTCCTTCTGTTAAGTTGTTGAGGCTTCTTATTGCTTTTTTCTTCAAATAACAGTGAGAACTGAACAACTGTAATCATCCTAGTCCATACAACTGTTATATTTTCATTTAAAGAAGATCAATGTGTGATTCTTTTTTTATATCTTTCTGGACAATTTTTTATGTTTTAATAGTCAGAATTTGATCAGGAAAACAGAAGACATCTTATGTATGATAATGATAAAGGTTTAATATTAATTAGGGCCTTATGCTATTATTGGAAGAGCTTGGTGAATAGATATTAGAAAAGCAGCTAGACAAAATCAGAAGAGGTCTGTTTTATATCAGAGATCTTAGCCTGACAGTCTAGAGTGTGGGCACAGAACCCAAGCTTATAGGAATTTCTGAAGGGTCTGTAAATCTTATCCAGATGGACAGTGGGAGCTCATAAAGAATTCTGCAAGCCATCACATCTGTCAAACCTGCTATGTCTAATCCTTAAGCCTGCTTTATATAAAGACCTCCTCTTCACTCCTCACTTCCAGCCCTCATGAGTTTCTTTCATAGGCAAACTCAAACCTGGAACAATGTGCCTGAAGACTTCGGGTGACACAGTACCCAGACTTAAATAGGAGGGGGCCATGGTGGAAGTGGCCATCCAGCACAGTTTTCTTGGTCTTTACTCATAGTTTTGATTCCTTAAAAACATTAACCACACTAAAATATGTGTTTCATAATCTACATCTAATAATACAAATATTTAAAGTCTTTTCAAGTTTGAATATGCTACCTATGTTGCTGCTACCCCCATTTTGTGTGTGTGATTTTTGTGTGTGTGTTAGAAGCTCATGACCTTTGAAACCTGATCTTATGAGCTTGCTTTGATGATGTATTTGTCCAGAGAGGATTTTTTTTTTTTTCCTACCCGGCATTTTGGACTGCTGTCAACCTGAGGCCACTTTGAATTAAATTCTCAGCTTGCAAGTTTGGAAGCCACACAGATTGTGTGAGTTCGGGCTGAAACCTGTTTGAGAGCTGGATTCTGGCTATAAACTCTACAGGGAACATTTTCTCTCTCCACTCAGAGCTGAGACCATAGGGAAATTTATTTGCTGGCTCTCTTTGCAGGTTTATTTTATTTTATTTTTTAATTTCTAGTACACATGCTCACTGAAGGTATAGTACTTATGTGAGAATCTCAAAATCAATTGTGTTCTTTGTATGACCCTGGATTTGTTTCCTCCTGCTGTCTTACTTTCAGTGTGACTCAATATGTCTGCTGATGCTATGGTCATCTTAAATTTCAACTGAGGGTGGATCTTCTTCCCAGCTCACTCACATGGTTCTTAGCTAGATTCAGTTTCTCTCAGTCTGTAGGACTGAGGACCTCAGTTCTTCACTTAGGGTTGGCTACAGGCAATCATCAATTTCTTGTAACAGGACTTACACTGGGCCACTGACAACACACCAGTTGGCTTCATTCAAATGAGAGGGCAAGAGAAAGAGAGAGAGGGAGAGGGCACAAGATGAAATTCACAGTATCTTATAATCTAATCTCAGAAGTGGCATCTCATTACTTTTGTTCTATTCTGTTCAATAGAAACGAGTACCTGGGACCAGCTCATACTATAGGGAAGAGATTATATAAGGGTATAAATACCAAGAGGTAGAGATCATCAAGAGCCATTCTGGTAGCAGCCATAATATCTTATCCAGAATATTTCTTGTTCAGGCCTTCAAATGTGCTGTCTTTTCTGGTCTAATGGAAATGAACCTTCCTTCCATACAATTTCTTCTCCTAAATTGTACTCTGTCTCTCTTGTCACATACAAATATCTTTGTTAGGTATTTGTGTCTGTCTTGATTCTTGGTAGGCTTCTAAACTCTGTGAATGTTGGACTGTGATGTAGACATCATTTTACCCCACACTCTGTAACCACCAAACCTTAGCAGCTTATTTGGTAAGCACATACTTGGCTCTTAATGAGTATTTCTTAAATTGATGAATTGAATTAGTATTTTAGGGTTCTCTGTTGCTTAGCTAAGCAGAAGAATTTGTCATTTTTTAAAATTTAGTGACTGGTTCTATTAAAAGTTACCTTTGTCTATATCATTTTGTTATACTAAAGCACAAATGTATAAGGTCAAAAAACATTCTCAAGATTTTGTTTAAACCACAGCCCTCAGTTGTGTATATTTATCTCTTGTTTTCATATGCAAGATTTCTCCTGAAATGGGCAACAATTACAGGAGTTTTGTTTCCTCTTCTGAACTAATAAAATAAATATTTAATTCACAAATTTAGAAAAGTGAACCTGAAAAATCACAGGGCTAGGTGGGTTATGAGGCCTGCTGGTACATGATAGTGTTGAATGTGGATTAGAATGAACTCCGTGGATTAGAATCTCAGAGACCATAGGCAAACATTTACTTGTTTTAGAATAAGCACATTTGAGTCTGCAATAAGTATTACTATTTTTAAGTTGAAAACGTAATTGGTTTCTAATAATAACCATATTGGCTAGCATTATTTCAATCGTGTTTAATGTTTTCCAATGTCATTTTATGTTAGATATCTCTCTTGACTCTTAGTAACAATTTGGACAAGACAGCAAGTGCTATTGTCCAAGTTTTCTAAAGAAGAATCTGAAGTGAAATGACATCAAGAGACCTATCAAGACCTGTATCCAGGAAAAGGTAAACCTGAGCTGAAATTGTATCCCTTGTAAATTACCTATGTGACATACCAGATAGTGTTCATGATCCATTTAGTACTCTGTTCTAAAAATGAGACAATATCCATTTATTCACTTCTTCATTTATTTAATGTTTGTTCAACCCTTACTGCATATTCCAGGCACTATTCTGACTGTGGCAGGAGTGAACAAACAGGCATGGTTCTTACTTGCATGTAATTACAGTCTTATAGTGAAAACAAGTGTTAAACAACAAAATCTCCCAATTATTTTAAAATTATAAATTTGATTCGATACTACATGGCCATATAATTGTTCCTAATTTGGTTGGAGAAGGGAGGCAGTTAGGGAAGCCTTCCCTGAGTCAGTGCCATTTAACCTGAATTATGATAGATGATAAGTAATTTGTCAGGGGAAAAATACTCCAGGAATAAAGAACAGGTACAAAGGTCAGGTTCTGGGAAGAGCTTGTCTTGGTCCAGGACCTAAAAAATGTCAGAGTGGCTGGATCTGAGAAAGAGGCAAAGAGTTATTAAATGAGGCAGCAGGCTTCAGCAGGTGCCGCATTGCTCAGAGCCTTGTAGGCCATGCTAAGGATTTGGGATGTTAATGTCAGTACAAACAGTTGAGTCATAAGCAGAAAGTAAACGCATGATTCCATCAAATGTTTATCTCTAAACAGTAATTTTATAAATACAGGTTAAATGTGTGTGGTCCCAGCTACTCAGGAGGTCCCAGCTACTCAGTATTCCTTTTCAACAAATATTAGGTGCCTACTATTAGCCAGGTACAGCCCTTAGCTACTTTGAATGAAGCATATATTCCAAACTGGCAGAATTACAATAATAATGGGAGACTTTAACTCCCCACTGTCAACATTAGACAGATCAACGAGACAGAAAGTTAACAAGGATACCCAGGAATTGAACTCAGCTCTGCACCAAGCAGACCTAATAGACATCTACAGAACTCTCCACCCCAAATCAACAGAATATACATTCTTCTCAGCACCACACCACACCTATTCCAAAACTGACCACATAGTTGGAAGTAAAGCTCTCCTCAGCAAATGTAAAAGAACAGAAATTATAACAAACTGTCTCTCAGACCACAGTGCAATCAAACTAGAACTCAGGATTAAGAAACTCACTCAAAACCGCTCAACTACATGGAAACTGAACAACCTGCTCCTGAATGACTACTGGGTACATAACGAAATGAAGGCAGAAATAAAGATGTTCTTTGAAACCAATGAGAACAAAGACCCAACGTACCAGAATCTCTGGGACACATTCAAAGCAGTGTGTGGAGGGAAATTTATAGCACTAAATGCCCACAAAAGAAAGCAGGAAAGATCCAAAATTGACACCCTAACATCACAATTAAAAGAACTAGAAAAGCAAGAGCAAACATATTCAAAAGCTAGCAGAAGGCAAGGAATAACTAAAATCAGAGCAGAACTGAAGGAAATAGAGACACAAAAAAAACCCTTCAAAAAATTAATGAATCTAGGAGCTGGTTTTTTGAAAGGATCAACAAAATTGATAGACCGCTAGCAAGACTAATAAAGAAAAAAAGAGAGAAGAATCAAATAGGTGCAATAAAAAATGATAAAGGGGATATCACCACCGATCCCACAGAAATACAAACTACCATCAGAGAATACTACAAACACCTCTACGCAAATAAACTAGAAAATCTAGAAGAAAAGGATAAATTCCTCGACACATACACTCTCCCAAGACTAAACCAGGAAGAAGTTGAATCTCTGAATAGACCAATAACAGGCTCTGAGTTTGTGGCAATAATCAATAGCTTACCAACCAAAAAGAGTCCAGGACCAGATGGATTCACAGCCGAATTCTACCAGAGGTACAAGGAGGAGCTGGTACCATTCCTTCTGAAGCTATTCCAATCAATAGAAAAAGAGGGAATCCTCCCTAACTCATTTTATGAGGCCAGCATCATCCTGATACCAAAGCCTGGCAGAGACACAACCAAAAAAGAGAATTTTAGACCAATATCCTTGATGAACATTGATGCAAAAATCCTCCATAAAATACTGGCAAACTGAATGCAACAGCACATCAAAAAGCTTATCCACCATGATCAAGTGGGCTTCATCCCTGGAATGCAAGGCTGGTTCAGTATATGCAAATCAATAAATGTAATCCAGCATATAAACAGAACCAAAGACAAAAACCACATGATTATCTCAATAGATGCAGAAAAGGCCTTGGACAAAAATTCAACAACCCTTCATGCTAAAAACTCTCAATAAATTAGGTATTGATGGGACATACCTCAAAATAATAAGAGCTATCTATGACAAACCCACAGCCAATATCATACTGAATGGGCAAAAACTGGAAGCATTCCCTTTGAAAACTGGCACAAGACAGGGATGCCCTCTCTCACCACTCCTATTCAACATAGTGTTGGAAGTTCTGGCCAGGGCAATGAGGCAGGAGAAGGAAATAAAGGGTATTCAATTAAGAAAAGAGGAAATCAAATTGTCCCTGTTTGCAGACGACATGATTGTATAACTAGAAAACTCCGTTGTCTCAGCCCAAAATCTCCTTAAGCTGATAAGCAACTTCAGCAAAGTGTCAGGATACAAAATCAATGTACAAAAATCACAAGCATTCTTATACACCAATAACAGACAAACAGAGAGCCAAATCATGAGTGAACTCCCATTCACAATTGCTTCAAAGAGAATAAAATACTTAGGAATCCAACTTACAAGGGACATGAAGGACCTCTTCAAGGAGAACTCTCAACCACTGCTCAATGAAATAAAAGAGGATACAAACAAATGGAAGAACATTCCATGCTCATGGGTAGGAAGAATCAATATCGTGAAAATGGTCATACTGCCCAAGGTAATTTGTAGATTCAATGCCATCCCCATCAAGCTCCCAATGACTTTCTTCACAGAATTGGAAGAAACTACTTTCAAGTTCATATGGAACCAAAAAAGAGCCCGCATCGCCAAGTCAATCCTAAGCCAAAAGAACAAAGCGAGAGGCATCACGCTACCCGACTTCAAACTATACTACAAGGCTACAGTAACCAAAACAGCATGGTACTGGTACCAAAACAGAGATATAGATCAATGGAACAGAACAGAGCCCTCAGAACTAATGCCACATATCTACAACTATCTGATCTTTGACAAACCTGACAAAAACAAGCAATGGGGAAAGGATTCCCTATTTAATAAATGGTGCTGGGAAAACTGGCTAGCCATATGGAGAAAGCTGAAACTGGATCCCTTCCTTACACCTTAAACAAAAATTAATTCAAGATGGATTCAAGACTTACATGTTAGACCTAAAACCATAAAAACCCTAGAAGAAAACCTAGGCATTACCATTCAGGACATAGGCATGGGCAAGGACTTCATGTCTAAAACACCAAAAGCAATGGCAACAAAAGCCAAAATTGACAAATGGGATCTACTTAAACTCAAGAGCTTCTGCACAGCAAAAGAAACTACCATCAGAGTGAACAGGCAACCTACAAAATGGGAGAAAATTTTCACAACCTACTCATCTGACAAAGGGCTAATATCAAGAATCTACAATGAACTCCAACAAATTTACAAGAAAAAAACAAACAACCCCATCAGAAAGTGGGCGAAGGATATGAACAGACACTTCTGAAAAGACGACATTTATGCAGCCAAAAGACACATGAAAAAATGCTCATCATCACTGGCCATCAGAGAAATGCAAATCAAAACCACAATGAGATACCATCTCACACCAGTTAGAATGGCAATCATTAAAAAGTCAGGAAACAACAGGTGCTGGAGAGGATGTGGAGAAATAGGAACACTTTTACACTGTTGGTGGGACTGTAAACTAGTTCAACCATTGTGGAAGTCAGTGTGGCGATTCCTCAGGGATCTAGAACTCGAAATACCATTTGACCCAGCCATCCCATTACTGGGTATATAGCCAAAGGACTATAAATCATGCTGCTATAAAGACACATGCACACGTATGTTTATTGCGGCACTATTCACAATAGCAAAGACTTGGAACCAACCCAAATGTCCAACAATGATAGACTGGATTAAGAAAATGTGGCATATATGCACCATGGAATACTATGCAGCCATCAAAAATGATGAGTTCATGTCCTCTGTAGGGACATGGATGAAATTGGAAATCATTACTCTCAGTAAACTATTGCAAGGACAAAAAACCAAACATCGCATATTCTCACTCATAGGTGGGAATTGAACAATGAGAACACATGGACACAGGAAGGGGGACATCACACTCTGGGGATTCTTGTGGGGTGGGGGGAGGGGGAAGGGATAGCATTAGGAGATATACCTAATGCTAAACAGCGAGTTAATGGGTGCAGCACACCAGCATGGCACATGTATACATATGTAACTAACCTGCTTATTGTGCACATGTACCCTAAAACTTGAAGTATAATAATAAAAAAAAGAAAAAAAAAAAGAATTTCTTAAACAAAGAACTAAAGATTGTTTATACACCATAATCTCGGTATTTTATAAATTTCTGGAAATTATTTTTATTTACACTGCTTTGCAGAATTTTAATTGGCTTGGAAATAAACAATGACAGTAGTCCTCCATGTTACTAGTTTCAAATTTTCCCAATACCTACTATTACTTAATATACAGATTTATTGTCAATAGTTTGTATCAAATTGTGATAACATATTTGAAATTAATATTTCAAATTAAAGCAAAATCACAAATTTATACTTTATATTATGAATGAGATTCACAAAAGGAGCATGATAATATATTCTGTTGTCATTGCATACAAAATAATAACATATAGAATATGAATCAATAATTTTTCAAATACAAAGCTATTACAATTAGGAATACAAAGAAATCATAATTAGGAATACTTCTACAATATTAACACACATCAATGTTAACACTTGCAAAATGATGTGGTGGTGTTTTTTTTTTTTCAACAGTCTTGCTCTTGTTGCCCAAGCTGGAGTGCAATGGCGTGATTTTGGCTCACTGCAAACTCCACCTCTTGGGTTCAAGCGATTCTCCTGCCTCAGCCTCCCCAGTAGCTGGTATTACAGGTGCCTGCCACCACACCCAGCTAATTTTTGTATTTTTAGTAGAGATGGGTTTCACCGTGTTGGCCAGCCTGGTCCCGAACTTCTGACCTTAGGTGATCCACCAGCAGCAGCCTCCCAAAGCGCTGGGATTACAGGTGTGAGCCACTGTGTCCAGCCAGTGGTGGGTCTCATATCTCAATCTGGACTTTTACTAACTCCCAATACCTCAGTTTCCTTATCAGTTAAAAGGAATGAATGAAAGATATGTGTTTTTCATATTACCAGGTAGATGATAAGAAGATTTTAATTTTCTTTTTTTTAAAGTTTTATTTTAAGTTTAGGGGCATTTGTTACATAGGTAAACTGGTGTCACAGGGGGTTATTGTACAGATTATTTCATCACCCAGGTATTAAGCCTAGTACCCAATAGTTATCTTTTCTGTTTCTCTTCCTTTTCTCACCCTCCACCCTCAAGTAGACCCCAGTGTCTGTTTTATTCTTTGTGTTCATGAGTTCTCATCATTTAGCTCCTGCTTATAACTGAGAGTATGCTGTATTTGGTTTTCTGTTCCTGCATTAGTTTGCTAAGGATAATAGCAGGTCCATCCATATTCCAGCAAAAGACATGATATCATTTTTTAATGGCGGCGTAGTATTCCATGGTGTATATGTACCATATTTTCTTTATCCAATCTGTCATTGATGGGCATTTAGGTTGATCCTATACTTTTGCTATTGTGAACAGTGCTGCAATGAACATTTGTATACATGTGTCTTTATGGTAGAATGATTTATATTCATCTGGGTATATACCCAGTAGTGGGATTACTAGGTCGAATGGTAGCTCTGCTTTTAGCTCTTTGAGGAATCACTATTTTTTGCACAATGATTGAACTGATTTGCACACCCACCAACAGTGTATAAGCATTCCCTTTTCTCCATAACCTCACTAGCATATGTTATTTTTTGACTTTTTAATGATAGCCATTCTGACTGGTGTGAGATGGTATCTCATTATGGTTTTGATTTGCATTTCTCTAATGATCAGTGATGTTGAACTTTTTTTTGTATGTTTGTTGGCTGCATGCATGTATTCTTTTGAAAAGTGTCTGTTCGTTCCCTTTGCCCAATTTTAATGGGGTTGATTGTTTTTCTCTTGTAAATTTCTTTACATTCGAAATGTTTTTATTATTAAGTTGAGCTGCTTCATTCTTAGTATGGTTTTTCACTTTAAAAAGCATGAGGATAGACATGGTGGCATATGCTAGTAATCCCAACTACTGGGGAGACTAATACATGAGGATTGCTTGAGCCCAGGAGTTCAAGGCTATAATGTGCTATGATCATGACTGTGAACAACCACTGTACTGTAGCCTGGGCAGAGTGACATAGCGAAACCACATCTCTAAAAAAAGAGAAAATGTAATTTAAATCTTTAAATATATATGTATATGTGTGTATGTATGTATATATATTGCATATATCAAAAATGGTTTGTAGTTTCCATTCACAGCACATAGTAAAATGTCTTAACCTCCTCCCTCCTCCCTATGTGTGTTTTTCTAAGTGTGTGTCTTTTTTACCTTAATTTTTCTCTTAGTGTCTCATAGTCTTCCTAGGTCTCCCTCTTTCTTCTGTCTTTCATACACACACACACACACACACACACGCGCGCGAGTGCGCGCATACACACATGTACCTTGAAAAATAGCTTTTCTTTTTTTTAAAACTTCCCAAAGCTTTCATAAAATTAGCCCTCAGGCACTCTTACGTATCTCATCCACTCTTCTTCCTCTCTCCCCTCCCTGAAGCCATTTGTAACTTACTCTATTACACTAGGAAAGGGAAGCAAATATTCATATTATTTTCTTGTTATATCCTTAGCATTACTAGACCTTATAAGGATTTAATGCTATTATAAGGATATAATGCTATATCCTTAGCATTACTAGACCTTAGCATTACAAAACCTCTAGGCAAGAGGTTTTGCCATGTTGCCTCAGCCTCCTGAAGTGGTAGGATTACAGGTGTGAGCCACTGCAGCCGGTCGCATTTTCTTTCCATTCTTATGGAAGGGAGTAGTCATCAAAACAGTTAATCAATTGAGAATATATTAGGTTGTTATAGACCTTTGTGGTTTCTATGGATGAGGGACATAATATTTATTGATTTATTCTAAACTTCAATCACTTATAATATACCCTTTTATTCCTCCTTCTTCTGTGATATTGGGAGTGTATAGTTGTCATTGTGACAAACCCTTTGCTGTCAGTATCTAAAGTGGATGGGGAGAAAAGGAGGGCTTTGCCAATCATCTTCTCCCGTGCATTTCCCACTGTCAGCATCATTGTCTAATGCTGTTTGCATCCACACAGCCTAAGGGAACCGTTTAAGTGAGTGACTCCCTCCCTTCACTTCAGCCCATCACTTGAGCATTTCTCTCCCTTGAAAACAGACAAGTGGTGCTTCTAAGACTTCAGTAATTCTGAATATAATTGAGGACTAGATGTTCCTGTTTTATATCCTACAGGGCTGGCATCTCTAATGCTCAAAGTACAACAAAGTGCTGTGGTAGTCGCTGAGTGTTCAGCCATGCTGGGTCATCAAAATAAAAGGAAATTGGCTTCCTATTCCTATCAATGACCTCATCTCTACCAGATGTATAACTGGAAAAACAATGCATTTGCTTAAACATGCAAAGTGAGCCACACTTGTTTGGTGTTGTGGGGAAATGATGGAGAAGCATCCTTATTTATTAAGGATCCAATTTTGATAGGTTGAGGCGTATTTTTCGTCCCAAGTCTGCACATAGTCATGCATTAAATATTAATAAGCATCTTCTCCCTATCAGGCTTTGGGAGATATGTTCACCTCTTGGGAGGTGAACATGATAAATAAGATCCTTTCTCTCATGTAGCATTCTCTCCATTCTTTTTTTTTTTTTTTTTTTTTTTTTTTTTTTAATATGGGGACTAGCTCTGTCACCCAGGCTAGAGTGCAGTGGTGCAAACATGACTCACTGCAGCCTTGACCTCATGGACTCAAGCGATCCTCTTGCCTCAGCCTCCTGAGTAGCTGTGACCACACACACACACACCCACAACATCCACCTAACTTTTTAAAAATTTTTTGAAGAGAAGAAGTTTTGCCATGTTGCCTCAGCCTCCTGAAGTGGTGGGATTACAGGTGTGAGCCACTGCACCCGGTCGCATTTTCTTTCCATTCTTATGGAAGGGAGTAGTCATCAAAACAGTTAATCAATTGAGAATATATTAGGTTGTTATAGGAACCATGAAAAAATAAAATAGAGTGTGTAAAGGAGCATGGTACAAGAGGATGTCAGAAACGTAGCCAGGAAAGAGAACATTTAGAGCTATGCTTAAGTATTTGGATTTTATTCTTTGGAAAGGAAAAGCCCATTGAAGCTTTAAAGCGAGGACCTAAGAGTTAACATAATTTTTTTAAGGTACCTCAAAAATTTTGCTGAGTGAAGAATTCATTGAAGTGAGTCAGGAATGTATGATTTTGGACAATTGACACAATGCCTGAGGCATAGTTTCTTCATATGGAAATTGGAGACAGTGATCATATCTACCTTAGCAGATTATATAATGAATTATTTTCCTAGGGCTCCTGTAATAAAGTACTACAAACTGGATAACTTAAGCAACAGAAATTTATTGCCTCACAGTTCTAGAGGTGAGAAGTCCAAGATCAAGAAGCTGGCAGGGCTAGGCTGCCTGAGAAGGTGCTAAGTAAGGAACTGTTCCAGTCCTCTTTCTCTGCTTCCAGTAGTTCCTTGGCTTGTGACAGCACAGTGTCAGTTCTCACATGGCATCCTCCCCGTGTGCCTGTCTCTATGTCCAAATCTCCCTTTTATTAAGGACATAGTCATAGTGGATTAGAATACCCCCATAACATGAAGATTGCATGAAATTATATACACAAATAGTGCAACAACATAGCTTCCAAATAGAAAACACTCAGTCTATGTCATCTCATCATTATTTCTTTACACCTTTGTATTATTGGTATAGCTCTAGTCTTTTGAAAGGTGCAGTTACTCATCTTTGTGTTTTCCACTCCTTTATAGCTAAGTGTAAGGTGCTTTTGCAAAATCTAGTACTGTATATTTGAGAAATGCTTTTTATTTCTACACATACTGCATATACTGTTACACAATTCGATTTTGTAGGTCTAATGAAGTTGGTCTTTCTATGAGTTCCTATGGCTAAAAATAGTCACAATTGTGTACTCCAGTAAAATGTTGGAATGACAGAAGATAGTTTGAGTGAAATTATCAGTCTGGTTTTTCTGACTTCAGCGGTGTGTCATGTTTGGTTAGTCAAGAGAAACATCTAATGTGAGGCCCCTGGAGGACAGCTGATAAGTAAGCATACCAAGTAGAATGGCTACTGGAAAAAGTGTGCCAGCTAGAGACAGAGAAAAGAGAGAGTTAATTTACCATTTTCTCAAGTAAGGAATGATCCACAAATTCAACAAAATCTAAGTAGTCTTAAAGGACATGTCATTGACAGATTTATCTTCTAGTCTCCCACTTTGTCTAACACTGCTTCAAAACAAAGCAATTTACTGAACCCAGTGGTCTCATTATTCTGGAGGTTTATAAGGTTAAAAATACCTGGAGTTTTGGGAGCAGCAATAGCACTGAAGTGGGATATTAGTAGTGATGCGTGTGTTTACAGCACCTATGAACACACAGAGACTGAAGCTTGAAGGCTGATGACCCTGAGTTAGGAGAAAAGATAAAACTTTTTATTAGATTTTTTTTAATGTCAAGAAGAAAATTATTTATCTCCACATTTCTTGAATATTATCTTCTTACAACTAGGTCAGTGATTCTCACACCAGTTATATATTAAAATCACCTAGAGATATATAAAAACTATCAGTGTTCTACCCTCCTACAGATTAAATCATCACTGAGTGTGGCCCTCCAGCAACCAGGTTTAAGAACCACTTTAGACCAGAATTTTTCTCTGTGCCATGCAGTAATGGCAATGATAGCTGTAGGATATGCAAATTGCAGAAAGACAACTGCAAATGGTTTAGCTTATCCCCAAAGAGCTGAACTATCTTAATTCTGATGGCTACTTTAGAGTGACCAAATCCATGTAGATGCCAGAAGTTGTGTCATACACCTATTTCAAGGGACGCATAGAATTTACCTATACCTACCTCAAGGGTCACATCGGTTTACCATTCCCCTAAGCAACATCTTAATAGTATAAACTGCCGAACTGCTGTCTGCCTAATATTTATTGTGGCTATACTTCTTTTTTTCCTTTTTCTTTCTTTTTTTTTTTTTTGAGACAGGGTCCTACTTTGTTGCCCACACTGGAGTACAGTAGCGTGATCTCAGCTCACCGCAGCCTCTGCCTCCCAGGCTCAAGCGATTCTCCTGCCTCAGCCTCCTGCGTAGCTGGGATTACAGGTGCACACCACTAACTCCCGGCAAATTTTTGTATTTTTAGTACAGACGGGGTTTCACCATGTTGGCCAGGCTGGTCTTGAACTCCTGACCTTAAATGATCCACCTGCCTCGGCTTCCTAAAGTGCTGGGATTACAGGAGTGAGTCACCGCGCTCGGCCCAGTTGTGGCTATACTTCTGAATTAATCTTAACAGAATAACCGCATTGATGGGTAGGTGATGCGCAGGGATGGAATGAATTTTGGAGGAGAATGATCTGCCTCTTCAGCATAGAAAATGAGGTTCAATGAATTCAGTGTAATATAGATTTATTGTTTACTGCTAAATCTTTTACTGAAAAAATACTTTTCACCTCTAAATATTATAAACATCATACCTATAATAAAATAGGATCTCAGAAGTTTTTATGTTTTTTAAAATGAATTAGCCAATTGATATAAACTATGAACAGACTTTCAATTACTATATGTTTGATTTTATAATCTCATTTTGTTGACACATAAATAATGAATGTCGTTCCCAAAAGCATTTATTTCTATAATTCTGACATGTCATTGTTTTTCATCATTAAAACATACCTTAGACTCTAAAGATAACAATTCCCCAGAATAATCAAACCAGAGCTACTAAAATGAGCAATAAGAATGATAAAAAATAAATTCAAGTATTCTTTGAATACATATGTATAATCACAGAGATATACTTTATTTTGATGCCCAAAATGGAAATGTATTATAAAATGTCTGCATAAAATGATCAAAACATGAACCTTGAAGTACGTTTCTTTGATATTGTGATTCTTTACACATGGCAGAAACTAATTTTAACAGTTACATTCACTGGGAAAAGAACTCCAAGACCCAAAGGTAAAATGACCTACAATCCCTAAGATAGAAAATAAGAAAGGCTCTGAATTAGGAAGAGGGCGCCACACCCGTAATTAAATGTGAAACAGAAACTAGGACACAGATTTTTTTTGTATTGTTTTGTCCTTTATTATTATTATTATTATTATTATTATTATACTCTAAGTTCTGGTATACATGTGCAGAATATGAAGGTTTGTTACATAGGTATACGCGTGCCATGGTAGTTTGCTGCACCCATCAACCGGTCATCTACATTAGGTATTTCTCCTAATACTATTTCTCTCCTATTCCCCCACCCCACTACAGGCCCTGTGTGTGATGTTCCCCTCCCTGTGTCCACCTGTTCTCATTGTTCAGCTCCCACTTATGAGTGAGAACATGCGGGGTTTGGTTTTCTGTTCCCGTGTTTGCTGAGAATGATGGTTTCCAGCTTCATCCATGTCCCTGCAAAGGACATGAACTCATCCTTTCTTATGGCTGCATAGTATTCCATGGTGTGTATGTGCAACATTTTCTTTATCCAGTCTATCATTGATGGGCATTTGGGTTGGTTCCAAGTCTTTGCTATTGTGAACAGTGCTGCAATAAACATACGTGTGCATGTGTCTTTATAATAGAATGACTTATATTCCTTTGGGTATATACCCAGTAATGGGTTTGAGCAATTTTCCTGCCTCAGCCCCCAGAGTAGCTGGGACTACAGGCACCTGCCGCCATGCCCCACTAATATTTTGTATTTTTAGTAGACACAGGGTTTTGCCGTATTGGCCAAGCTGGTCATGAACTTCTGACCTCAAGTGATCCCCCCACCTCAGCCTCCCAATGTGCTTGGATTACAGGCGTGAGCTGCCATGCCTGGTAGCACAATTGATTTTATTATGGTTTTTATTTCTATGTTTTATTAAACATTAAAAAATATACATGATATATATGTTATATATTTTATATTTTTCAAATATATATATATATTTTATCACTATCCCATGGTTTTCAAAGAAATTTATCTTACAGCTAGTTAATAGATAAGAATGTAATTTAGCCTAATTAAATATAAAGCAAATGTGTTAGAAAAAAATAATGAAACAAAACTGACAATTTATCATACCACCTAATCTATTTTTTTTTATATTGTTTGGCCTCCAATATATCTCTAAGATTTTAGAGGCACACTAAAAAGAAAAATCTAACTTACAAAATGTATTGTATTCATAAGAGAAAGAAGAAAAATTATCCAATTATTTTAAAAAATTAAGATAAAATTAAAGGTAAAACAGATACATAGATGAGCCTAGGTGTAGATATGTTTGTGTTTACATTCTGAATAGGCACCCTTTCACTTCTGCATCACATTTTAAAGTTTTACTGAGTAACTGCATTTTAATTTTAAGAAATAACTAACCATCAATTTCAATGTTTCCAATTTTGTGTATATTATGTGATGAACAGTTTAATTTTTTTTTTGTTTTGCTTAATGCCCTATCAATGCACTATCCAAAATCATGCCTTATAACATTTTAATTCCATCCTTTGGGAGAGAATGGGTTAAAACCTTTTTTAAAAAATTATTATTTTCTAGAAAGTTTTAGTTACATGTCCATATGCATTTGTGTCATGCTAGCTGGACAGCATATGAAGCCATTATCACCCCGGAGTTAATGGCCCTGGTGAAGTTGGCATTTGGGCATTCGATGAACAGTTTATTTATAGCTTTTCTTTCTTTTTGACCTCTTCATAAGGATAAATTCCACGGTTATGGAAAGATTTGATTCTTGAAATGTATCATCAAATTATTATCTATAGAATTGTGACAGTTATACTACTATAATTTGTTCATGAGTATAACAGCTTCCTCACAGCCTCACCATCTTAGAGTATTATTTCCTTTTTAAATAAAGTACTCTTGGAAATAGAATTAATCAGTGATATGGTATTACATTTAAAAATGACCAAAATA
The DNA here is from genome assembly GCF_028885655.2 of Pongo abelii. NCBI lineage: Eukaryota > Metazoa > Chordata > Mammalia > Primates > Hominidae > Pongo > Pongo abelii. The sequence goes on along the minus strand of NC_071988.2, from coordinate 186,252,936 downwards.
TACACCAAATTGACTGTACCAGTTTATGTTCCTGACTGTAAGTATATGCCCAAAGGCATATACTTTTGATTTATTTTGTAGTAGTTGGTCTAGTCATGTTTTCAACTTATTCTTGTACACATTCTTAAGCTGTTCATAAAAACTAAACTGTCAAAATTATTTTTGTAATATTTTTCTTGATATTCTCCCATGATGCTTAAAAGTTTTCTCAGTCTGTATTCATGTCTCCTTTTCATTGATAATACTTTGCTTATTTTTCCCTTCTTTTTTTAAAAAAAATCTTGTCTATTCAATTAATCTTTTGGAAAAAGCCAGTGCTTTTCATTTTGTTAGTCAATTTACTGTCTTCATTATAATCTTTCTTTTTCTTTTCTTTTCTTTCTTTTTTTTTTAAGCTTCTTGTGCTACAATTTAGTTCACATTTTTAGTTTTTATGTTTTCACCCAAATACAATCAGGGCTATACATTTTATTTTGAGCACCACTTTGGAGATTTCCTGAGGTTTGGAAAATAATGATATCGTTTCCATTCAGTTCTAAGTAGTTTGCAGTTCTCTTTTATTTAACATCTAATATGTAAGATTTTCAGATACTTAGATTTTTGACTTGTTGTTTTCTAATTTTATTGTATTGTGATTAGTGATTAGTGACTTTTATGATACAATTTAAACATATTTTTCTTTTATTTTTATTTTTTATTTTTGTAGGGTATCACTGTGTTGACCAGGCTGGTCACCAATTTCTAGCCTCATGCAATCCTCCTGCCTTGGCCTCCCAGAGCTCTAGGATGACAGGCATGAGCCACCATGCCAGGCCAACATTTTTTATCTTGTGAATGTCTTTGTGATCTACTAGATGGTCAGGTTTTATAAATATTCCTTCAATGTTTGATTAGAAGGTTTATTCTTTATTTGAGTCAAAGCAATTAAGTTTATTAATTATGTCATTCATAACCTCAATACATTTCTTATTTTTTAGGTATTTGGTCTATTAATTTCTTAGAGTTATATCAAAGTATCAAATATGATTTATAATTTGTTGGCTTTTTCTTGAAATTATATCACTTTTTCGTTATATATTTTAAGGCTATTCTACAAGGTACATAAAGACTCCCAGTTGTTATATCATTTGACTTTTTTTTGTCCATTTGAAAACTTTCTCTTTTTTATTTTAAAAATTCAACAACTATTATATTTTGTCTGATATTACTTTTTCCATTTTTTTGTTCTTTTCAACATGATTGTGCCACTTAATTTGAGGTGGATCTGTTGTAAAGCATAAGCTGGATCTTGTTATCTCTGATATTCTCCATCTTTTAAATTGGTAAGTATATCCCATTTTCATGCATGGTGTTGTTGAAGAATTTGGACCTATTCTTACCATATTACTTTTTTCTTTTCTACTTTTTTTCTGTTTGTTAATTGATTTTTTTTTTTTTTATCTTTCTTGCCTTTTCATTGATCATGGTATTTTGCCCTTCACTGGTTTGGCAGTTATAATTTCTGTTATTTTAGGGGCAATTCTTTATTTTTTGTTTCTGTTTTTTATTTCTTAAACTTCATTTATTGAAATAATTATAGACTCGTGGAAGCTGCAATATGAGAAGGGAGATATTTATGTATCTATCATCCAGCTTTCCCTGATGGCAACATTTACATAACTACACCACATTATCAAAAACCCTCAAATTGGTATTGTTATATAGAATTAGATAGGCTACAGATTTCACCAGTTTTGGCATGACTCATTTACATATGTGTATGTGTATAGTCCTATAACATTCATGGCTGGGTGTGGGGGCTCACGCCTGTAAGCCCACCACTTTGGGAGGCTGAGGTGAGTGGATAACCTGAGGTCAGGAGTTTCAGATTGTGATGGTTAATACTGAGTGTCAACTTGATTGGATTTAGGGATAAAAAATATTAATCCTGGGTGTGTCTGTGTGGGCGTTGCCAAAAGAGACTGACGTTTGAGTCAGTGGGCTGGGGAAGGCAAATCCACCCTTAATCTGGTGGGTACAACCTAATCAGCTTCCAGCAAATATAAAGCAGGCAGAAAAACATGAAAGGGAGAGATGGGCCTACTAGCCTCCCAGCCTACATCTTTCTGCCATGCTGGATGCTTCCTGCCCTTGAATATCGGACTCCTAATTCTTTAGTTTTGTGATTTGGACTGGCTCTCCTTGCTCCTCAGCTTGCAGACAGCCTATTGTAGGACCTTGTAATCATACAAGTTAATACTTAATAAACTCCCCTTTATAGATATATATTAATACTTAATAAACTTCATATATATGGGAGTTTAAGTATTAACTATATATGTATACACATATATACACACTATATGCATGTGTGTAAACTCTCATATATAATTAAGTATTAACCTTATATATTGATACATATATAGGAGTTTATTAAGTATTAACTATATATATATAAAGGGGAGTTTATATATATATATATATATATATAAAATATCCCATATATATAGGATATATATATCCTATTAGTTCTGTCCCTTTAAGAGAAACCTAATACAGAGACCAACCTGGCTAGCATAGAGAAACCCTATCTCTACTAAAAATACAAAAATTAGCCAGGCATGGTGGCACACACCTGTAACCCCAGCTACTCAGAGCCGAGATCACGCCACTGCACTCTCTCTAAAAAAAAATTCATAACAAATATAGACTTGTATGATCAACACTGCAGTCAAGATACAGAACTGCTCTGTCCACAAAGGAACTCATTCATATTACCTCTTTTCAGTAGCACCACCTTCCATACCTTCCAAGACAACTACTAATCTGATTTCTATCTCTATACTAATGTTACTACGAAAATGTTATATAGATAGAATCATGCACTATGCAAACTTTTGAGATTGCTTTTTTTCCCCTTGGCATCTAAACTGTGTGTGTTCTGTAATTTGTTTTATTTTAATGCTGAGTAGTATTTCATTATATGGATGTGTCAGATTTTCTTTATCCGTTTATTCCTTGAAAGGCACTTGGGTTGTTTCCAGTTTCAGGCTATTACAAATAAAGCAGTTATAAACATTTGTGTATACATTTTCATGTGAATGTAAGTTTTCATTTCTCTAGAATCAGTGCTCACGTATATGCTTAACATTTTAACACAAAATTAAATAAACAAATATAGGAAGATATAGATATATACACAAAGCTTAGCTTCAATCAACATTTCTCCCCCAAACAAACCAATAAACTGGGTATACTAAACAGACTGTATTTTTGCTGTAATCCACTGCTGCCCTCCTATTGTCTGTTGTTTTAGTTCTGACTTGTTATTAAAAGCATTTTAAAATCATTACTTATTTAAATGTTACAATAGATTTTATTAATTCATTGAGCTTACTTTATTTTACAGCTTATTTCCTTCTGAAGTTTTTCTAGTCAGTGGAATATAGTTTTACTTCAGAAAGGTTGAGTAGTCCACTTTCTAAGTCCTCAAATGTTTGAAAATGCCTTTATTGAGCTCATCTCTTTTGAGTGGAAGTTGAACTATTTCAAGATTTCTCAATTTAAATTCTTCTCCCACAGTATTTACAAGACACGTTTACAATCATTTTTGAATTTCATTTTGCAAATCACAGGATTGAAGTATTGTATTTCCTTTATTTTGGGGTAATCTATCATTTCTATTTGAATATTTTCGGATGTTTCTTCATGTCTATTATTTTTAAGTTTTATTTTTAATTTATTGTTATACCACTGTTGTTTTATTTGAACCCTTTTCATGATACACTGGACTTTTTCAGCTGGAGAATTTGGCTGTCCTCTCTTCACCCACTCCTGGCTTCGGAAAATTCTCAGGTGTTATTTCTTCAAATATAGATTAACTTACATTATCACTGACATTATCTCTTTTGTCCACTCTAGGGCTGCTAAGAAATAGATCTTAGAACTTCCGAATCTATATTCCTCATCACTCTCCACTGCCATTTTTTGAGTTTATCTGATAATAATTACATTTTTATTTATAATCATGTTTATTACTGTTAGATTTTTATATTACCATTTACACTTATTTCAGATTGATAATATTTTCCTCCTATCTCTGAGGATATTAACTTGTTAAAGTAAATAATTGATTGATTGATTCATCTTACCATGTCTAAGGGTTTTACTATGTAAAATTCGTTCTTTTTGATGGTATTAGTCTTTCTCAGCTTTTGGCTTCCCAAATGGCTTTGTTTTGAGGCTGAACTCCATGAGCTGTGGCTGCTTTTTGTTACTGATGAGGGTGCTGAGCATGATGCACAGCTGTGGGGAGGGAGGAGCCTTTAGAAAGAGGCTATATTGGGAAGTAGCTTCCAGGGCTTCCTGCCTTGGTTGAAGCTTTCTGTGTGTCTTCTCCCATTCCCTGGGATTACCTCAAGTGATTTCTTTGTTTCCGTTTTGTTTTGTTTTGTTTTGTTTTGTTTTTTGGTGGTGGAGAGAGACATATAGTTACACATTTTTAAAAATACCTGTTCTACCTATTCTATAGATTTGATGCAGAAGGGCAAGATTTGAGCATATGCCTCATTTTTTAAATAAGCCAAATATTTAGATATATTCACAGTAACACTGGCTTAAGCCATACTTGGTAATATACTAAACTCTCCTTTTAATTGTATGGCTTAAGTAATAGAGGCTAATCATTTCTTTTTAGGATTTTTTTAAATACTCATATATAGGCAGATTTTTTAAAATTCTAATGCATTTTAGTTTAGTGATATTATTTCTGAAAGTAATTTGAGAGTTTTTCTCCCTTAGCCTTTATTTTGTGATTTATCTAAGATAAAAATTATTAATTTCTTAAATTAATAATCAAAAATAATTTTTAAAATCTATTGGTGCTATGTGCTCTTTTTGTATACAATTACTTAATTATTTTTTGCACTTTTCACTTAATCTTTCTTAAATTTCAATTGCGGTTTATTATGTTGTCAATTTTGAAATGTATCCTTTTTGTTTCTAGTTTTATTTTCACCCATTGAGATTTTAGTTATTAGCATGCAGCTATGATGTGATGTGCTCTCTGTGTTGGGAATTCTGCTGGAAGGGTTAATAAGGCAATGAAGAAATAGTTCCCCTTAAGCCAGGCCTTGAAATTTTCAAAATCACCGTGAATTATAAAGGAGGCAGCAATAAAAAGCTTTGTTTTATCAATACACGAAGCAATTTGCCTTTACCATCATCCTGGTGCCTAGAGTGCAAAACCGCATTTGTTTACATACTGTGTAAAAACAAAATTTTAAGGTATTAAAGGGATCATTGTTTCCATGTGAATTTCTGTTTGGCCTGAGGCTAAAATTTGGCATCTGTGGGGCTGTACAGGATTTGACTAGAAGTGCCAAAGAAGAAAGGCTGCCATGGCAAACATTATATTTCATTACACACAAGCATTGTCAAATGTTCTCAACCTCATGGCTTACATTATATCTTTTTCTTACTTACCATCTCATGAAATAAAAGTAAAACATTGTGACTTTGAATCTGCTCAGTATAATTGTATGTTCTGTGTATAAAATGGTATTATGCCTTTGAACGATAGAAAAAGTGACTTTTAATGCCATGTTAAGGAAAGAGCAAATTCAAAGAGGTTTTGTTAGGGAAATATATTTCAGAAATGAATAACTCAGAGGAAAGAAGAACATAAGGTTTATACTAAATATTTAATTTTACATAATGGCTGGCACATTGGTGATGATTATGTATGCTAAATCATTATGCTAATAATAATTGTTCATAGTAATATGTTTCTTGATCATTGTTGTGGGTCTATTAAATGTCAGGAAGAAAGGACATTACTCAAATATTTTCAATACTGCCTGACCCAAATGAAAACCAAAACCAAAATCAAAAACCAAAAAGAGGTACGGAGCAATTTAGTCCAATTTGAAAAGTAGTAACAAGAGCATACATTCAGATATTTCTCGTTGATAGATTTGAAGGGTTTGATGGAGTCTTCCTCTTCTTGATTTCCATTTTCCATTATATTTTTCTCCTTTTCTTGTTCTAGGCAATGTTGTTAAAATATCTTATTATCTGATTTTTATAGCTTCTAGTAATTTAAGAAAATTTAAATTGCTTTAGTTGTAACAGATCCAAACTCAAATTTATCATGTTTTATGAGATTTATGATCAATTGTCAATTATTTATTTAATCAACCTGGGATGAGAAATAATTTCCCAAAATATAATTAAAATGCCACATCATTTATTAGTATATGTGATGTTAACTTTATTAATTAAGAAATCTTGAAGTGGAAAATTAAAAGAGCTTTAATTTTCCCCTAGTTATATCTCCCAGTTTACACAATAAGATCAAAGTAGTACCGAAAGTATTTGGCCTATACCATGCAATTTCAAGGTTTATATTTCACAGTGTCCACATTCAGAGCATCTTCTATATTAGCTTTGTGGGAGAACATTCTAAAATCTGGTAACAAATGAAAATCCTTGAGATGTAACAGTTAATTTGAATATCTACACTGAAAAATTGTTGCCTTCTATTTTCTTTGACCATCTCTCCTGCCTCTTTGTTTTAATGCTATATTCTCTCCATTGACATTCTGAAACATAATGACTTTAACCATGCACATAACTCACCCCAAATCTATCTCGGATCTGCTCTGTTTCTGGAGCTCCAATCAGTGCTACGTGTCATCACCTGAGTTTTCCACCTCTTCCTCTAATTTAGCTGACACAAACTGAACTGATTGTCTTCTCTAGACCTGCTACTATCTGTGATCCTGGGCAGATAACTTCAACTACCTCAGTTTCACCATCTATCGTGAGGGTAAATAGGATAAAACCAGTAATATGCATAGAAATGTGTATGGAGATGCTCAGTAATTGTTTGCTCTTCCAACTCTTCTGTCCCTTAATTCCTCTCTCAAAGTTTTCTATTTGTATTTTCCATTTCTGTCAATGGAAGCTCTAGCTAATCATCAAATAATCATTTTTCAGTCTGTTCTTTTCCTTGCTTCCCACATCAAATGTATGAACTCTCATAAGACTTTTTGTTTTTTTTTTAATCCTAACCATCTGTATTCTATGTTAGAATCTAATTGCACGGGTCATTTTTTTTAGCTGGTTTTTACTGTTCTCCCTGACCCCTGGCACTTTCTTCCTTAATTCATTCTTATACATTGGTAGGAAAAACTTCTTGAAATATAGTTCTGTTGTGTTCTTCCTCTACTAATGAATTTTCAAGGGATTCCCCAATATCTACAAAATAAAATTCAACTTACAATGTTTTAGATTTAGGACCCTTAGTAATGGGGTATCTAGGACTCTCTCTTTTTCTTTTTTGCCTACTCTTTGGAACCCTCCCCTGCTGCCTACATTAAGCTGCTTTGAGTTCACATATATATCACATATTTTCATTTCTCAGTCTTTATTTATGCTCCTCTATGCCTCAGGGCCTCAGAATATCTTTTTCATTCCCATACATCAAAAATCAAACCTATCTTTTAAAGGTGTAGCTCAGAGCCTTCCTTTCTTCTAGTGACTTCAAGTAACTTCAAGTGATCCAATCATTTCTTCACCCAACTTCGCACTTCACTTGTATGTTTCACTAACTTCTGCCTTCTTCTTCGTCTATTAATCTTTAAGAGCCTTGATGGCAGAATCTGTATCTTCGTCATCTTGGTATCTACCCCAGGATTGTAAATAAATATTTTCATTTAGAACTTTATAACTGTTGAATAAATAAATAGATATGAATGAAATGCCAGCAACACTTGGGGAAAAGTTTTGGTAAACAGAAATTGTAGCAACACTTGGTAAATATAAAGCATCTCTTTAGAGGTTCATGTTTGGTTTATTTACATATTCCAATGAATGAATTATGAAATTTAAAATTTTCTAACCCTTATATGAAACAGTATAGTTTGTTTTTTTTTTTTTTTTTTGGTGTTTGATGATATTTATTTCTCATACGATATGGCCCTCATAGCAAGCCAATTAATTTATTTGCCACTCAAATACACAATAGTCTGACTCAGCAATGGAAGGCAGATGGTTGTGTTGGACTCATTGGAAGATAACATTGGGGTCTCCAATATGTTGCCTTCCTCCAAGATTTTCTTTTTTTTAATTTAATTTAATTTTATTATTATTATACTTTTAAGTTTTAGGGTACATATGCACAATGTGCAGGTACATGTGCCATGTTGGTGTGCTGTACCCATTAACTCGTCATTTAGCATTAGGTATATCTCCTAATGCTATCCCTCCCCCTTCCCCCCACCCCACAACAGTCCTCGGAGTGTGATGTTCCCCTTCCTGTGTCCATGTGTTTTCATTGTTCAATTCCCACCTATGAGTGAGAACATGTGGTGTTTGTTTTTTTGTCCTTGCTATAGTTTGCTGAGAATGATGGTTTCCAGTTTCATCCATGTCCCTACAAAGGACATGAACTCTTCATTTTTTATGGCTGCATAGTATTCCATGGTGTATATGTGCCACATTTTCTTAATCCAGTCTATCGTTGCTGGATATTTGGGTTGGTTCCAAGTCTTTGTTATTGTGAATAGTGCTGCAATAAACATACGTGTGCATGTGTCTTTATAGCAGCATGATTTATAATCCTTTGGGTATATACCCAGTAATGGGATGGCTCGGTCAAATGGTATTTCGAGTTCTAGATCCCTGAGGAATCGCCACACTGACTTCCACAAGGGTTGAACTAGTTTACAGTCCCACCAACAGTGTAAAAGTGTTCCTATTTCTCCACATCCTCTCCAGCACCTGTTGTTTCCTGGCTTTTTAATGATCGCCATTCTAACTGGTGTGAGATGGTATCTCATTGTGGTTTTGATTTGCATTTCTCTGATGGCCAGTGATGATGAGCATTTTTTCATGTGTCTTTTGGCTGCATAAATGTCGTCTTTTCAGAAGTGTCTGTTCATATCCTTTGCTCACTTTTTGATGGGGTTGTTTGATTTTTTCTTGTAAATTTGTTGGAGTTCATTGTAGATTCTGGATATTAGCCCTTTGTCAGATGAGTAGGTTGCGAAAATTTTCTCCCATTTTGTAGGTTGCCTGTTCACTCTGATGGTAGTTTCTTTTGCTGTGCAGAAGCTCTTGAGTTTAAGTAGATCCCATTTGTCAATTTTGGCTTTTGTTGCCATTGCTTTTGGTGTTTTAGACATGAAGTCCTTGCCCATGCCTATGTCCTGAATGGTAATGCCTAGGTTTTCTTCTAGGGTTTTTATGGTTTTAGGTCTAACATGTAAGTCTTTAATCCATCTTGAATTAATTTTTGTTTAAGGTGTAAGGAAGGGATCCAGTTTCAGCTTTCTCCATATGGCTAGCCAGTTTTCCCAGCACCATTTATTAAATAGGGAATCCTTTCCCCATTGCTTGTTTTTTGTCAGGTTTGTCAAAGATCAGATGGTCATAGATATGTGGCATTATTTCTGAGGGCTCTGTTCTGTTCCATTGATCTCTATCTCTGTTTTGGTACCAGTACCATGCTGTTTTGGTTACTGTAGCCTTGTAGTATAGTTTGAAGTCAGGTAGCATGACTCCTCCAGCTTTGTTCTTTTGGCTTAGGATTGACTTGGCGATGCGGGCTCTTTTTTGGTTCCATTAGAACTTTAAAGTAGTTTTTTCCAGTTCTGTGAACAAAGTCATTGGTAGCTTGATGGGGATGGCATTGAATCTACAAATTACCTTGGACAGTATGGCCATTTTCACGGTATTGATTCTTCCTACCCATGAGCATGGAATGTTCTTCCATTTGTTTGTATCCTCTTTTATTTCACTGAGCAGTGGTTTGCAGTTCTCCTTGAAGAGGTCCTTCACATCCCTTGTAAGTTGGATTCCTAGGTATTTTGTTCTCTTTGAAGCAATTGTGAATGGGAGTTCACTCATGATTTGGCTCTCTGTCTGTTATTGGTGTATAAGAATGCTTGTGATTTTTGTACATTGATTTTATATCCTGAGACTTTGCTGAAGTTGCTTATCAGCTTAAGGAGATTTTGGGATGAGACAGTGGGGTTTTCTAGATATACAATCATGTCGTCTGCAAACAGGGACAATTTGTCTTCCTCTTTTCCTAATTGAATACCCATTATTTCCTTCTCCTGCCTGATTGCCCTGTCCAGAACTTCCAACACTATGTTGAATAGGAGTGGTGAGAGAGGGTATCCCTGTCTTGTGCCAGTTTTCAAAGGGAATGCTTCCAGTTTTTGCCCATTCAGTATGATATTGGCTGTGGGTTTGTCATAGATAGCTCTTATTATTTTGAGATATGTCCCATCAATACCTAATTTATTGAGAGTTTTTAGCAAGAAGAGTTGTTAAATTTCGTCAAAGGCCTTTTCTGCATCTATTGAGATAATCATGTGGTTTTTGTCTTTGGTTCTGTTTATATGCTGGATTACATTTATTGATTTGCATATATTGAACCAGCCTTGCATCCCAGGGATGAAGCCCACTTGATCATGGTGGATAAGTTTTTTGATGTGCTGTTGGATTCAGTTTGCCAGTATTTTATGGAGGATTTTTGCATCAATGTTCATCAAGGATATTGGTCTAAAATTCTCTTTTTTGGTTGTGTCTCTGCCAGGCTTTGGTATCAGGATGATGCTGGCCTCAAAAAATGAGTTAGGGAGGATTCCCTCTTTTTCTATTGGTTGGAATAGTTTCAGAAGGAATGGTACAATCTCCTCCTTGTACCTCTGGTAGAATTCGGCTGTGAATCCATCTGGTCCTGGACTTCTTTTGTTTGGTAAGCTATTGATTATTGCCACAATTTCAGCTCCTGTTATTGGTCTATTCAGAGATTCAACTTCTTCCTGGTTTAGTCTTGGGAGAGTGTATGTATCGAGGAATTGATCCATTTCTTCTAGATTTTCTAGTTTATTTGTGTAGAGGTGTTTGTAGTATTCTCTGATGGTAGTTTGTATTTCTGTGGTATTGGTGGTGATATCCCCTTTATCATTTTTTTATTGCGTCTATTTGATTCTTCTCTCTTTTCTTCTTTATTAGTCTTGCTAGTGGTCTATCAATTTTGTTGATCTTTTCAGGAAACCAGCTCCTGGATTCATTAATTTTTTGAAGGGTTTTTTGTGTCTCTATTTCCTTCAGTTCTGCTCTGATTTTAGTTATTTCTTGCCTTCTGCTAGCTTTTGAATGTGTTTGCTCTTGCTTTTCTAGTTCTTTTAATTGTGATGTTAGGGTGTCAATTTTGGATCTTTCCTGCTTTCTCTTGTGGGCATTTAGTGCTATAAATTTCCCTCTACACACTGCTTTCAGTGTGTCCCAGAGATTCTGATATGTTGTGTCTTTGTTCTCGTTGGTTTCAAAGAACATCTTTATTTCTGCCTTCATTTCGTTATGTACCCAGTAGTCATTCAGGAGCAGGTTGTTCAATTTCCATGTAGTTGAGCGGTTTTGAGTGAGTTTCTTAGTCCTGAGTTCTAGTTTGGTTGCACTGTGGTCTGAGAGACAGTTTGTTATAATTTCTGTTCTTTTACATTTGCTGAGGAGTGCTTTACTTCCAGCTATGTGGTCAATTTTAGAATAGATGTGATGTGGTGCTGAAAAAAATGTATATTCTGTTGATTTGGGGTGGAGAGTTCTGTAGATGTCTATTAGGTCTGCTTAGTGCAGAGCTGAGTTCAATTCCTGGGTATCCTTGTTAACTTTCTGTCTCGTTGATCTGTCTAATGTTGACAGTGGGGTGTTAAAGTCTCCCATTATTATTGTGTGGGAGTCTAAGTCTCTTTGTAGGTCACTCAGGACTTCCTTTATGAATCTGGGTGCTCCTGTATTGGGTGCATATACATTTAGGATAGTTAGCTCTTCTTGTTGAATCGATCCCTTTACCATTACGTAATGGCCTTCTTTGTCTTTTTTGATCTTTGTTGTTTGAAAGTCTGTTTTATCAGAGACTAGGATTGCAACCCCTGCCTTTTTTTGTTTTCCATTTGCTTGGTAGATCTTCCTCCATCCCTTTATTTTGAGCCTATGTGTGTCTCTGCACATGAGATGGGTTTCCTGAATATAGCACACTGATGAGTCTTGACTCTTTATCCAATTTGCCAGTCTGTGTCTTTTAATTGGAGCATTTACCCCATTTACATTTAAAGTTAATATCGTTATGTATGTGTTTTGTCATGTCATGATGATGATAGCTGGTTAGTTTGCTCATTAGTTGATGCAGTTTCTTCCTAGCCTCGATGGTCTTTACATTTTGGCATGTTTTTGCAGTGGCTGGTACCAGTTGTTCCTTTCCACGTTTAGTGCTTCCTTCAGGAGCTCTTTTAGGGCAGGCCTGGTGGTGACAAAATCTCTCAGTGTTTGGTTGTCTGTAAAGGATTTTATTTCTCCTTCACTTATGAAGCTTAGTTTGGCTGGATATGAAATTCTGGGTTGAAAATTCTTTTCTTTAAGAATGTTGAATATTGGGCCCCACTCTCTTCTGGCTTGTAGAGTTTCTGCCGAGAGATCCGCTGTTAGTCTGATGGGCTTCCCTTTGAGGGTAACCCGACCTTTCTCTCTGGCTGCCCTTAACATTTTTTCCTTCATTTCAACTTTGGTGAATCTGACAATTATGTGTCTTGGAGTTGCTCTTCTCGAGGAGTATCTTTGTGGCGTTCTCTGTATTTCCTGAATCTGAATGTTGGCCTTCGTTGCTAGTTCTTCTGGATAATATCCTGCAGAGTGTTTTCCAACTTGGTTCCATTCTCCCTGTCACTTTCAGGTACACCAATCAGACGTAGATTTGGTCTTCTCACATAGTCCCATGTTTCTTGGAGGCTTTGTTCATTTCTTTGTATTCTTTTTTCTCTAAATGTCCCTTCTCGCTTCATTTCATTCATTTCGTCTTCCATCACTGATACCCTTTCTTCCAGTTGATCACATTGGCTCCTGAGGCTTCTGCCTTCTTCACATAGTTCTCGAGCCTTGGCTTTCAGCTCCATCAGCTCCTTTAAGGACTTCTGTGCGTTGGTTATTCTAGTTATCCATTCATCTAATTTTTTTTTCAAGGTTTTTAACTTCTTTGCCATTGGTTTGAATTTCCTCTTGTAGCTCAGAGTAGTTTGATCGTCTGAAGCCTTCTTCTGTCAGCTCGTCAAAGTCATTCTCCTTCCAGCTTTGTTCCGTTGCTGGTGAGGAGCTGCGTTCCTCAGATGGAAATGCAGAAATCGCCTGTCTTCTGCGTCGCTCACGCTGGGAGCTGTAGACTGGAGCTGTTTGTATTCGGCCATCTTGGCTCCACCCCAGTATAGTGTGTTTTTGATGTTTTCTGTCTTGAATCCTGATTACGTGAAGAAATAAATATACAGAACTGAGAAATAATTAAGGATGAGATGTTGCCACTAATATTTTCCTGTTTTTTTTTAACAATTGTTTTCCTAATTTTACATGGTCAGTGCTAAACATTGAACAACTTATCCCTAGAACACAATGGAGAATATATTACCGAACTTCTTTAAAACATTATTCATTTATTCTCATCCTGTTTACATTCCTGTGAATATACAAAAGAATTCTTGTGGATATGAAAATTTAGATTGAGTTTCAGAAGCTGCTTGAGAATATGTCAAAACCTTTGATAACATGGAGGAAAACTGTGAGAGGTACAAAAGTAAATTTCTAAGAGAATCATAATAATCCTTTTTTTCTCCAAGAATCACTGTTACCATCACCATTATAATAATCTTGTAGCCCTTACTAGGCAGATATCTAAAAGGCTTTAACAATGGGACATTTACTGTCACAATGCACCTTGGGATTGGTGCATATATTTTGAATTTTTAATGAAATTCAGCTGCTAAGAGACTTACCCAAAGTCACAAATTAATAACAGAGTTACAGAAAGAACTCATGAAACCACATAACTAGCTCGAGAATATTGGTCACTAAATAACTTTATTGTTGTGTCAGTGTTTAATTAAAAAGTTGTATGTTGCAATTTGATACATGGAGCAGTACTTCAGGTATAGTATAGGTCCTAATTTTCTCTAGGTCCTGACTTGTGTGTGGTTGTAAGAAAATAACTTCAATTTTATAATCTTTAAGAATGTGATATTATTCCCCAATGGCTTCCCATGTTTACTAAGTGTAGAGTATTATGAGACAATGTGGTAGACTGTATTTTCCAATGTGGCTGTGAAAACATCTCACGTTCCCAATCTCTTAAGCAATGCAACTTGACCAATTCCTCGTCAAGAAGGGAAGCCTAATTCTGCTCCCCTGAAATTTGGACTGGCAGATGATAGATACAAATATCTCCTTTCCCACACTAGATGGAATGTTCTAGGGTGAAATTTATCTGGCTGTGCAGAAGACAGTTGTATAAGATCTGTTACCTTTAGCCATGACCATTTTGAAAAAACAGCAACATAATATCTCTGCTTCCCTATTTCATTCCCCTTGTCCTTCATTCCTATTGCCTGGGAATATTACATTTCTTTATATAATAGCATATGTCTCTGTTCTGCTTTCTGGGAAGTCCATTATAATATACACAGAAAAGAGAAATTTCTTGATTTTAGGCCTCTTGACAAAACCACAAACACTTATCATCGTATACTGGGAAGGGAAGGTGAACTGTTGTCAAAAAAATTAAAATATTAATCAATCTAGGGTGTGAACTCAGGACAACGATGTGTGCTGAGAGATTGCTGAGCCAAAGTAGCAAAACAGCAATGATGTTGCAGCAAAGAAAGAGCTTAATTATTGCAGGGCAGCTGAGTGGAAAGACTGGAGGTGTTTCTGAAATCCACTTCTTCAAGAGTTCTGAGGCTAGGGTTTTTAAAAATAATCTCAGGGTCCTATGGAATGGATACTGCTGATTGGTTGGGGGTGAAATTATAGGACTGTCCAAATCGTCTTCGAAGGCTGAGTCAGTTTCTGGGTGAGGGGGTCACAGGGTGAGTTGAGTCAGTTCCTTGGTACGATTCATGGGTCTCAGTGATGTCAGATGATTGCCTTAATGCAAAAGTCTAAAAAAAATCTCTGAAAGACCAATCTTAGGTTTTATGATAGTGATCTTATCTATAGGAGTAATTGGGAAAAAGTCCCCAATCTTGTGACTTCTGGCTACATGACTCCTGAGCAGTAAGCAAGCTAGGGAAGAATGGCTGGTTATTGCCTAAATATGCATAGGCCTTAGCAGAATCCAGCCCTCTCTCATAATTCTAACCCTGTGGCTTTTTATTAGTTTTACAATGGTGGTTTCAGTCCCCGAACAAGGAATGGAAGTAGTTTCCCCCAACAAAGAATGGCATGATAGCTACCATCATCCTTGCTTTAAGTCTGAACTGTAAACTAAATTTTTCCCATAGTCAGTTTGGCCCATGCCCAGGAATGAGCCAGGGCAGTTAGCTTGTGAGGTTAGAAGCAAGATGGAGTCAGTTATGTCTGAATTCTCTCACTGTTATAATTTTTGCAAAGGCAGTTTCAGTTGGTGGGACCTAAGATAAGAATGCCTGAGGACCACTTATTTTCAAAGGACTTAAGGGACAAGCAGAGGAAGAAGAGACAGCTTTTATGGTAAAGGAGTAGTTAGAATGGTGGGAGACAGCCAGGTGGGAGTGACAATCTGGGAGACAAGGCCCAATGATGCAGACATAAAGCAAGATGAGGAATGAGGAGTCTCCATTGAAATTGGTCCTGGAAACTTATCCAGACACCAATATACATTGCAGAAAGCAATCTCTAAAAGACAGCTAAGGTTATTTCAAAGTAAAGCCAAATAAAACATGGTCAAGCTACTCCCACATGCTGGTACTTCGTGATCACCTCTAATGGATTGTTTGTTACTAATAGGCTTATAGAAAAATTCTAGAATTTGTGAACTGAAAGTGAAGAGGCTTATTGACAAAACAAGCATAAAGGAACATTCCAGTCTCATGGCTCATTAGAACTGGAATCCAGGTCTCCTGGTTCTTATTTACATGTCCCTTGAGGTCATACAGATCTTGAGATGAACAAGTCTATTTCATTTGTCCTGTAAGTCCAGTTTATGTCAATGCTTAGCACCTAGAAAATGTGTAATGACTATTTATTGAATTATTAAATAGCTGTGACCACACTGTGAATGTTTAAAGCAAGATGCTCTCTTATTCTACTTAAGCATGTACTTATCAATGCAAGAAATAGAACATATTTTCTATAAAATAATCATAGTATTAAATTAAGAATGGTTTCTTACTGTCAGAAAGATTTTCATAAATATACAATCAACACTATGTTCTGTAAAATTGCTGAGGAAGTCAAAGAAATGAAAAGAAGAATATGACATATACAGACACTCTTTTAAAAATTATTTTGTGAGTATTCAAGTTTTTGAGAGATGATCAAGTTTAACATCAATGCTTACTTAAGGTGTCATGGTTTCATTACTGGAAATGTGGATGGGTCCATCATTTAGGTGGGTAAGCAAAGTTGCTAAGTATGAGACATTTTCAAATTTTGTTAAAACACTTTCTCATGCTCAAAGTATGTTTGAATTACTCATACTGTAGTGCACCCTGACAAAGCAATCTGAATACTGTATAATCCAGCAGGAAAATCAAAGTTGTCAAGGACTATCTGACTATAATCATGTCAAACCACATGATTAGGAAGATCTCTAGGGATACTAAAATTTTAAAAAAGTTATCAAATACTAAAAGTCTCTTAATAAAAACAATCTATAGGTAAATTATTAAAAAAAATTTTTAAACTATAACAGTAGTTCCAGTGTCTGCCATACAGGTAGGAACTATCAAATAAGTAAACTTAGATCTTTATCCAACCATAATGGATGCTCCAGAGTTCTTGTAAAGTGAATATACTATACTTTGATCATGATGCATCCATTTTGTCCCTCACTCAGAGATTATTCACTTTTCTTTGATACACAATTGAAATGGGACCAAAGTCCACCAATTATGAAAGATGCAGGAAAGATTTACTTTATATATATATCTATATGTGAATGAATGAAGTGATTAAATAATAGATGAAATGTAACCCATGAAGAAGCTGAGAAGAAATACCCCTATAATCAACAAATATATAACCTGAAAAACAATGGTGGTCCATAGGCATTTACTATACAGATGAAAAGCCCAAAGAAACTGTGAACCTTGAGATCCTAACTCTAGTAAAACAGAATATAAGGTTTCCTTATCAGGGTCTCCAATTATCCAAATAAAGTCAAGTATATCATTTCTATTCATAAGAAATTATAGAAATACATAAGACATTTTAAAAATAGTTTCATCCAAAATGACCTGATTAAAAGAGAGTTTTAATATTCATAGAAAATCTATTTAACAAGAAAAATAAGTAGCAAAATAGAGAAGAATTTGGTTAATTAGGGTTTTGTTTCATATATTTATAAATACATATTATTCATTAAACATAATTTCTTCTATTGTAGGAAACCCAGTAACTCTTTTCTGGATTCAATGTTAATATAGCTACTATAAAAATATCTTAACCATATTTTGTTAAAAACATAAAATGGAATAATGAATTTTTTTATCTCTTTTTAGATAATATTTAACTTAAAACCTACCCTCCAAGGAAGGTTAAAGGCATAAATAAATATAAATTTACTACATTAGTGATTAAAATATAAGGCCATCAAGGGATGTGGAGTTATGGAGGACTCAGTTCTTTCCTTGTAAAGTCATGCAAATTGAACTTTGCAGAATATTTGGTATGCAAAATCTGGAAAATGTCAGTATGAATAAGCCTGGTCAATTGTTGATTCAACTTTCTAATGGATTTACTATTGTTTTTTCTCTGTGGACTCTCTTTGTCTATTCTAATATTTACTTCACCGCTGGAATAGAGAGGAATGGGTTCACAAGTGCCCAGGTTTTCTGAGTTTGCTTTTGAACTAAACCGACAGTTATGCGCTCAGTGGAAATAACTTTCGAGAAAAGGTTATGAAAGCACTAGTCTAAAAATTGGGAAATTACCAGTGTTTACATAATTTAAAATAAATTTATTCTATATGAATTTCTACTTAAAGCTTATAATGGAGTATTTCCTTTTAGTGGTTTTCCAGAATCATTGAATTATATTAGTTTAATTGTTTTTAATTTTAAAGTAGAAATAACAGCTTCCCATTTATAGATAAATGAATAATTTTAAAATGTCTTGAATATTCATCAAAATATGTCACATGAATCAGTTGTTCTTTGATTTTTTTCCCAATTTTTTTTTTAGCATTTTGTTAATACAGATAGTAGGTTGTATCCAGTCTTTTTAAGAATGCATATTCTTAAATTAATTTCCTCATTTTAATGCTGATAAAAACTTCATGCCTGAAATTTATATTTTCATGTCATAGTTTGTCAACTTTAAAACCTCTCTCTAGGTCAAACACAAACCACTACGCTGCATTTTGGAGGGACAGTTTAAGTGCAGAAAGAAGCACTTTCTGAGCAGCATTAATATTAAAAAAGAAAATGAATAGAATAAAAAGCAATATCAGAGTGTTTTGCAATTAATAAAGATAATTATTTTATAAAATTTTATTTCTGATATGTTCATATTTCTGTGTGTGTGCATATGTGCATGTACTGAGTCATAATATAAAATGTATTTCTTATTGTGGGTTGTGGTCCAAGTGTTTGAATGTTCCTAGTCTTTAAAAACACCTACAGATAATAGGTAAGTAGAGAAAGGATAGTGTTAGCAGAGAGAAGGAAGCAGCAGCATAGAGCAATGCCAAGCAAACAAGAAAAGCATGATACACAGAATGGGCAAAAATATCAAACAAAATAGCAGTAAGTGCTTCATGTTTAACTGAGATCTTAGACAAAGCCATCAGGCTTGACAGAAAAAAGGTTTCTGGTGTTAGTGAAGCATGTAATTTTACTTGGGTGTTCTATGTAATAGCCAGATTTTTTAAAGAATTGGGGCTGATAGGGAAATAAAATTGTGTCATCAGGTGTAAATGATTTATTCAAAGATTTCCAAATAGAAAGAAAATGAATAATACTTAAAGACATGGCATGGTCAAGGAAAAGTGTGCAAAATGGTAGAAAGTTGAGTTTCTTGAAAGAGGTGGTTGGATTTGAAAATCTGAAGAACCAAATGATAGATATAAACGTGGAGTAGAGTCCCGTATTGCTGAAAGCAAGGGTGGATTTTACTGTTGTGCAGTTGAAAGAGATAGACAATGACCAGAGAAGTGGAAGAAGGCTCAAATTGGAGGAAGATTGTTAGGAATATATAAAATTCACAGTTTTTAGGGATCAGAGAGAAATTATAGTTTTTACATTTCAAAGCTGCTATTTGAAAGGTGTTCCAAATAGAACATATTGATCATTTGGGTTATATACAATCAGTCTTCATTATTCTCAAATTCTTTATTTGTGAATTTGACTACTTGCTAAATTTGTTTGTAACCCCAAAATCAATACCCTTGGCACTTGTGTGGTCATTTGCAGACATGTACGGTGTGGCAAAAACTTTGAGATGTTCAGTGCACATGTTCCCAGCTTAGGTTAAACAAGACAATGCTTTGCCCTCTTATTTCAGATCTCATGCCGTGAACAAGGGTGTTTTTGGCAGTCTATTTAGTGGCATGTTTTTTCCCATTTTAGTGTTTTTTGTTGGTGATTTCACTGTTTAAAATGGCCCCATCGTAGTGCCAAAGTGCTGTCTAGTTTTCCTAAGCACAAGAAGGCTGCTATGTGTCTTGCAGAAAAAATATGTGTGTTGGACAAGCATGAGTCCTGTTGGCTGTGAGTTCAGTGTTAATCAGTCAGCAGCATATTTTAAATAAGGTGTGTTTCAAGAAAAACATGAATAAAACAAGGTTATATATTGATTTATTAATGGAAATGTTTCAACCAGCTGCTGTGGAAACCTAACCCAGTATTTCCCTTAGAAGCAATGGTTCAATGAGACAGAAAGTCAACAAGGATACCCAGGAATTGAACTCAGCTCTGCACCAAGCAGACCTAATAGACATCTACAGAACTCTCCACCCCAAATCAACAGAATATACATTTTTTTCAGCACCACACCACACCTATTCCAAAATTGACCATATACTTGGAAGTAAAGCTCTCCTCAATAAATGTAAAAGAACAGAAATTATAACAAACTATCTCTCAGATCACAGTGCAATCAAGCTAGAACTCAGGATTAAGAATCTCACTCAAAACCTCTCAACTACATGGAAACTGAACAACCTGCTCCTGAATGACTACTGGGTACATAACGAAATGAAGGCAGAAATAAAGATGTTCTTTGAAACCAACGAGAACCAAGACACAACATACCAGAATCTCTGGGATGCATTCAAAGCAGTGTGTAGAGGGAAATTTATAGCACTAAATGCCCACAAGAGAAAGCAGGAAAGATCCAAAATTGACACCCTAACATCACAATTAAAAGAACTAGAAAAGCAAGAGCAAACACATTCAAAAGCTAGCAGAAGGCAAGAAATAACTAAAATCAGAGCAGAACTGAAGGAAATAGAGACACAAAAAACCCTTCAAAAAATAAATGAATCCAGGAGCTGGTTTTTTGAAAGGATCAACAAAATTGATAGACCGCTAGCAAGATTAATAAAGAAAAAAAGAGAGAAGAATCAAATAGATGCAATAAAAAATGATAAAGGGGATATCACCACCGATCCCACAGAAATACAAACTACCATCAGAGAATATTACAAACACCTCTACACAAATAAACTAGAAAATCTAGAAGAAATGGATAAATTCCTCAACACAGACACCCTCCCAAGACTAAACCAGGAAGAAGTTGAATCTCTGAATAGACCAATAACAGGATCTGAAATTGTGGCAATAATCAATAGCTTCCCAACCAAAAAAAGTCCAGGACCAGATGGGTTCACAGCCGAATTCTACCAGAGGTACAAGGAGGAGCTGGTACCATTCCTTCTGAAACTATTCCAATCAATAGAAAAAGAGGGAATCCTCCCTAACTCATTTTATGAGGCCAGCATCATCCTGATACCAAAGCCAGGCAGAGACACAACCAAAAAAGAGAATTTTAGACCAATATCCTTGATGAACATTGATGTAAAAATCCTCAATAAAATACTGGCAAACAGAATCCAGCAGCACATCAAAAAGCTTATCCACCATGATCAAGTGGGCTTCATCCCTGGGATGCAAGGCTGGTTCAATATACGCAAATCAATAAATGTAATCCAGCATATAAACAGAACCAAAGACAAAAACCACATGATTATCTCAATAGATGCAGAAAAGGCCTTTGACAAAATTCAACAACCCTTCATGCTAAAAACTCTCAATAAATTAGGTATTGATGGGACGTATCTCAAAATAATAAGAGCTATCTATGACAAACCCACAGCCAATATCATACTGAATGGGCAAAAACTGGAAGCATTCCCTTTGAAAACTGGCACAAGACAGGGATGCCCTCTCTCACCACTTCTATTCAACATAGTGTTGGAAGTTCTGGCCAGGGCAATTAGGCAAGAGAAGGAAATCAAGGGTATTCAATTAGGAAAATAGGAAGTCAAATTGTCCCTGTTTGCAGATGACATGATAGTATATCTAGAAAACCCCATTGTCTCAGCCCAAAATCTCCTTAAGCTGATAAGCAACTTCAGCAAAGTCTCAGGATACAAAATCAATGTACAAAAATCACAAGCATTCTTATACATCAATAACAGACAAACAGAGAGCCAAATCATGAGTGAACTCCCATTCACAATTGCTTCAAAGAGAATAAAATACCTAGGAATCCAACTTACAAGGGATGTGAAGGACCTCTTCAAGGAGAACTACAAACCACTGCTCAGTGAAATAAAAGAGGATACAAACAAATGGAAGAACATTCCATGCTCATGGGTAGGAAGAATCAATATCATGAAAATGGCCATCCTTCCCAAGGTAATTTACAGATTCAATGCCATCCCCATCAAGTTACCAATGACTTTCTTCACAGAATTGGAAAAAACTACTTTCAAGTTCATATGGAACCAAAAAAGAGCCCGCATCGCCAAGTCAATCCTAAGCCAAAAGAACAAAGCTGGAGGCATCACACTACCTGACTTCAAACTATACTACAAGGCTACAGTAACCAAAACAGCATGGTACTGGTACCAAAACAGAGATATAGATCAATGGAACAGAACAGAGCCGTCAGAAATAATGCCACATATCTACAACTATCTGATCTTTGACAAACCTGAGAAAAACAAGAAATGGGGAAAGGATTCCCTATTTAATAAATGGTGCTGGGAAAACTGGCTAGCCATATGGAGAAAGCTGAAACTGGATCCCTTCCTTACACCTTATACAAAAATCAATTCAAGATGGATTAAAGACTTAAATGTTAGACCTAAAACCATAAAAACCCTAGAAGAAAACCTAGGCATTACCATTCAGGACATAGGCATGGGCAAGGACTTCATGTCTAAAACACCAAAAGCAATGGCAACAAAAGCCAAAATTGACAAATGGGATCTAATTAAACTCAAGAGCTTCTGCACAGCAAAGGAAACTACCATCAGAGTGAACAGGCAACCTACAAAATGGGAGAAAATTTTCACAACCTAATCATCTGACAAAGGGCTAATATCCAGAATCTACAATGAACTCCAACAGATTTACAAGAAAAAAACAAACAACCCCATCAAAAAGTGGGCGAAGGACATGAACAGACACTTCTCAAAAGAAGACATTTATACAGCCAAAAAACACATGAAAAAATGCTCACCATCACTGGCCATCAGAGAAATGCAAATCAAAACCACAATGAGATACCATCTCACACCAGTTAGAATGGCAATCATTCAAAAGTCAGGAAACAACAGGTGCTGGAGAGGATGTGGAGAAATAGGAACACTTTTACACTGTTGGTGGGAATGTAAACTAGTTCAACCCTTGTGGAAGTCAGTGTGGCGATTCCTCAGGGATGTAGAACTAGAAATTCCATTCGACCCAGCCATCCCATTACTGGGTATATACCCAAAGGACTATAAATCATGCTGCTATAAAGACACATGCACACAAATGTTTATTGCGGCATTATTCACAATAGCAAAGACTTGGAACCAAGCCAAATGTCCAACAATGATAGACTGGATTAAGAAAATGTGGCACATATACACCATGGAATACTATGCAGCCATAAAAAATGATGAGTTCATGTCCTTTGTAGGGACATGGATGAAATTGGAAATCATCATTCTCAGTAAACTATCGCAAGAACAAAAAACCAAACACCGCATATTCTCACTCATAGGTGGGAATTGAACAATGAGAACACATGGACACAGGAAGGGGAACATCCCACTTCAGGGACTGTTGTGGGGTGGGGGGAGGGGAGAGGGATAGCACTGGGAGATATACCTAATGCTAGATGACGAGTTGGTGGGTGCAGTGCACCAGCATGGCACATGTATACATATGTAACTTACCTGCACGTTGCGCACATGTACCATAGAGCCTAAAGTATAACAATAAGAAGAAGAAGAAGAAAAAAAAAATAAAAATAAATAAAAATAAAAATAATAAAAAAGCACATACTGCTCTTAAAAAAAAAAGAAGCAATGGTTCAATATTTGCTAATTTAGTGTTCACAGAGGCTTTATAGAGCATAAACTAGTGGGATTGACAAAATTTGTGTCTTTTATTGTTCATTGTGATTTGTGAAGTGTGATTAAAATAAGCTTGGTACTAAAAAATTAGAATCCTTAGGACATCAGGAAGATTCTGTTCTGGAGAGTATTGCTTCCTACGTATCAGGAGACAATACATACATTAAAAATAGCACGCAAACACCTAAGCAATGTGGCCTCTCCTTGTGTAAAAGGCAAGGATGTGAACTAGGGGAGAGGAAGCCAAAAGAACTTGCATGGTTTTTATTATTTTTTATTTCAATAGCTTTTAGGGTACAAGTGGTTTTTTGTTACATAGATGAATTATTTAGTGGTGAATTCTGAGATTGTAGTGCACCCATCACCCAAGTAGTATACATTGTACCTAATGTGTAGTTTTTTTTATCCCCAGGGCCCCTCCTACTGTTCCCCTTCTGAGTATCTAAAGTCCACTGTATCACTCTGTATGCCCTTGCATACTCATAACTTAGCTCCCACTTATAAGTGAGCACATACAGTCTTTGGTTTTCCACTCCTGTGTTACTTCACTTAGAATAATGGTCTCCACCTCCATCCAAGTTGCTGCCTTGCCAGTTTCTGCATATAACCAACCTCTTCACTAATAGTTCCTGTATTTTTTGGAGAAAGAAGAGTAGAGGAGAAATTAAACTAGAACTTAAGAAGTAAATGACAACTTTAACTTTATCTGAGAGGGTTCAGAATCCTCAGCACTTATAGAAAGGGAAAAACAACAGGACAAAATTTCAGTTTGGGTTCAATAATTTTTTGAAACATATTTATTTTTATAATGGATATAATACTTTAGATCTAACATGAAGAAAACCCTTAATATTCTCAAGAATAAGTAGATAATTTTGTATATTTTTGTTATTTAGCACCATTTAGAATTTGAAATTTGAGATACAGGGAAATGGGGACTATTCCCATAGTCGTTGTGTGTAACTACAGAAACTAAGCTGGATAAAATCAAGAATGTTTTCTTGAAAAGTTTATAATTACATATGAGAAGTGAATGATCTGGTAGAAAGAAAGAAGAGGCCTGGGGAAACGTTTAGAGAACACCCTTCTTTAACTCATGTGAGGAGAAAGAGACGTAAAGGAAGGGAAATTGGAACTAAATTGTAGCAGGAAAAACAAAAAAAGGGTGACAAAAGTATGGATACCTTAGCCTGATTGAAGCTGTAATAAAACTTATTTGGGTATGAAATCACTTTTTTTCTTTTGATCAGGCCCCAACAAAGACTATCAGAATCTGTGTAAATCAATAGCACCGCTGAGTAGAAATTCAGTTGCTGAAGTAAATATGGATTCTGGTAAGGGTAGTTTAACTGAAACCCTTTTTTGTCTTATCTACTGAGACTGAAAATCTTTTTAAAAGTTTTATATCTGCCTTTGATTTAAGATCTTAAGATGCCTCAAAATCACATCATTTTCATTGTACATTTCTGTGGATTTAAGAGATTAAGGCGTATCAGTTCTGATAACAGGGCATAACTTGAAAAAGCTTGAAAAAGGATCCCAAGTCAATCCATTATAAGATTTCATCACATTTATCTTTCACTGTTTCCTTTAGAAATGCATTACAGTAATGCATTTTATAAAGAGAAAAGGGAACAAGTAGGCTGAAACCCTGTATTGGTCATTTATTCTGTCATAGGAGTGTCAATAAATTAATTCACTGAATAAAACAAAGTCTTATATTAAAGGTTTTATGGTTGTTTTTATGGCCAAGTCTTATTTAAAAAATGTTTAAATTTTCTGGCAAAATAAATCATAGAAAAGATAAGTAGGCATTGCATTATATCTTTCCAGCCATGACCATAAGTAGTTATTGTATAGCAGTTATTCAGCATATCATACATAAGTCTATAAGCCTTTTTGAAAGAGTTTTCAGAAGATTGTCAAATTAAATATTTTTCAATTGTTTACCTAGATATTAATAACTGTAGCTTGTTAAATCATTCTATTGCATTCAGAAGGTAATTATCCTTCATAGTAATTTTAGATAGGTAGCAATTCCATTGTGAGTTTCCCAGAGGTTCTCTATTTCATCTTAATTCAAAATGTCAAAATAGACCTCAATTGATAGAGACAATTCAGAAGTAAATGATGGATAAACATAAATTCTTATTTAAAAATTCTTCAGAAATAATTTGCTATTTGATTTGAACTTTAATTGATAATACTCATGTGGCATCTAAATCGTAAGAAAAACTTGGTTTTCTTGTAAACTGAAATATTTTTAAATGACCTTATAGAAATACATTTAGATTTTATGTCACCATTTTCTTTCTTGGTAGTGATGGTGGTATTGGTATATCCTTTAAATTTTGCCAAAATATTTACATGGTTCAATTTCCAAACATGAGAGAGACCTTCATTTTTTAACAGTTTGCACTGACCATAAAAGTAATAACTCATTGATTATCCTTCTTGCCTGGGCTAGTTGCAGAGAAAATGGGCCATCTTAGAGGATAGGACCTACAGTTTGAAACCTAGTGGGGAGACAGTCTACTCAAGCCATGGTTTTAAAAGCATGGACATCATCCGCAGCCACCAGTCCTGTCCTGTGGTTGGCCTAGAGTAGTTCAGTCCAGGATAATGGTATGTCATGAGAGGTAAACAGACCAAGGCTCTGAGGGGTGTAAGAAGGGAGATGAATAGAAAAGTCAAGCAGCCAGCCATGAAGACAAATTTTAGTCAGTGGCAATATCTTAGACCCTAAATTTTAACTAAAGCCAAGATCTGGGGATTCGGGGCATTAAGAAAAGTGGCAGGGCCTTATACTCAAAACAATTATGTCATTGGGCAGGTTAATAAGACAGGAATTCCAGAAGAGGAAATAAGACCAGGATCTGATTATCAGTAACTTTGAACAGCAGAGTAATGTTTTTTTTTTTGAAATAAACAGAAACCCAGTTATGAGAGTTGGATTACAAAGTAAGAGTTAAGAGAGTAAACCTGCTGATAGGGTTTATTTATTCAACAAATTCACAGAGGGGTACTATTAATTACCAAATCCTGTGTTATAATTCTGAATCCAAGAGTATTACTTTTTAGATGCTTAAAAGTTCTCTTGTATGGCACTGAAATTGCTTCTAAAACAGAGCTGAGCCTGCAGATAGGGGTCCAGGAGAAGTTTTGCACAGGTAAGAGTTGTAGCTAGTTTTGTGTAGGCAGTTTTGTACAGGTAGTTACAGTGTTGAGAAAAACTCATGTTCACTGTTGAAGAAGTTTTATAAAATGGACAAAAATACAGCACGTGTCTATGTGTTTCTGTGTGTGGCATTTGTGGTTGTGTAACTACTATTGCATCTTACACTGAAATTGAAGATACAGAGTTGTGTGTATATACAATTTCTCTAACTTCAATACTCTTTAACCAGCCAAGCAAAGAATAATTTATTTTACTGTCACAATTCAATATAACATAAAGCATTTTTGATATGATACCATACAAGGTATGGAGTTTTAATGTATGAAATTAAGCAATTATTTATGATTAAAAGGAATAACCACATGTGAAATACATTATTACCAAAGAAGCTGTAAATCAGTTCGTGGCTGCATATTGGTCAAGGGTGAGTTTATGATTTAGAAATAGTAGTTCTAACCTTCAGGATATGAGAGACAGGGATTTGTGTTTTTGGCTATTGGTTATCTTTCATTGCTATTAGTGTTCACTGTCTTATATACTTAATATAAGGCATTCTATACTCCCTTGACTTCATATACTCTTTGGTCATTATGTCTATCTGTGTGTGTGATACAACTTTATAAACACAAAGACACCTAAGAACATCCAGTTATAGTCGCAGGAATAATATTTATTCATTGTGAGGGATTTGCAGTGTTTTCTGGTAATGGGCGTAAATGTCATGTGATAACTATATTAACCTTCAAAAAGTAGCAATCCCTTTTGTTTGGCATTCAAGTGATGGCAGTGATTAGAACAAAAAATGATGAATGAAAATGATGTCGCTTGATTAAAATTAGGTTTTACTAAAATTAGTACTGACTTTGTTCTTTGTGAACTAATCAAGCTTGTCATGTGAGTGGCTGCCTTCTTTCCTTTAGAAAAGATTGTATGCAAATGAAATAATACAGTGGCTTAATTGCAAAATTTCTTACTGGTCAGTCACCCTATTAAACATTTTATAATAGGTATTAACTCAAGGAATTTGTTTATGATATGACTAGGAGTAATTCAATCATTTTAATTGCAATTATAGTGTCAAAGCATATAAGTTGTCCATAATTAGTAATTAGGGCCTGAAAGTATAAATGGTTATAGATTTAAGAACTTATTTTTCTGTCAGAATTTATTACTTACCATTATGAGTCTTTCTTATGATAGTAGAGGTTCAGGGAAAAGTATATAGAAAGAATGCATTCTTTGGATACTTTAATGTTGGTTATTTATGTATAATTTGGGCAGAAAGACTAGAGCAAAAGATAGGACCCTATGTTCTAAAGCCATGAGTTTTGATTCTGAGCTCTTAGTTCTCCATTGCGTATCAAAATGTCTATACTCATTTCTAACTCCTTCATTCTGTTTTCTCACTTAGTAATGTGTGTGTCAAGCACTTCTGAGTGTTCTTTTCACACATCTCTGCTAAAATTAAAAGATGTCATGTTAACCGTTTCAAAATGTGAACAATTTACACACTAGATTTGTTCTGTTTTGATCCAGACCGCAGAAATATGTCCAAGGGGAAAAGAAGATTATAACCTATCAAGAATATAACAATTGGCATTTCTAAATTTTAGCATGCCATAAAAAAATAAATTGGCCATTTCTCTATCGATAGAAATATGAAAGAAGCCATATTTTGATTGTCAGGAATAAATACTGTGAAAGAAATTTGTGTAGGAGGTCAGACTGGGTGACATGTACTTTTATTTCACCTCAAAACATTTTACTATTATATTTTTATTCTTTGTTAAAAATATTTTTATCCTTTTCTTTCTTCACCAAAACAACATAGAGTTATTGCTAGAGACAGAATTTGGACAGAATTTGATGAACTGAAGAAAATACATCAGTTCTTTTCATTCCTCACTTTAAGTGCTGGACCTTTATATCCATCCACATCCTATTTAATAAGAGAGGATTCTGCTAGTTGTAAGGTGAAAGGATTTCTTGAGCATTTGTGTTCTATTTTTACATATCTATTGTTCCCAGACTAGGCAGCAATGCTTTCAGAACAGGTTCATTTTGACATTCTGGGGATTATGAAATTTCAATTATTGTCTCAGGAATCAGTACACTGCACAATAAAAGCAAATACACATCCTAACTCTTTACCAACAACAACAATAATAAAATAATACTGGTAACATGTAGTAGTTATTCATTGCTGCATAACAAATTCCTTCTGAATTTAGTCACTCAAAACAACTCAGGAGTGTCTTAACTGGGTGGTTCTGGCTAAGAGCCTCTAAAGCAATTGTAGTCCAGATGTCAGCCTGGAGGTAGGTAGTAGAATGGTGATTACCAGAGGCTTAGATAGAAGAAATAAGTTTTAGTATTTGGTAGTATAGTAGGGAGATTATAGGTAATAATAATTTATTATATATGTAAAAATAGCTAGTAAAGAAGGATTGTAATGTTCTCAACACAAAGAAAAGATAAATAATTGAGGTGATGGTTATCTCAATTACTTTGATTTGATCATCACACATTATATACATCTATCAAAATGTTACATGTTCCCCTCAAATATATATAACTATTTTATCTTTTTTTTTTTGAGATGGAGTTTCGCTCTTGTTGCCCAGGCTGGAGTGCAATGGCGCCACCTAGGCTCACTGCAACCTCCGCCTCCTGGGTTCAAGTGATTTTCCTGTGTCAGCCTCCTGAGTAGCTGGGATTATGGGCGCATGTACTACACTCAGCTAATTTTTGTACTTTTAGTAGAGACGGGGTTTCATCGTATTGGTCAGGCTGGTCTCAAACTCCTGACCTCAGGTGAACCACCTGCCTCAGCCTCCCAAAGTGCTGGGATTACAGGCATGAGGCACCGCTCGCAGCCTTATATCAATGTTTTTAAAAGGATGCTTAACTGGGGACTGGGTGCAGTGGCACACACCTGTAGTCCCAGCTACTCCAGAGGTTGAAGTAGGAAGATTGCTTGAGCCCAGAAAGTCAAGGCTGATGATACGGTTTGGATCTGTGTCCCTGCACAAATCTCACGTGGAGCTGTAATCTCCAATGTTGGAGGTGGGGTTTAGTGCAGGGTGATTGGATCATGGAGGTGTTTCTCATGAATGGTTTAGCATCATCACCTTGGTGCTGTTCTCCCGAGAGTGAGTGAGTTCTCATGATATCTGCTTGTTTAAAAGTGTGTAGCACCTACCCTCTTGCTCTCTTTCTTGCTCTTACTCGAGCCATGTGAAGTCTGTACTCCCCCTTCGCCTTCTGCCATGATTGTATGTTTCCTGAGGCCTCCCCAGAAACCAACCAGATGACAGTATCATGCTTCCTATACAACCTGCAGAACCATCAGCCAATTAAACCTCTTTTCTTTAATTTAAATTACTCATTCTCAGGTGTTTCTTTACAGCAATGTGAGAATGGACTAATTCAGCTGCAGTGGCCGTAACTGTGTCACTGCACTCCAGCCTGAGTTACAGACTGAAACTCTGTTTTAAACTCGGTCTGGGAGTTCCCCTTTCAAGAAGCACCACTCTCATGACTATTGGCCAAAGGCCTCAGTGCCCCATTGGCTATTGGCAGCTGGCCTCAAGCCCTGGTCTCACAGGCCTTTCCACAGTGTTGCTTATGAGAGGGCAGTTAACTTTCCCTAGAATGAGCGATGCAAAGAGACAGCACACAAACGAAGGCACAAAGCTGCTTTTCAAAGCTCGCCTCTGAAATTGCAACCAGCATTTCCACCTCATCCTATTCATCCTTAAAAACAATACACTGAGTCTAGTCCACACGCAAAAGGAGGGTAAATCAGGCTTTGCTTCTTGAAGGGAGATGTATCAAAGAATTTGTCGATATTTAAAACTACAAGGTAACACTTCCGTTGATAATAGCTGCCATGTAGTGACAGCTTTCTATATATTTGAGATTCTTCTTTTTGAGCACAAAGTTACGTCTATGTGACTTCTCTTTTAACATCCAATTTTCCCTGATACAGATGCCCCTGCCTTAGCATGTACTCACAAAGCTATGCTTTCCCCTTTCCCTTTGTTTCTTTTACAGTCCTGATTTAAATACCAAATTTTCTTTATCTGTTGATTTTGTTATGGACTATAATGTGATCATTATCTGGGCATTACTTTGTCTTCCTCTCCTCCCTCTATTAAGAGTAGGATTTGGTCCACTGGTCCTAGAAACATTTGTTTGTTTTCCCTTATCAAGAAAGCCAATAGATTTTCACCCATTTGTTCACATGAGCTAAACTTTGTCAAGAAATCCTGAACAAAGGGGTTAGAAAATAAAAATGTACCGCCCTTCAATTTAATATTTGAGGGTAAATAAATTGTAAAGGGCCATGAATTCCCTCATATATTCTTATTTTCATGATTACCAAAATTTTAAAAAGCCAAATATACAGTTGGGTTTATCCTTAATTAAGAAAAACATGTTTTTCTCAACATTATACATTTGACCATCATTAAATCTTATGCTGTTTTGGAGGAACCTCCATGGTACACCAACAGGTTCCACGTGCAGGTTAACTACTAAAAAGAACTTTTCAAAGTAAAGACTTTTAACCATAATAATCAACCAAGAATAAAGCTACTTATTATAACATTCCATTTAATTCAATTAGGGCAACTCATGTGTTTAATTCAGTCTATAGCTGTTCTCTAATAGACTTAGGAATTTTTAAGTTAATGGGACAAATAAATAAATTTTAGTGATAGCAAAGCAAATTTAACCTGCTGTCATCAAGGGGAGAGTTTCTACCTCTAACCCTAGCTGGAAACTTTTGTAGTATCTTGACTACACAATTTAGTAAACTGAAGGGGTGCTTCCCCCCAGGTGCTTATGTTGCCACCAACATCATCAGTATCATCATCGTCATCAGTTCAAATTTATTGAGAACTTATTAGATGCGTAATACCTTGCTTACATTCTGTAATTTAACCATAAAATATCTATTGAATAATTCCTCTTAATATTTCAATTTTGCAAATGAGATTCCTGGGTCATAGAGAGATTATGTGACTTGTTGTCCAAGGTTACATTTCTGGGGAGCAATAAAGGGAAATAAAATCTAGGATTTTCTATATTATTAATCACCAGGCTGTATCATCCTCTGATTATATTACAGTGCTTCCCCCATGTATGACATTGACTTTACTAGCTATACTGCCTCCACAATTCATCGCAATGTAATGAAATATTTCTCTTTTTCTCAAACCTTTGGCAAAGGGAGTACTAAAATAGTTGAGTGTAAACATAAAGTTTTTTTTTTTTAAATTAACAACCTTGAGTAGGTT
This sequence comes from Pongo abelii, assembly GCF_028885655.2. NCBI lineage: Eukaryota > Metazoa > Chordata > Mammalia > Primates > Hominidae > Pongo > Pongo abelii. Next base: position 186,220,868 of record NC_071988.2, on the reverse strand, counting down.
CAAGAAGCACATGGTGCGAAATATCTGAGATTACAAGAGTGCTCCTCTTGTCCTCCTCTCCCACGATATATTTTTTTTAATTTTGATAAAATAACACTGAGGTAAATAGAAAGACTTTGGCTAGTTTCAAGATATTTGTCAACATTCCTGCCTTTGTCTCCACCCGCAAACTTTAGCATAGTCTATATGATGAGTGCCCCTATCATCCAATATCAGCAAATGCCATATTCTTCAAATCCTTTAATGTCATGGCCTTTGATATGGTTTGGCTGTGTGTCCCCACCGAAATCTCACCTTGATTTGTGATCCCCATGATCCCCATGTGTCAAGGGTGGGACCAGGTGGAGGTAATTGAATTGTAGGGGTGGTTTCCCCCATGCTGTTCTTGTGATAATGAGTGGGCTTCATGAGATATGATGGTTTTATAAATGCCTGGCATTTCCTCTGCTTGAACTCATTCTTTCTCCTGCTGCCCTGTGAAGAGGTGTCTTCCACCATGATTGTAAGTTTCCTAAGGCTTCCCCAGCCATGTGGAATTGTGAGTCAATTAAATGTCTTTTCTTTATAAATTACTCAGACTCTGGTATTTCTTCGTAGCAGTGTGAAACTAGACTAATTCAACCTTCTTGTCCATAGTTTTTGGATCACTATTAACACATTTATTATTCGGTGCTCCTCAGTTGTAATATGCCTGTAAAAATGTGGAATGGAATAAAAACCACCCTCAAATCTCTATTTGCTGATAATCTAATTACTTTTAGTTTAATCCACCAATTAATTGGGAGACATGGTGTTGCAATAAAACCTGCATTTTGGTATTTTCATCAATAGATCTCCTTGGCTGTTTGGTTACACTTTCATTCAGCTGTTATGGGTGAAAACTTTTCCCTGGGAAGCAAGTTAATGAGAGAGATGGGGATGAGCCGTGGGAAGGGAAGAATGTACAGTCATTTGAAATGGGCCATGGCTGTTTGCAATGTATCTGTACTCTCTATACATTTAGTACAAAGTTTTATATATATTTTATATATATATACACACACACACATATTTATGCATAAACATATACATATAAATGTATATAAATGCACATAAATATCATATATGTTTTATTAGACATGTTTTACAAAGTTTCCTATGCTGTTTTCTATGTGTTGTATCTATTTTCTCCCACTTTTCATTTATTTGTGTGTTTATTTTTCCTGCATTTTGGGAGGTTGCCTTGTGTCAATCTTTCATCTCACTATTTGTGATTTTCAGTTGTCTTTGGTCTACTCCCCAATCTATTTCGTTTGTTCATTTACTTATTTTTATCTGTGTAAACAATACCCTCCAATGACTCTAATAGTTTATTTTTCCCCCATAATAATTTATTGTTGCTGATTTACAGAGGTGATACCCCTTGGAATATCTCTGAGAATATCTATTACATTTATTTTCTGCTTCATTTGTTCATTTTATTTTTCAGTAATTAATTAGTCTGTTTGTGAGATTTGGCTATTTGTGTAAATGGGTTAGTGAGGCTTCTTTTATTCTTAATGTTAATTTTCATCAACTTTTTGGTGATTGAGAACATCCAATCAGATGTTCTCCAAGGAGAATATGAGAAAAAAAGAAAATAAATGGAAGACCATAAATGGTGAAGGCAAGTTGATTGTGTAAAATTCTTCCTGCAGTAGTTGAATGTGTAATCCTGCAGTTGCCATTTCTTGATATACTAATAATATTGCCATCAGTTACTTCTCTGCAAATTGGAATGACTGAAATTTGCATAGGTTAAGAAAACATTTAAAATAGAAAGCAATAGTTGTGATTTACATTTATGAAATGCATTAAAACAAGTAGGAAATCCTTTAAATGAGTACTTAAGCCTGGTAAACTTAGTGAATAATTTGATGTTTAATTAAAAAGAAACTGCCAAACTGTTTTTCAACATGGTTGTACCATTTTGCATTCCCATTAATAATATATGAGAGTTTCAGGTATTTCACATTCTCATTAGCACTTCGTTTGTCAGCTTTTAGTTTTTTAAATTTTCAGCCATTCTAGTATGATTGTAGTGGAAAATACAAGAATGTGAATAACTCACAAAAAGTGAGTTATTCAGTTAAGGTGCACTTTGCCATTTGATCTTTAATACACTGTCGGATGACCTAAAAGGAATAATTAGATCAAAGTTATTACAGTGCATTTTTCCAAGTTTTTTCCATGTTTACTATCTTCAATTTCAGTTATCTCCCCCTAGCCCCACCCCCCAAAAAATAATCCTTTAGAAGATATCAGTCTTGTCACAGGACATCAGGTTATTTGGACATCATGGGCAAATAGAAATAGGCAGTTAGAGGAGTTACTTGAATTTGTATAATTATACACCATTTTATTGTATAAAGTTTTTTTTATGAAAAACATTAGGCAAAAGACGATATACTTGAGACAAAAAATATTCATTGCACAAATGTTTCTTAAATGTCTACTTCATAAAATACATTCTGTTAAGCACTGATGCAGACACAATAGAATGTAATTTGGTACGTGCAGGGTAAGGCAATTATACAATTATCTCTGGTCCAAAGTAGATTGTGAAATGTACCATGGGAGACTTACACCATAGAGCCCTGGAGTTGAGAAGCAGAAGCAATGACATCTGTTAGGGGGATTAGGGAAGTCTTAGTGACAACAAAGAAACCAATCCAGCCCTGAAGAATGCATGCGTGTCTGTCTATTTGTTTGTTTTGTTTTGATTTTTGGTCATAAAATTAATGTTTTAAAAATCCAGATGCTTTAAAAAAACCCTAAACTTTTACCACACAAAGAAAAACTCAGCATCAAAGCGCGTTTCTCTTTCTTCTTTTTTTGTATTGCTTCATATATTTGAGAAAATAGTATGCATATAACTTTATATGTTGCTTTCTAAAGTTAATATGATATTATTTAAATAAATAAATGACTAAGAATAGCACTATATTAAAACATTTATAAACTTCATTGTTGTTTATTCTAGCATTCTACATACCCTAAATGCTGAGCCAGCCCTCTTATATAAAGCATTAAGGTAATGTCTTAGGTTTTGCTATTATAAGTTACAAATAGAAAATGCTTTCATGTAAAAGCACTTTTCTATAATTTAGATTCTTTTAGAATAGATTATTAGGACATAGACTACTAGATCAGAGGTTGTGAACATTTTTCATGCTAACGAGATGTAGGTAGATAGATGAAAGACAAGGTAGGAGTTTGGGTAGAGATTTTTTAAAAAAGAGAAGAGTTAAATTCAAATAGCAAGAGAGGTAAGAAATCTAGGACACACATGGAGAGTATATAAAACTCCATTTTGATGTCAGGGATGTCCAATTTTTTGGCTTTCCTTGGCCACATTGGAAGAAGAAGAATTGTCCTGGGCCACACATAAAATACACTAACACTAATGATAGATGATGAGCTAAAAATAGCAAAAAAAAAAAATCTCATAATATTTTAAATGTCTACTTTATAAAATACATTCTGGTAAATACTGCTACAGACACAAAATAGAATTGTGTAAAATATGAATGCGGCCCAATACGAATTTGTGTTGGGCCTCATTCAAAGCTGTCCTGGGCCACATGCGGCCTGTGGGCCATGGTTAGACAAGCTTGGACTAGAGGATAGTGTATATGGAAAGATGCTGTAAAAGAGAATGCTAGAAACGTAAGGAGGCAAGACTAAAATTTCCTGAACTGGAATATTAGTTTCTTTGGGTGCTAACAGGTCATACTAGATGGTGCTCTGGATATAAATAAATTTAAAAATGTAACAATTGAACAAATTAATTTAAACAGGTTTTTAGAAGAATTTTCAAAGCTGTTAATATGTTAATGTGAATGACTATTGTCTAAGAAGATACTATAATATGTAGGGTTTCCTACGTGTATTTTACTAAGGAACACTTTTTTAAAGAGCAGCATTAGTATTTCAGGAAATACACTTTGAAAACTGGTAGGCAAAGACAGTAAGGATTTGATTACTAAGGAATTTGAATTCAGTTTGATGGGCATGAAAATCACTTGTGAGAACATTAGTTGTTTATATCCAATAGCGCATGAAGGCATTGTGAAATGAAAACCTATCTGCCAACATTTACAATAAATACTGTCATTTTTTCTCTTTGGATCTTCTGCCTAAAACACTGGACTTAGAACACATAAATATCTATTGCTTGAAGAATGAAGGCAATCAATATTTTTCACTTGCTTCTCCACTAAGTTTGTTATTGCACCCATTATTCAAACTTTCAAATTCCTGGTTGAAAAAATGCTCATCTTCAAAATTTACTATTAACAGCCACAATTGTCACCATATATGTATATTTGCATGACAGCTTCTAGTTTCTCCCCTCGCAATTTTGGTTAATTCAGAATAAAACAATAAAATTATATATGATCTTTTGCTGTCAGTTTAAGTTTCTAAAACTTAGTTATTGGTTCAACTCTACAACATTTCATTTGAAGTTTTCCTTCAAATATTCTCACTGATATGGTTTGGCTGTGTCCCTACCCAAATCTCACCTTGAATTGTAATAATCCCCAGGTGTCAAGGGTGGGGCCAGGATAAGATAATTGAATCATGGGGGCTATGTCCCCTATACTGTTCTTGTGGTAATGAATAAGTCTCACAAGAATCTGATGGTTTTATAAACGGTAGTTCCCCTGCACAAGCTCCCTTGCCTGCTGCCATGTAAGAAGTCCCTTTTCTCTTCCTTCATCTTCTGCCATGATTGTGAGGCCTCCCCAGCCATGTGGAACTGTGAGTCAATTAAACTTCTTTCCTTTATAAATTACCCAGTCTAGGGTATGTCTTTATTAGCAGTGTGAGAACAGACTAATATACTGACATTCTTTATTATTCCTTCTGTGTTATCAGATACATAGTTCATGTCTTCTATCAAATAATACATGTCATAAACACTGAGAAATCATTACTCATTATTTCTAAAACTAGAGTATATATCAAAATATATAATCTATCCTTACTGTTTTTGAATAGTCTTAGACATTTGTTATAAATGAGCTCTTTCTCTCTGTCTCTCTTCCTGGTTCCCTCTCTCCATCCTTCTCTTTTTCTCTCTCCCTTCCTTTCTCTTTCCATTTTCGCTATTTGCCCGACTCTGTAGAACTGCCTGTGGAAAACATAGGGCAAAATGATGTATCTTGCTAGCATGTTTCAACAGGGCTTATCATTTTTACAAGTCTACACTAATAAGCCATTTTTCCCTTTACAAAATTATTTTACTTAGATCCAGGCTGCTTTTCTTTCTAATATACACAAAACATATTTCTTTCATATATATGAAATCACCATTTCTGTGATGTCTTTTTGAAATATTTCCCATAAATTAATTTCCTTATATGCCTAAAACATAAGAAATGATCAAAATGAACAGAAAGGCAGAAGGATAAAAAGACACATGTTGATCCTAAAAATATCAATTGTGATTCTAAAAAAAAAAGGTGTTGACAGGTGGTGTTATATGTTTTTATACTAAAATGACAACAAAACAGTTTAAGTTTACGCTTCTAAGGAAAGGGTACCTACCTAGTAGATTGAATTAATTTGAAAGACACTTACATAAAATTTCCATTCTTTCTTATTCAATTATAGGGTTAATTTCTGAAGGACATTTTTGGCAGGCACCAGATGTAACCTTCCCATCATCTTGTCACACCAGGTCCAATTTGTTCTTCACTACCCGAACCCTGATTTCTTAGGTACTGGCAGTTATCCCTTGAACTTAAGAAAAGTGGTTCAGGAAATGATTATAATTGATCCAAACTAGACATGGTAAGCTCACTCTACTGGGCGAGTGATTAGTCTGGAGTGGACATATGACTCATTTCTGACTAACAGAATGTAACCAGTCAGCAGGCTAGCATAACCCTTTACCGTTTCTTGTTTCCACTTGGAACACTGATGTTTCAAGGTGCAGCAGCACTGTCTTGTGACCATAAGGCAACATGGAAGAGTATAAAAATCATCAAAATATTGATGGTGGAGGAGAAAGAGAAAAAGATCCTATATTTCTGAAGGCGTTACTGAATTTCTAGCTTCAAACATCTATGTAAAAAAAAACTTATTTGTTTAATTCACTACAGTTAGGTTGATTTTTTTTTTACTTTTAGCTAAAATAATTTCTAATGAATGCAAAGTTGATGCTATATTTTTTATTTATATTTTATGTGGATGTAGGGAATTCGTTATATTAAGTTGATTTTTTAATGAATTTTATTTTCTACTCTTTCTTTAGATCTCAGTTGCTTTTTCTGAGTATCTAGTTCTCCACTATTGTAGTATGTATTTCTCCTTATACGTTTTATAATTTTTATTTTATTTGTGTAATTTCTTATTTAATGTCTGGTTTATCCACTAGATATCTGATTTCGCTAACGTTTTGAACACTGGGACACTATCCCATAATGTTTGCTTTAACTTATACATTTGAAACAATAGTACACAGATTACTTCCCACGTGTTCTCAAGAATGGTTTCACTGTAGAAGTGATGCCCTTATTGTCAACAATTCTTCAGCAAATTCATAGACTATTTTTAAACAGCCTTAAATTTAGTGCACAAAATGTGACAATGCCCATTACTGTGTATAAACATTATGGGATACATATTTTGAAGGTCAAAATCAATTCTGAAAGGAATGGGAGGTTATGTCCTTCTTTGTTTTCCACATGCTTTTCAGACGTCACTGGGATGAAGATCAGAACAAACAAAAATGATTTGAGGCATTTTTGCTTAAAATGCCCATAAAATATATTATTCAATGTCTACTACTGTCTACTACTGTTTTTTTTTTAATAAATGTATTTTATTTATGATAACTGATGTGTAGGAATGACAAAGTACAATTTTCTAAAAGTTTTTAATACTTTTAAGAAAGTATTATTTCCCAAAAAATATACACATATATATCTTATATATTACATATATACATATATATCATATATAACATATATACATATATATCATATATATCACATACATATATATTACATATATACATATATATCATATATATTACATATATACATATATATCGTATATACATATATAACATATACATATAATATATATTACACATATATATTACATATATACATATATATCATATATATCACATATATATGCCATTCCCATATGTGTATATGTTCCCATATATATTCCATTCCTATATATAGGAATTAATGGAATTCTTATATATATATATATATAGGAATTATATATATAATGGAATTCCTATATACATAGGAATAGAATATATATGGGAATATGTATACAGGAATTCATATATATATAATGGAATTCCTATATATATGTATATATATTCTCTCTATATATATGAATTCCATTATATATATGTGTATGTTTATATGTATGTATGTGTATATATATATATAGGAATATATACACATATATGGAAATATATATATATGTACATCTCACACAAATATAAGATGATAGATATTTCATTCAAATGTTTAATTAGGTAAAAAACAAATAAGAGAAATGTGATTTCAAGTGCATTTGGGAAGGAGGGATTTAGATAGTCCACTTGTAAAGGCTTTAAAAATGTTAGAATAATATTGCTAGTTTAGATACATACAAAGTGACCTGTTGTCTTACAAGGCAATGAAACCATAAACTTTGGGGATATATTATCTATGGGATAGAAATCTGTAAATTGATATGTAACTTCACTGTGTCTGGGTCCAGGGCTATAAATAAACAGTAAATGACAAAGTCAAACACATGTATGTTCTCTTAGAGACAAATAATTCTGGCGTGGGTTTGTTAAATAATGTCCTAGTGTTGCATTGAAAAGACATATTGCCCATCATTTTTTTGTCCTTTTTATAAGTTTTAAATTTTAAGAGAGCTCTTAAATGTCTCTTTAGAAATGTATAGAGGAATGGACTTTTGAAATCACTCCCTTCCAGGCTTGACAGCTCTTGTTTTTAAAATCATTTTAGTGTTATGAAGGCATAACTGATACACTCTTGTACTTTGTATTAACATTTCATCAGTGAGATTGGTTTGAAATATTGAAGGATTCATATCTCTGAAGTTCATAAAGAGAAAAACTGGATTGACATAAATGTAAAACACACTGGAATTTCAAGTTTTATAATTGATTCTTCATTGTTATGATTCAAATGATGTATGTTCTCTATACCATATATTACTACTTTGAAGAAAAGTTCATTTGAAGATCATTGGTTTTAAATGAGATGAAAAATAACATCTGAACTTTAAAACTGATTTTTGAAAATTGGATAAGAAGCAACTAGTGAGTGTGGAAAGTAGATACATTTTGTTTATTAATGAATCTGTTATTTTTGAAAAATCTTGTTCTTTAGCCACTAATAGTGATAACTATATAACTAAATATTTAATTTTAATATGTCTTCCACATGATTAATAATAACAATATACTTCAGCACCACTATAATCTTCCTTGATGAATGCCCAAACCAAGACAGCTGCTACGAACACTCATGTGCAGCCTTCTTCACAAAAATGCACTTGCAAAACAAAGCTAAGTTTGTATTTCTCAAGAAAGAACTCAGTCATAGGAAATAATGGAATAGAGTAATTGTTGTAGTAACCTACATCAATACTGTCTACATATCCTTGGGTATTTCAGCCTCCTGGGGATACTTTTTACATTAACTGCTATATAAAATGGTTCATGCGCAATTTTCTTGCGAAGATTTCCTAAAGGCTCGTTATCTACTGTTACTTCTTTTTTTTTTTTTTAATTATACTTTAAGTTTTAAGGTACATGTGCACAACGTGCAGGTTTGTTACATATGTATACATGTGCCATGTTGGTGTGCTGCACCCATTAACTGGTCATTTAACATTAGGTATATCTCCTAATGCTATCCCTCCCCCCACCGCACAACAGGCCCCGGTGTGTGATATTCCCCTACCTGTGTCCATGTGTTTTCATTGTTCAATTCCCACCTATGAGTGAGAAAATGCGGTGTTTGGTTTTTTGTCCTTGCGATAGTTTGCTGAGAATGATGGTTTCCAGCTTCATCCATGTCCCTACAAAGGACGTGAACTCATCGTTTTTTATGGCTGCATAGTATTCCATGGTGTATATGTGCCACATTTTCTTCCTACTCCTTTCTCTGGCTCATTGCTTCATTTCCTGTGGTTACTGCCCTGTCACCACCTCCCCTTCTTTTATTCTCTAACCTCATTAATGCAACACTATGAATTTAATACTATTCCTGAAAGTTTAGGAGTAAGAACATTTACATGATGAAAAAGAACAAAAATGCCACTTAAGTTTCAATACTCAACGCTACAATTCTTACACTTTTATGTCCCCTCCTTGTTATAGAAAAGTAATTTTCTACTAGCTATTTCCATAAGGTCTCTCCATTACCTCCTGATACTTCTCTATAATTTTATTTTATTTTAATACCAAATACTTATTTCCCTGTTTCTGACCTCCTATCCCAAGAGTTATAGTTTTACCTTGTTATGCAGGGAAATTTAGCACATTGTCTAAATGTTTCTCATAGTCTTGGTCCAGTGAGCCTTGCCTTTTTAAATGAAAAACTCCTTAAAAATATTTTAAAGAATGTCTAAGACCTCTATTATGAAATACTTCCCTTTCACAAAATAGCAGAAGTTAGGCCATCTTTTTTTGAAATTTTTTTTTTGTCTCTCTCTCTCTCTTTTTGTTATAATAATACCTCCACTAAAAACCCTTCTTACACTCAGGGCGAGGGCAATTCCCCAGCCTATTCTGTAAATGTTTTCTTACCATATAGGCAAAAAGAACAGGGAGACTGATGAGTGAGGTGCACCTTTTAGGCTTCAGTTTGGCTTTCTGGGGATGCCCCTGTTCTGGAGCACAGGAGTCTGCCCTTCCCTCTTGAGTTCTATTTTAATAGACCTTATAAATGGTTGGGGGCAGAATGTGCTCCTGGGACAGGATTAGCCCATCAGTGCTAGCATCTGGCAGAGTCTTTATCATCCAAGGTGTCATAAGTCATTTGTGGGAGCATGACCTTTATTTATGTCATTGTGATTAAAATGACTGGTTTTGGGGGAAAAATTATCTTCCCTCCCTAATTGGCCATCCTCAATCATTAATAATACTAATGGGTACATTTCCCAAAGGCTTATATAGAATTTTTAGCTTTTGATGAATGAATGAATGAATGAATGAATACACAGAATCATTTTGTTTTCTTTAACAATGTCTCAAAACTTTTACCTTTAATTGAAGTCTTATTTTACCCCAGGCTAAATCAATTTAAGCCTACATAAGTATCCTAGCCAGTTGGATATAGCCATGTGACACTTGTTTCAAAATTGTTTGAGGAAGTTGTTTGGTCTGGTTGAATGAAAATGTCTAGAAAAGTAGGTTAATCATAAGTGAATGGTAATTTAGTAATAATACTTAGTCCAAGAGAGCTGCATTATGTTCAACAGCAGGATAAAATCATTGGCAAGCAGCTGAAACATTGACAAATTATCATCTCTAGTAAATAAGAGTGAGAGGTGATTGCTCTATAGGTTTTTTAATTTTTTTTTCCTAATAGTTCTAATTCTACATTTGTACTCCAGCTATATTTGTTTTCATGCTATTGGTTAAGGTAAAAGTATCCTACTTTCCCAGATTATTTACATCAGTAAATTTGGTAATTGTAATCAGATGTATTTAAAATTTAATACTTAAAGTATTCTTGGGTTACAGTACATACTGACCTTTGCAGACAACAGAGAACGATGGAAATGTTATTATGTTTGTAAAGTCAGGAATTTTCCCTGCAGTAACAAAGACTCCAGTAGAGCCCTGCTCTCACATGGTTTTCTCAAGGAATGAGACAGCCGTAGGCCATAGATAACTCCTTTATTTTTCAAATTGGTAAAAACATAGAGTATGAGCTCTGTGTTCTATCATGAGTCTCAGGATAATGAAACTTTAAATATTTTTCTTCATCAGTAATTAATCCAAGAAATGACTTTGCTTTATTAATAGAAAAATTAACTAAACTTAATCATTTCTTTGTTTGCAATTGGGTTCCAACTAATTAAATTTTCGCATAGAATTATTTTTTCAATCTACTGCTATTCCTTGTAAAGCATATTTTTTTCTTCTCTTTCCTTATTAGCACACATACCCTTTCACCTTAAATTCAGAGATTTAATGAAGTACTAATGAGACTTGCAGATTTAAAAGAATGTTTAACAATATTATTTTCCAAGACATTTAGAATAAAGAGCTGTAACTGCACATTGTTTATACTTTGACTACCTGACACTTTCTCCTAAAAGACATTTTCATTTCTAAACAAATGAATCAACTGCCAGCACTTATACTCATGGTATTTTCTTGGATAAAGGTTAAGGGCAAATAAATGGCCAAACCATAAAGGGAAGTACAGTCATGAGTTCAAATGTTGGTATCATTATAGACAGTTTTTTTGTTTGTTTGTTTCACAGAGACTTTCAATGCAGTTTAGGTTTGTTCTATTATTGGGAAACATTTCTTATGTCTCTGACTGTAAGCAGAATTGAGGGCCAGGTGTCCTCAAGAATTATATAGGCATTATGTGAGAACCTACTTAAATACAGAAATAATATTTTTCCTACTTTTTTCATTGTATATTCTTTGATCACTTCTGATTACATTTCAACAATTTTATCTTTTTAAATAAAATAAAAAGTTCTGAATTTTCTCTAGCATGGTTAATGGAAAATTGTTTTTACTGTTGTTGATATAGAAAAGTGTATTTCACCTTCACAACTCATCACTGGGAATGTAATATAGTTCTTTAGGACTGTTGTCAATCTGCTTGGCTTTTGTCCTTGTGCTCTGGCTATTCTACCTCAGCCTCATCTCTCCCTCCTAAATCTTTTAAATTTCAAATTCTTTCTCAACCTTACTTAATTTTGTTGCTTGAAGTTCTTGAAGCAATGACGTGATTTTGATACGGAACGGATGTGCTGGGAAGGGAAGGGCATGGTCCCTTTAAATGATATGGAAGGGAGAAGGGCGTGGTCCTTGGCTAGGGCTCCACCCCTGGGCCTGTGCCCACAGACCTAGGTGAAGGCAAGAATTTTTGTTTTCCTCCCCAAATTTGCATTTCCCAAGACGACTGTGGCCTGTCACACCCCCATCCTGTGCCTATAAAAACCCCAAGACCCTAGCAGGCAGACACACAAGCAGTTGGACATGGAGAGGAACACATCGGTGGAAGAAGAGAAGCAGCTGGATGTCAAGGGGAGCAGACCAGCAGAAGAGCACATGACAGTCGCCAGAACGCTGGCAGGCTATCTACCGATGGAAGGAGGTGGGGTTTGGCGAATGCTCCAGGGGAAAACCATCTCTCTTCTGGCTCCCCCATCTGCTGAGAGCTACTTCCACACAGTAAAACCTTGCACTCATTCTCCAAGCCCACATATCATCCAATTCTTCTGGTAAACCAAGGAAAGAACCCCAGGATACAGAAAGCCCTCTGTGATAAGGAAGGGTCTAATTGAGCTGATGAACACAAGCCGACTATGGACGGCTAAACTAAAAGATCACCCTGTAACACATGCCCACTGGGGCTTCAGCTGTAAACATTCACCCCTAGACACTGCCGTGGGGTCAGAGCCACACAGCCTGCCCATCTGAGGTTTGAGCGGCGGGGACACTGAAGAAACGAGCCACAGCCCCATCGCACGCCCTGCAAGGGGGACAAGGGAACTTTTCCCGTTTTAATTTCAAGTGTCAGATAGAAACAGGGATGTGATCAGAAGTTAAGACAGGAGGGAAATGGTGGGGATTGTGGCAAACCATAAAATGTGTGCCCCACATTATAGGCATTAATGAATTACAATTTAAAAGGCATTATAATTTTTTAAATATACTAAAATATTTTGCTTACCAAAGACCCTTGACCACAGTTATCTAAAAATCCACCAATTTGTGAGCTGGCTTTTAAACTGTCAAAGATTCTAAAGATCAGAATTTTATGTACCTTGTCCAATGACATATTGCTATGATAAGCTATGACTTGGATTTTTGTCTACCATTTACACAATCTTTGATCTTAGCCTGATAATATATTATCATGGCATATTAGACATTTAAAAAGTGGAGCCTTATTTTTTTTTTAGAATAATGGGGATTCAATGAAGTGAAGTTAGATAAACTTTGTTACATAAACAAAGATGTGTTTTAGAACCAATCTTCACTTATAGTGACAAATGGATTGTAGACTCGCAAGTACAACATGGTTTCATGTTAACCAGATAGGAAGCAGTTTGGAATTTATATAACAAATTATCATAAATGTAGTAACTTAATATCCGTTTACTGTCTTACAGTTCTGTAGGTCAGAAATCTGAGTGGCCACCACTCAAAAATATATGAAGACAACATAAAATACCCAATTCTTTTTTTAATATACAGTATTTTTTACTTAAAATACTGTTGTATGTGTCATGAATTCAGAAAAATATATATTTACATGGACTATTTATTTTTATGGGTACATAGTAGGTGTATATATTTACCCATAAACATATACATGAGTTATTTTTATATAAACATACAATGCATCACAATTACATCAGAGCAAATGGTATAACTATCACCTCAAGCATTTATCTTTTCTTTGTGTTACAAACAATCCAATTATACTTTTAGTTGTTTTAAAATGTATAATGTAATTTCTTATTAAGATGAAGATTATTTACATTTTGCCTGAAGTTTCAAACTCCAAAACCCCAAATTAGATTTTAATTAATAAGATTTTTATTGTTCATTTATATATTTGAATTTCTAAATGCACTTTATATAATAGACAAAAAATAACATTTGAAGATATTATAATTTATTATGTCATCTAAAGGACATCTCATTTATAATAGACACATTTTAAATTTTTAAAAATTTGTTTCAGTTTTAATTTTTTAAAAATATTGATGACCTAATTTTATTAGCATATACCTATTTTATTAATATTCCTGTTTTGTTGCCTGTAGTCAACGTGTTACGTAGAAGTTTTAAAAGTAAAAGCCCAGGCCGGGTGTGATGGCTCACGCCTGTAATCCCAGCACTTCGGGAGGCCGAGGCAGGCGGATCATGAGGTCAGGAGATCGAGACCATCCTGGCTAACACGGTGAAACCCCATCTCTACTAAAAAAAAATACAAAAAAAATTAGCCGGGCGTGGTGGTGGGTACCTGTAGTCCCAGCTACTCGGGAGGCTGAGGCAGGAAAATGATGTGAACCCAGGCGGCGGAGCTTTCAGTGAGCAGAGCTTGCGCCACTGCACTCCAGCCTGGGCCACAGAGCGAGACTTCATCTCAAAAAAATAATAATAAAATAAAGTAAAAGCCCAGAGAAAAGTAATTAAAGGCATTATTGAAAATTTAAGAAATGAATTACTTACAATAGGCAGTTATGTGAAATAGAAATACATATATAACATAAGCACACATATATATATATATAATATATATGCAGTAATATATATGCAGGCTTGTCATTTACCCATTTGCTTTAGTTACATTTTTGCCCTTTGCTGTTATGCCCTTTCTTTCAAAACACTGATATAAAAATATGTGTATACAGCCAAACCTTTCATGCCCTGGAGGCCCTGAAGACAGAAACACTGGCACTTTCAAAGTCTGACTCATAACATATTGGTTGGATGATTGCATAAACACAATACCTTGGTGGGCCTCATTTTTCACTCTTGTAAAATGGGGAGAATAATGGCACCTCATATGGCTAGCATGATGATTAAATAGGAGAATTCTTAACATCTTGGATTCAACCAACCTTGGAGGAAATTTCAAGAGATACCGAACCCATGGATATATAAGACTGAAGGGACTTGAGCATCAGTGGATCTTGCTATCTTATCTTCTAAGGACCTGGAACCAATCTCCCATGGATATTGAAGGCTGATCATATACATACATGTATTTTTTTCTGAGTAAAAAATAATACATGGAGTATGAAATAAGATGTTGAAACAAACACATCTTTGCTTTCTCCCCTACTCCCAAACCCATGAAAAAACAGAAAATATACTTTAAAAAAATTTAAGTCTGTTAACATCCATGGAAAGACATCAAAATAGAAAAATGTCTTTAAATAATTCAGAGCCTAAGCTCTGAAGACAGAAACACTGGCACCTTGAAAGTCTTGACTCATCACTTACTGGATGGATGATTGCATAAACAAGATATCTTGATGTGCCTCATTTTTCTCTCTTTAAAAATGGGGAAAATAATGTCATCTCATATGGCTATCATGATGATTAAATGAGAGAAATGTGTGCCAAGAGCTTTGCATAATCCTTAGGACAGAGCAAATGTTTAATGAATGTTGACGGTTGTATTAAATAGTTGTTATTGTTTTGTTGTTGTTTCTATTCCTTCTCTTTCTCCTCCTCTTCCTTCTTTTCCTCCTCATCCTCCTCTTCCACTTTTTATCATCATCATCATCATTACTTTGAGAGCAAATTATTAGTTGTTTTCAAAAGAAGTAATATGCTATATGACCCCATAATAATATTCTTTCTTCTCTGGGACTTTGTTCCATGACTTTTCACACTGTTTTCTTTATCTCTCCCTTTTCAATAATTCTTTCCTATAAGCATTCAAACATGTTGGAGCATCCTCCATATTTTAAAAATATTCATTTAAATTTACTTCTCCCTCTGGCTACTGCTCTATCACTGTATGTTTCAAAGCGAACTCTCTCAAAATAGTTGTCTAAACATGTCATCTCTGCTGCTTCATTCCACTTCAACTCATTCCCAGATGGCATCCGTACCTACTACTTTACCACACTGATTCTTCTAAAGTCTTTAACCATTGTCAAGTTTCTATAGGGCCAATATAAGACCATGAGGGCAAAGAGTTTTTGTTTCCTTCTACAGTTCTAGTACCCAGGATATGCCTTGTATTGGCAAACACTCTATAAATATTTGTTGAATGAATGGATACAATTTTCTGTCTTTTTCTCATAAGAACTTCTAGGATTATTTCCTATTTTTAAAACAGTCTCTTAACTGGGCCTTTGACTTTTGCCAAACCACCTTTGATGCTCTTTTTATGTTATTTTATTAACAAATAATAATTGCGTGCATTTATGCAATTGGTATATGTATATACATATGCAGGTTGCAAGGTGGTGTGTGTATGTATGTATGTGTGTATATAATATATATATAATATATACATATATACATACATATATACATACATACATATATAGTATATATATACACAATAATGTAAACATAAATATAATGTATGTGTGTATATATATTATATATGTATACATATATAATATGTATACATATATATAATGTATACATATATAATATATATGTATATATATTATATATATATAAAATCAAGCTTATTAACATATCTACCACTGGAACTACTTATTATTTTGGGAGTAAGAATGTTTAAAATCTATTCTTTTAGCAATTTTTGAAATATACAATGCATTATTACTATGATCATCATTCTCTGTGATAAATCACTAAAATTTACTCTCCTCTCTAAGAGGAACTTTGTACCCTTTGACGAACCTCTCCCCTTTCCCCATACTACCCACGTTCCTAGCCTCTGGTAATGACTGTTCTACTCTCTGCTTTTATGAATTTTACTCTTTTTAGATTCCATGAATAAATGAGATCTTGCAGTAATTCTGTTTCTATACCTGGCTTATTTTACTTAGCATAATGTCCTCCAGATTCATTCAGGTTGTTATAAATGATATTATTTCTTTCTTTATAAAGGCAGAATAGTTTTCCATTGTGTATATATGCCACATTTTCTTTATCCATTGTCCTTTGATGGACATTTAGGTTGCTCCCTTGTCTTGGCTATTGTCAATAATGTAGAAATGAACATGGGAGTCAGATTCTTCCTGCCTTTCTGACTGCATCTCAGTCAACTTTGCTGGCTCCAATTCTTAATATAACTCCTACATATTGAGGTCCTTAACTGAACTTATCCACTCATTTCTTAGCTTTATTCATATAATATCATAACATGAAACACTATCTATATATCAAGGAATGCCAATATTTATACGTCCAGATGGCTCAGCGCTCCAGCCTGTATCTATGAGTCTTCTTGACTTCCCCAACTGGGTAACATACAGGTATCTCAAATTCAATATGCCTCAAACTGAACTCCTGATCTTTCTTCCATATCTATTTATCTTCTAATTTTCCCCCTCTTGGTTAATTGAATTTTCATTCGAGTTGCTCATGCTAGACACTGAGTAATTATCTTTGATATCTCTCTGTTCTGCATCTTCTCTATATAATCTGCCATGAAGCTGTGTTAATTTTACCTCTAAAATGTTCTTCAGCTTTAAGCCATCAGCTTTTTCTCATCTTCACAGATGCTGATAAAGATCCAAAGTCTCTCATACTTAGGAAGATGTTATAGTTTTCTTATCAATCAGTTTATTCACACTTTTGCCTCTTTCCAATGAATATTCCATACTGTAATCAGTGATGTTTGTTTGTGTTTAAATGCTTTTTTATTTATAACTGAAAACTAGAATAATATAGCAGAACTTTCTTTTGTACTGTTCAATAAGAATGATTTCATAAAAAATGTAGAAAACATTTAATTGTATGTAACTGCCTAGCCAAGATGTTTATTCAAATAACTCATTAGCCAATAAGGCCTAATGATTTATCCCTTTTCACTGCATTAAAATTTTTTTTCTTCTTTTAATGGTTGGAACTTTTCTCATCATTAATTATAAATTACACATGATTTCCATGAAATCTAAATTTTCTTCTAGAGGCCACTTAGTAAAATTAATTAAGAGATTTTTATACTATTAGTAAAATATTCCAATTATACAAATGCATGTTAAATGAAGAGGACTAATTTTATGAGAAAAGCCAGTGATTCAAGTAAGGGAAAGGCAATTTGTAACACTATTTTATACAACGAGGACAACATTATTTAATATATAAAAGCATAATATTAAAATTTCTTGTTTTGTTTTGCTTTTTGGCTATTCCTTTTTCTCCATAAGTCTGGATCTCTTTGCTGTCATGGGATTCGCTTTGCACTGCAGGATTTTCAAACACATATGTAATATGGCACCCTATAGTTTCAGAGACTACCTAGCTTCTAATCAATCCATCTCCTCCTCTTGTTGGATGCTCCAGATTGCGTTGTAGTTAAGTATGACTAAGTTCTGGCCAGTGCACTATGAGAAGATTCCAGCCCTGGGCCATAAGAACCTCCCTGGGATGAAGCTCATGCTCCTCCCAAAGTTGGATACAGTATAGATGAGTATGGAGATCTTGGAAGATATATTGTCCAAGTGGTAGAGCTATAAATTGGAAGAAAATCATTCCTGAATTACTATTTGGAGGAGATTCTTCTGATCAGGCATCACATTTTGTTCTTGATTGAGCAGAGAAACTAATACGTTAAGCCACTGAGATTTTTCCTCTTTATGTGTCAAGAGCATTGTTTTAACTAATGTTAATGCAAAAAAATTACAACCAGTTTCACTTTTTCAATTAATGTTTAGAATACAAGGCAACTTTTATTTTATACACACACACAAACATTTTATATATAATATATATAATAAATATATATGTGTGTATATACATTATATATATAGAGAGAGAGAAAGAGAGAGAGAGAGACAGAGACAGAAAAACAGGGTATCACTCTGTTGCCTAGGCTAGAGTAGTATGATCTCAGCTCACTGCAACCTGAACCTCCTGGGGTCAAGTGATTCTTCCACCTCAGCCTCCCAACAAGCTGGGACTTACAGGCTCACGCCACCACACCCAGCTAATTTTTTTTTGTATTTTTTTAGAGATGGGATTTCACCATGTTGCCCAGGCTGTTCTTGAACTCCAGAGCTTAACCAATATTTCCCACAAGGCCGCTTTTAAATGCGCGTTTCAATACCCAGAGCTCTCACTCATTTTCTTCTCTTGAAATAGCACTGTCCTTGTCTGACACTACTTTTAAAGAATCTTCTTTTCTCTCTTGCTTGATCATTTATCCATGTTGAGAGGAATGGCACTTATTCCTTCTATAGGCAAATCCAAGTAAGGAGGCAAAGATTACTATTTCTTTTTGGGAAATAACTTCAGATAACACCTGGGAAGACTCAGGAAAATGTTAAACTTCTGCAGTTTGTCTACAAATACTCAGCTTTGGGTTAAACTCACTTTAGATGCTTACGGCTGTGCATTAAATAAAGCTCATACTTCCCAGTTTGCAAGGGAGGTAGGGGAGGCAGGAGGAAAGAATCCAGCCCAGTGTGTCAGCAGAGAGGATCTTTTCTAGATGCAATTTAAATTCTGTCACTCCCTTCCATCAAACCCTTCAAATACCTTTCCGTTGCACCTGAGTTACTTTCCACAGTCTTGATATGACCTAGCAGGCCTGGGCCCCTCCCTGCCTCTCCAGTCCCTTCTCAAGCTTCCTTTATGTTGTTCCAGAGACACTGATGAGTCAACCCCTTGAAGACAGAGAGCTCCTTGACATCAGGGATTCATACACAATCCCCCTTGCCTAGAAAGCTCCTCCCTGAAACCTTTTCCTGGCAATTCCTATCTTCAAAGCTCTACTTAAATATCCCTCATTTAGTGAGGTTTTTTTGGGTTTTTTTTCAACTTTTATTTTAAGTTCAGGGGTACATGTGCAGGTTTGTTACATAGGTAAACTTGTGCCACGGAGGTTTGTTGTACAGATTATTTCATCACAAGGTTATTAAGCCTAGTATCCATTAGTTATTTTTGCTGATCCTCTCCCTCCTCCCACTCTCCACCCTCCGAAAGGCCCCAGTGTGTGTTTTTCCCCCTCTCTGTGACCATGTGTTCTCATCATTTAGCTCCCATACCTGGTCTCAAACCAACTCCAGTGCAACAGTGCACACAGTCTTCAGCAGGGGACCCCCGTTCCCCCTACAACTGCCTTGGCTCCACTGCTGTGGTGAACACCAGCAGGGAGGCAGGCAGCCCTTCATCTGCTAGCTCTAGGCTGCAGCTGCCTCATCTCAGTACCCCCAGCACAGTAGACTCCAAACCTTCAGTGAGGTTTTATCTATTTCTGGCCCAGTCAAAACTGGTTTCTCTTCAATGTTTTCCTAATAAAATATGCTTTCCCTTTATTGAAACTATCACAATTTATATTTGTAAATTTATTGTTGTGGTGATTGGTTTAATACTGCCTGTTTTCTTCCCATCTGGATTCACTGCTGGTGCCTGTAACATAGTAGGCCTCCAAGAAATACTTGTCAAATGAATAAATGAATAAACTTAAAATGAAAAATTGAAAAAACTATTGAATGTATTGGTCCACAATGGATTAAACATTTCCAAATTGGCAGTGCTGTAACCAGGAGATCATGTTATACAGACATATTAGGAAATAATGTTTTTATGCATTGTAAAACACAAAATAATGATGACTTATCTTGGTATATATTACTACTCTTCATTTCTTAATAATCGCTTCTATTACCCCTTCCTCACCTGCAAAAAAATCAATGAGGAAAAGAACTTTCTATTGTTAAAAGAGTTTATACAATAAATGCTTAGAGCAGTGCCTACATCGTAGTAAATTCTCAGTCAATATCCCCTGTTACATCATCATTTTTATTTAGTATTTATGGTAAATTTTAATGATAAAATTAATACAATTTTTTTTTAGTATTATACTTGTTAATTATAATTTAAAACTTGGTTTTTCTCTACTGTTTACAGAGTTTTTTCCTTTGTTATTGATTTACAATTATTAAATAAAATTATTAAGTATAGTGATTAATTCCCAATATATATTTGAATATCTTATAGTTACGTAATGAGGAATCTTCAAAGGAGTGAGGCCCCAATTCAAAGTTAAGTTTATAGTCTTTGAAAATAAAATATTCTTCCTTTTTTACTTGAAACAAAGGTGAATGTAGAAACTGTATTACAGTAAGTCAATGGACTGAAATTTTTTCCTCTTTTTAATTCTTAGTTTGATGTCTGATGTAACAAAGCACTTCCAAATTTTAGAAACTGAAGCTTCTTTTAATTTGTGTTTTAATGAACAAGTTTTTTGGAACAACTCTGGCCCATTCAATAAAAAAAAAATAGTAAAAAGCTTTAGTTTGGTTTGTGTATTATGAAATAAAATTTATTTATTTATTTATTTATTTATTTATTTATCTATTTGTGACTGAGTTTTGCTGTTGTTGCCCAGGCTGGAGTACAATGGCATGACCTTGGCTCACTGCAACCTCCGCCTCCTGGGTTCAAGCGATTCTCCTACCTCAGCTTCCCGAGTAGCTGGGATTACAGGCAACCGCTATCGTGCCGGGCTAATTTTTGTATTTTTAGTAGAGATGGGATTTTGCCATGTTGGCCAGGCTCGTCTCGAACTCCTGACCTCAGGTGATCTGCCCGCCTGAGCCTCCCAAAGTGCTGGGATTGCAAGCATGAGCCACCGCGCACGGCCAAAATAAGATTTATTATTTTTCATTTTCACTTTTTAACAAAGATAACTGGGGGATGGGATGTCATGTTACTTTTAGTCTTCAGAAGTAGAAATCTAAGAATACCAAATAGAATAGAATAGATTAATAGAGTAGGTCATTTACAATTTCAAGTATTTTTTGAATGTAGTTTTAGTTTCACATTATTAAAGCTGAGCCGATGATTAATGGTCATTGTTAATGAAGTTTGAGTTTAATTGTATACTGCTCAGAAGATATTACTGTGAAGTATATCATTCTGAAAAATTTTATCAAATTGTTTAGTTCAGTTAGATTTTCCTTTCTTTGGCTACCTTACGAATTATTTTTCACTATTTTTTATGGTTGTAGAGATATAGTACTCTAGGTTAAATTAAACTCAAGAATAGTTAGATTTTTTAAGTAGACATCTGTGGCTCAATGTTGGGTAGTAAGAGCAAAGAAATAACAGAAATATTTCAAATTTCTAGCAAGTATTTCAAAGAAAACAAACAAATTATATCTTCATACTATCACTAAGTTGATAGAACCTATGTTGATTACTCATTTAGAACAATTTTGGTTATTTGAAATTAAATAGGAAACTTTAAAATCTTTCTTTTTCTTAGGCAATCAATTGAGGACAATGGACATGCCTGTTTCCTGTTAGTTTATTCCCCAGCAAAACTGTTTATAGTAGCCAGTTTGCGCTGGAGTTTCCAGAGTTCAAGCCCAGGTTCCACCACATGACTCTGGGCAACTTATCCTACATAAGCCTTATTTTAGTTTTTCAAATACAAGTGTCAATAGTGCCTATACTATTATGTTTTATAAACAGTAAATAAAATAATCAAGTAAAGTTATTTGCACAGTTTGAGGACATATTGACTGCTCAGTAAATATAAGCTCTCATCATTACTTAGTGGCAGAATGTAATCATTATACGTAGATTGTTTTCTGTCAATTACTAACAATGAAATGAATTCTTAGGTATCAGTCTTTTATATGGGATTAAGAATAAAGTGTTTATATAGGATTAAAATAAGAATAGTAGATTTAAACTCAGTAAATCAAAGGAATGGATACAGTAAAACACTACATAAGAATTAAGACATTTTCTCCAAGAAAGTGTTCACTGCATTTGGATCATTTTAGTTTAAAAATAATTGAATACTATTTTATTTAACTGTTTATACTAAAAGAAATTAGGTTTCTTGATTGTATAGAGACATCAAAATGCTGCAATGGCAAGAGAATTTAATGTTATAATTGTAAAATTAAATATTTAATGCTCCCATTTAAGTTTACAAGGCCTTGAAGAAATTACCTTCTGATGAAGCTGAATAAGGCTGGAAGTGTCACTGCAGAGAAAATTCTCAGTACTTGGATCTGAATTGTCTTTTGACACCTTCAGCATTACCTTTGACATTCTTTTCACAGCCTCAACCATTACCAGCTTCCTGATACCTGTCATAGTATGCATTTTCAGGATTCCAGGGTTTCTGAATCAGACAAGCTTCTTGCATATTTCATTAGGCACAAAGTTTTTCACACAAAATGGTTAGCTATAACTGGGTCATTGCTACTGAACAAAGAATGACACATTTAATGTCATTTTTCACTGGCACAATATGTTCTGTACTTACAGTAAAATGTGACTCACACAATGTAAAAAGCTCATATTATTTTCCTTTTGCCTGGCTGTCTCAAAGAGCAAAAACTAAAGTCGTGATTTTTAAAAAATGGATTCTTTTGTGGAGGTACGTGTCTAATATCTGAAGGAAAACATTACTCATCCAAAACAATTTTTGTAAGTGAAAAACAGTTTTTTTATTTGACTGCTCTTATATGTTGATTTCTAATATTTGTTCCACTTTTAACCATGTTCAAAATGGTGAACTATCAGTTTGTTGTTTTTTACTTTGATGAAATGACGTTAAATCTGAGAATTTTTGACGTTTGATGAGGCTTCATCCCACATACTTCAATTTAGCACCGATCTATCAACGATGCTTAGACAGATAAACATAATCAAGCCTGTTTCTCATATATAGTAGGGAAAAAAGAAATCACATGCAAACATTTCTAATAGAGGGACTGGGTACTAGTAGAGTGATGCCCAGAACATTACAGTGAAGTCATAATTTTAGAATTACAAATGTAAATCAGATGTGTAAATACATATTTTTATTCTTTATAATTAAAGTTAACTTTCCTGTAGATCTGTTTTTAAACATGATAGTAGAATAAAACACATTTTACAATTGTAACCCAGTTACTTTCCATTTTTAGTTCAGTCTCAGCTTTTTTGTTTCTTTTACTTTCTCCTCAAGGTTACTTCACAATGATGTCTACTCTCAAACGAGGGTGTTTTCCCTAGAGTCCAGATTGAAGGTCAGGCAAATCTCTACTATTTTCAAAGTCCTTCAATGACGGATATATTATATGTCAACTTGGCTGGGGCATTGTACCCATATTTGGTCAAACATTATTCTGGATGTTTCTATGAAGGTTTATTTGTTTTGTTTTGTTTTGCTTTTTTGGCACAGGGTGAGGGTGGTAAAATTAACATTGAAACAGCTGGACTTTGAGTAAAGCAGATTACCCTCCTTAATGTAGGTGGGCTTCATTCAATCAGTTCAAGACTGCAATCGAACAAAAGACTATCTTCCATGGAGTAAGAAGGAACAAGACCAGTAGACAGCCTTTAGACTTGAAGCAACTCTTTGCTGAGTCTCCAGGCTGCCAGTCTACCCCATTAGATTTTCGATTTACCAATCCTCCACAATAGAATGAGCCAAATTAGCAAAATAAGTTTCTCCCTCTCTCTGTCTCTGTCTCTCTTTCTCACACACAGCCACACCCCCCATCCCTCTCTTTCCTTCTTTCTCTTCCCTGAATGTCCAATAAAATTGCTCCATGATTATACATCCTTCCTTCCCTGTGGTTAATAGAAGCTGTGTGAGTCTGCCAATGTTTAAAATGTGATTTTTACAATAAAGCTCTAAAAATCCCATAAAACCCCAGTGGGTGTCTGATTCTAGGGGCTGAAATCCAGGGATTTCATTACTATTGTCTATATCAAGGAGAGAGAGGGGGCAAACAACTCCAAAATCAGAAACTCAATCTACTCTGTTATTTTTTTTCTCTCTCTCTCTCTCTCTCCCTTTCTCTGTGTGTGTATGTGTGTGTGTGTACATTTGTATGTGTATCACCATTTTGGTTTAATGGTGGATGGATATAGGTCAAAAGGAACTAAGAGAATAAACATTACATTGACTACCTCAAAATATTGTCCCACTACAGTTACTATAGCTTGATAAGTAAATTCATGTTCCCAGTATCTTGAAGGATGCTTTTATGTTTTATGAAATGGCATAAGCAAATAGTAGGAAATATTCGAGAATGATGACTACCATTGTGTAGATACAGTAGAAAGAGCTAGCAAATTATAAAGCAGCAAGGCGTAGTGGGAAAGCATGGACTTTAATCAAATCAAATTTCATTTAAATCCTGGTTTGAGTACTAGCTATGCCTTGAACAGGTTTCTGAAACAGCCTAAGCTTTGATTTTCTAACATATATAATGGGGATAATAACAAAATCTGCCTGATAAGGGTTTTTTTGAAAATTAACTTTTTACACATTCTAGTCTTTTAAAAATACAAATTATTTTATACTACTCTTCTGCTTTAAGTGTTTTATTTCTTTACCAACATACTCCATAACTTCTTCCTGCCTCTGCAACCATATTTCACACCACTTTTGCCCCTTACACTCTAAGATACAGTCATATGGAACATTTTATAGTTCATAATATCTGCTGCATTCTCTCACTTTTGGGTTTTGCTGTAGCTTATGTCCTCTGACTGGAACTCTCCCTCCACCATCTCCTTAGCTTAGACAGTGCCTGTTCATCCTTCAAATCATCTAAATGTAATGACATTTTCTTGGGCAGGCTTTCCTGATCTCTAAATCAAGGTCAGCTCCCTAAGCTCTTGGCTCCCATACTGAAACTTTTTTTATGTAACTCTCATAAAGACATACCATAATTTTTGCATGTTTTTCCTCCCTATCAGTTGCAAGTTCCAGCAGAGCTGATATATTTTCATTTCATTCACTACTATAGCCGTAGAGCCTGACATAGTTTCTGGCTGTGAATGCTCAATAAATATTTGTTTAATTGAGTAGAAACATAAAGTATCTATTTCACTGAAGGAAAGAATAGTTAGCTACATTTTTCTTTTTCTTGCCTTAATATTTTAGGAATTTGCTTATATGTCATAGTAAAAAAGTTAAAGCCCTATACATTATACTAAGGAATTTGGACATTAAATTCAAGCTAGCCTTTCTATAAACAAAATACTGAATTTCTGTCCCTAAATTTGTTCCTTCCCTATTCTTCCCCATTGAGATGACACCAAATCCCTCTAGCTGCTAAAACCAAGTACCCATATGTTATTCTTAATTATCCCTTTACCTTGCTTATCATATGCAATTTGTTAACAAGTCATCTTCAGTTTGTATCCATTATTCTCCCTTTCCAGACCACCAACATGTCTTGACTATACTGCTACAATAGCCTCCCAACTCTTGTCCTACTTAAAATTCATTGTAAAAAATCACTCTTGGCTGGGCATGGTGGCTCACACCTATAATTCCAGCACTTTGGGAGGCCCAGGTGGGCAGGTCACGAGGTCAAGAGATGGAGACCATCATGGCCAACATGGTGAAACCCTGTCTCTACTATAAATACAAAAACATTATCTGGGTGTGGTGGCACGTGCCTGTAGTCCCAACTACTAAGGAGGCTGAGGCAGGAGAATCGCTTGAACCTGGGAGGCGGAGGTTGCAGTGAGCTGAGATCGCACCATTGCACTCCAGCCTAGCAACAGAGCGAGACTCCATCTCAAAACCAAACCAAACAAAACAAAACCATGTAAAACATGTCAGATTTCGTGTTCAGAAGTCTTACATGTCTTTTCATTATGCTAAGATAAAACCCAAATGCATTTTCTTGGTTTCTAAAGCCAAGAAAATACGAGTTGCTTTCAGCAACCATGTTTCTCCCACCATGATTTCCCCTAGCTCACTCTTTTTAGGCAAGTCGACCTGATTTTCTTTCTGTTAGTCTGTTTCTGCCTCGTGGTCTGGCTTTCTTTCTGTTAGTCTGTTTCCACCTCGAGGTCTTGGCCCCGGCTCTTCATTCTGCCTGGAATACTCTCCACTCCAGGTCCTTACTGGATCTTAGCTCAGTCATCACCCTCGCTGGAAGATCTTCCAACCATTCACCCACATACACCTATGGCTGCTCCCTAGAGAACATCATTCTGTTTTCTTCACTTCCTAGCACTTATTACTTTCTGAAGTTATCTACTTTGATTTTTTATTTCTTTCTTTACTCTTACTAGGATACCTGGGTCATTAAAGGAGGGATATTTCTCCCTAATTTACTGTTATAAACTTAATGCTTGGGCTGTAGAAGTCATCCAATATTTGAAGAATAAATCATTAAAGAAATGTATAACATTTTTGAAGAAAGGTAATTGTGGGATCCATTTAGTTTACAAACATTTGATCTATGTGTTAGATAAAAGGCCATGGTAGGAAAAGTAAAGGATGAAGACAGATTTTATAGGACTGTACCCTGAAAAATAAACTTGAACCAGTTATACAAGACTTCTGTGCAGAAAACAGGTACCAGTTATATTTAGAAATGGTAAATCACCGTCTAAGCATAACTCAGAGCACAATATGTTAGAGGGTAGAGAGAGAAGTGCATCTTAGATATGGTAATCATATTAGGACTGATGCCATCCTTGATTTTTCTTCTGGGAAACAGCTCAAAATGACTATTTAATGTTTACAATGATATCTTGCAAGCATCTTGCCAGTAAATAATATAATAGACACTAGGAATCCAAATTGTAAGATGAACAAGTCTTTACAGAGGGAGCGCCAAATACACAATAAATAACACAAGGTGGTAAATGCAGTAATACAAACATAGATACCATGCATAGGAGTGCAGAGAAGGTGTGCTTCTCCAAATGCAGTCACCCAGAAAGTCCTCCTGCAGAAAGGGATATCTTAACTGGTGCTTAAAGGAAAAATAACCAAAGGCAACTAAAGATTGCAAGGAGGTCCCCGGAAAAAGCAAAAGAACCAAAGGTACATAGGCACAAAAGTAGCCTGCCTTCCTGGGAACTTCCAGTAGTTTGCTGGAGCACACAGTTAGAAGTACTGTGCCATGGGAGCAAAGACTGAAGACATATGCAAGTTCAAGGGCACAGAGCCCCGTATATGTCATGATAAGATATTGGGAAGCCACTGGGGAGCTACTGAAACTTTAAGCAGGGAAATAAAATGGTCATATCTACACCTTAGAAATTTGATTATTTTCTCCTCTTTTCTCTTCTCTTCTCTTCTCCTCTCCTCTCCTCTCCTCTCCTCTCCTCTCTCTCTCTCTGTGTGTGTGTGTGTGTGTGAGTGAGACAGAGTCCCACTCTGTCACTCAGGCTGGAGTGGAGTGGAGTGATCTCCGCTCACTGCAGTCTCTGCCTCTCAAGCAATTCCCTGCCTCAGCCTCCCGAGTAGCTGGGATTACAAGCGGGCTCTACAATGGCTGGCTAACTTTTGTATTTTTTTGGTAACGACCGGGTTTTACCATGTTGGCCAGGCTGGTCTCGAACTCCTGACCTCAGGTGATCTGCCTGCCTTGGCTTCCCAAAGTGCTGGGATTACAGGCGTGAGCCACCCTGCCTGGCATAGAAGTTTGATTTTGATGTCAGTGTGGTAGGTGAACTTGTTGGAAGCAAAACAGGATAGAGTTCAATGACAGTGAAAAGTTTATTGTATAAGCTATATAAAAGAAAATGTGAAGGTTTGAAATCCAGTAGTGGCAGTGAGGGTGTACAGAATGAAACTATTTGAGAAGTACACAAGGCAAGTCTTACTTTCAAGACAGTTTATGTAAGCTCATTCAATTGTCTCAGTGTTCTTGCTATGTGTGGGTTACAGGATTTGGAACATATGATCAATCTGAGCACACATCAGTAAACTGAATAGGATTATTAAAATCCACAAACCTTTTACTAGTGGAATCTGTGATATTTTCTAGCTACTCTTGCTTGCTTTATTTGAATCTTTTGCTCATATTCTATAGTAAAGATTTCAGGAAATATATTTTTATTTGCCTAGAAGTTTAGCCTTTTAGCTTTCTGAATCTATTGCTCATATTCTTATAGTAAGAGTTTCAGGGAATGTATTTCTATTTGTCTGGAATTTTAGCCTTTTAGGTTTTTGAGCCCCTCTTTTGGTTATGGGACATAGTATGAGACAAGATGAAATGATACTTCTATTCCCAATTCACTGATGGGGAAAATGAAGCAAAAAATGTTATTTACTCAAGGCTTCTGCAATGTTTCCTGGTGGAATTACGGCTCAGACACAAATTTCCTAATGGCTGTGCTGCTAACTTCTCAATAGAACACTATATTAATTTATCTTCTTCCTGAGTGTTTTTCCACAAATCCCATAGCCTGTGAAAAGATTGTTTTAGGGAAATATTATTTTTTAATATAGCATATTTTGTCAATGTAAGACATATGACTAGTACCTGCTGAAAACCATCTCATGATCCTTGTGTAAGAACTAATTAACCCTAGAAATGCTATTTTCCCTGCTCATTAAAAACATAAATGTCTCAGAAAGTAGAAAATTATTCCTCTCTAAAGAAACATACATACCATTCAAATTTTATTCCTCTACCACTTGCCATATCTAAACCTAGTTAGATACTTTGGTTTTAGTTATAATCTGACAGAACAGATACAACCAAGATCACATTGTGAGTCAGAAGTGGAAAATTCATAATTCATGATGATACCAATAAAAGATAGATTTAGCTTTTTACAGGATGTTTTTGGCATTTTATTCTTTCATTTGAGGGGAGATCTCACCAAAATATGTCTTTCATGGTTCATTGTGTTATTTACTATCCGTGATGCATATTCTCAGGTTACTTTAAACCTAGTCTATAGATTCAAAGATATCCCGTGTCAGGTCTTTAAAAGTAAAAAGAAAAGTGGGTACTTGTGAAGGCTGATTCACAGTAAGTAGTGTAGAGGGGAGTGCCTTGTGTATTCACAAATTATCAACGCGAGCATCAGATAAGATTTCCTTTAGTCACACACCTACCTTCTTACTAGGAAGATCTATATACTTGAATAATTGTTCTGCTTGACCCAGGTTACTTATCAATCCCTTTGTTATAATATTTGTAAATATTGGGGCTCGAGAACCGAGTGGAGCTGGTTGAGTCTTCAAAGTCCTAAAACGTGCGGCCATGGGTTCGAGGTTTATTGATTGAATTCAGCTGGCACGAGAGCCTCTGCAGACAGAGAGAGCGAGAGATGGAGATGGGCAGACGGATTCATTTAGAGCTGTGGAACAGGGCGCCCTCTGATGTGAAAGAACTTGCCCTGGACAACAGTCGGTCGAATGAAGGCAAACTCAAAGGCCTCACAGATGAATCTGAAGAACTGGAATTCTTAAGTACAATCAACGGAGGCCTCACCTCGATCTCAAACTTACCAAAGTTAAAGTTAAGAAAGCTTGAACTAAGAGTCTCAGGGGGCCTGGAAGTATTGGCAGAAAAGTGTCCAAACCTCACGCATCTAAATTTAAGTGGCAACAAAATTAAAGACCTCAGCACAACAGAGCCACTGAAAAAGTTAGAAAACCTCAAGAGCTTAGACCTTTTCAGTTGCGAAGTAACCAACCTGAACGACTACCGAGAAAACGTGTTCAAGCTCCTCCTGCAACTCACATATCTCGACGGCTGTTACCGGGACCACAAGGAGGCCCCTGACTCGGATACTGAGGGCTACGTGGAGGGCCTGGATGACGAGGAGGAGGATGAGGATGAGGAGGAGTATGACGAAGAGCTCAGGTAGTGGAAGATGAGGAGGGCGAGGATGAGGAGGAGGAAGGTGAAGAGGAGGACGTGAGTGGAGAGGAGGAGGAGGATGAAGAAGGTTATAACGATGGAGAGGTAGATGGCGAGGAAGATGAAGAAGAGCTTGGTGAAGAAGAAAGGGGTCAGGAGCGAAAATAAGAACCTGAAGATGAGGGAGAAGATGATGACTAAGTGGAATAACCTATTTTGAAAAATTCCTATTGTGATTTGACTGTTTTTACCCATATCCCCTCCCCCCTCCAATCCTGCCCCCTGAAACTTACTTTTTTCTGATTGTAACATTGCTGTGGGAACGAGACTGGAAAAGTGTACTGGGGGTTGTGGGGGGAGGGAGGGCAGGAGGCAGTGGACTAAAATACTATTTTTACTGCCAAAAAAATAATATTTGTAAGTATTAACTGGGATACTAGCTTTGTAGAATGATTACTATTAATTATTCTCTCTCTCGCTCTTTTTATTTTTTTTTACACATTCTATTCTTTTAAGTATAGTCCTTTTAGTCCAAGGAAAAGGCACTACAATCCACTTATTAATGCTTGCTACTATGTTCAAGTAAAATAAGCTCCAGGATTTAAAAAAAAGAGGAAAGAAAATATTTACAATGAAAATGTTGCTAAAAATTTAAAACAAATTACAGTAAATGTATTGTTAAAGCAAATTCTATTTTTAAAATTTATTAATAAGGAAATAATTTGTTGCTAAAGCAAATTTTTGGAAAAATAATAATGCACTTTGTTTTATGTATTAAAGCAATGATTTATAATCTTCAAATATCGCAGAATTTTATTTTGATAGCATGTTGCAAATTATTTAAATCATGCAAAATCATTGCAAAGAAATAAAGCATACCTGGGAACATTATGAATATAGTTATTTTAGCAAAAGCAGTGTGGAAAATATATATTGTACCTTCGA
Source organism: Pongo abelii (assembly GCF_028885655.2). Taxonomy (NCBI): domain Eukaryota; kingdom Metazoa; phylum Chordata; class Mammalia; order Primates; family Hominidae; genus Pongo; species Pongo abelii. The sequence continues at coordinate 186,189,449 of NC_071988.2, read as the reverse complement.
GACTGTGTATCTATACATTTTTTATTTAAAAGCTGAGCAAAAATGCATTGAGACAAATAACTAACATTGTACATTGAAAGAGACAACCAGCGACAAGTCAAATAACATGAATGAAACTAATAGTAACATAATTAAAAACTAATGAAGAGCAGTAATTAAAGGCTATCATCAATAATACCTTTATCAGTCAAGGCATTCATGAATATAATGATTGCTGGAAAATTGCAGCATTTCAACTATATTTATATTGATTTTTCTGCATTAATTTTTGTTTTTAGCATAGAATTGGAGACCTCAATAAATTCTAGTAATAAAGTAGTTATTAGTATCATTTTTTAGGTCCTAATAACTCACTTAACTAATACTATGTATAAAAATAAAAGCGTATAGAATTTCAGTAAAGACTCAAAAATTGATTTATAATTTTAGCTTAATTCAAAACCCAGTAAGAGTAAACTCTAAGGTGTCCAACAAGCTAGGGACCATATATGAAGTGTCATTGGCTTATCTTTGTAGAACTTTATTGCTGGTCTGTATAATCTTCCTGGTCTGTTTTAGTTAGAAATTCCCTTATTTTATAGATCATGAAAGTGAGACTATCAGGGTTTAAATTCTAGATCCCAAGCACAAGTCAGGGAGTCATAGGGCTAGAATGAGGGCACAGATAGTAATCCAGGGTCCCTTCTAATGCACAACGTGAGAATAACTTTCTGTTTTCATTTGTCTGAGAAATTGTTGGGATAAAAAAGATTCTAGAGAACTTGAGGTATATATCTTACTTAGTTTGATTATATTTTACCCAATAGCTTTGTTTAAAATATTTATAATATCCTAATATCACATTTCCCATTAACGTAAAAAGTAAATTTTCTCTTTTTAATCCTTTTTTATAGTAGCATCAGAATTCTGAGATCTTACATGTAAAATTGCATTTGGAAAAATATTCTCTTTTTGTTTATTTGGTAAACATATGAGTGCTGCTTACAAGAAAAAAAATAATTTTCTAGATCTTGTAGAGAGAATAAAAAGATTTAGTAAAGAATAAATCATGTCCTCAAAGAACTTAGAGCTAATGAGTGACTATAAAAAAAAAAAAAAAAGACATGGATGACGCTGGAAACCATCATTCTCAGCAAACTAACACAAGGACAGAAAACTAAACACATCACATGTTCTCATAAAGTGCGAGTTGTAAAATGGGAACACATGGACACAGGGCGGGGAACATCACACATTGGGGCCTGTCAGGGGGTGGGGGTCTAGGGGAGGGATAGCGTTAGCAGAAATACCTAACGTAGATGAGGGGTTGATGGGTGCAGCAAAACTCCCTGGCACATGTATATCTATGTAACAAACCTGCGCATTCTGTACTTGTACCCCAGAACTTAAAGTATAATAAAAATAATAATTTTACTTATTATTTAATTAGTATAACACAATTTACTTTAGAATTTCTGAAATATTAAAATTTTGAATGTTATTATTTGATATCAAATAGTTAAAACCATGCTTTTCTCCCTTTTGAAAATCCATTAAATGCGTCATAGAACTAGACCTTAACATTTTGATATTAGTCAGTGCTATCCTGCTAAATTTTATTGTAAGATGACAGCATACAATTAAGAGATGCAGGCTGTGAGTGTGAAAAGTTAATTAACTGCAAGATTTTGACAGACACCAGGTAATTAAACACTAAAATGAAAATAGTTTTTTGAAAAAAAAATTAACTATGTTTTATTTTATATTACGATGGTAAGAAATGTGAAATGGGATGTTTTCCATTAGCTGGATTTGTTCGTCCATCGTGATGGTTCTCACATTATGCTCCCAGGGAAGTCATCATGCCTTTCCCACCTGCAGTGCCCTTAATCTGTTTCTTAAAGTAATTTTAGAAATTAGAATACTGCTGTGGCATTAAAGTTTAATACTTTGTTGGCGCTATAGGCAGAAAAAGCTAAAAGAAAAAAATCCACACAATTAAAATTATGTTTCTTTTTCTCTTTTCACAGAAAAAAAATGGAGCTTGTGTGTAATGTAGTCATGAGAACTAACATTTTAATTTATGATTCACTATAATGCAGTGGGAGTGTTATACCTTATTGTGTCTCTACCATAGTTTCCTGATATTTTTATGTGCTGATGATTCTGGTTGACATTACCCACTTTTGAGAGGGATAGTTCGTTCTTGCTAATCTTGAACCATAGTCATCAAGACCTTTAAAATGAGTTTTAGACTAGAATGTGCTAAAAGCCCTAGAACATTAAAGCTGCTTACTAATAACTTCTAACCACAGAAATGAAATTTCTCAGGGTAAGTGAACAAAAGCCAGTTGCTTCTTAGAGACAGCTTGCTTATTACAAGAGTCTTTGGAAATTATCTGACAAACATTGGAGTATTGGTCTGAAATTTATAGATCTCTGCGCATTCTTGTTGACAGATGCAGGGTGATTTTGGACGGCATTTGTTCATTTACCCACTCATTTTTTAAATGTTTCTTATTTCATAATAATTATTCTAGCACTGAAGATGAAATAATGAGCAGACTAGGAAACTGCCCTCATAGAACATCCATTGGCTTGTCATTGCCCAGGCGGCCAGCAGCCACAGTGACACATGAAATGTATTCCATTTACTCAATTGAACAAATCCAAGTGAAAGAGGCATTCTTACTGGAGGTCCTCATTATTCCAAAAGAAGCTCTTTCCTGTTCTGTGTCATGAAGCCAATAGACAAAAACAAAAGTGAGAGTTAAGCAGTGCAGGATTTATTCCAATGGCCATGGAATTGGATAACTGGGAGCATAGCTCACAAATCAACTTCTCGGCTCCTGAGAACTGGGAAGTTACAGATATAGGGTATCTTTAGCGAAGGTGTGGGGCATTAAGAACAAGCAGAAGAATAGTCATGCTTTTTCTTGGAAAGGGACGGAGATTTTCTTGGAATCAAGGAGGGTCCTCTTTTTTGTTCTTTTTTGGCATCTTCCAAAAAAGGTGATTCACAGTGATTGTCAAGTGTCATGACACCAGTGGGAGTGTCATTTAGTGTGAAAATTGGATAATAATGAAGCTAGAGGTCCTTCAGAGGTCAAATAAGCTGACTAAGAGGTAACTCTGACCACAGACATCCTGTTTCCTAAAAATAAGCAGAGTTAGAGCTGAGTAAGAATTTAATCTATATCACACAGGTGTAGGCATTTGGCAACAAGAGCCGGGTAGGGATACAGATAAGTCACATAGGCACTGCAGTGGGTAACAGTATCCTCCCTCTAACCATTTTCAGAAACTCAAATTGTGCCTAGAACTTTTTATAAGGAATGCTTCTTCCAAAAAGTGCCTAGCAGAAGACAAAGGTCATTGGCATAGCAGCTACAAGTTCCTAGTATAGCGGTTTGAATAATTTCTTAAGGGGAAGAGGACTTTCTGGCATGCCTAACTTGAATGTACCTCTAAAAATTTTATAAATGTTTCATACTTTTAAATTTTATGATTTATTGTTTTGTTATCTTGTTTAGGGGGAAGAAATCCAATATTACTACAGAAATAGCCGCCCCAGGTGCTTCAAGAGTGACTGAAGTGTTTTTTAATTCCTTGTAATTTCCAAAATTATAACTTGTAACTTGCCACTTGAAACATTTGGACAAGAGGAACCCACTTTATTCTATAGTGTCCAAAAAGTCTCAGTTAATACTTGTCGAATGATGGAAACAAGAAGGTCAGAGATCACTAACTTTTTACTTTGCTGGTACTGGCTGTCTGAATGATTGACTCTCTTATGAGGGCTCATGATAGAAGACTTTGCATCATAATGTTTACTTTGAAGCTGAGGGTAATTAATTATTCAGTTTGTGGCTTTAAAAGCTAAATTCTCCTCAACTTATATAAGTAAATAGTAAATCCTAAGGTAAAAGTAAAGCAAAGATGTATGAATTTAAAAGAATATTGTTTTAAAATATAATCAACAAATTCCTGGTTACAGACACTATGAACTTTTAGAGTAAACTATGGATAAATATAATCGTATACTTAGCAATTTACAAATTAAGATAATCTTTATAGAAATTCTGTTCTGTTTTTAGTAATAATTATGCTCTTAATTCTTGGGAGTACACTGCAATATCAGTTTTCTCCCTAATGTTTACTTAGTGAGGTACACTCGTTCTTGAGATTATTCTTGTCATTGTTTTGTTTTATGCAGGCTTATTAAATTTTAAGTTGTCTTATTTTACCATTGGTTGTGTTCTAGTACTAGTTTCCCCAAATAAACTAATGTCCCAAAAGCAATTCCTGAGTCATAATTACAATGATAAGAATAGAAACACAATGTTATAACACATATGATATACTAAATATTTATCATGAATAGGATTTGAGTAAAAATATAGGATGTGAATATGTATCTGTCAGCAAGTGTGATTGTAGAGATTTCAAAGAAATACATTTAAAAATGGGGCAAATAAGAAGTATGACTCAGAAAACTACACTATATTGGATTCCAACAATCCATTTGCCTCGAGTTTTTAACAGAGTACTTATAAAACTTTGCCAAATCGTGATTTTTCAGAACAAGTGCAAAATTACATTTCCCTGTACAAACTTGATTAACTCCATAATTGTTTGTAGAGAAGACACACAACTTTAGAGCCATCATTCAAAATTGCATTCCTCAAAGCAAAAAGAAGAATAAATGATACTATTTCCAAAAAATGTGTAGAGACAATTGCAAAGATAATTACAAATATTATACTCAGAAAACAAAGTGAGTTATTGGCAACATTTCTTTGTTAAATAATAATGCATGATAACACACTAAATGACATATTCTGTAAAAGCAATTACTTTCTAATATGTATTCTAACAGATACTGTATTTTATAGCTGTATTAATCAATTAATGTGCAGAGTATGAATTTGCTCTTGGCATTTGTGCAAACACAGCATAATGGAGGTGTGCAATGGTGATTCAGCTTCAGCTGTATGAGGATTAAGAAAGAACATATTTACTTTAATTAAAAGAATTTTGCATTGATGTTCAATCCATACCCTGAATCTTGTTTACACTGCATATTGAAGAAAATGGTGAAAATTATGATTATGATCCAATCACTGTCAGACAATGCCATTCTTTTCAGTACGCAAAGAGATTTGCACAATTCTGTGGATCTATCCTGAGGTCAGCTGACCATTGAGGGAAAGACAATTTCCTGAGTGTTTGCAATGAAACAAACAAACACACAACAATAACAACAAAGAAACAACAATAAAAACAATTGCTTCTTGATACTAAAAATACAAAAAGGAGTACCACGATTTCAGGAGACATGCCCAGGTGGCTAGTTCAGTAATGTGTCCTCTGCCCTAAAAAGTCTGAACCTATTGCTTCAAGACTGAAGGAGAAAGACTTCCTATCATGCAAATGTAACAGGATTTCATATGAAGATGAAACTCAACAGTCGAAAGTTGGACATTCTCAGATAGTCTTTCTAAAAATTTTTCCTTTGGGAAAGTATTGTTTTTAGACCAGTGTAAATAACTAAAATTTATTGGCGTCACTTATGGCAGAGAAAACTTCCTACACCAGATGCACATGACCCAATTGTTAAATAGAACATTTTGAAGGTGAACACACACCCTAACCCAGGTTTTTTATCCACTTTTTAAGATGGTCAATTCTTCTTCCCCCCACCTGAAGACATGTGAGCAACTGCTAATGAAAAGCCGTAAACAGCCACTTGGGCTATAGCATTTTCAACTCCACTCCGAGGTGACGATTCCAATTACATTTGAGACTTCTCTCATTTTTTTTCTAAGGAAAGTTCCTGAGTCCAGTATTTACAATATTACAGCAGTAGCAGATCTGTGTCTACAACTCATCTTTTTCAGCCGTATCCTCTTCGTGGCTGGGAGAGGGCCTGCACTTCCATAGAGTTTGCTGATAATTGGCTGAACAATTTCTTCAAGTTCCTTCTTGTTAACTTCGAAGTCTTCAATGTCAGCAGCTTGGTGGCTTTCAAGCCATTCAATCTTTTCTTCTATAGCTTTTGCCATGGTCTCCTTATCTTCAGAGGAAAGTTTACCTCCCAGCTTTTCTTTATCTCCAATCTGATTCTTTAGAGAATAGCCATAGCTTTCCAACTCATTTGTAGTATCAATGCACTCCTTGAGCTTTGTGTCTTCCTCAGCAAACTTCTCAGCATCATTAACCATCCTTTTGATTTCTTCAGGTGTCAGGTGATTCTGGTCATTTGTAATTGTGATCTTATTTTTGTTCCCTGTACCCTTGTCTTCAGCTGTCACTCGAAGAATACCATTGACATCTATCTCAAAGGTGACTTCAATATATGGGACCCCACAAGAAGCAGGAGGAATTCCAGTCAGATCAAATGTACCCAGAAGATGAGTGTCTTGTCAGGGGTCGTTCATCCTCGTAGACCTTGATTGTGACAGTTGGTTGATTATCAGAAGCTGTAGAAAAGATCTGAGACTTCTTGGTAGGCACCACTGTGTTCCTCGGAATCAGTTTGATCATGACACCTCCCACAGTTTCAATACCAAGTGTAAGGGGACATACATCAAGCAGTACCAGGTCACCTGTATCTTGATCACCAGAGAGCACTCCAGCCTGGACAGCAGCACCACGCACTGCAGCTTCATCTGGGTTTATGCCATGGGAGGACTCCTTGCCATTGAAGGACTTTTTAACCAGTTGCTGAATCTTTGGAATTTGAGTAGAGCCACCAAGAACAACTTCATCAATATCAGAATTCTTCAAATCAGAATTTTCCAACACTTTCTGGACAGGCTTCATAGTAGACCGGAACAGATCCATGTTTTAGCTCTTAAAATTTGGCCCAAGCCAGGGTCTCAGAAAAGTCTTCTCCTTCATAGAAGGACTCAATTTCAATTCTTGCTTGATGTTGAGGAGGCAGGGCCCATTTGGCCTTTTCTACCTGTAGCTAGAGTTTCTGCACAGCCCTATCATCTTTCCTGACATCTTTGTCAGTCTTCTTTTGGTACAACTTGATGAAATGTTCCATGACACGCTGGTCAAAGGCTTCTCCACCCAGATGAGTATCTCCATTAGTGGCCACGACTCCGAAGACACCATTGTCAATGGTGAGAGGAGACGCATTGAAGGTTCCGCCACCCAGGTGGAACAACGGGATGTCTTCTCCCCCTCTCTCTTATCCAGGCCATAAGCAATAGCAGCTGCCATAGGCTCGTGGATGATCCTCATAACATTTAGCTCAGCAATAGTTCCAATGTCTTTGGTTGCTTGGCACTGGGCATCATTGAAATAGGCTGGTAAGGTAACAACTGCATGGGTAAACTTCTTTCTCAAATAAGCCTCAGCGGTTCATTTCATTTCAGTGAGAACCATGGCAGAAATTTCTTCAGGAGCAGTGTCTTTGCCCACCTCCAATATCAACTTGAATGTTTGGTTTAGTTTTCTTTTCGACTAACTTGAACGGCAAGAACCTGATGTTCTGCTACACAGACAGGTCTTTCCACGTGCGGCCGATGAACCAGTTGGCGTCAAAGACCGTGTTCTTGGGATTGGAGGTGAGCTGGTTCTTGGCAGCATCGCCGATCACGTGTTCCCCTTCAAGAGTGAAGGCCACATAGCACCGCGTGATGCGTTTGCTGATTGTTGGCGGTGATCTCCACGCGGCCATTCTTGAACACACCGATGCAGCAGTAGGTGGTCCCCAGGTCGACGCAGACCACCATGCCCACGTCCTCCTTCTTGAACCGCGCCGCACCGAGCAGCAGTAGCATCGCCGCCACCAGGGAGAGCTTCATCTTGCCAGCCAGTCGGGCAGCACAGGCAGGGCGTCGCAGGCAATGAAGCCACGGGCCGCAGCACAGGAGCGCAGCGCAGTTACCCGCCTCTCACAATTGCGAAACACCCAGTCGGTCGGTCTGTCTGTGCTGTCTCGGCCGGCATCGAGAAAGTATTTTTGTATATATACTTGATCATAGGTAAAGAACACAACCAAATGTGGCAAAAGCAGAGAGAAATGATTTCTGGGACTGTAGGCAGTCAAAAATCAGATTTGGATTCTCTATGTTGCCCTCAGCTTTCGAGTTTTAACTGCCCTGCTCACTGACTTGGCATTTGAAGGAGTGCTAGAAATGGCCCTTAATGGAAAATTATAAGAAAACACTCAGAATTTCTGAGCCCATGTTCAATCTGAGTATTCCGAAGGGCTTCACAGTGTTAGAAATAATTGCCATTTACAATAATTTATAGGTTTACTAGATTTTCTAATTTGAGATTTAAAGAGTCAAAAAAGATGGGGAAGGTGACATGTAAAACAAGCTATCTGCCATCAAGGCTGAATAGACCTATGTGGGTGAAAATAGTTATAAATACTATAATTCCTATCATTACATGAAACAATTGTGACTAGTCACTTTTAAAGGCTATGCTTTATTTTTATTACTAAAAACATTGTATTGATTTCTCTTCATTTACCTACAACTAGGGTCCGTGTTGTCAAGTGCTCAAGCAGATTCTAAGCGGCAGCAAATATTGCAGCTTCCAGTTGCCCTTGCCAGGCTTCCATAGATTCAGTCAGTGAGGATACAACACACCCAAGTGATGTAGCTGTTTATTACTCACAGCACAGCAGACAGCATGAGCTTCAAGTTCACGTCAAATCCCCATCCCCTCAGGTCCTATGGGGGTGATGTGGAGGAAGCCTGGGTAGATACTATACACATGGTGAGTCTGTGCCACAACTGAGGCGCCTTGGAAATCCAGACTTACAAGGTGACTTCAAGCAAACCTGCTCATCCTCCATTTAGAGAAAGACATTATTCATATTTTCTTGGTCAGGAAACCAATCTGCCCTCTGATCCAGAGGGAGATACTTTCTCTATCATCCTGGAACATCTCCAGGAGAGGAGGGAGACCTAGTTTTACGACCCTGGTGCATAAGCAAATCTGCTCCCTGCCCCCACAGCAGCTTTGTAGATTTCCTTGAACAAAGCTGTCAATGCCCTTTGCTTAGAGGATGAGCAGAAATACCAAATCCTTGGAGACTATCTCCCTAACACACAAGTGTGCCCAGTGCCCATAAATGGTGTGCAGATGCTGAGAGTTGAGAAAGATCAGAAGATTATGTGCATTTCATGCAAAAAAAAAAAAGATTGCTTCAGCCATAGTTGAAGGCAATTGATACCATCTCAAGTCATATTGCTTTTAATAATAATAATACTTATAAATAATTGATTCACAAACATGGAAACTACTTTCGACACCTTAGACATCCTTGCTCTAACCTAGAGCCTTTGGATACATTCCTCTCTAGTTTTGGGATTTAGTCACACACCTTCAAGGCCCTGTCCACAGGTAGCGTACTTAAGAATAGCCATTATATTACGAAGAACCTGATAATATCTAGCTAATTAAATGGTAGAAGATAAGAATGAACTCTTCAGAGGTCTTTAGCTTAAAACTTAAAGAGTTCTTAAATAGCTCCACATTGCCCTGAGGCTTTCATTCATGTGAGCTTCTGTCACTAAGAAAGTACAGAAAGACAGATCTGAGCAAATCTGAGTTTTTAACTGGGAGTGGGAGAGCTTTTCCTCTTCACCTCAGATCATACTGTTTCTGCTTTTAAGAATGGGACAGTAGGGTCAGATAACACAAAAGGCACCCTTCCAAATAGAAGCCAAAAAGATTGCACTGGCTCATAGAGTGCATCGCTGCTTGAATAAAAGTCAGTAGTAGAAAGTTAGAAGTGAACAGTGTATTGGTTCTCAATTTTTTACAAAACAGAATCACATAGAGCATGGCTAAATGATATCAATTCTTTGAGGATGACAGGTTTTTTAAAAAGGAGAGCCATTCACCAAAGTAATGATTAATTGAGGCAATTTTTCTACCCTCAAGGAGATCCTGAATTTAACACATTATTCATGTTGGTGATTATGGGGCTTCAGGATTACTGCATTTTCAAAGATTATTAAAACCAGAAATTGGCTGGGCACAGTGGCTCACGTCTGTAATCCTAGCACTTTGGGAGGAGGCTGAGGCGGGCAGATCACCTGATGTCAGGAGTTTGAGACCAGCCTGGCCAACATGGCAAAACCCCGTCTCTACTAAAAATACAAAAATTAGCTGGTTGTGGTGGCAGGCACCTATAGTCCCTGCTACTCTGGGGGCTGAGGCAGGAGAATCACTTGAACCCAGAGGCGGAGATTGCAGTGAGCTGAGATCACCCCACTGCACTCCAGCCTGGGCAACAAGAGCGAGACTCCATCTCAAAACAAAACAAACCAGAAATCAGCATTTGTCTTATTAAACCCTCAATAAAATCATAGACTCTTGCAAAGAACTGAAAATATTGGCTTGAAATGTTTTTTTGTGTGTGTGTATGTGTGTGTGTGTGTGTGTGTGTGTGTGACTAGTTTTAATATCTTCTACAATTTAGAAGGAATTTTAGTGTTTACTTTTTCTGAAAATAAGTAATTTATTTTGTATAGATCATACAGGTATCTTCTTAATGGGAATAGAAAGTCTTACTTTTAAACTCTCCATAGTGTGTAGCAAATATTTGAGTTAATAGCTCTTCCTTTAGATCAGCTGAGCCTCAGATGTCATGAAAACAAACATGAAATTTAATCATAGAAATATATTGCTCTTCAACAATCCTTATGTCTCTAAATACTTAATGTTGTCTGGCAGTATATATTACTCTATTATAAAACCTGTTTTGCTAGCATATGGTAACATATCATATAAAACTTATTTGACGTGTGCAGAACTCAAGACTGGTTAAGTGTGGAAAGAAATTTTCCTAATGAAGTTATTGGATATGGTGATGGCAATATTTTTGTCTTTTAAATAAAAGCTAAATTCAATCAAAAATAACCATTCACTCAGATGCCTTATGTGTGCTACAATGTTTATCTGAAAATATTAGTATTAGAGTCTTAGCTAAAACTAATGTAGTATGCTAATGCAACATACAGCAAATACAAACATAAATCACCATCAGAGTTGAGGTTTACTGATATTTTTGCCCATTCCCAACACACATCCTGGGCATCAAAATATAATTCTTAAAGAGTTTTATGAGGAAAATAAAATGAGTTTGTCTAGAATGACATATTTATATTGTTAATGCACATTTTTAAATTTTTGTTTTGCTTTTTAAATCCTTATGTCTCATTAAAATTGTGATAAAATACAAACAATACGAAATTTACCATCTTAATCATTTTTAATATTAAAGTTCAGTGACATTAAGTACATTCACTTAGTTGTGCCGCTATCACTACCAGCCATCCAAAGAGCTCTTTTTATTTTGCTGTACCAATATTTTTAGACAACATACTCTATGTAAGTTTGGGTATTAGGATCCATTTATAATCACTCAGAATCTTGGAATTACATTTAGGCATTATGGCTAACTGAGACTACAAGGACAGGTCTGATGAGGCTTGGGCCTTTCCTGTGTATCTCAAATGGTCAGGTCAACATTGGGAGTTGATCATTACTTTAGGGGCCATACCACCAAGGAAATTCATGTTTGATTATGTTATTGTTTACGCATATTATTCTGTATGAGTCTTTATCAACTAATTTCTATGGAGGTTTGTTTTCTATCAATAGGTTAGGCAAACTTCTTGCTACTATTTAACTCGTATAACCCTTTTTATTTCAGGCACAATCCATGACCATCAGTGCAGAGTGTATCCTTTTGTGTTTTGTGTATGTAACAATGGACATGGAATTATTTTGGTAGAAAGAATTACTTTCTCTTCAATGTGGAAGCTAAAAGTGGGTAACTATTCACCAAATAGGTGATATGGAAAGATTGAAAAGAGGTATATGGCAAAAGCATATAGATAATATTTGAGGGAGATACTGTTTTCTCAGTTTATTTCAAATCACATCTTGTAAATTTGTACCTATAATCAATGGCGTGAGTGAAGGGATATAAACTGTAACTGGAAAACTTAAGAATTATATAGGGAAAAAGTTGTAAAATCTCATATTGTGGTGTTGAGCAAACCAGCTTTACACTTTATGAATTTCTACCACTGTTGTATCGAGCAATACCTATATCTGAACCTCAGGGTGTTTAAAAAATTTCTATGATTTCCCATTATTGCCTCCCCCCCGCCAAGGAATCATAGATTTCGTATAAGACTTTGAAGATTCTACTCCAAGAGGCTGGAATGTTCTAAAGGGAACCTCTTCCTGGAGCACTTTCATTCTTCTTGCCTCTTTCCTCTGCTTCCTGCTTCAGTGGACTAAGGACCAGTAGTTCTCTTTCCTACCTCTTCCTAAATGTCGCTTTCCCATGATGATTTTCTTTTCTTCTCTCCTAGACTTGATTAAATGTCCCTGTTATATGCTCCTATAAAATCCTGACCTTTATGTCTCATGAATTCCATTGCACTTTATTTGAATCAGGGTTATGGTTGGCTTCTTCCTCTGCTGTATTTTACGTTCCATGATGGTGGTTACCTGCTTATCTTGTCAGTGCTGCATCACCCAGCACTATGCGTGGTGTATGGCATCAGCCTGGAATAATTTTGGCTCCAAAAGTTAAAAATGTACATTTAAACAAAGCAACAAAACTAGAAGAAAATGTAGGGTATTTATTTCTAACCACAGAGTGAAAAGGCTTTTCTGGAATTCAAAATTAAGAAAATTGAAAGAAAAGATTGATGCTTTTGACCACATAAAAATTAGAAGCTTTTACATGGCAACAGATCTCACAAAGTCAAAAGGTAAATGAAAAAATGGGGAAAAGATTTTCTACTCTTATCACAAACAAAAGATTATAAAGAAATAGACCAGATACTCAGTGGATCAAAAAGTAAAGATTTGAACAGATAATTCTCAAATACCACTTTTTATGCATTACATTGGGAAAGTTAAAAGAGAAATCATACATTCATTTGGCAATAATAAGTGTGATTATGTAGAGTGAATTGAATTAGATTGGGTAGATGGGAATAGAGATTTGAGGTGAGTTTTTAATGTATATTGCTTTTTAACATTTTACTTTTTGAATCCTGAAGTTATATAACCTGTTAAAATTTAGTGATCAAACAATTAGAGAATGGAAAAAGTTAACAGTTGTAAAAATATAAAATAAGAGGAAAGTATAAGAAATAGAACTTTTTAATATTAGGCTGAGGGATGTTGAGGCTAAATTGGTAATAGTCTTTGAGTTTAAATGCTTCAGCTTAAAAATAAGGGATTTACACTTTGATCTCTTGGTCACTTCAAATTCTGAGACTCTATCATTTGACATGAATGTTTTTTTTTTTTTAAATAAGAAGTCTTATGTCTAGATATTTTCTATCTCCATTACGAATAGCACAAAAATGTGAACTTAAATTTTCAGAGGAAAAATATGAGGTTGGAAAAGTATAAAGAATGTCAAATTACTAATTTCTGATAACAGGAGTCTTGCATATATTGAGCATCACTGTGTAGCTGACTTTGGAAGCTTCTTCTTTGTTTAATTTAGAATTATTTATTTAATTTAAAATATATGATTGTAAAATCTGTGTAACAGTATTGTAACTGGTTTTTCTTGCACATACATCAGACACGTTTATAAATGTACATGTAAACACTAAAAATGTGTATATATTATATGTTATCAATACATGTATAGAAGGAAGGAAGGATGGAAGGAAGGAAGGAAGGAGAGAGATGATATTCTTTGAGAAAAATGAACTTATATTTCTTTGCAAGTTGCTTTTTTTTACTTACTAATATGCCTTGCTTTCTCTGATACCTATATACCTAACTTAGAAAATACATTCTGTACAATTCTTGCTTTTTGACCTTAACAAGGTCAATTTTGTTATTGAAAATATTTTATAGAAATATTTAAAAATTGCTATATACTTATTAGTCAAGTTTAGTGATTATATTTTTAAATCTTTTCTAAATTATTCTATCTTTATTCACTGTATTGATCTATGTCAGGCTCCCGTTACACTATGTGGTCTAGAGAAGAGCACAGAGATCTAGAGGGAGCCAGATTATGTCTACATATTAATGTCTTTATGAAAAACCTATTAGTGTTTCATAGCTATTAATTATTTGTCAATGTAATGTTTATCTGTGAATTTCATTCATCAGTTTATGTTAATGAATTTCAGAGAAAAAGAAGAGAAAAAATTACCTTTTACCCGAAGTTCTAATTGTACAGCATGAATTGTCTATTATAGGTTGTATGCATGATTGAGTCCCAAGAGAAAAAGCTGACACTGGCAAATGATTTAATTTTGTCTATATTCAGAGAATTTATAATGTGATACTAAAAATAGAATTTCAAGAACCTGTGGCATAGTCCTTAGCTAAAATAGATTAACTTGAAACCAAATTTAAAAATAATAGTAGTTCATGGACTGTGTTGCCACAATATAAAAAGAAGATCATAAATCTAGGGAAGAATAATTTTATTTATAGAAAATCTTTGAGCTAGGACTATATTGTCATGTTCTAAGCAGCACTTATCACATCTATTTGATGGTACTAAAAATATAATCACCTTCCCGAAGAAGCATCATAATTTAGCACTGTTCATTATAGAAAAGTTATCAAAAAACTGTCATGGAAATAAATAACTTGGAATGGTACTATTTTGGGGAGTTTTATTTTGTAAGATTTTAGAATTTTATTAGAATGCCTCTTCTGTGTCTTCAAATTGGAGTCTTTTCTTTGTCTATTCCCTAGCATGAAATTAGTTGTAGTTCTTGAACATAGTTAATAAAACTTATTATGCCTTAGTGTGTGCTAAAAATTAGACATACATAGTGTAGAAATGTAATGCGCTTGTGTGTGTATACATATATATGATTGTGTGTGTCTTGTGTATATGATACAAAAAGATATACAAGACCATGAAGACCTTAAAAAGAAAAATTTTACCTAATTTGGGAGCTAACATTGAAGGGAGAGTAGGAGTTAATTAGTCAAAGGAGGCCAATGTATTTAGGCAGAGGACGTGTTCATACAAATGTTTTGTGGAGGGAGAAGGTTGGTGGGTGTGAGGAGCTAAAGAAGGCTTAGGTGGCTAAAGTGGGAGAGGCAATGGGGACCCCACACTGTGGGAACTTGCAAGACATACTAAGATTTCGTTTTCATCCTGTGAGCAGTGGGACTCCAGTAAAATAGGATTTTAAATAAGGAAATGAGATGATGAGAATTTTACTTTGAGAAGATTTCTCTGGTTGCAGAATTGAAAACAAGTTTTAGGAAGGTAAATGTCTAGAATGGATATTAAGTAGCCTAGTGAGAAGCCTGTTGCATTGTTCAGATGAGAGATGGCAGGTTGGACTAGAGCAATGGAGATAAAGATGGCAAGCGGATGTAGCAGTTCTAATGGCATTTTCTCCTTAAACACTAAATTCTACATTGGTCTAAATTGTATTACTTATTACTTACTAAATCTTACAAAATAGTAAGAGTTAGAGTGCCTTGTCTGAGAATTAGGGTGAATTTTGGATGCCCAGACTCATATTCAGCTGTCCTGACCTAAATAAAACATTTATCTGCTTAAAGATGATATATCACTGTCTCCTCTGCTGCATAATCCCTCCCTTTATAAAAAATAAAGGAGCACCATGCCAGTTCTTATATTTTAATAAAACTTAAGCCTTGAAATATTTTATTGTTACCAAGCTCCATATAATTTTCAGTCAATGCAACTCTGAAACATAATTTTAAAATTATTAGATGAACATTAAATGGACAGCTAGAATACTATTAGGTAGCAATTTTATATAATTGACCTTCTTGAAAGGTTAGTTGCACTAATCTTCCATCTTAGGCAAGAGTACTTTACAAACACTTATGTAAAAGTTCAAGTGACATAAAATTCTTTAAATTCAGCACATGTTGAACTTATCTAATAACTCTATATTTATTACATCCAATAAAATTACCAGCGCAGAAGCCATAATTCAATATAAATTCCTGCATTAAAAAATGTATAACCCTGTGCCTAATCATGAAATTTTTTCACAATTAAACATTGGGAAAATTTTATTTGTCTTTTTAATTCAGTGCTTTCACTACTAAAGGATATGACCTTTATTAAAGTCTTGTAATTTCAATCAAGAAAATCAGCATTTGCAAAGTACAAAGATAAGTCACTGCTAGAGAGTCAGTGGTGAATGAACCCAAATGTCCAACATCAGAAGTTTTACCATCTAGTATGGAGTTAATTTTTTCCTAGTATATCCTTGCCATAAACATTTAGCCAGTATTCAAATTCTCCCTCTGGAAATTATTAACATATTCTTAGACTGAGCAAAATTTTCTTCTCAGTATTTTTCCTGACTTGTTTAGTATTACTGTAGGTTATAGATCATCTAATTGTTTTTATGCAAAATCAAAATTTTCTTTTTTAAAAAAGAGATTTTGCCAGATGGAGATTATTAACTACAAATGAGAAGACATATTAATGGTATCTTATAAAAAGGATATTTGTCATATTAGCCTATAAGAAAGGATGAATGTGCAAAGTTTTCCCATTAAGGTGCCCTTTACAGCCTCTATATGTATGTGTGTGTATGTATTTTAAATCCAACTAATTAATTTTTTGAAGTGAGGTTTATTACATCAACTGACATTACTTGGGCAAATCGTATTTTCAGTGGTTTCTGTACCACTTTAGGAGCATATTGTGTTTTTGAAACTATTCAATATTATTGTATTAGTGTATTATTTACTAATCCATATAAACTTACTACTATTTTCTTTTGTTTGTTCAAGTATTACATACTTTGTCATAAGAATATGGCTATAAGAAATTAATGCTAAATGAAATCACAATGCAGAGCTAGTGACAAATGGTGTCTATTATTTTTTAATAATTTTAGCTTAATAAGAGTTTACTGTGTGCAGAATCCTGTACTGGTGTAGAGAGGAAATCACAGCCTTTCCTTTATAGAATTCCATTAAAAAGGTGGAAAAAAATAATCTCCCTCTATCTCATCACCAGCTCCTTCTGCTCCCTGGGATTATGCCCCTGGCAAACTCAGTGCTTATTGATAAGCCACTTATGGAAATAGAAAACTGTCAGCAACAGTATGAGGAGGAGAACATAGCCTCATCCCACAACCACACTGCCCGCCAACACAGGGAGAGTCTGCATGCCACATGGTGTTCTCTATAAACCGCAGCCCTGAACTTTTTCTCCAGGTGGTATCATTTCATCTTGGGGTCAGGGTGGTTCTACGGGAAGAAAGACCAACAAATGTGATGCAAGATTTGTCAACTCATGGGAGAAAGGCTTCTCCTTTTTTTGGTAATTTTCATTTTCCCTAGGCCTTTGTATTATTATCTTCTCCTTATATTTTTATTTTTAAGCTCAAGCCATATTTTTAATTTAATTACCATAGTAAAAATACCAGTATTTTTGAAATAAGTCAAAATTTTATTATTATTAGACATTAAGCTCCATTTTAACAGAGAAAACACGAACCCATCCAAATATGGCATAGTAATTAACACTGTAGTGATATTTAAGTATTCATATACCAAATAGTACCATTAGTACTCAGTGATTTAATCTAGGAGCTTGAGCTCCTTAGATCTGATGGGAAGTACAGACCCAATTATAATTGTTTCTCTGTTACATCATTAACTAAAATTGTTAAGGGAGGTAAGGAAACCTCACTTACATTATATCCATCTTGCACTCTTTCCTGCAACCAGGCTGACTTTTCCATATTCCTCCAGAGAGCCCAGATCTTTACTGGACACATAATTTTGCTCCTGCACTTTCTCCTTGTGTTTATCTATCCCTCAGTCAGGCCTCTGTTTAAGAGTCACCTCTGTCCAGAGGCTTTTCTGTCTATTCTGGCTGTATCAAGGTTGAGCAGGTGGGGGAGTTAGGCATCTCCAAACTAAAGTTACTTGGTACAAAGACTTTACCCCTTTCCTAACAAGACAGTACACAGTAGTTGACACCACTAGGTCCAAAGCTACAAACAAGATGATAACTTTATTATATATAGTTATAATATAACTTTATTATATATGGTTATAATATAACTTTATTATATTGAAGTTATTTGAATTTAGATATATGTACTGTTTTTTTGAATTAGGAATGTGATTGGGTTCAAGGATGCATTTTCAGAAAACTGTGGTCTTATGTGTAAAATAAGACCATCGCTGCACATCAGCACTGTGTTATAGATCAATAAAAGAGCATGTTTCAGTGACATTCCTTCTAGGACAGATTGTCAGATTGTTAGATTGTTATACCTCAGGTTAAAGCAGATGCAGTGCTTCTTGTGATCTGACAGATGCAGAAGGACACTTTTAGCCACATTCTTTCTCTGTCTCTATCTTTCTTTGTCTCTGTCTGTGTGTGTGTGTGTGTGTGTGTGTGTCTTTCACACACACATTGAGATTGAGAGAGAGAGAAATCTGCATGCATGTTTGCATGACATTTTACCTGAAATTATGAAAGGTGTAACCCTTTGTTTTCCCTGGGTTTGGGACCATCCATTTTTCTTCTTAAGTATGTCACTTACTGCTATCAATATGAAAGCTTGCTTTTGTTTAACTCATATCCAGTAAATCTGCATTCTCCATTAAAAAACCTACCTTGTTAGAAGAAAAAGAACTTGTCCTTAGTTTTACCTTAAAAGCAGAAAAAAAAATCTATATTGAGTCTCTGAAAGAGTAGATGACATTGACTTCATTCCACAATAATCTCCTTTGTCATTTACAAGCCATGCAATTCTCCGTGCATGGTAACTGCAGCAGCTGAGGAATCAAAGAACCTCGATTCTGTGTTCAGTTCTGTCCCTTATTTATTGTGTGATTTTGGTAAATTACTTCTTTACGTCTTGGTCTTATTATTTACAAAAGGATTTCTCTTTTGGCCATAGGAAAGTTACTTGTATAAAATAGTGTATGTGAGATTATTCATTGATCAAATCACTTGGTCAGGATTTATGAGCCGTTTCTATGTGCCAGTATTGTTCCAGATGCCAGAGGTACAGCACAAAAGAACACAAATGTCCTCCTCCTGTCTAGCTTCACTGCAGTACACTTGAAACTATTAAGGGCTATATGAAGGAACATATCAGAAAAGGCTGTATAAATCATTTAATTAAGCTGTCGTTTCCATGGGGATAGGAAACATGCCTAATTCTATCATTCATATATATATATATATATAGAGAGAGAGAGAGAGAGAGAGAGAGAGAGAGAGCACACAAGGTACTCAGATAAATAACAAATTGAATTTAAGAAAAAAATCAAGAAAAATCTAAGAATAAAATTAAGGAATCAGAAGGCCTGATGGTTATTCACAGAGTGAGTTTCTTCAGACACTCAGTGTGTTTCCTGAGAAACCTATCGCTCGGTTATTTAGTGTCATAGAAGGACTATAAAATTAAAGCCCCTGCTAGTGGATCTAATGATGATATTTCCATGAGGCAGTTGTGTGAAAAAAATAAAATTAGCAACACAAAAATGGACTATCTCTATCCTTCTCAGAAAAGCTGCATCTTAGATTCCCAAAGTCTTAGGGTAGGGGCATATTAATTCTGATAATTATTTGGTTCTCTGATTTCGTAATTCTGTACTCCTGTATCTTTTTTGTCACTAGGGAGTTAATTTTAGGCCAATTAAATATTAGGATTGCTAAGGGGTTTAGTATTACCTGAAGTCATTTAGAAATGGGATGACTATTTTTTTTCCCTTGTGATATGCATCAGTCTGAACAGAAAAAAAAATCCATAGCAAATATATTTGATATATTTGATACCTTTTGGTAGTGCTGTATGATACTAAATATTTGACACTATTTTGCTTCTATGTCTGTGAGTGCGGCAAACACCAATGACTATATTATAATTAACACTACATTAGTGAAGACCAAGTATTAAATGATTACGTCTGTTGCATGCGACCCTTGGCATTTCTGTCACAATGACTGTATTTAGTCAGGCTTACCTTAGTAACTGTAAAGGTTTGAGGTAAGTGAGATGTTATGAGGGATTTTCAGGCCATACTAATAATACCTTTTGATATTCAAAGGTCTTTTGAAACTTTTTAGGTGTTGAGTTTATTTCTTTATTTCTTATCAATAGATTGATATTTAAAATCATTTTTATCCCCATATTCCAGCAAATGTAGGTTGCCTTTTTGATGACTGACTTGGTGAGGACTGATTGCTAAATTTAGAAATAGTGCTAGGTTATTGAGGTCCAAATAGAAACAATTTAGAAAAGATTACAGGGGTGTATTAGGGTTCTCCAGAGAAACGGAACCAAGATAATGCATATGTGTTGGGGAGTGGGGGGATGAAAGAGAGAAAGATTGTAAGGAATTGGCTCACATGATTACTGGGGCTAACAAGCCCCAAACTGCAGGGCAGGGTGGTGGGCTGGAAGTTCTGGCAGGAGTCAGTGCTGCAGTCTTCAGTCTGAAGACAGACTGGAAGCAGAATTCCTTTATCATCTAGGGACCTCAGTCTTTTCTCCTAAGGCCTCCAATCGATTAGATTAAGTCTACTTACATTACGGAGGGTAATCTGCTTTACTTTAGAGTCTTCTGATTTAAATGTCAATCACATCTACAAAGCACCTTCACAGCAACAGCTAACTGGGATTTGACGGAACAACTGAGTACCATGGCCTAGCCAAGTTGATACTTATCATAGATTAATTTTATATAGAAATTATATTGCCTTGAGAAAAAAAGTAAAGTAAATAGTATTGAGAAGACCTAAATTTTACCATTAGAACAAATGTGAGCACTTACGGGAAAATAGGGGGCAAGGTTGTGGATATTTATATCTAGATTTATACCCTGAAGGCTTAAATTTTCTTAGCTTTTTAGATGTATAAATCAATTGTGGATAATTCAATTGTGGATAATTTTGTAATAAAAAGTCATAATTGCAGTGAATTAATTACTAGCCATTATATCAAGGAATCTACATTTGTTATTTCATTTGCACAAATCTAGACGTATGTTATCTTTAAAGATAAGAAAATTAATGCTTAAATAGGTTGAGGTTTGTGTAGGGTGACAACGATAGTAAGAAGTAGAACTAGGATAATTACAGTATGTATTAAGGATTTTCTGCTCTGCTCACAGTTCAAAACATATCCTAAATAGAAGGCTTTACAGTTTTTGTCCTTACATACACCATCTGGATGAACCCAAGATATCTCATAGCCAATTTTTATGAAAAAAACCAAAAAAACAAAAAAGAAAAACAAAAAAAAAAACCTCTTTTTCCCAAATGATGAACAATTAGCTAATTAGTAATGGCTTATAAAAAGCATGACTCTTTTATCTTAATAATTTACCAGAATTAGTTTTTGTGGTATTTTTTAAGAGGTTTACGTAGGTATTAGGCACAGCTATACAACTATATACTACTATTAAATAATGCATCTATTTTAAAACAAATATATTAGAACAACATAAGATTATGTTGCCTTGCACCTTTAACCCAGTAGAAAAAATGAATCCCTGTAAGCTTAATCAAAACACTGACTACTGAGGTTTTCTAGCACCTGGAGAGAGAAAACTGGGAGAAACAATCTCAATAAATACGACCATCAGGTTGAACTGCTCCTCCAGCCTTCCTAATCTCGTACCACTCCTCACTTGTACTCCACAATCACCCTGCAGTCCTTTCTGTTTTCTGAGCGACATCACAGTCATATTTCTAATGCCAAATAACACATCTGGTACACAGTGCTTAATAATTTTAGAAAGGGCAGAAGGAAGGAAGCTAGGAAGGAAACAATATTTTCTAGAAATGCTCACTTTTAAGCTCTGTATTTACTTCACTTCAATCAACCCCATTACTTACATAACACTCTTTTACTTGTGTAATTGGCAACCAAGAAGCTGAGAAGTTATAGTGAAATTTGTCAGTTTTGATGCAGGTGATTTTTCTTTATTGTTTTTTCCCACCTCTCACTATGGACTAGTCATGCATAAAGCTCAAGATTGCACATTGAATCTCAGCATGTGCTGAGCCTTAAAGAATACGCTTATTATCTTTGAAATTTCTTATTTTAATTCAGAAGGAAATATTGACTAGTGTTTTCTAATGGACACGTTTTAGAAAGTTTGTTGACCTTATAGTGTGGGACAATTTCTACAGAGTAATTACCTTTTTTTTTTAACCTCCCTAGCTATACTTTCTAACAATAGAATGGCACTTATTATAAAATTGGGAAACATGTTTTAAGAATCAGAAAGGAAAGGAATTGTGTGTTAGTCTGCTCTTGCAATGCTCTAAAGAAATACCTGAGGCTGAGTGATTTATAAAGCAAAGAGGTTTATTTTGGCTCACGATTCTGCAGGCTGTACAGGAAGTGTGGCTCTGGCATCTTCTAGTGAGGACCTCAGGAAGCTTCCACTCATGTCAGAAGGCAAAGTGAGAGCAGACATGTCACATGGCAAGAGAAAGGGGAGGACGTGCAAGGTTCATTTAAACAACCGGCTCTCACATGATCTCATAAATCAAGAACTCATACATTACTGTGAGGATGGCGCTAAGCCGTTTATGAGTCATTTACCCCCATGACCCGAACACCTCCCACCAGGCCCCACCTCTAACACTGAAGATTGCATTTCAACATGGGATTTGGAGGGGAAACACATCCAGACAATATTAAATTGCATCTGACATTATTATTTTAATCTAACAATTTGTCTGATTTGCTATTGTAAAAGTAATCTGTACTTATGACATTCAGTACAAGTAGTCAACCTCATTCATCTTTGGTTTGAAAGTAATAACTGGAAAAAGCAGTCATAATTATATGCATTTTGGAGCAAATAAAATTGGGTTGTCCAAATGATAACCAATTGTTAATTTAATTGATTATCTTTTAAATAAATTGTATTTGCCATCAGTGTTCTTACTATAGACTTCAAGAATAAATTATTTTCCAGGAGAAAATATTAATCTGTTCTGGAATGTGTGTTTAATTGTTCCAGAAAGTCTAAGTGTTAATTTAAATGCAAAACTTAAATATTTAGAAATATGTATTTGGTTTCTTTTGTACTCAAAACTTGCACATTGTAGTTTATCAAATTTTTACTCCGTTAGATTTCAGTTTTAAGAATTCTGTGAAGTAACTATTATAGTGACTTTTTTTTTTTTTTTTTTTTTTTTTTTGATACGGAGTCTCACTCTGTTGCCCAGGCTGGAGTGCAGCGGCATGATCTCGGCTCACTGCAAGCTCTGCCTCCTGGGTTCACGCCTTTCTCCTGCCTCAGCCTCCCAAGTAGCTGGGACTACAGGCCACCGCCACCATGTGGGCCTGGCTAACTTTTTGTATTTTTAGTAGAGACGGGGTTTCACCGTGTTAGCCAGGATGGTCTCGTTC
The DNA here is from genome assembly GCF_028885655.2 of Pongo abelii. NCBI lineage: Eukaryota > Metazoa > Chordata > Mammalia > Primates > Hominidae > Pongo > Pongo abelii. The sequence continues at coordinate 186,166,077 of NC_071988.2, read as the reverse complement.
TCCTGACCTTGTGGTTTGCCAGCCTCGGCCTCCTAAAGTGCTGGGATTACAGGCGTGAGCCACCGCACCCAGCCTATAGTGACTTTTTTAAAGTGTCCTTTTATAATAATCTGACACAAAAAAATAATTCTTTTAAATTTCCTAAAATTACTTTAAGATATTTATTTACATATATTTTTACCTTGATTTGTATCCTTTAATTTTCTTTAAAAAAATTCTTGTGTGGGGATCAAGATAATGAATTTGTGCATCTCTGTGTATGTAACTAAGAAGGGGAGACTTAGGTAACTTGTAACTTACAAAGATCTTTCTGTCTATAATTTAATATTCTATAACATCGTCTGGTGGCGTCATTCTTTCCCTAGTGCTTAGAACAAAGAAGGTAAGATAAGTAAGATAAGTAAATTCAGTTAATAAAATAAAATTGAAGCTTATAAGCAAATTCTTGTTTATGAGAAAAGGTATACCTTGTTTACCACCTATAAAGTGATTATAATCTCATAAACAAGAATTTAATTTGTTTATAGGTTTTCATTTTATTTTATTAAACACATTCACTCATCTTCTTTGTTCTAGGCACTAGGGAAATAATGAAGCCACATAGATGATGTCATAGTTTCTGCTCTTATAGACTAGAGAAAATGAGGGGTAGCCAAGAAAGGAGGATCTGAGGATGGGTAAATAGACACGATTAGTGTAAAGACTCCATATTGAGCCACAGAGGTTGTGGATGTGGTTTGACATCTTAATTCTACCCCATGTTGGAGAGACGGGCTGTGACGTAGTGACCTGGGTGCCGGCCAGATGGACAGCGCTCACTGTAAATTTTACCCAACAGGATGGAATAAACTTGGTCAAATCAGAATGTCATTCTTAATAGAATAATTGAAAAATGAAAGAAATATTGGATTTGCTATATTACTATTGTTTTCTTAAACTTAGATTTCAATATTTGTTGAGAAATCTTCTGAACCAAAGGCTCAGAAAGAATGCCTTTTCTTCCTCAGCCCAGTTTCCAATGAGATGAGGCATTTGGATGACAGGAAAAGTCAGTATACTGAGGAGCTTGATGACAAGTTTCATTTTTTAGTTTATTATTCCTTAAAAGTGTACTTAAATTCATTTTAGGCTTGGTACTCTAGTAATTTGTGTGCCTTCCTTAATAACCTTTGGAAAAAATAATGTATTCCTACTTTTTTCTTTTAATGGTGTAATAACTTTGATTTTAAAAATTTTAACTATTATTTGACAATCATTCCTATAATCTTCTAATCACTTATTTCACTTAATATTACACAGTATGATAAACATTTGATAATTTAATGGCACCAAGCCATACACTTTCAAATCAAGTGGGTAGACATAAACAAATATATATTATATTACTACTCTATATTATTCTTGTTAATGTTGCTTAATTATACAGTCATTTTTCTAAGTTAACAGTAACTTATAGTAATGGAAACACTCAAGCTCATGAATAATCACATGCTCTTTGTATCACTTATGATGATGGAATTTACAAGCTTTTCAGTATTCACATTGGAAAGGAATTATTGGAATAAATAATAAAGATGTTCATAAAAGGACAAAGATACTATTAAGTGCAAATACATGCATAAGACATTTTTCTGATAGTCTATACTTAGCATTCAATTAATTGCAATATTTATTGAATGATAAAAAATGAACATTTAAATATGTTGGTAACTATAAAATGAAAAACATGTTTTTTTCCAATTTGGGGTCTCCATAGGTAACCAACAATAACTAATTATTCCATTTTAAATTAATTTTGTCAGATTTTCTTTGATGCCTTTATTAACATACATAGGAGCCGTCATAATTACTCATGAATATTTGTGACCTGTGAACATGAGTAACATGCCAACCAGGATATTGTAATGGCTTTCTCTCCAATGTTCTGATCACATTTCTTCTCGCCTCCACAGTAATTTCGTCCATTAGTTTTGAATAAATTTTTTCCTACTATTTAACTTTTATGTGTCCTTCAAAATTTATTTGAAGTGTAATTTCTTCTAATCAGATTTAAATGACTCTGCCCTTCCCTACTCCCATAGCGTCATTGGGAATGCTTCTCCCACCAAAATCATAGAAATATCTCACTATGGTCAAGAATTTATTGGGCAACCCTAACAGACTGTTTGCTTTTTGAGGGAAGGAACCATAAGTAAGCTAATGTTTAGTAAACATTTTTTAAGTGCCTGGCGTTGTCACATATTTTGTCTCATTTAATCTTTATAACCATGGTGGTTGTAAAAGATAATGCTATCTCATTATATTGATGCAGGCTCAATAAACACTTATTGATAATATTATTGATGGCAATAATAATGTCCCTTATAAGTCTGAGAGTATATAAGCTAAAACAAGTTTTGAAGTCTACCACTCATTTATCACAAACTCTAAAGATATTTTCATTAAAGACAGTTAATACCTGTTAAGCTTCATGAAAAAGTAGACCTTTGCAAAATATGCTAAAGCTCTGTGTCCATCACAGTATAGTTCAACTCTTAGAATGGCACACTAAATTTTTTTGAGATGTGTTTACTATTTTCATCAAATTTATGGAAAATTTAAATTTTAATTCTAAGAGCTGGCTCATATTCATAGGACCTAAGGTGTTATCCTTTCATTTTTTTCTTTTTGGTGGTTTCCCTGTACATCTGCCTTTGTGGGAAGATAGCTGAGAATTTTGGCTTTCAAAATACACCTGAGTCCAATTAAGCAGGCTGGAAGTACAGAGAGCAGTAAGAGCAAGAAAAACTGGCCAGAAAATGGCATGAGTTACTGTTGTTAAATGAAGGGTAATGGATATTTTGCAAAAGTGATAGATTTTTAATTCACCAAGTGGATTTAAATCTCGTGGTTGTGTTTTCTGGCTGAAGATGATATATAAGGTATAAAGTGAGTGAGTCATGCTCTCAAGTAAAGGTGTTAACCATGAAAGGTCAAGTTACTCATGGTTCAGCAATGTGGCACCAGTGTCCACAGTCCTGCGTGGTCATGGTTTTGTATAATTTTCAACTTTAAATGATTTAAAACCATTAAATTATAGAGGGCCTTTAATATGTTGAAAGCCCTCTGCTTCTATAACTATTTAGTGTTACATACTTTAAAAAACATATATTTCTCTTTTGGGGGTTTATGAATTGCCATTATCCCAAAAGAACACATTTTAAAATAAGACCACGTTTAGAAACTAGTTATTTTCTTGGTAATCTATGGTCTGTCTTTTGAAAACCCTCAGCATTTTGATGCAAGTTTTTTGGATAACTTGATTATATAAGTGAGGAAATGATGAAAAGCCTTTAACTGGCTTCACACTTCATTTGGACTGTGATGGAGTTTTATTAGACTGGACAAGCTCACCTAACATGCCTATATATTTATCATCTTGTGCATGAAATAAGGGTGTCAGGAGAAATACAGGAAGAGACAAAAGGAGCACCTCAAAGGCAACGGTCTTGAGTAGGCTGATGGAACTCTATCCCCAGGTTGATGTTTTAAGTTTAATTTTGTAAAGAAATTGTATTGTGTATGTTTGAGGCTTCCAATGTGATGATATGGGATAGTAAAATGGTTATTATGAAGCAGATTAACATACTTATCATCTCACATAGTTACTTTTTTTGTGAGAAGGGCAGCTAAAATCTACTTATCCAGCAAAAATCCTTAATATAAAACAGCTTTATTAACTTCATCTTCATATTGTACATTAAATCTCTAAACTGGCTCCTCCTACATAGCTGCTACTTTTTATCCTTTGACCTATGTCTGTCGGCCATGCCTCCCCACCCTGTGGTAATGGTAGCCACTGTTAAATTTTCTCTCTTTGTATTTAAGTTCTTTGTACAGTACATATATCATAAAAAAGATGTCATAATCAACTTTATATTATTGGATTCCAGTTAACAGTAGGCTATCAGTAGTAAAGTTTTCAGGAAGTAAAAAGTTATACACAGATTTTCGACTGTGGATAAGGTTGGCACCCCTAACCCTCACATTGCTCAAGGGTCAACTGTAGGAGTGTGTGTGTGTGTGTGTGTGTGTGTGTGTGCGTGTGTGTATTCCACATAAAACTGAAATCATGCAAAATTTCTATTTCTGTGTCTGGCTTACTTCACTTAGCATAATGTTCTGCAGGTCCATCATTGATGTGGCAAATAGCATACAATTTTATTGTGTGTGTGTATACACAAACTGTATATATATGTACACACACAGATATATGACATTAAAATTTTTTTCCAGATCTTGGCTATTGTGAATATGCTTTAATGAATATGAGAGTGCAGATATATTTACAAGGTAGTGATTGCATCTCCTTTGGACATATACACAGAAAAAGTATTAGTGGGTTGTATGGTAGCTCTATTTTTAATTAATGGCTGTACCAATCTACATGCCTACCAACAATACACTAAGGTTCTGTTTTCTCCACACCCACACCAACATTTGCTATCTCTTATCTTTTTTATAAGAGCTGTCCTTACAGGTGTGAGGTGATACCTCATAGTGGTTTTAACTTGTATTTCCTTGATTATTAGTCATGTTCAGTACATTTTCATTTTCATATACATGTTGGCTATGTTTATGTCTTCTTTGGAGAAATGGCTGTTCAGATCCTTTGCCCATTTTTCAATCAGTTTGGTTTTTTGCTATCGAGTTGTAAAAGTACTTTATAAATTTTAAATATTAACCCTTTACCAGATGTTTGTTTTGCAAATATTTTTTCCCAGTACCTAGATTGGCTTTTCATTTTTTGAGTATTTCCTTTGCTGTACAAAAGCTTTTTAGTTTGATGTAGTTCCATTTATTTATTTTTGCTTTTGTAGCCCGAGCTTTTAATGTGACATCCAGAAAAATCATTGTCAAGGCCAATGTCAAGAATCATTTCTATGTTCTCTTCTAGGAGTTTAATAATTTCAGTCTTATATTTATGTCTTTTATCAATTTTGCATTGATTTCTGTGTGGTATAAGCTAAGGGTTCTATTTTATTCTTTTGCAGGTGGAAATCCAGTTTTCTAAGACCATTTATTGAAGAGATTATTGTTCCCCACTATGTCCCCCTGGTGACATTATTGAAAATTAATTGCCCTTATATGTTTGAATCTATTTCTAGACTTTTTATTCTGTTCTATTGGCCTTTGTGTCTTTTTTTGACAATACTATACTTTTTAAATTACTATAGCTTTGTAATATAATTTGGAATCAGGAAGTGTGATGTCTCCAACTTTGCTTTTCTTTCTCAGTATTGGTTTGTCTATTTCAAGTTTTTGTGGTTTCATATGAATTTTAGGATTTGTTTTTATATTTTTGCGAAGGACATCATTAGAATTTTGATAGGAATTGTGTTAATTCTGCCTGTTGCTTTGGGTAGGGAGGACATTTTAACAATATTAATAATTCTTCCCATCCACAAATATAATATACCCTTCCATTTATTTGTATCTTCTTCAATTTCTTTCATCAATGTCTCACTATGGTCAAGAATTTATTGGGCAACCCTAACAGACTGTTTACTTTTTGAGGGAAGGAACCATAAGTAAGCTAATGTTTAGTAAACATTTATTAAGTGCCTGGCATTGTCACATATATTGTCTCATTTAATCTTTACAACCATGGTGATTGTAAAAGATAATGCTATCTCATTATATTGATGCAGGCTCAGTAAACACTTATTGATAATATTGATGACAATAATAATGTCCCTTATAAGTCTGAGAGTATATAAGCTTTATAAATTTAAATATTTATAAAATTTAAAAATTTATGAAGATTTATAAATCTTTCACATTTTTGGCTTAATTTATTCATTGATTTTTTTATTTTACCAAAAATAGTATTTTTTCTTGATTTCTTTATCAGTTGGATCATTATTTGTGTATAGAAATACTACGGATTTTTGTAGGTCGATGTATCCTGAAAATTCACTGAATTCATTTATTACATCTAACAGCTTTTGGTAGGTCTTTGGGGTTTTCTGCATATAGGATCATGTCATCTGTAAATAGAAATAATTTTACTTCTTCCATTCTTATTTGAATGCTTTTTATTTCTTTTTCTTGTCTGATTGCTCCTGCTAGTACTTCCAGTACTATGCTAAATAGAAGTGGTAAGAGTGGACATCCTTGTCTTGTACTAGATCTTAGTGGAAAAGCTTTCAGTTGTTCTCCACTGATTATAATGTTAATTGTGGGATTTTAATAAATAAACTTTAATATGTTGGGATGTTTTCCTTCTAGAGCTAAAGTGTTAAGACTTTTTTCAAGAAACGATGCTGCACTTTGTCAAATACAAAGTCTTCTAAAAACCCTCAGCATTTTAATGTAAGATTTTTTTGGATAACTTCATTATGTAAGTGAAGAAATAATGAAAAGCCTTTAACTAGCTTCACACTTCATTTGGACTTTGATGGAATTTTATTAGACTGAACAAGGTCGCTGAACATGCCTGTATATTTATCATCTTGTGCAAGAAGTAAGAATGCCAGAGGAAAAGGCATGAAGAAACAAAAGGAGCACTTCAAAGGCAAGAATCCTGATTAGGCTGATGGAATTCTATCCCCAGGTTGATTTTTGATAGGCATAAAGTTATTTGAATTTCTTATCCCAAATTCCAGTGGGAGTGTGTCTTGTTAAAAGCTGAGTCTATCAGTCTCTGTTCCTGGCATAAATTAATTTTTAAAAGTTTTCTGAAAATGAGTTGCTACATCATTTGCTGAGCATATTCAGCCTCTATACTCTTATATGAGATTAAAGCAAACGTGAAATGAAAAAAAGCAACTGAAATGGCATTTCACTCCTCTTTCATTTTGCTCTCCACTGTCCACAGTTACTCTGGTGACCCACTGACTACTTGTTGTATCAGAGTAGGAAAGGCAAGAGAAAGAAGATAATTAACAGGGAGAAACACAGCAGCTTAAATTATAATCTTAAAAAATGATAGAAGCAGAATTTAAGGTCATCAGCAAGTTCAACGCACATCCCCTCAATGCCCACCCCAGTATTAATCTAAAATGCAGGGCCTTTCAGTTCATGTACATTTTGTGTTTTTGCTCTACAAGAGGCCTTCAATATGTAATCTACCTTAACCAGGCACCAACTACTTAATAGAATGAAAATTAAAACTATAGATATCTTAGTCAGCTCAAATGGCCATAACAAAATGCCATAGATTGGGTGGCTTAAACAACAGAAATTTATTTACTCATAATTTTGGAGGGTAGAATTGTGACATCAAGGTGCCAGCATGGTCTGGTTGTGTTGAGGGCTCTCTTCCTGTCTTGCAGAAGGTTATCTTCTCATTGTATCCTCATGTGGCAGAGAGAGACAGAGACAGAGACAGAGGCAGAGAGAGAGAGAGAAAACGTGCTTGCATTTCTTCCTATAAAAACATTAATTTTTATCAAATTAGGACCCCACCCTCATGACCTCGTTGAAACTTATTTATTTCTATAAAGGCCCTATCTCCAAATATAGTCACATTGGGGGCTGGGAATTCAACTTATGTCACAAATATTCAGTCCACAACAATAGATATAATATTGTCTCTGGGTCAAAGGTTTTACTGGAAAAATGGGCAGAACCACAGCTCAAAGATTCTATCTTTCTTATTCACAGAACGATTGGGCTATCTGACATGCGCTCTTTAAACTTATGGGTATCCGATCCCCTTCTGTAGGTAATTTTCTGCCTTCTCCACATTGTACTGACATAGGTGAATCCAATTCTTGCTGAAGTTGAGCTTCTTTTCCTTATGCTGATTATTTTATGATTCTAGATGCTTTCCTCTAGTGGTTGAATGGGTCCGGGAGAGAAGGAATTGAGGAGGGTCTTACTGGGCCCATTGTTGTTTTCTTATTTCATTTTATTTTATAAAACCACCGTGATAGAGTTACCTATACATGAGGCTAATAACTTCCGGATATGTATGTATGTGGAGTTGTTATTCAAACCCATGTTCATGTGCATTCAAAGCCTTGATTGTTGTCACAAACCATGAAGGTTCTCTACCACCAAATTAAAGAGTCGTTGAAACACTATTTTCTTACACCACCATAATGGCACATACTCAAAACAAATTATTTGCATAGACATTGTAACGTGTACAACTCACCAATTACAGTCACCTAATTGTGAACATTCAGCATTTCTTTGTTATGTAGCTAACTTATTTATATCATTTCTGAATACGGCTAGAAGTTTTCAGGGTTTTCCTTTACTTGCTGGGTCTGAATGTTTATTTATTCAAAATATCTTAATAGATTTCATAATGTTCATAAAATTCTCATCTTTTTAATATATGTAGTGTCTGTTATGCCATTTTGTCATTCCTGATGTTGGTACATGTGTCTTCTCTCAATTTTTTTTTCTGAACAAGCTGGACAAAGATTTATCTATATTGTTGATATTTTCAAAGCACTAACTTTTGGTCTATGGCTTTTCATGAATTTTAAATCAATTATCTATTTCATTGATTTCTCCTCTAATATTTATTATTACTTTTATTCTGCTTACCTTGGGCTTCATTTGCCCTTATTTTTCTAATATCTTAAGGAAGAAGTTGAAGTATTTTACTTGAGATCTTTTCCCCTTTTCCTAATATAGATGTTTAGTGCTATTAATCTTTCTTAAGAACTGCTTTAGTAGGATTCTCCGAAATTTTGTAATGTTTTGTTTTCATTTTCTTTTAGTTGAACATATATTCAATTTTCCCTTTTGACTTTCTTCTTTGACCCATGGGTTATTTAGAAATCTGTCATTTAGTTTCCAAATGTTTGTGATTTTTAGAAATCTTTGTACTATTGATTTTTAATATTTCATCATAGTCTGAGAACATACTTTGTATTATTGTTAATCTTTTAAGATTTGTTTTGTGACCCAGAATATAGTCTGTCTTGGTAAATGTTACACATTCCCTTGAAAGAAATGTATAGTTTGGTATTAATTAGTGGAATGTTCTATAAATGTCAATTACTTTAAGTAGATTGATACTGTTGCTTATGTGTTCCACTAATTTTCTAATTATTCATTCTCTCATTCATTCAAGTAAGGTATTAACATCCTTAACTTTAATTCTAGATTTCTGTTTCTTCTTCCAGTTGTATGTTTTGCTTTATGTATTTTGAAACTTTCAAAATTTGTCCTGTCTTTTTTAATCTTAATTGTCTCTTGCTTTGTTACTTTTTTTGTATTAATTGATTGGTTTTCTATTCTGGTATTTTCCTCTACTAGTTTGAAAGTTATACACCCTGGTACCATTATTTTAGCATTTACTCTAAACGTTTAATACGTCAAATTTAAACTCAAATATCAAGAGCAAGTTCTTCAGGGTTTCAACCTTCCTTCCAAACAGTACAGTGAAATTTCAATCACTTTATCTCCAATTATTTTGTGTCTTACTTGTATGCTATCTTTATTTTGTATTTTAGTTTTATCTTAGTTTTTAATTCCAGAAATATTATTATAATAATTTTTATAGAGTCTTATTTTTATTGAAATGTCACCAAATATATAACATTTTGCTTGCATTTTAGTTCTTCCTATATTTAGGATCTTCTAGGTGGGATAATTTTATTTTTTGCCTGAAGTGCATTCTTTACTATTTTAATTGAGTAATTCTATTGATGACAAAATCTCTGTCTTTTTCTGACATTTTCTTAATTTGTCTTCTTCATGTATGATATTTTCACTGAGTGTAGAATTCCAGGCTGACTTTTATTTTATTGGAGGAGACAGAAAATGTGTTCCACCATTTTCTGGCTTCCACTGTTGCTCTTGAGAAGTTAGATGTCAGTAAAACTGTTGCTTATTTAAAGATGATGTATTTTCCTGGCTAGCTTCCCTTTAATCATATTTGTTTTCATATATGTCCCGCTCTTTTTTCATAATTTCGCCAAATACTGTTTTCTTCTTATTTAGCCTGCTTTGAATTTCCTGAGCTCTTGTATTAAATAATTGAATCTTTCATCTATTTTGAAAAATTCTCAGTCATTCTCTCTTTAAATTTTTCCCCTACCTCATTGTCTTCCTTACTTTCTTCTGGAACCTCAGTTGTATATTGCTCTGGATAATGTTTTTTGAATCCTCTTCATTTACTCTTTCCCTAAAAGGATGACATGTAGGGACTGTGTCAATGACCTCTGTTGTCCTCTGGTTTCCAAATATGTTCAAATAATAGGAGACAGTGAGTTTGGGCACTGATTTCCATTAGTCCCTCTTTGCCAGGCTGATTGGTCATTTACTGAAGGTCACATCTCCTGTCAGGCAGCTCTTTCCTCACATCTGCCCTCTCTGGATTCAGTCATATTCCCTTTCCTATTCTTCCTAGGCCTATAAACCTTCTCACTGGATCTTCCATGAAACTTAACCTGCCTTTCATATTTGGCGTCTCCATATCCATCTGTGTTATATTCTATGTAATATCTTCCAGTTCAGAATTTCTTTCTATAGTTGTAATGATTAGTTTTGCATTTCTAGATTCTAGAAATTCTATTTGGCTCTTTATCAAATTTGTTTGGTAATTTATTATACTCTGTGTTTTTATTTTATATTTTATCTGCTTATTTTGTGTCTTTAAACATACAAAACGTATTTCTTTTATATGCTGTCTGATAGCGGTTGTGTCTGAAGTCTTCATGCATCTGATTTGCAGATAGCTGTTTTTGTTGTCTTTTTTCTGTTTCTTTTAGTGTTCTGTGCTTCTATGAATGTGAGATTATATGCCTTGGAGCTTCATTTATGGGAATTTTCTAAATCCTGGAATAAACATGAGTTTCTCCAAATGATTGGGTTTTCCTCTGCCAGGTCCCTCAGTGAACTATGTATCAAGGATCACTATAAATAATAACATATCATTGGAATTTGGACCATATAATGGGTGGCTAACAATTATTACTGTTTCATAGCAGCAAGGTAGCTGTATCTAATTCATATTTACAGTATGTTTAGACAGTTGGGAGCCCAGAGCTGCAAGATGGATTTCTTCTGGAAGAAGACTCCTGATTTTGCCTTGTATCATTTAAGTTACACAAGACTATGAAGACATAAATTTAAGTTTATGAGGCTTAACAATTACCCTAAAGATGAAAGTTGTCATCGATGCTTCATTCTTGGTTTCCAACTTCACTTAGGTTTTGGCCTGATGATGATGATGATGATGATGATGATGATGATGATTTTAACATCCCATGGAAAGATTTAAAAATATGCTTTCCTAAATTGTATCCAACATGGCATATTAGTCTGTTCTCACATTGCTATTAAAAATACTTCAGGCTGGGTAATTTATAAAGAAAAGAGGTTTAATTGGCTCATGGTTCTGCAGGCAGTATAGGAAGCACGATGCTGGCATCCATCTGGCTTCTGGGGAGGCCTCAGGAAACTTACAATCATGGCAGAAGGTGAAGGGGGAGCAGGCACATCGCATGGTTGGAGCACGAGCAATAGAGTGAGCAGGGAGGTTTAACATATTTTTAAACAACCAGATCGCAGAAGAACTCACTCACTATCACGAGGACAGAACCAAGGGGGATGATGCTAAGCCATTAATGAGAAATCTGCCCCCATGATTCCATCATGTCCCACCAGGCCTCACCTCCAACATTGAGGTTTATATTTCAACATGAGATTTGGAGGGGAACACACATTCAAACTATATCAATTGGTAAGTGGTTTCAGTTAAATAATCACTTAATATACCTTGTCAGCCAAAGTGCTGGTATCAAAAACTATCATGTTATTCTTAGATTTTTGTCTTTTTTTTGTATTAGGTATGTCTTTTGTGAAGAGCATAGAGTTAAGTTTATTCTTATTGAATCTGAGATTTCATGTCTTCTAATTGTGTGGTCTGTCTTGTTATCTTATTACACACTTTCTGATCTTTAAAATTTTTTACTTGGCTTAATCTTTAAAAGCTTCATGGAGAAGTTATACCTTAAGCTGAGTTGTGATGAAAGTGTACCTGTCAGTTGGAGTTTTGTAATGAGAGAAAGAGAAAGCACTCACTGTCAGTGGTTGAATTCATACATTAATATTGTATCATGCTGTACCTCTTATTTTAAAAGCAGCACATAAAAATTATGTCCAAAGTTATTTTCTGATAATGGATATTTTATGGAGTTTAAAATGCAAAACATTTTATAACATCAGTATTCACACCAGAAATCTAAAGTCATATTATAATAGCGCAATTTTAGCATACAGTCATGTGCCACATGATGACCTGTGGTCAACAACATACCACATATGCAACTATGGTCCAATAAAATTATAATACCATATTTTTACTTTACCTTATCTATGTTTAGATATGTTTAAATACACAAAGACCATTGTGTTCCAGTTGCCTACAGCATTCAGTAGAGTCACATGCTATACAGGTTTGTAACCTAGGAGGAATAGGCTAAACCATTTAGCCTAGGTGTGTAGTAGATTATGCCACCTAGGTTTGGGAAGTGCAGCCTAATATTCACAAGATGAGGAAATCGCCCAAGGATGCATTTCTCAGAACATATCCCCATCGTTAAGTGACACATGACTGTATTTCTAATAAAAATATGGAATTTGAAAAGTAATAAAACCATTATACTTTATCCATAATTAGGGCAGCTAATAAAATTAACACTTTGTAGCATCTAACAATAATAAAAAAAGTAGAGTCTGTCTGAAGTATAATATTTAAAAAAATGCTAAAGCTAGGTCCTGGTTCAGAAGGAAGGGTGTTAAAAAGCATAAGTGGTGGTTTTTAAAGACATTTTATAGGTCAGAACACTGAATGTCATATATTTGCCATGGTGATTAAATTCAGTGTTACAGATGAAGAATGAGGTCCAGAGAAGAGATACAATTTACTGGAGTCAGGCAGCTCTTAAGTGGCGGTTTAGCTCCAATGCTGAGTCTAAATTCACTTCCCTTTCCACTATACTATATTTCCTGCTAGCTTACATTCCTTCCATTGCTAATAATTTTCCCCAGAAATGTTTCATAAATATTTCCTTTATAGCTCCTTTACACTAATATTAAAAACGTTTCTGCACAAATTTACAAGTATCACCTGGACTAACGCAGAAGCTCCTATAGAGAACATGCTGTAATGATCTGCTACATGAGGAAACTCCCTATTAACATTACTTCCCTTACCATTTCTAACACTTAAAAAAACCTATTGTCAAGTACAGTAACAAAATTCTAGTGAATTCATTCATTTTTCGGTTCTTCCTCCATCATGTCTTTTACCCATTTGTTTATTAAAAAGGAGAGAAACATTCAAAGAACAAATGAAAATAAGTTAAATTTGTAATTTTTTAACATAGATGTTTTGTGGTAAAATTATGTATGATATTAATAGTTTGTGCAATTATTTAACAGAGATGAAATGTTAGGTTGGTGCAAAAGCAAAATCCACGATTACTTTTGCACCAACCTAATATTTGTATAAATGTATATAATTCCTAATGCCCAACAGTTTCAAGTTAACATGTTTTAGCATCAACAGCATGTGCAGTATTTGTTATATTAGCCTTACAAGATTAATTATTTTATTATCTCCATTTTGTATAAGAGCAAAGAAACTTGAAGAGATTAAGTAATTTGGCCATTGCCACACAAGTCAATCATGAAATAGAAAAGTTTGTCTAATTGCGGAGCCTGTGTTCTTAACTACAGTGCTGTTACTGGAATCTCAAGCACACTAAACCTTGGCATGAAGACGCATAAATATTTCTAGAAATCTACATATACCATTTCTGAGTACTGTGACTATTGTGACGCAGGTTTAGGAGGAGAATGATTCTCAAAGTAGACGTGTTCATGCTGAAGATGTCATTTAAACTGTGCCTTGAAGAAAAGGAAGAATAGAGGGAATGAAGGCTAAAAAGTACATTTTTGGTGGAGCATAGTTGGAAAGAAATGTGGTAATAGGAATAGCAATTATGGCAACACATAGGTCAGTCTGGCTGGGGAGAGGATGCATGTGGAACAGTTAAATTAGATGATTAGAATTAAAGCCTTCTTTCACTTTGTATTTATTTATTTTTAATTTATTATTATTATTTTGAGATGGAGTCTCACTCTGTTACCCAGCCTGGAGTGCAGTGGCATGATCTCAGCTCACTGCAACCTCTGCCTCCCTGATTCAAGTGATTTGCCTGTCTTAGCCTCCTAAGTAGCTGGGATTACAGGCACCTGCCACCACATTTGGCGGACTTTTGTATTTTTAGTAGAGACGGAGTTTCATTGTATTGGTCAGGCTGGTCTCGAACTCCTGACCTCAGGTGATCCACCTGCCTTAGCCTCCCAAAGTGCTAAGATATAGGCATGAGCCACCACACCTGACCTTTTTTCACTCATCATATTCACATATTTGGTTCAAATTTCTTTTATAAAAGGAAAAATATATAGGCATTATCACTTTAAAAATGAATTTGTCCTCATGAAAATTGTACTTATAGTTCTTGGCCACAAAGTGCAGTACTTATTTGATTAGGTGTTGAAATAAATAGAGTCTTTTTTAGCTAATTAAAACATTGACTTATCCCTAAGCATGCCACTGATTAAACAGAAGTTTTTTTAAAAAAATATAAGAACTTGTCATTTCTGTTGGATTTCAAATATAGCATCAAGTGCATGCAAATACTTTCCCTGTGTGCTGCTGATGAATTTAGCCAAGGGAAAGTAGAAGCAATTACTAAGAATAGTAATGACTAAAACATGTTTCTGAAGAATCATCAAAAACGGCATTGGAAAACCATTGCTGGAATTGCCATTGAAGTTGCAGTTGTTGTAGTTGTTTTTTTCATGGGTATTTTGGGTTGACTTGTAATCCCTCCCTCACAAAAGAAAAATATATGTTGTAATCATAACTCCAAGTACCTCAGAATGTGTCCCTATTTGGAACTTTGTAATTAGTTAAGATGAGGTCATAGTAAAATAGAGTGGGCTCCTAATCCAGTATACTGGTGTCTTTTTGAGAAGATGATCATCGGAACACACAAACACACACAAGGAGAACACCACGCCCGGCTGAAGGCAGAGACTGGAATTACACAGATCCAAATCAAGAAATACCCAGACGCTAGACAGTGACAGAGTAGGACTCCCCTACAGGTTTAAGAGCGAGCATGGCCCTGCTGACACCTTGATTTCAAGCTTCCAGAACTGCGAAACAGTATATTTCTGTTGTTTTAATCTATTCAGTTTGTGGTGTTTTGTTATTGTAGCCCTAGGAAACTAATACAATATGCAAAGTAATAAACAAGATGTATGGAACAGTTTTTCAACACAGAGCAATATGCATTATTTTCACAAACTATGAAGCCTCCTTTTATTTTTTTAAGGAAAAATATTTTGTTTAATCCTGAATAATGTTATGCTCAGAAGTTGTCTTATAAAGATGTTAATATAGTTATCTTAACATCAATTTAAAGAACTATACTTTCCAATGTGCTAATTTTAGGTTTATTGAAAATATGTGTGAATTATATATATTAATATATGAGAACATATTAATATATACCATAATATCTTTTAATATTGTAAATATTTAAATTTATAAATTCTAGTTCTTAAGATTTTCCATCTATGGAGAAATAAATACATTTAAATGTGCATATATATCAGAGATACAAAAAGCAATTTATAAGAGTGAGAGAAGTAGCAAAGTTAGAGGAAGAATACTTAAACTGAAGTTCAAATATAATTGATGTCTAGTCTTAGCATCATTGTTTAGGTGCAGAATGTAATCGAGTCCTTTAACGCATGAACAAACCTCAATTATTTCATTTGAAAAAACTAGTGGTGAGATTCTTTGAAGATCAAATGAGAAGCATGTCTCCAGCTGGTGGAGTTTTTGCATATCGTAGGTACTCAAAATGGGCCTATAAACAGATACATGGGCATAGTCTGGAGGATTCCTGAATTAGGATGGGATATATGTGACATTACTCATCTCCTATAAAATGACAAGAATTAAGGGCGGGCATGGTGACTCATGCCTGTAATCCCAGCACTTTGGGAGGCCAAGGTGGGTGGATTGCTTGAGTCCAGGAGTTTGAGACAGACCTGGGCAACATGGTGAAACTCCTCTGAGAAATACAAAAATTAGCCAGATGTGGTGGTGTGTGTCTGTGGTCCCAGCTACGTAGGAGGCTGAGATAGGAGGATGGCTTGAGCCCGGAAGGCAGAGTTTGCAGCGAGCAGAGATGGTGCCACTGCACTCCAGCCTGAGCAACAGAGTGAGACCGTGTCTCCAAAAATAAAAATAAAAAAATACAAGAATTTGAGTTTTCTCTTCCCCATTTCTCTATGGACTCCATTCCTCCCCCATTTTCCTACTGAAGTCAGAGTTAATTTTGTTTAATTAATTAAATACTAGTTTGGGACTATATACTAGACATTTTTTAATGAAAAATGAAGATCTAAGACAAATATGAAGCTGTCACTGTCTTCAAAAACTTCAATAGTTTTGTGCGAGAAAAATTTTTTTGGAGTTCTTGTTAAAAATGTAGAACTGGGGGCCTCACCTCTAAAAGTTAAGTTCAGTAGGATTACAATTGGACCCAGATTTCCCATTTCAACAAGAGCCCTAGGTAATTCTGGAGTAAATAGTCTATAAACCATCTTTGAAAAAACCTCTGGTTTTAATGACCTAAAGCTGATTGAAACAGTCTATTAAGTCTTTTGATAGTTTTTCATTACAGAAATAGACACTTCCCCCCAAAATTATGATTTATTACCACCAATATATGCTACTTTGTATCACAACTGAAAGATGAAAATCCTTTTGAGAGAGAAAGTAAGATGAGGAGAAACAGAGGGGAGCTCTTAGTATCTTGTGGATACTAAGATTTGCTTTACACAAAAATCTCTTTAAAATTTTTTGCATAAATTTAAGGGGTACAAGTTCAGTTTTGTTACATGAATACATTGTATAGTGGTGAAGTCTGTAACCATCACCCGAATAGTGTACATTATACCCATTAAGTAATTTCTCATCCCTTCCCCCTGCCAAGTCTCCACATCTATTATTCCATCCTCTATATCAATGTGTACATTATTTAGCTCCCACTTGTAAGTGAGAACATGTGGTATTCGACTTTCTTTGAAAAAATTCTTTTAATAGAAATTCCTAAATCCATAGCCCTAACAAGAACTGTTAAGTGTGTAGAGAACCAAGGCTAGAGAACATATATTTTGCTGCCTCAAAATCTTTCTTTGAACTCAGGAAATTAAATCACATTATTAGCTCTTCAGTAAAGTTAGTGAAATTTTAATAAATTACTGGTATTCTTGAAATGTTGAGTAATGCTAACTATATGAAAAATTGAAAATGCATTTCTTTTTGTTTTTTGAAAGTTTAGTTTGATAAATTATAATGAACAGGTAAGAGATTTCCAATTGATATGGACAGGAGACAGGGAAATACTGGGTAGAAGAGAGTGGTTCCCTGGCAAAGGCCCCACCCTTAAGCCTGGATACCCACAGCCCCAAGTAAGAACAGACATTTCTATTTTTGCAGCCAAAAAAGTTGCCTTCTGGCCCACCATGCCCCCTATCTTATGCCCATATAAATCCCAAACCCCAGGCTCCAGAAGCAGATGAGGAGACGAACAAACAACAGAATGGTGTGGCACAGAGGATGAGAAGAAAAGGAATGTTAGGAGGAGTTTGGCTGGGGACAGTCGGAGAATCAGCTGCTAGATGGCCAAACTCCAGGGGAAGATCATCTTCCCACTCCATTCCCTGTCCGGCTCCCCATCCGGCCTGCTGAGAGCTACCTCCACCACTCAATAAAACCCCCATATTCATCCTTCAAGTCCGTGTGTGTCCCGAGTCTTCTGGGATGCTGGACAAGATCTTGGGATACAGAAAGCTGGCACAATGGTCCCCTGCCCTTGCAAAAAGGCAGAGGGTCCACTGAGCTGGTTAACCCTTAAGCCATCCATGGATGGCAAGGCTAAAAGAGCGCATTGTAACACACACTCACTTGGGCTTTGGGAGTCTCAGACACCTACCCTTAGATGCCTGAGCCCAAAAGAGCTCCCCTCAGTTCCTGCATCTGCCCATCTGCATGCTTCCCATCCCATAAGGGGTTTGAGCTTGTGGTGGCTGAACAGAGAGCCACACCCCTGTTGCATGTTCTGCAAGGGGGGGTCAGGGAACTCTCCTGTTTCACAATGAGTACAGCAAAATATGATGAAGTTGGAAAAGACCCAGGCTCAGAGTTTGGGTCATGAAGTTAATCACACGATGTCACTAATTACTTGAATTACTTGAATCAAAACCCTTAACATATCTGTAAACCAGTTTCCTCTTCTATAACATGTGGATAGAGGCTAAATGATTTTTAGACTTTGTTCCATTTCTAAAAGATCTAATTCTACCTTAGGGATTTTCAAGGCATCCATCCCAAATTTTACAGCATGACTAGAAACTTTTTCTTTTTCTTTTAAATGGCCTAATGGCAAATGGCAAGATATTTTTCACATTTAAATAGCTATCTATGAAGTCTATTATTGCTAATATTTACTTCATAAAACACACAGAAGTACATGTAAACAATTTTATTGTCTTTTGAAAGAATATTTGTTTAAAAATATTTCACATATATAACCCAAAATATGTGCAATGTACCCAGTTTACATTTAGGCTAGCTCTTCAGTGGCAGAAAAGACAATATAGAACAGGTTAATAGGGCAATCACACTTCTCTGGCTGTTTATAGTTTAGAAAGCTATTTCTGAATCTGTCATTAACAATAAACTTAAGACTTCAAAGAAAAGCCATTAATATTTTAATGTATCATACTTTGTATATATTGTTATATATGTATATATCATACATGTTGTTTTTTCTGACTTTTGTTAATAGCATATTTGTTTTAAAAGCATAAATAAGATTTAAAAAATCAAATTATATTTTAAATGCACAAGAAGAGATAGCTTTTTAATCTGTGATGAATTTTTCTTTTTAGTTTTTAATTTTGGTTATTTGCACGATGTATAAAATCAGCATATTTTGTCTATGGAGAACGCTTTTGCATAAAAGTGTCATTTATTCATAAATGCTAATTTGTAAAAAGTTAATCTGTTTTTAATCAAAGTTGGCCAAATTGGTTTTCCCATGTGGGTAGACATTCTTTATTAAATTATTAAATTATTATTATATTCTTATACAGGTGCTATTGTGTAAGTAATAGTCTGGCTAATTTTCAATATTTCCAACTTAATTTAACAACTTGTGTTTATATATTTTGATTTTATTTCAATGGTTATTTTTCCACCTGGATGGGTACTTGAGTTCGAGTTATTCCTTCTATAAGAGGTGTTAGAAAGTTTTCTTGTTTAAAAGGGTAGGGATGGTTTTTAAGTTGATAAACAGAGAATAGGTGTAATAAAAATTAACAGAATTGTAAATCTAAGATAGTGTAAGTGACTGCTTTGGTGGTTGATGGTTAGTGAAGATTTGTGTGTTTCTGTTTGTGTGTATTAGTATATGCAATCTAATCATTATTTTCACCTAAAATGCCAGTTTATATATATTCTCTGTTGATGAAAAGAGTCAAACTCTATAAAATATTTGAAGAGATTTATTCTGCACTAAATATGAGTGATCATGGCTCATGACACAGCTTTCAGGAGGTTCTGAAATTTAAATATTTTCTGGTTGATAGTTGGTTGAGTTTGTCTAAAGGCCTAGGATCAATAGAAAGGAATGTTCAGATTAAACAGAAAGGATTGTGGAGACCAAGTTTCATTGTGCAGATAAGCTTTTAGATAGCAGACTTTAGAGAGAGCAGGTTGTAAATTGCTTTTTATCAAACTTGAAAGGGTGCCTGGCTCTTAGTTGATTATTTCCTGGATCTGGGAAGGAAAGAAGGAAAACAAAGGGGGAAGGGGATTCTCTATAGAATATGGATTTTTCCCACAAGAGACTTTGCAGGGCAATTTCAAGGTATGTCAAGGAAATATATTTGGGGGTTAAATATTTTTTTCCTTGTCTCATAATGTTATGCCAGAGTCAGATTGAAAAGTATGTCACAATATATAGAATCAAATAAAACCCATCTGATGAGAATTCCTGGTTTGTAGAGCATGACTCCCTAGACCCCTTAGGTAGGAATTTGGGTAAGATAAAAAATCAGAGCTTAGTCCTCATTTCTAATTATCTGGAAATATGGGACAGCAGAAAGTAAGAAATGATGAAATACAATATATATTTTAAAAATTCAGAATAATTATGATACCATCTTAGCTAAAGTAATCTCCTCTACATCACTCTTGTTCCCATGGTTTGATTTCACTCACACCAAGTATCACCACCTGAAATCACAACCCTTTATGTATGTATATATGTAGGTACATGTTTATTTGTTTATTTTCTATCTTCCCCCATTTCCATTAGAACATAAACATTTCATAAGGGCAAGGATTTTATCATTCTTATTCATGTTGCAACTGCAGGACTCAGAATAATGCTTGGCAAACAGTAGGCACTAAATATATAGAATGAATGAGTGTATAGATATGGCTAGAATTATAGAAGCTAACAACAGCTGCCCAACCAAGAAATTCTTAGTAAGATTGTGAAGGGCAAAGGTCAGTAAAAACTGAATAATTGGAAAGGTCAAGAAAGCTGCAGTTCTATAAACACATGAAGTAGAAGCTTAAGGTGGTTAGAGGCTAGGGAATTAGGACGTTGGCCAACATATATGTATATATTTTTTTGGGGGGGGGTGGGCTGAGTTAGAAAGAAATACTTTCAATTTTATTTTCCTATTTTAAATAAAATCACAACATGAAATACCCTGAAAAGCATTTAGGCCAGGAGTCAGTGCCTTCTTTCCATGTAGTGGCTCCAGTGGAATAGGAGAGGCTTGGATGAGCCCTTGGGGAAGATGATGGAGCTGCTTTCAGAGTCAAATCCTGTGAGCATAGCAAGCTCAGAAATGGAGATAATGAATATGCCCAATTCTGAGCACAATTTCTTTAGTCTGAGACAAGTACAATATAGGAAGTATTGCTCCAGGCAAAGGACTATTGTTTGTAACATTAAAAAGCACCTCTATTTTCAATCTTTCAGTTTACAAAATTTCATAGATAAGGATAAAGTTCTGTCTGAGAACAAAGGATATCACCCCTGTCACCACTCAACTGATGGCACTGGTGGTAGTTTCCATATTGTAATTTTGAACTTAACAAATGGACTTGCAACCAGTCTTTCAAAATTCAAATAGAGGAGCTTCTGTAATGTTTTTTCTCCTTAGAACTGTCTTAGCTCTCCTATTCATCCCTGTCTTCATTTCTATTGCTGTTACTACAAATTACTGCATACATTGTCTTAAAACAATTCACATTTATTTTCTTACAGTTCTGGAGGGAAAAAGCCCAAAGTGGATCTCCTTGGGCTCAAACCAAATGTCAGCATCATGTTCTTTCTGGAGGCTCTAGGAAGAATCTATCTCCTTTCCTTTTCCAGTTTTGAAAGGTCCTTGGATTGTGATTTTCTTTCATCTTCCAAGCCAACAATGGCCAGTCAAGTCTTTCTCACATCACAGCACTCCACCACTGACACTTTTGCCCTCCTATTCCCATTCAAGGACACCTGTGATTACTTTGAGCCCACTCAGATGGTCTAGGATATTCGCTGATTAACAACCATAATTCTATTTGCTACCCTAATTCTCCTTTGCTATGTAACACATTTCTAGATTCTGGGCATTAGTACGTGAACATCTTTCGGAGACAATTATTTGTCTACAGATATATTTTCTTTATTTCAAGAAATGAACTATTCTATTTTCATGTCTTGTTGAAATGGTCCAAGTCTAGAGTAGAAAAGAATTGACACTCTTGTTTACTCCTGGTCAGTTTATTCCTCAAAAAGAACCAAGGTCAAGGTGTACCCAGAGCAGAGCCAAGCTTAAAGAGGACCAAGCTCAAGAACACCAGAGCAGGGCAAGGTCAGAACAGTCACAGCTGAAATTTATTTTTTCCAGTTAGACTTTTCTTCTCTTTTAAAGAATACCTGTTCTCCACGAGAAGAAAGCAATGACGTTGCTTGTTATATGTAACGACCTATTTGCAGACCCACAGGTCTCAAAGAGGGGTTTATACGCAGTGACTTTTGGTACTGCTGTCCCTGTGGTTTACTGGAAGCATTTATACCCTGGGAAAGACTTGAAATTAGTGCTTTACTTTTGCAAAGCACACAACACTTGAGGCACTCCTAAAGTTTTTAAAAATAAAGTTTGTAACAAATTACTTGAAATTCATTACTATCTCTCCAGGTAAACTCTAATAATAAAATTTATGTATTTGACCTCTGTGACAGATTCTAAATAGGAATTAATCTCTGTAATTAACTTGTAATGGAATCACTTTCTGATTGTGTGCACATAAAACCTAACAGTTGCTTATTTTATGCTGTTTTTGGCAGTAACTGTTCCATCACATCGTTTTATGAGGCAATAATATAGTGTCTAAATAGAAACACTCAGAGCACAAATAATTTATCCTATTGAATAACAAAGAGATTTCCATCAATAAATCAGGAAATCAGATTACTTTTCACGTGGGCCAGCCCTGAGTGAGACACTAATGGCTGCAATAAATATCATGATTAATGACGTCCGAACGTCAGAAGTTTGAAAATTCAACATAAATTATGAAATATCCAGACATTCAAAAGTTAATCCACACCTCAAACAAACCATTTAAATTTCTTTACATCATTCATCCAACATCTATGCTCTAGAATCTTCTCATTTATCTCACTTTAAGTATATCCAAAACTGTGTGGATTCATGGTATCCTTGACCAAAACTGGGAATTTTTACTTGACCAAAACTGACCCAAATCTAAAAATGGCTGTTTTTACTGAAGGAGTCCTTGAAGCTGTTGCTAAGGAACCAGCTTTGGAAAACAAAGACAATGTTTAATAAAAATCTATTGATTAAAAAGAAGAAAAGCTCTGAAAAGCAGTCATTTCTCGAGAAAGCCGATATGTTATGATAAACTTTTCTAGGCTTTGTCTATTCCCCGGTGGTTGTGCCATATAAACATCTTCTTACTCCACTCTCTGAACAATATGTTCCATGTTCTGATAATTTCTGCAATGTTATCTGTTGGATTTAATAAGAATTTACATTTCAAATGCAAAGATCTTAGAGAAGAGCTAGAGTCCATAGGCCATACTAAATATATCTGAGTTAGTCCATTTTGCATTGCTATAAAGGAATGACTGACTGGGTAACCCAAAGAGGTTTATTTGGCTGACAGTTCTGCAGGATGTACAAACATGGCACCAGCATCTGCTCAGCTTCTGATGAGGCCTCAGGAAATTTATGGTCATTGCAAAAGGCAAAATGGGAACTGGCATATCACATGACAAGACGGAGCAAGAGAGATGCCAAGTTCTTTAAACAATCAGATTTTACATGAACTCATAGGGTAAAAACTCACTCATTACCACAGTAGCAGTACCAACCCATCCATGAAAGACCTGCCCCCCATGACCCAAACACCTCCCATTAGGCCCACCTCTAACATTGGAGGTTATCTTTCAACATGAGATTTGGAGGGGACAAAACATCCAAACTATAATAATATCCTTGCCTACAGGAAATTAAATATCATGTTAGGAGACAGCACTTGTGAGACACGTTAGTGTCTTTGTCCATGTTAATTGTTATGGGTGGTTTGAAGGCAGAATGAGCAACATTTGCTAGAATCTTCTAGAATTACTTATAGGAAGTAATGTTTTAAAAAAGTAATATTTATAATGGCACAGTGGTCAATTAGCCAGAATTTTCTAAAGGACTTGGCACATGCTTAACAATGGCTTGATAAACAGAATTTTTCTTATAACAATAAATTTTATTTTTGTTTGAGGATCTTCATTGCTATAGGAACTTCAGCTTCAGTCAATGGCTTAAATGGAAGGAAAACAGAAGAAACCGTGCTCACCTAAAGATTTTTACAGACTGAAAACATAGGGAAAGCAAAGTATGAATAAAGAATTTAGGAAAAGTATAAAGAAATGGTAGAATGGGGTAAAGATTAATTAAGAGAACACGAAAAAAAAAATTCAGAGAACATGGCTGGCCATCATTAGCAGTAAAGGATTACTTAACCAGGATCTATGGGGTATGACATTTTCTTCAAGAGTCTGAATTATCTGCTGTCATTTGTGTTCATTTTGACACTGATTGATTTTGGAATTGTATTCAAGAATTGAGCAAAATCTTGTGAACTGGCATCATGTCAACATCCCCTACTAGTAGTTGTAGTTCCAATATATTTTTGGTCCTCTGTTACATAGAGTTTCTTGGTTAAATTCATGTGAGTGTGTGTGTGTGCATGTGTTTTTTTTTTAACTACGGTTCATGATCATCACAACTGGAGAGCTATTACCATAATGTACTTTTGGAAATATGAAATGAAAAGGACTGAGTACTAGACTTCTTCTAATATCTGAATTTGGGTATTAAAATAAAATACGGATGTATTGATTTTGTTTTATCAAATTTTTAGCAAATTTGAATATTCTATAGATTATACTTTGCTATATTTATCTAAAATCCAGAAATACTTTTAATGGAAAGGCTAAATCAAGCTGATTGACATCTGTAATTTTTAACTGACTTTTAAAATATAGATTTCACTCTTTGAGTAATGATTTGGGGCACCAGGCTTATTTATAAAGGTGATTTTCTTTTTCTTTTTTTAAGTTTATTATTATTATACTTTAAGTTTTACGGTACATGTGCACAATGTGCAGGTTAGTTACATATGTATACATGTGCCATGCTGGTGTGCTACACCCATTAACTTGTCATTTAGCATTAGGTATATCTCCTAAAGCTATCCCTCCCCCCTCCCCCCACCCCACAACAGTCCCCAGAGTGTGATGTTCCCCTTCCTGTGTCCATGTATTCTCATTGTTCAATTCCCACCTATGAGTGAGAATATGCGGTGTTTGGTTTTTTGTTCTTGCGATAGTTTACTGAGAATGATGATTTCCAATTTCATCCATGTCCCTACAAAGGACATGAACTCATCATTATAAAGGTGATTTTCAACAGTTATTTCTGCACAGTACTTTTAAGAAGGTACGTGAAGAATTTGTACTTTTACCAAGTTGCCATTTCCCCAAAGCTTGCACACTGCCAGGTGAAATCATGGGCTCTATGTTGCAACTTGTAGGGGTGAATGTCTTCTTTTTTCCGTAGGAGAGCTAATCTTGTTGTAAGGTGCAGGTCATAAAAATATGACCAAAGATAGACCAAGGAATAGCTAGGAGCCTGATATGGTATGGCACAGACTTGTTAATTTTAATAGAAATGATGGGGGGAGGTTGTCTATAAATAGGTTTTAGTATATGACTCTTCTTTGTAAGTAGTTATCTAAAGACAGCTAAAAAGAAACTTGCTGGGGCTGGTTTTTAGATGAAGCAAATAAAAGTCAACATTGGTTGATCACATTAAAAAGAAACCAATACCTATGTCAGAGACCCATGGTGATCTTAAAATATTAGCTGACAGGAAAAGTTCTAGAAGCCCCCATCCTTAGAAAATATCAGTAGTGGCATACATTTGCCACAAAGGAAGGATAAGGAAGTCATTGATGCCTGCTGCTACAACCAGGAGAAGTGCTGCTGATTAGTTCTTCCCAGTTTTCTCTTTCCACTTAAAGATAAAGTCACCAAGTGATCTACTGTTAGAAGTCAATTTCAGAAGCTGCCATTGAGAATATACTATCAGGTTATAGGAAAATAGGGTGCTATTATTCAGAGAACCTCTCAACACGTGGGGTAGCAAATAGGTTTCCATTCTTATGCTAACCCTCGTGGATTGTTAGAGACCTCCTGCAGCACTGTCTTGAGAAAATTTAGGAGGTCATGTTCAGGTTAGTTGAGTAAGGATGTTATGATTAGTTAGAGATGTCCTTTGTGGATAAGAGTATAGGCATCTAGGTGTAGCATGAGTCACTTGTGACAACTGAGTTCAGCGTGTGTGTGTGTATGTATATATGTGTGTGTGTGTGTTACCAAAACACTGGGGGTTCCATCAAGGTCCTGCTGCTTGCTGCACAGAAAGGAAATGATGGAGGCAGGTATTGCCAAGGAAGAAGACTTTAGTTGGGTGCTGCAGCCGAGGAGGTGGCAGATCAGTCTGAAATCCATCTCTCTGACTGACTACAATTAGGGGTTTATATAGCAGAAATATACCTACATGCAGAAAAACAGGAATTAGTGAGGGGTAAGGAAGAGGATTCAGTCAACAGGAAGCAGGTAGTTCTTTAGGCAATCTGTGGGTGAGGGGTCTGGCATCTCATTGTCCATATGCAGTGATCTGGTCAGTTTCAGCTCCTTGATACTATCTGGGAGGCCTGTTGGTTGGTTTCCTGAGAAAGAAACTCAGGTAAGACAAATGTAAATTTCTCAAGTTCAAGGCTTTGAGGGTTGATTTTTTTGTTTATTCAAAAGAAATGATAAACATCAATTCTATAGGACAATTGGATCAATTTCATTTATATATATATATAGTGTGTGTGTGTGTGTATATATATATAGTGTGTGTGTATATATATGTGTGTGTGTGTGTATATGTGTATGTGTGCATGAGTGTGTGTGTGCCTATGTATCTTTAATATCTAAGGGTATGTTTTACCTCATATAGAGAGAGAAATATTGGTGCTATTAGAAGTCCAAAAACCTGGTAAAAAGTTTAATCCAGAAACGGAGGTCTTAATTTGTTAACTGGTCCTTGGATTTATGACATAGTTTATACCTGAAAAAAACAGATTAATTAACAAGCCTTTATTACTGGGGGTTGGGGGAGAAAAATGAAATGAAAGATGTCATCAATTCCCAGAAATTTGAATGAGTCAAATCTGAAGTCAAATTTTTGTTTAATATATCTATTTTCCTAAT
Organism: Pongo abelii; assembly: GCF_028885655.2. NCBI lineage: Eukaryota > Metazoa > Chordata > Mammalia > Primates > Hominidae > Pongo > Pongo abelii. Next base: position 186,139,120 of record NC_071988.2, on the reverse strand, counting down.
GGTTGACATAGTTCGTGATATAAACAGTATTAAACATTATTTTTAGCATTTATAGTAGCCATCAAATATACATGTTTGTATATAGTGTTCTTTAAATTTTAGTTCTTTAGCATTGGTTTTCCATTCTGCTTAAAGTATCTTTGAATTTTCAAACTAAAGACATTTTCTACTCCTGCGCTGAGTAAGCAACTCTTACAGCAGGGATGAGCAGCTCCTCCTCTAATATCTGGGTTTCTCTCATATAAATACCACAGGTCATTTCTGTCAGTCTACCACGTAACTGTACTTTCCCAGCCCCTTGCTGACAGAAGGATGTCCTTTCTCTTTCTCCCTTTTTCTCTTTTCCTTCTTTTTTTTTTGACTTTAGGTAGCTCAGCTGCTGCTGCCAATCAGCATTTGATGGTTTTGTTTGTTTGTTGCTTTTGATACAGGAAGTCACTAGCTGTTAGATTATCAACACTTCTTACATGAAAAGGACTGGTTTAATGAACATAAGATTTTGAAAACCTTTTAAAGATCAGTGCTTTCTACTTAAGTTTGGGCACTGAAAGATGGAATAATGCCATTTTGTGAAGCCACTTTACTGGTGTCCTTCAAGATTTTTTTTTTAAAGTAAAGAACACTGCATTTCCTCTAGTACATGGTGTTCATATGTGTTTATTATTACATATTATCAGGTTCTCTGAGATTTTCTGTGTTATTAACCAGCTAAGTTTCCCAATTTTGCAAAATATTGTACTCATCTTGCCACAGAACTTTATACTTTCACAGAACTCTTGAGTATGTTTCATGTATTAGAGCAAAACAAAATCATTGCTTTAATACACATTTTACATATGCAGAATTCAATTTCAAAGAAGCCAAGTGAGTAGTTAGAATGAGATAACTAAAATTTAAATTCTGGCTTATTTTTGTTATAATAACAATTTTGTGGTGGCTACGTCCATGCCTTACCAACTCAGTATTTCAGAATACTTTTTTTTTCAAAATCAAATTGTTAGCCATGATAGCTTTCAAATACCTACTTGCCTACACAAAAATTTAATCTCTCTAATATAGCCTTACTTATTGCTGGAAACTTCTCCCAGCAAGGAGCTATCACTTAATATCACTCTGGACAAGCCTCCACATGAGGTGATGAATCTCCCTCTTCAGTTCTTAGCCCTCATGAGATCACCAAGGCAAGTAGAGGAGTGATAATGACTGACACTTGCTTCTGCTGGCACTAACACTCTGCACTGTTCTGCCCATACCACTTCATCTGAGTTGTGGCCATACCCGTTCCTTAATTTGCTCCTAGCATATCCCCATTTGGTAAGTGCCCAAAACCTGCTACTAATGCAAGTCCTCCAAGAACACCTATATCTCAAAGTCCAGGTCCTACTTCTTGGAAGTCATCTCAAACTCCAAGGTCAGGCTTAGCTCCCTTGCTCCTACTTCTGGTCACAGGATCTCACTTGTCTTTGGCTCACTGACACTTGAAACCCTTTATCTCTCCTGTAAGAATGTCTTCGGGTGTTATGTCAACATAACATTGACATCTATGTATATGTATACGTCACATCATCAACACATTTTCCAAGATGTAGTTTAGCAGTCTTAAACAGGGCCGTATATAGGACAATAATTTTATAGTGCTGATTGGTCTTACCCAAGTCCAGATCATTTTTAAAAGTAATGTCTTTCTTTTGACAAATATCTTTCAGAACATCTATCTAAAGTCTAAGGGGGCTCATTTTAGGATTTTCAGTGTAACCTCTCAACAGACACACACACAGAAGCAATAATCAAATATTAAACTAATACAGAACTAATAAGGACTTCTCGCAAAGAAGCATCCAGGTTAGTCAGGTTAATGCTTTCTCCAGCAACAATAGGAGATGACTCTCTTTATATTTAGATAATAAAGAGCCCTTTCAAATTATTTTTCCAGATCTAAAGAAGGGACTCATTTCATAGAACCAACCAAAAGCATAAACCAAACTACTTACAATTTGAAAACCATATGGCTGGGTATGGTGGCTCGTGTCTGTAATCCCAGAAGTTAGTGAGGCTCAGATGAGAGGACTGCTTGATGTCAGGTGTTTGAGACCAGCCTGGGCAACATAGCTACATCTCATCTCTTAAAAAACAAAAGTGCTCCTCTACAGGTTCTTTTCCTCAAGGTTAGCAAACCACTAACCAAACAAACAAAAAATTAAGTATCTTACACACATATTTTGTGTGTGTGTTTTTTAATTTAGCTGTTAGCAGGGATATAGACTTTTCTAATCTCTTCGCCCAGAAATAATCTCCTCTTCCCTAGACATTCTGTACAGCACTTTGACTCTCTCTTGTGTTGCTAGCTTTTTAATCATTCAGGTGCCTTTGTTTTTATACCATATTGTAAACTGCGAGGATAGAGACAAAGATCATTTTCATCTCTGTGACCCTTTCCATGCAATTGTATCCTATGCTTGGTTAATACACTACCACTTTTGATAAACAGATGTCCTCTTGTGTAATTGTTTCTTAAGAGCAAGGGTCTTGCATTATGGACTCTAATTTAATCTGCATGGCTCCTATAGAAAAATATTCATAGACTCTTAAAGCTGTTGGAATATTACCTTTAATGCTCATGATCCCTGATAAAGAGGCACCAAGGCAATGTTGTCATGTATGTAAGAGGTTAGAGGCAGATGTTGAGCAAGTTACTTCACTCCCTGCATCAGTTTTCTCATCCATGAAATGAGGTTCCTAATGGGACCTTCCTAATAGTGTCTTGTAAAGATTATTTGAAATTAATGTATGTAAAGCTTTTAGAACAGTGTCTGACACATGGTTCATACTCAGGAAAGGTTAGCTATTATTAACATTGCCTTACCAATTTGAAAGATCAATATCTCTTTAAGTCAAGCCAAAGGAGAACTAAATATACCAAAAATGTACACTATCTAGCCAATGCTAATGAAAATTTAGTTTTGTGGTATGCATACTGCCAAACTTAAGTAGCCCACAGAATAAGCTGACGCAGGCTTAGATGTTTTCTATTTTCCAGGAGTTAAAAAAAAAGAAACTTAAGGTTACAATTGCAAAAGAAAAAAAAAACCTAGATAATGCCAGAGATCAGTACAAAATAAACCAGATGAAAAAGAACTTAATGAATGAAAATGTCTTATTTGGCCCAATAAGTCCTGTTATAAACATAAACACTCTCACTCCTCCCGACAGCTCACTGGCTGCTGGGGGCCACTGTGATAATTTGACCCTAAACAGCTTTCCTTGGCTTTGTCATTACTATAGTGAGAAACACCTGGAAGAACCTATCAGCCAAGGAGTAAAGCAATGAATAAATTTCAGAAATTACCACCAGGGAAAAATGTGGTTTCATGCCCCTTACTTTGTGCTCATTTCAGGTCAACTTGCTCAAAAGAACCTCACAAATAAATCTGCTGCCATCAGTTCTTCTTACCAACTTTTTATCATTTCTGTGTGTATTTTATTTTATTTTTTCTTGTTTTGGTGGCTTAAAGATTTTAGTTCTATCATAACAAGGGAAAATATTCCCCAGAAATCTGGAAACTCTATAATGATTAGATACAATACTGGAATTTACTGTTTTATTAATGGCGTACTTTATTAAATGTAGTTCCCCAAATTAAGAGGTTAATGTGTTTCTTTTTTGTATATGACATGTTTTACTAGGAAAACATATTCTCATATATCCTGAAAAAGCATAAGGAGCTTTTATTATTAGATGTTAACTCGATAAACCTAATCCATAGCATTTGGCTGAAAAATCTGAAATGCATTTTCCATGAATATTGTGGAAACAGGTTGATAGCTGAATTTTCCTTACTGCTATTTAAAAAAATCACTCTGTTGATGTTGCATGAAATATGTTACCATACATTTTATCATCAAGTTTTGTCTGTCATGTTCTATTATCCTACTATCATAGAAATATATTATCATAATTATTTTACTAAGATTAGTTCTCCTTTTGACATATTCTGGAGTTTCAGTCTAGTAAGTAACAAGGCTGTCTGTTAAGGAGAAGAAAAGTCTTTAGGAAAGTCCTGACAATTTTAAAGTTAGAAAATGTTTCAGAATTAACATAAGATAGATACCAATGACAAAAAAAATACAATAATTATTAGGCAAATAATAAGAGCTGTGAATGTGAATTGACAACATTAAAATAGCAATATTTTTGACTAAGGTAAAGCTTGTCATGTTCAAATTTCAAAATACTGGTTTTTTTCCCTTTAGATATGAACAAATTGTTTAGACAATTCGTTTCTTTCAATCCTTTGGGGCCTAACAAAACTTTAATATATCCTTCTTTCATGCATGGGAAATTGATGTGTCGAAAGTCTGCATCTGTGTTCCTAAGCTTTGAAATGGTGCAATTTTTTTGATACATCTACCCCCATGTCACAAAACTGCATTCTTCCTACCCCTCTTCTCTTCCATACTACATTGATTCTTTCTTTGGGAATAATTATAGTCAGGGAAACACATAACTTCAACAGTCCCAGGTAACATGAGTTGGTGGACTGCTCATGCTCTGTCCGCAAACTCTCAACTTCACATTCCAGGTGTGTTCACGGGAAGCCAGCCTTGCGGGGCACCAGGTGACATGGAGCATTGCAGCCTCCGGTGGGCCAGTTGAAAGGCTCCGCAGTTGAGGTGTCCCAAGCAGCCTTCTGATGGAGTTCCTGAAGTGCTGAGTAAGATACACAGCTCTTTGTTAAGTGCCAGGAGGCCTAATTGCTTTCAGTACCCCAGTCTCTTCCCTGCTCCCAGCCAATCTGCTATGCTGAGCCCCTGAGTATTCTGGTGGGGCAAGAAAGAGGTGGCTCTTGAGCAGTGTTCTACATATCTGGGGAAGCCCGGTTACTCACTTCCTCTGCTCTAACTTTCCCTTGTGGAAGGAGTTTCAGTCCGAGGGATATCTGTTGGCACTTAGCTGGACCCCTCTGCAGGAAGGATGATGCAAGTAAAGTGAAACTGTTTTTCTTACCTCTTCAATGCATCTATTCTTGGCATTTTTTTTTTTTTTTTTTTTTTTTTCCCACTTCAGCTGTTTGCTGGAACTTACTGATTGGACTCCTAGACTCCCACAAAGGCACTCTTGTTGTGGGTGATTGTCCACATCAGTGCACTGTGAGAAGAACATAGTAGAAACTATTCTGCCATCATGCCAACGTCACTCTCCCAGTTAGGATATATTTAAACTGATGCTGATCTGCACAGGAAAAAAAAAATGGAAATTTGATCATTGAAAAAAATATGTGTATAACTGTATATTTTCTCTGTATCTTTTCATTTTTCTACCTAGAAATCGATGTAGACTTTCTTATCTAAAGTTTCTAAAGTTATTGTTCTAGGGCTTAAGTATAAAAAATACTTACCTTTGGGCCTTTAGAAGAATCTAGATCCCCCTGAAGTGGACCCCTGAACATTCTCATTTATTGAGTTGAGGAAAAACTTGAGTTTCTGCATTTTCACAAGGAATTCCAATAATTCTGGTGTGGATATTTCTTAGACCACATCTTTGAATATTTTTAATAATTATCTCCATCAGTATCAAATGCAGTTATGCATTAAGTAACTTATTTTTGTTGATGGCTGATATGGTCTGGCTCTATGTCCCCATCCAATTCTCATCTTGAATTGTAATCCCCGCGGGTTCGGGGAGGGACATTGTGGGAGGTGATTGAATCATGGGGGTGTTTCCCCCATGTTCTCATGAGAGTGAGTGAGTTCTCACGAGATCTGGTGGTTTTGTGACAGGCTTTTCCACCCTTCTCTGCACTTCTCTCATTCTTCTTCTCCTTCTTGTTGCCATGTGAAGAAGGATGTGTTTGCTTCCCCTTCCACCATGATTGTGAATTTTCTGAGGCCTCCCCAACCCTGTGGAACTGTGAGTTAATTAAACCTCTTTTCATTATAAATTATCCAGTCGTGGGTATTTCTTCATATCAGCACAAGAATGGACTAATACAATGGCTTTAAAAATTTAAGCAGATCCTTCACTGAATTATTGATTGGCTCTCATGCTAAAACAGTGTCAAATATTTTTAAAAGGCAGTGTTCTCTAATTCTGTATATAATGTGCTTTATTGCTGTGGGTTGTGTTTCCAAATGGAAGAACTCTATAGTTTTGACTGAACCATAGTGCCTCTCCAGTATTTCTGATTTACGTGGAGCTAAGGAGGCTCTGCATAAAATAGAAGTAAGAAAGAAGACACAAGGTGTACTAATAACCAACCAGGAGGACTATGTCTTTTTGTTTAAATAAGAGGATCTTAAAGACAATGATCAAAGCAAATTCTTCAAAGGACAAAATAAAATGAGAAGGAAGTATCATGGATGCCCATTATCCTGCCTAATTTTGATGATATTGTCCAGATGCAGGTCAACTTGCTCCACACTTTACTTGTTTAGAAATATAGTTGCTCAATTAAACTTAAGCCAATTTTTTTTTTTTTTTTTTTTTTTTTTTTTTTTACTAAGACTGATTCTCTGACAGACTCCATAATACTTGTTTTTGTGCTTTGAATCTCTTATTTTTTTTAAGTTGGTAACATATGCTAAAAGAAGCTCCAGGAGTTAAAAAAAGGAGAGAAAAGACAAAAGTAATTCTTTTATACCAGCAAACAGTCCTCGGGTTCTTCCTCTTGGAAGCAAATGTTATCAGGCGTGTCTATTTCTTAAGTGTATTTCCAGAGTATATTGAATATTATGGAGTGAGAGTGAGTATGACATGAGAAGGAATATAAATAAATGCCGGTCAGGAAATGCCCTTGGTTTCAAATTAGCAGGAGACATGCATTAAAGAATGTCTTAGTAACCTAAATGAGTTAATATTAATTACTAAGCAGCATTTTTACCACCAGATAATGACTTAGATACCAGAGAAAATGTAATATATTCTTCAAGTATGCATGTATTCTCTCAGGAAAGATAAGTGAAATTTTTCTTAACAAGTACTGCTTTCAGCAGTCAACAGAAATTTAAATGAGAATGCATTTTAGCATAATGAAAACTACCTGAGTTTTAAAATAACCCTTGGGATTGTAGAAACACTGGCAACCAATCAATTGTTCTTGCAGAGCAAGATCAGTGACCACCCTCTTGTAGTAATGTGTTTGGAAAACAATTTGGAGGTAAATGGAGAAATTGCTTTCTATGACCTATTTATAAACTTTCTTTGTAATATCTGACTGAAAAGATTTTTAGAAAGATTAAAAAATATATAATGGCACCAAAAAGGCAAAAGTTGTAACTAATTATTAAGTGAGAATGACTTTGAAAACAAAACTTTAATTGAATACCTACTACTTGTAAGTTACTATGCTAGGGTTATAAAATAACTTTGAGAAATTTTCAATATAATTAAGAAGTGACATATATGCGAAGAGTATAATTTTTATCTAATACAGTATCTATTTAGAAAATGAGACAGAATTAAGTGGACTCTGTAAATCAGATTCCCTTCAGACCTATGCTACTCTTTGTCTTTTTTGCAAAGTGCAGTAGGTCATCTAGGTTAATGGGACCACTAGCAGTTAGCAGGTAGATGGGCAGTGCCCACTGCTGAGATCAGCCAAATGCTCTGCTAACACATACCAAATTTTAAGAGTTTTAGTTCTTTTTTTGGGCTATGTTTCTATCAGCACTTACTGACAACCTAGGTTAGTAATTTATTTTTGGTAAGGTTACCAATAACTAATCTTTGGTCATTAGAATTCATGTAGGTGCAAATATATCATTTTTCTTTAGGTAAGATTTCATTCTCTGTTGCACTGTAGATTTGTGTTTATATTTGTGCTTATATTTTAATGTGATGAGACTTTTCTTCAAATAAATTTTATAATGGTTTTGAATTCAATAATATGATAACCCATTTTTCTTGTGCAAGTTCACAACCAATTCAGAGAGAGAGAGGAATCACAATGACAGTAGATAAAAATGTCAGTTTTATTCTTGATAAAAGCTAGATTGGAGTACATGGCTTCAATGTGCAGTAATAATGGACATGTCCTCCAGTTTTAAACTAGCAGACTTTTCCACTCAGTCTTTAGAGCAGCTGGGCAACCACAAGTTTTCCTCACAGGGGCAGGTCCTTTACCGCCTGTATGGGAGCACCCTAGAATATACGCATTCTGCTGAGTTATCCTTATAAAGAGTCAGAGCCCTAAAGAGACTGAGCCACATTTTGTCTGTTCTTTCTCCCAAATACACCAGTCGGATAATTTACTCCCTTTCCTCCTTAGAAAGTTGATTTCAGTTGTGGGACAACTATAGTACAAATTGTGTCTGGGATACTTTATTCCGTCAGAAAGCAAGGAAGCTAAAGACTAATGGAATCTCATGTCAAAAGGAAAAATAACCCAGCTTGAAGATGTTCTTGCTGGATAAATTTCTGACACAGTGAGCATGAAAATAAAATACTATCTAAAATTGATTATAATATATATTTTTAAAGAATCCATGGACCCTAATGATAATTTTATAAATAAATATACACATACATACATATATACATATGCAAATATGAAAATAAGAAGAAAAATACTTATGCAAGATGCACTAGATTATAAAGCTATATGGAATGATAAAACTGGAGATTTAACATTTATAATTAATTCAGGTAAGTGTCATCAGTAAACACTAAAGCCATTATGTCAATGGTCAGTGGAGAACAGGATATTCAAATGTTGGCAAAGGAATCCAACACAGATTGCAAGGGGAAAAATGTACACTTAAAATAGCCAGAACTTGCAGTCGCCATCTTAACTAAATAACTGCATTTATAGTTGATGATCACTAATGGTGGGGCAAGGTGGTAAATTTTTACTTTTTGAGGTGATGCAATATGAAGAAAATCACCTCTAATGTGTTCTTGTCAACAATGTCAACCATAATCTAATAAAACATCTACATTTAATTAAAGAGAATATAGAAGACAGAGTAAAGGTTAAATGATCCCAAGTGCTAAAAATCACAAATTTGGAATGGCAGGCATTCTACAAAAAAACAGGACAGGACTCTTGTCAAAAAAAGTGATTGTTTAAAAAAATTAAGATGAAGAGGCTAAAAGCAAACAAATGCAAAATATAAGCCTTGATAAGATCCTGGTGAAAGGAAGAAAGAGGAAGAGGGGGAGGGAGAAAGGGAGCAAAGAAAGGATTATTTTATCATTACTAAAACAATTTTTCTCTCTTGAAGTGTGAAACATTTTTATTACTAGCTAACAGGCAGCTACAGGATTTTGTTTTGCTTTATGTTGTTCCATTGGCTGTTCTGTGACTAATTTCTTACTGTTAAGAATCAATACTTTTCAAGTAGCAATTCAAGTTTTTATTTATATGTAGAATTTATACATTAATATTCTCAAGTAATGTCTCGAGAGGACTAGTATGTAATGCATTTCTGTAAAATACATTTTCTTTTTTAATAGAAATTTACATGACATGTATAACATGTATTCAATACACAGACTTCATGTAAGAAATTACATTTTTATGTAAAGCTGATTAATTCACTGAAGACTTCTCAGGAGTTAAGCTAATTAATATGGTGGCTGTTTCATAGTATATCCATAAGTTACTTAGAGTAGCAGGCAAAAGAAACAAGTTGCAAAAAGGCCATCAGCACAAAAATTTTAAAAGATTTGCTCTTCTCCTTAATAAAACTTTAGATCCCGGGATAGTCACAAATTGTTTCCTATTTCTGTTTGCCTATAATCATACAAAATAAGAGGTATACATTTATAATACCTAAATATGATATTAATTTGTTTTTCTCAATAGCTCTTAAAAACTATTTCCTTGAAGTGCATTACAATGCTATTATAAAAACTGCTCTCTCAAGTTTTAAAACAAATTAGGTCTACAATTATGGGATTGTATTTCCAAATGCCAAACGTAATTTGCTCTGACAGAAGGAATTTTTTCACATAGACAAACATTTCAAGTTGTTCTATTGTTTATGGAAAATTAAATAGAAAACTTCTCATTTCATACCTGCATATACTTTATTTAGCTTCCTTCCTTCTGCTCTGCAAATGCTTTTATAAAACTGTATCCCATGGCAACCCCCAGTGGCATTTCAGCTCCATGTCTCCCAACTGAGTTCATCTCTCCCAGGGAAACCACCTTAGCACCTCAAGTAAAGTTTGTTTTCATTAATTTGGAGGGAGTTTGATTTGGTAGAATTCTCTACACAATTTCTATGATAGGATATATATGTTACATACACATTTCTTGATACTTCCAAGAAAATACTTGATTTTCACATGGTTTGTGAATCATGTTTAAATCCCAAAGAGGGGAATGAGTCAGATTATTTTACAAAATCATAAAGAAATGGCAGATAATCATTTTTATCCATGTAAAAGATGTCTCGTATCCTAGAAAGTTACTTAAAATAAAGCTTATAACATTTAAACATGTAATGGGAAGAGAAAAATTCAGGTCCATGTACTTCAGATTTGTAACACATAACGACATCAATCAATGTATTAATTTATGCTGGGGAAAATGTGATATACTGGACAAAACAGTGAACCAAAACCAGCAGAGCTAGGATCTGTTCACAAGGTGTGGCCACTCACAGCCATAGTATTTAGAGAAGTCGTTTAATTTCTGTAAGCCCCAATTTTCCAGATCTGAAACTGGGTGAAACCTCCCAGGGTGTTGTGAAGATAATATGAGATTCTTATAAAAACTCTTTGTTAAGGACAAAGCATTGTTTAGCGCAAGGTTTATTATTATACTCTTTAAATTGGTATTTTATTGCGAGTGTCATCTATACACAATGAAAACATAATGATGGTGCAGCTTTAAGTACATTTATTTGAAACAATAAAATGAAATTGTTAGAATGTTGAGGAGTGAAAAAGGAGCAGTAAACTGCTTTCTGAATAATCTGTCCTTTCTTCAGAAATCAAAGCACTCTATTCCATAACATTCAGTATCTGAATTTAAAATTGCTTTTACACCTTTTAATACACATCCACATTTTTAAAACCATTTTCAAAGCAAAATTATTTTGAAAAATGTGTTAACATTATGTTATAATAAACCACTATGAAGAAACTAAAATCCACATGTGCTTATATGTATTTTAAAAATATTTTATTCCATTTCTCTTTCTGGATGTAATCATTGTTTCTTAAGTTTAGAATAATAATAATTATTATTCTAGTAGTGTGTTTTTTATACATTCTAAGGAATTTTATTCAAACCATTTTATTTTATTGCAGACGCTTTTACAAAATCTGAGTCATAAATTACAGATATTCTTGATGAAAATTCAGAACATAGGGTTTATTTTCAAAAAGTAAGTGTGATTGTTTAGGACAATTTTCTTTTCTTGTTTTCAACTTTTATTTTAAGTTCCGGGTTATATGTGTAGGATGTGCAGGTTTGTTACATAGGTAAATGTGTGCCATGGTGGTTTGCTGCACAGGTCAACCCATTCCCTAGGTATTAAGCCCAGGATCCATTAGCTATTCTTCCTGATGCTCTCCCTCCAACAACCATGACAAGCTGCAGTGTATGTTTTTCCCTGGCATGTGTCCACATTGTTCAGCAAAATTTATTTAGAACAATATTACTAAAAAAATCCCACACTTGATTGTACTCACTGATATGGAATAAACTATGGGAAACAATCTACACTGAGGCAATACTGTTTTACATGAGAAAATCATATAATCAACTAATTCAAAAAGTAATATATATAGTTTGAAATGTTTAGCAATATACTTCAATGATTAATTCTCTGAGACTATGCCATCCCTTTTGATAATTTATTCTCAGATAACTTACTCCAGCATTAAAATTGGAAGGAAAGTCTCAATTTTCTGTTTTTGCTTAACTGTAACCACATAGAATAGAAGAGAATAGAATATTTTCATACAAATTCACATTAATAAAATATTATGTTAATTCAATTTTCTTAATCAGTTCTTCAAATTAAACATTTTCTTAAAGATTATTACCAAGCCAGTATAAAATTGCCTTAATAAGTTCTAAAATAAATTAGATTTATAATTATGAGATCATATTTCCAAACGACAAATCGCATTTGAGGTGATGAAAGTTCCTTCTTCCTCCTTCTTAATCATTATTCTACAACAGGAGAAAAGCCACAAAAAAATCCACAGTTCTAGATGAACTTATCTTTTGCTAAAATAACACTTTCAGCTTCTCAATCATTTCTCCAAGGAGAGGTATTTACAAATCAAAACCTGTACTCTTTATCTTCTTCCTTGACTTCACTTTCATAAGCAATCTGATTCAGAAGCCATTAGGTGGGATGAGCAAGGTAGGCATTGTATGGATGGTAGGGAAGGGAGTTGGAGCTGCTGGACAACAGAACAGTTGTTAAATAGAGCTCAAGAAGAGTAAAGAGGGAGCCTACCTCTTGGGGTGTTGGCTTAGTAGGAGGTATTGGAGTCTGAGTGAGATGACCAGTGTGGCTTTGTAATGCAGATAATCCAATGCTGGTTTTTGGTGCCCAGTAGAATGAGAAGACCACACGGAGAAGCAGATTATAGCAGATTGTTCATGTTATTTCATGTTTGCAGAAGGACATCTTCAGCATAGAGTGGGAGTGCTGAGTCAATGGGTAAATCCATTAATAATTTTGGAGATTCTCACCAGCAATGTATGTGTGTATGAACATTGTTTCCTTACAATATAAAACTTGCCAGTATTTCTTCTCAATATTTAAAAAATTTTGCCAACCTGATAGATGAGAAATAGTATCTCAAGGTATTGTTATGTTTTTTTTTCATTATGAGTTCATGAGCATCATTTCATAAGTATAAGGGTCATTTGTGTATCTTCTTTTATGAATTCTCTGTTCATATATTTGGCCATTTCTGTGGGATTTTAAGTTTTTTTCTTAATTTTTAAGAGCATTGTGAATATTAATAACTATTTTCTGAGAGCTTTTCAGTTTTATCTTTTGAATTTGCATGTCGTATTTTTGTCATTTTAAAAATATGTTATAAAATCTGTATTTTAAATATACAGGTGATTATGTGTGCATTTTCTTTTATTGCTACTGGATTTTCTGTCATTAAAAAATACCTCCATATTATAAGGAATTAATCCATGTTTTCTTCTTGTGTATTCATTCTCTTATTTTTTAGATTTGATGTCTGATGTTCTTAAAGTAATTCTGGTCTGTGGTGTTAGACATAGATCCAATTTTAATTGATTTCCAAATAGCTACACATTTATCCTCACATTTTTGTTTTAAAAATTCATATTCTTCAGAATTATATTGATGAGTCTAATTCTTGAATTTCTACTCTATGTCTATTCATGAGCCAGTACTATCCTATTTTATCTACAGAGGCTTTATATTATGTTTTATTGTTTGCTGGGGCTAAGCCCCCTTCATTTTTTTTTTTTTCAGGAGGTGCTCACTAATTCTCCCTTGTTGTGTCTGCCACTTGTACTTTAGTATCAACCTGTTAGAGTTTAGAAGGAAAAGACTTTAGCATGTTGGGGGAATAATTTAAAATTTCTGTCTTACCTTGGATTAAAATTATTGTTTTATGTTTATTGTTTACTTTGCATCTTTCATAAATATTTTTAAGCTTTCTTCACATAATTTTTTTTGATAAATTTATTCCTAATTCTTTGATCATTTTGTTGTTCTCATCACTTCTATAATAAGTGAGTTATTCCCTCTCATGATATATCTTAAATTCTTGAATGTCAATTTTTTATTTTTCTAGTTTACTACATTTTTTGGTTTATCATTTGGTTCCGCATTGTTTCAGCTCTTGAATATGCCATGTAATACATTTTATCATCTGGAAATATAAATTTCCCCTTTTTTCAATGCTCATATATCTAATTCTTTTATGTGACTGCTTTGGCTAATAAATCTAACACAAGTGAGCATAGTGAGCACCATTGCCTTGCTCTTATTTCTTTCAACATGGATAGGCTGAGCGTTTTCTAAAATTTTAAGTTCTTCTCTTTTAATAAAAAACTCTGTCTAAATTGTTTCTCTCTTCTTGCATTTTACTATAAGCTTTTAAGAGAAGACAAGCCACACCTTCAAAACTTTGCTTAGATACAGCTTCACGTAAATATCAGCTGGATACTAATTTCATCACTCACAAGTTCTACCTTCCACAAAACACGAGGACAGAAACTCAATTCAGTCATGTTTTTGGCTGCTTTATAACAAGGATCACTGTTTCTCCAGTTCAGTTTCCAATAACATATTCCTCTTTGTTTTGTTTTGTTTTGTTTTGAGACGGAGTTTCACTCTGTTGCCCAGGGTAGAGTGCAATGGCACAATCTCCGCTCACTGCAACCTCCGTTACCTGGGTTCAAGCGATTCTCTCGCCTCAGCCTCCAGATTAGCTGGGATTACAGGCACCCACCAACATGGTGGGCTAATTTTTGTATTTTGTAGAGCCGGGATTTCACCATATTGGTCAGGCTGGTCTTGAACTCCTGACCTCAAGTGATGCGCCTGCCTTGGCCTCCCAAATGTTGGGATTACAGGCATGAGCCACTGCACAGTCCTCATTTCCTTCTGAGATCTCGTTAGAATGGCATTTACCATCCACATTTCTACCAACATTTTGTTCAGTATTACTCAAGCCTTTTTCCAGAAGACTGAAGCCTTCTCTACAGAAATCCTCTTCTTCTGAGCCCTCACCAGTACCACCCTTAATCTGTTCATAGCAAGGTAGGGTTTTTCTACAACGTATTTCAAAACTCTTCTCATTTCTACCCATTAGCCAATTCCAAAGCCACTTCCACATTTTCAGCCATTTGTTACAGCAGCACCTCCATTTCTCCATACCAATTTTTCTATTTCTGTTCATTTGGGTTGTTTTAACTAAATACCATAAAGTGAGTGACTTATCAACAAAAGGAATTTCTTTTCCTCACAGTTCTGGAGACTGGGGCACCCAATATTGAGCACTGGAAGATTCGGTGTCTGATGAGGACCTACTTTCTGGTTCATAAATATCTCTCTCTCGTGGTGTCCTCACATGGTGGAAGGGAAGAAATAACTCCCTTGGGTCTATTTTATAATATCATTAATCTCATTCATGAGGGCTCTGCCCTCAGGATCTAATAACTTCCTAAATGTCTCACTCTCTGATACCATCACATTGCTAATTAGAGTTCAATGTACGAATTTTGGAAGGACAAAAGCATTCAGACCTTAGCATTATTAACTATGATTGCTTACAATTAAAGGATGAAGACTGGAACCTTAGTCGTTTGACCCCAGGAATGACTGAGACTTGACCTTGTTCAAACTTACAATATTAACTCAGGGAACATAGGAGTATAACACAGTGGTCTTCAAACTTTTTGACACCAGGGACCAGTTTCGTGGAAGACAGTTTTTCCACAGAATGGGGCAGGGATGGTTTTGGGATGCAACTGTTTCACCTCAGATCACCAGGTATTAGTTGGATTCTCATAAGGATTGCACAACCTAGATCTCTTGCATATGCAGTTCACAACAGGGTTTGTGCTCCTATGAGAATCTAATGCCCTGCTGATCTGACAGGAAGCGGAGCTCAGACAGTCATGCTGACTTGTCTGCTGCTCACTTCCTGCTGTGCAGCTCAGTTCTTAAAGGCCACAGGCTGGTACTGGTCCACAGCCTAGGGGTTGGGGATCCCTGGTATAGCAGATCCAATGCAAATGTGAGCTTGTAATAAGGTTACTATGTACTGAGTTGAACACTTTGTACCAGGCAGTTGGAATTGTATATATGTAAATAATAATCATTTCAGGAGTGATTTTGGATACTAGAAGTTGTGGCCTGGAATTCATAAGATCTCTTGATGTACATTTTGGATTTCCTATTTTACATTCTTTCTTAACTTAAACTTGGTCCTGAATGAAGTATATTGTGTCTCATGTGCTTGATTGCTATTCTAAACTTCCAATGCAGAGTGGGAGGTGCAATGACTTTTGGGTGAAATGTATATATTTTATTATGTTAAGTATTTATTCATTGAGTCCTATTCATAATGTTTTTATTAAGAATGAATGTTAAATGTCAAAAATTTTCGGAACTTACGGAGATGATCAAGAAAGTTTTCTCCATAGGTATATTTACCTAATAAATTTTGTAGTCAATTTCCTGATATTGAGGCATTCTCTCACTTTACTGGAATAAACTCCCACCTTTGTAAAGATGTTTTAAGTTTTTTATCATTCAGTTGAATTCTATTTTAAAATTTATTTTTATTTTTAATCTTTGTGGGTGAGTACATAGTAGGTCTATATATTTATGGGGCACATGTAATACAGGCATGCAATACGAAATAAGCACATCATGGAGAATGGGGTCTTCATCCCCTCAAGCATTTGTCCTTTGAGTTACAAACAATCCAATTACACTCTAAGTTATTTTAAAATATATAATTATGTTATTGACTATAGTCATCCTATTGTGCTATCAAATAGTAGGTCTTATTCATTCTTTGTATATATTCTTTTTTTTAAGTACACACTAACCATCCCCACTTACCCTCCACCCTCCACTATCCTTCCTGGCCTTGGTAACAATCCTTCTACTCTCTGTGTCCATGAGTTCAATTGTTTTGATTTTTAGATCCCACAAACAAGGGAGAACACGCAATGTCTTTTTGTGCCTGGCTTATTTCACTTAAGATAATGATCTCCAGTTCCAACCATGTTGTTGTAAATGACTGGATCTCATTATTTTTATGGTACTATAGGATAGTACTCCATTGTGTATATGTAACACATTTTCTTTATCCATTTGTCTGTCGATGGACACTTATGTTGCTTCGGAATCTTAGCTATTATAAACACTGCTGCAGCAAACATGAGTGCAGATATCTCTTCCACATGCTGATTTTCTTTCTTTTGGGTATATACCCAGCAGTGGGATTGCTGGATCCTATAGCAGCTCAATTTTTAGCTTTTTGAGGAATATCCAAAGTGTTCTCCATAGTGGTTCTACTAATTTACATTCCCACCAACAGTGTGCCAAGGTTCCCTTTTCTCCACATCCTCACCAGCATTTGCTATTGACTGTCTTTGGATATAAGCCATTTTAAGTGGCTTATATTTAAATTATATTTCATTGTAATTAAATTATATTTCATTGTAATTTTGATTTGCACTTCACTTATGATCAGTGATGTTGAGCACTTTTTCATATGCCTGTTTGTCATTTGTATGTCTTCTTTTGAGAAATATCTATTCAAATCTTTTGCCCATTTTTGATCAGATTATTACAATTTTTTTCCTGTAGAGTTGATTGAGTTCCTTGTATATTCTGGTTATTAATCCTTTGTCAGATGCATAGTTTGCAAATATTTCCTCCCATTCTATGGATTGTCTCTTCACTTTGTTGATTGTTTCCTTTGCTGTGTGGAAGCTTTTTAACTTGATGTGACCCCATTTGTCCATTTTTGCTTTTGTTGCCTATGCTAGTGAGGTATTGCTCAAGAAATCTTTGCCCAGATCAATGTCCTGGAGATTTTCCCCAATATGAAACTATGATTTGATTTTTATACATGGTGAAAGCTAGGGGTCTAGTTTTCTTCTTCTGCATATGAATATCCAGTTTTTCCAGAACCACTTATTGAAGAGACTGTCTTTTCCCCAGTGTATGTTCTTGGCATCTTTGTCAAAAATGAGTTCACTGTGGTGTGTAGATTTGTTTCTGCATACTCGATTCTGTTCCATTGGTCTATATGTCTGTTTTTATGCTAGCACCATGCTGTTTGGTTACTATAGCTTTGCAGTACAATTTCAAATCACGTGATGTGATTAAACCAGTTTTGTTCTTTTTGCTTAGGATAGCTTTGGGTATTCTGGGTCTTTTATGGTTCCATATAAATTTTAGGATTTTAAAATATTATTTCTGTGAAGAATGTCAGTGGTAGAGATTGCATTGAATCTATAGATTGCTTCGGGTAGTATGGGTATTTTAACAATATTTATTTTTCTAATCCATAAACGTGGAGTATTTTTCCATCTTTTGGGGTCCTCTTCAACTTCTTTCATCAGCATTTTACAGTTTTCGTTATAGAGGTCTTTTACTTATTTGGTTAATTCCTAGGTACTTAATTTTATGTGTGGCTATTGTAAATTGGATTACTTTTTAAAATTTCATTTTCACATTATTCACTGTTGGCATATAGAAAGGCTACTGGTTTTTCTATGTTCATTTTGTATCCTGCAACTTTACTGAATTTGCTTACAAGTTCTAATAGTTTTCTTGTGGAGTCTTTAGGTTTTCCCAAATATAAGATCATATCATCTGAAAACAAGGATAGTTTGACTTCTTCCTTTCCAGTTTGGATGCCCTTTATTTCTTTCTTGAAATTCTTGAATTTCTTGAATTGCTTTCTTGTCTGATTACTCTAGCTAAGACTTCCAGTACTATGATGAATAACAGTGGTGATAGCAGGCATCCTTGTCATGTTCCAGATGTTAGAGGAAAGGCTTTCAGTTTTTCACTATTCAGTACGATACTTGCTGTAGGTCTGTTGAAGAGGCTATGTTGTCTGGGGTATATGCCCTGGGGTTCATCGTCTTGCACCAGGAAAATTTAGGACACGAACACACACAAGAATTTTAGGGGCAGCGATTAAATAGGCAGAAGTGAAGAGAAAGAGAAACAGCTCTCTCTAGAGAGAGAGAGGGTTCTCCCAGCAGAAAAGACTGGTGGGCAGTGGATGCGACAGGTTTTGTAGTCAGGTTTGAGGAAGCAGTGTCTGATTTATATAGGGCTCATAGATTGGTTCTATCAGGTATGATGTTTATATAGCATGCAGGAAGGCTGGCCACCCCACCCTAATCTTATTATGCAAATGGACTTTCCAGTTAATCAGCACTATCTTGTATGCTCCTTACTGTACATGTGGCTGACAAAGAGAAGGAAAGATGGAGCCGCCATCTTGAACATTATTGGCACAAACGCCAATATCTATGTCTGCAGCTTGAATTTACAGGCTACTCTTCGTTAGAAAGGAAAATAAGTTGGGGCTGTTTTTCATTAAAAGGAAAATCTTACTGAGGACTTCTGTATCCTCACTATCTGGCTAAGTAAATTTTTCTTAACTTTTGTATCACTGTCATAAATAGCTTTTATTATGTTGAGGCATGTTCCTTTTATCCCCGGTTTTTTTAGGGTTCTTATTATGGAAGGATGTTGAATTTTATTAAATACTTTTTCAGCATCAATTGAAATAGTCATATGGTTTTTGTCCTTCATTCTGTTGGCATGGTGTATCACATTGATTGATTTGTGTATGTTGAACCCTTCTTGCATCCCTGGGATGAATCCCACTTGGTCATGATGAATATCTTCCTAATGTATTGGTGATTTCAGTTTGCTAGTATTTTGTTAATGATTTTTACATCAATATTCATCAGAGATATTGGCCTGTAGTTTCTTTTTTTTTTTACTGTGTCTTTGTCTAGCTTTGATATCAGGATAATACTGATGTTGTAGAATGAATGATGTTGTAGAATGAATTTGGAAGTAATCTCTCCTTCTCTAGTTTTTGAATAGCTGGAGTGGGGTTGATATTAGTTTTTCTTTGAATTTTTGATGGAATTCAACAGTGAGGCCAACAGATCCTGCGCTTTTCTTTCTAGGAGACTTTTTACTAGAGTTTTGATCTTGTTGCTGGTTACTGGTTTTATATGGTTTGGCTGCGGCCCCACCCGAATCTCATCTTTAATTGTGGTTCCCATAATCCTCACAAGTCATGGGAGGGAACTGGTGGGAGGTAATTGAATCATGGGGGTGGATTCCCCCATGCTGTTCTCATGATAGTGAGTGAGTTCTCATGAGATCTGATGGTTTTGTAAGGGGTTTTTCCTCCTTTGCTCAGCACATCTCTCTCCTGCTGCCTTGTGAAGAAGGACATGTTTTCTTCCCCTTCCACCATGATTGTAAGTTTCCTGAGTCCTCTTCAGCCGTGCAGAACCATCAGTCAATTAAACCTCTTTCCTTTATAAATTACCCAGTCTTGGGCAGTTCTTTATAGCAGTGTGAGAATGGAGAATACAGGTCTGTTCAGGTTTTAGATTTTTTCCTGGTTCAATCTTGGTAGGTTGTATGCATCTAGGAATTTGTCCATTTCTTCTAGATTTTCCAATTTTTGGCAGATAATTGGGCATAGTAGCCACGAACGATCCTTTGAGCTTCTGAGGTATCACTTGTAATATCTCCTTTTTTATTTCTGATTTTATTTCAATCTTGTCTCTTTTTTCTTCAACTGACTAAAGGTTTGTAATTTTTTTTTTTAACTTTTCAAAAGAACAACTTTTTGTTTCCTTGATATTTTTTATTTCCTTTACTTCAAATTTATTTATTTCTGTTCTGATCTTTATTATTCCTTTTCTTCTACTAATTTTGGGTTTGGTTTGCTCTTGTTTTCTAGTTATTCAAAATGCGTCATTAGATTATTTAAAGTTTTTTTTCTCTTTTTTGATCTAGGCACTTATAGCTATCAACTTCCCTCTTAGTGCTGCTTTTGCTATATCCCATAGGTTTTGGTATGTTGTGTTTTCATCATCACTTGTTTTAAGAAAATGTTTTATTTCCTTCTTAATATCTTTATTGACCCACTGGTCATTCAGGAGCATATTGTTTAATTTCTATGTTTTTGCATCATTTTCTAAATTCCTCCTGTTACTAATTTCTAGTTTTATTTGGTTGTGGTAAGAGAGGATGCTTGATATTATTTCCATTTTTTGGTATGTTTTAAGACTCGTTTTGTGACTTAATGTATAGTCAGTCCTTAAGAATGATCCACGTGCTGAGGAAAAGAATGCGTATTCTGCAGTTCTTGGATGAAATGTTCTGTAAATATCTATTAGATCCATTTAGTCTATAGTGCAGATTAAATCTGATATTTCTCTGTTGATTTTCTATCTGGAAGATCTGGTCAGTGCTGAAAGTGGGTTGTTGAAGTTGCCAGCTATTAATGTATTGGGCCCTATCTCTCTCTTTAGCTCTAATAATATTTTCTTTATATATCTGGGTGCTCCAGTGTTGGGTGCATGTATATTGAAAATTGTTAGATTATCTTGCTGAGTTGGCCACTTTGTCATTATATAGTGACCTTTTTTGTCTCTTCTTACAGTTTTGCCTTGAAGTCTGCTTTGTCTAAGTGTAGCGACTCCTGCTCTCTTTTGGTTTCCATTGGCATAGAATATCTTTATCTATCCCTTTATTTTCAGCTATGTGTGAGTTAAGTTCTATTTGATAATATTTTATTTATGATTTTTTATAACTGAATATATCAGGTTGATCTGTAGTTTTTTTAATAGTGCAGTTTAATCAAATTTAGTTATCTGTTATATATTCACTTCATAAAAATAATGTATAAGTGATCTTTTATGTGTTATCAGGAACAATTTAAATACTATTGGCATTATTAGGTCTATGAATGATTGATTTCATTTGTGAAAAAATCTGAGTCTTGTTCTTTTGTGTGTGGTATTTATTTTATAACTTTTTATATTTTCTTTTTGAAAATTGACCCATTTTAAGCTTTTTTCTCTGCCGTGGACAACTTTTGTAAATTGTATTTTTCTATAAAATTACCTGCTTTAGCCTTAGTTTCAAATTTATTTGTATAAACTTGTGCAAAAAGCCTTAGGATTTTTAAAACAGTATTAGTTTCAACGATTCAAAGGTTATTCCACTTTTGTTAATTCTCAGTTGGTATCATTATGATTTATTTATTTTATGTATTAGTTTGGCTCATGTTTTTATTAATTGTCACCAAACATAATTATTACTCTTTAAAATTTTTAATCTCAATTTTTTTGTTATCTTTACTTTTTATTTCTTTTCCTTTCTTTTGGTTTACTTTATCTCCTAGCTTTTTGATTTAATATTTGTCTCATTTATTTTTATTTTTTTCATTTATAGTGACCTTTGTATTTATTATTTGTATTTCTTATTTGTATTTATTTATATTTATTATTTGTATTTCTTTCGATTGTTGCTTATACTATATAATCCTATAGATTCTGACAGTCTAAGTTTTCATTATCATTATTTTTTGAGATATTTTAATTTTGATTTTAATTATCCCTTCAAATCTAGAATTGTACAAAAGAAATTTTTAAAATTTGAGGAAGAAAGAAACTTTAAAAAGTTTTGTATTAAGTTTTAGTTTTATTGCCTTGTGACTGGGGAATACTGTGTTTCATTCATACTTTAGGATATTTACTAAGGGTTTTTTAGGGTCTAATGTGTAGTCAATTCTTATTTATTTGAAGAAGATGTACCTTCTATTTTTGGTATGCAAAAAACCTTAATTTATTATGTTGTTTAGGTTATCTTTATCCTTATATATTTTAATAAATTTTTCCCACTTGTTTCTTGGTGGGAGAGTCCTGTCTTATATTTTTTTCATTCAATTTATTCTCATATCTACTTGAGTTTGTAATTTTTAACGGTAGTTGTGGTGTTATATTATTTGGATACTTATAACTCTTATATCTTTATTGTGACTTTTTCTTTTAGCTTTATAAATTGTTGTTACCTGTTTTAGTGTTTTTGGACCTGAATTTTACTTTCTTATTTCAGAATTGAAAGCTACTATGTTTGCTTGGCATTTAATTTGATTTGCATTTACTGTAATACCTTCATACATATTTATATTTTGCTTTTCTTAATCAATATTGTTTAGCTATGGCTCCTGTATTGAGAATAGAATTGAATTTTATTTTGTGAAAAAAGATATATTAAGCTGGACATTATATGATTGATATCATATATTTGGTCTGAGCTTTGTCTTATAAGCTTAAATGGATGTATTATATTATATATTACTGTTTTCTATGTTAGATTTTCTCCTTGCTCTATTTTGTATTTCTTTTGATATTTATCAAACTTTGCAGTTTATTTATATGTTTATACAAATAATATATTTATAAATATATATTTATATCTTTTTCCACTTTCTTTTAACTTTGTATGTTTCTATTAGGAAATCTGTGGTCAGTTTTAACTTTTTTCTTAATAATTTCTTTTTGCTATATGCCCATAAGATTTTTTGTAATCCCCAAAATCTAATAATTTTAATAGAGTATTAAGTTCTGTCTTGGGGTTTACTGTTTTCCAAAGTACAAGTTAATGTTTTCCATATAAAAATATTTGTTTTTAGTTTCTGGAATATTTGACCGAAGTATTTATTTAAAATATTATGTCGTTTCCATTGTTTGTTTTTTTGTTAGTGACTTTTTGAGTGACTTCAATTATATGCATTTTGGGCTGTTTGTTCCTTTTTATCTCTTTGCTTAAACTTTCTTTTTCTGTACTTACAATTATGAGCACTAATTGATGTTATGCGTATTCTATCATTAATAAAAATCACTTCACTGATCTCATTTATGTGTTTTTTAATTTACCGCTGAATAGATTTATAACTATCAGTGCTGATTTTTGTTGTTGTTGTTTTGAGATGGAGTCTTGCTCTGTCACCCAGGCTGGAGTGCAGTGGTGGATCTCGGCTCACTGCAACTTCCACCTCCCAGGTTGAAGTAGTTCTCCTGCCTCAGCCTCCTGAGTAGCTGAGATTACAGGTGCCCACCACCATGCCCACCTAATTTTTGTATTTTTAGTAGAGACGGAGTTTCTCCACATTGGCCAGGCTGGTCTTGAACTCCTGGCCTCAAGTGATCCGCCTGCCTCGGCCTCCCAAAGTGCTGGGATTACAGATGTGAGCCACCATGTCCAGCTTCAATGTTGATTTTAAGTGTTTATTTACATGTTCATTACATGTTATTGAATGTTTTATAATAATTATCTCACAATTATGCTATGGAATATGGGTGGTTTTATTTTATATTTTATTGATCTTTATTCATTGGAAAGAGATTCAGGTTTAAGTCACTGAAATTTTGTTATGGAAATCAGAAATCTGTAACTCAATTATTTATGACAGCCTCAATGCTTATGTGTTCTACATTGAATTTTCTACATTAAAGGTTTTAAAGGTTGATACATTTGATAGTCCTTTTACAGACAGCTGTTTCTCATAATTTCAGTGTTGAGAAGGTACATTATATTTGGCAAATGATATTGAAGACATTTGAGTACATTCTGAGAAACACTTTTGAAGTATTTGGCAAATTACTACTGTAGATATTTTACAGAACTTCAGTAAGTGTCATGCTAGATTTTAAAGAATCACTTAATGTTTTTAGTTCGTGATTGGCTGATTTCTCATTAACACATATTTTTATTAGCTTTAGTAAATATCAACTGGGTGTGTTACATAGCTTCCTTTATTGTCACCGAATTGAATGCATCATCCTGAAACTTGCTATTCATGCTGTGTCCATGGACAGAAGTTTCAGCATCACCTAGGAACTTACTAGAAATGCAGAATTTACAGCCCAATTCAGATCTAATGAAGCCAAATCGACCTTTTAAAATGTTCCTAGATAACTTGTATTTCCATTAAAAAGGGATAAGCCTTGACCTAAAATAAGAAGAAAGTTATCTTTTATCATTATGAAAATTTATATTCAAGCAGAAATTATTCTATTGTTTATTTACTTATTAATTTTTTATTTTTTTGAGACTGCATCTCACTCTATCACCCAGGCTGGAATGCAGTGGTGCGATCTCGGCTCACCGCAACCTCTGCCGTCCAACTTCAAGCGATTCTCCTGTCTTAGCCTCCCAAGTAGCTGGGATTATAGGCATGCACCACCACGTCTGGCTAATTTTTGTATTTTTAGTAGAGACGAGGTTTCGCCATGTTGGCCAGGCTGGTTTCAAACTCCTGACCTCAAATGATGTACCTGCCTTGGCCTCCCAAAGTGCTGGCATTACAGGCGTGAGCCAGCACGCCCAGCCTATTCTATTATTTAAAAGAGACATTGATTTGGCATATTTATATGGATTTTAACTTTGTATAAAAGATGGGGTAACAATAGAATTCATAGTCAATTATGTCTTCTTAGTTTTGAAATTTTCTACTTGGGATAAGTTAGCATCAATGTCAAGAGATCTAGCCATTCTTTTATTTTTCCTAATTTAAATGGTATGCATACACACACACACATTTGTTTCTTGTGTATTTTTTTCTCTACAACAGTGTTGTCTGATAGCACTTTCTGGAAATGCTTTCTATGTATGGTGTTCAGGATGATAGTTACTAGCAACATGTGACTGAGTAATTATTAAGAAGCTGAGAATTTAAAATTTGATTTAATTTTAACTACTTAAATTTAAATTTACATGTGGCTAGTGGCTACTGTATTTGACAACAAAACTCTTGTAACAGAAACTAGAGACTGTGGCCTGCTTTTATATGGCCCTTGAGCTAACAATGCTTTTTCTGTTTTTAAAGGATTGTAAACACACACACAAGCACACACTTGTGCACATAAATACATGCAAATGAAGAAGAATATTCAGTGCAATGGAGTGGCCTGCAAATCCTAAGATAGTTAGTTATTTGCCCTTTATGAAAAAGTTTGCAGACTCCTGCCCTAAAATGTTAATTTTATTTAGTACAGCATGCATAGTTAGGAAATAAATTTAAAAGCAGATATTTTGGTAAGTATGCTATTTTATAGCATTCTAGAATTTATATATTTATTATGATGATATGTTACTATTAAGAAATCTGTAAATGTTTTGCATGACAGTTTTGAGATTTTAGTGATATGAAGGCCGTAATTTAACTTTCCCATTAACTATTGATAATGCTTTATTTCATGTTTATGGTTGATAAGTTATCAATATCATCTAAAGTTTGATGAAGTAAAGATAAGTTATTTAGATTTTAAACCTTACAAAAAAAGATCAGTCATAGCCAAAGAAAGTTTTTCTCTATTCTAAAGTATTCATAATTAGAGATGGGAGAGCAAATTTTAAAATTTAGAATTCCTTAGAATTGTCTTTTATGTACCTTCTACTGAAATCTGTTGCTTTCTGTGTATATCTGTGGGAACTATGACATCTTCCAAATCTTTGAATTATTTTATTTCTAGATTTTGAATTTTAAGAATCCATAAAAATTGTATCTTATTGTTTCATCTCCTGGAAAATTTTCTCAGAAATATTTATTTTAAGGTATTGAAGAATTTGAATTATCAGATTCATAATATCTATAATTTGTTATACCAAACTTACACCATAAGCTGTATCCAAAATAATTTGAATAACATTTAGAATTTCTTTTATTCAAAATGACTTGACTCATTTCTGCAATGTCTCTTCAGTTTTGTATATAGTTTCTTAAATGATGTGTCATATTACTTGATGCCAATGTTTGTAGTCTGAATAAATATTCTTTCACAATATTATCAAGTTTTACTACGGTCTCTGCCAAATGCAGAAAATTCCCATTATCACTCTCATAAACTTTCTTGGATGATCTTCTGAACACATTTGCCTTGCCAAAATCAAAATTATGTATATTATATGTTCAACAACAACGTGCCATATCTTCATTTAGTCTCTATTCTTCAATAAAAGTAGTTACTGATTTTTCCAAATTAGACTTTAATTATAAATATCTAACACTGTGATTGCTGTCAGTTTATTTTATTCACGTTTCCTCATTGCTCATGACTGATTATTCCCCATTCTTAAGTAATGGTTTATGTTTTTTATCCCTGAAGAAATTGAAAACAAATATAAGACCCTTTGTATGCGGAGAACATATGAGTTTTTTTAATCTGAAAAATATCAGAATAAAATAACCACCCTCAAACTTCCCTCCTGCTCTGTCTTTTGTAAATTTAAACTTTCTTATATAAGCTGCAAAATTTTCAGCAAGAGTGGCTCATTGCTGAATATTTAAAAATATGTCCACCTTCTGAGATTGTAAAGGAACACATTTCATTTGATGATTCTTCAGAACTTGTTTTTTCTGCTAGATTTTCTTGAGGGTCAGTAGTCATTGACATGGAAATGGGAGATCATTTCATGTGCCATTCCATCAGTGACGATTTGTACTATATTCTGCTAAAATTAATAGCTCTGAACTGTTTTCCTCTGCCTTTTTTTTTTTTTTTTTTTGGTAATTCACTCTGAATTCTCCAAAATTTTTGCAATGTTCCAAACATTGTATTGTGTGTGTGTAGTTTCCCATTTTTTTCTTGTCTCAATACTATTTATCGTAATAAAATAAGCTGTTTCAATAGTTATCTTCTGATTATTTCATTGTAAATCTTATTGCATTTATAGTACTTAGGAAAAATAGCAAAATATAACATAATATGATATAATACTTATATACTGGGAAAAAGCAAATTTTAACACAGTGTTTAATTTTATACTGATTAAATTTCTGCACTAAATATTAACAATTCCTGTCATTTAAAGAATGGGTCGTTATATAAAAATCATTAAGCCTTCATTAATACTTATTTTTGAATTATTAATGGGTAAATGCTAATTGCATTTATGTAATTCATATCATACTGGAAGCATCTTTTACTTAAACAGGGAACTCAGAAAAACCTTAATGTTACAATAAACAATAAGAAAATAATGTGAATGGCAATAAAAATATATTAAATATAACCAGTGCATTAAGTTCAATGAGATATGTTTTAATTTTTATGAATATATATACATATATGTGTACATACATATAACAATAGATTAGTTGATTGGTTAATCATTTCATTTATCGATATATGGTTAGATAAATCAACTGATAGGTAGATAAACATATTTTTTGAAGCTCAGCTACTTGTTCAGAAGCACAGGTTATCATATATGTTATTAAATCAACACTGATTTTCGATTCACAAATCTTTAGTTTACCAACTTGTCCCTCCTTTATAAGCCCCAGTGGAATGACGTTTAATGACCCTATTATAATGGAATCCTTTATCCCCTCTACTGGAAATTTGCTTTAATAAATATGCAAGTCTCCTATTTTGGAGTTAAACAGTTATCTTTTTATATAAAAATTAAAATGATGTTTAAAATGAGTTGGTCACCCTGAGAAGTGTTGTGCTCAATTTGAATAACCAAAGCCGTCCAGTATTTCACTTTTTACTTACATCCTTGTTCTTTCCAAAATAATATGCAATGAGTCAAGGGAGATTGTGTTGAAAGACAAATCTCATGTCTAATGGTTATGCACCATCTGTTGCTTAAATTTTGACATCCCCCCTACCCCTCCCTGAATAATTTATTTCTCGGATAGACGTACCTGTACAATTATTTATTAGATTTTTCTCACGATTCACCTAAGTCATTCATACAAAGAGATTTTTGGCACCCACCTCACCAAATGCCCAAATATGTAAGAACGCCAGTGCTGACCACAGTTTAGAGCTCCCTCCTTTCCCCAGATACATAAATATGCACCTTTCTTTCCTCTTTTTCTTTATCTCTCCCTCCTTCTCTCTTTTCCTTTCTTTCTCCCTTTCTGTATTGTCTTTCATGCCATATTACACAAAAGGCTGTAAATGTTAGAAAGGTACGTATATAGAGAGAAAGCATCAAGTTATTAAGCTTTCAAAAGGCCATGTGGGGAACCTAAAATCATGAAGCAGTAGAATACATCATCCTAATCTCTTTCATCCAACCAATGACAACATAATGTTTGGAGTTTGTTGTCCCTGTTTGTTTTCATTATGCTAATGCACCCAATGATATTTCATAATACCTTGTATTTGGAACTTGGATTTTAATATACCAATTTCATTAAACTATGTAATGTGTAAAAATAAAATCCGTTGAAATAGAGAATGTTCCAAGTTATTCAACTTAAATAAGCAAAACTGCAGGTAGCCACAGTTAAAGCTGGAAGACAGTGGCCTCACTATCCTGAGCCAAGGAAAGATATCATTCTTTAATTTGTCAAGTTTATTTGCAATTGTTTAATGGGTATTTGATTGGTAACATCTTATTTTCAGAATTTGAAAATGCATAATTTATTTAAAAATTGTAATACATAATTTATTAAAAAACAGTGAAAGTGGAAATAATAACAATGACCTATTTTAAAAATTGTGTTGATAAACATTTAAAAATTAATGGAAATTTTCGTGGTTCTATGCAATGTATTCTTTTCTTGTAGAAATATTTTGTTGTTGTTTTTGTTGTTTCTCTAACTGATCTAATTTTTAATTTGTTGTATATAGTGTGAATTTAGTTTTCTCACCTTATGTGGTTACAATGTGTTCCCAGTGTCAGCAGTTGACTTTTATATGTCAACTTATTAACTCTATAAGCAAGCTCATTTTGTATAACTATTATACAATTTCTGCTTTAGCTCTGTGTACATTGACTTCATAAACAGATACAACTCTGATATGAAAATGTCATGTTTTCTCTGCAACTACAGTGCTACTGTATACATTCTTTGAAAAAACGATCAATAGTATCCCCTATTACTTTAGTTTGTTAAGATACTTTCTTGTGATCATTCTACATGCAGAAAAAGAATATGGAGAGATTATAAGATATGGATGCCAGCTCATTATACACACAATTGTATCCTTAGCCCTTTCACCTAAACAAAGGCAATTTAGTATTGTAGCCATGTATGTCTTCTATTGGAGTGGATCCTAAAACAAGAGATAAAATAGTTGGTGTTGTTTTATACAGAGCGATAATAGAGGTAGTGAAGTACATGGCTTGTGGATATTTCCTCCTGATGTGCTGCTTAGATTACATAAGGATCCAAAAGTGAAGCTGTTGCTTATCCTTCAATCACCGCATCCTTTTACTCATCCTCATTATGTTCAAAACATTGAGGCAAATTCAGGCTGTATTTTTATCAAACAACTAGATCAAATTGAAACCGGATATTCTAGTTTGACTTTTAAAATTTTGCCTCTGTCTTTGGAGAGGTTCCTGAGTGTCTTACATTGTTTGGCAGCACATAAATGGCTCAAACAACCCTTCTTATCTTATGCCAGAAGAGATTATTTTGAAATTCTCTATTAGAAAATAAAACTTCAGTTTATTTCTTATTATGAAGTATGTAGATATTTTGCAACCATACAGAAATTTATATAAATTATTTCACATGATCTGAATATTGGCAGAAATGAAATTAAGAACAGTATTATATTATATTTTAAAGACTACTTACATAGGCCCAAAATTTCTACAACATTTGTGTGGTCTTTCCATTATACAAACCATAGTTTCCTTATGGTCATTTTTAAGCTTGGCCTTAACATTAATTTAATTTTTATTTCAGGAAATGTACCCCAAAAGAACTCTGAGAGAATATACTCAACTGTCCTGCTGTGATTAAACAAGACTGCTGTATTTTGTAAGTTCATGTATTTTTATCTTTATTCTTTAAGTAAAGAAGACTTTCTGCGGCAGAAAATCCCTTTTCTCATTTGGAATTAGAGTTTAATTTTGTTTTAATGGAAGGCTTAATTGATTTTATTTTTTTCAAACTTTGTTTTACCTTAATTTTATTCAGTTTCAATGAATAATGAAAAGGCATTTCTTTTTTAGATTAACTCTGTTTCCTTGTATCTATTGGGCAATATTTTAATGACTTGTGATAAGAATTTTATCATTTGGTAAAAGGGCAGTGCTATCAGTAATGCTGACTTGACCTTGGCAAATATATTGGTAATTATAGTACCTCCATGTCAGTGAACAAATACATTTAATTTTACCTGTGGAAACTGGCTTTATGAAGGTCGCTAAATACTGACCATCTTTAGGATACAGAGTAATTTTATCTTGTTACTAATACTTAGATTATATATTCAAGGATTATCATATTCATCATGATGAGATATGCACTATATGAGTTTGATATATTAGGGTATAACATTTATTTTGCTCTATATGATTTAGATGGATTAGAATATAACACTTATTTATTTCACATGACCCAGAGCAACCAAAGGCTATTGTGTAGAAAATCATGAACGACATTAAACTGAATGTTTCCTGAACCTTCAAATTTATAATCCTTCTCAGTATCTCAAAGTTGAAATTTTGCTATGTCAGTTTCTGAAACGCAATTTAAAGCAAATAGATTTTCCCCTCCTTTACAAACTGCTTTCTGATATTGAGATAAAATAATCCCTTTGCCCATAAGTAGTTTCCTATTACAGACACAGTAGGTTAAGAGAATGTAATACAGGTCATTTATTTTGACACTTGCAGCTTTTTTTTTTTTTTTTTTTTTTTTTGGCTTTTCATTGAAGCAGACTTTTTTTCACAAGAGAAAAAAAATATGATTATATCGCCTTATAGTAAATGAATGGATGGATCGACTAGATGAAAAAAAGTATCTAAATTTCTGAATTTAGTGGCATAATAGTCATTACAAGTACCTTTCATCAGAGTATTTTTATTACCCCGGTATTTTGAACAACTTAAGTGCTGAGTATGGTAACATAAAGAACACACTTAAGAGTTAGAATAGATTTTAGAATATTTTTCAGTAATTCTAAGGGCATAAATTAGTTCAAAAAAAATCTTGAAATTGGCGAAGAATCGCATAAAAAGGGGAAACTTTGGAAAGACAAATTTTAACATATATTGTGAAGCAGAAATAAAGATTATATAAGAGATTTACAAAAAATAATTATCTTAAACTTAAATGGTGCCCCAGTGGTTTCATTTTGTTTCAAATTCTATCCATTTACATTATTATTTTTCCCCAAGGAAATAATCGAGTTTTTCCCCTAAAAAAACCTCATTTAATAAGAATAATCAATTCTCAATTTGTTAAATAAGTAATCACTTAGCTACCTGTGTGTGTGTGTGTGTGTGTGTGTGTGTGTATCTCCAATTCCAATAGGTTTTTTAAAATTTTCAAATAACAACAACATTAAAACTTAAAAATTTTACATTAATAGGAAACTTTTGTTGAATGTTTCCATATATCAGCTCCTAAGTGTGAACAATGGTAAAGAGATTTGGTGTTGCATATGACCTGTGCAGTTCTATCAGTGGTGAATTTACAATTTCTTTTTTTTTTTTTACTTTTATTTTAGGTTCAGGGGTATGTGTGAAGGTTTGTCACATAGGTAAACTCTTGTCCCGGGGGTTTGTTGTACAGATCATTAGGATTTCACAACAAGTCTGTTTCCTCTTTACTACATTCACTCTCTACAGGTCTGAGAAACCCAAGTTGGGTATCATGTAGGAGTTATTAGAGCTTAGATTAGTAAAATCCAGGAACGATTTTTAAAAGTCAAGAAGAAATGTTATCTTGCTTTGGTCATGCGCTTCTTGATTACTCTGAATGCTTGTGGTTGAGTCAGCTAATGAAGAATCTGGAATATGTGGGAAAGGAGCAAGGAGAAATAAAAATTATGATGAAGAATTCTCAGTAATCATGTCTCTGATAAAAAGATTAAGGAAATAGAACACTTGCATTTGAAAAAGAAGACATAGTGAGATAATTATTATTCTTCATGTACTGTATATGAAGAGATCTTATAGAAAAGGTGGCCAATTCTTTATTTCGTAATGATTTTTTAAAAAGTATAATAAACCTGGACTGTTATTAGCGTAGATTTTAAAGCTGTGAGAGTTTTTAAACACAGGAATAACTGAAGATAGCACTTTGAAAATCCCTTCTTTTGAGAGACCTTTAAAGTAAAACAGAGCTTATCTTGGACTGTCTGGGGGACGAAAGTGCTCATTAATCCAACATGAAATCTTTTAAACCTAGGATTATATGATCATAAATTAGTTACTATTTTACATTCTGTAAATGGGTCATCAGCTTTATCACTTCAATCAACAGTGGCTTTGCTTTTCTGGAACCATACAGAGGATAGAGTAACTGGTTTAACAAAGCATCTCATGCTCAACAATGGTCCCAGTCGAATAATTGTCCAGTTTTCAATGGAGAATTAGTACAGTTCTCTCTAAAGATTTAAGAGATGATTAAAATAGACCCCCTGCTTTTGGAATGGGAATTGCCCTGGGATCCGAACTAATTTCCTCTGGCTATAATAGATTTAAACAAATGTTTTAATAAGCACTTTTAAAAAGCACAGCTATCTTATGCTGCCCACTATTGCCATTCTCTTAAGAGAGGATTATGCTTCATAAGGTAATACCTATAAAAACAGACCATTTTTCTTGTATTTTAAATAAGCAATTTTAGCTTAGAAATAACTCTACTTTCTGGTTATAATGCTAGTTATTTTATAGACTTTCTTTTTCCAGAAACTTTGAAGAGACAAAATTAACATTATATTTTTCCAAGTTTTTTTTTTTTTAAATTTAAGAAATTCAATCAAATGAATATTTCTGCCAAAAACTGTGAGGAATAGAAGTGCAAAATATGACCACTGCTTCTAAATTGCTATAATCTTATTGTGGAGAAAATTCATTTATATAAAAATTAAATGTGTGATTCCAGTTAGTTATAAGTGCAGACTATGTTATAAGTCTTTGCTCTTTCACGATACCTTAAACTGATCCTTTGCGTGTCATGTGTGTATTCAAAGGGATTTGAAAAAAACAATGAATGAATGAATGAATGAAGTGCTGCAGTCATTCAGAGAATAATGTAATTAAATTTTGAACACAAAATATAGGTAAAACTTAGTAAAAAAATCATTATTACAGATAGAATAAAATAAAAACAGCAGGCTCGACTTAGGAACTTACTTAGTATATAATGTTACATATATGCTTTAAAGATATTGAAGTCCTCATCAGAGAGAATTTTATTAATAGTGGGGAGCAACGCTAAGGAGATAAGTTTGCTTTAAGCCACGAAAAGTCTTGATTCCATGTTAGGCAGCCTATACTTTGTTCAGTGGTAGGGACAGTTACAAGAGACAGTTCAATGAAATGCTATTCTATCACTTTCTGAGAAATTGATATAAGAAAAAATAAAGTAAGACAAATCAAAGATTATGTCAAATTTCAGACTCTGAATAACTGGAAAGATATGTAGTGAACTGATGAATGGAAATATAAAACTTAAGAAAGAGGATGGAGGAGGTGGAGGGGGTAGTTTATGTGAATGATTCATGGAGTGAGATTTTCCAATTTTTGAAATATCCTGAACTTATTTTCCAAGACTTCCCTTTTTCCAATTTTTAATCTCAAACCTATTCTCTTTTTTTGTATTATCGACATTTTGATAGTAAAATAAATAGTTCGTTTGTATTCTTTTTCATTTTATACTGTTACTCCACTTCTAGATTATCTAAAAGTGAATTTTTAAGTCAGTAAACAGTTACTCACTTAAATGTTGAGAGAAATAGAAATTAATATCTCAGGCCAGGCATGGTGGCTAATGCCTATAATCCCAGCACTTTGAGGGGCAAAAGTGGGTGGATTACTTGAGCCCAGGAGTTCCATACCAGACTGGGCAACATGGTGAAACCCTGTTTCTACTAAAAATACAAAAATTAGCAGAGCATGGTGGTATTTGCCTGTAGTTTCAGCTGCTTGGGATGCTGAGTGGGGAGGACTGCGTGAGCCCAAGAGGCAGAGTTTGCAGTGAGACAAGATTACACCACTGCACTCTAATCTGAACAACAGAGTGAGATTCTGTCTTAAGAGTTAATAAGAAAAGAAATTAACACCACCTAATCTATTTTAGATCTATTTTACCATTATGTCTTTTCAATATATCATTATATGTGTTTAATGTTGTTAAATATTATCCAATTTAAAAATTGTGATTGATAAGAAAAATGTATACTGTGAGTCAAAAACCACTGATATATGACAAATGGCACTAACTAGGGAAGTACAAAATTAGACAGATAATTGTTTTATCAAAATAAAACAAACGTGTTGGAGACAGTTATAGCATTTTAGCACATAGCTTTGTATTTGTTATACTCTCCTTGTCTAAAAGAAAGGATAGCAGTTCATCAAGAGAAATATTTTTCTCCCTTAGGTTTTATGAAGATGCTGATGCACTTAAGCAACATAATAGCCTGTATCCTCAATACAACTTTGTAAACTATAGCAAAGATCTTCTGCATATGGTTGTTTCTTGTATCAGCCTTTGATAGACACCTTGGACAAAATTTAAATGCAATTACTCTGGGAACCAAAGTGATTATGACAGCATTCTGATTATCTGGAAACACAGGGAAAAAGTCTGAAGAGTCTTAAGGAGTAAATGGTTGGCAGCTTATTCCTTAGACAATTATCTTGACTATCAACTATCTCCAGCAGGCTTAAAATAGGAGTTTTAGGGCAGACAACTCATAAATGAGGTTTTAATGAGAATGTGAAAAGCAGGCATTTTTCATTCATGACTGAAAAAGCACCTCTATGCTGTAGATACCAACCATGTTGAAAACAAAGACATTTCATTGTGAAAGTTGAATGACTTTATTCATTTAGGCAACACATAATCTTATTTAGCCTGTATTGCTGGCAATTCTACTTATCACCAGAAGTTGGAAGTACCTGTGTTCAGGATTAAATTTGTTGTTGTCAGGAAGGAACTCTAAATGTTTAAATGAATGCTAAAAGGCTATCTAAAAGTTGGATATGTCTATGAGAAGATTTGGACAGGTCTTGGAGATATATCACATACCGTCAAAAGTAAAACCTTGAGTTGACTCTCTTAATGAGTTTAATTAGATTGATACTCTATTGTAATTAATCTGCCAGGTGAACGTGGTTTCTAAATAGATTTATGCAAAATGTGCACATTTCTCTTGCTATTGTTTTAACCTATGTTCTATACTAGGTAGTTATGAAAGTTTCGTTATTTGGAATAAAGCTCTTAACACCTCTGAAGAGGAAATGCTTGCTATATAACATGAGTTTGAATGAATAAGTGTAAAAATTAGAAGTCTTTAAAAGGAAAATTCAGTTTCTTTTCAGTTAGAGAGATTCATTTATGGAATACAGATCAATACAGAGACTATCAGTTACCAAAATGACAGAATTTTATTTATTTATTCCTTCTCATGAACTGTGGCTGTTTTCTTTGCTGATTAGAAGAGATACACTTATTTCTTCTTCCTTGTTCATAATTATTATCACTTGCAACTTTTCACATCCATAATAGAAAATATAACAAAATTAAAAAGTATTAGGTTCACAATTTTCACAGCTTTTAAAAGGCATTTATACATATATTTTTGATATTATGACCTCAGAGAATAATATTAACAAAATTTTCTTTTGAATAATATATTTTAAAAGGTTTTTTTAAGCATGACAAACTCTCATTTGTTTTTCCAGCATAATTAACAACTGTGACTATCTATTTCATTTGTTTTAACATTTGCATTAATGAATTCACCTTTTGTCCTGCTTTGAATTTGATATTGAAAAGAAGTTTTATGCTTCATTGCTTTCTAATATGCCTTAGGTAATCAGTCCTGTTACAGTAGCTTATATAATACTTATCTGAGACAACAAGGGAGACTTTTCTAGGGAATAGAGCTTGTCTCAAACTGATTTTTATTTCAATGAGGTCTTTATCAATAAAATGGAAGATGTTTTGACAGAAATTTGTACAATTATAGAAAATGAAAAAGTATATAGATAGACATAGTATTTTTCCACATAGCCTTAAATCTCTTTAACATTGAAAGTGCTAACATTCTAACCTGCTCTTATTAAATAAATGAAAAGAGCTCTCACAACTTTACATGGTAGCACAATTGTACATAAATATCAATCTGCTGAAATATTCTGACTTTTCCGGATTGTATCCCATTTTTGACATTCTCTGGGTCTCCTGTGGATTAAGCACCCCATACAAGTCAGACTGCTTGTTTATGCAGCTGAGAAAACCAATTTCAATCATCCTGCTAAATTTTGCAGAGATTGTGAATCAAAACATTTTGATGATAACACATACGTGCATTTGACTGAGGTTCAATGATTTTCCACACAAATTCAACATTAACTATACGTGAAATAATAAATCTGCAAAAGGTAATCTTTTCTGCTTTGCAATGGTAACAAAAATTATATGTTCTTTAGAGCCAACGGGAGAAAAATTGGACCATTTACATGGCCGTTTTCTAAATTAGCATGAGCAGTTCCTCCGTGTTTTTAATCTAAAGGCAAGACAGTCATGTGTCTAAATGCATTACCAGTCATGTTGTTGGTCAGACAAGAGTTATGAATATAGATGATCGGCCCTAACCATTGCATAAAGACAGCCAAAATATTTTTCACATCACATTCAGGGCTCCTTGATCTGAGCACATCTCTCTTCTGTGACTGAACAGATCGTGAAAAGATCTTCATTCTTTCTTAAAATAGTTGGGAATACATATCAATTTATTGGTGATGCTGCTCTATCACTTTCGTTGTGACACACAAATCACATAGAGTTTTTAAAATACCAATCCTAGAATAAGATTGAAGTGTAAGACTGAATGTCACAGCATGAAATAAGACTGAAGTACACCATGAACTCAACTAGAGTAGAATTAAACTATCTCTTTGAATTGAATCATGACATTTTAGGGCTACTCTTCGATAATTCCTCTTGTCCTTCGAAACAAGCACTTCCCGGTGATCTTGAGTTTTTTGTTCTCTATTTCAGGGTTGTCTTCCTAACATACCTGTCCTGGAACCATTAGATTTAGAAGAAGCTAAACAAATATAGTGAGGTTAACCTACATATATTTTCATAACGAGAAAATACCAGCCAACAATTACCTTAAAAATTAGAATAAACATTAGCTAATGTCATGGCCTTATGATTAGTATTATCTTATGATAATCTGAAATTTTGTTTTAGATGGGTATGAAGTGGGAAAGAGCAAGTGGTAAGCTGAAAGCATGAGCTGAAATGAACCAAAATGGATTGTAACTCATGTCAGCTCTCACTTATCACTGCTTTCTACCTTGATGATAGAGATATTCCATGGTAGAAGCTAGTGCCCATAATCACAGATCTAAACACTTGTCTAGCCAGGAGAAGCTGAAGGGGTCACAGGAAATGGTGGAATAGTAGCAGGTCCAGCTTCTGTGTTCCACCATGAAGCCGGCTGGAAGATAAACTATGATGAATATGACCTACAAAGGCACTGGTTCACCCTGCCCAGCCTTCCAAATAAAAGGGAATATGGATGTTGCTTCACTTGTTCCCTCAAATCTCACAAAAATGTGTGTGGCCCAACCTACCTAAATAATACAGGGAAGGAGATTCTGGAAAATGTAGTTGATCCTAGCCCAGTTGACCCATTGCAGAGTCACCATA
The DNA here is from genome assembly GCF_028885655.2 of Pongo abelii. Lineage (NCBI taxonomy): Eukaryota > Metazoa > Chordata > Mammalia > Primates > Hominidae > Pongo > Pongo abelii. The sequence continues at coordinate 186,100,977 of NC_071988.2, read as the reverse complement.
GTGCCGTAAGTCCATTTGGAAGTCTGGTGAAGGTTATGCATTCCCTCTCAGAATGTTTGTTAATATTTTTAATATATATACTTAAATACAGAGGATTACCTAAGAAATCAATTATATTGAAACAGTGATCAAAAACATGAGAAATCAAATTCGTGCCATAGGAATAGGTAAACTTAACAAGATCTAGGCATATGTTTAATAGTAATAGTAATTTTGTAACTCTAATGAGTATAAATCATAGTTTATGATATCTATAATAACCATAATATGATATGAAATAATTTCTAAAATGAAAATTTCAAAGATATCACTAATGCTATTGTGGTTTACTGACTAGTCATAATTTAAGGATTCAAGAGATGATCAATTTCAGTTAGAGATTAGTGACATCATCTGAAGTCTATTCACGGAACCCATAGATAGGATCTGTAAATCCTAGGATAGAAGCTCTCCCTTGGTGTCACAATCTTTCTTGGCGAACTATATTTACCAAGATCTTTAAAATATACTTATTTTAGGCAGTAAGTTCAAAAAATATGAGGCCTAGACGCTGTGTTGTGAGACTTGCATTACATACTAAATGATGTCTGTAGTATAACAAGCCTTACATTATTTTTTTACATGTCTACAGTTTTTAAAGTCTTAATTATAGTGAACAGCTTTTCTGTACTTCTCTATGAAAAGCAAAATGAACAATACCAAAAGAATTGGCAGTGCTAAATTGTTAGTAGACTCCCCGGGGTTTTCCTTCTTGCTGTAAAGGCTTCAATGATTTCTTCATAGTTTAGGCATAGTAAAATAGCACCACTTAAGCTTCTGAGCATCAGTCACTAAATGTTTTCAAATAAATTTCTTTCAATTTATATGATACTTATGGCTAAAAAATGATCTTTTTTGCATGCAGTGAGATTCAGAATAATGCACAGTTTATTAAATGGATATTGTCATATGGGTACAAAGTGAATTAATCTTAAATGTTACTATAGAATAACAAATTTCTATTGCATCCTGTTTTTGTGTTTTCTCCAACTTTGATTCTTTTTACTTTGTGCGCACCTTATTTGCTCTTACATATTCCTTACAAAGAGAAGGACTGGAGGCACGTTTTTTAAATTTTTTTAAAAATTTTAGATACAGGAAATACATGTGCAGGTCTGTTACAAGGTTGTATTTCATAGTGCTGAGGTTTGGACTTATATTTATTCCATCACCCAGATAATGAGCATAGTACCAAATAGGAAGTTTTTCAGCCCTTTCCCTCCTTCCTCTATTCTTCCTTTTGAAAACTCCGGTGTCTATTGTTCCCAATTTTATGTCCACAGAAACCCAAGATTTAGTTTCCATTTATAAATGGGAATGTGCAATATTTGGTTTTCTGTTTCTGTGTTAGTTTGCTTAGGATAATGACCTCTGGCTGCATCCATATTGCTGCAAAGGATATGATTTTGTTCTTTTTATGGCTGCATAGTATTCCATAATATATATGTACCACATTTTCTTTAGGCAGCCCACCATCGATGGGCACCAATTGATGATTCCATGTCTTTGCTATTGTGAATAGTGCTGCAGTGAACATATGAGTGCATGTGTCTTTTAGGTAGAATGATTTATTTCCCTTTGGGTATATACTCAGTAATAGGATTGCTGGGTCAAATGGTTGTTCTATTTTTAGTTCTTTAAGAAATCATCATACTGCTTTCCACAGTGGCTTAACAAAGCCACTTTCCCAGCAGCACTGTATGAGCGTTGCCCTTTCTCCTCAGTCTCATCAGTATCTGTTATTTTTTGACTTCTTAATCATAGCTATTCTGACTGTGTGAGATGGTATGTCATTGTGGTTTGATTTGCATTTCTCTGACGATTAGTGATACTGATTATTTTTATGTTTGTTGGCTGCTTGTATGTCTTTTGAGAAGTGTCTGTTCATGTCCTTGAGGCACAAATTTTAAATTTAAAAAGTTTAAATTTTTTAGTTGAGTTTTGGTTTTTCTTTTTACTTTTAGAATGATTTCAGAGATAGGAATGAAAGTTTGGTTACTTTTTTACAGTAACAGATACACTTCATAATGAAACTATAATTAGTGATTATGGTTTATTATAATTGTATTATGTGATGGTATCAAAAATCACTTAAATATACATCATTTTATTTCATACTCTTGACACCATAAATGCTGAGAAGGCAATTTTTATTTTCATTTTATGGACAAAAATCGTCAATAGAAATGAAATGACTTGACTAAGGTTGTTGTGTGTGTGTGTGTGTGTTTGTGTGTGTGTGTAATATAGCAAACACATTTACCACTTCTCAGGCATTTGGTTTTTTCACCTATATTACCTCATTTATCCTCACAATTACACTAGTCATATATGCTATTACTATGCTTATTTTACAAATGAGTAAACTGAGGTACTAAGGTTAAGTAACTATCTGAAGTTTCTGATGCTATTGAGTGGTGGCTAGTGAGGAACAGGCCCTGGAGTATAATCCAGGCTGTTCTGGGCTTGAAGTCTGAGCTCTTAACTTATACTCAAGGAGACCTCTCATAATTCTGTTTTCTCCCTTCTAACAACTATAGGTATTATTTGTGGTTAGCATTTTGTTGTATCAACTAAAATGTTTAGGCCATTGCTAAGCATTGTTAACTATTAGTGATGATAATGGGCAACTTCAGACTTTAATGGGATTGCTTTTAGTTTGTTTACTGTTAATGGGTTTTTGGATGGTATTTTTATTATGATACAGCTATCTTTCATAATGTAAAGATGTGTTCTTATATTTCTGTTTAACTTAGAGTGTTTCTCAGAAATATTTAAATATTATTAAATTACTTTTAGCAGTCAGATGATCACAGTTCTTTTCTTTGAATTGAAGGTATATTTTTTGATAAGCATCCAATAGATTAATCATTGTGTTTTTTAAATTTGCAATCCAGGCAGGGTGCGGTGGCTCATGCCTGTAATCCCAGCACTTTGGGAGGTTGAGGCGGGCGGATCACGAGGTCAGGAGATTGAGACCATCCTGGCTAACATGGTGAAACCCTGTCTCTACTAAAAATACAAAAAATCAGCCAGGCGCGGTGGCGGGCGGCTGTAGTCCCAGCTACTCAGGAGGCTGAGGCAGGAGAATGGTGTGAACCTGGAAGGTGGAGCTTGAAGTGAGCCGAGATCGTGCCACTGCACTCCGGCCTGGGCGACAGAGCGAGACTCCATCTCAAAAAAAAAAAAAAAATTTTGCAATCCAGTGGCAAACAACACCTAGTCATGTTTCTGAATTCAATTTTCCTGAAGTTTGCTTTGAATATTTGATTTCATATTCTTAAACTATCTTTATATTTGTGTAATATTTGTCAGGTTTTTATATCACTATCATATTAGATAACTCTCAGTCTTTGGGGATACTTGTAAATGCACTTTCATTCCTATTCCCTTGCTCTCTTAGGTAAGAGTGATACAAAAGCAGGGCTTATATAACCTTATGGCAATGGAGGCAGGTCCATGGCCACTGACATCCGCTGCTCAAATCTTACTCTGTTCTCTCCAGACTTTGCTGGAGACTAGCATCTCTTTTTGGACCAACTTGGCTGCACCTTGAACTGGAGGGCATAATGTAATTCTCTATTGTCTCTGTCATTTAAGTCTTAGTTTAGTTGACCTGTACCTGTATTGCACTACAACATTATCCTCCCTTCACTAACCTGGGCTCATGGCAGGCTGCTGGCTTCAAAATCAGTATGCATACCTTTAGTAACTGAGAGAGGATTAGAGTTTAAATTATTTCCTCTTCTTTTTCTGACCATACAGTTCAGCCCTTTTTATTTTGCTGGCATGTCCATCCACTTCTTACAGGAATGTCCTGCACAGCAGACAGAAGACAGACCCAAATAAATGTTGATCTGAAATGAAGCTCTCTATTTTACATATTTCTTTTAAGTATTAGGGGCACTCTTGTTTGTACTGAAACCTAGAGAGGTGAAATTTGGACATGTGCTAAACAGATAACAAAAATAACACTAGTTATTTCAAACACAAAACATATGATGTTAATATTATATTGATTATAACAGTGTCAGAAGAACTGGAGGAACAAAAGAGAAATATAAGGGGCGAAAGAGAAGAAAAGATAAAGCAACTCAAGAGTTAATTACTGGTTTTTCTCTTCTGGGCTGGAGATGCACAAATTTTACCCATACACTAAGGGTGCTGTGCTGAGAAGGCTTCTGTGCTGGGAAGGCTTCTGTTGCTGGAATACAGATGCCCAGGAGTTTATTTCTAGCCTGAAGGGACCACCAGGATCCTCACTGCCACTGCCCTCCCCTTCAGTGCTAAAACTTCTGCTGAATTGTCCTGTGAGAGACGCTGCCAGAAACTTGAAATGTAGGGAGTCACTATTCCATTTCTCCTGGGTTCTAATATTGAACCCTAATTGAAAACTTCACCAAGAGAATCTGGGAAATATAGTTTCTGGTGTCATAGACTCTTTGTAACAGAGCACAGAAGAGTGAGAATGGAGGCTGAGAGCAAAGGAACAAGAGATTGATCTAGTTATTACTTTTCATTTCTCAGTGTCTATTTGCAACCTTCTGTCCATGTGTAAATTCTACACAACAATAGTATTAGTTGAGTTTGACATTTCTACTTAGTATGATAAAATCCATTTTTATAAAAATGAAGAGGATCTTAACACTCTTCTCCAAAAGGAAGAAAAATGTTCCATCAGTCCCCAAATTAATTTCTAGGGATGGTAATTCCTCCTGTGTTTTAGTTATAGTCCAATTGGGTCTACTGTAATTTAAAAACCACATTTTAAGGTATACTATCTCCAGTACTTCTACTGTAAAACAATAGGAGAAAGAAAGGGGAAAAAGTAAGTTAATATAAGCAGATAAATAGCGAAGAAATTATATAAATCTACTGCTAATGGCCTCACTTCTGTTTGAATATAACTTCATTGTTCTAGCATGCATTCCATCTTACCCAGTTATTAACCAGACCTTCAAATTACCAAGGTTCTTTACTTGTGGAGTGTAAAACCCATTTACAGAGGGTTTTAAATTCTGTGGTCTTCTATTCATAGGATTGATCTAAGTTTTCCTTAACTTTTACCGTTGGATGTGGAATAATGAGAGAAGCTTTAGAAAATCCCCTGTGTTCTAGACATAATCTTTTCTGCTCCAGGGTAGATCAAGAAACCAATTTCCTCTGATAATTGAGATCAATCAACGTAACCAGTAAAGTAACTTTCTTCTTTATCAATTGGTTCAATAAGATGAGAACTTAATAGTGGACTGGTGGCAGTTCCAATATCCAATTAAATTAAAACAGTATTTTTATCTCTTGGAGAAAACATTATACCCTTGGAAATGAAGAACTCTGAAGCACTGCAGATGAAAGTTTTGGTAAATGTAAGTAAAATTCTGTAAGTTGGTTATTGGTCCTAATAGAGAGAGGAACAACTTCCACTACACCCTTGTGTTCTTGACCCAAGTATTCTGGGTATAGAATAGACAGCATTATAAACCTGTTTATGTATATCACATCCCATTGAACTGCACTCCAACTTCACAGAATGCCTTAACTGAGCCCTCAGTCAGCTCCCCCACCTTCTGTCAGGTTAGCTGCCACTGAATGATGGGGTACATGCTGTTCTTTGGTTGAAACCAGTGTTGTGTGGGATACATGATAGTGAATATGGCCTTACCTGAGTCCACAGATGTTAAGGCTTGCAGAAACATTTTTGTCAGGGAAGACAGATGCATATCCAGAATAAGTGTCTATTCCAGTGAGTACAACTCTCTGTTCACATCATGATGGAAAGGACTTAAGGTAAACAGCCTGGTGCCCAGTGGCTGGCTGGTTCCCCCAGCTGACTACTGGTACAATCATTGAGCCTCATTACTTGTCCTTGTTGTAGGCAGGTTAGAGATTCAGCAACAGCAGTAGCCAAGTAAGCCTCGGTGAGAAGAGACCTTGTTGTTGATTGTTTGCATATATCCCTGACCAACGTGATGACTTTGTACCCGTTGTATCTTGCAGTAAGTGTGGAAAAAAGATGCCAGACATGCACATTTTGGGTCATTTTTTTTTAACCTAATTATTGGGATCCTCCATATAAACAAACACACAGACACACAGACACACACACACACACACACACAAAAGTATACATATACTTCCCACTTCACTAGCACATCATTACTCTGCTTAGATATTTCCTTTAGTCAAATTTCTCTGAAATTTCAAAAATTAATTAAATGGCCGGGCGCCGTGGCTCACGCCTGTAATCCCAGCACTTTGGGAGGCCGAGGCGGGCGGATCACGAGGTCAGGAGATCGAGACCATCCTAGCTAACACGGTGAAACCCCGTCTCTACTAAAAATACAAAAAATTAGCCTGGCGAGGTGGCGAGCGCCTGTAGTCCCAGCTACTCGGGAGGCTCAGGCAGGAGAATGGCGTGAACCCCAGGGGGCGGAGCCTGCAGTGAGCCGAGATTGCGCCACTGCACTCCAGCCTGGGCGATAGCAAGACTCCGTCTCAAAAAAAACAAAAACAAAAACAAAAACAAAACAAAACAAACATTAATTAAATGCTGTTTTTTGTCACATATCCAGTAGTCACACTACAACATTTCTAACACAATATTACAATTGCCTTTTGAGCATAATTTCCAATTTGACTATAAACTCCTTGTAGATAGGTGATCTTTTATTTATTTTTGAATCTCCAGTTTGTAGCCTGTATTTGAGATATAGTATTTCAAGCCAATATTTGCTGACAGTGATTGCAAGTAGTTCTTACTTGATATTTGCATTTTTCTTTAACTCACCTGTTAGGAAACTATGTATTCTTAATTTTCAAGTGATTTGCTTTTCTGAGTGCACACATTGTACACATTAACTGTGTGCAATTCATTTTATATATATATATATATATAAAAACTTGGTGAAAATTATCCCCTGTTGTCCCTATTTTTACATATGTTTGTAATTTTTCACTATAAAAAGGTTTTTAAATAACCTTAACTATGTTTCAAATATTTAACAATATTAAAAATGATGTGCATGTGTTATGGAATACATAATCTGATGCATAATTATTAAATCAAGAAGATATCATTCAACACTTTCTGTATTTTATTTTTTAATTTTTAATCCACAGGATCTGTCAATGACAGAGAGAGAGAGATGTGTTAAAATTTCCCATTCTATTAAGAGCTGATATTTGCCACCAGATTGAGATTTGGTGTGACCTTGTTTCTTTCACAGTCCATTTGGGTACCAGTTAAATTACCTTCTAAAATTTGAGAACAAGTACAGATTGAAGCCAGAGATTATCCTAGCTTCTCATTCAACAGTCATTCTCAAGGTTGCTGTGTTTGAAATGGGGTGATTTCTTTGACTCACTTCAATCAAATGCGTTTCCTGGAGACAATACCCTTCACCTTTTCTTCAGGATCTCTCTCTGCCCTTAGTTCTGGTGTTTTACTCCTGGTGTTCAAATGCAGTTATCTCCTCCTCCACCAGCTTTTCTTAAGCCTCACAAACTTTCTGATTAGTTTTTCTCTTAGTTTTGCCACCTTGGTGTCTGTCTTGCTGCTTGAGTGTCTACTAATGTGTGGGCCACTGATGATAAGATTCTTATCTCAATAAGATCTCTTAATCCTATCCTGTTAATCTTGAGATTACTTAAATTTTACCCAGATTTGGACTACTTTGTTTTTTATAATGTATTTTTTCTGTTATGAATTTTTGCATTTTTAATATTTTTATAATATTTTATTGTGAAGCTATAAAAAGAGATTCAGAAGATAGCAGGTGATATTTCCAACCAAAAATCTACAAACAACAATTCTATGGATATGTACTATAAGGTCTTATAGATATACCTTTTACTTATTGTTTGAATGGTGTTGTTTCAAAATTTAATCATCATAAATACAATAAAAACATTTTTAGAAATCTCTATTTTAAATTATTTTAGAATAATTCACAAAAGTAGAATGACTGAGTAATTGGGTAAGAATATTTTTGAGCCTCTTTCCAAATAGTTTGAATCACTTTATGCTTATATCAATATCACTTGAGAGTCCTTGTTTCAAAAACTCTCAGCTGTATTGAAATTTTTATTTAAATTATATTTTCCCCAATTGCAAGGCAAAAGTGATACTTCATTAATTTAATTTACATGTATTTAATTGGTTAGTGATTTTTCTACTTTCTTCACATTTTGTTTATTGTGTTTCTACTTGGTGAATTATGTGTACATGCTTTGCCTATTTATCTGTTGCCTTTTTAGAATATGTCTTATCAATAAATATTCCAGTTCAATATGAATTCTAAGACATTATTTTATTATATTTCTACAGAAATATATATATATTTTAAAATTTTCTAAGAAAATATAATTTACTAAAATTTACTCAAGAAGGCAGAAAGAATCTAAACAGATTTACATAGAAGAAATAAAAAAGCTTGAGAAAGAGACATCCTTCAAAATACAGCAAGCTTGCTGAGATGGTTTCACAAGTGAATTTCTTCAAACCTTTAAAGAGTCATAACTACTTACCTATCTTTCTAGATAACTCTGAGGATGAGCCCTTTCACAATTATTATGGTTCCTGAATCAAAATAGCTTTTCTTGGATCTTGAGGATCCAAGGATCTTGAGGATCTCATTCACTGTAACCATATTTGTAAATGAAATATTAGTAGATTTAAGTTCCTTTAAGTTTCTATAGCATCAACTCTAGAATATTGTTTATTTTAAACAAAGAACTGCACATATTTAGTGTGTATAATTTAATGAGTTTGGACATATGCAGCCATTTTAAATACCATCACCTCAGTCAAGGTAATGGACATATACAACACTTTCAAAAATTTTCTTGTGTTCCTTTGTTTTTGTTTCTGTTTTGAGGGAAGAACACTGAACATGAGATCTAATAACCTCAACAAATTTTGAAGTGCATAATTTTTAGTAGAAATTATATCTAACTGGTATGTATTCATCTTCCATGAGTACAGATATGAAGACAAATCCAATTTATATTTTATTTCTAAAACCCTTTCATGCTGTTGGAGATGTATACCAAAAATATTAAAAACATTTATTTTCATGACAATATTCAATGTCATATTTTGTTATTTAGTTTATCCTTTCTCAAGAGAAAAATACTTTTTAATGAATGCTATTTGCCTTTTACAAGTAAAGGATAATATTGCCTTAGATAATACATTTTATAGTTAAGTACAATTTAAGTGACTATAAGAAATGTAAAGCTCTCAGCTAAATCTTAGGAGCATGTGAAGGATCATTCTAGGTTAGATACATGTTTTCATGAAGCTTAAAACTTTGTCTTTGACATTCACTCTAAAAAAAGAATTATCCATATGTTTGTAAGTCAAACCGGTTTCAATTTTAGCATATATGTCTTCTTACATATAATTTAAAGAAAATAATCCCTATTGTATAAAATATGCTTCTTTGTCCTAAAACACTATTGTTCTGGTTTTATGATTATCTTATTAAGTTGTCTTTTGGATTTATTCACTTATTTGGTTACTTATTTTGTTTTATTTTATTTTATTTTTTCTGAGATACTCACTCTGTCTCCCAGGCCAGAGTGCAGTGGTGCGATCTGGGCTCACTGCAGCTTCAGCCTCCTGGGGCTCAGGTGATTCTCCCACCTCAGTCTCCCTAGTAGCTGGGACTACAAGCACACACCACTATGCCAGCCCAAAGTTTGTATTTTTTGTAGAGACAGAGTTTTGCCATGTTGCCCAGGCTGGTCTCAGACTCCTTGGCTCAAGCAATCTGCCCATCTTGGCCTCCCAAAGCACTAGAACTACAGGCGTGAGCTGCCACACCTGGCCATTGGATTTACAGACTTTAAACAGATGCTATCTGAGCCTTCACCCCAGATTATGAATAATATTTTATGTTAAACACTTATAGAATACTCTTGACTAAGGAAAACATCAAATTATAAAATAAATTTTATGTAAGCTTCTCAACCTAACTGTAGAATTATCAAGCTTTACTTCTCATGGGAAACTTTGAATGCCAATTTATCTCAAATTAGAGTAATACCTCTGTGTTTGTGATAAGTGTGTAAATAATGAATTCTGAAAAACCTCCAGTATCTATCTTAGAGACTAAATCCGTGAGGGGAAAGACAGAAACACATTTTTAACGTTATTTCACTATATTGTCATTTTCAAATGTCTAACTCTACTTCTTATTCCTGATTTGTGGTTCTCAGGAAAATACTTTTCATCTGTCTAATACTCATTCATATGTTTGAAGATCATTTTTAGGTCATATCTCAATTAACGTCTCTACTTAAATTTCTGCTCTATTTCAATGTCAGTCATCTTTTCCTTCAAGTGTAGCAGCAACTCTGGAATTATTGAAGTGATGTGGACAAAGCATGACAGATTCCAGCTGGGTTTTATGTATTTTAGCTTGGAAATGCACAGAAAAATGCTATGAGGCACAGAAAAAAAACACAGAAAAATGCTATCAATTAGGGAGTACAGTGAGGATTTGTTGAGTTCCTTGATGAGAACAAGAGGGCTGTTTTTCTAATATCTGTTTGATTTGTAGTATAGACAAATTAGTCTAGGCTAGTGTGTATTTAGCTGGGAACCTGGGATAAAGATGGAATTGGCAAAGGATTAATTTGTTTGTGAACAGAGTATATTCATCTTATATAATTTTAATTGATTCCATGTGTTTATTTGACTTTAATCCCCGGATAAAACCTAGCTGATGGCTACTCTGAGAGTCTACTCTAATCTGTTTACCTGACTATTTTCTGTCTTATATATTGTACTTTGTCTATCTGTGTTTCTATGTCTTCATGTTTTTGCTCATAACAATTACAACTGCTTGTTGAAAAGACTAAAAAACTTTCTAATTAACAATTTCACTATGGACATTGGTTTATTCAATATCACTTTGAAATATTTATGAAGAATATTGTACACACTATAAGGGATGGTTCTAGACAATACATTTGTATGATTAAAGGAATCATTTCTTCATCCCTCTTGAAGAAATGATTCCTGCAATCATAAAATGTGTTGCTTGAATAGTTATTGTCTCCTTTTCAGCATCCTTAAGTCTTTAGAAACATAAAAGAAAATTTTCAGTAAATTGACCAAAACATCAAAATTCATTTGGTTGAATGGACTGTGCTTCATCTCTGAGGCAAAGTCATGTGGCAACTCCCCCAAGGCACTGGTCTGTTCCCTAGGATTACTAAAACATATTCATTTATTCCTGCATGCATTAAATACATACTTATTAAACACATATTGTGCTCCAGGCATTGTACTAGGTGCCTCATTAAAATGAAACTTACTAAAGATGTTTTAAAGGTTAGTTTTTATTTGATTTTATTATCTTTCCTTTTGAAATTATTGTTATAATATTTCCTGTCATTCACTTGACAGGTGTTTTCTTCCTCTCAAGACACCATCTATCTTCTCAAAATTATATAAAATTAATTCTGTCCACATTCATAATGAAAAATCGTTTACAGAGATTATGTGTGAGTTCTTGGCAATAACTGACACCCCTAAGTACCATTTTCACTTAATGTCCATTAATTTCTTAAAATGATGTGGAGTGTGGTTTATTGATTAAAAACACAGAGTATAAATTTTTCTAGGCTTAAATATTAACTCTACCAGTTTTGGATATGTGGTCCTACTAATCTGAACATTTGAGTCCTTAATATGGAAGATGGGTAGGACAAAGAGTTCAGTGAGATGATACACAATTAATAATGTTCAATAAATATCACTCATAATAACTGGTATATACAGTAGTGAAACATTGAACTTTTCATGATGAAACATGAAATTTATTATATTAATGAAGGATCTTAGTTGCTGTTAGCAATTTATATATCATTAAATAAATAGTTTTATGTTTTTGAAACAAAAGTTTTCCTCAAATTATAAGACACAGTGTTTTTCTAATGATAATCATTTGAAAAGATTCATGATACATCTCCATGGCAATGTATATTTTTAAGCAGTATTTATGAAGTTTATGTAGTGGTCTTTGATATAGGAAATAAAAATGTACTCAGGTATATTGAACTGAACCAACATTTGAAAAACAAAAGCCTACTTAGACGGAAAAAGTAATTTGTTTTTTCTTAGAGCTAATGATGTTTTTCTCTCAATAATGTTATAAATTCCAAGATTTAAAAGCAGCCAACAAAACATTATTTGGAAAGATTTGATTTCCAGAATGTATACCATTTTTTTAATAGCCTTTTCTTTTTTATAGTTATTTTATTAACCAAAGTAATAAATTCTTTTAACCCCCCCATTTCTGTACAAAAATTTCTATAACTGAAAAAAACAGGAAGTTTGCCAAGATTTATTTTTTCATAATTCAAATTGTACTTTCTCCAATAAGTATTCTATCTTGTCTCATGCCTATTCAGAAAAGTAGTATAGAATACATAATCATAATATAAAGTATTTTTATGCACCAAGATAGTAAAATTCCACTACACAATTGCTGCAGACATACTGTGAAAAACCATTACAATGATTATTGATATTTGCCCTTGAGACTTCTCTTTAAGTACTTAAGGGTTTTATTTGCGATAACCATGCATTATTTATAATGCACAAAACTCTTAAATTACATATTATTTCTCCAGGCTGTGCCTTAATGTCAGTGAGTATTTGGCAAATGAAATGCCAGTAAGGGAATGTGCTATTGTTGAGAACATAATATGACTTGGTATTATTACTACTTTGTGTTATTGTGTTGGAGAAAATAATTTTCTTCTATCTGAGTATTCAGAACCTTAATTTTTATCTTTAGTTTCATTATGGCACTTTATATAGTGAGGAAAATAAGACATTTCTCTTAAGTGCATGTTTTTTAAAGTGCTGAAAATCTCGTTTTAGGTAAAAGCAAATTTAACTTGGGCTAAATCTTTGCAATTCATTTTGCTTGCAAAGCCTCATAAAACTAATATTTTTGGTTTATCTAGGGATTTTAAATAAATTATAAATTAAAGTATATCTGAGATTGAGATGAAGATTTATAAATAGAATTGTTAAATATGAATTTTGCTATAATTCAAATAATAGATCCACTACACAGAAAGCCTTTCAATTGCTTGAAAACCAATCCTGTATTTTGGGATATATGTCAACTTAGATTATGTAAATGAAAGAAATATACTGAAAGAGGAAGTGGAGAGAAAACCTATTAAATGGACTGGTTGAGATTATGAAATACGAGCTATAGAACATAGGAAGTGATATAATAAATATCTTTTCTGGGCTTTGTGGGCTTAAAAAGTGAATTTATTTAATAAAATATAAATAGATGACTATTGTTTTATTTTATTTCATTACTTTTTAAAAAAATCATCAGCTTTTCCACTTACACAACACTGTTTTGTTTTATATATTGTGATAAAGTCATCAATGTGGTTTGTTCCTTTGACATTAATAGTGGTTCAAGCAATATAGCTAAACAAGTTGAATCTTACAATAGCCATTAAATAGAAACATATGTCTCCCAACTAGAACACTGAAAAATCATTGCTTACTTTGCAGTATTTCTTACTTAAATTTTGGAAGTCTGCAAATTTATGATTCATAGAGGCATTAAAATAGAAAATTATAAGCATTTACTTTACATTGGGAGTCAGCAAATTTACAGTTTATATAAAATGCTAGCTTAGATTAACAAATTATAATTGCTTATTTTACTGTTTATGCAATGCTTATTACATTTATATAATGACATTATTCTACAAATAAAAAGTTTTTTAATCTAAAGCATGGAAAATGTGGAAATTCTTATACTTTTCTTATTTAAATGCCTTATATAAAAGTAAAGGTTAGGTATCTAAAATATACCTCATTTAAAACATGAAAATGCAATTCTATTTAATTCACCAAATATTTATTATGTACCTTTATATTCAAGAAATGAATTGGTACAGCTGGGGAAAGTAATAAACAATAATCTATGGTTTCATTAGTCAAACAAATTATACTAAATAAGTTATTACTCCAAATTCCATCATTCTTAAGAGAGAAATTCTTTATTATGAAAAATTTGATAGGAGAAAAACCATAATCACAGCTTCTCTCATCAGCTGTGAGACCTAAGTTATTATAATATCCTAGTTTTCATAAACCTCGATTTGTCTGCCTATGAAATGGGATAAATCACATATTCATTACAATGATTATGCAATGAGATAAGCATATTGAGTAAAATGCTCAGTGATTTTTAGGGACCTTGCCACTAAGTTAGAGAGTTTTTATATCATAGAAACTAAAGTAGGTTGAAAACAAAAACAAAAGCAAAAATTACATCTCTAGGTTAAAATGGTTTGCAAGAAGTATGGCTAATGAAAACAGGAAGTACATGCGCTACAAATGATTTCTATTTTTACCTCTGTTTTCATGCTATCAGGTATAATGTAGTGTTGGAAGTTACTATTGAGTCAACTTAAGTTTATTCTTCTGTGAAGTGTGGAATCAGATTTTTGAAAATGTGACTGAAGCAGAATTGGGTAGTGTTAGAATTTAGCACTGAGATCATATAAAACATTTCCTAATGCTGGTTGTGTCTTCAAAGATCTGACCAAGATGCAGCATAGATTTGGAGGGAATGCCGTGAAATACACTATTCTATTTCATTTTTTTTAAGTATGTTCTTTTTGGAAAAATCTTTCCAGCTATTGCATCCACCTTGTTTTCTGCATAAAGGAAACGTACTTTCTTTGTCTGGCTATTTTCTTTTCTAATATGGAAAAAAAAATTGGGACCAAGCCCTTGGTACCAATTCCATGTTGCCTCCTTCTGAGCCAGGAATGGAGCCATCACACCAGCACTCACCTTTGAAATGCTTCTTTAGAAAACACGTGACAAGATAAGTCATCCATATATTTGTTTAATTTTGTATGATACTTGGTCTGAGAGGCAGCCAGATGACTATTAAAAAATAAAAAATGAAAAAAACCTTTCAGTAACTTTTAAATGTTGTCTATATCTACCCTCATCTGACTTTATTTCACCACCCCGCAGAGACCATAGCCAAAAATTTCTCACCTCTTACCCATCTCAGCTCCTTTTTAGTTTTCAGAGAAGAGGCATCACCTTGGCAACTACTTTTGTTTCCTTAGGATGTAGCTAAAATGCCATGTGCTCTAAGAAAGGGAAAGAAAGGAAGAGTGGTAAGTGGGTAGACCTTCCCTGTCTAAACCACCATTTATATTTATTTTGTAGCAACATTGGGTAGTACAGATTTTAACAAATAATTTAGAAGAAAAAAAATTCCAACATGTGAGAAGGGGTTTGAGATTTGAGATCCAGGGAAGAATAGTGGAAACATGAGTTTTTAATGTTGATTCAAATTTCAGTATTCCACATGGATGGTGCTGATTTGTAGCAGTGATTTGTGAAGATGTGCTTCATTAAAATCTGGTTTCTCCTCTGCTTAAAATGGATTGCAAGTGAGGTTGAAGGCACTAAATATGGTTAATTTCAGGACTGATCACGCTGCTTGCTTCATGGGTTTGAAAGTAAGACACAATTTATGAATTGGTCTGTTTTTAGCACATACTTTTTTGCCATTTCTCTGAACAAAATATGATGCCCAATTGATGTCTTTTGTGGAGAGGCCTCAAAATAATTTGCTAAGTTAAAATACAGATAACATTTGTATATATGCTTTCTAGAAAATGTGTGAATCTTTTTAATGAAATGAAATTTTTAATCTCTCTGCTTATTTTCCTTTTTTTTTAAATTTCTTGTAAAGTTGGCATCTTCTAAATTGTAAACTAGCTCAAAGCCATGTTGAAGATCTAAGGTGGGGATAAGAATTACTGTAAAGATCTTTCATCTGTTGCATCATTTCTTATTATGCAGATTTTTTGGCAAAGGTATAATGGGGCCTGTAAATTGATGTATCTAAGCTGATGGCACTAAGAAATGAAGCATCTGTCCCTAGTGTTCTTGCGGACAATTTACTTCACTGATAGATAATTTTATGCCTTATTAAAATGAGAGAAACTGTTGACTACTAAAGGTGAAATAAGAAGACAGGCTTCACCGGAGAAAAACAAACCTGTGTGCTCTTCAGAGAATTTGATACTTACAGTGAACATGTATTTGCATTTATGGGCAGGAGAAGGCTTTGGGGAAAGTAGCCTCCTGGGGCTGGCTGTTTTTGCAATTTGGAAAACACTAATACATGAGTAAGTTGCCTGGCTGAGTTGGCAAGGTAGACAGGATTACACGCACAGAACAGGCCTATGTACGTTTGCCAGCCAGATGGTGTGAGACAGTTTATTAGCACAGTGTCCTTAGATTATGTCTGTATTAGTCTTCTTAGTCAAGATGACTATTAATGTAGAATGGCACTAATGTAGAATAGTGGAGTCCTGGATAAAAGGTGCCCATATAGGGAGAAGCCAAAGGCAAAATACTTAAGTAGTTAAAGGTCTAGTGAACAAATTTCCCAAGAGCTCACAAGGACCAATGATCTGGTTTCTGTATTTGTGTGTGTGTGTGTGTGTGTGTGTGTGTATGTATGTGTGTGTGTGTATATGCATGCACATGTGCGTGTTTTCCCCATAATTCCCAAACCAAGTTAGGGGACCTTAGCTACATGAAAGTCATTTTTTCCTGTTTTCACACAACTCAGGAAAGGCCCTGTGTCACGCTGCTAGGTGAAGGAACAGGAGCACTCATAAGGCTTAGATTCCTCTCTCCCCAGGAGTTCCCAGGCTTCAGAGAATGTCCTCTTCTTTACTGGGCTTCTTTTGTACCTTTGAGCAAGAAAGAGAAATAGGTACTATTTTTACGTAGGGCTTTGTCAGAAAAAATGTTTTACAAACATCTGTCTTTTTGCTAAGTTATTCCAAAAAGTGTTTATTAAAACAGTATTATTTCTCATAGCAAGTTAAAATAGAACCAATGAAGAAGATCTGCTGCCATAATTATATTGTGTGTTATTTTGAATCATGAACATTTCTGATTTTGGTAATTTAATATGCAAATAATATTTCTTAATCTCGAGATATTTATCTAGTTTAGTCCTCTTAAATCATTATGTGCAAAATTTACCAAGAATAACTGGACTGACTTTTTCTATTTTTCCCCTTGAAAGTAACTTGAGAATTTTATATATAATCATCTGAGGATTTAGGGACTTTTATGCTTTTTACATTTTTAAAATATAGTTTTTACTTTTAGCTTTTCAGTGAATTTTTTGCAAGGATATATATATATATACACACACACACACACACACACACAATAGAATACTATTAGATTTCTTTGAAATTCACATAAGATAATAAAAAACAAATTTTAGTAGAAACTTGTAGTGTACCAAAAATAATGAAGGAAGAGATTCTGTGAATATGCTTAATTTATGACTCAAGAATTTTTTATAGTGAAAGTCTGTGCTCTATTTTTTTCCTCTAACCTGCCCATCCTCATCTATATAATAATGGAAATATGATAAAGATACATAACTGGACACGTGAATATTTGGAAGTACAATAAAGATCCATTAGTGTATAACTAAACACCCCAAAATGTTAGTGGCTTAAATAAATTAACTATTTTATTTGTTCATTATTTTGCATCTTGGGCAGGGCTTAGATGCTGCTTCTGCTGGTCTTGCCAGCAGTCAGCCATAAGGCTGTAGTCAATTCATAGGTTAGCTAAGGCCTAGTGTCAGCTCAGATCTTGAAAGGCTGGGAATCTGTTCTATTCTATGTGATCTCAGGATCTGTTGTTCTACATATGACTTATCCACATGGTCTTTTCAGCCAGATAGCCAGAGTGCTTACTCGATGTTAAGCACAAAAGCAGAAGCTTCCTGGTCTTTTTAAGGCTTAGGTGTAGAATTGGCACATTGTCAATTTAATTGTATTCTATTAAT
The DNA here is from genome assembly GCF_028885655.2 of Pongo abelii. Classification (NCBI taxonomy): domain Eukaryota; kingdom Metazoa; phylum Chordata; class Mammalia; order Primates; family Hominidae; genus Pongo; species Pongo abelii. The sequence goes on along the minus strand of NC_071988.2, from coordinate 186,083,026 downwards.
TAAAGTGAGCCACAGGACAGCCCAGAATCAAGGGAATTGGATTACACTGGGGCATGAATAGTGAGGTATGGTTTATTGGGAGCTACCAGTGTAGTAGGCTATCACACTGATATTAATGTATTTTGTTCATAACATTATTCATTCTTTCTGTAATAAATTAGTAATATTTATATTACAGAAAACTATGCTACTTAAAATGCAAATAACTACGTCTTTTAGAATGTGTGTTGTGAAATTTCATAGTATTTTGATAATGGTCAAATCATGACTACTAAAAAGTAGATAAATAGAAATAGACAAGTAGATAAAATTGACCAAAAATAAACGATTACACAAATCATTTTAAGAATGAGTATAAATACCTAGGAAAACTTCTAGACTAGATTATTCATTGAACTGCTATACTCTATTCAGCAGTTAGAAGTTAGAAGTTATATAAGTCCTTAAGCATATTTTCTAGTATATTTTTTAGGCATCAATTGTATATGAACTCTATTAAATAAGAAGAGATATTGTCTAGATAAATACATTACAATAATAAAGAAAATGCACATATTTATTAACATTGTAAGAGTAGGATTTCTATAAAAGTACTCGATTTGGCCAATTGTTTATTACTTTTTGTTAAAGAAACTTACTTATTGTGACCATCTGATTTCCATTTTCATTTTTCAGTTTGGCTAAAAATACAAACTTTTTCATTTTTGTTCAGTGACTACTTCCCTGTGTTTCTTAAAATATTGGTCTTCTGGAAATAGTATAACCATATTTCTTGACAAAGAATACACAAGGAGAAAATATTTACCGTAAGTAACAACACACAGTCCTAATACCATAGTATAAAATCTACTTTACAATGGAATCAGAAGTAGGTAATAATTCAGTAGGAACACAGAGGAAAAAATATGAACAAGAAATATACAGGGGAAGAAGTGCAAAAGGCCATAAATGGAGAAAAAGATGCTGAACCTTCATAAAAATAAGAAAATGCAAAGTAAAATAATAATGGGATTCCATTTACCATCCGTGATTGTTAAGAGTTTCGAGAGAGCAGGCTCACGTATTGTTGGTGGGATTATAATTGTGATTTCTTTTTTTTTATTATTATACTTTAAATTTTAGGGTACATGTGCACAACGTGCAGGTTTGTTACATATGTATACATGTGCCATGTTGGTGTGCTGCACCCATTAACTCTTCGTTTAACATTAGGTATAATTGTGATTTCTAAAAACCAATACAGGTTTTTATGCTCAGAAATATATCAAAAACATCTCTTAATAAACAAGATAAAATAGTCATGTCTAATTTGCTGTTAGGCCAGTTTTTGAAATTTTAACTTCAGTTCTAGTATTTCTAGAAGTTCTATGTAGTTCTTTTTCAAACTGTTAGGTTATTTCTTATAGTTTCCTGTTAACTGATAACATTTTAAATCTTTTACTTCGTTGAACACAGCAAACATAGTTGTTCTTTTTTTAAAAAAAATTATTTATTTATTAAACTTTAAGTTCTGGGGTACATGTGCAGAACATGCAGGTTTGTTACATATGTATACATGTGCCATGGTGGTTTTTTGCACCCATCAACCTGTCATCTACATTAGGTATTTCTCCTAATGCTATCCTTCCCCTAACCCCCAACTCCCTGCAGACCCCGGTGTGTGATGTTCCCCTCCCTGTGTCCATGTGTTCTCATTGTTCAACTCCCATTTATGAGTGAGAACACGTGGTGTTTGGTTTTCTGTTATTGTGTTAGTTTGCTGAGAATGATGATTTCCAGCTTCACGTCCCTGCAGAGGACATGAACTCATCCTTTTCTTATGGCTGCATAGTATTCCATGGTGTATATATGCCACATTTTCTTTATCCAGTCTATCATTGATGGGCATTTAGATTGGTTCCAAGTCTTTGCTATTGGGAACACTGCTGCAATAAACATTCGTGTGCATGTGTCTTTATAGTGGAATGATTTATAATCCTTTGGGTATATACCCAGTAATGGGATTGCTGGGTCAAATGGTATTTCTGGTTCTAGGTCCTTGAGGAATCGCCACACTGTCTTCCACAATGGTTGAACTACTTTACACTCCCACCAACAGTGTAAAAGTATTCCTATTTCTCCACATCCTCTCCAACATCTGTTGTTTCCTGACTTTTTAATGATTGCCATTCTAACTGGCATAAGATGGTATTTCATTGTGGTTTTGATTTGCATTTCTCTAATGATCAGCGATGATGAGCTTTTTTTCATGTGTTTGCCGCATAAATGTCTTCTTTTGAGATGTGTCTGTTCATATCCTTCACCCACTTTTTGATGGGGTTGTTTGTTATTTTCTCGTAAATTTGTTTATGTTCTTTGTAGATTCCAGATATTAGCCCTTTGTCAAATGAATAGATTGCAAAAATTTTCTCCCATTCTTTAGGTTGCCTGTTCACTCTGATGCTAGTTTCTTTTGCTGTGCAGAAGCTCTTTAGTTTAGTTAGATCCCATGTGTCCACTTTGGCTGTTGTTGCCATTGCTTTTGTTGTTTTAGTCATGAAGTCTTTGCCCATGCCTATGTCCTGAATGGTATTGCCTAGGTATTCTTCTAGGGTTTTTATGGTTTTAGGTCTTACATTTAAGTCTTTAATCTATCTTGAGTTAATTTTGGTATAAGGTATAAGGAAGGGGTCCAGTTTCAGTTTTCTGCATATGGCTAGCCAGTTTTGCCAACATCATTTATTAAATAGGGAATCTTTTCCACATTGCTTGTTTTTGTCAGGTTTGTCAAAGATCAGATAGTTGCAGATATGTGGCATTATTTCTCAAGACTCTGTTCTGTTCCATTGGTCTATATGTCTGTTTTGGTACCAGTGCCATGTTGTTTGGGTTACTGTAAACTTGTAGTATAGTTTGAAGTCAGGTAGCATGATGCCTCCAGCTTTGTTCTTTTACCTTTGGATTGTCTGGGCTATACAGGCTCTTTTTTGGTTCCATATTAAATTTAAAGTAGTTTTTTCTAATTCTGTGAAGAAAGTCAATGGTGGCTTGATGGGGATATTATTGAATCTATAAATTACTTTGGGCAGTATGGCCATTTTCACGATACTGATTCTTCGTATCCATGAGCATGGAATGTTTTTCCATTTGTTTGTGTCCTCTCATTTCCTTGAGCAGTGATTTGTAGTTCTCCTTGAAGAGGTCCTTCACATACTTGTAAGTTGTATTCCTAGGTATTGAATTCTCTCTGTAGCAATTTTGAATGAGAGTTCACTCATGATTTGGTTCGCTGTCTGTTGTTGGTGTATAAGAATGCTTGTGATTTTTGCACATTGATTTTGCATCCTGAGACTTGGCTGAAGTTTCTTATCAGATTAAGGAGATTTGGGGCTGAGGCAATGGGGTTTTCTAAATATACAATCATGTCCTCTGCAGAGACAATTTGACTTCCTCTCTTCCTGTTTGAATGACCTTTATTTCTTTCTCTTGCCTGATTGCCCTGGCCAGAACTTCCAATACTATGTTGAATAGGAGTGGTGAGAGAGGGCATCCTTGTCTTATGCCAGTTTTCAAAGGGAATGCTTCCAAATTTGCCCATTAAATATGATATTGGCTGTGGGTTTGTCATAAATAGCTCTTATTATTTTGAGATATGTTCCATCAATACCTAGTTTATTGACAGTTTTTAGCATGAAGGGGTGTTGAATTTTATTGAAGGCCTTTTCTTCAATCTGATTCTTTGAGCTCTAATATTTTGTGTATTTCAAAGTCTTCTCATGCACTTTATTTTTTTATTTTTTGTTCATCGTTCCTTATTTTCTAATGTACTTGATTCCAATTTGTTTGTTTTTTCTTATGGGCTACTTATTGTTGTTGTTAGAAAATTATTTGTTTGAATTCTTTGGGTCCTAGAACGAAAGTTGTCTTTTTTCAAACAGAAATTTGACCAAGCACTTCTTTTAAGCACCTACCAAGCACCTGTATCACTAGTTACAGTTACAGGAAACATTTTTAACTGCATTCATGGCTACAAGTTCAGTCATCCTGTTGACATGAATTTGGGTTCAAATCTATATGATATACAGTCAGTGGCTGTATCTATGCTGCTTATCACTTAAGTAACTTTTTCTTATAGGCTCTTATATGCATATGTGTCTAGAGGGAGATAGGTTCAGTTCATGACATGAGTTCATATCAGCCTCAGTGCATAACTTTTGGGGCTTTAGGTCTAAGGGGAGATGGCATCTTAGACTACAACCCTACCTTGGGCATACTAAAACAAAAGCATGTATTAGTTCAATTTGGCAAATGTCCTAAAGGCCAAATAGAGCTCAGAGATTCAATTAACATCACAGTTTCAACTATCACTTAGACTTTGACCTACGTATCAGTTATCTATGACCACAACAATGCCATGTAACAAATGACCACGGTACTTTAATGATGTACAACATTAAGCATATATTGCACATGTGTCTGATGTCAGGTGAGGATGGCCTCAGCTGACGTGATGCTGATCTGGCTCTGCTCCTTATGGTTGTCATCCACTCCCTGGGGCTACATAGGATTAGCCTGGATGAATCCCTGTCTTGGTGATTATAGAGGAAATGAGTGAGCAAAGCCAATCATACAAGTACCCTTCAAGATATTGTTTACAGCATGTTTGCTAATATCCCATTGGCCTGAAGCAAGCTGCGTAGTGAAACCAGAACTAGAGCAGGAGGTCACTACATGACAAAAGGGTGTGGATACAGTTTGGGTTGAAGAATGGAAGTATTTTTCCAATTAAATGAAGCTCAGTAATTTCTTACTTGTCAGTTCTGTGATGCTATTAAATTTGTTTATAGTTTCCTGACACTTTTACTGTTTTCTTTGGTATAGACGATTCAAATAGAAAAGCCTGAGATAACAGAGGCTGCTTTTCTTGATTTCATGTTTTAAAGAAAGTTATATAATTACTGATCTATTTTATCATTTAAGGCAGATGTCATCAAATATAACGTGCACATAGTGTCAGCATTACAAACAGGGAAATTGGTTGGACCAAACATAAATACAGTCCCGGGTGGCATTTTTGTAAGAAATTATATTTTATAAGAAATTATTTTATAAGAAATTATTTTCTATTTCTTATATTTTATAAGAAATTATTTTCTATTTCTTATATTTTATAAGAAATTATTTTCTATTTCTTATATTTTATAAGAAATTATATTCAGATAAAATTTTTTATGAATTTATATATAGTATGCCTATTTACAAAATGAAGAAAACATGAATTTTATCTAACCAAAGCCATTTAGGAGGAACCACTAAAGATCGATTTAAAACTAATAATGGTCCCGTTTGTACTGTACATAACCTGTTTTCATTTCTTTTCAAAATGTTAACAGAGAAATTTTTCCATGTCTATAAATACTCCTTTACTGCATACTTTTAGATGACTACATGGTATTTCATTTTATTTATTACCACAATTTGTTTAACCAAATACCTATTTTTAGACATGTTGGCTTTAATTTTTCAATATTTTAAATAATGAAGCAAAAAGTATGTAGATGAATTTTTATGCTATTTATATTAATTTCCTGAGGATAAATTTCCCAACTTAGAGTGAATCAATGAACATTTATTCCCATTCTCAAGGAAATGATACATTTTGTTTTTTGCTCTAAAGCGGTGTACCTGTTACATACTCTGGAAATGGACAACCAACCAGTTGAATGAGAGCAAACAGAGGATACTTACTTGGAACTTGTTGTAGCAAGAGAATAACCGCCATCACTTGCTTTTGGCAGAGACTCAAAGACAGTCAGAGACATAAAAGTGGTGGTAAAGCTTTGTAGTGAAGGAAAGGGAAGGCTTCAGATATCCCCTGGTTACAGGTTATTGGCATGGGAAGGTTGGAGGCAGGCTAATTAATTTGCATTGTGGTTATTTATTTCAAAAATTACTTTCAAAATGAAATACTTATGGAAAGTTCCTAGCAAAACAATTGATATATAGCAAGATATCAGGGAATACTGCTTATTGTTAGGGCAGGAGATTGACACCATCCTGGCAAACATGGTGAAACCCCATCTCTACTAAAAATACGAAAATCAGCTGGGCGTGGTGGTGCGTGCCTGTAATCCCAGCTACTTGGGAGGCTGAGGCAGGAGAATCTCTGGAACCAGGGAGTCAGAGTTGCATGAGCCAAAATTGTGCCACTGTACTCCAGCCTGGCAACAGAGCAAGACTGTCTCAAAAACAAAACAAAACCCAACAAAACAACAACAACAAAAAAAAAAGCTTTCTAAAATAGTGTATTCAGCATATTGCCATTTATCAAAATTTAGTGGTGGTTAATTTCCTATAGGATAATGTGAAAACCTTTAGCTGGTATTCAGAGGCCTTTATATTCTGTTTGTTTGTTTATTTCTTTATTTATTTTTATTAAACTTTAAGTTCTGGGGTACATGTGCAAGTTTGTTACATAGGTAAACATGTACCTAGCAACCTGTCATGTACATTAGGTATTTCTCCTAATGCTATCCCTCCCCCTGCCCCCCACCCCCTGACAGGCCCCACTGTGTGATGTTCCCCTCCCTGTGTCCATATGTTCTCTTTGTTCAACTCCCACTTATGAGTGAGAACATGCGGTGTTTGGTTTTCCGTTCTTGTGTTAGTTTGCTGAGAATGAAGGTGTCCAGCTTCATCCATGTCCCTGCAAAGGACATGAACTCATTCTTTTTTATGGCTGCATAGTATTCCATGGTGTATATGTGCCACATTTTCTTTATCCAGTCTATCATTGATGGGGATTTTGTGTTGGTTCTAAGTCTTTGCTATTGCAAACAGTGCCACAATGAACACACACTTCCAATACTCATCTGCCTGTTCATAACTCAGCTCGTAAATTACAGCTTACTTACAATGTCTGTACAGGTCACTGTACTTCAAGAAAACCTTGTTCCTGACTTTGTTTACATTATTTTTCCCCTCTTCTGGAATTTCTTCTTTCCTTCTGACTATGCGAATTCTGCCATTTTTTAAAACTCACTCATTTTCAACCTGTATGTTAAAACCGGTTACCATGAGGCTCTCTCCTCTGAAATTGTATTGCGCTTGATATCACTACTACTAATTTGACATGAGATGCTAATTGTTCCTGTTGTCTTATATGACCAGTTCAATTACAGGCAGGTGCAAACATTTCTCACACATTTTTATATCTTCTCCGTTGCCTAATATAACCTAATAACCTTTATTAATAGGTACTCAATACACATGTCTTCATCCATCAGTGTTTTCCTATGAAATCTAGAATATAGAACAGTAATGAAGTTTTGTTTTTTTTTTTACTAGAGAAAATTTCTTAAGGGTTTTAGTGCTCTCATTTTTGAAAAGGGGATAATGCTTTACATTTTCTTTTAGAGAGATGAAAATAATGAGAACATTTAAAGTTTATCTGTTTCTATTTTTATTTTATTTTGTTTTATTCTTTAAGACAGAGTCTCACTCTGTTGCCTAGGCTGGAGTGTGGTGGCATAATCCTGGCTCGCTGCAGCCTTAAACTCCTAGGCTCAGGTGATCCTCCTGCCTCAGCCTCCTGAGTAGTTGGGACCGCAGACACACACCACCACACCCAGTTAATTTTTGTATTTTTTGTAGAGACAGTTTCACCATGTTGCTGAAGCTAGTCTCGAACCTGCCTTGCCTCCATAAGTACTAGCATTACACGCATGAGCCATTGCACCTAGTCTTGCTTCTAGAGAAGACATTATGTACTAAACAACACTGATTAGAAAACATGAATAAATGATGGGAAATTATAAAGTTTTTGTATTTGTTATAAGGACACAAATTATGACCTAATAATCAGCAGTTTCTGTGTTACCTCACTGCATATCTCCTTTGATATATCAAATGGCAAAGGAGCCATGACTTTTGCCTGTCAGAAATGACTCATTGTCATTTTGACTAGCTAAAAGTGCTGAGCACAAGTGCTTTTATTATTTCTTTTTTTGGTTTCTATGTTAAAAAATGTCTACAGATGCATAGTCTTATTATTGGCATTTGATTTATCTACTTGATATGAATTCTACTTTCTTGCTGCACTAAAAAATTCATTAAAAAATACAATGAAACACTTCTCTTTTGGACCAGAGTGCAGAATTTTGAAAGAAAAAGGTGTAAATTGTTATTTCATATATGTGCCGTGGCGGTATGTGTATACTTACATATATGTGCCATGTGGTAAGTGTATACTTACAGGAGGAGCCAGAAGCACAAAGCAGGGTGAGAAATTTTAAAAGCAAATTTACCACTAAGAAGCTATGAGTTGTGAGTAACAACCTAAAGATACATCTTATAAGAAGAAGTAAGACCAGCAAAACATCTCAAAGGAACCAAACAAAATTTTAAGTATTCATTACAACAAGTTGGATTAATTGGGAAACTGTCATTACGTTTTCTTTGTGACTATTAACTTAAAAATATGTATTATAAAAATGAATACATATTTTGATTAAGTGCAAGATTAATATAGCTGTATTTCTTAAGGATAAAACTAGTTTGTAACATTTTCTTAATATTTGAAAGTATCATATTTTAATCACGATTAATTTGTGTTTCAAAATGAATTATAAATAAAATATAAATTTCCACTTAATTTTGGTGAAATCTATTATAATCCATGCAAAAAACTCAACTGAAAAATTATACTTTCTTTTGTTTTCTATTTCTTTTAGGTTTGAGAAATAATGCCAACACTTTCAAGAATACTGTCATGGTTTTTGTAAACTAAAATTACCATATACAATTGAACAAATATGTTTTACTTTGAAAAGGAGATAAAATGCTGCTTGCTTACTAGTTTTTACATTTGAAAAAGGTCAAACAGATTTTTATATTACTGTATTAGTTTGTTTTCATGCTACTGATAAAGACATACTCGAAACTGGGAACAAAAAAAGGTTTAATTGGACTTATAGTTCCACATGGCTGGGGAAGCCTCAGAATCATGGTGGCAGGTGAAAGGCTCTTTTTACATGGCAGCGGCAAGAGAAAATGACAAAGAAGCAAAAGCAGAAACCCTTGATAAACCTGTCAGATCTCATGAGACTTTCATTATCACGCAAACAGTAGGAGAAAAGCCCCCAAGGGTCCCTCCCACAACTCGTGGGAATTCTTGGAGATACAATTCAGTTGAAATTTTCTTTGGGACACAGCCAAACTATATCAATTACATATTTGAATATTTTAATAGAATGATTTGAGGCATTTAGCCTGATACAAATAGACTGTGTAACTCTGCCTGCCTTGCAGACGTTTAATTGTTTATTAATATGTAGCAAGAGAATTCACTTCATAACCCTTAAAAATCCTTCCAAAATGAATAACCTATAGAATTATAGGTTGAGCATGTAATTTATCATCTAAGCTGGGATACTTTTCAGAGGGAAAGGAGAAACCAGATGTGATGGTGGGACAGCTGGTGTGAATGTAGACCATCCCAGGCAAATCAGAATATGTAGTCACTCTACAAAAAAAGCACATTGAATCTTTTCCCACAGTCCCAAGTAGCCAGTTTTTAAAATGATCCCAATCTTTGTTGTATATACGTATATACGTTCCAGTAAAATTCAAGGTAAGGATCCTTTTAAATTCCTGAATATCTCAAATCTCTTGGGGTAGGGGTGTTTCTCTGCACAACTTCTGCAGGGTACTTTAATAGTGATTTTATTTAAGGCCTGTATGTATCACTTATTTGTCACATTTAACATTGTGTCATGACAGAAAACTCTTTTCTTAATTTAAACTATTATTTTAGATATAAGGGGTATATGTTTAGGTTTGCTGCATGGGTATATTGCACCCAGATAGGGATTATAGTACCTGAAGGATAGTTTTTCAATCAACACCGTTCTCCCTTTCTCCCCACTTTCGTAGTCCACAATGTCTATTGTTCCCATGTTAATGTCAATGTATGCTCCATGTTTAGCTCCCATTTATAAATTAGAACATGCAGTATTTGGTTTTCTGCACCTGCATTAGTTCTCTTAGGGCTACAGCCTCAAGCTCTATCCATTTTTCTGCAAAGGATATGATTTTATTTTTTTTTACAGCAGCATAGTATTCCATGGTGTATATGTACCACATTTTTCAATCCAATATACCATTGATAGGCACCTAGGTTAATTCCACGTCTTCTCTATTGTAAATTTCATGGTGATAAACATACAAGTTCATGTGTTTTTTTTTGGATAATGATTTATTTTCCTTTGGGTATATACCCAGTAATGGTGTCTTCGGAATTGGTGGGTTCTTGGTCTCACTGACTTCAAGAATGAAGCCATGGACCCTCACGGCGAATGTTACAGTTCTTAAAAGTGGCGTGTCCGGAGTTTGTTCCTTCTGATGTTCGGATGTGTTCAGAGTTTCTTCCTTTTGGTGGGTTCGTGGTCTCTCTGGCTCAGGAGTGAAGCTGCAGACCTTCGCAGTGAGTGTTACAGCTCTTAAGGCGGTGTGTCTGGAGTTGTTCATTCTTCCCAGTGGGTTCGTGGTCTCACTGGCTTCAGCAGTGAAGCTGCACACCTTCGCAGTGAGTGTTACAGCTCATAAAGGCAGTGTGGACCCAAAGGGTGAGCAGCAGCAAGATTTATTGCAAAGAGCAAAAGAACAAAGCTTCCGCAGTGTGGAAGGGGACCCAAGCGGGTTACCACTGCTGGATCAGGCAGCCTGCTTTTATTCTCTTATCTGGCCCCACCCACATCCTGCTGATTGGCCCATTTTATAGAGAGCTGATTGGTCTGTTTTACAGAGAGCTCATTGGTCCATTTTGACAGAGTGCTGATTGATTGGTGCATTTACAATCCATGAGCTAGACACAAAAGTTCTCCACATCCCCACTAGATTAGCTAGCTACAGAGTGTCGACTGGTGTATTTACAAACCCTGAGCTAGACACAGAGTGCTGATTGGTGCATTTACAAAGCTTGAGCTAGATACAGAGTGCTGATTGGTACATTCACAATCCCTTAGCTAGACAAAGGTTCTCCAAGTCCCCACCAGATTAACTAGACACAGAGTACTGATTGGTGCATTCACAAACACTGAGCTAGACACAGCATGCTGATTGGTGTGTTTACACACCTTGAGCTAGATACAGAGTGCTGGTTGGTGTATTTACAATCCCTTAACTAGACATAAAGATTCTCCAAGTCCCCACCAGACTCAGGAGCCCAGCTGGCTTCACCCAGTGGATCCCACACCAGGGCCGCAGGTGGAGCTGCCTGCCAGTCCCATGCCGTGTGCCCGCACTCCTCAGCCCTTGCACTCAAGTCAATGGGACTGGGTGCCATGGAGCAAGGGGCAGTGCTTGTCGGGGAGGCTCGGTCTGCGCAGGAGCCCACAGCAGGTGGGGGAGGCTCAGGCATGGCGGGTTGCAGGTCCCGAGCCCTGCCCTGTGGGGAGGCAGCGAAGGCCTGGCAAGAAGTCGAGCACAGCAGCTGCTGGCCCAGGTGCTAAGCCCCTCACTGCTCGGGGCCTGTGGGACTGGCTGGCTGCTCTGAATTGCGGGGCCCACTGAGCCCATGCCCACCCAGAACTCGCGCTGGCCCACCCGCGCCACACGCAGCCCCGGTTCCCACCCGCGCCGCTCCCTCCACACCTCCCTGCAAGCTGAGGGAGCCTGCTCCGGTCTTGGCCAGCCCAGAAAGGGGCTCCCACAGTGCAGCAGCAGGCTGAAGGGCTCCTCAAGCATGGCCAAAGTGGTTGCCAAGGCTGAGGAGGCCCCGAGAACGAGTGAGGGCTGCGAGGGCTGCCAGCACGCTGTCGTCTTTCAATGGGATTGCTGGATGAAATGGTAGCTCTGTTTTAAGTTCTTTGGGAAATCTACATACTGCTTTCCACAGTGGCTGAACTAATTTACATTCTCACCAATAGTATATAAGTGTTCCCTCTTCTCCACAACGTCACTAGCATCTGTTACTTTTTTACTTTTTAGTAATGACCATTCTGACTGGTTTAAGATGGTATTTCATTGTGGTTTTATTTGCATGTCTCTGATGATTAGTGATAATAAGCATTTTTTCATATGTTTTCCGGCTGCTCGTATGTCTTCTTTTGAGAAGTGTCTGTTCATACGGTTTGCCCATTTTTTAATGTGGTTACTTGTTTTTTGCTTGTTGATTTGTTCAAGTCCCTTATAGATTCTGGATATTAGACCTTTACTGGATGCATAGTTAAAGAATATTTTCTCCCATTTTGTAGACTGTCTGCTTATTGATAGTTTCATTGCTGTGCAGGAGCTGTTTAGTTTAATTAGGACCATTTATCAATTTTTGGTTTTATTTGCATTTGTTTTTGGGGAGTTAGCCAAAAATTCTTTGCCAAGGCCAATGTAAAAAAGGGTATTTCCTATGTTTTCTTCTAACATTTTTATAGTTTGAGGTCTTACATTTAAATCTTTAATCCATTTAAGTTAATTTTTATATATAGCAAAAGGTAAGGATCCAGTTTCATTCTTCTGCATATGGCTAGCCAGTTATCTCAGCACCATTTATTGAATGAGGAGTCCTTTTCTCATTGCTTGTTTTTGTTGGCCTTGTTGAAGATCAGATGCAGTTATACTCCTTTATTTCTGAGTTTTCTATTCTGTTCCATTGGTCTACATGTCTGTTTCTGTAGCAGTACCATGCTGTTTTGTTTACTCTAGCCTTATAGTATAGTTTAAAGTCAGGTAGTGTGATGCCTCCAGCTTTGCCTAGAATTATTTTGGCTAATTGGGGTCCTCTTTGGTTCCATGTCAATTTCAGAATACTTTTTTCCTAATTCTGTGAAGAATGACATGGGTAGTTTAATGGGAATAGTGTTGCATATGTGAATTTCTTTGGGCTGTATGGACATTGTAATGATCAAATGTTTTGGAATTAATGAAAATAGGGACACAACACACCAAAACCTCTTAGGGGATGCAGCAAAAGCAGTATTAAGAGGAAAATTAATAGCACTAAAAAGCCTTCATCAGACCTTTTTTTTTAAGTTCAGAGGTACAAGTGCAGGTTTGTTACATAAGCAAACTTATGTCATGGGGGTTTGTTGTACAGATTATTTTATCACCCAGATATTAAGCTTAGTAGCCATTAGTTGTTTTTCCTGATCCTCTCCCTCATTTCACCCTCCACCCTTCAAAAGACCCCAGTGTATGTTCTTTCCCTCTGTGTGTCCATGTGTTCTCATCATTTAGCTCCTACTTTTAAGTGGGAACATGCAGCATTTGGTTTTCTGTTCCTGTTTTACTTTGCTAAGGGTAATGATCTCTAGCTCCATCCATGTCCCTGTAAAATACATGATCTTATTTTTTTTTCTATGGCTGCATAGTATTTCATGGTGTATTTATACCACATTTTCTTTATCCAGCCTATCATTGAAGGACATTTAGGTTGATTTTATTTCTTTGCTATTATGAACAGTGCTTCAATGAACATGCACATACATGTGTCTTTATAATACAATTGTTTATATTCCTGTGGGTATATACCCAGTAATTAGATTTCTGGGCTGAATGGTATTTCTGTCTTTAGGTCTTTGAGGAAATGCCACACTGTCTTTCACAATGGCTGAACTAATTTACACTCCCACCAACAGTGTAAAAACATTCCTTTTTCTCCACAACCTCACCAGCATGTTATTTTTTGACTTTTTAATAATAGCCATTCTGACTAGTGTTAGATGGTATCATGTTGTGGTTTTGATTTGCATTTCTCTAATGATCAGTGATGTTGAACTTTTTTTTCGTGTGCTTGTTGGCTGCATATATGTCTTCTTTTGAAAAGTGTTTATGTCCTTTGTCCACTTTTTAATGGAGTTGTTTTTTTTTTCTTGCAAATTTGTTTATATTGCTTATAGATGCTGGATATTATACCTTTGTTTGATGCATGCTGTGATGGTTGATATTAGGTGTCAACTTGACTGGTTGAAGGATGCCTAGATAGCTGGTAAAGTATTGTTTCTGGGTGTGTCTGTGAGGGTGTTTCCAGAGGAGATTGATACTTGAGTCAGTGGACTGGGTGAGGAAGACCCAACTTCAGTGTGGGTGCACACCATCCAATTGGCTGTCAGCTCCTAGGACAAAGTAGGCAGAAGAAGGTGGAATAAGCTGGCTTGCTGAGTCTTCTGGCTCTTATTTTTTTCCCCATACTGGATACTTCCTTCCATTTCTCCTGCCCTGGACATCAGACTCTAGGTTCTTTGGCATTTGAACTCTTGGACTATTACACCAGTGGTTTGCCTGGGGCTCTCAAGCCTTCAGCCACAGACTGAAGGCTGCAATGCTAGCTTCTCTGCTTTTGAGGCCTTTGGACTCAAATGGAGTCACTAGTGGCTTCTTCCTTCCTCAGCTTACCGATGGCCTATCATAGGACTTCACCTTGTGATCATATGAGCCAATTCTACCTAATAAACTCCTTTTCATATATACATATATCCTATTAGTTCTATTCCTCTGGAGAACCCTGACTGATACACATATTTTGCAAAAATCCTCTTCCATTCTGTAGGTCATCTGTGTACTCTGTTGATAGTTTCTTTCACTGTGTGGAAGCTCTTAGTTTAATTAGAACTCATTTGTCAATTTTTGCTTTAGTTGCAATTGCTTTTGATGCTTTTGATGCCTTTGCCATGAACTCTTTGCCCATGCCTATGTCCATATGGTATTACCTAGGTTGTCTTCCAGGATTTTTACGGTTTTGGGTTTTACATTTAAGTATTTAATTCATCTTGAATTAATTTTTGGACCAGACAGATTCATAGCTGAATTCTACAAGGGTGCAAAGAGGAACTAGTACCATTTCTTCTGAAACTATTTCAAACAGTTGAAAAGGAGGGACTTCTCCCTAACTCATTCTTTGAGGCCAGCATCATCCTGATACCAAAACCAGGCAGAGATACAACAAAAAAAGAAAACTTCAGGTCAGTATTCTTGATGAACGTTGATGCAAAAATACTCAGCAAAATACTGGCAAACCAAATCCAGCAACACATCAAAAAGCTCACCCGCTACGATCAAGCTGGCTTTATCCCTGAGATGCAAGGTTGGTTCAACATATGCAAATCAATAAACGTAATTCATCACATAAACAGAACTAAAGACAAAAACCACATGATTACCTCAATAGGGATGCAGAAAAGGCCTTCAATAAAATCCAATATCCCTTTATGTTAAAAACTCTCAATAAACTAGGTATTAAAGGAACATACCTCAAAATAATAAGAGCCATATATGACAAACTCACAGCCAGCATCATACTGAATGGGAAAAAACTGGAAGCATTCACCTTGAAAATCAGCACAAGACAAGGATGCCTTCTCTCACCACTCCTATTCAACAAAGTATTGGAAGTTCTGTCCAGGGCAATCAGGCAACAGAAAGAAATAAAGGGCATCCAAATGGGAAAAGAGGAGTTCAAACTATCCCTGTTTTCTCATGACATGGTTCTATATCTAGAAAATCCCATTATCTAAGCCCAAAAGCTTCTTAAGCTGATAAGCAACCTCAGCAAAGTTTAAGGATACAAAATCGACGTGCAAAAATCACTAGCATTCCTATAAACCAACAACAGTCAAGCCAAGAGCCAAATCAGGGATGAACTCCCTTTCACAATTGCCACAAAAAGAATGAAATATCTAGGAATACAGGTGAAGGATCTCTAAAAGGAGAACTGTAAACCACTGCTCAAAGAAATAAGAGATGATACAAACAAATGGAAGAACACTCCATGCTCATGGATAGGACAAATCAATATCATTAAAATGGCCATACCGCCCAAAACAATTTATAGATTCAATGCTATTCCCATTAAATTACAATTGACATTCTTCACAGAACTAGAGAAAACTATTTTACAATTCATATGGAACCAAAAAAAGAGCCTGAATAGCCAAGACAATCATAAGAAAAAAAAAACAAAGCTAGAGGCATCACACTACCTGAGTTCAAACTATACTACGGGGCTACAATAACCAAAACAGCATGGGATTGGTACAAGAGCAGACACACAGACCAATGGAACAGAATAGAGAACCCATGAATAAGACCACACACATTCAACTATCTGATCTTCAAGAATCCTGACGAAAACAAGCAATGGGGAAAGAATTCCCTATTAAATAAATGGTGCTGGGTTAACTGCCTAGCCATATGCAGAAGATTGGAACTGGACCCCTTTCTTACACCACATACAGAAACTTAAAAAAAAGAGACAGTTATTCTACATGTTTTGAAAAAATATTTGCTATAACACAGTTTATCTGACTATAATCCTTATATAGAATGCACAAGTGCTATTTGAAACTTCAAGAATAATATTTGGAATATAAAAAAGCTAAATAATTCAAGCACAATGAAAATGTCTCTTTTACTTTTGTTGAAGTTGAGAGAAATAGGGGCTAGGCCCACTTCATAGGGGTAGGTGATATAATGTTTGCAGATGACAAATAGAACTACTTGAGACTAAATTTACTTACAAATTTTCCCATTTAGAATACCTCAATTTAAATATTTCTGTATGAATTTAAGTAGTTTGATACTTGCAGAGGTTGATCCATGGGATTTAAGAAAAGACACCATCTTCATAACGTAAAAGTACAAGGTGAAGCTGCAAGTGTTGATGGAGAAGCTGCAGCAAGTTATTCAGATCTAGCTAAGATAATTGATGAAAGTGACTACACTAAACAACGGATATTTAATGTCCATGGAACAGCTGTCTATTGGAAGAAGATGGCATTTAGGACTTTCATACCTGGAGAGATGTCAGTGCCAAGACTCAAAGCTTCAAAGGACAGTCTGACTCTTTTATTAGGGGCTAATGCAGCTGGTGACTTTAAATTGAAGCCAATGCTTATTTGCCATTCTGAAAATCGTAGGGCCCTTAAGAATTACGTGAAGTATACTCTACCTGTGTTCTATAAATGGAACAATGAAGCCTGAATGGCGGCACATCTGTTTGCAGCATAGGTTACTGAATGTTTTAAACCCGGGTTACTAAATGTTTTAACCCCTATGTTGAGAACTGCTCAGAAAACAAACAAGCAAAAACCACAGAGATTTCTTCTAAAACATTACTGATCATTAACAATGCACCTAGTCATACAAGAGCTCTCAGGAAAATGTACAAGAAATTAATGTTTTTATGACTGCTAACATAACACCCATTCTGTGCCCCATAGATCAGGGAATAATTTTTACTTTCAGATATTATTATTTAAGAAATAAATTGGCCTGGCGCAGTGACTCATGCCTGTAATCCCAGCACTTTGGGAGGCCAAGGCGGCCGGATCACCTGAGGTCAGGAGTTGGAGACTAGCCTGGCAAACGTGGTGAAACCCCGTCTCTACTAAAAATACAAAATTAGCCAGGCATGGTGGCAGGCGCCTCTAGTCCCAGCTACCCGGGAGGCTGAGGCAGGAGAATAGCTGGAACCAAGGAGGTGGAGGTTGCAGTGAGCCGAGATTGCGCCACTGCACTCCAGCCTGGGCAACAGAGCGAGACTCTGTTTTTATTTATAATAAATAAAAATAAATTTTTATTTATTAAATAAATAAAAATTTTAAAAAAGAAATAAATTTTGTAATGTTGTAGTATCCATATATAGTGATTTCTCTGATGGATCTGGACAGAGTCAATTGAAAACCTTCTGGAAAGCAGTCACCATTCTAGATACCACGAAGAACATTAGTAACTCATAAAGGAGGTCAAAATATGAACATTAACAGGAATTTCAAAGAAGTTAATTTGAAGCCTCATGGATTACCATGAGGAATTCAAAATTTCAATGGAGGAAGTAACTGTACTGGTGGTAGAGATAGTGAGAGTACTAGAGTTAGAAGCAAAGCCTGTCAATGTGACTGAATTACTGCAATCTCATGATAAAATTTAAATGAATGAGAAGTTGTTTCTTATGAATGAGCAAAGAAAGTTATTCTCTGAGATGGAACTATTTCTGGTGAAAATATTAAGAACCTTGTTGAAACAACAATAAAGGATTTAGAATGTTACAAAAACTTAGTTGATAAAGCAGCAGGAGGGCTTAAGAGGTTTGATAAGAATTTTGAAAGAACTTCTGTGGGTAGAATTCTATCAAACACATACTAAAGAATAGTTAGTGGGTGCAGCGCACCAGCATGGCACATGTATACATATGTAACTTACCTGCACATTGTGCACATGTACCATAAAACCTAAAGTATAATAATAATAATAATAATAATAATAAAAGAAGAATCTTTCATGAAAGGAAGAGGCAGTTAATGTGGAAAACTTCGTTGTTCTTATTTTAAGAAATTGCCATAGTCATCCCAGTCTGCAACAACCACTAGCCTCATCAGTCAGCATCCATTAACATCAGGGATAGATTGTCCACCAGCAAAAAGATTGAAACTCACTGAAGGCTTAGATAATCATTATTATTTTTATCAATCAAGTGTTTTTAAAGTATGTACATTTTTAGATAAAATTCTATTGCACTCTTAATAACTACAGTATAATGTTAATATAACTTTTATATACACTGAGAAACCAAAAGAATTGTGTGACTTACTTTTTCTTGGTGGCTAGGAATTGAACCTACAATATCTCCAAGGTATGCCAATATTTGGGGAAAATTTTGAATCAAAGAATTGATGAAAGACAAAAATAATCAAAGTGGGGAAAGCTGTAATTCAGAAGCAAAGTACCCAAATAACATGACTATTCATGAGAAATTATTTTTAAAATAGTTTCTGAACTGATAGAAATAATTACATTGTGAGTGGAACCAACAAGATTTTAATGTGAATGATCTGTGATGAATTAGGCCTTTTGGTCTTTTGTTGTTATGTTCAACTCATAATTTATTGGACTGTCATAGATGTAGAAAGACTGCAATAGTCTCTTATTATGACCTTACAAATCATATGGATAAAAAAGAGCAAAATGATAGGTTAGTTGGATACATTTCTAAGTGATGGCACAACCATTGTTAGAGTATTAATTAATAAATTGATGTCACTTAGAAGAGCACCCTCTAGCCTTATATCACTTTTTGTTATAATTTTTTTATAACAAATTATATATATAAAAAGTTATATATATATAACTTTTTGTTATAATTGTATGTATATAAAAAATCACTTATATCATTTTTGTTAGTAATTGTATGGGGAGGTTACTTACACATTCAGCAAATCTTAATGTGATGCATGAATGAAAACAATAATAATACATGGTATAGAAATGTAGAGAGGAACATCTTTGTTGTTGCTTATAGGAGTCCATTTAATCTTTGTTTAATTGCAACTGTTGGAAAGTTTTTATTTATATTGAGTGAAAATATGTCTCCTTGTAACTTTTACTTATTTTTCCAAGTTCTGTTCCTAGGGGACTATAAAGATTGCTGGATGTTTTTTCTGAGTAAAAGCTATTCAGTTATTGGAAAATTGGATAATTGTTTCCATTTTGTCCTGGAAATATCCTTATTTTATTCAATTATTTATCAAATGACATTATTACCCATTAGTCATAAAATATTTGTATACACTTCATCACGTTTCACAACAGGACTACAAATAAAATAAATACTATCTAATGGAAGAATAGTGTGTGATTATAATCTTCTTTATTTGATGAACTATTTTCTATTAATATAGTTTGAAAGCACATTAGAAAGTCTTTCTCCAATTATATCAATATCTATTAAATTCTACAATATGTCTTTTACATGTTTGTGTACATATATCCTACGCATATTATAATTACATATGTAATCACAGTTTCTGTAGCCTGTACTCAGTTTAAAATGCCAGTCTTCAGCTGGATTCTATAATTTTACATTCTGCTTCTCAATATGGTATAAAAATTTGAGAAAATATGGATATTTTAGATAAAAATGAGCCATACTTAATTGTTAAAATTGTTATTTGCTTGTACGAAACAACAATTTGGTAGACTGTGACTCAGAAACAAAGCTGAAATAATTTGAATATATGTTGATTTGTATACTAAATTATCTAATTTAATTGAGACAAAATGTTTATTCTACAAATGAGAAAACTGAGACACAAAGAGTAAAAACAACTTGACCATGTTTATATCAATACTAAGCGGCAGGCCTAAGAATCAAATAAATGAGTTATTTACTTACCCAAACTAAAAATGGTTTGCAAAAATATTTTGTTTTCTCAATTTTATCTACCTTTATGAAACATATTAAGATGAAATCTAATCAAATATTTATTCATTTCAAACAAGTGTAAAATGTCACGGACCATTATAAATCATCAGATGAAAAATTGTGTGCTTCACATAGTATGATACTCAGAATTCCTTTAATAAGAATTTAAAAAAAATACCCAGCATCATGATTATGGAAATCTGTATTTATTTGCATCAGGTTAATTTTTATTTGGAAAGCATAACCATAGTACAACAATGTTTGCATGTTGTTTAATTTTATTTTCATTGCTAAGTTTGATGATACACAAAAGCTGCAATGCCTCCTATATGGGTAAGAGTTTTCTGCCAATAAATTCATATAATGCCAATAAAGCTAAAGAAGCATGTTTTATTTATTCATCTTAAAAAATGTCAGTTTTATGGAATTTTTAATGAGAGCTCTTAATTTTAAAAGACTAGAACTTTATCAAAACTTAGATTTACATCAATAAAAAGCCTTGTCTTGAAGCATTCTACCGAATTGCATATCACATTGCTAAGAGAAAGAATCTTTACACATTGAAACGCTCTTGGTGAAGCAAACTGAATCAATGCCTGGAAATATGTCTTGGAAATATCAAGTCACTTTATGAGAAAGCAAACTGAATCAATGCCTCTATAACGGGGCATCATTTACTCCGGAATCACTGATATTTCTTTTAATATTTTGAAGCAGATCCTGGAGGAATTGGCAGCTTGTATTTCCCTTCTGCATGCAACTAGATGAATCTGCTGTTGTTCTTTCAGTACAACCAGCTCATATGTGCATGTACCAAACATCAACAAAGAATTCTTATCCTATGAGCCCTTTTTGAAAGCTGTTAAGGCCGTTGGTATTTCAGATAGTGAAAAATGTCTATGCCAAGCCAGACTTTAACTGGAAAAATAATCGTGTTATTCTGCATAGATGGAACACCTGCAGTTTTTGGCAACATCTCTGAATACGCAATTTTAGGGAACAAAGAAGTTCAATAGGCATCATTGTGATTCATTGGTTTCTATATCTGTGAAGATTTGCATCAGAGACTTTACCAACCGTTACCCCCAAAATATTTTCCACTACCCCTTTCCACCATGGTTTTCCACAAAATCTTTTCCCCTTGTGAAAGTTGTCAATTTCATCAGTGACAGAGGTGTGCTGGGTCATTTGCTGGGTCAGTGTGAGAGGCTGAGAACCTGCCTGTCCTAGGGAGATGGGAAAGTGGCAGGATGCAAGGTCACGTGTGATCCACACCTCCAAGCCATTGGCATTTGCTTCTCCTATAGGCTTCACTAGCAAAAGATAAAATCAAATATAAAATTATTAAGAATTTCAAGATGGCAGGCACAGACAATGCCTGAATGCCATGCAAGTGAGGTCTCCTTCTGAGCATGAATCCCTGAGTGACTTCACTGGTCACGATCCCTAAAGCCAGACCTGGGTATGAGTTCTTCTACCCAATCTATTGAAAAATTAACTTTTCAAAAGCAAGTAATGGAATGAAATTTGAAGAAACTTTCTACTACATCAGTGGACATTGGCTTTCAGAGGATATGTTGAAAAAAGATTGATTAGATTTTCTTTTCGTTCTGGGTTACTTGTGCAGAACGTGCAGGTTTGTCCCATAGGTATACAAGTGCCATGGTGGTTTGTTGCACCCATCAACCCATCACCTACATTAGGTATTTCTCCTAATGTTATCCCTCCCCTAGCCCCCAACTCCTTGCTGGCCCCAGTGTGTGATGTTCCCCTCCCTGTGTCCATGTGTTCTCATTGTTCAACTCCCACTTATGAGTGAGAACATGTGGTGTTTGATTTTCTGATCTTGTGATAGTTTGCTGAGAATAATGATTTCCAGCTTCATCCATGTCCCCATAAAGGACATTAACTCATGCTTTTTTATGGCTACATAGTATTCCGTGGTGTATATGTGCCACATTTTCTTAACCCAGTCTAGAGATTGATTAGATTTTCAACATCCTTTTAAGAAAAAATGATTACCTCTTTTGTGAGCTAAGGGTAAGTTTGCCTATACGTAACAGAAAAAAAAATTACAGTGCCTTATTAAGATAGTTTATATTTTCCTCTTACGTGAAAGGAGTTTGGGGCTGTTGACAATTCAGAGAAGTATGGTATCTTCATTAGGGATCTCAGATTCTTTCTATTTTACTGCCTTAGCCCATGCTTTCTATCTTCAAAGTTAACTCTTGACCCAATATAGTTGCTTCATGCTTCATGTCTGAGTTGCATAAATTGCATCTTCTAAAAAGAATGAAAGACAAATGAGAAAAAAAATCTGCCACCGTTTTGGGGCAGCTTTCATGGAAGTTCCACAAAACATATATTCTTATATGTTATCACCCAGAATTTAGTTATATGACCATATCCAGACATGAAGGAGATTGGAAAATCTAATCCGAATTGTATAAAATAATGTGTCTAGAAAAATAATTAAGTATATGTTACCAAGAATAAAAGGAAGAAATTGAAATTTTATTAAAACTTCTACCACATTAGCTCAGAAAAACTTAGTTGTGTATTTCTTCTTAGCTTGGCTTAATTGGTGGATATTCTTATGACTATGGTAATAATCTTCAAGGTGCTGCAGTATTTGTTATGATTATTATAAAAAAGTATGAGCAAGACCAGCTACATTATTTGTGGGGCCTTCTGCAGTGTGAAAATATAAAGCTCCTTGTTTAAAGAGCAAGAAAAATGCTCTTTTGTTTTATTCTGTGGTATCTTTCTTTATGTATCACAGTGTTTTTAATTTGCTATTTAGTGTTACATTCCCTTAGCATGATCTTTCTGGGGTGTGACAGGAACTCCCTGGTGCCTGGATCCCTTCCCTACAATACCATGTAACCTTCCCAGAGCCCACATTCCAGCCTCTTCTGGAAGAAGAGTGGCTGCAGTTGCTGGGTCAGTGTGAGAGTGAGAGGCTGAGAACCTGCCTGTCCTAGGGAGATGGGAGGTGGCAGGATGCAGGGTCACCTGTGATCCACAGCTCCATGCCCTTGGCATTTGCTCCATTGTCCCATAGGCTTCACTAGCTAAGACCAATTCAAATATAAAATTCTTAAGAATTTCAAGATGGCAGGCACAGACAATGCCTGAATGCCACGCAAGTGAGTTCTCTTGCTGAGCATGAATCACTGAGTGACTTAACTGGTCACAATCCCTAAAGCCAGGCCTGGGAATGAGTTCTTCTACCCAATCTATTAATCTAAATGAACAAGTCGGAAATGGATAACAATACTAACATTTTTAGGCTGGACTTCCCAGAAACAGACTCTTACATGAATGTTCCTGTGAAAGTGATTCATTAGGAAGTCTTCCAAGAAAAGCAGGGCAGGAGAATGGAGGATTGGCGCAGGAAGTAAAGGAACCCAAGTGAGAATCTAAAGGTTCTCATGGAAACTTTGTCTCAAATGCTCAGGAGATTTCTTGAGCCAGTGTAGGTCACACTTTTGAGTTGTCCTGATTAGACAGCAGGATCGCTGGAATATTTTTATACCTCCACACCTTTCAGTGTTCAGTTAAGGAATGACCCCTGAGGATATAAATTCCCAGGCACTTTCTCTTCTCATAGCGGCACACAGAGAAAGTGAGCCTGGGCAGCTTGGAGGGAGCCTTTTGACAAATAGATGTAGGTGCTGGTTATGGGAGACAGAGCACACACAGCCAGCTCATCATTGCACTAGAAAATGGTAAAGGGAACTAGGAGAACGTGACCCAAGCACTGATTAATGTGTATAGTAACTGTCCAAAGCTAAAGGACTCCTGCAGGCTACGGTGGGACTTTTTTTTCTACTGCAAATATTTATAGACGCTTAGAAACATTGCAAAGCTCTTTGAAAGTTATTTCTGCAAGGTGGATGTTTGCACTTTTCCTTAGTGACAGAGATAAGCAGCATCACTAAAACAGACTTGACTAAAGAAGAACAAATTGATCTAAACAAAAAGCAATAATCTAATAAAGATCTTCTAGATCTCAGGTACTTTTTTATGAGCCACACCTGGCAAAATTATAATGAGGATATAAAATAAAGAGGATGGAAAGTATTGTGTGCATATATATATACAGGCATTTTACTGTAGAGCATCTATAAATTTAATCAAGCAATGGTCCCCAGAGGACCTTTACTCTGAGGACTGTATTCGTTTTCCTAATCCACGCTACTTAATATATTTTGAGTCAAAAAGAGAAATGTTTTAATTGTTTGAAAGTTTGATATAAATATGCATTTATTTATGATGGCTATTCTTTTTACTTTATTTATCCATATAATAAATATTTAGTTAGCACCTAGTCCCTATTTTCGGGGAGAGAAAGGCTCAGTCAGGACATCCTTGATCGTCTAATCCAATGAGGTTTCCCTATTCCTAATTTTTTTTTTTTTTTTTGAGACAGGGTGTCACTCTCTCATCCAGGCTGGAGTGCAGTGGTGCAATCTTGGCTCACTGCAACCTCTGCCATCTGGGTTCAAGCAATCCTCCCACCTCAGCCTCCAGAGTAGCTGGGATCATAGACGTGTGCCACCATGCCCAGTTAGTTTTTGTATTTTTGGTACAGATGGGGTTTCAGCATGTTGCCCAGGCTGGCCTCAAACTCCTGGACTCAAGCGATCCACCTACCTCGGTTTCC
Organism: Pongo abelii; assembly: GCF_028885655.2. Classification (NCBI taxonomy): domain Eukaryota; kingdom Metazoa; phylum Chordata; class Mammalia; order Primates; family Hominidae; genus Pongo; species Pongo abelii. The sequence goes on along the minus strand of NC_071988.2, from coordinate 186,058,187 downwards.
CAAAGTGCTGGGATTACAAGCATGAGCCACCTCACCTAGTCCCCATCCCTAATTTCTTTATTATGTTATTCAGGCTTATTACTATCATTGCTGTTTTCACTGATTTACTGTACCTTTTTCATTTCTTTGCTTAGTTATTTATTTTCTACCCCACCTGCTTACGTATCCCCCAACAGATTAAATAGAGAATTGAATTAGATAACATGCAAAAGCACTTACTACTTTCATATTACATGACAATATAAATAATAATTTTCTGACAGAACTGTTTCAGATCAATGTCTTCTTCAGGTCATTATGAATTCTTTATTGCTGCACTTTGTCAAACAGACTCTGGATATGGTTTGTTTTGTACGTTGAAGAAATGATTCCTGCATTAGAAAAGAAGGTTGAATGAAATGTCCTTAAAAATCATTTTTATCTTTGGGAGCATAAACAAAAAAATAGTAAAACAAGAAAGAGAAATATGAAATAAAGAAGATTGATGAGGCACTTGAACTGTTTTTTTATGGGCTGAAATAGGGCTAATTCAGGTTAATGGAAGAAGCCTGTGGAAAGTATTGTAAAAGCTCTCCTATACCAGAAGATTGATTATACTTGAACCTTCTCAATCATATGCAAATGTTGCCCAGCCAAGCATCACTGTTACCTTCATGTGTGTTAGCATCACAAACTGTATGAGGGCTTTTTCTATGTTTAAACATGGCATCTTAGAATAAGAAATACTAGACTCCTAATTTTCTTTCTCAATTCCTATGTTTGGGGTTGACACATATGAAACAACATTATAGGTCAAAAATGCCCAAATATCAATCATTTCCTGTAGCTTAAAACCATGAGAAATGGTCATTGGTAAGTTTTTTTAAAAAAAAAAAAAATTTAGGATACCTAATTTTTATGCCTTCAAGTAAACTTTTCTCAAGCAAAGTTTTAAAAGAGCTTTTCACTCTACTCTGTTATAAATCACAAAATGTTCTCTAAATCAATATGCACCCCCAATAACTAACTACATATTTTGAAGAATTTAATATTCTTTGATTATTAAAAAACTTGAGTTGTTGACTGTCAAATCAGACTTAATTATATATTCTTTTGGAGAAACTCTAAAAGTAGAAAAGATGAAGAAATTATATGAGACAGTTTCTGAAAGAAAATAAGCCATCTGGATGTAAACTCCATGTTTTTGTAGGATAGTTCTATGATGAGTTGAACTCTTTCATAGTTCTACTCAAAGATAATCGAGGTATAAATGCCTTGATTCTAAGTCTCCTAATTACTTTTTAGCCATGATTAGTATCACTGTGGTTTCTAATCCTGGTGTCAGGAAGTGGCATCAGTCTTGAGATTTTACCTGACTACTTTATCATTTATGAGACAGCTGGTGAATGAGCTCAAATTGCATCAGTTCTTCTTCTCTGTTCCATGGGGGAGATGTAGAGCAGCACAGGTGGGTGCCATGCAAACAGTACGTCAGTGTCAGAGCCAAGTAAGTAGCCTTGAGCTTAGAAAATCCTTAGTTTTATAGGGGACTTCCAACAAAACTATGTTTTCTTTACCAAGGAGGAAGGCTTTTTCTTTTTCTTTTTTTTTTTTTTTTTTTTTTTGATACGAAGTTACTCTGTCACCCAGGCTGGAGTGCAGTGGCGCGATCTTGGCTCACTGCAACCTCCACCTCCCGGGTTCAAGTGATTCTCCTGCCTCAGCCTCCGGAGTAGGTGGGATTACAGGCACCTGCCACCACGCCCAGCTAATTTTTGTATTTTTAGTAAAGATGTGGCTTTACCATGCTGGTCAGGCTGGTCTCGAACTCCTGACCTCAAGTGATCTGCCCACCTCAGCCTCCCAAAGTGCTGGGATTACAGGCGTGAGCCACCATCCCCAGCCACATTATCTTTATTATTCTGATTTGAGAGGCATAATCTCTAACTTCCAGGGCTGTTTGCTGTGCAAATATATTTTTAAAAATACAAAAAAAAAAAACTTCCACAAGATGTGTAGAAATGCCTCAGAATTGTCTCAGAATGTTGGTACTTTTTAGAAATAAGATAGCAAATATTATTGTTTGACTTTTGCTGTCTATTGTCTGGAAGTCAGCTAGATAGATGAATAAATTCAGTGTCTGAAATCTTGTAGCATTGTAGCAACGTTCATTTTTGGTAGCTGCAAATCAAAATTCTTTTGCATTTTGAGGGGGCTGTGTGGGAGCAAGTAGAGATGATGTCCTCTAAGCTATAGAATTCTAAAATTCTCCATTATTTTAAAGGAATCAGGTTAAATCTCTATATATTCTGTGCTAACTCTAAAGACTTCTGTAGTGCCAGTGCATTGTCTTCTTCCTTTCCTTCATACATAACAGACATGGTGATTAAGTATCTGGACAAGGGAATCAGTTAGACCTAGGATAAATGCTGGCTTTGCTACTTTGTAGTTACATGTTCTTGGAAAAGTTACCTACCTTCTGCAAGTTGTGGACACCTCTTAAGGAAAAAATATTAATACCTATCTCATCAAATTATGAGATTTAATAGTGTCTAGTAGATTGTTAACATGCAAAATGTTACCTGTTACTATAAGAATACAAATTTAGAAAAGATAGAAAAGCAGCGTATATAGGATTCTTCCAACAGATAGAAATCACAGTTACTATTTTGGTTTATTTGCCACCTGAACATAGAAACACACACACAGAGAGACACACAAAGCATATTGTATATAATGTATTCTAAAGTGTTCCCTTTTATAAGTAAGTTATGTGCATTTATCAAATTGGCTAAATATTCTATAGAAACATGCATTTCAGTGGCTATGCATTATTCCATCATGTAGATATATTATAATTCTACTAACAGTTATTTAGTCTGTTTCCATACATAAATTTGCATATATTTTCTGTAAACCTTTGAGATGAGCACCATTATATATAAGATAAAAATCTGGGAATTCAATTGGAAGGTTAAATCTTTTGAAACATTGTGCCAAATTGTCCTCCAGTTTGTGGTGTGCACAGGAGTGATGTAATCTCTCATTTCAAGATAATTATTTAGGTAGAAATAGTAGGGCAAGGGAGGAAGTAGGAATGCGAGTTAGAATAGTAGTACTTCTCAACTTTAATGTGCCTGTGATCTCGCGGTTATTATTATTATTACTATTATTATTATTGAGACAGAGTTTTGCTGTTGTTGCCCAGGCTGGAGTGCAATGGCACAATCTCGGCTCACCACAACCTCTGCCTCCTGGGTTCAAGCAATTCTCCTGCCTCAGCCTCCCGAGTATATGGGATTACAGGCATGCACCACCACACCCGTCTAATTTTTGTATTTTTAGTAGAGACAGGGTTTCTCCATGTTGGTCAGGCTGGTCTCGAACTCCTGACCTCAGGTGATCTGCCCGCCTTGGCCTCCCAACTCACGGATATTATTAAAATGCAGATTTTAATTCAGTAAGTCTGCTGTGGACCTGACATGCCACATGTCCAGCAATCTTCCAGGTGATGCTAATGCTGCCTGCTGGTCTACGAAGCATGGTTTGAGTAGCAGAAAGTTAGAGGACTGTTCTAGTAATGGAGATGAGATAACATGGTGGATTAGATCAGAGCATAGCAATGGAAGCATAGATGTGTGATGTATTTTGAAGGTAAAACTCACAAGATCTGGTGAAAGACTGAAAGAAGGGTGAATGAAATATCTGAGGTCTTTGATATGTGCTATTGAAGAAATGGAAATGCCATTAATAGAGAACACAGTGGGAGGACGAACTGAAGGATAAAAGCTAGGGCTTTTTTTTTTTTTTTTTTTTTTTTTTTGAGACAGTGTCTCAGTCTGTTGCCCAGGCTGGAATGCAGTGTCGTGATCTTGGCTCACTGCAACCTCCACCTCCTGGGTTCAAACGATGCTCCTGCCTCAGCCTCCCGAATAGCTGGGAATACAGGCACCCACCATGACAATGGGCTAATTTTTGTATTTTTAGTAGAGATGGGGCTTCACCATGTTGGCCAGGCTGGTCTCAAACTCCTGACCTCAAGTGATTCGCCCACCTCGGCCTCCCAAAGTGCTGGGATTACAGGTGTGAGCTACCGCTCCTGGCCTAGGGCTTCATTTTTTATATCAAACTTGAGATGCCCAATGTTAGGCATCCAAGTGAAACTACAGAGTAACATTTGAAAATGTAAATCCAGAGTTCAGGAAAGAGTTCCAGGACAGATATATACATTTGAGTTTTTATCATATTATAAATATGTGCCTGCCTGGTAAAATGCAAGGAAACAGTAAAAATAAAACTATAATTTCACTAGGTTTCTCAAATGTGTGTGTATACATGTGTGCAGTATATATGACAAGAATTGTATGGTGATATTTCCTTTCATGCTGCATTTTAATTTCTCAGTTTATAAGAAAAAATGATGTTGAAGATTCTTATTTTGTCAATTTTATTTAGAAAAAGGATGAACATATGTATCCAAGGGTATGTTTTCAGTGTGTCATAAGGAAATCAGTGTGGTACATTGTAGAGGTTACTAAATTATGTTTTGTATCAGCCACGAACAGTTTAGTACTTGTGCTAATTTTTAGCAGGTGTGTAAATTTAGTCATTAACTTCTCTGATCTCAAGTATCATTATTTAAAAAAAAAGAGATTATAGTATCTGTTCCCCAAGATTGTTGAGATGAATTGATATGGTTTGGTTTTGTGTCCCCACCCAAATCTCATCTTGAATTGTAATCCCCATGTGTCAAGGGAGGGACCTGGTGGGAGGTGATTGAATCACGGGGGTGGTTCCCCCATGCTGTTCTCGTGATAGTGAGGGAGTTATCTTGCAAGCTGATGGTTTTAAGTGTGGCACTTCCTTGCTGTCTCTCTCTCACCTGCCACCATGTAAGATGTGCCTGCTTCCCCTTCTGCCATGATTGTAAGTTTCCTGAGGTCTTCTCAGCCATGCAGAACTGTAAGTCAGTTAAAATTCTTTTCTTTATAAATTACCCATTCTCAGGTAGTATCTTTATAGCAGTGTGAGAATGAACCTGAAAGTGTTTTTAAACTAATCGCTAATATTTTATATATTAGTCTTGCCATCTATCAGTGTTAAATTGGCCTCTAATAATCAGCATAGTTATTATTTAGCTTAGAAAGTTTTATGTAAGATAATTATATAAAACTGATTTTTGGTGCTTTTTTCCCTTTATAGGTAAAGGCAGATTAGATGACAAATAGAGGTACACAAAATCTTTTATCAAAGCAGCTATAAGATAATGAGATTATTGAGTAAAAGAAGATGAAAAAATTTACTCTGCCAATTAATTTAAGGAAGAAGTTTTGAATAGATTTTTGATATTGATTGAAATATTCTGGTGGAAAATAACTGGGAACAAAATTTCCAAGGAAACGTTGCCACAAAATATCTTGCTTTTATTTTTGTTTTTGTATCGCTCTAGTATATCAACTTTGGAAACAAAGACATCATTCTTTTTATAGCATTCTCTTTTTAGTAGTGGTATTTCCATTTACAAAATATAGTAATTCCCAATTGCTGAAAATGTCCAATTCTAGAAAACGTAACCTGTGATATTAACATTGTTCTCGAGCAGTTGTTGGCCAAAGATTCATTTGATAAATCTGATTTTTCTAAAATAGACAATTTTGATGATTCAGATAATTCTGATGTAAGTTCTGTTTATAAATAACTCCAAGGACAGTTTTTATATTTTATTTTCACATTGAAAATCAGTCCGATTTGCTTCAGCCTCAAAGAGCCTGTTTATGTAAAATTAAATGAGTGCTGTAGTGAGCTGCACTTTGTTTCCTAAACTAGAAAAAAGGATTAAAGTGTAAAACAATAATAAAAATACTGATTTGTTTAAGCTGATTTAAAAATATCTATTTAAAAAATCAGAATTGAAAAGTAATATATTGTTCACAGGATAAGGGAATATCATATCCAATAGAAAATTAGGAACTATTTTACTTACAATTTAATTTTATTAACACGTTATACGTATGTATTGAGCTTTTGTTTTGTTTTGACTTTTGCTTAAATTTTTTAACAGGAAAAATAAAATATATTAATCACCATAAACTTCTGAGAGAATTTTGAATATGCTAATGCTGCTCTGGGAAAAATGTTGGTTACATAGAAGGATAAAATAATATTTCTTATGGAGCTACAAATCAAAATTGAGAATGCGGAAAATAAATGAGAAAATATAATTACAAATACAGGACACTAATTATTTTCCCACAAAAAATTGCATAATATGAACATAAGTTTATCAAACTAGAAATTTCTTTAAGCCTACATGCTCAAGGAAGGAGTCATTTTACTCTGGATTTAGGCCGAACCTTGAAGGATGGATATGATCTTATTTAGCAGAAATGACACACAAGGGTCTTTCTTGAGAACTTAAGACAAAACTAATATGATGAAAGAACATATGTATGTTTAGAAAACAAAAAAATGAGAAGACATTAGATATCTATATGGTCAAATATGGGAGAAGGTGGAAAAATCTCCAAAATTAAGTTGGGATGCATTACAGAAGGTCACTGCATTGGTTTTCTGCTGCTATTAAATTACCACAAATTTAATAGATTAAACAACACCCATTTACAATCCACAGATCAGTGGGTCAGAAGTCCATGTGGATTTGGCTGGTTTCTCTGCTCCTAAGTTTTCTGAGACTTAAATCAAGATGTTGGCTGGTCTGGGCTCTTATCTGAGGCCTGGAGGAAAGTCCCCTCCTAGGCCCAGTCACATGATTGTAGGAATTCTCATTTCCATGTGGTTGTAGGACAGAAGTGCCTTTTTTCTTGAAGCACCTTTTTTCTTGCAGCGCCTTTTTTCTTGCTGCTTGTCAGCTGAAGTCATTCCCAGTTTTCAGAAGCATTGCCTGAGCTAGGGCTTCTTCTCTATGGATATCACTGGGATTAGGAGCAGAATGATCAAAACAGTGTTTTACAAAAATTTATTTGGATATATCCTTAGCAAATTTTCTTTATTTCAAATATAAGTATTTATACATAATGACACTTACAAAAGTTTACATTTTCTTGAGGAATGTCCATTTATTTGATATGTCAAGTTTGTGGCAGTGATCTTTGTCCTATGGTTTAAACACTAGCGTTCTTTTTTTAGCCTTTTTATTAAAAGATTAATCTATCTTTAATATGCATTTCCCAACTCTCCACTATGTTATTCCTTTCTCTTAAACAGATTTGGAAGTAATCCTTTTTCCATGATACTTCTCCTCTGAGTTCTCATCCAATACCTTACTGCTTTCCTTCACCTTGTCCTAGGTGATCATATTTCTACAGTTGCTTTCACTAAGCCTCATTCTAATTACATAATTAGACTTTCTTCTCATTTATAGAATGCAGTGATGTCCTAAAAGTAATGTTCTTTATGTTCATTCAAGTATTTTAGGACTGATGTATTTGTGTTTTGATTAATATTTCTTATCTTAGATTAAAAACTCATTACAGGGCAAGGATAATAAGCTATAATTTCAAGTATAGAGAAAAGACAGATTAAGCATTTAATGAGTTATTTTATTAATAGTAAAACAGATGATTATTACATTCACATAGGTCATTTAAGAAATACCAATAATTAGTGTCAGATAATACTATAAAATAATGGTTATCATTGGAATAGTTTTCATTTTTATCAATTCATCAAAGGCTGGAAGTATGCACCTATTATGTATTGGAGACAATACTTCATGAGTCTTTTGTGTTTCTGCTCATATTGTGAGAAGAGACACTGACAGCCTTTGTTCTGAAGTATCTGTTTAAGAATATGTATAGAGCAAAAGACTTGAAAGATAGAAATAGTGTCTCCCTCTTGGACAAAAGGCAGATTTGTTGACAGTCCAGTAGGTAAAGATAATGTGTCCCTCTTGGGCAAAGGCCCATTACCAAACATTTGATATTGAGCTTGAAGTTCCTCTCCTAATGCAACCCACTGCATGCACAGCTGTCACCTGTCTCTTATTGCTTCACTCTATGAAAACTGGGGCTTTAATTTAGAAATTAGAGAATTGAAGTAAGAAAATGATCATACCCAGGCTACTCTTATTACTATGAGTAAGAAACTTTCTTTTGCTTCTGATTTAGGAATCTTGTGTCCTCTGCCAGCATCCATCAAGTAACAGCAGGCTAGCTTATTTGCTTGAGAACAGGGTAAAATCTCAGATCTTCCACAGTTCTTGACAACATATTTTTAGATATCTTGCTATATATAAAAACTGAAATAAATTATATCCTTGTCCTCATGTAACTATTAAATAGTTAAAGGTATCTTGAGATGCTTTTGTTTGAGGTCAGAATGCCAGAAGAAAATCAGGAGGAGGAAGTGTATTACATGACCAGTTTGTTTTTTCTATTAGAACGGTATATTTTGCTGTTTTTTTTTTTTACTAAGCCAGAATAATTTCATGACTATATTGCCATGATTTCTCCAATAAACAAACAAACAAAAACCTAAGCTAAACTGAACCTGAAGCACATAATCCTTAAAATTTGGTAAATAAACGGTTTTATTTATTTATTTATTTAAATATGGAGTCTCACTCTGTCACCCAGGCTGGAGTGCACTGTCACAATCTTGGCTCACTGCAACCCCACCACCTCCCAGGTTCAAGCGATTCTCCTGCCTCAGCCTCCCAAGTAGGTGGGATTACAGGCAACTGCCACCATGCGCAGCTAATTTTTGTATTTTTGGTAGAGACAGGGTTTCGCCATTTTGGCCAGGCTGATCTCAAACTCCTGACCTCAAGTGATCCATCCACTTTATCCTACCAAAGTGAAAGTATTACAGGCATGAGCTACCATGCCTGGCCAAAAAACGTTAATTTAAAATTAATGAAATTTATACTCATTTAGAAAGTTTAAAATTTTTAGAGGGCCCTTTTTTATTGTTGTTTATTTTTTGTTTGTTTTGTTTGTGATTTTAGAAATATCTTAATTTTTTTAGTTATTATGCCATAGTATTGATATTTTCTTCTAGTGTATAGTTGTATGACTTTTAATATATCCAACCAGAGCTACATTAGTTTCATTGTCACCAAAACTCTTAGAAGGTTCTTACTGTAATTTTTATTTTTCTGAGTTACTAGAAATATAATCTTTCTTATGTTTACTGAGCTTTAGAGTCTCAGTTACATCACCTGTCTACTTCCAGCAGATGACACCATGGTAGTTATTTTAGAACTGGGGGAGAGAAATAATGTCTGTATATATAGATATAGAAAGAGAGTCTATAGTGTCCATATGTAGTGTCCTTATATAAAGAATCTATAGTATCTATAGACTAGAGAGTCTATAGTGTCCACACGTATATATAAACACTATAGACTCTCACTATATATAGTGACATGATAGGATGACTTGAGAAAGAGAGAGATAGAAAGCAAGTACTGAGGTTCTTAGGACTAATTCCAGTCATCTACCACCTGCTCCCTCAAAGTCAAACTTCTCCTTTCCTTGAATGATTTATTTTAATTATGATATTGATATGGTTTGGATTTGTGTACACACCCAAATCTCATGTCGAATTGGAAGAAGGGCCTGGTAGGAGGTGATTGGATCATGGGGCAGATTTCCCCCTTGCTCTCGTGATAGTGGGTGAGTTCTCACAAGATATGGTTGTTTAAAAGTTTGTGGCACTTCCCCCTTCGCTCTCTCTCTCTCCTCCCACTATGTGAGGACATGCTATCTTCCCCTTTGCCCTTCTGCCATGATTTGTAAGGCCTCCTAATTATGCTTCCTGTTAAGCCTGTGAAACTGTAAGTCAAATCCATTTTTATAATAAACTACCGAGTCTCAGGTAATTCTTCATAACAGTGTGAGACTAGACTAATACAGAAAATTGGTACTATGTGTGGGGCACTGCTATAAAGATACCTGAAAATGTGAACGTGACTTTGCAACTGGGTAACAGGCAGAGTTTGAAACAGCTTGGAGGGCTCAGAAGAATACAGGAATATGTGGGAAGGTTTGGAACTTCCCGGAGAGTTGTTGAATGGTTTTAAGCAAAATGCTGATAGTGATATGGACAATGAAGTCCAGGCTGAGGTGGTCTCAGATGGAGGTGAGCAACTTATTGGGAACTAGAGTAAAGGTGACCCTTGCTATGCTTTAGCAAAGAAACTGGCATCTGCCCTAGAAATCTGTGAAACTTTGAACTTAAGAGAGATGATTTAGGGCATCTGGTGGAAGAAATTTCTAAGGAGAAAAGTATTCAAAACGGGACCTGGATGTTTCTAAAAGTCTATGCTAATATGCATGGAGAAATAAATGGTCTGAAATTGGAAGTTATATTTAAAAGGGAAGGGAAGCATAAAAGTTTGGAAAATTTGTGGCCTGTCCATGTGGTAGAAATGAAAAACTCTTTTTCTGGGGAGAAATTCAAACTGACTGTAGAAATTTGCATAAGTGACAAAGACCCACATGATAATAGCCAAGACAATAGGGAAAATGTCTCCAGGGAATCCAAGGACCTTCATAACAGCCCCTCCCATCACAGATTTAGAGGCCTAGGAAGGAAAAATTGTTTATGGGCCAGGCTGAGGGTCCAGCTGCTCTGTTCAGCCTCAGGACATGTTGTCCTGCTTTGTCACAGCTGCTCCAGCTACAGCTGTGGCTAAAAGTGGTAAAGGTACAGCTTGGGCCATTTTTTCAGAGGGTGCAAGTCCCAAGCCTTGGCAGCTTCCATGTGGTATTGGGCCTGCAAGTGCATATAAGGCAAGAGTTTAGGTTTTGGAACCTCCCCTTAGATTTCAGAGGATGTATGGAAATGCCTAGATGTCCAGGCAGAAGTCTGCTGCAGGGATGGAGCCCTCATGGAAAACCTTTACTATGGCATCATGGAGGGGAAATATGGTGTTGGAGCCCCCATACAGACTCCCTACTCGGGCACTGTCTACTCAAGCTTTGAGAAGAGGGCCACCGTCCTCCATATCCCAGAAAGGTAGATCCATTGACAGCTTGCACTATGTGCCTGGAAAAGCCACCGGCACTCAACACCAGCCCATGAAAGCAGCCACAGGGGCTGTACCTTACAGAGCTATGGGGGCAGAGCTTCCCAAGGCCTTAGGAGCCTCTTCCTTGCATTAGCGTGCCCTGGATGTGAGAAATACAGTCAAAAGAGATTATTTTGGAACTTTAATATTGAATGACTGCCCTGCTGGGTTTTGGACTTGCATGGGACCTGTAGCCCTCTGTTTTGGACAATTTCTCCCATTTGAAATGGCAGTATTTACCCAATGCCTGTACCCCCATTGTGTCTTGGAAGTAACTAACTAGTTTTTGATTTTACAGGTTTATAGGTGGAAGAGAATTACCTTGTCTCAGATGAGACTTTGGACTAAGGACTTTTGAGTTAATGCTGAAATGAATTAAGACTGGGGGACTGCTGAGAAGGGTAATTGTATTTTGCAATGTGAGGAGGACAAGAGATTTTGGAGGTGTCAGGGGTATAATATATGGTTTGGATTTGTGTCTCCTCCTAAATCTCATGTTGAATTGGAGAAGGGGCTTAGTGGGAGGTGATTGGATCATCGGGGGAATTTCTCCCATCCTGTGCTCATGACAGTGAGTGCGTTCTCATGAGATCTGTTTAAAACTTTGTGGCACCTCCCCTCTTTGCTGTCTCTCCCTTTTGCTGCCATGAGAAGGTGCTTTCTTTCCCTTTCCCTTGCACCATGACTGTAAGTTTCTTGAGGCCTCCTAATTATGCTTCCTGTTAAGCCTATGGAACTGTGAGTCAGTTAAACCTCTTTTTTCATAAATTACTCAGTGTCAAGTAGTTCTTTATACCAGTGTAAGAACAGACTAATACAGAAATGAATCCCTACTTGTTCAGCCTTGAGAGACTCAAGCTGGAGAGGTAGAGTGGTCTCATTCTTGGATCCTGGCCCAGGATGAACAGCTTCTGAGGACAAAAGATAGAAGACAATGGTAAACATATTCAGTCTTTTAGAAAATAATATTAATAAAGAGAAATAAATCGAATATTGTTGGCAGTGGCATTTTGTAGCAGTATTGGCATTTCTTGGGAGCTGGGGCAATAAGTGACATTATAAGTCATGGGAATAGGGAAAAGAGAGTGTCTGCTTTTCCAAGCCTGGATTCATCATTTAAATAAGGGATCTTTTTTTCCCCTAAAATACTCATGGTAATTTTAAGAAATGAGATTACTTAGTGTTCGATGATAGCTACAAAGAGAAAAGCAAATGAAATATTATAAGCATACCATGCATCTTTAGATCAATGCTTCTCAAGCACTCTACATCAGAATCATAAGGAGGGTTTCTGCAAACAGATTTCTGGGCCCTACCTGCAGAGTTTCTGATTGGGCATATCTGTGGTGGGGCACAACAGTTAGCATTTATAATTATTTTCCCATTGATGTTGATGCTACTGGTGCTGGAACCACACATTAAGGACTACAACTCTATCTAATTGGGAGAATGGAAGCTAACATGCATTTAAATATTTTCATCTAAAATATAATGGTTTTTGTTATAAGACATGTACTAATTTGGCTGTGTAATTAATGTCTTCATCCTCTCAACAAATAATTGCTCAGGGCACATCACTACCAAGGAATCACTATGTTAGTATTTTGGGTATATCAATTAATGAGGAAGGCATGAATCTTATCCACAAAGAGCTTCTAGGCTGTTTGAGATAGGACAATGATTTCTGATAGAAATGCTAATGCTATAATAAAAAGTCTAGATATAATGCTATGGTGGTTGAAAGAGGGAGATATTTCTGATAGAAATTGATAGGGTATGGAAGTTCTGGTGAGTAGGATACGCCTCTCAGCTCCATAGCTAAATATTCTTGTTGACCTATAAGAAATATTTTGTTTGTTCAGGCTATGCAATTCTCGGTCTGCTTAAGTGACAAATATCTAGATATGTTTGCCATATACTGAGAGGTGGGGTTGGTTGGTTTCAGTTTCACAATACAATATGTGGTAACAGTTTTATTATATTATGATTCTATTAAAACTGTCTTTATAATTACATATAAGATTTTAAATTGAGTGTATTATCCAAGAGCTAATAAATTACACACATTTAGCAAAGGTAGTAGTGAACATATATTTCACTAAAATATGCACACAGTTTTAGCTCAGTAGCTTTTCAGCATAAAACACAGGATTTATATTAGATTAAACAATTCAGAATTTCATGGTATATTCTATAATCTGTAGCTTAGAAAATGGCCAACCTTATTTTCCAAATTTGATTTTTATATTGGAAGTTCTCCAAGCACAAAATAAAGATACTCTTTTAAATAGAGAAACAAAGTAAGTAACAACAAACATTTGCTGGTGTTGAACAAAATCATATTTTGAGTATTAAGAAGGAAACAGGAAAACATTGCCATGTATATATTTACTGCAAAACCTAAAGCTATGCTTATGTTTAAAATACATTTATCCTGCATGCCTTCCAAAAATCTACTTATTAACCATCAACACACATTCATTTCCATTCTGAAGCCTATTTTTTAATACAAAACTCAAAAAAACTTTAACTTTTTAAATTCTATATACTTTAAGAATATTTTTGTATCTATAATATTGTATACATTTACAAATATATATAAATATACAAGGATATACCTGTATATTTATATATACAAGTAAATATAAGTATATATAAATTTATATATAAATACTTATACAGAATATATGTGTTTAGTAAGTATAAGAACTAAGTATATAAGTATTATAAAAGTATTTATACATATTTATAACTATATGTACTTATAGATACTTGTGTCTATATATACACATGTATATATAATTACATATACATATATAAGTATATACATGTGTACATATAGAATAAATATATATACAATGTATTTATAATATATATTTTTATATTTATATATAGTTATATATTTATATAAAATTATGGATATAAAATAGTTTTAAAATACCTCTATATAATTGAAAAATATATATGTATATATATGCATATATATACTTTGTATATAAATTATATTTACTAATATATAATTTGTATATATAAATTATACTTGTATATATAAATTATACTTGTATATATATTATATATACAAGCATATATAGTTTATATATATATATATAATTTCAAGAGGTGAAATTTATTTTATCCAAGATGAATATGCATTTTCTTGGCCTATTTTACTTGGTTGTTTCTGTAAGTGTGAAATGTCATAAGGTAGAACTGATGTTTATAAGTACTCAGCATGGTAAAAATCTACATATTCAAATGATCCCCAGTAAAGACCACTTCCATTTTCTGAAACCATGTCAAGAATTCTCAAAGTATTCATTTATTATTTCATAAAACTCTATTGTCAAGCAGCATTGTACTACAATACAAAGTTGACATGTCTATGCTTTTTTTATCTGTATGTGGAGAGATACAATGTCTTAAGAAAAATATTATGTCTTTCTAGTGAATAATGGATGAAATTTCATACCTCAGAGTGCCTTCTCTTCACAGTTCTTCCTGATAATGCAGCTTTCAATGAATAGATCTCTTTGACAGTATAAATTGGAAAGGGTGAGACATTTTGTTCTTAACTGTAATTGCGTGAGCCTTGTGGCAGTAGTGGTAATAGCACATAGAAAGGATTCCTTGAATTAAGGACATCTGCACTTTTCACTTAATTTTGTTGCATAGGTTTTTACTGTTACATGAAAAATGCAATTTCAACCCAGGTTATTTCTGTGTAACTTTATTGGCATGTCAAAATCAATATATGTTGCTACTCTGAGGCAAGCAGTTCCATAAGGAGAGTCAAGTTCTACACCAAGCCTGTGGTTGCTATTATTGTTTTTGAAAGATCTTTAAAAGCTGGATTAGTAAATGGTACTGCATGTGGAATTTTAAAAGTGAAACAAATATACAGAGCTTTTTTCATTTCTCCAAATTAAGAACTAGGTACTAATGGATTATTTTACTCCCTAATCTATTACACATGTGTGTGCATGTATCTGTTTTACATGTTCAAATTTCATATTTTAGAAGTTTATATTGATCACACTCTTGAAAATATGCATTAAATTAATGATTTTACTTTAAGTGTTTATCTTATTCAGCTTTATGGTCTCCTGTAATCACATTTTGTTTTCCTTTTATTTTATATTTGATTATTCATCATCAATTATGTAAATTATTGAGGGGGTTCCACTTAAAACCTTATGACTGAAGATAATAAATTTGGTAATAAAAGTAAGGTTTAATAATCTCAGATCATAAGAAATTATCTGTAACATAAAATCAGCTATGGTATTAATAAATGTACCACTTATAAATTAGCACATAGTTTTCTAGACGTAGGATGGAGCTGACACAAGTGGATATAAGACAGACATAAAGAGGCCAGTTGGAGTTTGCCAAATGCAATCAGTCTACACTGAAAGTTTATAAGCAATAGACTATGCTCTATTGATCTTGGAAGAAAAAAAGGACCATGGACCACCCATGGGATATACACCTCTAGCCTACAGAGCACCTGCACAAATTTTAATAAGGTAGTTCATGAGGTTAGATTTTTATTTATATTTTATTTTTATTTATTTATTTATTTGAGACAGTCTGGCTCTGTCGCCCAGTGGGGAGTGCAGTGGTGAAATCTCCACTCACTGCCAGCTCCACCTCACGGGTTCATGCCCTTCTCCTGCCTCAGCCTCCCGAGTAGCTGGGACTACAGGTGCTGCCACCACGCCTGGCTAATTTTTTTGTATTTTTAGTAGAGACGGGATTTCACCGTGTTAGCCAGGATGGTCTCGATCTCCTGACTTTGTGATCCACCCGCCTTGGCCTCCCAAAGTGCTGGGATTACAGGTATGAGCCACTGCGCCTGGCCTTTATTTTTTAATTAAGCTTTTAATTTAAGATAATTGTGAATTTGCATGCAGTTGTAAGAAAAGGTACAGAGTGATCCAGTATTTCTCTAATGGTAACATATTGGAAACTATAGTACCGTATCACAACCAAGATATTGACATTGATACCATCAAGGCACAGAACATTTTCATCACAACAAAGCTCCCTCATGGTGCAGTTTCATGGCCACACCCATTTCTTTCCCACCACCATCTCTTCCTTAAACCCTGACAATAACTAATTTTTCTCCATTTCCGGAATTTCATCACTTCAAGATTATTATATAAATAGAATCATGCAATATGTAACTTTTGAGGATTGGCTTTTGTTCACACAGTGTAATTCTATGAAGAGTCATTAAGTTGTTGCAATTATCAGTTATTGTCATCACATCATATCAAGGGTACATGCTATCAACATGACATATCACTGTTGATGTTGACCTTGATCATCTGGCTGGATGTAGTGTTTGTCAGACTTCTCCAATGTAAAGTATCCATTTACATACTGTACTCATTGGATTGAAGTCACCATGCACAGCCCACACTTAAAGAGTGGTGTACAATGCTCCATCTCTTTGAGGGTGGAGTTTCTGCAAAAATTACTTAGAATTCTCCTGCATGAGAGATTTGATCATCTCCCTCATTTATTAGTTTAGTTAATCATTTATTTATATGAGTGTGAATTTATGGAAATTTATTTTATCTATGGCTGCTGGTAAAGAGATCCAAAATAGTAGTTGGAAGGTGACTAAAATATATTGCTTATCAGTTCACTTTTTCATTTTTGTAATATATTCATGCTTCTTAACATTAACTATAATTGTAATCAGGGATTGATTTTCATCACTTTTTGTCTCTAATTACATTTGCTTCCTTGATAACCTAAGCTAGTGGCATGACTTTAAATATCACCTATATGCCAACATCTCCAAATTTTCATCTCCAGCCCAGACCCCTCTTCTGAATTTCAGACTTGTATATCCAACAGCCTACCTAGCATCTCTGCTTGAATATCCATTAGACATCATAAATTCAACATGTCTTTTCCACCCTCAGAACTGCTTAACCTCTACTCTTCACTATTTTAGATGAACATACCATCTGTCCAGTTGCTCAAGCCCCAAATCTTAGAATGATGTTTTGCTCTTTTCTCATTCCTCCCATATTAAATTAATCATGAAATCCTGTTGTCTGTATCTTTAAATATATCCAAAATCTAATCACTTACAATCAACTTCATTGCTGACACTCTGGTCTGAGATATCTGTTTACTAGAGATAAAAATACTGAGTCATTTGGTATGCATATATTCACCATTAGATAATACAAAATTTTTTCAAAATTACATTGCCTCACCCCAGAAATATATGAATGTTTTCTTTGCTCCGTATTCTCATAAAAAGCCTTTTAAATTCTAGCCTTTTTATTGAGCATGTGGTGGTATGACATTGAGATTTTAATTTGTGTTGTCTGATCACAGAGGTGGAACATTTTTTATCTCTTTACCATTAGTCTAGCTTTTTCATGAATTGTCTGTAATTGCATCACTTGTTGAGAACGATTAAAGAAAAATAAATATCTTATATTTTCTTTTATCTTTTAAACAACACTTGAATATACAACAAAGCAAATTGTGTGCATTTTCATTCTTGCAGACCTTGAATTTTTATTACAAGTAAAATATCAATTTATGTCCACATATTTATATTTCACATATTTTCAGACAGCATTTGAATCACTAGAGGGTAATTCTATAGGTTAGTTTTACAGCTTCCCAACTCAATTACAGTAGTCACTTTTCTTTATCTGTTTGTATCATAAAACACAGATACTCCTAGCAGCTTGCTTCAGTCATTCAATCTCTATCTCCAATTGTAGTATAGAAAAAGATGTCAATAAGCCATTGGTTTCTGATAAATTGTTTAGAAACCATAATTAAAGGGGATTACTTATGGGTGAGGTAGATGACTACACTCCCAGAACTTCATTACTGTTAAAACATATAGCATTTCACACACTCATTTCTAGCAACTTTTTTTTGTTAATTAAATTTTTTTTTTTTTTTTTTGAGACAGAATCTCGCTGTATCACCCAGGCTGGATTGCAGTGGCACAGTCTTGGCTCACTGCAACCTCTGCCTCCCATCTTCAATCAATTATCCTGCCTCAGCCTCCTGAGTAGCTGGGATTACGGGCGCACACCACCATGCCTGCTTAATTTTTTTTTTTTTTTTTTTTTAGTTTTAGTTTTAGTAGAGATGAGGTTTCACCATGTTGGCCAGGCTGGTCTAGAACTCCTGACCTCAGGTGATCCACCCGCCTCCACCTCCCAAAGCACTGGGCTTACAGGCGTAAGCCACCGCACCCGGCCAAAATACTATTAATTAGATCTGGTTTAAGTCTTTTTTTAAACCATGTAAAGTTTACTTGGAACCAGGAAATCTGCTACGTTTGATTTCAGTACCCTTATTAAAAACATTTTTTTTTTTGCCTGTGTGAATGTTTCTATTTTTTGTTTCTGATTTTTTTTTTTTGTATTCTTTATCTCTGGCAGTTTACTTGCATGAAAATACAAATATTTTCTTCCCTAAAAGGTTTAAGCATGAGTTTCTAATCAATGGAAAAGAAGAGAGACAATATACTTTATAATGAATATGTGTACACTTTACAATGAAAAGCGTATGTAGTTTTTTTTTGCTAAAAGCTATAAGAAGTTGTCGATTCACTGAGATAGTCCAAAGAACTTGCTTTTATATTTCATGATTAGAGTTTGGGTAGTGACTGTTATTCTTTCAAACCTATGGAGAACCCCTTGAATTTTATTTATGAAAAACATAACTAATCTACAGAGGAATTACAGATTTAATTCATGATTGATTATCTGGTTGTCACTAAATTATTTTGTTACTATGGGTATAGAGTAATGACTTCTTATATGTTTCTGAAGACATTTAGAATAACATTGGAAAGGCTGTTAAACATCTAATTTCACTAAAATATATAAAACTCTTTGTTTAGACTTAAAAATGTGTGTTCAAGTAATATATAAAAATTATATAAGTAAATTTTCATTGGTCAAAAATATTAAAATATGAAAATATATCCACATGTTTAAAATTAATGGATATTAGTGGCATTTTCTCTTTGATATCTCCTTTATAATGTGATACATTACATGTGTTTAGCAGTGTATGTGTGGAAGTCAATTTATAACACATATTTTTGTTAAATTCTCTGGATTTGAGAGCAAGAGACCTGTAGGGGAATCCCAGCTTTATTGTCTATCATCTGAGAAACTTCATAAAAATAAAAATTTTGTCTGATTTTTAACATCCTTTCTGTAACACCAGGCTAGTGACAGAGTCACTTAGAGAAGTAAAAAATATTACATACAAAATGCTTGGTAAAGTAAAATTAAGAAAACATATATTGGGCTGTGCCACTTTTCTTTTTTAAAATGAAGTTTTTTGTATTACATGATATTTACTGTAACAAACTGTTATTTCCAAAATCTAAATAATAAAGCTATTATCAGGTAATCATTATATATATATATATGTATGTATGTATGTATATTATTTGCTCATCTTTTGAGTGAAAAATAGTGACAATACAGGTTGAGAATCCCTAATCAAAATTTGGAATCATAAATGCTCCAATACAGTCGCATGTATCTTTTTGACATAATGATTTATTTTCCTTTGGGTACATGTCTAATAGTGGGATTACTGGGTTGAATGATAGTTACATTTTTAGTTCTTTGAGCAATCTCCATACTGTTTTCCATAGAGATTGTACTAATATATATTCCCACCAACTGTGTGTAAGCATTCCCTTTTCTCAGAGGCCTTGCCAACTGACCCCAGTGTGTGTTGTTCCCCTCCCTGTGTCCGTGTGTTCTCATCTTTCAACTTCACTTATGAGTGAGAACATGTGGTGTTTGGTTTTCTATTCCCATGTTAGTTTGCTGAGGATGATGGCTTTCAGCTTCATCCATGTCCCTGCAAACACATGATCTCATTCCTTTTTGTGGCTGCATAGTATTCCATGGTATGTATGTATCTCTATCTATCTCTCTCTCTATCTCTCTCTCTCTCTATCTATCTATCTATCTATCTATCTATCTATCTATCTATCTATCTATTACATTTTCTTTATCCAGTCTATCATTGATCGGCATTTGAGTTGGTTCCATGCCTTTGCTATTGTGAATAGTGCTGCAGAAAACATATACATGCATGTATCTTGATAATAGAATGATTTATATTCCTTTGGGTATATACCCAGTAATGAGATCACTGGGTCAAATGGTGTTTCTGGTTCTAGATCCTTGAGAAATCGCCACACTGTCTTCCACAATGGTTGAACTAACTTACATTCCCACCAACAATGTAAAAAGTGTTACTATTTCTCCACAGCCTCACCAGCATCTGTTGCCTTTTGACTTTTTAATAATTGCCATTCTGACTGGCATGAGATGGTATCTAATTGTGGTTTTGATTTGCATTTCTCTAATGATCAGTGATGTTGAACTTTTTTTCATGTTTGTTGGCTACATAAATGTGTTCTTTTGAGAAGTGCCTGTTCATATGCTTTGTCCACTTTTTGATGGGATTGTTTGGTTTTTTATGTAAATTTATTTAAGTTCCTTGTAAATGCTGGATATTAGACCTTTGTCAGATGGATAGATTGCAAAAATTTTCTCCCATTCTGTAGGTAACCTGTTAGCTCTGATGATAGTTTCTTTTGCTGTGCAGAAGCTCTTTAGTTTAATTAGATCCCATTTGTCAGTTTTGGCTTTTGTTGCAACTGCTTTACTTGATTTCATCATAAAAGCTTTGCCCATGCCTATGTCTTGAATGGTATCGCCTAGGTTTTCTTCTAGGGTTTTTATGGTTTTGGGTTTCACATTTAAGTCTTTAATCCATCTTGAGTTAATTTTTGTATAAGGTATAGGGAAGGGGTCCAGTTTCAGTTGTCTGCAAATAGCTAGCCAGTTTTCCCAGCACCTTTTCTTTTCTTTTTTTTTTGAGATGGTGTCTTGCTCTGTCATCCAGGCTGGAGTGCAGTGGCACAATCTTGGCTCACTGCAACCTCTGCCTCCCAGGTTCAAACGACCTCAGCACCATTTATTAAATAGAGAATCCTTTCCCCATTGCTTGTTTTTGTCAGGTTTGTTGAAGATCAGATGGTTGTAGATGTGTGGTGTTATTTCTGAGGTCTCTATTCTGTTGCATTGGTCTATATGTCTGTTTTGGTACCAGTACCATGCTGTTTTCGTTACTATAGCCTTGCATTATAGTTTGAAGTCAGGTAGCGTGATGCCCCCAGCTTTGTTCTTTCTGCTTAGGATTGTCTTGGCTTTGCAGGCTCTTTTTCGGTCCCATATGAATTTTAAAGTAGTTATTCTTCTTTGTGCCACAGACACTTACTCTAAAACCAACCACATAATTGGAAATAAAACACTCCTCAGCAAATACAAAAGAACTGAAATCCTAAAAACGGTCTGTTAGACCACAGTGCAATCAAATTAGAACTCAGGATTAAGAAACTCGCTCAAAACCACACAACTATGTGGAAATTGAACAACATGCTTCTGAATGACTCCTGGGTAAATAATGAAATTAAGGCAGAAATCCAGAAGTTATTTGAAACCAATGAATCAAAGAGACAACATACCAGAATCTCTGAGACACAGCTAAAGCAGTGTTAAGTGGAAAATTTATAGCACTAAATGCCCACATCAGAAAGCTATAAAGATTTCACATTGACACCCTAACATCCCAATTAAAAGAACTAGAGAAGCAAGGGCAAGCAAATCCAAAACCTAGCTATAGACAAGAAATAACTAAGATCAGAGTGGAACTGAAGGAGATAGTAACATGAAAAACTCTTCAAAAAAATCAATGAATCCAAGAGCTGGTTTTTTGAAATAATTAATATAATAGATACCCCACTAGCTAGACTAATAAAGGAGAAAAGAGCGAAGAATCAAATAGACACAATAAGAAATGATAAAGGGGACATCACCACTGACCCCACAGAAATACAAACTACCATCAGAGAATACAATAACCACTATGCAAATAAACTAGAAAATCTAGAACAACTGGATAAATTTCTGGACACATATACCCTCCCAAGACTAAACAAGGAAGCAGTTGAATTCCTGAATAGTCCAATAAAAAGTTCTGAAATTAAGGCACAACTAAATAGCCTACCAACCAAAAACAACCCAAGACCAGGTGGATTCGCAGTCAAATTCTACCAGAGGTACAAAGAGGAGCTGGTACTATTCCTTCTGAAATTTTTCCAAACAATTGAAAAGGAAGGGCTCCTCCCTAACTCATTTTATGAGGCCAGCATCATCCTGATACCAAAACCTGACAGACACAACAAAAAAAGAGAATTTTAGACCAATATCCCTGATGAACATCGGTGCAAAAATCCTCAATAAAATACTGGCAAACCGAATCCAGCAGCACATCACAAAGCTTATCCATCACGATCAAGTTGGCTTCATCTCTGGGATGCAAGTCTGGTTCAACATAAGCAAATAAATAGACATAATCCGTCACGTACACAGAAACAATGACAAAAGTCACGATTATCTCAATAGGTACAGAAAAGGCCTTTGATAAAATTCAGTATCCCTTCATGCTAAAAGCTCTCAATAAAATAGGTATTCCTGGAACATATTTCAAAATAATAAGAGCTATTTATGACAAACCCACAGCCAATATCATACTGAATAGTTTTTTTGAAAAAAATAATAGATACCCCACTAGCTAGATTAATAAAGAAGAAAAGAGAGAAGAATCAAATAGACACAATAAGAAATGATAAAGGGGATATCACCACTGACCCCACAGAAATACAAACAACCATCAGAGAATACAATAAACACCACTATGCAAATAAACTAGAAAATCTAGAACTGGATAAATTTCTGGACACATATACCCTCCCAAAACTAAACAAGGAAGAAGTTGAATATCAAACTGAATGGGCAAAAGCTTGAAGCATTCCCTTTGAAAACTGGCACAAGATAAGGATGCCTTCTCTCACCACTACTATGCATCAGAGTATTGGAAGTTCTGGCCCGGGCAATCAGGCAAGAGAATGAAATAAAGGGTATTCCGCTAGGAAAAGAGGAAGTCAAATTGTCTGTGTTTGCAGATGACATGATTGTATATTTAGAAAACCCCATCGTCTCAGCCCACTCCTTAAGCTGAAACTTCAACAGTCTCAGGATACAAAAATCAATGTGCAAAAATCACAAGCATTCCTATGCACCAACAATAGACAAGCAGAGAGCCAAATCATGAACTCCTGTGCATTTTCAATCCACCACTCTAACTCATCTTCTCAGTAAAAATTTCCTCCCCAAAATATACTGATTCATTCATGCTGAAAATTATGTTGAAGTTATTTATGCCACACATGTTTATGTGTGATATTGTATTATTCTAATTGCTAAATAGAACCTGTTTTATAAGTCTTAACTCTGCCACAAAGCTATTTCCTCAGTGCTTCCTGCATACCTGACAGTGCCTAATAACCTTCTGGATATTCAGCAGACATAGCACAAAGTTGTTTTATTGTTATTAAAAGTGATCACCCTCATATATGTCAATTATGGTTACAGTGAATCTTTTGTGTTAAGGTAAATATTTCACAGAAAGTGTTCATGTGAACAATGAGTTTGATCTTGAAGCAGAATGCAAAAGTAGGTAGCAAATTATTATCTAAGGTTATTATAGAGTAGCATTTCATCTGTCCTGACAGAATTTACGATAAGGTTAAACTTCGTTTTTAAGAAGAATATTAAAAATGCTTCTTCATTTTTGAATGTTAAAAGACAATGGAAATGGTATATGAGTTATTTTTCTAAAGTTTTAAAATATTTTCTAAAGTTTTAAAATATTAAGCTAGATTTTAATTTTTTTCCAAAAAAAGCATCTTTTGGTTTTTTTAAACTCTCTTTGTTTTAGAAAATATTTTTGTTTATTTTGATTTTATATTAAAATTATATTCTTATCAAAATTTTAAATATATGAACCCTTTGTAAATGATTTCAAGTATTGAGAAATATTTATAAATAGAAGAAACATTAACAGATATGTATTAATTACATATTGCTTTTCAAGAAATATAGCTGTCCACTAATTGGTTTTCTCTTTATCTGGTGTTTTTGTTACTGACTGTTGTCAATTTTTTACTTGCAAATTATCTATGAATGATAGAATCCCCAAAGGGGAAAGGAAACATTTACAAATTTCTTCATAGAACACAAAGTTTAAAAAGCTAAAATCCTGGGCCGGGTATGATGACCCACACCTGTAATGCCAGCACTTTGGGAGACCAAGGTGGGTGAATCACCTGAGGTCAGAAGTTTGAGACCAGCCTGGCCAATATGGTGAAACCCTGTCTCTACTAAAAATACAAAAATTAGCTGGATGTGGTGGCACACACCTGTAATGTCAGCTACTTGGGAGGCTGAGGCATGAGACTCGCTTTAACCCAGGAGGTGGAGGTTGCAGTGAGCTGAGATGCCGCCACTGCACTGCAGCCTGGGTGACAGAGCAAGACTGCATCTCAAAAAGAAAAAAGAAAAAAAGTTAAAAATGACATATATATATATTTAATCTCACATCAGTGAGAAAGCATTTTACTAAATCTTGATATGGTGTGGATCTGTGTCCCTGCTCAAATCTCACATTGAGTTATTGTAATCCCCAGTGTGGGAGGTAGGGCCTGTAGGAGGTGATCGGATCATGGGGGCAGTTTCTCCCTTGGTACTATCATCATGACAGTGAATAGGCTCTCATGACATCTGGTCGTTTAAAATTGTGTGGCACCTTCCTGCTCTCTCTCTCCCTCCTGCTCTGGCCATATGAAGCTCCTCACTCCTGTTTGCCTTCCTCCACGATTGTAAGTTCCCTGAGGCCTCACCAGAAGCTGATGCCATTATGTGCTTCCTGTATAGCCTGTGGAACTGTGGGCCAATTAAACCTCTTTTTAAAATAAATTACCAAGTATCAGTTATTTCTTTATATAGCAGTGGATGAACCGACTAATATAAAATCAATAGATTTTAAAAATGGAATTTGCAACCGTGATATTTCTTATGCATTTCTCACAGGAGATTAATGGTTGCTATGTACAAATCCTAAAGTAAACTAAGAAAATCACCTCAAGTATCATATTTAAGCAACAATAAATATATCACTTTGTAAAGTTACTATGAATCAATACAAAGAAGGTAAAATTCAATAAGGTTTATTATACTGAAGTATATATGACCACAAACTGTTTTTACAACAGGGCTGCTCAACAACACTTTCCGAGACAATAGAAACACTCCATTCATTCTGCAGTGTATGGTGAGATGATCACTATCGCATGTAACTTCTGAGTACTTGAAATGTAGCTAGTATAACTAAGAAAGTGTTTTTTTTTTTTTCATTTCAACTTTTAATTTAGATTCAAGAGGTACCTGTGCAAGTTTGTTACATGGATATATTGTATGATATTGAGGTTAGGGGTATGGATCACATCATCCAGGTAGTGAGCATAGTACCCAACATGAAGTTTTTCAATCCATTCTCCCTTCTAGTTTCCCTACCCCTTCTAGTAGTTTGCAGTATCCGTTGTTCCCGTCTTTATTTCCATGTGTAACCATTGTTTAGCTATCATTTATAAATGAGAACATGTGGTATTTGGTTTTCTGTTTCTTCATTAACTCATTGAAGATTATGGCCTCTAGCAGCATTTGTGTTGCTGGAAAGAATATGATTTCATCCATTTTTATGGATGTGAAATATTTCATGGTGTATATGTACTGCATTTTCTTTATCCAGTCCACCACTGATGAGCACACAGGTTGATCCCATGTCTTTGCTATTGTGAACACCACTGTGGTGAACATACAAGTGCATGTGTCTTTTTGGTAGACTGATTTATTTTCCTTTGGGTATATACCCAATAATGGGAATTCTAGGTCAAATTGTAGCTCTGTTTTAAATTATTTGACAAATCTCCAAACTGCTTTCTACAGTGGCTGAATTAATTGACATCCCCACCAACACTGCATAAGCATTCCCTTTTCTCCATAGTCTAACCAGCATCTATTATTTTTGACTTTTTAATAATAGCCATTTTGACTAGTATGAGACACTGTGGTTTTAACTTGCATTTCTCTGATGACTAATAATGATGAGCATTTTCTCACACGTTTGTTGGCCACTTGTATGTCTTTTTTTGAGAAGTGTTTGTTTAGCTTCTCTGCCCATTTTTTAGTGAGATTATTTATTTTTTGCTTGTTGATAATTTCTTTATGGATTCTGGATATTTCACCTTTGTCAGATGCATAGTTTGTGAATATTTTCTCTCATTCTGTAGGTTGCCTGTTTACTTTGTTGATAATTTATTTTGCAGTGCAGAAACTCTTTATAGGTCCCACTTACTTATTTTTGTTTTTGTTGCAATTGCTTTTAGGAACTTAGCCAAACATTATTTGCCAAGGCTGATATTGAGAATGGTACTTCCTAGGTTTTCTTCTAGGATTTTTATAATTTGACATCTTACATTTAAATCTTTAATCCATCTTGAGTTCATTTTTATATATGGTAAAAGGTAGGGGTACAGTTTCATTCTTCTGCATATGGCTAGCTGGTTATCCCAGCACCATTTATTAAATAAGGAATCATTTCCCATTGCTTGTTTTATCAGCTTTGTAGACGATCAGATGGTTGTAGGTGAGCAGGATTATTTCTGGGTTTTCTACTGTGGATATAGATCCATCGATCTATATATCTGTTTTTTTTTTTTTACTTGTACCATGCTGTTTTGGTACTATAGGCTTAAAGACAGGTATTGTGATGCCTCCAGCTTTGTTCTTTATGCTTAGGATTGCTTTGGCTATTGGGGCTCTTTTTTGCTTCCAAATGTAATTCTAAATACTTCTGTATAATCCTGTGAAAAATTATGCTGGTAGTTTGATTGGAATTGCATTGAATCTGTAAATTGCTTTGGTCAGTGTGGTGGTCATTTTAACAATATTGATTTTTCCAATCCATGAGCATGGAATGTTTTCCTATTTATTTGTGTCATTTCTGGTTTCTTTCAGCAGTGTTTTTTAGTTCTCCTTTTAGAGATCTTTCACTTCCTTTAGACATATTACTAGGTATTTCATTTTTTGTGGCTATTGTAAAT
Source organism: Pongo abelii (assembly GCF_028885655.2). Lineage (NCBI taxonomy): Eukaryota > Metazoa > Chordata > Mammalia > Primates > Hominidae > Pongo > Pongo abelii. The sequence goes on along the minus strand of NC_071988.2, from coordinate 186,031,077 downwards.
GGGATTATATTCTTGATTTGACTCTCAGCTTTAGCATGATTAGTGTATAGAAATGTTACTGATTTTTGTACATTGATTTTGTATCCTGAAACTTTACTGATGTCATTTACTTTATTCCAGGAGCACTTGGGCAGAGACTGGGGGGGTATTCTAGGTATGTAATCATATCATCTATGAAGAGAGAGTTTTATTACTTTTTTTCCTGTTTAAATGACTTTTATTTCTTTCACTTGCCTTATTGCTCTGGCAAGGACTTCCAGTACTATGTTGAATAGGAGTTGTGAGACTAGGCATCCTTGTCTTGTTCCAGTTTTCAAGGAGAATGGTTCCAGCTTTTGCCCACTCAGTATGAGATTGGCTGTTGGTTTGCCATAGATGGCTCTTATTATTTTGAGTAGTTCCTTTGATGCCTAATCTGCTGAGGGTTTTTATGATGAAAGGATGGTGGATTTTATTGCAAGATTTTTTGTGTGTGTCTATTGAGATGATCATATGATTTTTGCTTTTAATTCTGTTTATGTAGTGAATAACATTTATTTATTTGTATTTGTTGAACAAGTCTTGCATCCCAGGAAGCAAGCTTACCTGATTGTGGTGTATTAACTTTTTAATGTGCCACTGGATTTTATTTGCTAATATTTTCTTGAGGGATTATGAATCTACATTCATCCAGGATATTGATCTGAAGTTTCCTTTTTCGTTGAGTCTCTGCCAGATTTTGGTATCAAGCTGATGCTGGCATCATAGGGTTGAGTTAGGAAGTAGCCCCTACTTCTCAGTTTTTTGGAATAGTTTTAGCAGAATTGGTACCAGGTCTTCTTTGTATGTCTGGTGGAATTTGGCTGTGAATCCATCTTGTCCAGGGATTTTTTTTTTCTGATTATTAGGTTTCTTTTTATTACTGATTCAATTTTTGGGACTTCTTATTGTTCTTTTCAGGTTTTCACCTTCTTCCTACTTCAATCCTGGGAGGTTGTGTCTTTCCAGGAATTTATCCATATCCTCTATATTTTCTAATTGTTGTGCCTAGAGTTATTCATAATAGTTTCTGCTAATCTTTTATATTTCTATGGGATTGAGAGTAATACCATCTTTGCCATTTTTCATTGCACTTATTTAAATATCCCTTTTTCTTTGTTAATCTAGCTAGTACTCTATCAATCTTTCTTATTCTTTTGAGAAACAAACTCTTGGTTTCATTGATCTTTTGCATGGATTTTCACCTCTCAATTTAATTTGGTTCCTCTCTAATTTTAGTTCTTTCCTTTTTTAAATAGCTTTGGGGTTGATTGGTTTGTTTGTTGTTTTTTTTCTAGTTTCTCCAGGTGCAAAATTAGATTGTTAATTTGTTTCTAACTTATTGATGAAAGCATTTAGTGCTATAAACTTTTCACATGCTTAATCTGCATCCCAGAAATGGTAAGTTGTGTCTCCAATTTTATTAATTTCTAATATTTTTTCACCTTAGTTTTGTTTTTCATTCAGGAATTATTCAGAAGCAAGTTGTTTAATTTATATGTGCTTGTGTAGTTTTGGGAGACCTTCTTGATAGTAATTTCTGTTTTTATTTTATTGTGTTCTGAGAGTGTGGTTGGTATGATTTTGTTTTTTTGAATTTATTGATCCTTGTTTTATGAGCAAAATTTGGTCCATTTTAAAGAATATGTTCTGTGTGCAGATGAGAAGAATGTATATTCTGTGATCTTTGGGTGGAGTGTTCTGTAGATGTCTATTAGGTTCAATTGATTGAGTGTCACATTTAAGTCCAGAATTTTTTGGTTAGTTTTCTGCCTCAATGATCTGCATAATGCTATCAGTGGAGTCTTGAAATTTCTTACTATTATTTTGTGGCTAAGTCTTTTCGTAGGTCAAGAAGAGCTTGTCTTTTTGTGTGTTTTGTTTTTAATCTGGGTGCTCCAATGGGTGCATATATATTTAGAATAGTTAAGCCTTCTTGTTGAATTGTAGCCTTTATCATGTAATGCCCTTCTTTGTCCTTCTTAATTGTTATTGGTTTAAAATATATTCTATCTGATATAAGAACAGTGACTCCTGCTGTTCTTTTGTTTTCCATTTGCATGGTAGATCTTTCTATATCCCTTTACTTTGAGCCTGTGGTTATCACTACAAGTGAGATGGGTCTATTGAAGACAGCAGATGGGTGGGTCTTTCCTATTTATCCAGTATGTGACTCTGTCTTTTAAGTGGGGTGTTTAGACCATTTACATTTAGGGTTAGGACTGACATTAGAGATTTTGATCCTGTCATCTTATTGTTAGCTGGTTATTTTGTAGACTTGATTATGTAGTTGCTTTATAGTGTCTGTGGGGTATGTACTTAAGTGTGTTTTGTGTTAGTGTGTGTCATTCTTTCATGTCTATGTTTAGCACTCTCTTAAGGACCTCCTGTAAAGCTTGTCTAGTTATAATGAATTCCTTTAGTGTTTGCTTGTCTGAGAAGGATTTTATTTCTCCTTCACTTATGAAACTTAGTTTGGCAGGATATAAAATTCTTGGCTGTAATTTTTTTCCTTTAAGGATGCTGAAAATAGGCCACCAATATCTTCTGTCTTGTAAGGTTTCTGTTGAGAGATCTACTGTTAGCCTGACGGGGTTTCCCTTGGTATATAACCTGACTCTTCTCTCTAGCTGCCTTTAAGATTTTTTTTTCTTTCACGTTGACCTTGGAGAATCTGATAACTATACTTGAGGGGTGGTCAACTTATATGGTATCTAGCAGGGGTCCTTTATATTTCTTGGATTTGTATGTCAAGCTCTGTAGTGAGATCAGAAAAATTTTCATCGACTGTGCCCTCAAAAATATTTAACAAGTTACTTATTCTCTCTCCTTCCCTCTTAAGAATGCCAGTGAGTCATAGGTTTAGTCTCTTCACATAATCCCATATTTCTCAGAGGTTTTGTTCATTTCCAAAAATTCTTTTTTCTGTATTTTTTTTCTGACTTTATTTAAAGAAGTGATTTTTAAGCTATGAGATTCTTTCCTCATCTTGGTTTATTCTGCTAATAATACTTCAAATTGTATTTTGATATTCTTGTAGTGAATTTTTCAGTTCCAGAGTTTACTTTGGTTCTTTCTTAAAATGATTAGTTCATTTTTCAGCCTTTGGATTTTTCTACTAGATTACTTGGATTTTTTAGATTGGGTTTCAACTTTCTCTTGGATCTCAATAAGCTTTCTTGTCATCCAGATTTTGAATTCTATGTCCGTCATTTCATTCATTTCAGTCTGTTTAAGAACTATTGCTGGGAAGCTAATGGGCTCATTTGAAGGTAAGGGGATACTGGCTTTTTGAATTGCCAGATCTCCTAAGCTGATTCTTTCTCATTTGAGAGGGCTGGTGTTCTTTTTAACTGTATTGTAAGCTGAGTATAGCCAATTGTCTTTATTTTAAGTATTTTCAGAGGGCCAGCCCTCTGTCTAGGATTTTATTTTATTTATTTATTTATTTATTTGTTTGTTTATTTATTTATAGATTCTTGCTCTTTGTGTCACATGGGTCTATATTGGCAGAATATTTTTAGCATTGTAGTTTGGGCTATGATCCAGTAGATGGTGCTTAAGAGTAATGGCCAGCAGAGGGGGTCTTACTTCCTTTAGAGGCTCTTTTGTATTTCCTTGTGTTGCAAGCAGTGCTCTGTAGTGTACAGGGAAGACAAATGACACCCTTACCTGGTCTACTTCTGGGCCTTGGGGGAGCCCCCTTCAATCACTGGTGACACAGTCATATTTCTTTTGTTAGGTGTTCCAGATTGCTTGTCTCTCCAGGGCACAGATCTCAGCGAAGAGACAGAATACATCTTTTCATTACTGGCCCTGCACTGGGAGGGATGACCTGCTCCCATGCTGGCCAGTGAACCCATGTGTCTCACCCCTCTCTGTGCTCTGAGAGCAGGGCCTTTTTCCCAACTTAAGTGCTGGCCACAGATCTTGGCTCAATATCCCTGAGCTGCATGCTGCAGCCCTGGGGTGCTGGAACCAGGCCACACCTCTGTCCTCTGGACCCTGTGAATGATGCTCTAGCTGCCAGGAAAGTGCTCCCAGGATTCCAGAAAAGTCCTTGGGTAGAGCAAAATACCCAGGCTAGGCAGTGGAGGCTGTGCTGTGCACCCCTTTCTGTGGGTGGCCAGGCAGGGGCCCTAGGAGGGGCTGGTGAGCAGGAAGGCCTATGCAACAGATGTGCCCCAGTCCTGCAGAGAGGTCAGCCTCACTCTCTCCTGGACCAGCTGTCAGCTGGGACTAGAGATACTTGGACGGAGATGGGGAACCTTGGGGCATTGGAAACTGTGGCCGCACTCCACTGCAGCTGCTCCATGCACAAAAGCTTCTGGGCTTCATGCTGGCTGAAGCCCTGTCTCTGCCCACTCTCTGGGAAGATCTTTTTGCCAGTTCAAATGTCCGTGGTAGATAGAGGGTCACCTTCAGCTAGGATCCCAGAGGTCTGTGGCAAGAATGGGCTGTCCATCCTTCCCTTAACTCACCTCTTTCTCTGGAGCCATTCAGGTAGCCCTAGCATTTGTGTACCCCACATGGTTTTCAGCTTTCTCTTCAGCCTTGGTTTCTGTGTCAGTTCTCCATTGACTGTCAGTGTTCTCTGTCCAAAGATCTGCGAAAGTATGTTGGTTTACTCTATATTTTGGTCTGTCTCATTGGAAGCAGTGCTTCCTGGCTCTGGTTATCCTTCCAGTCATCCTTCTTGTCTTCAATCGAAAGTGAATTTTAGTTTAATTTAATTAGTCACACTTGGCTAGTAGCTTATGTATTGGACAGTACAGTTATAAAGAAGAGGAGGTCTTGGGACAATGTATCAGTGCTCTTGGCAAGAGACATTGCACAATTAACGGGGTTTAACTAAAGAAAAAATAATGACAATATATTGTGCTTGTATAACATATGTAAAAGTAAAATAAATATATAACAAAAATTGCACAAAGAATAGGAGGGAATATTTGGAATTGATGGAAGGCTTTTACTCTACCAAAATATCATATAAAATATTTTTTCAACAAATGTTGCTGAACATTTGGATTTCCATAGACAATAAAATTAACCTGGATGTGTATTTCACACCATATGTAAAACTAACTAAAAATGGACCATATACATATATATATATATAATTTTTTTTTTGAGATGGAGGTTCACTCTTGTTGCCCAGGCTGGAATGTAATCTCAGCTCACTGCAACCTCCGCCTCCCAAGTTCAAGCAATTCTCCTGTCCCCATCTCCTGACTAGCTGGGATTATAGGCATCCGCCACTAAGCCCGGCTAAATTTTTGGTATTTTTAGTAGAGAGAGGGTTTCACCACGTTGGCCAGGCTGGTCAAAAATGGACCATATTTTCAAATATAAAATGTAAAATGATAAAACTTCTGTAAGAAACTATAGGAGAAAATATTTTGTCTTTTTGTCAGGCAAAGAGTTTTGTGATATAATACAAAAAGCCAAGCTCAGAAAAGAAAAATTGGACTTGATAGAGATTAACTTTTTTAATTCACAAAGGCTTAATTTCAAAGGCTCAAGGAAAAACAAAGATAAATAAGTATTTACGGGGTTAAGTAAATAAAAAATGGGATGGTGAAGCACTCTGAGACTAGTATCAGCAGGACACCATTTTATCCACAGAGTTGATGGAGCAGGAGAATTAAATGATATTACCATGACCCAGTAAGAGATAAAGTCCTGGAAGAGAGATGCTGCCTAAGAGAAGTTTCATTTGATGAGGAAAGCAGCCACTGGCTAGACCACAATTAGGCAGGAGTTAGCCCAGGAAATAAATTATCTGCTTCTAACAACCTGCCTCAATTTACCTGGCGTTTGCTTCCCAACTGGTCTGGGTGATATGGTCCATAGAAGTTAGCCTCTCAGTGTTCACTACAGGAGAAAAAAAAAAAAAAAAAAAGGACAGAAATGGATTGGAGGGAATATCCCTTAGATTCCACTGTCTTTACACTCACTTCTATTTTTGTCCTTTCCTTAACTAAAACAAACAAAACAACAACAACAACAACAAATGAGTTTCAGTTTTGCCTGTTTTTGCCCTAATCTCATGGTTCTACTTTTTCCCAACAACTTTTCTTAGCATAAACAATTTGTCAAGTTGGACATTTCACTAACACTGCAACTCTACACCCTTACAATTAGGCCTCAGGCTTTGTCTTCAGCCATGTCTGGCCTATACTATCCCAAATAAAGGATTGTTTTAAGACTGCTATTAAGATATTCTGGATCTCCACCTGTGACATGAATTGGGAGCTCAGTGTTTTAAGTATATATTTATCTTTGTGTAAACTCTCCAGAATTGTCAGAAGCAGTTTTGCCTCATTCTGTAACCTTTGCAATCACCATTTTTGCCATATCCACTAAGTGTCAAAGACAATTGATTTCCCAGTGCTTTGTGCTCAATCGGTAATTAATTTCACATCATTCTAGTGAGAAATTGAAAATTGCGATGCTACTTTGTCACAGATTGCAGTGTTCTATTTCCCTCAACAATGGGGTTTTCCATCTGCTCACAGATAAGAGAGCAAACCCATCCCAGAACATCATTCATGATACCAGTTATTGTATCATTTAGGGCTGTGGTGGAAAACAGATGGCATTCTCAAAATAGTTTTACTAAAAATAATTTAAAGACGGAAGAATTAAGTGAACCAAAAAGGGATAGTGAGGCACTTAGTGAATAATTATAGTAGTGGAAATCCTTCAGGGAACAGCAAAGAAAATGCACTGCACCTGGAGAGACCTAGCGCAATTGAAGACCCACTCAACAGGTGTTATAGCTAAAGAGGAAAGCGAGTACTGTTGTAAATAAATGTAAGAAACAGAGAGAATTGGAAGACGAATACCCTAACCTCACTCACCTGGCACTCTTCATGCCTTTGCTGGTGCCTCCCATTTACCAAACCCAGCCAAAGGCAGAAGACCAAGGTGTAGTCTATGGTAATCAGCCCCAGGATACAGAGCTAAGCAGAATAGAAGAGAGATCAGCAGGAAATAAGAAACAAACACTTTCACAAAATCACAGGCAATTTATGAAGGACCAATATAGTAACCTCTCTTGTGGATTACGGATTTTAAAGGTAAAACTTGGAGGAACTAACTTAGTAGATGGTTGTTGCGAAATAATCTAAGTGCCATCCGATAGCACTTTGTCCTTCGTATGAAAATTATTGATTTGAAAACCACCATGTCACATTCTGTGATGCGTCCATTGCATTATTACGATAAGCAAAAGTAGCAATAAAAGGCAGAAAGTTTAATTTATCAGGAAGCTATGTCAATTATACAATAGTATGTAAATATAATAAACACAAGCATAATAATATAGTAACTTTTTAAAATATGTTTTACTAATGGGTTATGTAGTGGTATCTGTGGTTTAATTTGCATTTCTCAGATTATTTATTATATTGGGCATTTTCGATATGCTTATTCATCAAGTATATATCTTCTTTGATGAAACAGTCATTAAAATAATTTGCCAATTTTATATTGGATTGTCTTCCTATTATTGAGTGATAACAGCTCTTTTCCATATTTGGAATATATAACTATGTCTAAATAGACAGAGGTTAAGGTATAAATATATAGATATTTATAATCATATTTTGCCATATATGTTAAATGTGTCTTTCCATATCATAACTTGCCTTTTCATTTCTTTAACAGTGTCTTTCAAAGACATGGTAGTTGTTATTTGAATAAAGTTTATCAATTTTTATGTATGATCTGAATTTCTTTTAGCAAAAAAAAAAAAAAATTTACTTAGCCAAAAAAATTAATCCTGTATTTCCTTTTAGAAGTTTTATAGTCTTGAATCTTATATTTTGATCTTTGCTCTAATTTGAGTGAAATTTTGTATATGCTGTGAAGCAAAGTTCAATTTTTATTTATTTCCAAATATATACACAGATATTACCAGACCATTTGTTTAAAAAATATATAATTATTTTTGATGAATTATCCTGGCACATTTGTAGAAAAATCAATTGACTGCATATGTGTGGGTGTACTCCGAAACTTTCTATTTATTTCTCTTGATCCATTTGTCCATCCATATACCAACACCACAAAGTTTTAATTCCTGTGGCTTTTTATAAAATCTTGAAACCTGATAATGCATGTTCCTCAACTTTGATGTTTTTCAACTTTTTTTTTTTTGCTAATTTAGGTTCTTTGCATTTTCATATAAACTTTATAATTAGAGTATAAAATTTTATACAGAGGGTACTAAGACTTTGCTTGTTACTGCATTGAATCTATAAATATATTTAGGAAGAATTCATATAATTATATTGATACTCAAATAAACATACAATAATATATGTATTTATTTATCTTTATTTCAGCAGCATTTTGTAGTTTTCAGTGGCTAGGTCTTACATATACTTTAATTTATCTTTAAGTATTGTTGGTTTAGATGCTATTGTAAATGGTGTTTTGGAAAATTATAACTTATTATTGTTTGTGGTCAGAATATATAAATACAATTGACATTTTGCACATTGGTTTTCAATTGTGTAATTTGTCTTAATTCAATTAATTGTAACTTCTTTCTGTGAGGTTCATTAGGCTTTTCTGTAGAACTGATTATGTTTTTAGAATAAAAACAATTTTGTTTTGTGTAGGCTTTTCTTTTAACATTCAGCATAACTTTTACTTCCTTTCTTGCCTTATTGAACTGGCTAGAACCCTAATTCAGTATTAACTAGAAATAATGTGATTGAACATTCCTGATGTTGCAGGGAAAGCACTCAGTTTGTTTGTTAATCATTAAGTGTGATGTTTTTCATAAATACAAGTTTTTCATAAATATCCTAAATATCCTGTATCAAGTTGAGAGAGTGCCCTATCTTTAATCCTTTTTTTTAGGTCCTTAGTATAAAGGAATACAGTAATTTTTTAAATTGTTGAACCAATTTTGCTTATTTGGGATAAGCCGCATTTATCATGATGGATTATGATTTTCAAGTATTGTTAGATACATCTCATTAAAATTATTTGAAATATTTTGGACTTTAGGTTCATGAGGCTTTCTTTCAATTTTTAATTTTTAATTATAATGGATACATAATTATTGTACATATTTATAGGGTACATGTGATGTTTTGATACAAGCATACTATGTATAATGATCAAATTAGGGTAAATGGGATATCTATCACAATTATTTATCATTTCCTTGTGTTTGAAACATTCCAATTCCACTCTTTTATTTTGAAATGTACAACAAATTATTGTTAGCTATAGTTTCCCTATTGTGCTACTGAGCATTAGATCCTATTCATTCTATCTAACTGTATTTTTGTACTCATTAACCATCCTCTCTTTATTCTCCCCTCCACAGCATCCTTTCCAGCCTCTAGTTACCATCATTGTACTCCTTATCTCCATGAGTTATTTTTCTTTAGCTCCTACGTATTAGTGAACACGTGTGATATTTGTCTTTCTCTTCCTGGCTTATTTCACTTAAAATGCCCTCCAGTTCCATCCATTTTATTGCATTCTTTTTTATGGCTTAATAATGTTCCATTGTGTATATGTGATATGGTTAGGTTTTGTGTCCCCACCCAAATCTCATCTTGTATTGCAATCCCCATGTGTTGAGGGAGAGACCTAGTGTGAGATGATTGGATCGATCATGGGGGCAGTTTCCCCCATGCTCTTCTTGTGATAGTGAGTTCTCATGAGACCTGATGTCTTTATAAGGGGCTCTTCCCCCTTCGCTTCCTTCACACGCTCCTTGCCTGCTGCATGTAAGATGTGCCTGCTTCCCTTTCTGCCATAATTGTAAGTTTCCTGAGGCCTCCTCAGCCATATGGAACTGTGAGTCAATTAAACCTCTTTACTTTATAAACTACCCAGTCTCAGGGAAGTTCTTTATAGCAGTCTGAAAATGGACTAATACAATATGTATAATATTTTCTTTGTCCATTCATCCATTAATGGATACTGAGGTTGATTCCATATCTTAGCTGTTGTGGGTACTGCTGTAATACATGGGAGTGCAAATATATTTTTGATATATTGATTGCCTTTATTATGAACATATACCCAGCAGTGGGATTGCTGGATCACATGGTAGTTCTGTTTTTAGTTTTTTTGAGGAAAGTTTATACTGTTTTCCATAGTTGCTGTATGTTGGTAACTTACATTCTTACCAACAGTGTATAAAGGCTTCTCTTTCTCTGCATTTGTTATTGCTTGCCTTTCGGATATAAGCCATTTTAACTGGGATGAAATAATATCTCATTGTAATGCATTTTTTCTGATAGTTAGTGATGCTGAGCATGTTTTTCATATACTTTTGGCCATTTGCATATCTTCTTTTCAGAAATACCTTTTCAGATCTTTTGCCCATTTTTAAATAAGATTATTTGTTTTGTCTGTTTTGCTATTGAGTTGTTTGAGATCCTTATGTATTCTGGTTGTTAATCCCTTGTTAGATTGGAAGTTTGCAAACACTTTCTCATATTCTGTAGGCTATCTTTTCAGTTTGTTAATTGCTTTATTTGCTGTGCAGAAGCTTTTTTAGCTTGATGTGATCTCATTAGTCTATTTTTTATTTGGTTGGCTGTGTTTTTGAGGTCTTACTCAACAAATGTTTGCCCTCATCAATGTCCTAAAGTGTTACCCCAGTGTTTTCTTCTGGTGGTTTTATAGTTACAGTTTTTAGATGTAAGTCTTTAATCCATTTTTACTCGATTTTTGTACATGGTGAGAGGTAAGGGTCTAGTTTCATTTTTCTGCATACGGATATCCAGTTTTTTAAGCACTATTTATTGGAGATACTGTGCTTTACCCATCAAATGTCCTTGGCACCTTTGTCAAAAATGAGATAACCATAATGGATAGATTTATAACTGTATTATCTATTCTGTTCCATTGTTTGAGGCATCTTTTTTTTATGCTAGTACCATATTGTTTTGTTTACTATAGCTTTGTGGTGTAATTTGAAATCAGATCATGTCTATTAGGTCTATTTGGTCTGTAGTAAATATTAAGTCTGATGTCTGTTTGTTGATTTTCTGTCAAGATGATCTCTCCAATGCTGAAAATGGGTTTTGAAGTCTCAAGCTATTATGGTATTGGGATCTCTCTCTTTTTTGCTCTAATAATATTTGCTTTATATATCTGAGTGCTCCAGCATTGGATGCATGTATATTTATAATTGTTCTATTACCTTGCTGTATCAATCCCTTTATCATTATATAATGACCATTTTCAGTTTTTTTCTTGAAATATATTTTATTTGATGTAACTATAGCTACTCCTGCTTTTTTTAGTTACATTTCCATGGAATATATTTTTTCCATTCTTTTAATTTCAATCTATATGTGTTTTTATAGGTGAAGTGAGTTTCTTGTAAGCATCATATATGTGGGTCTTGTTTTTTATTGATTCCACCACTCTATGTCTTTTGAATAATTTAGTCCATTTACATTCATTGTTATTACTGATAGGTAAAGACTTACTACTGCCATTGTGTTATCTGTTTTGTGGTAGTTTGGGTGGTCCTCCCTTCCTTCCTGTCTTCTTTATGTAAAAGTGTTTTTCTCCCGTAGTATGTTGTTATTTCTTCCTTTTTATTTTTATTTATCTATTGTAAGTTTTTGTTTTGTGGTTACCATAAGGCTTGCAAATAACATTTTATACAAATTAGTTTGAAGTGATGACAGCTTAACTCTAATTACAAAGAAAGGAAAGAAAGCAAACAAAAAAACAAAGAGAAAACTAAAAACCTCTACACTTTTTTAATCCACCCTGTCCTCATTTTTTTTACTTTTTGTTTTCTCTCTTTACTTTTTTTTTTTTTTTTGAGATAGACTCTCACTCTGTCTCCAGGCTGGAGTGCAGTGGTGCAATCTTGGCTCACTGCAACCTCTGCCTCCCAGGTTCAAGCGATTCTCCTGCCTCAGCCTCCCAAGTAACTGGGACTACCGAGGTGCACCACCACGCCCAGCTAAGTTTTTTTGTATTTTTAGTGGAGACGGGGTTTCACCATTTTCCCCAGGATGGTTTTGATCTCTTAACTTCGTGATCTACCTGCCTCAGCTTCCCAAAGTGCTGGAATTACAGGTGTGAGTCACCATGCCCGGCCTCCCTTTAGCATGTCTTTTAAGGCGAGTCTGGTGTTGACAAATTCTTCAGCTTTTGATTGTCTAGGAAAGTCTTTATTTCTAGTTTGTGTTTGAAGGATAATTTTGATTAATATAATATTCTAGGTTGAAAGATTTTTTTTTCCTTCAGCCTTTGACTTTGTCATCCCACTTCCTCGTGACCTGTACAGTTTATGCTGCTAGACACATCAGAACTCCTTTATATGTTATTTGCTTCTTTTTTCTTGCTGCTTTTAGGATCCTTTCTGTATCCTTGATCTTTGAGAGTTTATTACATGCCTTGAGGTAGTCTTATTTGGGTTAAATTTATTGGATTTTTTTAATCTTCTTGTACTTGGATATTCATATCGTTCCCAAGTTTTAGAAGATTTTCTGTTATTATTTCTTTGAATAAACTTTCTCTCTCTTTCCATCCTCCTTAAGGCCAATAACTCCTATATTAGTCCTTTTGAGGCTATTTTCTAGATTTTTTAAGGCATTCTTTATCTCCTTTATCCTTTTTTCTTTTTTCTCCTCTAATTGTGTATATTGATATAATCTATCTTTGAGCTCATTAATTCTTTCTTGCTTGATCAGTGCTGCAGTTGAGAGACTCTGATGCATTTTTATGTTTCTCAATTGTATTTCTAAGCTCCAGAATATCTGCTTGAATTTTTTAATGATTTCAGTCACTTTGTTAAATTTTTGTGATAGAATTTTGAATTCCTTCTTTGTGTTATCTTGACATTTATCAAACTTCCTCAATACAACAATTTTGAATCCCCTGTCTGAAAGGTCACGTATCTCCATCACTTCAGTATTGGTTGCTAGTGCCTTATTTTGTGTGTTTGGTGAGGTCATGTTTTACTGGATGTTCTTGGTGCTTGAGGGCCTTCACTGATGTCTGGGCATGGAAGACTTATATATTTAAACTAATCTTCACCGTCTGGGCTTGTTTATATGCACTCTTGAGAGGGCTTTTTACAAATTCCAAGGGGAGTGAGTATTGTGACCAAAGCCTGTGGTCATGGCAACTGTTTCAGCACTAGGGGGCTCCATAAGCTCAGGAATGGTGCAAATCCTGCCGCCTCCTGTAGACACTGCTTGGCGAACCTGGGTAAGATAAGGGAGACTTATCTGGGTCACAAGGCAGTCTCTCACTTTCTTTTCCCCAATCAAAAGGAGTCTGTCTTGGCCCTGGGCTATCTGAAATTGGGGAAAGGGGTGATGTGGACACTCTCATGTCCACCATAGCTGGCACTGTTCAGGGTCACATCCAAATTTTTACAGAGCAGCAAAATACTGGGACTCACCCAAAGCCTGTGGCCACAATTGCCTGGCTGCTGCTGCTGCTGCTCTTTACTCAAAGCCCAAGACCACTTTAGTCAGCAGTTGGTTAATTCAGCTGGGTCCTTCTTATCAAGGCAGTGGAATCCCTTCTGACCAAAGGTGTATCTATAAGCACCATCCAGGAGCAAAGACCTGGAATCTGGGGTTTCAGGAATTTTCCTGATGCTTCATTTTACTTTGGCTCAGGTGGCACCCAAGTTGCAAGATGCAGTCTTCTGTACTCTGTCCTCACCTTCTGTCAAGCAGAAGGAATCTTTACTGAGGCTACAGTGCCTGGAGTTGTAGGAGGGGTGACACAGGCATTCATTTGGACACCACAGTTGGTGTTGGACACCACAGTTGGTGTTGCACCCCAAGTCCCTTGCCTACAAAACCAGTGCAGCAACAGGACTTGCCCTAGGACTGTGAGCCTTGTGTCCTGACTGCCACTTAAATTTATTCTGGGACCCAGGCCAATTTCGTCAGCTAGTGGTGAAGCTAGCTAGGACTCAGGTTTTTCCTGCTGGTGTAAGAAATTTCCCTCTGGCCCAGGGCTGGTCTAGATGTGCTCCCTCCATGAGCACTCTCAGAATTCTGCACTGTGCTGTGTTCTGCTGTGACATGGCAGAAGTGAGTTCCAATGTAGTGCTCCACACTCACTTTGCTCTCCCTCCCCGCAAAACATTTTCTCCCCGTCTGTGCCGCCTGTAATTAGGGTAGGTGAGGTGTAGGCAATGCAAGAGTGTCTTACCTACTCTCTTCAACACCTCTTTCCTCGATATTATGTTCAAACCAGGTACTGTGATACCTACCTCACATGACTTTCTGGTTCCTATTGAAGGTGCTATTTTTAGTTTTTTTGGGGAACCTTCATACTGACTCTGCAATACTGTACTAATTTATATTCTCACCAACAGTGTGCAAGTGTTTTCTGTTCCCCACATCTTGCCAGCATCTGTTATTAACTGTCTCTTTGATATAAGCCATTGTAACTGGGATGAGATGATATTTGTATCTCATTTTCATTCTCACTTGTGTTTCTCTGATGGTTATTGATGTTGAGCATTTTTAAAGATACCTATTGGCCATGTATATGTTTCTTTTGCAGAAATGTATGTTCAGGTCTTTTGCCCAGTTTTTAATTGAGTTATTTTTTTTTCTATTGAGTTGTTTGAGCTTTTCATATATTCTGGTTATTAACAACTTGTCAGGTATATAGTTTGCAAACATTTTCTCAACATCTGCGGGTTGTCTCTTCAGTTTGTTGATTGTATTCTTTGCTGTGCAGAAGGTTTTTAGCTTGATATGATCTCATTTGTCAATTTTTGGTTTTATTGCCTGTACTTTCGAGGTCTTACACAAAAAATCTTTGCCCACACCAATGTCCAGGAGTCTGTTCCCAAATATTTTTTTTTTCTAGTAGCTTCATAGCTTCAGATTTTAGACTTAGATCTTCCATCCATTTTTATTTGAATTTGGGGCATGGTTCGAGAATAGGGGTCTAGTTTTATTCTCCTGCATGTCATTATCCAGGTTTTTGTTAGCATCATTTATTGAAGAGACTTTTCTTTCACCATTGCATATTTTTGGCAACTTTGTTAAAGATGAGTTGGCTGTAAATGTGTGGATTTATATCTGGGTTTTCCATTCTGTTCCATTGGTCTATGTGTCTGTTTTTATGCCAGTACCATGCTGTGGTTACTACAGCTTTGTAGTAAATTTTGAAGGCAGATAGTATGATGTTTCCAAGTCTGTTATTTTTGTTCTGGATTGCTTTGGCTATTTGGTGTCTTTTGTGCTTGATATAAATTTTAGGATTATTTTTTCTATTTCTGTGAATGATAACATTGGTATTCTGACAGGGATTGCATTTAATCTGTAGATTGCTTTGGGTAGTGTTATCGTTTTAAAAATATTAATTCTTCTAAATCATGAGCATGAAATATCTTTTCATATTTTTGTGTCTTAAGTTTCTTTCATTAATGTTTTATAATTTACCTTGTATAGGTCTTTCATTTCTTTAAGTTTATTCCTAGGTATTTTATTTTGTCTGTAGGTAATATAAATGGGATATATGTATCTTTTCCTGATTGATTGCCACTGCAATATAGAAATGTTTCTGATTTTATTGTTTATTTTGTATACTGCAACTTTACTGAATTTATCAGTTTTAAGAGTTTTTGGCCAGGCACGGTGGCTCACTCCTGTAATCCCAGCACTTTGGGAGGCTGAGGCTGGTGGATCATGAGGTCAAGAGACTGAGACCATCCTGGCTAACGTGGTGAAACCCCATCTCTACTAAAAATACAAAAAAAAAAAAAAAAAAAAAAAAAAAAGAAAGCTGAGCGTGGTGGCACGCTCCTGTAGGCCCAGCTACTTGGGAGGCTGAGGCAGGAGAATCGCTTGAACCTGGGAGGCAGAGGTTGCAGTGAGCCGAGATTGTGCCACTGCACTCCAGCCTACATGACAGAGTGAGACTCTGCCTCAAAACAAACAAACAAACAAACAAAAAAGTTTCTTGATGGAGTCTAGGTTTTTCTAAAGCTAAAATAATATACTCAAACAAGGATAATTTGACTTTTTTTCTAATTCAGATATTCATTATCTTTTTCTCTTGCCTAATTGCTCTGTCCAGTAGTTTCAATATTTGTTGAATAGAAGTGGTAAAGGTAGGCATCCTTGTATTTTTCCAAACCTTAAAAGGAAGTCTTTCAGTTTTTCTCCATTCAGTATGATGGTAGCTGTTATATATGGACTTTTTTATTTTGAGATACATTCCTTCTGTACCCATTGTAATGAGGGCTTTTTTTTTTTTTATCATTAAGGGATGTTGAATTTTGTCAAATGCTTTTCAGCATCTATTGCAATAATCACATGGTTTGATTTTTCTTGATTCTGTTAATGTGATGTATCATGTTTATGGATTTGTATAAGTTAAACCATCCTTGCATTTCTGGATGAATCCCACTTGATCATGGTGAATGATTTTTTAACATGTTGATTTCAGTTTGGTAGTATTTTGTTGAGAACTTTGCATCTATGTTAATCAATGATATTGGCTCTTAGTTTTATTTCTTTATTGTATCTTCATCTGCTTTTGGTATCAGTGTAATGTTGGCCTTGTGAGATGAGCTTAGAAGTATTTCCTCCTCTTTAATTTTTAAAAGAGTTTGAGTAGAATTTGCATTACTTTTTTAAATGCTTGGTAAAATTCAGCAGGGAAGTTATCAGGTCCTGGACTTTTATTTAATGAGATACTTGTTATTATGGCTCAATTTTATTATTTCTTAATTGATTTTTTGAGGTTTTCTCTTTTTTCAGGGTTCAATCTTCATAGGTTGTATGTGTACAGGAATTTATTTTAGGTTTTCTAAGTTACTGGTGTGTAGTTGCTCATAATAGTATCTAATGATTCTTTGCATTACTGAGGTCTCAGTTTTTACATATTCTTTTATGTTTCTGATATTATTTATTTGGGTCTTCTATCCTTTATTCTTAGTCTAGCTGAAGGCTCACCAATTTTTTAATTTTTTCCAAACACCGTGTTTATGTTTCATTTGGCGTTTGTACTTTTTGGTCTCAATTTCATTTATTTCTGCTCTAAAGAATATGTATTACTTCTTTCCTTCTACTAATTGGGTTTTTTTCCCTTGAGGTACATCATTAGCTTGTTTATTTGAAGTCTTTCAACTTTTTTGATATAGGTGTTTCTTGCTATAATCTCTCTTCTTACTGTTTTTGCCATATCCCATATATTTTGGCATGTTATATTCCTTTTCATTTGTTTCAAGAAATGTTTAAATGTACTTCTTAACTTCTCAATTGACTCACTGGTTCTTCAGAAGTATGTTGTTTAAATTTTATGTGTTTGTCTATTTCCCGAGTTCCTCTTATTATTGATTTCTAGTTTTATTCCATTGTGGTCAGAAAAGATACTTGACATGATTTCTGCTTTTTTTTATTTGTACAGACTTGTATTTTTGCCTAAGATGTGGTCTATTCTGGAGGTTGATCCATGTAGTGATGAAAATAATATTCTGCAGCAGTTGGATAAAATGTTATGTAAATGCCAGTTAGGTCTATTTTATCTAATATGTAGTTTTATCCCATTGTTTTTCGTTTTATTTTCTGTCTAGATGACTTGTCCATTACTGAGAGTGTGGTGTTAAAGTTGCCTACTATTATTGTTTTGCATTCTGTTTCTCCCTTTAGATCTGTTCATGTTTACTTTACATACTTGTGACCTTTGGTGTTGAGTGCACACATATTTATGACTGTTATATTCTGTTGTTGAACTGACCCCTTTATGATTATGTAATGAACTTATTCTCCTCTTTTTATAAACTTAGATTTATAGTCTGTTTTATCTGATATAAGTATAACTACTTCTGCTCTTTATTGGTTTCCAGTTGCATGGAATATCTTTTATTACTCCTTTACTTTCAGCCTATATGCATCTTTATAGGTAAAGTGTGTTTCTTGAATGAAACATATAGTTGGGTCCTGGTTTTTTAAATTTGTTCAGCCACTATATGCCTTTTAATTGGAGAATTGAGACTATTTACATTCAGAGTTATTAATAAGTGTTATTGATAGAGTGAGTACTTACTCCTGACATTTTGTTACCTGTTTTCTGGCTGTTATGAGACTCTCATTTTCCTCTTTCTTACTCTCTTCCTTTGTGGATAAGTGTTTTTTTTCTTGCAGTACAGTTTAATTTGTTGCTTTTTATTTTTAGTAAATCCATTATAAGTTTTTGTGCTTTGCTTACCATAAGGCTTACAAAAATAATTCTATAGATATAGCAAGTTATTTTAAAGAGATGACAACTTATCTTAGATCACAAATAGAAAAATAGAAAGAAACCAGGGCAAACACACACACACACACACACACACACACACACAGAGAGAGAGAGAGAGAAAGAAATTCTACATGTTAACTTTATATCTTCCACATTTTGACTTTTGCTTGTCTCAACTCACATATTTTTATATTACCTATCTCTTTAACTTGTTGCTATAGCTATTATTGTTTTTGATAGATTTGCATATGGGCTTCATCCTAGAATTATGAGTGGATTGCACACCACATTTACAGTAGTAGGATATTCTGGGTTTGTCTGAGTGCTTAATTTTACCTGTGGGTTTTATACCTTGAAAAGTTTTCTCTTTTTTTTCTTTCTTTTTTTTTTTTTGAGATGGAGTCTCGCTCTGTCACCCAGCCTGGAGTGCAGTGGCACGATCTCAGCACACTGCCAGCTCCACTTCCCGGGTTCACGCCATTCTCCTGCCTCAGCCTCCCGAGTAGCTGGGACTACAGGTGCCCGCCACCACGCCCAGCTAATTTTTTGTATTTTTAGTAGAGACGGGGTTTTACCATGCTAGCCAGGATTGTCTTGATCTCCTGACCTCGTGATCCGCCCGCCTCGGCCTCCCAAAATGCTGGGATTACAGGCGTGAGCCACCGCGCCCGGCCGAAAAGTTGTCTTTTTGCAAGTTCATTTTTTTTTTTTTCCAGATTTCAGAGCTCCCTCTATTATTTCTTATAAGATGGGAATGATGGTGGTGAATTATCTCAGCTTTTGTTTGTTTGTGAAAGGTTTTATCTCTCATTTATATTTGAAGAATAATTTTGCTGGATACATAGTATTCTTGGATGGTGCTTCTTTTTCTTTGTCTACTACGTAAATGTTCCACTCCTTTCTGACCTGTATGGTTTCTGTTGAGAAGTCTCCAGACAAATTGGAGCTCATTTAATTTTATTGGCTTCTTTTCTCTTGCTGCTTTTAGAACCCTCTCTTTGTTCTTGAAATTTGAGAGTTTATTATATACCTTGGCATAGTCTTTTTGGGTTGAATATGCTTGGTGTTCTTAGGACTGCCTGTATCTGGATATTTACATCTTTCTCAATTTTTGGATAGTTTTCTGTTATGATTTCTTTGAATAAACTTTGCACTTTTTACACATTTTCAGCTCCCTCTCAACACCAATAACTCTTAGATTTGTTAATTTGAGGTAATTTTCTATATCTTGTAGGTGGTTTTCATTCCTTTCCTTTTTTTATTTTTCATTTTTCTCCTCTGACTGTGTATTTTCACATAGCCACAGTCTTCAAGCTTACTGGTATTTTTCTCTCCTTGTCCACTCTGCTGCTGAGAGCCTCTAATGAGTTCTTCAGTGCAACAAATGTCTTTTTTAGTTCCATGATTTCTGTTCGATTTTTGAAATTATTATTTCAATTTTTGTCAAATTTCTCTGAAAAATTTCTGAATTGCTTTACTGTGTTATCTTGGAGATCACTGTGTCTTCTTAAATCTGCTGTTTTGAATTCTTTTTCAGAGAACTTACAATTTATTGCCTCATTAGGGTCTGTCACTGGATCTTTGCTTATCCTTTTGTCGAGGTCATGGTTCTGTGTTTTTTTTGTTTGTTTGTTTCTCGTGGATATACATCTATATCTTTGCTTTGGATGATAAGTAATTTATTTTAGTTTATTATTATTAGCTTGTTTTGGTTTTCATTGGATATGTTTGCTTGGGAAATCTTTATTGCTTGATCACTATCTCCTTTTTGGTTCTAGGTGATTCCTTAGATAGGACTGCTACCTGTTTCAAATGGGATAGGTCTCAAACAGATTATCCCAGCAGCATAGTAAGGCTGGATAGGTGTTTATGCCCAATGGCCCTGTGAAATGTAACTCCTACAATGTGGTGCTGCTAAATAGCCACTCTTATTTGTCATCTTCTTTGACTAAGTTATAGAGCATTGTTTCCAAGCCTGGGGATGGTAGTCCCACTTCCTCTGTTTTTCTCTACCTGTCCTCAGAAATATTTTTCCTTTCAGACAGTCATGAATTTTCCCATGGGTTAAGGCAGGGACAGGTCTCCTGTAAGGGCACCCAAGATGGCACAGAAGCTGGTTGACCACCTCCATCTCATTTTCTGTAGTATAGAAACCATAAGTTGGGGGAAGATTACCATGCACTTGTTGCCAAGCAGAGTTGCAGGGAGGGACATTGTGAATGTGGAAGTCCAATTATCCCACCATCTGCTCAGAGTTTGTTCACTTGCTGGTGAAAATCCTGGTGCTGTATATTTGTTTTTGTTTTGCAAGGGGAGTGAAGCTAGCTTTCTTCTACACTGCTGTTTTAAAACTGGAAGTCTGTTGTCCTGTTGGAAAGTTTTAAATTATTAATTTAATTGCTTTACTAAAAATAGGGCTACTCACACTTTGTTTTCATGTTTCACTTTTCTTAATATACATTTTTAAAGAAATTTAAATATTTTATCTAATTTTTCAATTTTAATGACATAAAATTGATCATAATTTTTAAAATTATTTTTGTATTTGTTAAATATATAGTAATGTTTCCTCTTTTATCTTTGTTATTGGTAACATAGAGTATTTTTACTTTTCTTTTGATTTATTTATCTTTTCAAAGAATCAGCTTCTGGTTTTACTAATTTTCTGCATTATCGTTTTCTCCAGTTTACCAATACCCTCTATTTGGTTATTATTTCCTTTCTTTTATTGACCTTTTATTTAATGTGCTCTACTTTTATTGCTGCTTAAAGTAAATATTATATCATTACTTTTAAACCTTTTTGCTTCTCTTTCATGAATTATGAGAGCCATAATTTCTTCTTGAGCACTACTTTAAGTACACCTCACCAATTTTGATGTGCATTCTTTTATTTTTATTTATTTCCCAATGTTTTCTAGTTGTCTTTGAGATTTCTTCTCTGGCTTATGGGCTTTATTTAAATACATTACTTGACTTCCAATTGTGGGGGGTGATTTTTCAGACTTTTTTGTTAGTGATTTCTAATTTTATTCTGTTACGACCAAAAAATATATACAGGATTATTTCAGCTCTTTCCAATTTATTGAGGTTTTTTTATAGCCCAAGTTATAATCTATTTTTGTGAATATTTTATTTTCACTTGATAAAATAATTTCTATTATGCAGTCATTGGGTGGAATTGGTTGACAGTGTTGTTATAGATTATCCTTATGTTTGCTTTCTCCATCTATTCCAGAAAGTTGTTTTGAAATTGCAAACTGTAACTGCAGATTTGTTTACTTCTATTTTCAGTTCTGTCCATTTCTGTCGTATTTATTTAGGATTTCTATTATGAGATGCATACAATTTATGTTTTTATATCTTCCTAATAAATTATTATTATTATTTAATTGTATTTTATTTTAAGTTCTGGGATACATGTGCAGAACGTGCATATATATATGTTATATATAATATATAAAATATATATATTTATATTTATATTATATTTATATAATATATATTATAAATATATATTATATAAATATAATATATGATATAATATATATTATATATAAAATAATTATATAAGTATTTTATGTATAATATAAAATATTTATTATATATTATATATTTATATTATAATATATAATATTTATATATATTATATATTTTATTATATATTATATATTTTATTATATATATTATATAAAATTATATCTTATATATAAATATATGAATATATAATATATTTATATATTATATGTATAAATATATTATATATTTATATATTGTATCAATATATCATATATAAATATATAATATATTTATACATATAATATATAAATCTATTGTATATTTATAAATATATAATATATTTATATATATTATATATAGAAATATATAATATATTTATAAATATATTATATATAAATATATATAATATATTTATAAATATATTATAATGTATAAAATATATAATATATATAAAACATAAAATATATAAAATATAAATAAAATATATATAAAATATATATTATATATAAAATATATGATAATATATGATATATGTAATATAAATAATATATAATATATATAATATAAATAATATATGAGAGATATAATATATATAATATAAATAATATATAATATATATAATATATATAATAATATATAATATATAATATATATGATATAAATAATATATAATATATATAATATATTCTATATAATATAAATAATATATAATATATATAATATATTCTATATAATATAAATAATATATAATATATATGATATATATAATAATATATAATATATAATATATATGATATATGATATATATAATATATAATATATGATATATATAATATATAATATATATAATATATTCTATAGAATATATATAATATATATAATATATTCTATATAATATATAATATATATAATATATTCTATATAATATATATAATATATATAATATATTCTATATAATATATAATATATTCTATAGAATACATAGAATATATAGAATATATTCTATAGAATACATAGAATATATAGAATATATTCTATAGAATACATAGAATATATAGAATATATTCTATAGAATACATAGAATATATAGAATATATTCTATAGAATACATAGAATATACAGAATATATTCTATAGAATACATAGAATATACAGAATATATTCTATAGAATATATAGAATATATAGAATATATGTAATATATTCTATAGAATATATATAATGTTATATATAATATATAATAGATATAATATATAATGATATATAATATATAACAGATATAATATATATAATGATATATAATATATAACAGATATAATATATAATGATATATAATATATAACAGATATATATAATGATATATAATATATAACAGATGTAATATATATAATGATATATAATATATATAATGATACATAATATATAGATATAATATATATAATGATACATAATACATAATAGATATAATATGTATAATGATACATAATATATAATAGATATATAATGATATATAATATATAATATATATACTATATATACTGATATATAATATATAATAGATATACTATATAATGATATATAATATATAATAGATATAATATATAATGATATATAATATATAATAGATATAATATATATAATGATATATAATATATAATAGATATTATATATAATGATATATATAATACATTATATATTATATATAATGATATATAATACATTATATATTATATAATGATATATAATACATTATATAATATATAATGATATATAATACATTAAATATTATATAATGATATATAATACATTGTATATTATATAATGATAGATAATACATTGTATATTATATAATGATAGATAATACATTGTATATTATATAATGATAGATAATACATTGTATATTATATAATGATAGATAATACATTGTATATTATATAATGATAGATAATACATTGTATATTATATAATGATAGATAATACATTGTATATTATATATACGAGATATATTATTATATATAATATATCTCTTATATATAATATATATCATATATGATATATATAATATATAATATATATCATATATGATATATATAATATATAATATATGTCATATATGATATATATTATATATAATATATAATATATCATAATATAATATATAATATATATAATATATCATATATAATATATAATATATAATATATATCATATATAATATATAATATATTTATTATATATAAAATATATATAATATATTATATATTATATATAATTAATTATATAAAATATAATTATATATAATTATATTTATATATAAAATATATGTAAATATAAAATATATATAAAATATATATAATTATATATATATAAATATATATAAAATATATAATTATATATATAAATATATAAATATATATAATTATATATAGAAATATATATAAAATATATATAATTATATATAGAAATATATATAAAATATATATAATTATATATATATATAAAATATATATGTAAACATGTGCCTAGGTGGTTTGCTAAACCTGTCAACCCATCACCTAGGTTTTAAGCCCCACATGCATTAACTATTTATCTTGATGTTCTCTCTCCCCACAATCCTCGACAGGCCCCAGTGTGTGTTGTTCCCCTTCCTGTGTCCATGTTTTCTCATTGTTCACTTTCCAATTATGAGTGAACACGTCAGTGTTTGGTTTTCTGTTCCTGTGTTAGTTCGCTGAGAAAAATGGCTTCCAGCTCCATCCATGTCCCTGCAAAGGACATGATCTCATTCCTTTTTATGGCTGCATAGTAGTCTATGTTGTATATATACCACATTTTCTTCATCCAGTCTATCATTGTGGGGCATTTTGGTTGATTCCATGTTTTTGCTATTGTGAATAGTGCTGCAATAAACATACACATGCATGTGTCTTTATAATAGAATGATTTATATTCCTTTCATTGTATACCTAGTAATGGGATTGCTGGATCAAATGGTATTTCTAGTTCCAGATCCTTGGACGTCACCACACTGTCTTCCACAATGGTTGAACTAATTTACGTTCCTACTAGCAGTGTAAAAGTGTTCCTATTTCTCCACAGCCTCACCAGCATTCATTGTTTCTTGACTTTTTAATAATTGTCATTCTGACTGGTGAGATGGTACCTCATTATTTTAACATAATGAAATGTGTTTCTTTATTTCTAGTACTATTTGATTTCTGAATTCTAGTTTGTTTTGAATAGTGTTTACATGGTATTTCTCTTTAAATAATTTTACATTTTACTAATGTGTGTACTTACATTCGAAGTACTTTTTCATTGACTACTGTAGTTTGCTTCTGCTTTATTTATACAATCTGACAATTTCTGCCTTGAATTGGTGTGTTTATACCATTTACATTTAATATAAGTGTAAGACTTTTGATATGAAATCTATCCTGCTGTATTTTTTACTTGTTCTTTTTGTTTTTGTTCTTTTTTTCCTACTTCTTTATGACTTATTTTGGATTACATTTAGAATTTAATTGTATTGCCATCTTTGGCTTATTAGCAATATCTATTTAATTTTTTATGGTGATTTCAATTATTTAAATATTAATATTTAACTGATTGCCCTCTGTCTTTATACCATTTTGCACAGATAGCATACATCATGCTATTTTACATCTAAGACCCTTACATTGGGATTTTTCCTTATTCCTCTTCTCATTCTTTCCTTCTGCCTGAATAATTTCCTTTAACATCTTTTGTAGTTCAGGAATGTTAACATAAATTTTCTATTATTACGTGTGTTAATATAGTTAATTTTGCTTTCATTTCTGAAGAATGTTTTCATTCGTGTTTAATTCATACCTGACAGGCTTTTTTATTTCAGATGTACTAAAGGTAAGTTGGTAGGATTCTTATTTTTCTTCTCTTCTGTGAAACAGGCCTTTTGCTCACCAGCATTATTTAAGATTTTCTTTCAGTTAAATGTTTTCAGAAATTTGAATTTGGTATACCTGTATCTGATTTTCTTTATGTTTCTTAAGTTTGGGATTTGATGGGCTTCTTGGATCAGTGGATTTAATTATCATACATTTTAGAAAATTTTCAAACACTATCTCTTTCAATGTGTTTTCCTATTAATTCCTCTCTTTTCTCTACTTCTTGTACTCCAGTTATATGTGTGTTTAACGTCTTGATTTTCCTCACATGTTACTCATTCACTTTTTTTTAAGGTTTTTTTTGGTGCTATGGTTTGGACATTATCTATTGTTATGTTTTCAAGTTCAATTATCTTTTTCTGTAACATCTAATTTGATTTTACATTTACATAGTGAATTTTTATTTCAAATATGGTATATTTTAGTATCAAAAGTTCCATGTTGTTCTTTTTTTATATTTTCCAATTTGTTTTTTTCCTTATATCGATTTTTAAATTAATTCTTTAATATAATAGCTGTTATAGCTGCTTGTCTGCTAATTTAATCGTCTCCATTTTTGGACTTTATGACATCACTGACCTTAATCATGATTAAGGTCAGGATTACATTTTCTTCTTCTTTATATATCTAGTCATGTCTTATTCAGTGCCAGATATTGTGAATATTCTGTTGTGGAGAATCTGGATTTTGTTGTCTTTCCTTATAAAGTGTAAGTTGTTTTGGTAAACAGCCAGTTTACTTGAGGTTTAATGTCTTCCTTTAGAGGCTTGTTTTAATCTTTATTTAGGGAGGGTCTAGAAGATAATTTATTATAAGATATGAATGCTCTGGGATCTCTGCTGAATATCTTATGATTCTATAAGTTATCTGCTCTCTCATTTGCTAAAACTTGAAGTCTGTGTAAACTCTGAGATTTGTTTTGTCTGAAGCTCTCAAGTAGTTATTTTTTTCCTTCTTTATTTATGGAGTTTCCTTTCATAACCTTGAAAATTAGTGTGTAACCAAAGACTCAAGGGGACAGTTATACGGATTTTAGGAGCTTTGTCTTTATAGCTTGTTTCTCTCTGGTTCTTTGCTGTTGTAAATTCCATCCATCTCTATTACTCTCTACCTTAATCTTTATCTCCTTAATGAAACAGACAACCAGGCACTGCTTTTTGACTCCTTCTCTGCAACAAGTCAAGTAATTGCCTCCAGGCAGAAAGCTGGAAAATTGTAGGAATTACCTTCTTGTTTCCCCTTTTCAGGAATCGTGTCTGTGCTGCCAATTGTCCAGTGCCTAAAACCATTTGTTTCATATAATTTGTCTAGTTTTATAGTAGTTTATAGCTACAGTTGCATACAGTGTGAAAAAAGCCTGAAAACAATAGAGGAACAAATCTCCCAACCTTCATTTTTAACCTCCTACTGCTTCCTTTCCTGTGCTATTTATCTTTTCTCTTGTATTATTACCTGATTCTATGATTTCCATTCTTTTCCTAGGTGTTTGTAACCTAGCATTTTTGAGTGCCTAGTAGGAGTCATGATGTATCTGTGTGCTTTACACTTATCTAATCTAACTACATGCTTTTAAATTTTTGATATATAGGCCACAAGTGAAGTTACTAAGTATTTTTCTAGTAATTATTCCCCTACAGACACTATCTAACAGCAAATGGTTTTCGAATTAATTTAAAGGGTAATTTATATATTAACCTCTTCTTAAAAAGGAAAAATAGACTATTGGATAATATGACTGTGGCTACATTAAATTATCTGTTCTGAAGTAGAAAGCTTTATATAATAATTTTAATATTGTCTAAATGTCCATCACTTTTTTAAAATTTCTTATTCATTTGCTAATAGTAGCTACTGTTAGCAAAATGATCCTTGGATAATTGCAGCCCTTCTTAATGACTAACTAAACGTAACCGATAATTAAAAAATTCTAAACAGAGGTCTATGTTTTCATTGCTTTGTTAGAAACAACAGTAATCATTGTTTCTATTCCATATAATAGTAAACATTTTATTGGGTGGTTGTTTTTCTATGAAAGAAAAGCTGTCAAATTTAAAATTATGTAAAATATTCACAATAAAGTCATAGTGCAGAATTTATTTTATTTTCAAGCCAAGTATAGATATTTTCCATTGTATGGAATAAGTACTTCTTAGTTCTCTGCTCAAGTGTTCCTTCTTCTTTAATGTAACCTCCGCAGTGACTTAAAAAAATTACATTCCATCTAACTCAGTAATTGTATCAGCAAATGTTCTAACCCAAATAATCCAGCTTATTCTTTTTAAGTATCTTAAAGCTTGCAGTTTCTCAGTCTCTCTCTTGTTCTTTCTCTTTCTCTAAATCTTTCTCTTTTCTCATATATTTGAATTTACTGAATATTTTATTGAATTTTCCATCCAAAACCTACAAAGATTTGAGGGTAGTGAATTAATTTTGTTTTTTGGCATCCCTGGCAACTGCCATCTGTTAAGACTTTCAAGAAATAATGTCTTGCTGAACACTTATCTTTTCATTTCAATAAATCATAATATGGCCTAAAGTATTACTTAGCATATCTATGTTTCGTTTATTTTTTCAATTATTTTAAAGTTAATGTTTTAGATTTTTGACCTATTAGTACTCTATTGACTACTTGTTCTTGGGAAAATGGCCAAATAGTATAGAAACTTAAGATAGGTATACTCATTTTGCCCAATTCCTTGAAAGCAAAAACATTACTGTAGAGTGTCTTGATCTGAGTGTTATTGTTATCAAAACCAGAGGAACATTCTAATAATACCACATACATTGCCTGCTTGGCTTTGCGGCAGGGATTCCAAGGGCAGTGTAATCAGGGATCCATGATCAATCTGATTATTACCTCACACAATTAATATCATATTTGATCCGCATTCTGTACATCAGAACTTTTTATTAACATGTTGTTATTAAGTTGTTTGGTATCAGACAGAGTTAAATGTAATCTTATGTAAATCATTCATTAACTATATGTGGGAACTTGGGCGAGTTACGTAACACTCAGAGCTTCAGTTTCCTTCTCTGTTAAATGGAGATAATAATCATGCCTAGGAAGATTGTGTTGGGGGACAAATTAAATTTTATATGTATATTTATGTGTACATATATATGTAGAATGCTTAATACATTATTTGGCAGATATGAGTTGGCTCAGTAAATAGCAATTAATGTTGCCATTATTATTTTCTTCAATACAATAATTCAAATTTATAATGATACTGCAACACTCCAATTATGAAAAATTGCATCCTTTAAACTACAGTTTTGATGTGAGGTATATGGCTTTTTTATAACTCTTATTTTTTGAAAAGTGCTGTTTGATATGCATCTTTATATTTGATCAACTAGTGGAAATAATTCTCTTTACATAAAAGATACTCAGTTTTACTGTGTGTTTGAATAGTCTTAAGTAGAGTGTCAAGAAATATACTCAATTGTTATTTTTAAAATATTTAATATCCATCTTTTTTGCAAAATAAGTACTTTTAAAATGATTAAAGCCTTCATTAGGTAACTTTAAGCTTCAAATATGAGTGGTTAACTATTAATTAGTACATGTACCAAGGAGTTTACATGCATTATTTTCATTTTTTGTGGTTTTTTTTAACCAAAATAATATCTATTTATAAAGTACAACATGTTTTGAAATATACATACATTGGGTAATGGCTAATGAGAGATCACCTCACATCTTTTAGAATGATAATTACCAAAAAGATGAAGGAATACACATGTTGGAGAAGATGTACAGGAAAGGGAACCCTTGTATACTGTTACTGGCAGTGTAAATTAGTGCAGTCCTAGGAAAAACAGGATGGATGGTCCTTAAAAATTTTTAAATGTAACTACTATATGATCTAGCAATCTATTTGCTATATATCCAAAGGAAATGAAATCACTATGTCTAAGAGATATGTGCACTCCCATGTTTATTACGGCACTATTCACAATAGTTAAGATATGGATGAAACTGGAAACCATCATTCTCAGCAAACTATCGCAAGGACAAAAAACCAAACACCGCATGTTCTCACTCATAGATGGGAATTGAACAATGAGAACACATGGACACAGGAAGGGGAACATCACACTCCGGGGACTGTTGTGGGGTGGGGGGAAGGGGAAGGCACAGCATTAGGAGATATACCTAATGCTAGATGACGAGTTAATGGGTGCAGCACACCAACATGGCACATGTATACATATGTAACAAACCTGCACATTGTGCACATGTACCCTAAAACTTAAAGTAAAATAATAATAATAATAAAAAGATATGGAATCAACCTAAGTGTCCGTCAGTGGATGAATAAAGAAAATGTGGTAAATATAGACAATGGAATGATGATTCAGCCTTTAAAAGAAGAAAAAATTCCTGTCATGCAACATCACAGATGAAGCTGGAGAACATTAAGATAAATGATGCATAATCTCACTTGTATGTGAAATGTAACAAAGTTGAACTCATAGAAGCAGAGAGTAGAATGATGGTTACTGAGGGTAGGAGGGTAAAGTTGTGGAGATGTTAGTCAAAGGATATAAAATTTTAGTTAGATAGAAGATATCTATTTTGTACACGATGGTGACTATAGTTAATAACAATATGTTGTATTCTTGAAAATTGCTGAGAGTAGATTTTAATTTTCCTTACAACAAATAAGTGTATGAGGTAATGAATATGCTAATTAGCTCAATAGCCATTATCTCGTTTATTTAATCAAAATATTAACATAGTACTCCTGTGTTAATATTAATTAACATGAGTATTAATGCTATTTATATAAAATAATATGAAAACACCAGAACTTTACTGCTGTAGAGTATTGAAAGATCTACATGATTGTTAATATTGTTTGAAGTTTTTAAAAATCTGAATGACTATTACAATGCTCTAATGTATGAGACTTTAGAGGCCTAGTATAGAGAATAGTGTATAAAAATGATATAATATCTGATAAATCTTCTGATTTATTCTTATAGAGTAGTTGTAATGGTACTTTTAAATATTCACTAGCTTATTTTCAAATATTTTATTATATTTTATAATTTATTTTATGCCCTCTAACCTTTTTATTGAATGTTTTTTTCTCTGTGAAATTTTCTTAGGGTAATAAAACAATTTTTAGTACCTATATTAAGAATCTCTTTTGTTACTTATATCTTTTTTTAGACATTTTGCATGTACAATCTACGTGTGTGTGTGTGTGTGTGTGTGTATTTAAGGCAATCACTTTAAATTTAGATAACAAATGTGTAATGGAAAATCAAATAGTCAATAACTAGACCATTATACCTTAGTTTTTTTTCCACAAGCTGATTATTTAAGTCTTCTTCTTTGATAAGATTGGACAACTATTATCTCCTTTACCTTTTTCTTCAGTGTTTCTGCTTTTTTTTATGGTAAACCATCAACAGCAGCATACTCCTTGTCTATTCATATGGAGTGCTCTTTAGTAAAATATATTACTGTACAAGGTTTCTGTATATAAGGAACCATTTCTTTATAACAAACAACCTATGTACAAATAGTAAACACAATATCTAATGTCACAGAAAGCCCAAATTAAAGGGTACTTCAGAAATTATTGAACCCAGCCTTTAAAAAGATTTTTGAATTAATTTATTAATTGTCCCAGTAAGTGGTTGTGTATCTCCTACTTGAACACTAAAGTTTGGTACTACAAGAGTAGCCCTTGTTTATGTTTACAGAGCTCAAATTGTCATAATTATCTTTCTTATACTGACTCAGATGGACCTCTAACTGTTGGACTATGTTCAAGACTTAGGAAATATACATTCTAGTGTTTCAAAATACACCTGGATTACCATTTGCCTTTGATCATTTACCACCTGCTCCCATACTGTTTTTTAGACTCAAACAGCTCCTTCAAGCCCCCTGTAACCAACATGTAGGGCAACACTTATAAAATGCAAACACTGGTACATATTCTTCATTCTCAGACTACTCTGAGGCTTTGCTTTCCTCTGCTCTTGGCCCTCACTGCATCATCCTCTGTCTTCTCTTTCTATCTTGGCTGTTTCTCTTGGATTTGATGCCCATTGGTATCATCTGAGTGTTATGCAGAGGGTTAACAGTAACAATGAATCAATGGACCTGTCTATGGAAGTGTTTTAGTTTCCTAAGACTGCTGTAACAAAGTACCAAAAACTGCATGGCTTAAACAATAGAAATATATTGTCATGGTTCTGGAATCTAGAAGTCCAGATCAAAGTGTTGATATAGCCATGCTCACTTTGAAAGCACTAGGGAAGCTTCTTTTAGGACCCAGCTTCTGGTAGTTCCTTGGCTTGTGGGAGAGTAACTCCAGTCTTTCTCCCTGTGTGCATGTATGTTTGTTAAATTTCCCAATTTGACAAATACTCTAATAACTTTTACATTTGACTGAGAAGAGTTCTGGGTGAAATACCATAGATATATGTAGACCTAATAAGACCATTCTAAATTGAAGATAATATCTATAGGGGATTCTGTAGGAATTGGTGGGGAAGGTTGATGCCGTTTTTAGGTTGAATCAGATTTGGCTAAAAATATATGAATGCATATCTATAAACAACTAATGAAAAGCAATATTTATATAGTCAACTAATTACATCTTTCTTCTTCCAAGAACACAAAAAATGACATATTGGCTATGCCTATACATAGTTACCAGGACAATTATTTTAACCAAATTTCGTAAGTCTGCTGATTGTTTTGGAACTTTAGGAATACAGCATATTCAGCAGCAGAAAATACAAATTATAATTTTATAGTAATAGTTCTTTCATTATTAAAATCTACCAGATATAGAAAGAAGAATGTATACATTGACTTTCTGAACTTTGACCCATTATTTCTTCTAGCACTTTCCACGTTACTAATTATATTACAAAAATTATTTGTCATAAGTATAATTTATTCCAAAAAATAATAACATTACTAATGTTAGATTAATTATACTTGCCATTTTTCATAATCGGTGGACCATGAGAATAAAAATATGATGAAAAAAACAGCTGGCTCTCAAACTTAACTATTCCTTGAGTAATAAAAAGTTGGATCTTTCAGATATAAAAAACTTAGTAAAATATAGTCTCCAAAGAGGCTATGCATGTAATTCAGAATTATATTATAAAATATATTCCTTTCAGAACTATTCCCAGTAGTAAAAAGTAAATAAATAACATGTAAATAAATGTACTTATTAGATTGTTGGTTTTTGGTCTTTACTTAAAACATGCCTATGCTTTATACTCATCAAATTGGGTCAGAAATTGATGAAAGAGCAGGGGTCTCTGGATCAGGAGATTTTTCTACGTTGTTTCTGCCGTCTACTAGCCTTCAATGATGTCAAAACACTCAGTCTTCCAGGACTTAAACTGGTCGTCAAATGGTAGTGTGCTTTATAATTTGCCTTTGAAATATAAAATTCCATGATGCTATTTTCCCCTTAAACTGAATAAAGACTTGTGATATTGTGAGATACATATTTGGTCTTTGACCCCTTTCCTAGCACATAACTCCTAAAATCCTTAGAATTGCCAAAGTGATGTCTTTTTTTGCATGCTAATGAGTTGACTGATGGCTGGCAGCCCCTATGTAGCTTCAGGATGAAGGCTGGTCACTCAGAGAGACCAAGCAGGATTACAGAGGGTGGGGACTTTTAGCCCAACCCCTCCTCCAAGGAGGAGGGAGAGGGTGAAAGTTAAATTGATTATATCAGCCAATGGTTTAATCAATCATATAAAAACCTAGAAGGACTGGATACAGAGAACTTATGGATGGCTGAACATGTGGAGGTTCCTTGGTGGGGGATACATGTAAGCTTGGCACCCCTTCTCACATGTTTTGCTCTATGCATCTCTTCATCTGTATCCTCTGTAATAAACCCATACACCTGAATATTTCCCTGAGTTCTGTGAGCCACTCTAGCAAACTCATTGAACCTAAGGAGGGAGTTGTGGGAACCCCAATTTGAAGTCAGAAGTTCCAGAAGTCTGGACTTGTGACTGGTGTCTGAAGGTTGGGGGACAGTCTGGTGAGACTGAGCCCTGAACCTGTGGGATCTGATACTATCTCCAGGTAGAACTGAATTTGGGTGACACCCAGCTGATGTCTGCTGCAGAATTGCTTGTTTGTTTGGTATGTGGGGAAAAAAACCTACACATCTGGTCACAGAAGTCTTCTGTGTAAAATAGAAAATCACAGTTTGAGGGTGTTTTTCCTTGAAAAACTAGTAAGATATTTCATTACAAGGAATAAAAATATTATTTGAGCAGATACATGTATCTCTACATCTAGACAAACTTTAGGAATCCAAAATAGTGCCATTTGTGTGTGTGTGTGTGTGTATGTGTGTGTGTGTATGTGTGTGTATGTGTGCTTGATTAGGAATGTTAGGTCCAGGACTCTGTTGCTTGAACCTTAATATCATACAGGAAATACATTGTTAAATTTAGTTTTTAATTCTCTGATGCATTAATTCAGAATTTTGACACTTATAAGAGGAAACTACTACTTCCTTCTTTAAGTCATGAAATGGCTTAGAGAAACTGTGCCACTAGGCTTGAGAATACCAGGGTTTATGAGGACCCCAGAGATACTGACAGTGAAGTTCCAGAATATGGAAGGGGAAGGAGCCTTACAGCCATGTGTGAGAATGCTTTCTCCCCACCACTCTCTCTCTCTCTCTCACACACATGCACACACACACACACTTTTTCTCTATCATTCTTCAGCGATAAGAGTGTACAGGTTCTGACCCAATTCTGAGGCAAGCAGTAATTAAAGACCTTCCGCCATGATTCCAGTACCCCCTTTTGGGATGACTGCTTTACATTTTCTGAAGATAAGTGAAGAAATACCTATTGGCCCTCTGAAACTGTTTTTTCTATTTTGCTCCTTGGTCAGCTAGATTTACTAATATTTTGAAAGCTACAGAGAACATTAACAAAGATTAGCTTGTACATTTATTTACTTGGAGAGTAAGGCTGAGTCTAACTTTATTTGCCAAAATAAATCTTGTTTTTAAATAAAATTTTCATTCCATATGTCTTTTCAACAAAGTAAAATAGAATATAGAAATTTGATTTTATTTAATCCTAAATTATATTCACAAGCTAATTATTAATACCCATGTACCTTCCTTAGATATTTTGATTACTTCTAACATGTTACCTTTTTTAAAAGAGGATTTAATAAAATGATTCTTTTTAGTCTCTCAACAAATTAGAAAGGAGCAAAGATCAGTCCCATAGTGTCATTTGACAGACTCAGTGTGTGATGATGTTCTTTTGTCATGAGCATAATATAAATCATATAAACTAGTATAACTGACTCTTCAGGGCATGCTGTAATTATCACACATATTATGTGATTGTGGTGATTGCTATTGATTCTCCAACAGACTGAAGTGAATGTCTTGGCTATGTTGTAATCTGCATCAACTTCAGAAAATATATGTGGCCAAAATTAGGAAAAATAATTTCAAGACAATAGAATCAAAGATCTTAAGAGTTCATCTGATCCATTATACTGTATTTGGTATTGAAGGCTGATCATTCAGTCGCTTCTGAAAGGTCTTCAGAGACAGAATACTTACATTAAAAAGATGTTGTTGTAATTACAGAAGATACTTGCACATACTAAATGTAGTCACAATTGGATTCCAATAATCAGACAAAAGCCATAAAAAACATACAAGCATTTTAGAGATGCTTTATTACATTGTAGATTTTTTTATAAACACATAACCAGAAATTTTAATTATTTTTCCATTTTATACTCCCTCTCATTATTTCCACTAAGCTTATTTTGCTAGCTTGGGTTGTTCCCTAACTCTCCAATTAATACATAAGTGTATGCTTCAGAATTTCCCTAGTAACAATACCTTTAAATTCAAGTTCCTTCTCCCTCTCCTTTACAAGATAACATAAATCCTTTGTGCCATGATAGCTTATCCATATGTTCTTCCCAGTAATCTCTGACGATGGCCATTTGACACTCTTTGCGATGACGCTTTGAAAACCCATTCAATCCAGGTTTCCTCCCTTTCGCCAGGGATTTGTAATGAAATATTCTTTTTCCAACTCAGTGTACCTTGTTTCTATTTTCAGAAATAACTTAAAGTTGTTATCTTTATTACTTCTCTGTCTTGTATCAATGCATTTATGATTTTATAAATATAACTATAAAATATAATTTTATATTTTATAATTAATATAATTTTATATTTTATAACTAATAAAATTTTATATTGCTTGTAGGATTTTTCTTTCTTCCAGGTCTGGGGTCTGGTTTCCTTCCTCTCTCCTTTCAAGTGGTGATCCTAATAACTATATATGGCCTAAACCAATTAATAATCTTAAACAAATTTTCTATGTTATTTAAAATAGCATCTTGAACTCTCATATGCCAATCTCACACCATCTGTATGCCTTGAAATGATTTAATCACCTTATGTCTACCAAGTCCAATAGAGGCCTCAATTCCTCCTTAAGACTTTCTTTATGTATTTAGATCTAATATTATTTATTGTTGCTCAAAGCTTCTTTGATATTTACTTTCATTATTCTATATTATCTTTCAGATATTAATTGCCATATGCTGCATGTTTTTTATATTGACTTACCTCCTTAAATCTTATTTCCCTAATGACACAACAAACTCTTTGATTACAGATATTGCGCCACATAATTTTATACATTACCTGCTGCCCATTAATTCCTAGCATGGTTCAGAAAACACAGAAGATGCTTAACAAATGCTTATCGAATTGAATTTTCAGTCTGTCCATTTAATGTGTTAGCAGATGTTTACTTGGTTCCTTGTCTTGGCCCAACACTGGGTTTCCTTTCCTGATTAATTGCGATCAAAATAAATGCTTTGGAGGCCAATTTTTTTTTTTTTTTTTTGCAGCTGACAAAGATCGAGCTGGTCTTATGCTACCAGAGATGCATATTTTTCTTTGTTTACCTTTTAAACTAGAGACAACCTAGACCACTGAGAATAAGGAACAGCACCAAATCAGAATCTCTTGGGGGAAAACTGAGGCCTGAGTATTAGAGTTAATACATAAAAATGCCAAATTTTGGAGCCAGAGGTGGGAATGAGGAACCTGTCCCCAGAGCCGAGGGCTGGAAGCCAGAATGTAGAAGCAAAACAAATACAATTTAGACATGTATATGGAAAAAGTATTCAGTGAAGAGCGAATATTCCAGGAAGATTTCAACAGTAATTATAGTCCATGGTTTCCACAAAAATCAAGTTTGAAAATCTGGATCACATAATGTGATCGCATATGTAGATGCCGATGAGCTGAATGATTCCTGTATCCACAATTATTCTGGCCAGTGTCTTTCCGTGCTCAGTTGCTGGGTCCATTGCTCCTTGTGACTCCACAGGGTTTAATTACTATACAAGATGAACTATGCTCCCATAGGAGAAATGCATTCCACAACAGTTTTCTTAGTTTGAGTTTGTTACATAATGAGTCACCCCAGAGACTTCTGATTTCTTCTAGTGGGCAGAGCACTATGGAAGCTGCTTGAGGAAAGGTATTAGGTAAGTGCAAGACACTGATATTAGCTGATGTGTATTCAGTGTTCCAAGGCAGCAAAGTATTAGAATGTACAAAGTATTAAAAGCATGTTTTTCCCCCTGATACAGTTGGAAAATTTTAATAGTTCAATTTGTGGCAATACCTAATACAATGTTAGATAAATATTTATTAAACAGACTGATTATTAATTTTTCTTAAGTTATTGCTAAAACATTTGCTTAAAAAGATATAAGAAACCTCTTCTTGTTTACCGTGTAAAATACTCTAAGAAATAAATACACTTTTCCAGAAATTCAATTTATATTTTAAATTTTAGGATAAAAGAAAGCTAATTGAAATAACTCAACCACATAAATCAAATTAACTCAAAATTAAAATCTGATTTCTGAAAAATCTCATAGCAAACAAAGGATAACCTCATATGCATAATGAGGTAAAGGATTAAGACAGCCATTTAGTTAATTCAAGCTAAAAATCTTCTTTCCTATAACTTTAATGAATATTTTAAGCAAAACTACCGAAGTCTGAATTTATCTGGAAGGTTGCCTTGGCTTTTCAGGGAACTTTTCATGGACGTAAACACTGACAATATTACTTTTCTAAAGAGCTTCATAATTTACATTTTAGTATTTGTCACACACTGTTAGATTTACAGACTTCTATTTCCAGCATTCTCTTAATTAAGACAGTCCTTCTAGATAGAGGGATTCAAAATTATTAAATTAAGGAACTTCTCACACGGGTCACAGATGTGAACATTAAGCTACAGAAAATTTAAGAATTATTAGTTTTAACTGTAGACATGGCGTTTTTGGCAAAGGCTGGCTTTTTAGTCCTTTCATTAAAGCTCCTGTATGTCATAAATACATTCTGTAAGCTTAAGTGTGATGATGAATAAATGCCAGGTTTGAGGCACCTATTTTTTTAAACTATTTTAAGCAAGAGATTTGTCTCTATATGAACTTTAATGAGCTTATTGTGCTGAGGTTATTTTCGTGATGCACTAGAATGGTTCTCAAAATTGGTTTGTATCAGAAACATCTGTAATTTTTTTAAACTGTCCACTTCAGAACTGTACCCTTCTTGTCTCCACTGCAGCCCTCCTGAAAATGTGTCTATTAGGGATCTATGCATTATAAAATCTCCCCAGATGACCTTGATGGATGGTAGGGGTTAGAACCATGGGCAGGTGGCTAATTTAGGTTGAAATGAAAACGTATTTGGACCAAAGTTGTAAATACATTGAAGTGTTTATTTCAGTGTGAATATTTAAATTGAAGATGTTAATTCAGTCTTTACATATATTGTTTTTGGCTTTATTGCCAACAGCAGTACAGATCTTTTTTCACATTTTATCTCTATCCTGAGTTTAAACAAATTGTAATGTCATAATGGAAATGGTATTATTGCTGTATAATACAAAGACAGGTAGAGATGAATTGCAACTAGAAATCACTTTGAAGATCTCTGTGATTAGAGAAAAATTCTAACTTATAAGCAGTACTTGAGTATATTCAAGAACTTTCTGAATTATGCTTCCTTTAGGGTGAACAAACACAAAAAACAGTGAGAGATCTGATCTATTCACAATATCCAGAAAATATACAATGTACATCTCAAAATGAGAAAAGAAAATTCTGTCCTTTTAAAGACAGAGTGCCAAACACCCTGAAAAAGAGGGAATAATCATGCGGGAAAGTTATTTTTACAAAGTTAATGTAATTTAAGAATTTACTTCACCAAGAGAGTAGAATGTTTTAAAAGGAAGTTTTTTAAAATTCAAAAAGCAGAAGTTCTGATTTACCATTTACTTCTTCCAAATTGTATAACTATTGAGAGGACAGTAATAGTAAAGTCTGTTTCCTTTCTGGAAAAGCAAGGAGAAGCTGCTACTAATTCAAACATATATTTCGGGGAGCACAGAAGTTGCAATAAAGCTACAATGAGTAGTATAGAGCTCTATGCTTCAGACTAACTGATGCCTTCTGACTCCTGTTGCTGATGTTTTAGTAAGAAAAGTGCAGTGAATGGTTAACTCTCTTTACAACCATCCAGAAAAAGACATCTGCAATTGCTCCAGGTCTCTCTTCTCTCTCTCTCTCTCTCTCTCAACACCTCATTCGATCTCATGTGATGCTCTTCACTTCAAGGCAGATCCTATGACCTAAGCAGATTATTGTAGATGCATGAAGGACACAGCCAGCTAGCCGCGCTTCTCAAGGAAGAGATTTGGCTCCAAATAGGACACTAAGCTTTTCAGCCGTCTGCTTATTTACGTAGTCAGCAAGATGCAGTGTCTCTGGGTGTTTAGTGGACTCCTGGGGAATCAGAGGAGAAACAAAAGCAAAGTGGCAGCCGCTGCAAATGTGGGAGTCTGTGCCATTAAAGGAAGCAGTTGCTAATAAGGGCCTGTGAGACCTAGGTTTCCTTGGTTTCCATGACAGTTATTAGGTACCATAGAAATTGAATTGTCTCCCACAATGCTGTTAGGGGAGAGGGGGTGCTACAGTGACAAAGCAGTTCAATTATGACTTGCAGTAAATCGTCCTTTGGAGAATGCAGTACTCCCTGGATTATTTGTTCTTGCATTTCTTTTAACTCCCCTTTCAATGTGTTTAACATTTTGACCAGAAGACTCTGGCCTCTGCTGCACAGTGTCTCAAACACTATTTTTCCCCTTTTTGTTTAGACCTGAGCTTGGCAAAGCAAGGATATGAACAATTGTGCAGGTGGGCTACTCAGGGCGAGTGAAGAGATAAGGCATCCAATCAGGGATTGGCCACCTGCAGCCCTGCTAATATGCCCCTCCACCAGATTTCCGTAATCCCAGCACGGGAGACTGCCAGCAATGGGAGAAATTCAATGGGCAGAAACAAAGAGAAGAACAAGGAAGTCGAGGTAAGAGGAGGTTTAATTTAATAAAATCAGAGAGCCAAGCCACTGTTGCCATTACTGCTCTCTGCACCGTGGGACATGGCAAGGGCTTCAGAGCAGCTGGATCTCAGCTCTCAGTGTGTAACAGTAGATTGGAAGAGAATTACTTATAACTGGCAGGGACATATTAAACTTCAACTCTATTTTGTGAATGAAGAGAGGAGCCAAATCCATAAAGACACTTCCTACTTGACAGATGGAAACTTTTGCCTCTTTTTCTAAACAATCTACGGAGTCACTTTTGACTTTTATGGCTTGTGAGTTACAACCGGCTGTTCTGGGTTGGCTCTGGACATTGCTGTGGTACATTTTCACATAGTGGAACTGGTGATGCTGGCTGATTTTGCTCACTGCCCATTAAGCTACGATATTTGAATATAACTATCTTAACAAAGGGACAGAAAAGCCAGTTATGACACTGAATACATAACATGAATTAGTGCCTCATAGGACCTATTTGCTTTTCATTCACTGGCAGTGCATGGTTGTGTATGACTGTTGTTTGATATCCGTACATTTATATTTTGTTCTTTATGAAAAAAGGCTTTCTTTGAAACTTCACACAGGTTATAATTTTCAACTTCTTACATTGAGCCTTTATTTTGCAGGGAAATTTAGCAGCAGTTGTTCTAAGTTAAACTGCTTGAAAGATCATATGCTGGAAACTTATTTCAAAGGTTTTTAAGAAAGGGATTGAACTCAACACAGTCAAGGATATTGAGTGGAAATGTCATAAATGTTGTTGTGTTCCCCTAAAAGGGAGCTTGAGATAGAATGCCAGAAACTGTAATCCTCTTGTCTCTTTAACATAACTGTTTTCTAGTCCTCAGGTGTCCTTAGCTTTGTAGGAGATGGGCTTTGTCTACCTCCAGTTCTACATGTTAACCATTTTTTTTTCTCAAGAATAGCTGCTGGAGACAGAGGGAGCAGCAAACAAAAAATAAAGCAAATAAAATAAAGGAAATGGGAGTGGAGTGTCAAGGAGTATCTGAAAGGAAAAGACCAATAAATTTGAATACATCTTCAAATGAGAAAATACATTTGCAGCCTCTTTCTACTTTATTTGAACTGATTTTGAAAATGTCATTCAATGGCAATGAGTTCTTGATGTGGCTTGTATTTGTAGATAACTTTGGGAGATTTCTCTAAGTTAGTGCAAGAGATACTTTTATATTAGTAATTGCCTCATCATAAACACATCAAATATTTCTGGAATTTCTGAGAATTAAAAATCTTTGTAAAGAAACTTCAGCAGCCCAGAGTGCTCAGGCACATTCTCTAGAGTGTCTGTTTCCTTTGACTTGGAAATGTGATTATTAGAATATGAAACAGGTTTCTCTTAAGTTTGTTGGTGTTAGGTGGGGAAGGTGGGGTACAGTGATCAATTCTGCAAATAGGTATAGAAATGCCAAAAGCAAGATTCATAAAAGTTATACATTGCTTACTCACAGTATAAATTTCTGTATAAATTTAATTTAATGTTGAAGAAAACTTTATGTGAAGATATTGGGTGGCAAATTTGTTTGGTATCTGGAATGATCAGCATCTGAATAATATTTGGAAAAAAAACAACATCGTGTCAATTCCAGGTCTTCGCCAGAAATCTCTTTCTGTGGATGTCTACTTGGCATGAATTAGATAAATTGAGATGGCTTACATAATTTTTTAAGAACAATGTTTTTTATTCGTTAGAAATAATAATGAAATTATTTTTTGTCAAGTAAAAATAGCCACAATCGTTATCCAGATATGGGTATTAATCCACATCTTTAAACATCTTCACAAATATCTTGAATTATTAAAATATGTATAGCTTTGTTTCTTTCAGGGTCAAAAACACTCTAATGTGTCACAATGGGAGTTAGTGGGCACTCTTAAAGAAAGAAGAGGTTAATTAGGAGAAAAAGGAAGGAAACTGAGCCTTCGTATAATTTATAAAAAGAGATACTGTTCTGAATATCAGAAAGGGAAGCACTTATACATGTTTCAGATGCTTCTTGGTTTTCTATAGGATGTACTTAAAAGTTTTATTTTAAAAGTATGTTTAAAACATATTAGTCAATCTTGTAGGCCGTTGAATAACTTGTTTTGATAAGCTAGCTAAATAGTCTAAAAGAATTGTAAATGCCTTTAAGGTGGATAAGTTAAACAGCATACATCTGTGTGTTGGACAGCAAGAAGAATCAATGATTCCTGTAATTTCAAGTGGCGATGCTTTCTAAAGAAAAGTGAAACATCTTGTACATATATGGACATTTCCTGATGAACAAATGAGAAACATCCTTTCTTGAAGTTTCCTTAATGCTTTTTGCTTGTCCTAAAGTTATCCAAAGCATGCCTATGTGCATTGGGAAAATGATCTAATTTCAGAATTAAGAATTTAGTTGTAATTAATTTAAATTAGTAAATTAAATTAAAAACTAGTTTGAATTTAATGTCATTGAACTTCTCTTCATTCAAAACTTAGTGACTCTTAACTAATGTATTAACTTGATATCAGATTTCTTAAGCCATATTAAAAAAATGGGAAAATTGTAAATCATAGTTAAAATACAGAAGATCCATCCTGTTAAGAATATCAAGAAAAGATTTCTAAAAATTCTTTTGCTGATTTTTTAACAGCATAGATCTTCTATATTTTAAGATTTTAAAAAATCATTCCTACCTTTAGCTTTATAATGAAAATGTATTTTGACATATTTTGCATGCCATAATATTATAATCATCTCTGTTTGGTTAATAACCCTGGAAGTACAAAACACAAAATAATATATTATGTCCAGTTTGAATACAGTTGATATTAAGGGTTAGAGAAGGGATGTAGGTTTATCTTTCAGAGGCACTAACTCTGGAGATTGATTAGGCAATTAAAATGAAGTGCCTTAGACTTGCATTCCTGGCACAAGATTTTATTAGCACAACCAGAGTGGTTACTACAACCACTTCACTTCTTATGAAGTGAGTAGATATTGGTCCATTGTGAAGCTACAGAAAATTTAGCATAATACAGTAGTCAAAATAATTAATTTACACTTGGAGACTGTATATGTGTGATGGGATGTTTGAGTTTTAACTCCAGGAGAGTTCTGGAAGGAAATTAGTAATCAGATTTTCCTTGGTAAATGGAATTGATAAAGGAAATAAAATGGTTTAGATTCACCTACACCTTGGGAAAACCACATTCCTGGGAAAGCTTTGGGAGAAGATACTTCTTCAAAATGGTCCATAGT
Organism: Pongo abelii; assembly: GCF_028885655.2. NCBI lineage: Eukaryota > Metazoa > Chordata > Mammalia > Primates > Hominidae > Pongo > Pongo abelii. The sequence continues at coordinate 185,987,643 of NC_071988.2, read as the reverse complement.
TCCAGATTTCTTTTTCTTTTCTGGTTGAATGTCAGAATCTGACAGTTTAGCCTCTTTATATCTTATTCACCTACTTTTCTAAATAGACCATGTGCTTCTGTTAATTCATTCTTCTTTTTTAGATATGTCAACACCACTTACTATGCTGTAATTAATTCACATGAGAGATTTGGGTCTAAAAGACATCTGTCTCTTACAAGGGTGGTGAATTTTATTAATCAAATTCTTAGCCCTGTAGGTGTAGCTTAAATTCTAATAATTGTATAAATTCCAGTATTTAGTCGACCTCTAGCACATATTCCTTATACTTCTCTGGGATTTGTAAGCAAATGTGTCTATGAGTTGTAAGTGTAGAGATACAGCATGGATGGGGCCAAGGCTGTTTCTGGCACCTGCACTGCATGCTGCTATATTCTTTCACCACACACTGAGTCTATACCTTAGATGATGGGAGGGACCTAAGAGGGAAAAACAAAACATGAGTTCTTTGCTTCTGATCCTTCTCACTCTCAAGCTGACCACACGTGGCTATCATGCTTTAGAAAGATTTAGGAGGAAAACAAAAACCAAACCCCTTTGTTTATATGTACATTTTCTTTTACTGCTGCCATTATTTTGTGATATTTCTCTACCTCAGTTTTTACATTTTTTTCCAAAAAGAATATTTAGTTTTTCTTCCGGAGATATCCCTTTTAAGATCTTCTACTTGCCTTTCCAATGATAGCTCATGAACCATCTCTTGTTTTTCAAAGTAGCTGGAGATCTGTTTCTGGGGAATCTCTTTTGGTAGAGATTCCAGTAACCTGGAAAAAATATGTGATATATAGTTTTGTGACATATAGTTTTTTTGTGTGATATATAGTTTTCATTTTGAACATAATGGACAAGTTACTGATTTATTTATTCTCATTTTTAGTAAAAAAATTGAAAAGTTAAAAAAACACATTTAGTCTCAGGGCCAGAGCTGAGATTAGTATTCAGCTACACTGGGCTCAAGTCTTACATTTTTTCTTTACAGTTAAGACAACTTAACCTTTTCACATTACTTAAGCAAAGTTGGTAGAAACAAAGGATCCCAGAATCAGAAAGTTCCTTAAAAATTATTCATTTTAATTTACATTCCACCATTGAAGTCCATAGAGAATAAAGAGTTTGCCAATGTCACACAACTAGTTAGTGGTGAATTTGGGACAAAAATTCAGGCCATTGACTACCAGTCTACTGCTCTTTCTATTACCAGTTCCTTTAGCAATCTTTTTTTCAGACACCAAATTATTATCCCCAAAGAGTTAATGTAACCCCCAAACCTGCTAACCTCTAAGTGGGGGGAGTTTTGATTTATTTTCGTTACAGTGTCTGCCCATGACTCATAAGATCAGACGGAATATACATTGGGTGCTATTATAAAATATAACTAGAATTCATTTTATTCAAATTCAGAAAATATGGAAAAAATAAATAATAATGGTCAAAGTAATTTAGTAGGGAGGATACTGGGACAAAATTCAGAATATTTGAAATAGACTCCTGGCTTCATCAAGGCCTCTTAACCTTGAGTAGATAATTCACTTAGCCTTTCAAGTTTGTCTCTTTGAGAAAAAAGTACATTTTAACTAGATCTCATTTTGAAAATAAGATTTTATTTTCTTCTATTATCCCTTGAAAATGATCACGTGGCCATGCTTCACTTTGGCACACAAAGGCCATGTTTGTCTTCAGATGCATATTTGTTTCAGGCAGGATAGGCCTGAGTAGTGAGGACTCACCTCTAACGGACATCTGTTGTGATTACTGTGCATCATCCATGTTTACTTCTGGTAACAGTGTTCAGAGAACCAACCCTCCCCATTCTCAGTCATGTGATTTGGGATGGGCCTTCACTGGCTTAAAATAATCAGTGTATCACAATACTCTGTCTCGGTAACTTTTTCAGGAATGGATACTTGATTCCATCGAATCAATGGCACACACTGAACCTTTAAAATGGTTTTTGGGAAGAGACACCTTTCTGTCCTGAAGACTTCTGAAGTAAACCTGCTTTCTTCTAATGGGTGGCTTGTATAAGGACATGTGAGATATACTGAGGGAAAAGCTTGGAGCTTCAAAGGGACTACAGATGCTCCCAATGCTGAAGTTTACTTGGAAATAGGCAGAACAGAGAGAGAAAAAAAAACAGGTTCTGGGTAATATTGTTTGGGCTAGTGGATCAGTCCTTCTTTAAAACCAATCCTTGTTAAAAACCAAATTTTCCAATGAAGTGATTTGATATATGTCCTTTATTGTTTAAGCTGTATTTTTGGTAGAATGTTGTGTCACTTACAACATTAAGGACTCTAAATGATACTTTGCCAAAGGGCAGTTGCAATAATTTCCTGCTTTGTTACCTGTGCAGCAACTGGCTTATGAGATGGGAAATAGCTGGGATCTGGGTACAGCAATCACAAACATTAATTTTTGAATAGCCTGTGCTGGAGCACATTTACCCAGAGCATACAGGTTAATGCTCTGTATTAACCAAATGAAATGCCTTTTTAGCAGGTGTGAATCTGACACTACAGGGTGAATGCCTAGGGGTAGAAAGCCTAATTCTCTTTTTCATTGCTTCAGAAAAGCACTTCCCAACTACTCTCCTGAGTCTAAATTGAGTATTAGAGTCCCATGTGCTTAGAGTAAATTCCACTGAGTATGCTAATAGTGTGAACATAATTTTATATAATGAAAATCAGGAAATTTCCATATTATTATTTGCTTTCAGCAATGAAATTAGCATAATTCACATTAATTTTTCTTGTTTAAAACAGATGTTGTGGATAATTGCATTAATAAGTAAGACTGAATAACACATTTTATAGACTATTAAATGAAAACAATTAGTAATTGCCATCACACCCTGGTCAGTATTTTTTAAATTGTGGCCTCAATTAGGCAGGTAGATTATTGAAACTCCTCCCTGGTGTAGAACTTTAAAATTTTTGTATTATGAATTTTTAGCTGATTTAATGAGACTCCATGTGGTCATTGTGTTTGAAAGACTATTGAACGAAGACTTCATGTGGAAGAGTCTTGGGGCATTGGAGGAGCAGGTGTAGCTCTGCATATTTTATTAATCAGGATTTTTAAAACTCGCTGATTAGCCAACATTTAACTCAATTCTTTGTAGCACAAAGGGAGCACTGACAATGCCAGCATGGGTTTAGAATCCCTCAATTTGAGGTACTGCTGAAGGGGGAGGATCACAGACTGAGAGCATTGCTTTCCCCCCAGCTCATTCCCAGGAATATCACCCTGAACCACTTGCAGCAGCCTTCATAACCTCCAGGTGAGGATGAGAAATGACATCTACTCGATTCTCATTCTCTTCCTTGTCTCTGCAACCCTGTTAGATAATTGAAAGAGGCATGACATGGGGGTAGAACTGGTGATAGAATTCTGCTCTTAAAAGAGTGAAAAGGAGACTGAAGAAAAGCACGAAGTGCTTCTAGGTGCTAGGTGTCTGACTTTTGGCTTTCAGCCTGTCATCTTTCACCTTGACTATCCCATTCATCAAATTGTGCAGATCTGGATAACGAAAGTGAAGCAGGCAAATGAAGTGGACTTACTTTCACTCAACCAGAGGTTGCACATTTTCTGCTACAAAGCAACATGGTGCATTCTTTACGATTTGTACTTTTGATGCCAATATGAATGAAAGGGAGTTTCTCAGGAAAAAACAAACAGTTCTGGCACCTGGAAACCACTGGATGCACAACGCTGCGGGAAACAGATAATGAAGCTCATGTGTGAGATACAGAGTAAAACATTTAAGTGAGGCACCAGCTATACAGTTTCACACATCTTCAGATTCTATAGTAATTATCCTTACCTGTAAACCTAAACAGGTTTATTTCTAAGCGAGCTCCATACAGTGGTCCATGCCTATAAGTGCTTAGTGGCTGAAAGTTGTTATGTTTAACGTGTACAGACTTAGATCTGTAGCACAGCTTTACTTTCCAATTTTATTCAAAATTAATTATCAAAACTTATAAATGTTAGAAATTTGTCATTGCAAATTTTACAAACCTTTAAAAATTCCAATACAGCAATCTGTTTCATTTTAACCTAAAACTACTTTCTGTATGACCATTTACTATGTGAAACTGCTACTACAGTTCATTTAGCTTTTGGAAGAAGTGATTTCTGTATACACTTAGCTGATTATACAGTGAAGGATTCATCTTTGGCTGTTAGTTTTACCATCTGACTCAAACATTCTGTTTGTGACCCTGTGAAATTATAAGAGAACTTCATGCTTTAGAATTAAAGGGCCCCAAATCCCAGCATTTTTGGAGACTAAGATGTGAGGATCACTTGAGGCCAGGAGTTCAAGACCGGCATCACCAGCAACATAATGATACCCTGTCTATATAAAATATTAAAAACAAAAATTATCCATGCATGGTGGAACATGCCTACAGTCCTGGCTACTTGGGAGCTTGAGGTTGGAGGATTGCTTGAGCCAGGAGTTGGAGGCTGCAGTGAGCCACTGTACTCCAGCCTGGGTGACAGAGTGGGATCTTGTCTCTAAGAATAAAACAAAAACAACAACAACAACAAAAGAAAGGTAAAAAATACAAACAAAAAGCCCTAAGGAATCATTTATATGTTATATGACTATTTCGACTGGCAACAGAGTGAGGTGGTTAAAAGCATGTATCTGGAAGAAGACTGACTGTGTTCAAATTTGGGCTATGATGCTTTGCAGCTGTGGAAACTCAGAGAGGTTACTTTCCATCTCTGTGCCTCAGTTTCCTCATATATAAAATAATGACAAGTATGAGAACTACCTCATAAAGTTATGAGACTTCAAATGAGTTAATATCTCTAAGGTTCTAAGATTTACTGGGATAAAATAAACACCATTAAGTGCTTGATAAATAAAAGTGCTAAAGGAGTCAATTCCCTATGTTGACTATATTTTTCCTTAACATATTTTATTATTCTCAGTGAATATGGCTCATTAATTAATACCGTCTATTGTGATGAGAAAATATTTAAGGTTGCATGGCTCCATAGATTGTGCCATTTATAGTAATGATGATAAAATTAATGATAATAAAAAGACTAACACATTGGTATTTGAAGTTTGCCAATGGCCTGGCCTCTACTTAAACAGACCATGTTTGTTTGCCCTAGATAAGTGAAATCTAACCTTATGGCTTTTCTTTGCTGACCTGGTGTCAATCTCAGAATTGCTGAGCCACAGATTTTCTGGAATCAAGAATTTATAGCAAAATACATGCTAACCTTTATTTTATGCTAATTTTTTCAACATTTCATGGGCTTTTGAATATTTTAAATATTTGTTATTTTGGTAATTATTTTTACTTGTTCACTTTTATGGTAGTAATGCTGTTGATTGCCTTTTGTTTTACCAGTTGTTAGATTTTATAAAGAATAGGCCATGCTTTGAAAAGCTAAAATAATTAATAATAATGAATGAAAAAGTTTGTTGAAAGTTTATATTTATAGGATTATTTTGTGAATATCTGAGTGCTTAGAGAAATAGTAACTTTTTTCATTTTTCTAAATCACATCAAAACTTCTCTTAAAATAGCATTATGCTGAAAAGCACTTAAAATGTTCTTCAACTGCATAATGATGACTTCATTAAATTGTTGTACTAACAACATTTATCTGAGGTCCTGACCTGATTCATTTCTACAAGAATTGCTCTGTGAAGTTTTTTTTTTTCTTTTGATAATCTTTGGGAATATCAATGCTTGTAACATCCACAAAATGACTTTTGGAGAATAGAAATGGCCTAAGAAAAAGCCTCTTAACTGAATTTGAATTAGGATAACAAAATATTATCATTGAGAGGCTTATGTGTGTGGACTGGTTAACACTTAGGTGATGGCTAAGAGGAAACAGTCACTGTCCCTTTGTTTGATGTGAACAAGGGAGGTGATCATTTTCCCCCAGGTGCCTTAAGCTGTGGAAATCCTAGTTATAACAGTCCTGAATGTAGCTACTGATCAGGTTTTCTTCTCTTCTTGAATTTATACTTATACATTCTTGGCAAACAGCATTTACAGATAATTTTCCTGACTGACTTGCTAAACTAATGCATTATGACAGTAAAAAGTGGCTTTTCTCTAATCCTGACACTAATATTAATAACAATTATTATATATTTTATATATTTATAATAATCACTATTGTTTTAGCTAATAATTATTGAACACATGATGTATGTGTTCAGTAAGCACTGTTTTATATACTTTTCATCATAACTCACAACTGTTCTATGAAATGGTATTTCAGTTGCTATTTCTGTGTAATAAATTGCCCCCAAAACTTAATGACTTAACACAACTATTTTTTAACGCCCATGAATTCAGTGAGTCAGAAATTTGAACAGTGCACAGTGCAATGTTTAACTGTGTCTGGCTATAACTCCACGTCTGTTACTCTACGGTGACTGAAATGCAGTGCATAGAAATATCTGAAACCTCATTGACTCAGATGTCGGACACGTGATTTGAGATGTTTAGAAGAATAAGACTGCCCAACCAGAAAACATCCATGTGACCTACTGCCGTGATTTTGCTTCTTCACATCATGGTACTTTAGAGAATTCAGGCTTCTAACATTGGACTCATTGTTCTAAATGTGAGTTTTACAGCAAACAAATCAGAAGTTGCAATGCGTTTTGATAACCTAGCCTCAGAAATCACCAGACATCATTGAGGCAGTAGCCTATTGGTTAAAACAATTGCTCACATAACTACCCAGATGCAAAGGGAGTGGATATAGATCCCACTTTGATGGAAGTTGGGTCAAATAATTTTAGGCCCTTGCTTTAAAATCACCATAGTTTGCCTTATAGCCACAATTATTTATATTTCTTCCTTTGTATTCTAGGGTACAAAATACTATTATATCCTTCACCAAGACCTCTAAAGTATCACCTCATTTTGTCATCAAACACAAGTCTAGGATCTTTATGTCTAAATTTTCCAGCTGCAGATAAGTTTTCTTGGGTACAGTTCTAGTATAGTTGTTTTCAATCTGAAGACCTCTAAAATAAAGAGACAGCTTATTTGTCCTCTACACACTTGCCCTGTTAGATGACCACCATAGCTTCTCCTGTTCAAAAAGAAGGAAAAATTAGAGACACACAGCAGTCACTTGTCCATAGCAATTCTGAAATCCATCTGGGCACTTGTTGCTAGTTCTTCAACTAGGATCTACTTTTATTTCCCCCAAACAGTTTTCTGATGTTCTTGGTTCCACTGTTTAATGTGTTATTTTTTTAAATAAGATATGGCTTGCATTTCAAATAAGATGCCCTCTTAATATTGCTTTGTGCAAGTCCAAAGGCGTCTTTCATTTTGTACTGACTCTATCCAATCCAAGTTGACCAATATTTTTAAACATTGTATGGGCTTCCTGTGTATCAACTTATAATCCAGTCTGTTAGAAAAAAGTAATACCCAAAGTCTCTTTGAGATAAACTCTTTTCTATTTTGGCCTCTTGTGAGGCTGCTGGACCTAAGGCCCTTATGATTCTCAGAGTCCATATTGTTCAATAGAGGAGGCCAATCAGAGATGCTCTTAAGATCCTTACAAGGCTTTGTTTCTTTGAAAGGGTTTATAAGGCATCACTTCCGATCTTTCTAAGCTCTTACTGAAGGGCCATAAAGCCAATCCCTTGATTTCATCTTAATCCTGGGATGTTTACCTGAAAAGAACTGTGATTTGATATTTGACTTGAGGCATTTTTTTCTAATTTGAGATTATTCTGCTGGTAACAACTGAGGAAGGTAAATACTTCTACTTTTAAACCCAGCAAGTCCAGGCTGCCTTATAGTTTACTTAAATTTTGGTTGAAAACTGAAATTTTCTTTCGGTTTGTCTCTCCATTTGTATTTTATATGCAGCCCAGAAATCCAATTAGCTATTTTGTCCATCACAAGTGAGCGTGTTCTAAACTTTCTCCTATTAACAATGCTCACTCTTTGTTAAGCCTTTGATAATAATTTCTTCTCAAGGTCTGTATTAGTCAGAGTTGTCAAGAAAAACAGAAACAATAGGAAGTGTGTGTGTGTGTGTGTGTGTGTGTGAGAGAGAGAGAGAGAGAGAGAGAGAGGAAGAGATTTATTATGAGAAATTGGCTTATGTAATTATGGAGGCTGAGAAGTCCGAAGATTGGCAAGCTGGAGAACAAGGAAAGTTGATGGTATGAGTTCATTCCAAAAGCTGGCAAGATTGAGACTCAAGAAGAGCCAGTTTTCTAGTTTGAATCTAAAGGCAGAAAAAATCCTGTGTCCCAGATCAAGCAGTCAGGCAGGAGGAATTCTTGCTTAGCCTTTTATTTTTAAATTCAGGACTTCAGTTAATTGGACAAGGGCCACTCATATTAGTGAAGGGAATTTGCTTTACTCAGTTTACCAGTTTAATTGTTAATCTCATTTAGAAACTTCCTCACAGACACACCCAGAATAACTCTGGCCAAATGTCTGGGTACCCAGTGACTCAGTCAAGTTGACACATATACACCATCACCAGGTCTTTCTGGATTCCACCTGATACCTGCTCCCAAAGCCAAGGCAGATGTTTTGGGTTTTTATGATAGCACTTTTTCAGGTACCATATATCTATTATAATTTCTTTTACTATATAACAAATGACTTTAAAACTGAGTGGCTTAAAACAAATACTCCTATGCTTATGAATTCTGTGCACTAGAAATTCAAACAGGATATAGCAGGTATGGTTTTTCACTATTCCATGATTCCTGGGCTTCAGCTGGAAAGATTCAAAGGTTGGAGAGTAACTCAACAGTTGGAATCATCTGGTTTGTTCACCTGCATTTCTGGTATGTGGGTTACAAAGAGTCTAAGAATAGGACTGCCAACTGAAACACCTACACATGGCTGTTTGTGTCATTGGCTTCCTTACAGCATGGTGATCTCAGAATAGTCCAATTTCTTAATGGAAGCTCAGCACTTCAAGAGTGAGTGCTTCACCAATCAAGGCTAAGCTGTATCACCTTTTATGACCAAGTCTTGGAAGTCATGCAGTCTTATTTCCACCATCCTCTATTGATTGAAGCAGTTACAAGCTCACCCCATTCAAAATTAGGGGTCACAGACCCTACCTTTTAAAGGGAGTGATGTCAAATGATTTGGGAGCCATGTCTAAAACCACCACACATAGGTACTCTCATTATCTTCATTTTACAACTCAGGAATTTAGGGCACAGAAAGTGTGGTGCTTTCTCCAACAACACACATTTAATAAGAAGCAAAGCCAGGATGTAAACTCAGGCAGTCTGATTCCAGAGGCCATATTCAAAAATTACTGTATTACCTTATTTTTTCCTACTGTGCTATACAGCGGTGTGTTTTAGCATCCTAGTCCCTGAAGAGGAAAATTCACTTCATTAAATTATTTATTTATTCAACAAACATTTCTGCCAACCAGAGCCAAGCACTGGGCTGGCTACTCAGAATACGTTGGTGAATAAGAGGGACATGACTTTGTCTTTTTCTTGGTGCAGCATAAAATCTAGTTTATCATTACCTTTTTCAGAACTCTGATGTCATTTCTTGCAATATTTCTTCCATTTTTTAGTATTAAGATTGACTTTTGCCTTGGTTTTATTCTACGTGGCTATGGTATGTTAATTACTGTAACAACCCCTATTTGTTTTCACCTCCCTGTATTGAAGTCCTTTGGTAGTGCCCTCCAACGCCGTTTCTGGGCATGGCTATGTGACTTGCTTTGGCCAATGGGAAGAGTTAAAAAATAATGCAAGCTGAGCCTTGAAAAATACTTGTGAATTAGCATTTGCCCTTTTGCTTTTCTTGAAAATTGGGTAAAGCCAGAGTAGCTTTTGGATAATGAGGGACATGTAGCCCAGCCATTTCTGTTGCCCCCAGCTAACAGCCAGTCACCAGACAGTTGAGCAAGGCTAAGAACCACCAGCTCCCAGCTGATGGCAGTTATATGAACAAGTCTAGCTGAGATTATTTGAGGCTGATGTAAACAACCCAAAAGTATCATGAGCTAAATAAAATGCAAGTTGTTGAAAGTCACTATGTTTGTTATACAACAACAGAAATCTGTTACAGTGGTCTTTAAAATATATGCTCCTGTCCTCTGTTACAGAGTGTGACTTTATACTTGGTACATTTGTACAGCTAGTTCTGATAGTCTTTGAAGAAGTTAAATTCAGATTTTATGCTTGCAACACTATGTTTTTTGAAAGGATATGACAATCTATTTTAATATCACATTTACATATAGAAATCATCTTTGCCATTGCTAGATTGATTAATTTCAGTGCTAAATTAACTTTACAACCATAACAATTACACTGTTAGTAACTAATTCTGATTCTTCTAAATTGAGCCCCTTAGATTTCTATAACTAATAGAGCTTTTAAACATATACATCAAGGCCGGGCGCGGTGGCTCACGCCTATAATTCCAGCACTTTGGGAGGCCGAGGCGGGTGGATCACGAGGTCAGGAGATCGAGACCATCCTGGCTAACACAGTGAAAACCCGTCTCTACTAAAAATACAAAAAAAAAAAGATTAGCCGGGCATGGTGGCAGGCGCCTGCAGTCAAAGCTACTCAGGAGACTGAGGCAGGAGAATGGCATGAACCCGGGAGGCGGAGCTTGCAGTGAGCTGAGATCGCACCACTGCACTCCAGCCTGGGTGACTGAGCAAGACTCCGTCTCAAAAAAACAAAACAAAACAAAAACGTATACATTAAGACTTTTTATTACAAATATACCTTGCATATAAATAAATATAGTACTTAATACTGCATTGTACTTGAACTTTTTAAACTTGAACAATTTCTAATACAAACTGTAAAATCCTTTTGGCAGCGTTCTTTCCCTTGCCTAATTCATATTTCACTATTTTGATCAATTTTTTAAAAAGTTTTTTATTATACTTTAAGTTGTGGGATACATGTGCAGAACGTGCAGGTTTGTTACATAGGTATAAATGTGCCATGGTGGTTTGCTGCACCCGTCAACCTGTCATTCACATTAGATATTTCTCCTAATACTATCCCTCCCCTAGCTCCCCAACCCCTGATAGGCTCCAGTGTGTGATGTTCCCCTCCCTGTGTCCATGTGTTCTCATTGTTCAACTCCCATTTATGTGTGAGAACATGCAGTGCTTGGTTTTCTGTTCCTGTGTTAGTTTGCTGAGAATGATGGTTTCCAGTTTCATCCAAGTCCCTGCAAAGGACATGAACTCATCCTTTTTTATTGCTGCACAGTATTCTATGGTGTATATGTGCCACGTTTTCTTTATCCAGTCTATCATTGATGGGCATTTGGGTTGGTTCCAAGTCTTTGCTATTGTGAATAGTGCCGCAATAAACATACATGTGTATGCGTCTTCCATACTTCTTAAGTATGTAGCCTTGTATTTGGAAGGCTTAATAATTTTGGATGAGATCTTAAGAGACTGAGTCTTCTCATCTAACCCTGGGCCTTTAAACATTAGCAGCTCTCCAATATATCTTACCATGGAGACATATTTATTTAAAACACAGGAGCAAAGGTTCTATTTTATTGTATTTACTTGGTCCATTCCACCACTCCCTGGCTTTCTAATTGCATTTATTGAGTTTTAGTTTCTGTAACTCCACCCTGGTCCAGCCTCCATGTTTGACAAGCCATTTGGCCACATTTGCCTAGTGTGTCAGCCTCAAATACTTGCTCCATTCCCACCTTAGTCTTTCCATTAACTTTGGTTTTTTAGAACCTTCACTAATAGAACTAACCTGACTAGCAAATCTAATATGACTTGAATTAGTCCACTCTAAAACACTACAGTTAAGTTACATGTAACACAACTGTTTCCTTAGGTTTCTATGGGCAATAATCATGGACTATTCTTCAGTTTGGGGCAAGGTAAGCTAACTTCTGCCTCAGAGGTTGAAAATTACTGTTTTTATTTACCTATTAATGCCTTTCTCCTGAGTCTTCCTGTGGATGGCTCTACCATTTGTCTGAATTTATCTGAAATAATACTGCAGCATCCTGCCTTACTCTCTATCCCACTACTTGGTTTTATTTGCTTCATTAATATGGATCACTATCTGAAATTGCCTACTCTGTTTACTCCTACTTGCAAATAATAGGGTACAAGAGAGAGAAGTGTTTTGTTTCTCTTCTTGGTTACAGCACAGTACTCAGAGCAGTGTTGGTACATTGCAGCCCTGCTGTAAATATTCATAGAATGAGGAAATCTTATTTAGAACTAGTGAAATTGAGAGTCTCACTGTAGTCTGTAATGTTCAGAAATTACCGGGAGTATTGTGCCTAGTTCCAATTGTTGCATTTTAAGAGCACTGTTGACAACTAAAGTTTTCTAAGAAATGGGCCACCAAGGTAGGTGAAGAGGCTTGAAATATTTATTTTCATAAAAATCTGTTTTTGACACATATATTGGTATGTCTTAGAGAATAAAGATTATACATAAAATCAAAATTTGTTGAGATTATTGGAGAGTTGACCTGGGGAAATATTGAATGTTAAGAGTCCGATGATAGGTTAATAGTAATCAAACTCCTCTTTTTCAGGTAAATAGAAATAAACTCCTGAATTTTATATACAAATATCACCCAAAACGTTAGAGATCTTGATATATAGAGGTAAAACTGAAATCTAGACTTCTTTATTTCTAGTGCATTGTTCTTTACACTGTATTTGTCTTCCTTTCCACTTAACATTACTGTTTTCTCAAACACTTGAAAGGTTTGTTCATCCATCCATTCATCTATGTATCCATCCATCCACCCATCCGTCCATGTATCCATTCTTCCATCAAACATTTATTGAGTACTTACTATCTGTATGCATGACTAATCTGTTTTGAAAGAGTTAATGGATGACTCAGTGTATTTCCCAGGTGGCCTGAGTGGCCCCAAGGCACTTTAGGACCCATGGGAGGACAGGATAATTGAAGATTCTTTACTCAGGTTGCTTGACTTGAAGCACTGCTGGGTCCCTGTTTTCAGTCAGATTATCGTAAAAATAGAGGTTTACAATATACTACAACTTTTCAAACTAGTTGACTACCATTTTTTAAAACACCTACCATGTGCCTAACACTATAAAGAAATATTTTTAAACAAATATTTTTAAAACACCTACCATGTGCCTAACACTATAAAGAAATGTCATGAAAAGAACCTTGAAAGTTATCATGTGTGAGAGTAGTCTGAGTCACTGCGTCTTGTATTGGTGGTTGTATCTGTCTCGGGCCCTCTGAATATGTGAGATCTACTGGCTTTAGCTCTTGCTTTGCCCTAATTATCATCCTCCTGCCTTCCTTCTTGCCAAGTGTCATTTTGATGATTCCATGAGAAATATGTTTCTTTGAATAGAAATCCTGCTTATTTAAATAATGATTTTCTTCCACACTTTAGATCATTTTGAAGACTGTGTTTGCTGCCATTCCCCTTACGTTTTCCCCCAAAACATGTGTTATGAAATAAATAATTTTACTACATTAAGTAGCATCATTTCTTATACCATTTCATATTTCTACTATAATGTACATTTTTTGAATGATAAATGCATTGATTAATAAGCTACATGACAGAAAATTAGATCGTAGAAGCATGTTGTGTGTAGCATATATTTCTGTTTCATGTCGTTTATTTTGATCTGTTGCCCACCCAGATGGACTACAACATATGCTACGTTTATCACTGGAGGTAAATAATGGAAGGATGAACATACCGTCTGAGAAGAATCATTTTTACTTTTACATTAAATCTAATTTAGTTTTCTGTAAAAGCAGGAAACCATGTTAAAAAATATTCCTGTTGTTCTGTCATGTTCCAACTGTATTGGCAAGAATCAATACCTCCAAAAGAATGACATCTTCCCTGAAATATATCACCACACTGACAAGGATCTCTTTGAACACATTTTAAAGTATTCTCATTCCAGCAAAAATTTGCTTTAACTTGTAGAAAATGCCATAGGGAACATACAGAATTTCACGATGCTGCTTTTACATTTTTCTTACTTGAAATGGTACTCTTAAATATTGAGCTTAGCACAAAATATGAAAATGCAAATAGAGTTTACCAGCTGTGCATATGAAGAGGGAAAATGTGATCTTCCTTTCTCTGGCAGTGTATGAGCTACATTTTGCTCATAGAAATGCCTTTCTGCCTCTTTTTTGTCAAGAGAAGCAGTTGGTCATTCTAGAGAGCTCCTGTCCAAACTCACCTTACTGTGTATCTGCTGAAAAAACTCCCAGCCACGTTCCTATGGCTAGCTGCAATGCTTAGCTGTGGCTTCTTTATGAGCTCTGTAATCCAGGATATTTCTAGGACCTCTAAGTCCTGTTTTCCTCCCTGCTTTACATAAGCCTGGGGGAGCAATTAAGCTTAGCCCTCCTAATTAATGCACTTTGTCTAGACACAGTGATTTTGGATAAACAATTTCTGAGCCAGGAAATCTACTCTTTATTTTGCTGCATTTTATTTTCCAGGGCGGGTTGCACTTCAGAGCTGTTTGTTGGATGAGGAGCAGATGGAAGAGGAGTGAGGAAGGAAATGGTGGCCAAGTATTAGGATATGGGTGTCTGCATCTACAATCCCATGGTTCTCTTAAGTGTAAATAGTATGGTGTGCCCAACTGGGAAGAGGTCCCCAGAACCATAGGAAAGCAGAAAGTGTTTATAAAGTGCTCAGCATAGAGTAGGAGCTCAACAAACACTGGTGAGGTATGATGGTGTTTTTGATTAATGCTCTTTGTATGCATTAAAAGCTGTAAATATTATTCGATGACAGTAAGATGTGCAAAATAAGTGAGATTTTTCTGAGTTTTTGAGAAAGACATGATGTGTGTTATTATTGTCTTTGCAACAAGTAGTGAAATGCATTTCCAAATGCTGATTTTAGAAATTGGCCATGTAGAAATCTCAGTCTAAATTTTCCTCTCACTTTATTTTGTTTACTTATTTTGCCCTGCCTATGCAGCATGAGTGTCTTTAAGTGAGTTTTTAAAATGTCTTGCAAAAAACCAAGTCAAGAATTTCATTTTCTCCTGGGTACCTTAGTATAGCAAATAGGGTCCAATGAGCAAACAAGAGGCTGTCTGCAAATTAAGGTTCTCACGGAGATGGATACAAAAATTCCTGACTTTGATCTTGTGTCTGAAAAATGTCTGCAGCAACTAAGAGGGTTTTTCTTGTTACTGGATGAAAGATTGCCAGCAATGCAGAAGACATTTTTACGAATTCTTAATTAATATCTTATCAAGTTGAAACTTTATCTAGGAAGGACCACAGTAACGGTTAATTTTATCTATCAACTTAGAAGATGGTTTTGGATGAGATTAACATTTAAATCAGTGAATTCTGAGTAAGCAGATTGCACTCATAATGTGGGTGGGTCTCATCCAATCAGGTGAAGGTCTAAATACAGCAAAAAGACCAGCCTCCCCATGCAAGAGCAGATTTGCCAGCAGACTGGGTTTGGAGTTTATCTACACCATCAGCTCTCCTGGGCCTTGAGCCTGCTATTCCACACTGCATATTTTAGGCTTCTTAGCCTCCATAATCACATGAGCCAAACTTTTATAACAAATTCCCCCTCTCTTTATGTACATATCAATAGATATTGATATAGATAGATGGGTGAATATGTAGATAGAGCTCCTATTATTTCTGTTGCTCTGGAGAGCCCTGATTAAGACAGCCATCAACTGTCTACGAATGATCCTCCATGTTGTACTAATAGAAGTAAAGGGAACCCGAGAACCTGGCTGGATAATAAGACAGAAAGTAAGAAAGCAGGAAAGGCATTGACAGCTGTGGATTTAAAAACTGTTCTTGTAATGTTTTGACTGGGCTAGTTATGCAAATTGCCAAAGTGATTTGCCTTTCTTAAAACATATCTTCAAAGTTAAAAATACATGGACCACGAGACGTGCAGCAGCACAGTGAGATCAAGTATCAGCCTCTGATCACTTATTTCCCCTTCCCTTCATTCCCACTGCTCACTGCTCACTGCTCCTGACTGATCTCTATCAAGAAGCGACCTTACCTCTGTCAACAAGTTAAATTAGTAAAAGATAATTTGACAATATCACTCCTCTGCTTAAGTGACTTTGATTACTTCCCACTGCCTTATTGGTAAATTTAATTTCCTTGTCGTGGTATACAAGGTCCCTTAATGATCTGATTCCAAAAGACATTTCTTCTTCCAAGTCTCTCTAGGGTCCTTGTATTCTCTGAGTGCAGTAGAAATTGATCTACTCATCACTGCCTGAATATACAACTATACTGGCATATTTTCCCTCCCCCTGGAATGTGATTTTCCTGTTCTTTGGTGTTTGGTTTTTTAAAAGCCCAACTAAAAAGGGAACTCAGCTGTAAAATATTTTTCATCTTATAGAATCAGAATAATTCCCTCCTTTGTGCTGTCAAAAGACTTGTTTTACATGTCTGCAATCATACAATCACGCTAGTTTTTGGTAGATTTGCAAGTGTGACTTTCCTGCTGGAGCTCTAAAGTAAACAAACCTGTGAATAGAAACTCAACTGCGCTACTGGAGAGCTGTGTGGCGCTGGACAAGTTATTCCCTCACTAAAGCCTCATTTCCTTATCTGTAAAATTGTGATGCTAATAGGAATATGAGGAAAATGGAATGCTTTAATACATAAAAGTGTTTAGGACAGTGCCTGACATATGGAAAAAGCCTTAATATATTAGCTTCAATTCAGTTATATATTGCCTCCTCAATAAATATTTATTGACTGCCTGTTATGTGGGAAGCATTGTTTATTGTCATCACCCTTACTATTATTGTATTCTCATTCATTTTTTAATGCTGAGCATCTAGTTCAATAAATGTTACATAGATGTTCATTATATGTTTACTGATGTTAGAATTACTTTGGTCATTAGGCTTAAACACTGTAAAATTGGATGCTCAGTTTTCATTCTATTAATTAGGTAAAAATTTACAGGCTATAGCTATGAAAAACATACTTAATACCCTAAAGCTGTTTTTTTTTTAATGGTGGGGAATTTAAATAACCTAATTACAATGAAATAACATCTCCCTTATATGCAAAATAACTATGTTTATAAAGACAACAGATTATTGAATTACATTGGAAGCATCAATTTATAAATGGTAAGATTGCTTATTTTGGTATTAGTGTAATATAGCACATTTTAGTATAATTAGACCTAAATTGAAATATTAATAACCTAAATTCTTTGAAACAAAATCAATATTTGTAAGAGTTCCATCTATAACAGTAGCTGTTTGTAATAAACCATAGCATCAGATACCAAATATACTTAAATTTTATAATTTTTATGTTATTGTATCTGTCATCTCTCAATCTCGGGGTATATCATAAATTTCACTAAAAATTGTGAGAGGCACAAATGAAAGTGTGTCCTTTCCCTCATAGAGATAATGCACCTATTCTTAGGTATCAAGTACAGGACATACTGATTGAACCTATCACGATCTGTGTTACACACTCATGAGATTCAGTAGCAAAGCATGCACATTATGTGCTCCAGTTATGTAGTTTTTCAGTTGTAGGAATCTGTTCATTTGGGAATAATTGACATAGATCAACTTGGTTTAACTATACAGTGTTATAATCTTTTCAGTCAGACAGTGCAGATATAAATTCACTGCCATTTGAGGAGTGAACATATAAACTATTTTGATGAAAATGTCATTTACAGTAGTACTGGAGACAAGACAGAGATAAGTCTGGGTCCTTGATGCTGCCTTTAGGAGCTCCTACCATCCCATTATAAGAGAGAAATGAGAGAAATGCAGTTTAGTCCGTAAGGAACCCAGACTCTGAACTGCCCAAGTTGAAATCCATTGGTACACTTATTCTCTTGTCTTATATCAGTCATATATATTAGTTTCCTCATCTATAAAATGGGGATGCTGAAAATAATAGTCTTATTGTGTAGAGCGTGCATGAGGATTCAATGAGTTGATTTACATAAAGTGCTCAGAGTAGTGGACGTCTGGCACAAGGCAAGCCTATGTCTTGATGTCTCAATCCCTAACGAGAGATCCTTCTCACGTTTGAATGGAGTTCTTAGAATCTCCGTATTTTGAAACAAAATCTCACTCTTTCCAATTGTCTTCCACCAGTCTGTGAGTACCTGAAGTGTTATAATTGTGTCCTATTTATCATTATTCCCAGTTCAAGTTAACATAGGTGCTTAATAAACGTCTCCTAAGATCTGAGATTTTTGAACCTCTTAAAAATATAACACTGGTGTTTCATTTGTTTTCAGTTTACAGACATAATTCTGAAGCTTGTATAGAACCCTTGCCATGCAATGTCATAGCAAAACTATCAATAATATACACTTTCCATTGACTTTAATTTTACTTAAAAATTGTTGGATACCAACTATTTATTTCAGGCACAGTGTTGGGCACTGCTGATGCAAGAATAATATCAAGCACAATCTCTGTCCAGGACGAGCTCAAAGATGATCACTTAATGCAGTATTTCTGAATCTGAATTGAGGAAGTGGAAAATTTTAGCATGTTCTGTGTGCTTGGAGGACATCCTAGCTGTGAGAGACTTTAGATGGAGTGGCTCTGGGAAGGCAGAAATGGCTGTGAAGACTACCATGGAAAAAGGGTTATAGAAACAAGGAATTAAAAAGGAGAGAAACAGAGGATAAGAAAGTGAAAAGCAGAGTAGACACATTTATTTGACCTGATTTACAAGATTTTTGACCAACAGTCCTAGAAAAGAGAGTTTTGACATTATCTTAAGCCAGGGTTCCCAAAGTGTGGTCCTTGACCTACAGTGTCAGCATCACTTGGGAAGTTGTTAGAAATGTAAATTCTTGGGCCTTATTTTAGGCCTTCTGAATCAGAAACTCTGGAAGATGAAGCCCAGCAGTGTAGTATTAACAAGCCCTCCAGGTGGAAAAAACTGTCATAACCTTACCCACACTGTTTGTAATAATTACTCACCTTGAGTTTATTAAGTAAATAGTAATGAATCTTAGTTTTCAAAACATTATCGTATCACTAAATAACTACTAAGTTATGTGTTTCTACTAGCAGTGAAGATTTTTTTAAAAAGTTATTTTCTGCTCTCATTAGTGACAAAGAAGACATAAATTAACAGCTAACAATACAGTAGTAAAATTTGCTACATATCAAATTATTTGTATAATAAATGTTATAGATATTTAGAGAAAGTGATGGTAAGCACAGGTGCAGGTGATTGTGAAAATGATTATGAAATAGGTTATTACCCTGTTCAAGCTCTGTGGTTCCAGAAAACCCTTTGGCTTATTGATTGCCAAGTAACAAATTACCCCAAAGTAAAACAACCAAAAATTTATTAGTATTCCTCATAGTTCTGAGGGTTTACTGGGCTCAGCTAAGAGGTTCTTGCATAAGGTCTCTTACTGCTGCGGTGGGATTGTAGCTGGAGCTAGAATCTCCAAAAATTTGACTAGGCTGGATGTCCATGACTGTTTCTTCACTCTCTTTCTGTGCTCAGTATTTCATCCTTCAGGGCGTCTTTGTATGACTTGAGTTTTTCACAGGATAATAGTCTTAGGGTAGGTGTTTCATTGCATGATGGAAGTTGCTTCAGGGAGAGAAAAAGTCTTCTGAAAGACCTGGAATTAGCATAGCATCAATTCTACCATATTTTGTTTGTCAAATTAATCACAAATCAAGTCGTGATTTAAGGGAAGGGAATGGTGGGTGTGAATACTTGGAAGCATGGTTTATTATAGGGCCATCTTTGATGACTAGTTTACTACACATCACTGACAAATCTCTCGAAAATGTTATATTTGGCCTTAACGATCTCTGGAGTAATCTTACATTAGCTTCACCTTTTAATGATCCATAAAACTTCCCTTTATAAACTGTAATTCACTAAGGAGAATAGTAAAATGTATCTTAACTCGATATCATCGGTTTTCAATTCCTATGTCATTTTGCTATCAACTGGTTACCAATATGGTCTGCCGAAAGAGAAAAACCAACAAGAATTTTTTGGAGGTTACAAAGTCACTAGAAACCTCTGAGAAAAATATAGACCTTATATTGATGAAGCATTTTTGTGTTAGTTTGATCTCTACAGTCAAAGTACACTAATGCCTTAGACTGTGTCACAATGTTAAAGGGCTGATGTATAATCAGTGCATCTGTGTATGTAAGTTTTTAAAAATCAATTGTATCTTGTAGATTTATTTTAGTGGATTTTTGGAAGGTTTATTTTGTTAAAACTATTATTCCTTGAGAGCATATGATTTTATTCTGACCCAGATGTTTTGCAATACAAGGTTCTATAGAGAAATGCAGTGCCCTCTAGAAAAACCTGCTGAGTGGAAATAAATGTGGATATTTTTTAGAATGTATCGAATATATAGGCTCTGTTCAGGGTACTTACCTTATGGGATCAAGCCAGATGTCATGTCCTTATATAAAAGTCATTAAAGTTTTACCAAAGAAGCAAAATAAAACTCTAGGCTCTAAATCATTTTTAAAAATCGCTTTAAAAAGCTTATTTTTAAAAAAAGTAGTATAGGATTTTAAGAAGATTTGAATTTATACTAAATTCATTATAAAACTATTTTTTACTAGAATGCTGAAAACATATTTTTGTAAATATATTACTACCGTATCTAAAGTTTTAAAATTAAGGAGAATAGAAAAGCTTCCATTTTATGCCTTAAACAATTCCTAACTTTATTATTAAGATTTGAACGTGTAAGCAGAATGTACATTTCCTTCACAGTTGTAGTACACAATATGGATACAATAAACTACCTGCTTTTCAAATTTAGGTCATAATCATAGCATATTTTTAAATCATTCCTTATACCATTTAAATAAGAAAAATAAGAACTATGGACCTGTAAATTTTGTGATTTTGCTTCATTTTTCTTATCTAGCTACCTCCACCTTAAAACTTTTTTTGGCCCCACCCCCAATTCCACACCTCTGCCCCTCTCCTGACTTATCTTATTGTTTACCAGAACCTAGCACAGGGTCTAGGGTAATGAAGATGTCCAATAAATACCTGTTTCTGGTCCCAAATGATGTCAGCTTGCACTGTTAGTGTCTTAGAGCACCTGGATTATGGAGAAGTCTATTAGTTCGTTAACTGCAGTTGCTTCCAATGGAAAATTTCCCAAGATTTAGGCTATTGGTTTTTGGGTTGGGGGGAAATATTAGAAAACATTTTTAGAAATAAAATTTAAGAGAAATACCAGCAATTTTTATTTAGTGTTAACTAAAAATGTTCTATTTTTGCAAGTTAGAGTAAGTCATATTTTAAACATTTTAACAGACAACTGTTTCTTAATTTTAAAGTAAAGACGAATGTTAAAATTGTCCACTTTGTCCCCAGAAAACTGAGCCATATATAGTAAATAAAACAAATGAAAAACATTGCAGCACAGTGAAACTCTTCTACAAAATAATAATATGCTCTTCTGCTTATAACCTTCCTTCCTGGAATTCCAAGCATAATCATGAAAATTAGTGCAGTTATCCTCAGAGCATCAGTGCCTTTCGCCTCACTGTGTTTCAGAGGAAAGTATTTTTAATCTTATTTTTAACTTTGGGGAAAAGGCGTCAAAGAGAAGTTATATAAAATTTTAGATCAGAGACTATCAAAGGCATTTACTAAGAAAGAATAATAAGCAAGTCTGTCAACCATGACAGTTGAGTGTCCCTTTGATCATATAATGCTGCTTCAGCTCATGGCAAACCGAGATAGGACAAGAGACTCGTGGAGAAGGGTAGCACATGAAAAGGTTTAAATGAATGGCATAGTGATACCATTTTATATGACTCTTCCTTATTATTTTTTGCTTCCACTTAAGTCAATTAATTCTTTTTTAAATTCAACAGGACTCAGCCACTTCCACAGATTAATAGTAAAGGAAGTATATTTGACTTTTATTATTTTCAATGACAGCATTAGGACTCATTTTAAATATAAGAAAGAGCAATGTCATATGTGTTAATTTTCTCTAGGACTATTAATGCTCAGTAAGATCACAAACACCTTTATTACATGGAAGGTCAATATGGAATTGAGTAATGGTTATTGACAGCTATTCTATAGATGAGTGTTTAAGTTATTGCTGCTGTTGTGGACTGAATTGTACCCCACCCCAAATTCACAGGCTGAGGCCTATGAATAGAAACATTTGGTTCCATAACCCCTAATGTGACTTTCTTGGGAGATAGGTTCTTTAGGGAGAAAATTAAGGTTAAATAAGGATGGGACCCTAATCCAACAGGATTGGGTCCTTATATGGAAAGAGAGAGAGAGACAGACAGACAGACATCAGGGACCTCTCCACATGCACACAGAGGAAAACTCATGTGAGGTCACAGTGACAGGGTGGCTGTCTAAAAGCTAGAAAATGAGGCCTCACCAGAAACCAGCCCTGACAGCACCTTGATTTTGGACTTCTAGTCCCTAGAACTGTGAGAAATAAATTTATGTTATTTAAGATACCCAGTCTGTTTGTTTTTTTTTTAAACTTTTATTTTAGTTTCAAGGGTACATGCAACGATTTGTTATATAGGTAAACATGTGTCACAGAAGTTTGTTGTACAGATTATTTCATCGCCCGGGTATTAAGCCTGGTACTCAATAGTTATTTTTCCCGCTCCTCTCCCTCCTCCCACCCTCCATACTCAAGTAGACTCCAGTGTCTGTTGTTCCCTTCATGTTCATGAGTTCCATCATTTAGCTCCCACTTACAAGTGAAAATATGCGGTATTTTGTTTTCTGTTCCTGCGTTAGTTTGCTAAGGATAACAGCCTCCAGTTCCACCCATATTCCCTCAAAAGGCACAAGCACATTCTTTTTTATGGTTGCATAGTATTCCATAATGTAAATGTACCACATTTTCTTTATCTAATCTGTCATTGATGGACATTTAGGTTGATTCCATGTCTTTGCTATTGTGAATATTGCTGCAATGAACATTCATCTTCATGTGTCTTTATGATAGAATGATTTATATTCCTCTGGTTATATACCCAGTAATGGGATTGCTGGGTCTAATGGTAGTTCTGCTTTTAGCTCTTTGAGGGATCTCTATACTGCTTTCCACAATGGTTGAAATAATTTACATTCCCACCAACAGTGTATGAGTGTTCCCTTTCTTCTATAACCTACCTCACCAGCATCTGTTGTTTTTGACTTTTTCATAATAGACATTCTGACTGGTGTGAGATGGTATCTCATTGTGGTTTTGATAGGCATTTCTCTAACAATCAGTGATATTGAGCTTTTCTCCCATTGTGTAGCTTGTCTGTTTACTCTGTTAATAGTTTCTTTTGCTTTGCAGAAACTCTGTTTAATTAGATCCCCTTAGTCAATTTTATTGCATTTGTTGCAATTACTTTTGGTGTTTTCATTATGAAGTATTTTCCCATTCCTATGTCCAGGATGGTATTGACTAGGTTGTCTTCCAAGGTTTTTATATTTTTAGATTTTACATTTAAGTCCATAATCTCTCTTAAGTGGATTTTTTTATATGGCATAAGGAAGGGGTCCAGTTTCAATCTTCTGTGCATGGCTAGTCAGTTATCCTAACACCATTTATTGACTAGGGGGTCTTTTCTCCATTGCTTGTTTTTGTCAGCTTTGTCAAAGATCAGATAGTTGTAAGCGTGTGGTTTTATTCCTGGGCTCTCTATTGTGTTCCATTGGTCTATGTGCTTGTTTTTGTACCAGTACCATGCTGTGTTGGTTAGTGTAGCCCTGTAGTATAGTTTGAAGATGGGTATCACTATGCCTCCAGCTTTTTTTTTGTTTGTTTTGTTTTGCTTTTTTTTTTTTTTTTTTTTTTTTGCTTAGGATTGCTTTGGCTATTTGGGCTCTTTTTTGGTTCCATATGAATTTTAAAACTGCAGCCTGAGCAGACTAGCACAGCTGCTTAATGAACTACTCTGAATTTTAGTCATTTAAAACACCCATAATTGTATTTGCTCACAATTCTGAGTCAGGTATTTGTGTACAGTTCAGCAGAAACAGCTCTTCTCTGCTCCATATGGTACTGTGTATGGTAGATCAACTTGGGGAACAGATTCCCAGATAACCTCACCTACATTTCTGGGGTCTCTAGCTGGCATTTGGCTGGGGAGCCTCAGTTTTTCTTCAAATTGCCTTCATTTTTCTAAATGTCTCTAATTCCTCAGTGAGAACAGATGGTCTAGACAGCTTTCCGTGGTAGATGAGTTCCCTCTTTGTGAAAGTGGAGGCTATAAATCCTTTTAAAGCCTGGGTTCAGAAGCCCCAAAATGTCATTTTTCTTATTTTCTATTGGTCAAAATAAATTCTTCCCGAATTCATCCCAAATGTGAGATTTTGTGCATCATACAATGAAAAAATTTTCAAGAATGATCTCTCTTCTTTTACAATAATTTTACCTGTAATTTTAGATTACAGTAGATCTTAAAAGACCAGCCAAGGTAACTAAGCAATATAAAAAAAATCAAGTAAGAAAATAGAATGAATAAAATATTCTTCAAATTGTTCAAATTGACTAACTCTTACTCTTAATAAAAGCTAAATTTTAAATGTTATATGTTGTGTAACCCCAGGTTTTTCCTCAATATGTAAAATAGTCAACATCTTACATTTTTAAGGAAACAATGTATGACAATGTTCTTTGTCAAAAGAAACAAAAAAAGACGTATCATTTATCCATTTACAAAACTAATCATTATTAAATGCCTGCTACATTGTATGTGTTAAGCTTCTGGACACTGAATATCCATTGGGAAAGGAACAAAGTCCATAACTTTGTAACAACAGTCATCATATCTAATTTTCTAGTGTAAAGAGATGGATAATAAATATTTATGTATTAAGTCAGATGTTAAATGCAATGACCAAACACACACACACACACACACACACACACACACACTTGATTGAAAGTCATTTGGGAAAGCAAATTTTGCTATTTTAAAGAGCTCAAATTATAGCTGTCAGAGAAGGTAAAATATGAACATCTGAAGGCAAAGATGTTCCTGTGCAAAGGCCGTCAGACAGGAATGTTATAAATGTTCTAGCAAGAATGGCTGAAGCAGAAGTGAGGGAAAAAAGGGAGTTGAGAAGTGTCCAGGGAACAGATATGGAGAGTCTTTCGGGCTCTTATTGCAAGGTTCTGTTTTTTATTCTAAATGTGAATAAAATATGATTGGAAATATTCATTTTTTAAAAGACTTTCTGAATGCAGCATGGAAAATAAACTTTAGAGCAACATGAATTGAGCAGGGAGTTCATTAGGAGGCTATTGCAGGAGCCTGTGAAGAGACAAGTGCAGATCAGTACCTGGATGGTAATTGTGGATGTACATAGAGCTGGTTAGATTCATGATATACAATGTAAGTAGAGTGGATCCACTTACAGGGTGAAAGCTGGGTGTAAAGGTTATAAATTGTAGACAGTGACTTAAATTTTTTTGGTGTGAGAAATTCCATGACTGACAAATAGAGCTATTTCTTTACCAGGAAACAATAGAAAGAGTTAAGTTTCAGAATAAAGGAAAACAGGAGTTCAGTTTACATGTATATATCTGCCACCTATTAAAGTAGATGCTCACTCAATTTGATATCTCACTTCCCTTCTTCATTACTTTTTTGGGGACTAAAACACATTTTTAAAAAACTTTTTTAAAAAAGCTAAGCTTTTGACAGCAAAACAAAGCATTCTTGATAAGAACTTTTGTATATTCAAAGCAAATTTCAAATCAGTGGATGATACAGTTTCCTGAGCAACACAAGGCCATTTACTATGTTTTATACTAGTTTGGTTCTGCTGCATGGACTTAACCATAAGAAACTTTAGAACTACTGTTAAGGTTAATTTTTCATTATAGTTACTACACATATACGCAGAATTTTGAAAATACATTTGTCACATTATATTAATGATGGTAAAATTTAATGCATGATTTAGAATGTAGTATCACAGTTTAATTAGCTATAATATTTTCAAAGAAAAAATTATTGTCAGCTGTAACTAGAAAATTTCTGTTAGTAAATTCAAATAAAATGTATTAAAACATTCAGATTCTATTGTTTACCTTTATATAATTATTTAGCATTTAAAAATAGTAATTAATTTAATAAAAGTCACATAGAGTCTCTATATTTGGAGGAAAAATAAAAATCATTTTCTGAAGATTCTAATAATATAGCTATAAAGTGAGTAAATCTTCTGAGTTAGGTGAGAATGGGTTAGCCATAGGGACTCTTGCTGGTTGAACACTTAGCTTCTTTTGACTAAATGTATAACTATCACAGTAAGTTTCGCTTTGTAGTCTTTTGATGAAGACACAAATTTATAGGTGTTATTATTTGAAATTGATAAACATACTATTTAAATGCTAATGCAGATATTTAATATTGAGAGCCATGTTACCACTCCGTATTGTATTTGTTATTTGTTCATTGTCCCCCAAACCACTTATTTGTTATCTCAACACATAAACTGTGTTGTTTACTTAAAATAATTTTGCACTTCATATTACAATTTTGCATATAATATTGTCTGTTTCACTGATATCGTTCCTATATTTTGTTGCCCTTAAAGAAAATGTTCCCCCGGTATCATCTTTATTTGTTGCTTAAAGAAACAGTTAAGTAGCATGAAAATCTTAGTACTAATTAACTAGTGGGCTAAAGAATACTATCTAGTCCCCTCACTGAAATTGTGACATTCGGACAACAGTACTGGTTTCCTTTGTTAGCTAATTTACCAGTGACATTAACAATGGCATGTCCAAGAAAGAAAGTCATCATATGTCTTATTATTCATGTAGCAGTTGTTCATTCAAGAAATATTTTTGAACACTTACTATATGTTAGACATTTTCAGTAAATATTTATTGAATGACTAAATGACTTAGGAAATCTAGCTTGAGACTATGATTTGAGCAGACTTTCTTTTAACTTTCTATTGTGGAACAATTTTAGATTTACATAAATATTATGAAGATACTACAGAGTGTTCTGATACACTTATTACCCAGCTTCTCCTGATGTTAACATCTTACATAATTGTAATTTTTCATATTACTTTTGTCAAAACTAAGAAATTAACATTGGTACGATGCTATTAACAACATACCTTTTTATCTTGGATTCCACCAGTTTTTAACTTACCTCTATTTTCTATTCCAGGATCCAATTCAGGATCCATATTGCCTTTACTTGTCATGTCTCCCATCCCTTTCTATTTGTGATAATTTTTGAGCAGCTTTTTTAGCATCTGTGTTCAAAATACATGTTCATAGTTTCTAATATATATTATTGGAAATAAAACTCATTTATTTGTCAATTCACTGGACATTCATCAAGAATCTGTCACAATACACTGCACTTGGCACTGGAATATTGACATGACTGGAATATGCTTATCCTAGAGAGGGTCACAATCTATTGTAAGCAAAGAATTTCAGCCATGACATAAGTGCTGTAACAGAGGATTGGGAAGATATAAATGAAAGCCCCAGATTCTGACTGGAAACGTTAGATATGATCTTCAAGAAGAGTGAATGAGTGAGACAGGCAAATCAGAGTGCTTCAGATCAGGGAACAACACACGCACGGGCACAGACGTGAGAAGCACAGCCCAGTCACAGACAGGACGGGCCTGTGGAGTGAGTGCATGAGTTGTGAGAGAATACAATGGCCAGGCAGCGTCAGATTCTGAAAGCCTGTGTGTTCTGCTGAAAAGTAAAGTGTGGACTTCATGTCACAGGCAGTGAGAGCCATTAAAGTTTTTTTGTTTTGTTTTGTTTTTGTTTTTGTTTTATTTCCCTCAAAGCAGATCCTATCCTCTATTATGTGAGAGAGCTTGCTATAAGATCATTAAATCATTCTGGAGAGTTACTCTGGACTGTTAGACTTTTGTCCAGAACACTATGTTTCTTTTCTTTTTTCTTTTTCTTTAATGTTCAATAAGGATTAGGAAAACCATTAGAACTAAAGGTGTATTCATAAACATTTTTAGAAGTTATCCCTCCCCAAAAGTAAATTTTACTATAAAGCATGAAAACATACATTCCACCAATCCATTGTCCAAATTCCCATATTTCTTAAAAATAAGAAATATGGGCATGGATGGAATCAGAGACTGTAGAGGAACACAAAGAATGTTGCTAAAATCTGGAATTGGTTTCCTGAAGGCAGACAAATGTGTTACTTTTCTAAGAAGATTAACATTTAAAAATTTCAAACAGTCTATAGTTTGTTGAAATCACCAAGCAAGTATCAAATGAAGCAATTTTATTCTGAATTTATACAAGGTGCAAGGGGCAAAATTATAGCTCTTAAAGCATGGCTAGGTGGTTTTGTGTCTCTGAGTGTGAGAAGCCAGTCTTATTTAGACATTGCCACTGAATGTGATGTCAGCATCACCAGGGAGCGATTTGAATTTGTAGCAAGATCTCCAGGTGATTTATAAACACATTCAAATTTTAGAAGCACTAATTTAAGACCTTGTTTATTAGATTTTTAAAATTTTATGAAGAAGTATGAGATAGCCATAAATAAAATCATGGCTATAATTTGTTTTTAAATGAAGAAATCACGTCAAGACAATATGAACATGCGAAAATTCTATAAAGGAAAGAACATTGCATACAATTATGAATCTTTTAAAATATGCATTTTATTTTTACCTAACAGTATCTGAGGGACAAATGAGAAAATTGTTTTTACGCATCTCTAAATGTCACCTCATTATATTTCACTTCTACTGATTATGTATTTTTAATGAGTAAATGAAATTTGCTATATTAATCATCCAAGAAAGTTTTAGACATGGAGTTTAAATGCCAAGTATTTTACATAACATATAAATATTTGGATTTATGCTAAACAAAAACATGACTTTTTCAAACTCTGAATTTCTTGGGAATTAGTGATGCTCTCTTAATATTCCATGTGATTTTTATGAGAACTATAATTTCCTATCTTATTTTAAGGGAAATTTTAATAAGTGAAAGAATCATTTTACCTTTCACAGGACCTATGTCTTTTACCTAGTTATTTCTTTATGTATTAAAAATGTCTATTCTGAGCTTACTGTACACAACCTATTGTTAAGTTGCAGCCATTTTTGTTATGGGGAAATTAGAACCAAAGTCTGGGACAGTAGCCTGCTCATGAATAATCCTGACGTAGTTTTTTATTGGTATTAATGGAAGACAAGCGTTAGAGGACTTTTTCTGTAAAATGCCAGATAATAAATATTTTAGGTTTTGTGTCTCATTCACTCTCTTATCTACTCAACTCTGCCATTGTAATAAAAATGTAGCCAAAGCCAATATGTAAACAAATTAGCATATATGTATTCCAATAAAACTACATGAGCACTGAAATTTCAATTTCACATGATTTTATTATTCTTTTGATTTTTTTAACCCCTTAGAAGTGTAAAAACCATTCTTAACTCATAGGCTATGCAAAATATGCAGGATGGATTTGGACTCCAGGCTATAGTTTGCTGATATCTACTATAAGACATTGAGTATGTGAATGTATGTTAACAGTGGATTACTATTGACTTTGGGTTTATTAGAAACTCGATTAATTTCTTGTATCTATAATATTGGCACTATATATGTAGATCTGAGAAGAAAAACAGAGGCCAAAAGAGAAAGAAGCAAAGAGAACTAAAAGTCATTGTGAATCTACCATGTATTAAACTACTATGTTGTCAGCATTTTATATATTTCATCTTGTTTAAACTTCACGACAGCCCCATGAATGGCTTGATGACAACCATTTTACACATGAGAAAAAAATCAAGCCTTAAATGACTTTTCAAAGTCATACAGCAAGGAAGTGGTAGAAATAATCCAAGTCTGACCCCAAATCCTGAAATATTTTATATTGTATCACAGTAGCCACGATGCCTCACCCAATAGGATGCATGCTATGTACTAAAAATATTTATTTTTATAGGAAGGTGAGGGAGACCCTCACAAATAATGCAATATTTGTTTGGAACTTTGAGATGGAATTCTGACAGGTAGCTGGAGGTTGGAGGAAGGCATCCACATATAGGGGTGTAAAAAGCTAAAGAGAACATGGAGGTCAAAAAATGGCAGGTGAATGACCACTTCTGAATTTCCAGTGGACATGACATTGTCTTTCATTTCATTCCTCTTGACTTTATCTTTCTTTGCTTCTGCAACTTTTAGCCTTTCTAGCCTGATGAAAATGGATTGGCTCACATTCTTCTTTTTACTTATCTGTTTTTGTTCTTGGCCCAGATTTTCAAAAGATAACCTCAGAGCTTCTCACCTGCCATTTCTGAGTCCTTAGGAAAAATTTCAGAAGAAGCCTCTTTTTCTTTGTTGGTTGTCATATAAGCCTTTTGACTAATTGTGCTTGGTGGTGTGCAGTGATAAAAGACAAGGGAGATAGCTGGTAGGCATTGTGTCTTTCATATACCATTGACTTTTGTACTTTCTCAAAGCAGATTACAGCCACATAGCTATTTAGATGATATGCAAATTATATGTGGTCACAGTATTTGGGCTGGATCATAATTACTACATAGATGGAGTGGTGAATGTCTCATTAATACAAATAAGCACCTCATGCAGACCCTCTTTTTGTTGTATGCATGCTGAGAAACACAATCCACAATTTTCTCTTAATGACCCAGTCTCATATTTTATAACATGCTTAACATTTAAGCACTTTAATTATTTTCTTTTTAGGAATCCCTTGTAGCCCAAAGAGATGGGGTAGGACATTGAAAATATTAGTATAGAAGCTTTGCACTAGAGTGTAGAGTAAATTTTATAAAAATATGAGAGAAGTTTACCCTAACAGAGATTTCACATGTCTTTGGTTTAGCATTTTCTACAGTGTGTATCGTTATATAGGATAAAGAATAAAAGAATGTGTGAAAGAATCTCTCATAGATGAAATCTACTATACTAAACAGTGTTTGACTTTGATTTAGGAAATGGAAAATATGTCTGTATGTTTGCAAGATCAAACTCAAATATATGTTTCTCATGGCCTAATGCTTACTTGGGGAAAAACAAGCAATTTTCATGGAGTCTTAAAGGGGTAGGAGAGCAATAGAATCTTTGTTGCTACTAATAACTACTTCTCAACATTTAAGAAATGTTCTCTTCTTTATAATGCTAAGTTATATCACAAAATGAAAAACAAGGAAGCACAGGTGCTTTTATAATTTTATAAAAATGTTGACCTCTATAATTCACAGTGTGTAGCATATTTGAAATGGTAATCTGGGGACTGTCTGCTTCTGATAATATCGTTCTAAGGTACCTTCATGTATAGCTTATTGAGATAACAAATATTTGAGAAGATATAACCAGGAGCGTAACTCTTACTTTCTAAAGTATACTTTCAGCTGATCTAAGCTATCCCTAGATCTTTAAAGTCAACTGACTTATCCACAAGACCTTTCTAGGAAGGCCTCTGAAAACCAGCTGTGAACTGCAGTACAGCACTTGCCTTTGACAATTACTCTGGTCCCCTTTCTGCTTTACCTTTCTGATATTTCTCTTTCTCTTCCTTATTTCCCAGATTGTAGTCCTTGCTCCCTTGGAGGCTTCGTTTCAGGGATAGCTTCAGTCAATCATTCAGACCTTTTCCTCTCGTTCCCTCTTAATTGCCCAGACTTCATTTTTCTTTTGGTTTTAGCTTTGGTTTTGGTTTTGCCTGTGTATCCTCTACCAGGAAGTAATCCTCCTACTCACTTAAATTGGCATATTTTTTTCAAACTCTACTATCCCTAACTTTACTGAAGGCTTACACCTGTGTTCATAGTTACATGCATCTAGATAGCAAATCTACTTCATAGATGAGAGTTAAGGACAAGGGTTAACGGTGAAAAAAAGAGCCAGGAATTTTGATCAATAGACCTAAAGATAAAGTTACAGATATGTTTATGGAAAAGTGCAAATATATCTGGCTATTTCCAGATGCAGTAAACCTTTTTCCCTCCAATTTCCTTTGCTTCTGTTAATATCAGTTTTTCTCATTTCATCTAAATGTTTTTGTTGGAGTTTAACTTATTTTTCAGCCTAAAATCAAAATAAGTGAAGTGATATTTTTGTGTGCTCTCATTTTTTGGTAGATACTCTGTTCAGTTTACATGACTTGACTCTCTCTGATACTATGACATTTCATGCTTTTGCAATAACTGTAGTGGTCTCTAAATTATTAAGTTGCTTTGCTCATTAGGGCCCTGAACAATGTTCTGTGGAGCTCATGTCAAGATGAGAGTTCTTCTAACATCAAGGAAGAATGGATTTCTTTAGATCAATTTCTTGAATATGTACTTTTCGTAAGTTTACATACTCAATACAAATAATCTTATAAATTTGTATGTTTGATCTCCCTAAGTTAACATTTATACTATTTAAGCATCACAGTGTGGACAAAGAACTTTATAGTATCACATGTAGTAGCCCATCTGGAGCAGCCGCTGCCATGACGCTGGCTGCAGTCGCAGAGGTGTGGATGGGGCTGCATGCTCCACGGAGCCAGCGGGAGCTGGAAACAGGAAGAAGCCATGCCCCCTTCCAAGTTGGAGGGGCAGGAGCCCCACCCTCCTGAGCACCACTGCCTAGTCAGGGCTGCAGACCCAGACATCTCTACACTTTCTGGGACCAGGAAGCAACCCCCGCCCTCTGCCGCAGGCTCAGAAGTGCCTGCTCCTGATGCCTGGCCTCTCCCCATTCTGGATGCCCACTCCAATTTCAGAACGAATTTGTGGCACAGTCTGGATGCAGTCATGACCTGGCTGGGTGTGCACACACTCGAGGCAGCACTGACACGCCAGTCCCCTGCCAGCTTGGCCCCCTCTGGACTTTGGGTGCTGACAAGCACAAGAGGGAGTCCAAGGGCAGGGCTAAGGGTGGCTCAGAGCAAGCTTGCAGGCACCCCTCAGCACAACTTGGGTGCTGTGGGCACTGTGGATGACAAGTTAATGGCGGCAGGAGGCAGACAGGCTCCCAGGCAGAAAGGGGTGGGTCACCAGTGAAACCCCACCTTCAGGCTGGGCCTGGCCTGTGCCCTGGGGGCCAGGCTGCTGGAGTGAGAACTTATGGTGCTTTTCCTGGCCCCACCCATGACCACCCATGGACCAATCAGCACACACTTCCTCTCCTCTAAAGTTCATAAAAACCCGGGACTCAGCCAGACTCCAGCAGTGGATGACCTGCCTATGGAGAGGAGCTACCCACATTGGGTCTCCTCTCTGCTGAGAGCTGAACAGAGGACAGGAAAACCTGCCTGCCTAGTGGAACTATCCAATGTGGGTCTCCTCTCTGCTAAGAGCTGAGTAGAGGACAGGACAACCTGCCTGCAAAGAGGAGCTACTCACTGTGGGTCTCCTCTCTGCTGAGTCCTAAACACTCCAGACACACTGCCTGCAGAGAGGAGCTACCCACTGTGGGTCTCCTCTCTGATGAGAGCTGAGCACTCATCAGGACAACCTGCCTGGAGAGAGAAGCTACCCACTGTGGGTCTCCTCTGAGCTATTCTGTTGCTCAGTAAAGCCCCGCTTCATCTTGCTTACCCTCCACTTGTCTGTGTAACTCATTCTTTCTGGACATGGGACAAGAACTTGGGACCTGCTGAATGGCAGGGCTGAAAGTGCTGTAACACAAACGAGCTGACACAGCCCCCTTTCTCACCACATTATGGATGATGAGAAGGAGAGAAGAGAGGATAGACGAGCTGCAGCCCTTTGGGGAGCACAGCCCTAGACCTTCACAGCCAGGGCTGTGACACCCTCTTTGGGGCTTTGCGGTTCCTGTCATCTCCAAGCTTCTAGGTGCCACTGTGTTCCCCAGTACCAGCCATGGAAGCCGTTTGCAGTACTCCTGGTCCATCTGCAGCCTCACGGGGAGCTGGCACCTGTGCAGGCGCTTGGAGCTGCCTGCCCCACCGCAGCCGGCATGCTTGGCTGTGCCGGACCCCATGCTCACTCACTCACTCACATACCCATCACCACTCTGCACCTGGCTTGCCCTTAGCAGGCAAGGGATCCAGGCCGGTAGTGAGAGTTGAGTGCAGACTGCCAGGCCAAGTGGGCAGAATGAGCCCAGCGGGCCCAAGCAAAACATGGGCAAAGGTGCTATTGGCCACAGAGATTTCCCACTGGAAAGATGACACCCCAAGGATCCTGTGACAGTACTATGGGTCAGATGGCTCCTTGATTAAAATCTTGTTCTCCATTCACAATCCCCTAGACTTGGTGTTTCTAATTTGTGGCTTTCTCGCCCTTCAACTTGTTGTAGTAATCATTGTCTTTTTAAAGCTTTTATTCACTTTATTGCTAAAGCTAACATGATATTTCAAAGTTGTTGCTGATTGTTCCATTAAATGTAGACTTTCCTTCCTGTTTATTCTTATTTTCCACAGTTCCTTCATTTTACCTAATAATTGAAGTGTTCTACTTAGGTTTTCTTCTTGTCTTTACTCCTGTTATTTGTTTCATTTAGAATGGCTTCTCTGCTCTCCTGTATTTAACTGCATCCTGCACATAATTATAAGCCCAGCTCATGTCCTGTCTACATATAGGCTTCTATGAAAAACAACCTATCCTCGATCAGTCTTTAATTTTCTTTGTATAGACTGTATTGACTGAAATACCTGATGACTAATCATATACTACTTTTTTTAACTTGCTTGTGCTATTTCCTCAAATGATTCTAAACTTCACATATGTGAAGAATTAAAGTTTAAAGTCTTAAAGTACTGGACATGTAGTAAATTCGTAGAAGATTACTCTTCCTAAGAAGGCTGCTCTTTCCTAATGAGAATAAATGTGCTCTTTTTACTATATTGGGACATCTACAATAGTTTAACCTCTAAGAATTTGCTTCTTAATATGAAAAAAGTCTAGCTAATGATATTACCTGATTTGACTAATGAACCATTAAAACAAAGTATACCATGTGATGCCATTTTAGGACATTGGTTATTTGGTTTAAAATGCCATTGCATGTTTTGTGCCCTTATTGTCATCAGATAGATCTTTGTTCTGTACTTAGATTTGTAATGTGCTATAGTAGAAGACACACCATGGCAAAGAAACAAGATAGATTGGTGAGAAGGCAAATCATGTAATCAAGAGAGAGTAGTGGTGGCTGATGATTAGAAGTAGAGAAATCTACTTTGGGGAATATTATTGCATACCTTTAGAATTTTGCTAATAGCCAATAGAAATGAAAATGTTACATCATATAGTTATTTTTCTCCTAAGAAACTAACTATAAAGCAGTTTTTAGTACTTAGATATGAAATGGAAAACTATGGTAAATTATTATAAACTAAAGGTAGCTCAGATCATACACAAGAGGAAGCTACGTTACCTCAAAGGCAGATGGCTTCTAGACAATATAAGCTACTCTACTAGTTTCCTACTTCTACCACACATTTAGTAACCTAACACACCACACATTTTATTATATAGTTATGAAGTTGAGAAA
The DNA here is from genome assembly GCF_028885655.2 of Pongo abelii. Taxonomy (NCBI): domain Eukaryota; kingdom Metazoa; phylum Chordata; class Mammalia; order Primates; family Hominidae; genus Pongo; species Pongo abelii. The sequence goes on along the minus strand of NC_071988.2, from coordinate 185,952,092 downwards.
TCTAAAATTGGTCAACAGAGCTTATTTCTTCAAGAGGCTCTTGGATAGGAATCATTTATTTACCTCTTCTGTCTTCTAGAGGCTGTGTTCATTTCTTGGCTTGTGGCCACACATCACTCTCATCTCTGGGTCCAGTGTTACTTCGTCTTCTCTGACTCTGACACTTCTGCCTCCCTCTTATGTGGACCCTGTGATTATATTGGACCCACCTGCATAATCCAAAATAATCTCCCCATCTCAAGATCTTTAACTTTATTATATTTTCAAAATTCTTTTGGCCACATAAAAGAATAATATTCACAAATTTCAGGAATTAGGACATGGCCAACAGTTTGGGAACATTATTCTGGCTACCATAGCTACTAAGATTATTAGGACCACAGCTCATCATCTTCCTACTCTAAGAACCTGGAAAAAATAACAAAAAATTAAAAATCTAGTATTTTTAGACAATATATTTGTAACTGAGTTATTATCATATAAAGTGAAAAGCCTTCCTATAAGTGAATTCAAATTGAAAATTGCCATGAAGTACAATTTTCCAATATATTGCTTCTCATTTACACCATTTCTAGGTACACTTGCTGAGTCAAAAATATTCAAATAATTTTTCATTATTTGCTGAATATGCTATGTTCATTCATATTCCACAAGCTCGTATAAAAGGTAAATGCTGCCTACTTTAAAAAAAATCTGTAAACAAGAATTCTTTATTTAAATACAGATCTGGAATGTCTTTATAGAATTTGATAAGGTATTCTAATGGTGTAGAGATAACATCTTAGCAAATTGTTGCAGTGATATTTCAGGTGCATTTTTATAAATAATGCAAGTCCATCCATGGAAAATAGATATGGGAAATTGAATCACTTTTTAATTGCTGAGGGAGACTACTGAAATGCCACTGTGCCTTTAAAAGCATGGCCACAATCGTGTAAAATTAGCAAGATTACTGAAAAATAGCTCATTGTTCACTTGTGCTCAACATAATCTGAAGCCTTTGGGAGAACATCAAATGAATGTATGCATGGTCTTGTCTACCAATCTGTTTGGGGGAGATTAGGGAAATAGTCACATAAACTAATTTCATTAGAAATTGGGAGATGAAAATAACTGTCTTGGACTAGAAGAATCAGGAAACGTTCCTGGGGGATATTATTCTTACCTTGATCCATACAGGTGCATTGGATAGGTACAAAAATACAATAGACCAAGGTATAAAATTGATTTTTAAAAAGATTAGGGTGAATAGAGAAAATCAGGACTATAGAGAGATGATATTATGGGATCTATTTTGGAAAGATATTATGGGGTCAGGTTAAATGACTCTTTATTTAAGGACAAGTGGAGAAGTTTGGGCTTGATAATACAAGGATATTTAAAAATCAGTCAATCAAAGAAACAAAACCCTGGAGTGTAAAGCCCTCTCTCTACCCCAGGCACATAGTAGAAAATATATTTGCGATGTTGAGAGGAAATGGTGGAGATTTTTGTCTTTCTTTTATTTTCACTGATATACCAAGTGCCCAGAGTGATGCCAGATATGTGTTTATTGAATGAATTAATTATTTTCCATATATTTTTGTAGCAAATCAACTTTAAAATTAATGTTTTACTATAAAAGATATAACATCAATTTGGTGCTATATGGAATTAAGTGTTTTTTTTAAATGTACTAAAAATACAGGTTGAGAAGCTGGGTTTGATATTTTCCATAACAGAGACCTAAAAACTAGGGAATCTGTGAGACTGTAGAGTCTCCACTCAGCATTAGAAGGTGACTCGGTTCAGGCTTTTCTCTAAAGCTGAACCATCCTTAGACACTCCAAGGCAGTAGAACCCTTTTCAAATGAAAGCTTATTTCTTAAACTGACTAAAAAGCAGAGTATTTTAACAGTCTTCTGTGGTAAACCTCTGAGTGTATCCCTTTTGTATTTGTAATGTTTTATCCATTGAAATATCAAGATTACTCAATAAATGAATTAGGTGTGCACAGAGGAAATGCAATTTTCAATTAAATTCATATGCAAAATATTGAGTTGCTAATAATAAGCTAGTTTATGGAGATAATGAATTATGCAACTCCTGTAAAGATCTGTCCTTGTTGCATTTCTGGAACTGACTTCAATAATTCAGAAAGACCTAGGCTGTTGTTCTTTACTAACTTAACTGTTAGATACACTAATTTAGAAATATTATTAGTGGTGATTTTAGATAACATTTCAAAATTACTCTACTTGCACCTGCTCACCATAATCAATCCCAAACAGATTGACAGCTATGAAGATATATGCTTATCATAAAATATCTCATTTTATAGGACAGCAGAAATGTTTGATTACCTTATTTTCTCCTTGTAGTATTGACTCATCTAGTCTCCAATTGGAGAGTTAAATAATTTGTAAGGTTTTATGAAAAAGAACCCCAGAAAAAAAAATACCACATCTGGCCAACAACCAGGATTTCAGAGAAAATTAGGAGAAAACCAGACATTTCTGTAAAGAAATAGATAACATGTGTGACATTATTTTCTTGAAATCTTTGGGAGTGGAAGCTAGCATAGGAATTATTGGAGCATCTCAGATGCCTGAGATGTAGCTTTTGTGGGTATTGCTCATGTGTGTAAGACAATATCAGTTTGTATTTTATCCGTACCCTTAAGGCTGTACCATCAATTAGCTGATGTATGGAGATTGAAGGATGAACCAGCAACCTGTGCTTGAAGTTCTTAGGTCCTAGGGATATGAATAGTCAATGGATACAGGTGGCTTTATGGTTTTCATCCAATGTCTGTATCTCATCATTTTAAATTGATATTACTCTTGCAAAACTTGAATTAACCAAATTGTCATGGATATCTGTGGACATGGGGCTGAATGGAAGAGTAGAAAACCAGATTTCTGGTTAAAAGATTCATGCCCTAATGAAATGCCTGCCTATAATTAACATGATTTTTAGAATGTTACATTTCTACTATTACCTCAGTTTCCAAGAATTGCAAGTTGCATTTTTTGGAGTGGATGTTAAGATGAATTGGGACTTTAGGATATTTCTTAGATATTAATACTTGGGAAAGAAAGTGGGAGGAAGTGGGATGGAGTGGAGGAAGAGTTGAAATGCAGTGCAGATCCGATACAGCCTTGGCCAACCAGGAAGGAAGCTCAAGGAAGAATGTGGCACATCAGAGTTACCCAAAAACTGGCTCAAGCAGCTGGGCCTTTATCCTGTTACCTTGCTCACTTGGTCACTGGTTGTGGACTTCCCCACAAAAGGTGTGACATCAGGTGAAGCAGTTTTCTGCAGCTGAATCAAATCTAAAGGAGGCAACACCTAGAGTCTTATCTACTGACCACACTGACTGCAGCTAGACAACTCCCTCCTTAAAAGATAGCATATTTCTGGCCAGGCATGGTGGCTCACGCCTCTAATCCCAGCACTTTGGGAGGCCAAGGTGGGTGGATCACGAGGTCAGGAGATCGAGACCATCCTGGCTAACATGGTGAAACCCCATCTCTACTAAAAATACAAAAACAAAACAAAACAAAAATTAGCCTGGTGTGGTGCCAGGCACCTGTAGTCCCAGCCACTCTGGAGGCTGAGGCAGGAGAATGGCGTGAACCCGGGAGGCGGAACTTGCAGTGAGTGAGATCACATCACTGCACTCCAGCCTGGGCGATAGAGCAAGACTTGGTCTCAAAAAAAAAAAAAAAAGACAAAAAAAAAGCATATTTCTGTGTTTACCATCCTGAGTCCGTAAATGGTGCATTTTAGTAAAGGGTTGTATTAATGGTAGGGTATGAACAATAAGACGATATATATCGCTTAACATTCTGTGAATCTTGTTTGTAGCCACCTTAAGCCCTGGTTTAAATTCCTTGGAAGGCTCTACAGCAAGCCCAAAGATGGAGGTGTGGTTTTGTTTTTGTTTTTTTTTTTTAACTTCTATTTTAAGTTCAGAGGGACATGTGCAGATTTGTTACCTAGGTAAACTTCTCTCATGGGGATTTGTTTTACAGATTATTGTGTCACTCAGGTATTAAGTCTATTACCCATTAGTTATTTTTCCTGATCCGCTCCCTCCTCCCAACTTCCACCCTACATCTACAGTAACCAAAACAGTTTGGTATACTAGTACAAAAACATACACATAGGCCAATGGAACACTATAGCCCAGAAATAAGGCTGCACGCTTACATTCATCTCACCTTCAACAAAGCTAACAAAAACAATGGGGAAAGGACTCCCTATTCAATAGATGTTGCCAGGATAACTGCCTAGCCATACACCGAAGATTGATACTGGACCCCTTCATTACACTATACACAAAAATCAACTCAAGATAGATTAAAAACTTAAATGTAAAATGCAAAACTACAAAATCCCTGGAAGACCACCTAGGCTATACTATTCTGGACATAAGAACTGGCAAAGCTTTCATGACGAAGACACCAAAAGTAATTGCAGCAAAAGCAAAAATTGACAAATGGGATCTAACTAAAGAGCTTCTGCACAGCAAAAGAAATTATCAACAGAGTAAACATATAAACTACAGAATAGGAAAAAATTTTTGCAAACTATGCATTTGACAAAGGTCTAATATCCAGCATCTATAAGGAACTTAAACCAATTTACAAGGAAAAAACCTCATTAAAAAGTGGGCAAAGTATATGAACAGACACTTTTCAAAAGAAGACATACATGCGGCCAACAACAAAAAAAACTAGTGTATCCATTTTGTTCTTTTTTTGGAAGAGAGGTTTTCTCCAAATAACTACAGTTTCACATTGAAGGGGGATATTGGTTGATGGTCTCGAATATGAAGAAAATAATGAGTAAGAGAAAGGAGAAAGCTAAGGTTGAGAGGAAATGGTTTCAATTTATTATAAGGGAGACTTTTTTTGTCGAACAGAACTGTCCTAAAAAGATCTGGGGAGGTAATCAGTTCTTTCCTATAACTCCCTATGGGGAGGAATAAATAGGGGAAAAACATTTTGTGTGCAGGGCCATTGTGAAGATGCATATCCCTTCAGTTCTCTTATCATGCTATATTCTACCATCACTGTAAAATTACTTGGCATGGACATTATATATGGAAATTGGGCAGAAGTGTATTCAAGGTGGAAAACCATCCTTTTAAACATGCACTTTCATGACTCTCTGTGCCCATGTAATCAGTCACTTATTTCATCAGTTCGGGTTCTTAGGAGCACTGGCCTGTTAACATATGTAGCATAAAGTCAGGAAGCTGTCCAAGGGGCTTATTGAACAATTCTCCTTATCATCATGGTGTAAGACTTGACAAGAGCTGTAATTAGACGGAGAAATATCTGTGTTCTTACCCAGAAGGGTATGCTTCTAAAAGAACTGTATACAAAGGACAGAGTCGGAATCCATGACTAATGTCTTTGTTTCACTTTATGCTACCTGGTGTACTTTGAGAATAACTTCCAAATTGGACATGGGGGAAATGGTCACTTTTCCAAGGAAATGATGATGTGAAACCTTACCGCTTCACAGATATTTTACAAAATCAGTCTGTAACTTATGAAATATGTAATATAAAGCAATAGAAAATAAATATTTTAACATGCTGTTTTATTGTTCATGAAACCAAATACAACAGTTTTTACTGAGAAAGTGTTTTACCTTTAACCACCTCTTCACACTCAACTTCGTGTATCAAATATTTGACTTGGACTAAAAAGTAAACACAGAGAAGAAAGTTCTTTTGGCTTGAGAAACAAAATATGGAAAGAAATAGGATTATTTTATTTAACTTTATTATTTCTGAGTGTAAGTTAACACTCTTTAAAGTTGAAACATAAATTTAAATAGTAATTTAAAAACATTTTTATAGCACTTACTATATGCCATTTTAAGTACTTTCCATATATTGAATCCTTTAATCACTGCAACAACTCTGTGATATAAACACTTTTATCTCCTTTTCATAAATGAGAAAACTTGGGTACTTAAGCACAAACTGTTCTTTAGGGACAAAGCAGAAAATGCAGGAAAGTCTCTGAAGGACCAGGGATAAAGGGAAGTCCATCTATTGGGCAGAACTTGGAATAGTATATTTTGTTGTTTGTTATGTATGGACTGAGAAGGACCCAAAAAGGTCACACAAAGTAAACAGCAAGGCAAGGATATGAAAGTAGGAAGAGTCATCCAGAATCCAAGCATTTATCCTTTACTTCTATTTAACCTACATAACTAATTCTAATCCGATACCTACGTTTTCCAACTGGTGCCACATCTGTCATGTTTATCTCTGCCTCAACATTTACTCATGTTCTTTCCATTTCATGGTTTCTTGGAATGTTCTTTTCTTCTCTTTAACTTATTTGACTCCGTTCAGTGCCTAGCTCAATCCTAACACCTTCCTGAAGCTTTTCTTGACAACCACAGCCAAGACTGAGTTTGCCCCTCTTTTCACTCTTAAAGCTTACAGTGTTTGTATCATACAAGTCACTACTTAAATCTTTGAAGTATCCATTATTATTTCTATTTTAGATAAAGTCATAGACTTTCAGAAAAAAACAAGTTACCCTCTCAAGGATACATAGCCTGTTTAGCAGAGTAGGATTCAAGCATAAGACTTCTAAATTTAAGCAGGGTGCTATTTAATCCTTGTATTATTTTGTCTTTAGCTACGTTGGAAACTCCAAGGAAGAAAATATCATACCTTATACCTCTACGTCTCTCCAAATTTACTACTATGATGCTTGACATAAAAAATAACAAAAATTATGAAAACAAGTATTTATTAATAGTTTACTCTGACCCAAACTTTATATATTTATCTCATGTTATTCCTTTAGCAACATTTAGCAACATTTTGAAGTAGGAACTCTTATTACTCCTGTTTTCCAAATGAGGGAAAATCCTTTAAGAGATAATCAACCAAATGGATATATACTGTGTCCTTTTTAATTCTTGATATATTTTTCCAATGCTGATTCATAAGCTCAATATTTAATAATTTCACTAAGACATACAAATATTTTATAAAACTAAAGAGAATCCCAGTAAACAGCTATGTGATTTGTGTCGTCTATGAACAGAGTACTTTTTGAACTTTTGATGTTACACCTGATGCATTTCCCATCCTGTGCAAAGATCCAATGGTGGACAGAGAGGAAACACATATGAAACACACACACACAAACACACACACACACAATTTATTACAGTATTAAGGTATTTAACTACCATATGCATACATATTTATGTATAAGCAGGTATATCTTCTGCCTCTTTCTGGTATATTTACAGATATTTACAGAACTAGATAAATATATACATGTATATATCAACACCAGTGCAGTAAAAATAGAATATTTAAATAAATACGAAGGGAGGCACAAATAATTTGCATGAACAGGTGGCTTGAACTCCTTTTCTTAGTCATTTGTGAACTGCCATTATATAATAGAATATCATAAATTTAGTGGCTAAACAACAGAAATTTATTTCTTTGTTTTTTAGTCTGGAAATTTCAAATCAAGACACTAGCTGATTTGGTGTCTAGTAAGGGAATTCTTCCTCATTTGCAGATGGTCATCTTATTGTATCATCACATGGTGGAGAGTGGAGAGAGGAAGAAAATTATTTCCTGTTTCTTCTTAGAAGGGCACTAACTCCATTCATGAGGGTGTCACCCTCGTTACCTTATTATCTCCAAAAGTCCCACCACCTAATACCATCACATTTATACGATTTAGGATTTCAACATATCAATTCTGGAGAGACATAAATATTCAGTCCATAACAGTCCTATAACACCTTTCTATTCTGCATTGAATTCTCTAGTCAGTTCAAACATGTGGTATCATAAGCAGTTCCTTAGGATTAATAGTTCTGCATGTTATGCTGACATCAGCTGAAAAATGCTGCGTAATTAAAACCCCAACCACAAATGTCCCTGAAAAGCAGTGTCAAAAGGCCATCTTTCAATTGGGCAGAACTTGGAATAGTAGATATTGTTGGCCTTTTTGTCTGACTTAAGATACACCCAGAAATAAAGAGATAAACATATTTGTCATTAGTTGCTAACAGTTGGTTTGATGGTCAGGTATGTAGAAAAATATCAGAGTTGGTAAACTGATGGCAAGGAGCAATGGAGAAAAGCTATGTGGACGAGCCTCTCAAAATGAGCATAGAGTGTGAAGAGTAATTATCACAGACCACCCACTACAGAGGACACTTTGAATAACAAGATAACAAGAAAATATGTTCTGTGGATACCAGTCAGACTTTTCCCTAGCGAGCTAACATGCACAATTGATGCAAATGAGTCATCTGCATCAGAGATCTTACCCAGTATCAAGCTTTATTAAATAATTATCAAGGACACAGGAAGTCAAAAGGCTGAAGAATAACAGATGAGGTCTCTACATGAGGTTGTGGGATCAGCTCACATAGTGAGCACGTTTAAATTACAAAACACCTCTGCTTTATATCCCAGAGAGTTTCCCAACCGTGCCTGGAGCTGTGCCTCAAAGACTGAGAGTTCTATTTATTGTAAGTCATCTTTAGCCAGAAATATACTGCTCAGGGCATTTCAAATGTAAAGTCTCTACCTACTAGCAAATATAATCAGTCTAATTTACCAGAGGGTTAGTAAGAAAGGAGATTGCACCAGGTCATCTGCCTTTTTTTCTTACCTTAAGTGCTGATACGGTTTGGCTGTGTCCCCACCCAAAATCTCATCTTGAATTGTAATAATCCCCACATGTCAAAGGCAGGACCAGGTGGAGATAATTGAATCATGGTGCAGGTTTCCCCTATTCTGTTCTCATGATACTGAGTGAGTTCTCACCAGATCCGATGGTTTTATTTATAAGGAGTTCCCTGATTCCTGCTTCACTCTGCGCTTCTCCTTGCTGCCACAATGTCAAGAAGGATGTTTTTGCTTCCCATTCCACCATGACTGTAAGTTTCCTGAGGCCTCCCAAGCCCTGTGAAACTGTGACTTAATTAAATCTCCTTCCTTTATAAATTACACAGTCTGGGGTATTTCTTCATAACAGCATGAAAACCGACTAATAAAGGTGCATCGTTCAGGTTAAAGGCAGAAGTGGATCTTTCTTTTCACCCAGCAACCCAGGTAGTTGTTCAGTGTGCCAGGGTACCATGTGGCCATTGTGGCAGAGCTAGAGGCTACGTAGTTAGCTCCACAGTGTGTACTTTTCCTTACCAATGCATATCTGGCTGCCACCACTACTGAATGCCTAACTCTTTTAAGAGCAGAGATCAGTACAAAACCCTCAAATGGCACCTTCCCAATGGGGGCCAGCCAGTCACCTCATTGCTGAGTGATTGCATGCCTTACATCAGGGAGGAGATGGTAATTGCCATCATTGGATTGAGATTGTATTGTGGATATACATTTGCTTTTTGTGCCCCAAAGCTTTGTATTAGCACAAATATCTGTGGCCTTATTTACCTTCATTTTATTTCACATAACATTTCCTAAGACCAAGATCCTTATGTCACACTAAAAGAAGTGTGCCAAGTAGGTTCACATTCAGAGAATTATCTGGTTTTATTCATGTACTTTATCACTGTAAAGCAGGTGGCCTGAGAGGATGGTGGAATGGTCTATTGAAAACTTAATATCAGTGCAATTTAGAGATCATCTCCTGTTTTAAAAAAGAGATTTTATCTTATATAATGGAAAATATGTTTTGAGCCATTGACCAATATGTTCTGTTATGTGCCCTATAGCCAGGATATATGGGTCTTGGAATCAAGGGGTGGAGGACGGAGTCACAGCTCTCACTATTTTTCTTAATAATCCATTTAAAAATGTTTTGCTTTATTTCCTATAATTTAAACTCTGCCAGTTTCAATTTTTTACCTCCTAAGGAAAAAGTGCTTTCAGCAGAAGACACAATAATGCTTTTAGTGAATTATAAGTTGAAACAGCCACTTGGCCAATTTGTGCTTCTCTTGTCATTCAACCAACAGGCAAGTTATTGCACTGGTTGGCTTGATTGATCCTGATTACAAGGAAAAATTAGATCAGTACTCCAAATATGTCAGCAAACCAAAAGGATTATCTAGGATGCCTCCAAGTCCAACTGCAAACGTTAATGGAAAATTATATGTGTGTGTGTGTGTGTGTACATGCATGCATGTGTTATATGTATGTATATATTTATGTTACATTTATATATGTAAAACCACTAAGGATTCAGATATCCTAGGAGTAAAGATTTGAGTTCATTCCTTTTTTCCAAGGACAAAAGGCATATGACATTGATAATAAAATAAAGAAGTTAAAAATTCTACTGCAGCTTTTGTTATTAACTATAAAATAAAAACTCTACTCTGCATATTTTTATCATATATTTGGGTATGTGAGAATATATATGTGTGTATATATATGTTTGTATGTATATGTATGTATTGGCTAATTTCTTTTTCTCTTCCCTCATTTCGTTTATTATTTTATGTAAGGCTTGGTGGTGGTGGCTTACATTAGGGTTTAGCCTTGAGGTTGCAGAGTATTCCAGTGGGACTGTAACTGAAATAGAGGACTACTGAACATCACTAGACAAGTATAAATTATGGCCACTTAGAGATGAATACGTGGGAGTTTAGCTTTTATACCACCCTTGTTAGGGAGAAGGTGAGAGTGATTTCATTTATACAGCTATACATTTAACTTGTTATATGGCAGCATAACACTGGTATTGTTTTGAATGGAAGTTCAAGTATGTATACATGACCACCAAGGATGAACTGTGTCCCAAAGCCACTCTTATGTACTCTTCTTGGAGAGGAGAGGCTGTGCCTGAGGCTCTGAGAACTACCTTCTCTTTTCAGCTATTGGTTTTACCTAATTGGGGATACTGAGGAAAATGAAAAGGCAGGGAGAAAAATTTTGTTTATATCAACTTCATTCTAGCAGATGGTGTTTCACACAATCAACTGCAGTTGGTTTACATCTCAAGCTGGTATAGTCATTTCCAGAACCAGCCTTGATGTGCACACACAGAGATACCAAAAGCAGATGGGTAGTGCCTGCTCCCCAGAGGCCTCAGTCCCAGGTCACAATGTCCAATCTCCACAACCTTGAAGTACCATCATTAGCCAAGCATCACACCATCCTCAGAGATCTGAGCCTCAGCTCCTAGTGTACTCCTCTCTGAACTTCTCAGGTACAAGAATTAGTCAAATATATTTGGGTTCTCAAAAGAAATAGAAGCAACAGTATATATACAGGCATGCCTCATTTTGTTGAGGTTCACTTTTATTGCGTTTCACAATGCAATTTTGTTGTTTTTACACACCGAAGGTTTGTGGCAACAACCCTGTGTTGAGCAAGTCTATCTGCACTGTTTTTTCAATAGCATGTGCTCACTTCAAGTCTCTGTTCCGTTTTGGTAATCCTCACAATATTTCAAACTTTTTCATGGTTATTATATTTGTTATGGTGATCTGGGATCAGTGATCTTTGATGTCACTGTTGGAGTTGTTTTGGGACACCCTGAATCATGCCTACATAAGACTGTTGTGTGCGTTCTGACTGCTCCGTCGTCAGGCCCTTCTCCTGTCTCTCTCCCTCTCCTTGGACCTCCCTATTCTCTGATACACCACAAAACTAAAATTAGGCCAACTAATTACCATACGATAGCCACTAAGTGTTCAAGTGAAAGAAAAAGTCACACATTTCTCAATTTAAATCAAAGACTAGAAATAATTAAGCTTAGTGAGGAAGGCATGTTGAAAGTTGAGATAGGCTGAAAGCTAAGCCTCTTATACCAGTTAGCCGAGTTGTGAATGCAAATGTAAAGTTCTTAAAGGAAATTAAAGTTCTACTCCAGTGAATCCATGAATGATAAGAAAGCAAAACAGCCTTATTGTTGATATGGAGAAAGTTTTAGTGGTCTGGTTAGAAGATCAATCACCTACAACATTCTCTTAAGTCAAAGACTAATCAGAGCAAGTTCCCAATTCTCTTCAATTCTGTGAAGGCTGACAGACTGAGGAAGCTGCAGAAGAAAGGATGGAATCTAGCAGAGGCTGATTTATGAGGTTTAAGGAAAGAAGCCATTTCCATAACATAAAGAGCAAGGTGAAGCAGCAAATGCTAATGGAGAAGCTTCAGCAAGTTATCCAGAAAATCTAGCTAAGATAATTAATTAAAGTGTCTACCTTTAAAAACAGATTTTCAATATAGGTGAAAACATCCTTTTATTGGAAGATGATAGATACCACCTAGGACTTTCATAGCTAGGGAAGATAAGTCAACGCCTGACTTCAAAGCTTCAAAAGACAGGCTGACACTTTTGTTAAGGGATAATGCAGCTGGTAACTTTAAATTGAAGCCAATGCTCATTTACCATTTAGAAAATTGTATGGCCCTTAAGAATTATGTTAAATCTACTCTGCTTGTACACTTTAGATTAAGCAACAAATCCTAGATGACTCTAGAGCTCTGATGGAGATATACAAGGAGATGAATGTTGTTTGTATGTTTGTTAACACAACACCTATTCTGTTGTGTTGAGGTAATTTCAACTTTCAGGTATTATTTAAGAAACGCAGTTTTTAAGGCTGTACTGTAGCTGCCATAGATAGTGATTCCTTTGATTGAATCTGGGCAAAATAAATTGAAAACCTCTGGAAAGGATTCATCATTGCAGATGTCATTAAGAATATTTGTGATTCAGAGGAGGAGATCAACATATCAACATTAAGAGGAATTTAGGAGAAGTTGACTTCAGCCCTAATGGATGACTTTGCATGGCTCAAGACTTCAGAAGAGGAAGTAACTACACATGCAGTGGAATTGGCAAGAGAACTAGAATTAGAAGTACAGCCTGAAGATATGACTGAATTGTTAGAATTTCATGATCACACTTGAACAGACGTGGAGTTGCTTCTTTTTTTTTTTTTTTTTTTTTTTTTTTTTTTACTTAAAAAAGAGTTTTTAGAGATGGAATCTTGCTCTGTCACCCAGGCTGGAGTGCCATGACATGATCATGGCTCACTGCAGCATTGAAATCTTGGGCTCAAGCAGTCCTCCCACCTCAGCCTCCCGAGTAGCTGGGACTACAGATGCATATCACCAAACCTGGCTATTTAAAAAAAAATTGCAGAGATGAGGCATTGCTATGTTGCCCAGGTTTGTCTGAAACTACTGGCCTCAAGCAATCCTCCTGCCTCAGCCAGGAGTTGCTTCTTATGGATAAGCAAATAATGTAGTGGTTTTTTGTTGTTGTTGTTTATAAAATATAATTGTATTTTATGTTACTCTGCTGTTACGTAGGGCATATCATTTTCACAAGGCTTTTTTGAGACTACAGTCAGTGATAAGCAATGCCCGGTAGTGGTCCAAATCTCTAAATAACAATACTAGACAAACTGGACACCCCCACACATGTGCACATATCTGCATGGAAAAGTACTAAAGCTTTAGACTTGGACTTGTGTACTTTATTTTCCCTTTGTAGTGTATTAAGAAATTACATATACTTTAATTTCCCAAAAGCAATGCTTGTATTCTGGCAGCAACATGCTACTTGTATTACACAGTAAAGTGAATACCAGAACTACAAAGGCAGGAGGTGTAAGTGAATTTTTATTGGGAAGGGAGGTTGTCAACTTAAACAGCAGCAAATAAAGACTGAATAAGGAAAGTCCCTGTTGCCACAGATATATATGACCTCCATAATATGTGATATAGGAGGCATTTCAATTTGTGACCTCCAGCCAGAAATGGCAAGGGCTTTTCCACTCAATTTAATACTTCTGGATTCCTACTAAAAAGGAATACATTAGGAGCATGGAAAAGTTGCTTATTGAAAGGAAACCCTGAAGAGTATGGGAGGGAATGTAGAAATGAAGAAGTTATGTGGAATACTCTTTAAATTGTAATTAACTACATTTTCATATCTTCACAGTAATACAAAACACAGTCACTTGCAGAACTGGTTCAGATTACTTAAATACCAGATACATTTTTAGTCCTCTACCTAAGTGTTTGGAAGTTGCTTATGTTTATATGAAATGAAGGTATTAATACTTTTCTACAGCAGTAACTGCACACTAGGAAGGCCAAGACAAATCAAGGAATGAAGTTTCCCCAATGCTGCAGTGTGAAAAAGACTATAAACAGATGATTCAATATACATAAATGGGTTTCTTTGCTATAGGAAATCCAAGTAGAATAAGGAATGGAGATGTGTAAAAAGGTTTCTTGAAGGCAAGAAGGATGACACCCTGTCTGGATTTAGTTTAAGCCCCTTCTGCTGCATCACATTCTTCTCCTGCACTGTCTGAGGTCCATAGTGTTAGGTTGTCTCTAAGCAACTCCATAATGAGGGTGCTGTCTTTTGGATGAGTCTTCATTCAGTGTATCAAGTTCTGCAATGGCCTCATCAAAAGCCGTTTTAGCCAGCGTGCAGGCAAGCTCTGGGTTATTAAGAATCTCATAGTAAAATACAGAAAAGTTAACAGCAAGCCCCAGGCAGATGGATGTGTGGATTGTATCTCTTTCTTGCTTGTATCAAATGACTCTTGGTAAGCTCCTTGGGAATTATCTATCATTTGTTTTTGATCATTACCACATGCAACTTCAGCAAAGTACTGGAAGTAATCACCCTTCATTTTCAGATAGAAACCCCACTCTCTGGATTAGTTGCATTGGCTGTTAAATATTTATCCAACAATTCCAGGACCATGGTGCAGATCTATCTCAGCTCAGACTCCACTTTCTCCTGATAGTCCTTAATCAGCTGCAACTTCTTTTCGGAGGTGTCTGTCTTCTGCTCAATGTTTAAGATGACCCTGCAGGTGGACCTGCAGCCCCCAACCACATTCATGTAGGCCACGGAAAGCAGGTTGCACTCCTCATTGGACAGCTCGGTGCCCTGCTTGGTCGTGGCCTTCATGCAAGTACCCATGTCATCATAGCACTCAGCTAGCTTAGCCTTCTGGATCAGCTCCATCTTCTCTATGGCAGGAGTCAGGGTGAAAGTAGTTTGTTGAGATAGAATTTGCTCCTGGTGAACATGCTGTGAACATTGTTGAAATGACAACAAAGGATTTAGAATATTACATAAACTCAGTTGATAAAGCAGCAGCAGGGTTTGAAAGGATTTACTCCGGTTTTGAAAAATATTCTACTGTGGGTAAAATGCTATCAAATAGTTTAGCATGCTATAGTGAAATATTTTGTGAAAGAAAGAGTCAGTCAATGTGGCAAATCTCATTGTCTTATTTCAAGTAATTGGCACAGACACTCAACCTTTGGCAAACACCATCATGGTCAGTCAACAGCCATCAAAATCAAGGCAAGAGCCCTTACCAGCAAAAAGATCATGACTCATTGAAGGGTAAGGCAATCATTAGCTTTTTTTTTTTTTTTAGCAATAAAGTTTTTTTTAATTAAGGTATGTACATTGTTTTGTTGATATAATGCCTATTGCACTTAATAGACTACAAGATAGTATAAACATAACTTTTATATGCATTGGGAAACAAAACAAAATGTGACTCAGTTTATTGCAATATTAGCTTTATTGTTATGGCCTGGAACTGAACTCAAAATTTTATCTCCATGCTGTGCCTTTATATACAGAAAGATTTATTTCAAGGAATTCACTGATACCATTATGGAGATTTGGTAAATGCAAAATTGATGAGGTAGGCCAGTGTGCTGTAGACTGAGGGAGAAGTTTTAGTTCAAGTTGCAAGTGTGTCTTCCTGGAAGAATTCTTTTTCAGGAAACATCTGTCTTTGGTGTATTTAAGCCTTCAACTGATTGGATAAACCCCACCCCCACATTAGGGAAAGTAATCTGTTATATTCACCATTGTCTTAGTCTTTTGGGTTGCTCTAACAAATACCATAGCCTGGTAGCTTATAAGCAACGGAAATGTACTTCTTTCTGGAAGCTGAGAAATCCAAGATTTTAGGGACTAGTATATTCAGTGTTTGATGAGGCCCCATTTTCTCAAAGACAACCATGTTCTCAGTGTAACTTCTCATGGTGGAAGGGGCAAACACGCCTCCTGAAGCCTCCTTTATGAAGGCGCTAATCCCATTCATCAGGGCTCTACCCTCATGATCTAAATACCGTCCAAAAAGCCCCACATACTAATGTCATCACTTTGGGGGTTAACACTTTGAACATTTGAATTTTGGGGAGATACATGCGTTCAATTACAGCACCAATTTAAATGTTAATATTACCCAAAAAAACAGTCAGCTCAGGTTGCCATAACAAAAATACCATAGACAGGGTGACTTAAACAACAGAAATTTATTTTCTCACAGTTCTGGAGGCTAGAAGTCCAAGATTGAGGTTCCATCCAATGCAGTTTCTGGTGAGGGCTGTCTTCCTTGCTTGCAGATATCAGCCTTCTTGCTGTGTCCTCACATAGTGAGACAAAGAGATTTCTCTTTTCTTCTTCTTAGAAAGCCACCAAACTTATGGGATTAGAGCCTCACTTTTTTTACCTCATTTAGCCTTTGTTACCTCCTAAAGTCCCCATCTCTAGATACTGTCACATTGGGGGTTCAGGCTTCCACATATGAATTTGAGGGCATGGCACAATTTAATCCACAGCATTCTGCACCTGCCACCCCCCAAAAAACCTTACATCTCTATCTCAGGCAAAGTACATTCATTTCATCCAAATAGCCCCAAAAGTCTTAACTTATTCAGCATCAACTTTAAAGTCTAGTCTTATCTTAAAAAATCATCAAAATTATCATGATTATCAAAAATATCATCTAAATCATACATGGATGAGTCACAGCGCTCTTTGACAATGTACCTAGTGAACCAAAACCTGTGATTTATCTAAGGCAAAATTCCTCTCCAGCTATAAACTTGTAAAAACAGACTCTGTGTTTTCAAAATATGATGGTGGAACAGGCATTGGATAGACAAACACTTCCAGAATGTTTAGAATGAAGTTTGACTGAATATCTGGGCACTATGACCCAGCCAAAGTGAGGCATAAAATTAATAATCACACCAGGAAAAAAAAAACATTTTCAGAGGCCCAAACCACAAGTCCTTTTTCCAAACTCCTAAGGTAACATCATCACCTGGACCTCATGCCTTCCCCAAAGATCTGAGTCCCAACTCTCCTGGGGTCCTCTGTTAAATTGCTGAGGTATCAGCAATGATCGGTTAGTACCTATTCCCCAAAGGGTTTTAATTCTAGGTCTCTGGTGCCCTCGTCTGAACTTCTAAGGTTTGAAAATATCAGTCTTTATTTTTGTTTTCCCACCCCAAGAAATGAGGGTTGATTCTTACAGTTACTGTCTTAGTGTTCCCTGTTTGCTTTTGCATTTCTGTATACCTTAGAAATACCCCATGTTAAATTCTCCATATTAAAATACTTGACAAAATTTCTATTTTATCTATTAATTCATGGCTGGTATGCCATAATCCTAGTTTGCCTGAGACAACAAATTAGCTATATAAAATATGTTATATATAATTATATATATAAAATATATTATATAATATAGAAAAATATATTATATTATATAAAAATATATTATATAATATAAATTATATATAATATATATAATATATAATATATATTATATCTATAAAATATATATTTTATATATAATATATATAATATATTATATATTATATATATAATATATTATATATTATATATAAAATATATTATATAAATTATATATATATTTCCAATGTGTTTTTTATAGCCCCCTCTTTCTTTCACAAAAGTGTCTTAGTTAAACAATATATTATATTACCATGCACTAGAAATCAGAATATATGGGATCTAGTCCTGCCCTGCAAAAAATGTCATGTGGCCTGAAACAAATCACTTAACCTGAGGAGTAGATGGTTATTTCTACCACTTATTATAGCTCCCAAACTCTGATATCACCATCTATGATACTGTCATACAATTTACCTACATATGCTTAAATGTGTTATCATTGAGATATTGATATATATACCTGGTTAGCATTAGAAGGTGCCACAGTTGGCATGATTTTTAAGCAGTGTTCTGGTGAAGGGAAAAAAATACTTAATTGGCAAAAATGAACTGTAAGAGCTTTTCTGAAAAAATTGTTAAGTCAATCTGATCACTATGGAACCAGAATTATTGCAGCAGAAAAGGATAAATATATATGATAATTTTAAGTACATACAACTGTAGATAAAAATTAGTAGCTAACCTTCATTGATTTTTTTTTCTCTGTACAGGCACTGCTTTAAGTGCTTTGCCTATAATAATTATATGAGGCAGCCATTATTATTGCTGCCATTTTACTGTTGAAAGACTTAGGAGGGTAAAGTAATTTGTTTGAATATGTTCAGCAAGGAAGCAGCGATCCTAAGAAATGTACCTAGTTGTCTAATTTCATAACTTCTCTACCATAATTTTAAATGTCAAGATTAATGTAGCTGGATATAGAAGAAATAAAGTTACAATGAAAGTATCCTACTTAAGCTCTATTAAAATATTTGGATGATTCTTTTTCAGAATTATTTGTGCCTATTTTAAATCTCAAATATGTTTTGGTATAAACAATATGTTATGTGTTCTCTCTATTTAAAAGTTACAAAGCTTCTTAAATAGAAGCACATATAGGTCTCTTATTTTTTCCACTTTGTCCCATTGGTATCTTGAGGACAATTACTACACTATAGAAAACAATAGAACAGTGAGATTTCAAAAGTTGTATTAAGAAAATAATATATTTTAATTTCATTGTGGTTAAAAATTTAAAACCCAGTGAAAAGAAATTAAAAAGTTAGTCCTTAAAGTAGATTTTTACTACTCTCGGCATGTCCAATTTTCCTTGATTGTTACTTTACAAATTACTTTTTTATATTTAGTCTTTATAATATTGATATATAAATTAAATCAGAATTTTAATGTTTTGTTCAAAGGCTGCTGCAAACTTGATTGAAATGCCATTTCTATCCAGAGTTTTCAATCAAAAAAAGAATATAGCAACTCACCTTTCTGTCATTGTGATAATGCAGTTAAGATTGCCTCAAGTCAATTACATTGTCTTTGTCCTAGATTCCTCATCCATAAAGTGCAAGTCATAATACCAACTACCCTAGAGTTACAATAATTGTAAAGTCCACCTAAATGCCAAAAAGAGTCCTCTACCACCATGCCTAGCTCTTCTTCCCTATCCATTGTCTGATTGCCTGTCCTCTTGCACTTATTGTTCTGCTTTATCTTACATTTTTGTTTTGTCTAGCTACTGGGAGGGTAGCATCTTCAATCAAAGGCACTATGTTGATGTGTTGTTTTATTTTAATCCCTTTGGCCCAGCAGAATAATTGGCATATAGATAATACTAAGTAAATAATTATGAATAGAAAGAGTAAATCAGTGAAAAGAGAATGAGTGAGTGAAGTTGATAAAGGCACTTTCTTTCCATTTTTTCTACTGTAGAGAATTACATGAAAGAATTACACAGAGAATTTCTCAAGAGCTTGAACATCTAATTGAAGCTTTTCTAACATGAGTAAACTATATATACCCCATTCAACATCAAACGCCTAATTCAGAAGTGGGCAGTCATTAAAAAAAGAGGAGAACTTGGATAACAAATAACAGAAAGAAAATGTACAAACTTCATTCCTTCATTTATTATACTTCATTTGGAAGAGAGAAAAAATGTTAAAGCTTTATACAAAGATCCCTTTGCTCATGAAGCTCTGCTTATGTGAGTGTATGTGTTAAATATTCAAACAGTATGCTAATTTTGAAATTAGATTTGATCACATATATCATCTTAGAATTTTTATAAAATGGATACATTAAATCCTGGGTGCATTTTACATTTTACCAAGAGTCCATAGACATTCTATCTTTCTTTATTGAGGACAATTTCTATAGCATTTGTTTTAACTGTGTATATGGTTTTCTCTAAAATTACTGTGCAAGCTAACCAGGCAACCTGTTTCGTTTTAGTGCTGGAAAAGTTATTTCTTGAATTTAACAAGTTTAAAATGAATATCAGAATCAAGAAGTCATACATAAAAACTTCCAATGCACTGAAAATATAAAGGCAGCACCTCTATGCCTTAACATTTTCGTAACTTCATTGTTATAAAACAACCCTTTCCCCCTTTTTTCCTCACATGAAAGTGTTTGTTTGCTGAATATAATATGCAATATTCCCACGTTAAATTTTAGTTTCAATGGATGTAACTGTTTTTGCCAGTTCCTTACAAGGATAGTGCTAGCAGTTTATTTAAAATTTAAACTCTTTCAGCTGCAAGACCAGAATTATGAATCTTGTTAGGCTTGTCTTATTTATAGTCATCTGAAATACAAATCTAACCAGTAGTAGGAATGACATAGTCTAAGGGAACACTAATCACATCAAGTTGCACTTTTCCATCTTACATGTCAAAAGTGTGAAGCCTCATTGTAAAAAAGAAAGAAAATACAAACATTTAAGTCTATCTCAAATGCAACAAAATTGTGACATTTGAAATATTTTTCCCAAATCAAAATTTTTATCTAAACTTGTGATTGGAAGTGCATGTAGCATTTTGATAGCTTAAAATTAGCATTGATTATACCACAAAATAATAAAAACTAGTATTTTTAGTTCTATTAATATTTAGCTGTTCTATGACATATGCATTCTATTCTAGAATTTTGTTTATTTTAATTTTGCTAGCACTCTCTGAATTAATAAAGTTGACTATGTTCCTTAGGAGACATATTCGTGGATTGTCATAGTTTATATTGATACCTGCCCAAATTGTGGATTAGGAATAGTAATCCCTTCCTCTTTTTCCTTCTTTAAAAACTCTTTAAAATGTAAATGTCTTAGTAGCAGAGAAATGCAAACTATATCTCAAACGAGTTTCTGCTACTAATACATACACCAAAATATATGACATTTTAAAAATTACTGATATTTCTAAGTATTTGTGAGGAAGTAGAGCAACTGGAATTCTCATATGGTATGTTGGGAATGTAAATTGATAAAATCATTTTGGAGAAGGATTAGACATAATTACAAAATCTGAATCTATACTTTTTCCCAAAAATTCCATTACTATGTATTGGCCCAACAGTTAAGAGTGTATGTTCACCAAAAGATCTATACAAGAATGTTCCTAGCAGCACTATTAGTCATGTTCTTTTACTGAGAAAAAATCTAAATGTCCAATAACAGTCAATGGATAAATATAATATAGTATAGTCATATAATGCAGAAAGTTTTTGAAAAACTCCAACTGACTGCAAAAATGTGGATGAATCTTACAGTACATTAAGTGAAAGCAGCCAGTCACTAACATCTACATAATATATGATTTCATTTATATCAAGTTCAAAAACAACCAAAAGTAGCCTATGAGTTTCTGAGGTCAGAATAATGGCTGTCTTTGTGGGACAAAGGAAGTTGTTAACTGAGTGTTCTGCATTTTGACTTAGATGGTAATTATATAGTTATGCTAATTTGTTATATGTAACAATGTGTCCGGAATTGGTGGGTTTTTGGTCTCACTGACTTCAAGAATGAAGTCGTGGACCCTCACGGCGAGTGTTACCGTTCTTAAAAGCGGTGTGTCCAGAGTTTGTTCCGTCTGATGTTTGGATGTGTTCAGAGTTTCTTCCTTCTCGTGGGTTCGTGATCTCGCTGTCTCAGGAGTGAAGCTGCAGACCTTCGCGGTCAGTGTTACAGCTCTTAAGGCGGCGCTTCTGGAGTTGTTCGTTCCTCCCGGTGGGTTCATGGTCTTGATGGCTTCAGGAGTGAAGCTGCAGACCTTCGCGGTGAGTGTTACAGCTCATAAAAGCAGTGTGGACCCAAAGAGTGAGCAGCAGCAAGATTTATTGCAAAGCGCAAAAGAATAAAGTTTCCACACTGTGAAAGGGGACCCCAGCGGGTTGTCACTGCTGGCTCAGGTAGCTTGCTTTTATTCTCTTATCTGGCCCCACCCACGTCCTGCTAATTGGTCCATTTTACAGAGAGCCGATTGGTCTGTTTTACAGAGAGCTGATTGGTCCGTTTTGACAGGGTGCTGATTGGTGCGTTTACAATCCCTGAGCTAGACACAAAAGTTCTCCACGTCCCCAGTAGATTAGCTAGACACAGAGTGTTGATTGGTGTATTTACAAACCCTGAGCTAGACACAGAGTGCTGATTGGTGCATTTACAAACCTTGAGCTAGACACAGGGTGCTGATTGGTGCATTTACAAACCTTGAGCTAGATACAGAGTGCTGATTGGTGTATTTACAATCCCTTAGCTAGACATATTCTCCAAGTCCCCACCAGAGTAACTAGACACAGAGTGCCGATTGATGCATTCACAAACCCTGAGCTAGACACGGGGTGCTGGTTAGTTTGTTTACAAACCTTGAGCTAGATACAGAGTGCTGATTGGTGTATTTACAATCCCTTAGCTAGATATAAAGGTTCTCCAAGTCCCCACCAGATTAACTAGATACAGAGTGCCAATTGGTGCATTCACAAACCCTGAGCTAGACACAGGGTGCTGATTGGTGTGTTTACAAACCTTGATCTAGATACAGAGTGCTGATTGGTGTATTTACAATCCCTTAGCTAGACATAAAGATTCTCCGAGTCCCCACCAGACTCACGAGCCCAGCTGGCTTCACCCAGTGGATCCCGCACCAGGGCCGCAGGTGGAGCTGCCTGCCAGTCCCGTGCCCTGAGCCCGCACTCCTCAGCCCTTGGGCGGTCAATGGGACTGGGTGCCGTGGAGCAGGGGGCAGCACTCGTCAGGGAGGCTTGCGCGGCGCAGGAGCCCATGGCAGTGTGGGGGGGAGGCTCAGGCATGGGGGGCTGCAGGTCCCGAGCCCTGCCCTGCGGGGAGGCAACTAAGGCCTAGCGAGAAGTTGAGCACAGCAGCTGCTGGCCCAGGTGCTAAGCCCCTCACTGCCCAGGGCCGGCGAGGGTAGCAGGGCTGGCCAGCCGCTCTGAGTGCGGGGCCTGCCGAGCCCACGCCCACCCGGAACTCGCGCTGGCCAGCAAGTGCCCCATGCAGCCCCGGTTCCCGCCTATGCCTCTCCCTCCACACCTCCCCACAAGCTGAGGGAGCCTGCTCTGGCCTCAACCAGCCCAGAGAGGGGCCCGACAGCGCAGTGGCGGGCTGAAGGGCTCCCTGACATTGGCCAGAGTGGACGCCGAGGCCAAGGAGGCACCAAGAGCGAGCGAGGTCTGCGAGGGCTGCTAGCACGCTGTCACCTGTCAACAATGTATATATAATTAAGATTTTTCCCTTCATATATGTAATACCTTAATTTAAAAGTATTAAAATATATTTATATATAACTTAGTTACTTGCATACTGACATCAGAAGAAAGTAAAAAAAAAAACCTCAGAATGTTTTGCAACTAAATACTTCTTGGAAGGGGGAAACTTTGGACAAGTATTTATAAATTTTAATTATTAACTCTCATTTTTTATACCAGAATTTTTTCTTTATTAACAGGATGCATATATTATGTCAAATTTTCTGTCCACATATTTTAAGAGTAAGTAGTGTGTTATTAACTAATAATTCAGCTACACCACCCAAAATGAGCAGTTTCTCTAAAGAGATTGGGTTCATTAAAGGTCAGTCCTACTTCAATTTCAGTCTGGCCCTTCTCATTCTTATGTTCTACTTAAGTATTTATCTTCTATTTTCATACCAAAATTATTAGATGTTTCTTAATTTACATTAAGCTTCTTTTAACTGGTAACACATGAGGATTTTCATAGACATTTTTTTCTTTTGAACAAAATTGTCAATATATCTTCCTTGACTTATTTTAAGTATCATTCATTTGTGTTGAATACAAGTGGTAATATAACAATGGGTTGATTTAAAAGAATTATTTCCATTGTTAGATAACTATTGCATAACAGTAATTAAAGCTGGAGACACTAAGTAGAGAGCATTTCCATTTGGGAGTACATATAACATTCAGATATTGAGTTGGGATGTCTGAGGAATGGACCATTTTAAAAATGAGGTAAACTTGTGACTCCTGAGTCCCAAACAAATACTGCGTATCTGGGGTTCTGCTCTGAATGGCTTCATGTATGAATAAAATCTTATTGTTTTTTTCCTTATTAATCTTTTCCTTCCTTCTCTTGAAAATAATTAGTATGGCAAAAAATATTTTCAGATAAATAGAAAAACAAATTTCGAAAATGCCAGCCTTTGGCCAACCTCACTCACTTCCTGTAACAAGGTCTATAAGAAGTTTATCAGTGGTTACAGTTTTTCTTAAGGGGACCAAATTCAAAACCGTTGGAAATCAGCAGTTACTTTGGGACCTTAAAAATC
This sequence comes from Pongo abelii, assembly GCF_028885655.2. Lineage (NCBI taxonomy): Eukaryota > Metazoa > Chordata > Mammalia > Primates > Hominidae > Pongo > Pongo abelii. The sequence continues at coordinate 185,927,788 of NC_071988.2, read as the reverse complement.
TATTTTAAACTACAGATTCTGCAGTTTTGCTCATGAGAAAAGCCACTCTGATGTTATTTTATTCCTGTATCCATAAGCCTGGATCAAAGATAAATTGGTTCATGGAAATGGAGTATCTATACAAATAAAGTTTGTATAATCATGTACCATGTTGCTGCTTAATTTATTTTTCCTAATATTATAATTATTAATTATAAACAACAGAAAGGAAAGAGAGACAGTAGAGCAAATTTGGCGAAGAGCTTGGACTTTGGATTAAACCTTTCTAGGCTCAATATCTAGCTTTGGTATCCACTAGTTGTGCACCCTTGATTAAATTTCTTATCCTCTCTATCCCTATTTTCTCATCTGCAGTATTTACACCCACCTCATAGTATTGTCAACATGATCAAATGAGTAAGGTCATTTATGTTTGTAAAGTCATAAGATAAATTCTTGTCACTATACATGTTTTTTAATAAAATCATAAATTTGGAAAGAAAGTAAAAGTGAAAATCACCTGCAGCTCAACCACTGACATAGCCTTTACCTTTGTTACTATATTATTTTCTTTCACTGTTCCTTGCTCTATAAGACTTCTATGCCACGAACCTGATGTATTATGCCACACTTTCTGAGATGTTCTGTCCACATTTTACATGCACATCTGCCTCTTTTCCTTAGCTCATGATTTCTCTTCACTTGTAAAGTCTGCTTTTCTCATCTTCACATGTCAAAAGTTCAGCCAGCCTTGACAACTTAGCTCAAATGTATTGACTCCTTTGATTACTTTCTAAAAGAGGATCCTAATTTTTTCCTCCTCTGGAATTGTAAAGCATGCTGTGCTTTTGCAGCATTAAGTGATTTTCCTCTGTGTCAACAGCATGAATATGGCACTTCATCTCCTAGTCTTTGGAAATGTGTGCAAACCTTTCTACACTCCATGTGTCAAGCACAGTTCTTTGCATAGATTAATGAATGCTCAATTTAAATACGTTTTAACACAAAATACATTGATCCTAAAAATCAGATGTTCTAAAAATGTTTATTGGTGGGCCAAAATAGTCATGATATAATGTTAGATAATATAAAACCGTAAGCAATATGATTATAATTTTTAAAAATAAAGTATCCATTTATTTTTTATCTATCATCACCTATCACAAAATGACTGAAAAATAACTTCCTAGATGTTGACAGTATTTATGTCTGCATTGTAAGATGCAGGTGATTTAATTTTTTTTTACTTTTTTGGATTTTTTTTACAATTCTATCACCTTTAAAATCATAAAGACTTAATATTGTAGCATGAATGCATATATTAAATACAATTACTTTAGCCTAGAAATATAAGAAATGCAACTGCCATCTTTGAAGAGTTTAATTTTATATTAGATAGATTTACTTTCTGGCTTACAGCATATTGATCTTAGGCTCACTGGAGTGAGATACCATATAAGATAGTATCCTTCTTCCTTGCTTATCCTAAGTATAATAACTAGCGTGTAATAAAAACTGTAATGCTCAGCTTGGGCAATTTTTCATAAGAAATCTTAAAAGAACTACTTTATATTTTCCATACAGAACTCTTAATTATAGAAAACAAAGTTTATTTGTAACTTGCTGTTAACATGTAGAAAGGAAAATCCTGTAGAGAGAAATGAAGAAATACTTATAGGGAGCTGAAAAAGAAGGTGGTGATACTCATCTTCAGAATGATTTTTAATGATTCATTTTGAAAATGGATTTCATAGCAGTACATATATAAGGTAATAATGCATAAGTATTTTGATTTTTTGAAGGGAAAGTATTTGTCATTTCAGAAAGCAATTAGAAGTGCGTTCCATTAATCTTTCAAAATGTATTTCCAAGGAATTAAAGTATTTTTTACCTGTGAAGTTTAGCAACCCTGGATCACCATAAGTGTGCTCTTCAAACACATATTTTAACAACTTTTTCCAACAGGACTTTTTTCAAGCCTTGTGAGAGTTATACATGCCTGACATTTGTTCATTTAGCGAACTCTTTAATTCTTTGACAGTTTTTTCTCTATCTCTATAGCTTTGCTTAGGATAAAATTTGCTTTTGATTGCTTGATTGAGCTGAATGTTACTTTATTGGTGATTCTTTTTTCTAAATTTTTAAAAAATAGCTCTAAAATTTCTGGAAGAAAAATGCATTTGATTTTTTATGTATCTGTTGAAAGAAACAACTCTTTATTAATCAAATGGAAATAAGGGAGTTGTTCAGTGAAGAAGATCTATTGACGTGTGTCATTAAGGGAGAATTAGTTGCTCTTAGTGAACTTGCTTGATTTAGCTAAAATATCTAATGTAGCTATGAAAATACATCAGATAGACACATTTGAAATTCAAATGATATAAAAGCAAACACTACTAATTCAACACCTAAGTAATCAAATTGCTCACAGAATTGTAAATTACAATAGCTGTATGTGAGTAACAGATGGATGAATTAAATGTGTTCAGCAGCCTTTCTGTATGTCACAGGAAGCCTGACTGCCAGAGATATTTTGGTAGAGTACAACAGGCCTATGTGACCCACTGTACAATAGGCAAAGGTAAGTTATTTCCTGTTTAGTACAGAAAATTGAACTAACATGAAAAACCTCAACGATGTTGATTTTTTTTTTATTATTATACTTCAAGTTCTAGGGTACATGTGCACAACGTGCAGGTTAGTTACACATGTATACATGTGCCATGCTGGTGTGCTGCACCCATCAACTCGTCATTTAACATTAGGTATATCTCCCAATGCTATCCCTCCCCCCTGCCCCCACCCCACAACAGGCCCGGGCATGTGATACTCCCCCTACTGCGTCCATGTGTTCCCATTGTTCAATTCTGACCTATGAGTGAGAACATGCAGTGTTTGGTTTTCTGTTCCTGTGTTTGCTGAGAATGATGGTTTCCAGCTTCATCCATGTCCCTACAAAGGACATGAACTCATCATTTTTTATGGCTGCATAGTATTCCATGGTGTATATGTGCCACATTTTCTTAATCCAGTCTGTCATTGTTGGACATTTGGATTGGTTCCAAGTCTTTGCTATTGTGAATAGTGCCACAATAAACATACGTGTGCATGTGTCTTCATAGCAGCATGATTTATAATCCTTGGGTATATTTTTTAATACTGTATAGAGGTACAAAATACCTTTGCTAATTTCCAAGATTGCTGAGAGTTTTTCCCAACTTCAAAGTCTATTAACTAACTCATAATCATAAAAGAAACAACACTTTTTCATCCAAAAATTTAATTCTCGATTTCCTGATAAACAGTTCTAATTAATCATCAATTGATTTCTTTTTATGATATCACCTTTATCATAGCCATTTTAAATCCAACACAGCTGTAACAATGTGAGAAAAAATATATAACCAATGAAGAATTCCTAAAGTATGTGTGTACTGTTGCTATCTTACTAGAAATTATTTTATTGTCTTACTGTACTCTCTTCAAGTTTTGATCCATAGTAGTAGTCCAATTGTTTATGAACACCAAAGTCCACAATAATTTTTTAATTTCTTAGAATCTATGACACATTACCATTGGATTAAAGGCAAACGTAATATGAATATCAGCTTCTAGATATACCTTCTTTTATTTTTTGAACTGATGATTTAGATGACTCCTGACATAGGCTCATAAAAATCGAACTATGATATCCTGAGAAGATTTTTAGTCCTATCTTTAGGCATGATTAAACAACTCCAACTTAATAGAAGTTTCCTCTATTTCCAAACATCTACAGGGGAATTAGATCCCATAACAAATTGATAGCATTATGTGTGTTTAAGAAAGAACATTTACGTCAGGCTGTCTTTACTTCTTCTTATTTAAGTTTCTTACCTGATATTTTACACTTATTTAGCCTTAGTTTGCTCTCTGTAGAAACACAGACATTTGGTATCAGTTTCTTTGGAAAAACATGCTTTGATATAATTCAGTTTGAACCTGCTAAATCTCTCAAACTGTACGTTTTTCCAAATTTTACATTGCTAAAGCTTTACAAGTTTTATTTTCTGAATTGTAGCCAGTTTGGCTACAATCTTTTGCTTGAATACTTTTTACTTTTTACTGAGTTTCTGTTTGTAAGATGTTCTTACATTGTTCAGATTACAGTACTTAAAATAGTTAGGTTCTGGAAATTCTAAAACATAGAGACATAGTTATTTTTCATATTTATTTTAGCAAGAAGATTCAATAACTGATTTCACTTAATATATTCCAAAATTTCTATTAAAATACAAAATTATAGCAAAAACGCTTCCCAGCTCTTGGCCCATCTGTCTCTGTCAGTCCATCCTGTGGGGGCAAGGAATGCAGATTGAGCTCAGAGGGCAGGATCCCAGAGCATACTGAGAGCATAGCGCACAGGAATTCTCCCTGGACCAAACAAAGAGGAACACCAGGGCTATAGTAGCATAGGACCAGCAGTCTGTCTCCAGAGAAGCTGTCTAGGGCATAACCTCATTCTTCAGAAATTGGCAAAGTCTGGAGTAAGTACAGCAAAGTAAAGCAGGCTTTAGAAGGCTTAACATGTCACTGAAGGTGAAAGCAAAGTGTAATACTGATAGGAAAAACTACAAGGAATCAGTATCAATTGATGGTAATACCAAGTCTAGCACCTTTGACCAACCAAGAGAGTTTTATACAATTAATTCTTGCAAGAAGGTGAAGAATTTCATGGTTATCTGGGTTCCTACACATTAACAATATTAAGTCTATGTTTCCAGCTGGAATAGGGGATTTATGGTGTTTATGGTGGGCAATGAAAGCAGAGCTTGACCTCAGATCATTTCTAACTGTACCACTTAACATTTTGTAAATGGCCAGGAAGCCACTAAGTGCTTCTATTCTTTGAATATCTTTTCTGAGTCGAATCCTACATAGGACATTTACACGTGGTTACCTAATTCTAAATTAATTATTCTAATAGTCTTTCTAAGACACCCAGGAAATATTACATATTATTCTCATTTTAATGTAAAGAAATGCAATCAAGAAGACTTATTACCTACCAAGATTACACTCTAATGAGGAGGAGGAGTCAGATTCAAATTGGATTATACTCTTTATTCATGAATAGGATGCAGGACATATACTTTCTTGTAGAATGGTAGATCTAATGTTGACCACTTATGACTAAAATAGAAAAATGCTATTAAAACAAAAGTGTTCTTAAGACATAGTGCTGAAATATGTTTGTTAGTCTGAGGTAACTGTTAAAATATCTCTGGATATTTTGAATTATTAAAACATTTTCCTAACCTCTTTTGAAAAGTGATAACATTGAGATAACAGAGTTCGTACTCCTATTATGTACAATTAATTAATGTGAGCTACATAATTGGGTGTAATGATAGGAAAAATGGAAGTGCTTTTAAATGTATCTTTTTAAAATTCTTAAAATTTTTACTCTATTTGCAACTATAAATAATATAGATATTAATTTCACAAACAAGGGGAAATACAGTAATATAGAGAGAAAGAAAAAATACATATAAACTCTTATCAATGCAGGACATTGTAATTCTTATGTCCTTCCTAATTATATAGATACAATTTTGACTTTTTGTTAATTTATAATTTTCAGTGCAATATTTCAAGTGTTTCGTTTTTACTTTTTCATGAATTATTTATTTGTATTCATCTTCCTGTTGTGTTATTAATCTTTTTCATAATGAAAATAGTTATTCTTACTCTTATTGAAATACCTTTTCTCTTCTCCCAGCAACTCTACCTAGGTTTAAGATCTTTCTCCAATATTTTCACAATGAACTTTAAGCAAACAAAAAAAATGTTTTAACATTTGCTTTTCAAATAAAATTCAACTCATAATAACATTTGTTAGTCAATGGTACCTCTCTGGATTCCTGCTTACAATCTTCAGAAGAAATCAATATTAATCATAGATTGTGTGTCAATATAGTTTCATAAATAAAATTGAAACAGATTTTTGCTTTAGAAATGCTTATGGTCTTGTCAAAGTATTTCAAAGTATAGGAGAAAACCAAAAGCAAAGAAAAATTTACATTTCTCTTAGTTTCGCATATATTCAGGTGACAGGAGGAAAAGAGTATCTACGAAGACCAAACTGATATATAAATCCCTACATAAATTCCACACTGAGGAGCAAACGTATTAAATTGATGCAGAAACATTTTTGTTTTTCTCACAGAGCTTACTTTGAAAAAATAATGCATTTTTTTTGCTCCTAACTGCTGATTTCTACCAATTAATTATCAGTTAATCCATACATTAGCAAAAATAAACACGCAACAAATCAGTAAACAACCATATAAAAATAAATAAAATGACATCAGGTATAAATTTATTTGTAATTATAACCTGAAAGAAGAAAACATTACACACATTTCAATGAACAAAAATGCTTGTAATTATAAAGTGAAGTTGTATGTTGCTGCAGATACACACTTTTTTTTCTCATCACTTAATCTCTACTGTTGGATTTCCCCCACAATCAGACAGGCTACATTTTCGCAATTAATGCTTCTTTTCACATTTTGGCCCCTTACCTTAATACCTTTTAATCCAATGGAAATGCCTCCATATATTTATCTCCCTAACTGTGTGGTGTGTTCTTAGAGTAGACACCATAAAAAATATAACACAGTGAAGAGCATGAGAAGACAAACAACAGACGGGGAGAAAATATTCACAAAATATATATCTAATAAAGAACTTGCATCCAAAATATACAGGCAACTCTTTGCAAATCAAAAGAAGAAAATCCAAAAACCTATTAAAAATGGTCCATGATACAGAACTCAGAAATAAGATCACATATCTACAACCATGTGATCTTCACAAACCTAACAAAAACAAGCAACGGTGAAAGGATTCCCTATTTACTAAATGATGCTGGGAGAACTGGCTAGCCATATGCAGAAAATTGAAACTGGACCACTTCCTTACACCTTATACAAAAATAAACTCAAGATGGATTGAAGACTTAAATGCAAAACCCAAAACTATAAAAACCCTAGAAGAAAATACAGGCAATACTATTTAAGACATAGGCACGGGCAAAGATTTCGTGATGAAATCACCAAAAGCAATTGCAACAAAAGCTAAAATTGATCTAATTAAACCAAAGAGCTTCTGCAAAGCAAAATAAACTTTCATCAGAGCCAACAGGCAACCTAAAGAGTGGGGGAAAATTTTTGCAATTTATCCATCTGACAAAGGTCTAATATCTAGAATCTATAAGCGGTGAGAGAGAGAGTATCAGGAAGAATAGCTAATGGATGCTGGGGTCTTAACACCTAGGTAACAGGTTGATCTGTGCAGGAAACCACCATGGCACATGTTTACGTATGTAACAAACCTGCACATCCTGCATGTGTACCCCGGAAGTTAAAAGTTGAAGAAAAAAAAATTAATATCAGGAAAAAATTGACCCAAAAACCTGAATAGACACCCCACCAAAGAAGATGGCAAATAAACATATGGAAAGATTCTCAACATTTTATGTGATTAGGAACTTTCAAATTAAAACAACAATGAGATGCCACTACACATCTATTAGAAAGGCCAAAATCTGGAACACTGATAACAACAAATGCCAGAGAAGATGTGGAATAGAAACCCCCATTCATTGATATTGGAATGCAAAATGGTACATTGTTGAAAGACAAAATAGGACTGTGTTGGAAGACAGTTTAACAGGTTCTTTGAAAACCAAATGTACTTCACCATAATATAAACCATCAAGCTTCTTGCCCACAGGAGTTGAAAATCCTAACAAAACCCTGCAGACAGATGTTTATAATGGGTTTATCCATTATTGCTAAAAAGAAATTATCCATCAAGCAATGAAAAGTCATGGAAGAACTCCAAGTGCATATTACTAAATGAAAGAAGGCAATCTGAAAAGACTACACACTGTATGATTCCACACATAGAACATTCTGGAAACAGCAAAACTATGGAGATAGCAAAAGGATCAGTGGTTGTCAGGAGTTGTGGGCAGGAGATGAATAGGAGGAGAATAGAGGATTTTTAGGGCAAAGAAACTACTCTGTGTGATCCTATAATGGTAGATACATATCATTATCCATTTGTCAAAACCCATAGAGGACACAACACCAAGAGTGAAACTTGATATAAAGCACAGACTTAGGGTAATAATAATGTGTCAGTGTTTGTTCATCAATTGTAACAAATTGATGTAGCACTCTCGTGTGAGGTGTTGATAGTGACAGTGGCTGTATGTGTGTGGGAGTAGGGAGAATATGGAAAATTTCTGTATCTTCTGCTCAGATGTGCTGTGAACCTAAAACAGCTCTATAAAGTCTGATAAAATATATACAAAACACGGGAAGATACATGCGGCACTATTTGTCTGATAATGCCATAGGGAAGTAGCCCAGTTGGTGTTTCTCAGAGCTCTAGGAAGATAATTTCAGTGACTCACAAGATCACCATGGAGGCAGTGATCATATCTCTGGCTATTCACAGGCACATCTTCATAATCACCTTTTCTCTCAATCCCTTCTACTTGTGCCTTTCCCCTCTCAGACCCTCACACACCTGTGCCCCTGCTGGCTCCTCTCAGACCCTCACACACCTGTGCACCTGCTGTCTCCTCTCAGACCCTCACACACCTGTGCACCTGCTGTCTCCTCAGATTCTGACCTGCCATGATTCTTAGAATGACTTCGACTGTACTAGAGCAGGAGAACACCCAATTTTGGTGCCAGTTTTCATCACTCTTATATCTGGGCATTGGATTAAAAAGGTCCCTGACTCTGGGACAAACATATTAGCCGTGTAATAAATTGTGGAGATCCCTCTTTCAAAACACTGAGGGAAACCAGCATTATATCACAAAGGTGATTGTTGCTTTTTGCCTGCACTGGTATACTTCAGTTACATGTACTGTTGCATACATTTTTCAAGAGACGCAGATCAACCTGCCTCATCACTGGCATTCAATCAGGCTCCAAGTTCCGTGCACTGGCCACCGTGAGGCAGTTTACAGCAGATTCAAATCAGGTTCTGAGTTCAATGGGAAGACTCAACTGTCTAATGGCAGGCAGAATTAATTGCCATCCTTCATAACCACTGAATTTGGTACTAGAATTAAAATATCTATATTCAGGTTCTTAAATGGGAAGGTTTTTGGATCAAGCCACTGGCCAAGTAGGAAATCAAGCAAAGCTCTTACATACTAGAAAACAGTGAGGTCTCAGATCCAGGCCAAGGCTGACGATCCTACTACCTGACTATTTAAGGGTCCCAAGACTGCTCTAACAACAACACTCATTTCCATAAATATGGATCAATAAACACATATTAATTCTTTATAATTAGACTCTATTGTTAGAACTGTTTTAGGTTTATAGAAAAATTGAGCAGATAGTACAGAAGATTGCCATATACCCCTCACCCACACAATTTCACAATTTACCCTGTGATTAAAATCTAACGTTAATATGATATATTTAGTACAAGTAATGGGATTATATTGATACATTATTGTTAACTAAAGTCCACAATTTATTCAATTTTTTTAGTTTTTACCTAAAGTTATTTTTCTGTTCCAGGAGTTCATCCAGGATACCATATTATATTTAGTTTTCATGTCTCCTTTTGCTTTTCTTGGTTGTGATACTGTCTCAGTTTCTCAGTTTTTCACAATCGTGACAGTTTTGAGGATGGCTGTTAGGATGCCTATCTATTTGGAGTGTTTATAGTTTTCTCATGATTAAGTTGGGGTTATGGTTTTGGGGTGGGGAGATCACAGAGGCAAGGTAAAGTGCCATTTTTGTCATATCATATTAAGAGAGAATTTTTTTCTTTCTCTCTCTCATTCTTTCTACTTTTGGATTTCAAAACAACTTAAGATTTTTAAAAATTTCCTTTGTCTTTCTCCAGTCATTTCCAATCTTGCTTTCTCACTTTCTAATCTTTACGTAAGAGCAAGATGTAGTTTTTAAAAATAAAACAAGATATGCTCCTGTTTAAAATCCCCCAAATACATTATATTGCTCTTGGAATAAAATATCCAAAGACCTCACCTTAGTTTGCAATGCCCTGTAGGGATCTGTCCCCTGCCTATTTCTCCAGCCTTATTTTGGCCACTATCCCTGCCCCAGTATGCCCCAGCCATGCTGTTTATAAAACACGGCAGCTCGAAGTATTCAACATGGTTATTATGCAATAATACGTAAAGTTATGTACTCTAATGATACCTAGTATACATTCAATTTCCAGAAAATATGTAATAGAAACCTACAGGGAAAAATATGACAGAAGCTGCCAAGCAGAACTGGATAGCTACTTGTTTTTCACATGAGCTTTAGACACTTATCATTTCTCAAAATAAAAACAAAAACACTGCTAGTATTTTTCTTAGAATTACAGTATATTTATAAAATAATTTGGAAATATTTGACATTTTTTATTGTACTTGGCAGGATGTTATCTGTTTAATTCTTGTACTCAAAAAACTAGCCATCTGATATATTTATCAATTTTACTTTTATTGTGTTTAAACAAAAGTAAAATGTTTCTTTTTAATTTATTAATTTTGCTTTCAAGTTTTAATATTTCTCTTCTCATATCTGTTATACTTGCTCCTAGTTTATTGAAATGTATATTTAATTAATTTGTTTACATTCTTACACATTTAAAAATGAAAAACTTTTAAGAAGACAAATTTGCCTCTAAATGAAGCTCGAGAACTTCCCTTAAGTTTAGTTTTTAAATGTCATAATTTTCTAAATAATGTATATTAATAATCTTTGCATGCTCTTAAAATTTTTAAAGAAAAAGTGTCTTAAATGTGTATAAACCTCTATTTTTATTTTATTGTGAGTGGTTTGATATCCCAGTGATTTTTCAATGAATATTTGGCATGAGCTTGAAGTATACTTTGTATAAGGTACAAAGCTGAATGCTCCTCATCATTCATGATTTTTGAGGCTATACTCCCTATATGGAAAAAAAATAACCATTGTCCCATATCATCTAAATTATTTAGAGTTCCAATAATATCAAAAAAGATCACTTATTTCTATGAATAGACAAAGAAAAAGCCAAAGAATAGAGATCCCCATGCTGTCACATCTGTTACGTAAGTCAGACTCAATGCCTGCTTTGTAGTCTGCCACCCCTACTGTGCAAATGTTAATGACACATATCATTCAGGGCCAAATGAAAGCCAAGAGTCTAATCAATGAACATTTATTAATGCCCAGAATATGCTAGCTTTGTGCGTGGAGACTGTGATGGCAGTTACAATTGGTGACAGTAGGAAATGTCAGAAGGAGATACTGGAGTACCAGTGTCCAGAAAGCAGTAGGATTGGGGTTTTGCCAACTTCATGTGTTTGATAACAAGAGTGGCCATCCAGAGGAAGGCTCATTCTCCTCAGTTATCTTCCTCTTTACACAAAACATATCAAACATTGACTATGAAGTTACACAGGCTTAAATACCATCATTTTAGGGCAAATTATGGATGAGGGTGAGGGGAATTTTCTAACATATTCCAGTTAGTAATGTAGGATTCCACAGAGGTAGTGGAATGTAGGAAAAATAGAAACTTTCTTTGATAAAGGAAGAGGGTTCTAAACGTGAGACTAGAGCACTGAAAAAACGTTGCTAACATTTTCATGATAGGGCACCAGAAAAGGCTATTCTGAGTAATAACTAAAATTAAAAGCCAGGGTAGTTTTATTACAAATTAGAACAGAAGCAGATCCCTCTTTGGGGGTACAGAAAACTGATCAATAACTCTATAATTACCAAAAGTAGAGAATTTGGCATCAAGCCCTCAGACCAGTGTTCACGTTCATTATGCATGTGTGCTCACACAAAATGCAGACACATAATGAGGCTTTTACGACTCTGATGCACTTTGACTAGGTAAGGAGAATGAAATAAGTCATAAGACCTGCCAAGTTTCTATAATTTTGTAATTTTTTAAAAAGGCCTTACACTTTAAATGTCTCAAAAATCTATTTGGATACTATTTATTAACAGGTTGAGTTCCACAAAGAAAACATATTTGATTGCAAATTGTAATAGAACATTTTAACTTTTATAATGTGTCATTTATCTAGGAAAAGCCTTTCTGTGACGTTTTAAATTAATGTGTAACTTGCTTTACAAGAATTTATCTTTCAATTTATGAAGCTCTTCATATTTTTTAAAGTAGCTTTATTTCATGTGAAATTATTCATAGTAACTTCCTAAATAATTTTCTCTTATTACTGCAGAAATACATTTTGGTTTCTATGGTTTTCAGACTGGAATTAAGGCCAGTAGACAATCTTGAAAATGCCACTCTTATGCAGCCACGGTATATGATTGTTTTGTCTTAATCTGTTTTGCTTCTTCCATTATCACAAACAAGAAGAAGAAATGTTAACTGTCTCAAATGATCAACGTGGATCACCACATAATTGAGTAGAAGCTAGGAAATGGTAATAACCAGGAAAATGGTGAAAACGATCAAATCAGCCATGCTTAAATCCAACTCAAAAGTCAGCTCTTGTGGATTTCAAGGATAATTTCTTATATGCAAATGTATTTTTTCACTCATATCTGTTTTTAAAGGCAGTCCCAAGTATCCCTTCCTTCCCATTCCATGGAGCTACCTGTAGTGCTCTGAATAAATCTGTGTTTAAAAATTGCTGGTTCTTTAGGGAGAAATTAGATAACACTTTTTTTTTTTCCTTGACTCAGATCCCATTGAAAGGCAGCTCCTTGTCCGCCAGTATCTATTCTCTCCTCCTTAAGTAAGGAGATCTTAAGTTTTTAGCCCAGCACAAAATACTAATTACATTATCCAGCCTTCCTCACAGCAACTAGGTGTGGTGAATATCTAAATTCTGACAATGGCTGTGTAAGCAGAAATGGTCACACAAAAAGGGAGCCCTCATCTCTCTCTCTCGTTTTTTTCCCTGCTAGCTGGATTGCAGATGTGATGTCTAGAACTAAAACATGGAAAAAAAACAAAACAAAACCCTGCATTCCTGATGACTTAACACTGGTCTACCAGCCTAGACTAACGATTTCTTTTCTTCTGAGAGAAGACATATCTCTCTTGATTAAATCATTCTATTTATTTACTAGCACTACCATAACATAGTACCACAGGTGGGTGACTTAAACAACAGAACTTTATTTTCTCATAGTTCTGGGGGCTACAAGTCTGCGATCAAGGTGTCAGCAAGATTGATTTCTCCCAAAATCTCTCTCCTTGCATAGTAGGATAGATGACCATCTTCTTCTTCTGTTTTCAAAGCCTTTTCCTCTGTGCATGTCAGTGTGCAGCTTTCTTCCTTTTATGAGAAGGAAGAAGTATGACACCCATATGACATTGTTTCACCTTAATTACCCTTTTAAAGGTTTTTTTCTCCAAATACAGTCACATTCTGAGGTACTGGTGGTTAGGACTTCAACATAAGAATTTTGGAGTGACACAATTCAGCCCATAACATGCTTATTTTTTGTTAATCTGTACCAGAATATATTCCTAATGGATACAACATAGGGGATGTTCAAATGCTATAATTAGTAGTGAAAAGTGGATGATTTGATGATCTGGCTTAGATATGTGGACACCTCAGGCCTTGTAGAACTTTTCTCCTCAGTAATACTGACTTCCCACCTAAACTCAGGCACACACCTCTCCTCTGATAGGGAAAGCCTGTCTTACTAAGCTGCTTATTGCATGGAAGGCAGCAGAACATAAAGTGTGCTTCCTGTGTTCCAACAAAGAGATTGGACTTGGAAGATGCAATACCATGTGTGTGCAGTTTCTTCTTCCAAACCCACCAATCAAATTACTCAATCACCCCATCCTCTGAAGATAAGTGATAAAGATAGATGGTAAAACATAGGATGTTACTCTAATTAAAAATTCTCATCTGTAGCCCAAACCACAGCATCAGGCAATACACATAACAAACCTGTATATGTACCCCCTGAATCTAAAATAAAAGTTGAAGAAAAAAACCAGAATTTAAAAAATTCTGCACATGAAAACATGAAGTAAGGGAAGATGACATTTTCCCCCACAGTAATACTGAATCAACTACCTTTCATGGGCCTGCTATTACTGATATTCATTCATGTTATTTTTGCAATTAACTTGCTGTTAAGGATTGATAACTTATTGCAAGTCAGGAGTCGAACATGTAGCAAATCAATTTACTAAAATTATTAGTGGTAACTCAAACTGTCTTTTGTAGGAAAGACTTTTCACCAGGTACTTTAGAAGATTACTATTTGGGCCGGGGTGGTGGCTCACGCCTGTAATCCCAACACTTTGGGAGGTCAAGGTGGGTGGATCACCTGAGGTCAGGAGTTCGAGACCAGCTTGGCCGACATGGTGAAACCCAGTCTCTACTAAAAACACAAAAAAATTAGCTGGGCCTGGTGGTGGGTGCCAGTAATCCCAGTTACTCATGAGGCTGAGGCAGGAGAATCACTCGAACACGAGAGGCGAAGGGTGCAGTGAGCCAAGATCGCGCCATTGCACTCCTGCCTGGACAAGAGTGAAACTCCATCTCAAAAAAAAAAGATTACTATTTGGGAAGCTTAGAAAAACTGGGAATACTTGAATGGCATATTATAGCAATAGGTCACAGTGCATAGAGAAGAGAACATAGCTTTGAGAAAATGTTGAAGCCACTTGGATTTAGTTTATTTGTTGGCATAAGCCTCATGTTGGCAAATAGTTTTACTGCAACACATTGTTTATGTAGTGTCTACGGTTGTTGTTTATGTTAAAACAACAAAGTGGAATCATTATGAAAGAGATCATACTGTCCATTGCCCACCAAGCCTAAAATATGTATTATATATTTGTATGTAATTTAGTTATTCATAGAAAATTTGGAAGGATTAACTCAGATATAAACTAATGAATTCTACATTTCTTCACAAACTGAGGATTTTGTTCTTATATGTAAGATGTTTGACTATGCTTCGAATATTGTTAAATAACTCCTCACCTAGGCTAAGAACCAATGTCCTAGGTGAGATACAATTAAATAATTTTATTTCCAGTGTACTCTAATGAGAAAAAATTGTTGATAAATGTTTTAAAAAGTTGATTCTACTGGGTAGCTAGTATTTAATGAAATGTTTTCTCAATGTATTGATTGATTAGGATAGCTGTTCACTAGAGTGTCTCATTTTTATTGATATCACATACAAGCAAACTCTCAGATATCTGTCTTTTCAATATATTTATGCCCATAGCCTGATTGTTTTCTAATGATTGATAAAAAATATGAACTCAAGCAATTTAAGCCGGATTACCCAATTTTATTTTATATGAAATTAAGGTTCTTTAATTCTTCAAAATTTATTCAGAGTTCATTCAATGATATGATGTATTAGATTATGGAAGATAAGCCTTTATATTTAGCTCAGACATCTGAATAAAACTTTTGATAGTTGCTTAATGAAAAAAGTATGAGATTTAGCATTGTGCTATAAAGCATACTCCTCCCACTCAACTATTGAACCCCTCATAGAAGGCAAACCTTTTTAATTACAGACATGAAAGTTTTTCTCTTTCCCTTGAAAATATTTTGTAGCATTACATGGTAATTATAATACGAGTGTGGATTAAACGTGATTGTAAGTGTCATTTATATTTACCACAGTAGGACACAATTCATGGGCTTGCAATGACAGAAATGCTTATGTTTATGCATATAAAAGATAATGGTAAGCTTCTGAAATCGGAATCCTGGAGTGCTACAAGAGTATATTATCATCTCACATTCAAACACTTACTGTTTCTATTATTGCTGGTGGTTTTCCATGGTAACCACTGTGTGAACATAATTTAATTACATTATTCAAAAATTTAAATTAAATTAAGTTAATCCAGGATGGGCTGTTTAAAGAAGGATATTATACTCCAGTGTATCAATTAACACATTAAAAATAATTTTTAATCCTAAAAGTTCCACAAGAACTATATTATTAGGAAGAATGTAATGTTAAAAAAATGAAGTTGTGTTATTGATTTTCTTTTCCTAATGTTATATTCTGGCAGAATGAGATAAACTTTATTGATCCACTGGTTTTATATTTTCTATTTTCCCTATAAACTGTTATATATTTGCTTAACATAGCTTAGTACAACAATTTAAGAAAAAAATCTATAGCCTTTAAAACTATTAATTCTACTTCTAGGATTATAAATACAAAGATTATATAGAAGGATGCCTATTAGATTATTCTTAATAATAGAAAAATTTTTTACTCCTTGGTCTGCTTGGGGCTCTTGATTTTATTACTGAAAGTCCTATATTCTGAGAATCCTATTGGTCCCCAGTAGATACTATTGTGACAGATCTTATATTATTCATGTATCTAATCTTGCACATCTACACTAGAGAATCATTGTGTTAAACATACCTGGTTGGAATCCAAACATTTCTGGACAGTGATCCAGTCTTAACTTGTAATATTTTGTGTCGTGGTGGGGAGATGCTCACAGGATTACTTTTTAGCCCTTAGCCAAGACTCCTGGGGCCACCATTAGTCCTCTAACTGCCTTAATGGAGGAATCCTGAATTCTGGGTAGGACTTTACAGGACTTCTTGGTTTTGACTCTAGTGATTTAGCACATGGGACTCTATCTTTCTAGAATTCTCGTCATCTAATCTACATTCTTACCTTCCTTCAAATCCAGCACAAACCTGTCCACCTACAGGATATATCTACATAGACCACAACTCATTTTAATTTATTCAGCATTTAATGAACTTGGCATTTTATTGATATTTTCTCTATTAAAGTATATTTTAGATCTAATGCATTCTTCTTAACCAGCTTATAAGTTTGTAGCTCTGAAAATATGAATCAGCATAAAATCTGCTCTCTTTTTCTCCTCTCTCTTTCTATCTCTGATGGTGTCTAGATATCTTTAAGTAATGCATGAGGCAAATATTCTGCATGCCATAGGTACATGATTAATATTGTTGACTGAAACCTTGTATGTACAGCAAGGTAAATTTTCATTTTGATGTATGCAGAAGATAGTTGCAGATTTTATGTTAGCTGCTGATTAAAATGTTTTGGGTGGATAGGATGTAGTCTGAGTTTTAACCTTCTTTATCTGGATATTACCAACCTATATTGCTGAATTAATCCTGTGAGATGAGCCATCATACTGTGTGTCTTCTCATATGCATGCCAACTGCAGGCACCGGCTTGTATTACCATTGAAATAAGTGTCTTGAGGATGAAGCATGCTACTATATGTAGCCACTTGAGTTGAGACTTTTAGAGGGGTGCAATAATGTATTCTAACACCAGTCTTCAGGTTTCTGGTATGATTCTCAAGCGACCTTATTTCTATTTGTGTTGAAATATAATGGGGAAGTCATGTGCTAGGAACTCTTGCATGAACTTTCCACATATATCATCCTAAAGTAATAAACCTTGGTGAAGATATAAAAGAATCAGGGTTTCTTAGTAGTTGATATAGTTCAGCTTGATTTAGTGTCTAGAGAGGAGAAATGAATCAAAATGGACAAGGCAGGCTGCCCATATCAAATAAGAAATTGCAATTCCAATTCATTCCAGCTAGTTGGCTCATCTAAGCTTTCATTTTCTCACACATTATTATTATCTTATTTGATTAAAAATTCAACTGAGAAGTTATTGTAGAAAGTTTTGAACTAAAAACCCTAGGCAAATATGTGGATGATTGGTTTAGAATGAAATGTTTTATTCTGCCGTGACTTGGCTACTTTGTTTACATGGGGCCATTAACAGACAAAGGAAGTAATGAGATAGGTGCCATCTTCTAACCTATGTTTTCCTTCAATACATAACTGTTTTTTATATCGTGACCTATTACTACTCTTTGCAACTCATTTGTCACCTGTTTCCTACTTACATTTTCTTAAAACAAACAAGGCAAAATTACACAAATACATAAAACCAACAACCTTTTACTGAGACATAAAAATATATTTCATTCATTTGCAGTCTGTTTTGTTAAGAAAGCTGTAAAACAAAGATCTTACAATAGAAATATAGGATACAATTTATATAAACTAGGAAATGTAAATATATAAGAAAATATAGTTAATGTGATTGAGCATAAAATTTACTTCTGAGCTTCTGAATACAAGGAAAGTATGGAAAAAGGACTTCTGTATAATTTGGATTATCAGATGATATAAAATACATGTTACTGAAGAAATACCATCATTTTTGACACTAAGGTTTAAAAAGGAATGCATCACATATGTTCACACATATTAAACACAATAAATGGTAATATACAGACAATGGATTTATAAAAGATGCAAAAAATATTTATAAAAATACTTTATTGATTTTCAGTGAATATCAAAAGCATACAATAACATTAGTACTGAATAAAATATGGTGGTTATTGTGTGTATGGGGGAGGGGTGTATATATCAAGATCAAATCTTAGAAACCTAGTCTCTGTAAGTCAAGAGATAGTATTTTTCTTAAATTGTCTGTGTCAAATAATACCAGTTTTTTCTTTTTTTTATTTGTCTAAGACTTTCATAGGTCTTTGAGAGTAGTCAATTTAAAATTAAACTTCTTGTCCTTGAACTAAAATGCAAAAAGATGCAAACTTGCTACATAGCTGATGAAAGAAGGTGATAAATAGGTTTATGGCATAGATTGTGGTGATGGCTTCATGGGTGTATATTTATCTCCAGACTCATGTAGTTGTACACATTAATTATGTACAGCTTTTTGTAAGTCAGAAATTTAAATAAAAAATGTTGTATTTGAAAACAAAATTATTTGAATTGTAGTCAGATATCTAACAAGCTTTCTATTCTTTCATCTACATCTTCTCTTCAGAATCTAGCCTTTTCTTCCCGTTCAACCTGAGCAGTATTACAGCATCCTCAAGGTGAATTGTAATGAGCCTGGACATTTCCCATATTCTTCCTCAATACCCCATTTGTTTATTCAGTTACATATTCAGTTCCTGGGGAAATGCTTAATTCTCTGTGAGTAGAGAAAAATGGGAGGAGTTGAGTAAAAGCCAGTAATCAACAAGAAATCCTCCTGTGGAAGAGGGAACAATTTGTGACTACTTATCTATTAGCACTTCTGTACTAAATAAACTAGCCATGATTTGAGTGTTTTAAAGGCAAAGTATAATAATATTTCTCCATGTATCCATTAGGTAAATTTTAAGCTTTCTGTAGAATACCAGAAATTTGGTGTCCTAATATCTTATTTTGTCTGACAGACATGAAGTTTGTCTGAATTATTAAATTACATGTGTTAATAGAGAAATGTATGGAAACATTTTTGAACTTTCCATGTGACTTAGAAGATCCAATAAATGAATTTTTTATAGTAACTAGTTAAACTGACTGTATGACTGGAATACATTGTCAGTGGGAGAAGTACATTCAGCCATATTATTACCAGGTTGCTCTTCTAGAGATCAGGTGAAGAAGAATTGGAATATGGGTACTTTCTACCTGAAGGATTATCTTAAGAGTCTGACAATCGTCTTAGTCTTCCTGCACCTCATAATTAACATCAGAAGATGCTCAAAGATAAAACAATAGCACAGGTTGCCTAAATCTGGTTTATAGTATCTCAAAGGACCTCCACAGCAATATCTTCGAGGATTTGGATCCTTGGACTTTTCATAGCAGAACTATCCCTTCCCCTGCTTTCAGCAGAAATTCTTCCTTTCAATGCTTTATTTCCCCTTTTTTCTGTGATATAACCTAAGATATATATCCTTCAAAATATATGCAAAATGAACTTGAGATTGAAGTTAGCTCAATATTGGAATAGTTGTGTTCTATTTCAGAAGTTTAAATCTGTAAGCTGTAGATAAACAGTCTGGAGAGTAATCATTAACAGAGCATATTACGTTTGTTCTAGATTCAGTATGTGGCTCAAATAGATCATTATCTATGTTCATGAATGTTCGTATTGGGCACTTGATAAATATTTGTTGAATGGAATTGAAAATTATAGTAGGCTTGACATTTAGGATTGTTTTATAATTTTCTTCACTTTTTGTCTCAAAATTAAAGTATAATACTGTTCATTATGCCCCAATTTCTTCATCTGTAGTGTTAGAAACACCTGCCTCCTCTAATGAATGATTGCAACTCTGCCAAGATATCAAAGTAAGACCTTTAGGGATCATTATCCACCATACTTGATGCCTTTGTTCTAAAACATGGAACATAATTTTTATTAATGATATATCTTAAATAAAATATTTTAAAAGGTTGTAATGAAGCATATTCACAACAGTATTTTTGCTTTTGTAGCAGAACCAGCTTTAGTTATTGTTTTCCTTAAGCAAAGTGAAATACAAGTTAGAATCAGACGTAATGATCCAATGAATAATTCCAGAATTAGGAGAGTCACAATTGTTTTATAAGTGCATGCAAACACATTCATTCTCTCTCTGTCTCTCTCTGTCTCTCTCTCTCTCCTGGAAACCATACTGAAAGAATAAAATATAAACTCCTTCAAGTAAAAAATCTAGAGAGTGGGACCTATTCATAGAAATGGTAACTAAATATTTCCTACTTTAGAATAGAGGCTTGCTACCTGATAACAGTCTTTCCCTAATATCTACTGTGCCAAGGGCTAAATCTCTAAGTATGGATTTTCTCTGACTGTGCTCATTTTCCCAGAAAACCATCCATTTCTCCGGTTAGACCTTCCTGATGGCTGCAGGTTTTGTATTTGAGGTACCCACTGGCTGTTGTCCCTGTTGGGTGAATTTCTTTTAACACTCAGCACCTGTCCCATTAAAATTCCCTATCTACTTCCAAGGATCTTAAACTTTAAAAACTAACCCTGCCCTAATATAACCCAGTATAACAGTTACTCTCAGAAGCTAAGATGCAGGGAGCATTCTAATTTAATGGAAACTTCGAGCATTTAGTTAATTGCAGATTAACTGGAAGTTGTTCAGCTTTTCTTTTGTGTGGATTCTGTGATTCAAAGCAGTTTATTTTATAAGACTTCAAGGCTTAATTTTAAATGGGTTACATCTATAGGGATTTGCCTCAAAGCTATATTTTTCATGTAATTTTAGACAGAAAATATTATTAGCCAAATGGAATATTATTAGCCACAGTTAAGTAATTCTTATAAGTATGACAAATGCTAAGTGAAAAATAAGTGTGTCTAATACACAATTCAGATTACCTATATTTGGACACTTTAAATAGAACGAACTTGTTTTAAGTACAATAATTATAAACACTAGTTAGTTAGCTTTTATTTAAATTATTACACAGTTAGAACACAATTTAAGTTTATGGCCAGGCGAGGTGGTTCATGCCTGTAATACTAACACTTTGGGAAGCCAAGGCAGGCAGCTCACTTGAGCTCAGGAGTTTGAGACAAGCCTGGGCAACAGTCTTGGCAACTATATCTCTACAAAAAATACAAAAAAATTAGCTAGCGTGGTGGTACAGGTGCCTGTAGTCCAAGCTACTTGTGGGGCTGAGGCAGGAAAATCACTTGAGCCTGAGATGCAGAGGTTGCAGTGAACCGAGATTGCACCATTGCACTCCAGTCTGGGCGACAGGGGTGAAATTCTGTCTCAAAAAAAAAAAAAAAGAAAAAGTAAAATTTATGGAGAATAAAAAAAAGCTTATGTAGATTAAACATTTGTTATTCTATGTAAACTTTATGTTTATCACTAGTATTTGGAAGTTTTAGATTTAAAACATACAAATCATCTATTTAAAAAATAGTGATCCTTTTTCAACTACAACAGAAAATCTCTATGCTTATCTCCTTTTATTTGAATGAGTTAAGCAGGCATTTCTGAAATCACAGACTAAACCATTTCTAATTCCCAGGTTAAATAGAGATATCTTGAGATAAGCTGCAGTAGAATTTCCAAGGCTGCACTAGAACTTTTTGAGGCACAGCCAGTGTATACATACAAATATATACGCATACACACACACACACACACACACACACAAGGGAAGGAAGATAAGAGATAAATTAAAATCCAAAAGTTACACTTCCCACACAAAAGTTAAGTATTTGGGCCTTTTTTTTTTCAGATTTAAAGTAAATTTACAAGATTATGTGATTTGTCTGTATTGACAGTAATCTGAGTCTTCTGAGTCTTCAGTCGATTTTAAAGAAAAGGTAGTTATTAGGAATGATTTTAGAAATGGAGGTCGTTGGGAACAGTCTGGAGAGCGTGAAGGAAAGAGGTGTATTTGGAAGTGCAAGTATGGTGGGAATGGGTGGGAGAAGATGACGTGCCTCTCAAAAGAAGGGAAAGGGGCAGACACTGAAGAAGGAAGACAATAGTCCATGGACCTATATAACAGGAGTGATGGAGTCAGCTGTAGTTTTGGAGAATTTAGACATACAATGTTTAAGGAATTAAGACATACAATGTTTGGAGGCTAAAAAAAGCATTTATTTGCAGCAGTAATAATGATATGTATTTGTTCATTGTGACTGGCAATTGGAAGCTTTCTAGAAACAAGAATTAAATTATGATTATTTCCTTTTGATAGAAAGACTAAGCTTCAGTTACTTTCTCCCTGTCAGGGAATCTGGGATTGTGACAGTTTGGGCTTTTCTAGGACAGTGCTGTGAGAATTTCTTACCTGAAGCTCTTTGTTTAGGGAAGGAAAAGGCCATTAAAGATGCAATAGGTGGTTTTAACAAATGTATGCAAAATACATTCTGATGTAAATTGTGTCTCAAAGATTTTTCTCATTAAAAAAGGGGCCAACATCAATAAGTATAAAACACTTCATGTCTGCAGGTTGATACATTTGCCGTATTAATGCCACTTAAGATACTCTGTGAGCCAGAGATAGATAGCATTCTCTTGGTCTGTGTGATCAACTGTCTCTAATTGTGGTATCAAATCACTAGAAAGGATGTGCATTGCCTTCTTAATATTTAATTAGATTTTTTAAATTAGCATTCTCTGATGGTAATGCAGGCATATTACAGCTGCTACAGCTAATTGAGAGACCCCTGTGGGATCTAAAGGTATGCTTGACATTAGCTATGGTGATCTGTTTTGATGTCACTTCACTAATGTCTTATTGTAGAATATTGTCAAGTATCTCTAACAGTGCTTCTGATATGTGTTACCCTCCCCATCCCTATAGATTTTTCACTGCCCATCTTTTGAGGAGGTATTTGGGGAAATGAAAAATAAGCAGAGTTTGATCCTCACAGGCACCATTTTCTTGTTTATCCAGCAGTTATTAGAGCAGAATTTCATGCTTAAATGCTGTGGTATAATTCCATTATTCACAAGACTTGGAGTTTATTTCATATTAATTTTAAAGAGCCAGGGCTTTTAGACAGGAAGACAAAGGAAGCCAAACACTTGAGGCAGAGCCACATTTGTACTGTTGTTGATTCTGAAGTTCCTGAAATGAGTGCTTCAGTAGATAGGATAAAAGGGGAGATTATAGATGCCTTGGATGTTCCCATAAATTTTGCAAAAACTCTGAATATGTGCAATAGAACACAACAATTGCTCTACTGGGAAGAGAAATGTCATTTCTGCTATAAATCTTTACTGCCCAGGCCTTCACAACCCATTTGTCAGTCTGTGCTTTTCTATAACAATTTTAACTCTGAAAAAATATCCCCAGGGCTGAAAACTTATTAAAACTCTCTGTGTGCAGTAAGTATGCTGCCTTGGGTGCTCCACAGAGCTTCAGAAAAAGAGAAGGCTGGTCCTACCCCTAGGGACAGTAAATCTAATGAGAGCCACAGGGAAATAAAAAGGACTATGCCTATAAGACAAGTGACAAAGTATTAATGAAGACAACTGCATTCATAAAATAGGCTGAATGAAAAGTTTGCCATTAGGTTACTGAGCTATATTACAGCAAGAACAAGACATACGCTAGCCCTACTACTAATAACTACTATTGAAATCTTCTGTGTACTAAATAATTTATTTGCCATAATTTATTAAAACATTGCCATAGATCCATGAGATATTATAATAACCTTTTGACAGAGAAAAAATGGTGAGATTCTCAGGTCATGTTTACTGAACAGAGTAACATGTTTATCCTTAAAGCTGAATCTAAACCCAGGTTGTCTCTTTACTACTCTAGTGCTTCTACAGTATGCATCACTTACAGTCACTAAATATAAAATATATAATGGGACGGTTCTCACCAATGTGCATAAAATTATGTGGTGAACAGAAGTATGGTAATATGGTGTCTAGTTTGTTTTATGGTAGACAGACCAGGATCTGCCATAAACATCTGACATTACGCCAACAGTTTTAGTAATGTCATCCTGGAACCATTCTTAATATAAAATGTTAATTGTTAAATGATATATTAATATTTATGTCATTGGTCCCTTAATATACATGTTTATTATATAGCTACCTTTTTTTGAAAGTACTGTAAGAACTAGCATGTCAATATTCCCTCAGTGCCTACCACAATACCAAGCACAAGACAGCTTCCTAATATATGCTGTTAGACCAAACTGAATTAAAGACAAAATATCTAAAATGAGACTCTTTCATCCATGCCAGCAGCAACAATGTTGATTATGATATCACACAACAATCCTTGGTTAACTCTCTACAAGAAATAGATAATCGTGGTATCAAAAATATGTTTACATAGTAGGTTTACATCAGTAGTAATTAGACTGGATTGAAGAAATACCTTTAACACTTTCTTTGCCATTTACCTTCTTAGACTTATTATCCAAGGCAACTACAGGACAAGTCCCTAGATACTATTTTTTAGGCCTGAAACCATATAAAGATTTTGCATTTTCTGGGACAGAGATTCAAGATGCAAGATCAATTATAAGACAAGAAAGTTCACCATGTGTAAACATTGGAGAATTTTTTTTAAAAAAAGGACCTATACTCTGTGGGTAGGAACATAACGATGTCTGCTTGCCAGTTCTCCCTAAATATTTTTTTTAATTTGACAGAGTACCAGTCAAAATTCATTCATTCATTCACAAATATGTATTGAGAGACTGCTGTTATCAGTCAGTATTCTGAATGTGAGATTTTTCAGGGAACAAAACTTCACTGAGTTCGTATTCCAGTGAGAATGGATAAACAATAAATATTAGTAGCAAAAGATTATAAATAAAATCTTGATGAAGGCAATGGATAGAAATAAAAAGGGGAAGCAAGAGTTCCTGGGGATGGGATCACTGAAGGTCTCCTGAGAATGTGACATTTTAGCAAAGACAAAGGACATGAAGGAGCAAGCTATGTTGATATTAGGAAAAATATTTTAAGGCTAAGGAAAGACCATTGCAAAGGCCTAACTTGGCAACATGTGTGGAATGTTAAAAAAAAATAAAATAAAAGAAAGAAAGAAAAAGAAAGGCATAGCTTGGAGTACTGCAAAACCCACTTTATTGCTATTTGCTAAGAAAGAGAAAACTGTGGCAGAAACTGAGGAGTGTGTGTGTGTGTGTGTGTGTGTGTAGTGGGTGGGTGAGACTGGGAGTTAATGAATATGTTATGTTTGGGCTATTTATTAGACATCCCAATGGAGATGTCAAGATACGATAGTAAATATAGATCTGAAGTTCAGGTCAGGAGAGAGAGGCCTGGGATATGGACATTTGAGAATCATCATCATTTAGATAGTTAAAGCAATGAGCCTGTTGATATCAGCCAAGAAGTAGGTCTGTATAAAGAAGAGGTCTGAGGACACAGCCATGGACTATTCTTATGTTTACAAAGGAAAATGAAGTAGAATTGGCAAGGGAGGTGGAAATAGGACACAAAGAAGTAGGAGGGAAAGGAGGAGCATACTGTGTCCTAGAAGACAAGAGAAGAAAGTCTTCAAAGAGACAGGGAATAGTCTATCACATATAGTGCTGCTGATAAAGTAAAAATGAACAACCAACCATTAAATTTAACAATCTGGCATCATTAGTGACCTTGGAAAAAATGTTTTAATGAAATGATACGAGTAAAAGTCTAATGGTAGTTAGATATTGAATTGAGGAGGGGGAACAAATTTGAGAAAAGGGAGTATGGACAACTTTTTATTTAGACATTTTGTATTTTGTTTTAGATTCAGAAGGTATATATATGCATGTTTGTTAGATGAGTATATTACATACTGGTGGGGATAGAGCTTCTAGTGTAGCCGTCACCCAAATACAGAACGTTGTACCCAAAAGGAAATTTTTCAACCTCTTCCACTTCTGGAGTTCCTAGTGTCTATTATTTCCATCTTTGTGTCCATGTGGACACATTGTTTAGCTACCACTTATAAGTGAGAACATGTGGTATTTGATTTTCTGTTTTCTAGTTAGTTCACTTAGGATAAAAGACTCCAGCTCCACCTATATTGCTGCAAAGAACATGATTTTATTCTTTTTATGGTTACATAAATACTCCAAGGTGTATATATACTGCATTTTCTTTATCCAGTCAATCGTTGACAGACACATAGGTTAGTTCCATGACTTTGGTATTGTCAGTAGTGCTACAATCAATATACAAGTGCGGGTGTCTTTTTTATGTAATGATTTCTTTTCCATTGGGTAGATACTCAGCGAGATTGCTATAGGTTGACTGGTATTTCTAGTTTTAGTCCTTTGAGAAATCTTCACACTGTTTTCCAGAGAGGTTGAACTAATTTACATTCACACCAACAGTATTTAAGCATTCCCTTTTCTCTGCATCCTCACCAACATCTGTTGTTCTTTGACTTTTTAATAACAGCTATTCTGACTGTTACGATAACATCTCATTGTGGTTTTGATTTTCATTTCTCTGATGTATATTGATGTTGAGCATTTTTTCAAGTGCTTGTTGACTACTCGTATTTCTTCTATTGAGAAATGTCTGTTCATGTCATTTGTGCAGTTTTTAGTGGTGGTGTTTGTTTTGTTGTTGTTTGAGTTCCTTGAAGATTCTGGATATTAGTCCTTTGTCAGAGGCATAATTTACAAATATTTTCTCCCATTCTGTAGGTTGCCTGTTTTCTTTGTTGATTATTCCTTTTGCTGTGCAGAGCTTTTTAGTTTCATTAAATCTCATTTGTCTATTTTTGTTTTGGTTACATTTGCTTTTGGTGTCTTTACCATAAATTCCTTGCCTAGACCTATGTCCAAAAGAGTTTTTTCTAGTTTCTCTTCAAGGAATTTTTTTTTTTTTTTTTTGAGATGGAGTCTCACTCTGTCACCCAGGCTGGAGTGCAGTGGCGCGATCTCGGCTCACTGCACGCTCCACCTCCTGGGTTCATGCCATTCTCCTGCCTCAGCCTCCCAAGTAGCTGGGACTACAGGTGCCCGCCACCACGCCTGGCTGATTTTTTTGTATTTTTTTTTAGTAGAGACGGGGTTTCACCATGTTAGCCAGGATGGTCTCGATCTCCTGACCTCATGATCCACCCGCCTCCATCTCCCAAAGTGCTGGGATTATAGGTGTGAGCCACCGTACCTGGCCTCTTCAAGGATTTTTATAGATCCACATCTTACACTTAAATCTTTAATCCATCTTGAGTTAACCTTTTTATATGGTGAGAAGTGGGGGTCCATTTCCATTTGTCTGCATATGGTTTGCCACTTTTCCCAGCACCTTTTATTGAATAGTGTGCTCTTTCCCCATTCTTTATTTTTGTCAACTGTGTTGATGTTCAATTAGTTGTAAGTATGTGGCTTTATTTCTAGGTTCTCTATTCTGTTTCATGTACCTATGTGTCTATTTTTGTACCTGTACCATTCTGTTTTAGTTATTATAGCCTTGTAGTATAATTTGAAGTCAGGGAGTGTGATACCTCTGGATTTGCTCTTTTTGCTTAGGAAAAATCCTGATAATATAAGGAAAGTGAGGGTGAGAGGAAGAAAGTGATTATAATAATGGGCTCTATCATTTAAGTTAGACAGAGATGGGATGAGAATATGTTAGGCAAGCAACAGAAAAAGATGATGGGTTCAGTAAGTTGTATATCCCAATGAGGTTGAAGAATTTGTTGACTTCAGATATTTGAGGTAATAAGCTGGAAAGTTATGAAAAGTAGGACAATGAGTTGGGTGTTTGATCTTGAGATTAAAGATGTAATGCAGTTGCTGGTAATGACAAGGTCTATAGTGTTACTCCATAAAAATTGGCCATAGTTGGGTTAAAATCAAGAGATTTATAGACCACTGTGTTGCAATATTTATCCATGTGGATATTAAAATTATAAATAATTATTCACGAGTAGTAGAGAGAATGAGCAATGAGATAAGAGCTCAAATATTCAAGAAATGAAGGGGGGTTGACTGGTGCTGAATGAGCCGCAGTTGAATTAATATAGATACTGTGGTTTGGGGACATGCATTTTAAACCTGATGAGTTTTAGAGAGGAAGCAGGATAATTATTTAGAAATAGCTTTGAGGAGCATGGATGACTCTCACCTCCCAATCCTGTAGTACAAGAGCTTTGGGGAAAAGAGGCTTATCATTGCACCTGCAAAATAGACGATTTCCCATTTTGTTCAATTCTCTTTTACAAGCACTTGAGGAAAGTAACTATTTTTGACCAGGATATTGCCAGGATAAGAGATAGATGTCAGGAAAACTTATATGCCAACTATGTTTCAAACAGAGGAGAGAGAGGCCAAGAACAATGCTATTATACAAGTCCAGATGAGAAGTCATAAAGCATTTGAAAAGAAGAAGTGTCATAGAGGGACAATTGGAGAAAAACCAAGAAAAAGACTATGAAAGAAAGGAATTTCAAGAAAGGAGAGAATATCATTAGATTCTCAGAAATCCCTAAAAACAATAAGGAGAGAATGCCTTATTTTGACTATACACAAACCAGATAACTAAAGAACAAAGAAATAAAATGACTAATTAAAATCACATGACTGAGTACAACCTGACAGAGCTGGAATCAAAATTCAGCCTTCCTGACTTCCAGGCAGTGCTACAGAGGTGAAAGAAAACAGCCAAATTCCCACTGAATCCTGCAGATCTGTTCTTGATTTCATCATTTCTATTATTGTTGTTATAATTAATTGCATGCTAATAAACCTGAGCTTGAATAAAACAGAACATTATTTTTATTCTTTTTTGGCACAATATATATTTAGCATAAATTCAACAGAAGGCAAGAGAACACAGTGAAAAAAAATGAAAGTGTAATCAGAGGGAAATGGTTACGCATGGTATTTTATGATTGGTTTTAGAGTATCATTTTTATTTTACAAAACAGTGATTTAAAAGTGTCTATCAATGCTTCTCACAATGAAGTAATTGAACCACTTTTGCTAGCATATTTTATTTGCCATTTTGCAGTTGTATTTGTGTTTATTGTGGGGCAGTGGGGGGGTCATGCTTACTGCATGACTGAGCAAATGAGAGAGTCATGAGTAAGTGCTGAGGAGGCTTAGGGACACTGTTTTTGCATTACCCATGTCATAGTGACAGCTGAGGCACTCACTGAGCACACCCAGTGGCAAGGTAGACAATTAAAGCCTCTACTTATAAATCAGAAGATTAAGAGCAAATATGCCCACACCTTCCCTATGAAACCTGATCAAAACAGAACATCCTCTTTCACAGCATAAACAGACCTCGCTAAGTTTGTGGTGCAGGCAGCCTTAGAGAAGGAAGTCCTCCACTGCATTATCTGTCCTTTCTGCCTCCACCCACGCTATGGCTCTCAGAGGTGGGAAGAGCAGTGGCTAACCACATGAACAATTAACTGTGCGGAAATATGCTCTGCCTTACTTCTGGTTTAGGTGGCAGAGTGTGATTTGCAGTTTAGATAGTTGCCTTCCCATAACAAATATGGTGCTTATCATCTGCCATACATCATCCTTTCAGCCAGTTCATCAAGCATCCAGGAAGTGTAGCTATCTCAGGAAAGCAGCTAAAATTATTTATTCCTGTTCAGAGGAGGGTTTAATTGGCATTTGGAAGAAGTGAGGGCAATAATGAAGCTAAATAATTCCAATAACTATTGTCCTAATTACATAAATAGTCATCTTAATCATTAAACTGCTGAAAACTTCCTTGTAAAAGTTGCCAACATTCTAGCCATTCCAAGTGCATTGTTATATACACATAATCTTATATAGGTATTATATGCATGCTTGTAGAAATCTACTCATGCATATATATATGTGTGTGTATATATATATATATGCATGTGCAGGAGTAGATTTCTTATCTTTCAGCAAAATTATTTTACAGTGACTTCTGTGTATAACTGTCTTCTTTATTCTTACAGAGGCTGGCATTGAAGTTTATCTCTTTATTAATCTTTCATTCACTCATTGTACATATAATTATTACAAATCTATATAGCTTTGTACTAAGCATATTGGGTATGTAGCTATGATTTATGGCTCAATTTTTATTCTATATTTTCTTATATCCCCATGTGCTGATTTACACAAGTAAATAGACCACTACGATATAAACTGCAAAATGCTTAAATCAGGATGCTGTAATAACATAGAGGAAAATTGCCAAACTGATCCAGCCTTGAAGGAAGGTTTCTTCTTACAGTTAGCTGAGCTCTGAAGGATGACACAAGTTAGGTCATTGTCCCTAATAGGAAATAATATTACTCTGTCCCTAAGACTTCAGTGGCCTTGTAATTCTGAATCATCATTTTATGCTGCTTCTTTTTCTGGGATTACACGAGGAAAATGAGGAAATGGATAAACAACTTAATCGAGGTGTCAAAAAGTGAGCTTGAATTCAACTTATTGAGGAACATCCAGTGTTCCTATGCTATTTCACCATTGATCAAATTTTGAGTAGGTAACCGGTTTCTTATCTGGCTGAGTCCTTCATGCTGCCTGTGAGCACTTCTTGATGGTATTGGTTTCTAGCTGCCTGACATATGGTGGCTCTGTGGCTTACTCTTGCAGGCTGTAATGAGGCTTCAGTGAATGTTTTAGGGATGCTATTAAATGTCTCTTCATCTTTACTTTAAAAAATCATTATTATTAATTTATGCATTTATTCAAAAGATACTTTTTAAGCTTCATCTATGTGTCAAAGGCTCAATACATTTTTTAATGTTTTCTCACATATATTTCAGCAATAGTAATTATCTATTCAAAAAATGGGGAAGATATTTAAATTTTTAATAATCATTTACTTGAGTTCTTTTTCCATTTGTATACTTTATGTGTCAGAAAATTATTTTCCACGGCCATCCTGCATTTCTGCACATCTTATGAGTGGAGACACAGACTGCCTTTGTTCCCAACTATCTTTGCAAGGATGGTTGTACGGCAAACAGCCCTAAAAGACAGGCAGGGCGTGGTGGCTCAGGCCTGTAATCCCGGCACTTTGGGAGGCAGAGGTGGGCAGATCACTCGAGGTCAGGAGTTCGAGACCATTCTGGCCAACATGGTGAAACCCTATCTCTACTAAAAATACAAAAATTAGCCAGGTGTGGTGGCGGGTGCCTGTAATCCCGGCTACTCAGGAGGCTGAGGTGGGAGAATTGCTTGAACCCAAAAGGCGGAGGTTGCAGTGAACTGAGATCCCGCCACTGCATCCCAGCCTGGGTGACAGAGTGAGACTCTATCTCAAAAAAAATATTTTAAAAAAGTATGTAAGTTGTGTCTCACTCTGGAGTGGAGGGAGGTTTGTTTACTGTCCAGATTAAAAAAAAAAAAAATCCTTCTGGGGCAAAGGTCAAACTGACTTATTGTGCTTTATAAAAGATCCGTTTTACCTAAGCTCAGGGTCGTTTTGCTATAATGCTATCCACTATGCAGACAGGCATCACCTTGTCCTCTTTGCATTACCTTGTGGAAATCTGTGTTTAAGGAACTGGCACAAATATGAATCCTCTGGCTACTGCTATTTCCATGAGCAATAAAACCATTTGTCTCTAACCCTGGAGCCTCTTGTCTATGTCAGCATCTATACCTAGTGCTTTCCTACTAGCTTTCAAGTCAGATGAACCTTCAGACCCTTACCAGCTCTTAATATAATGTCCCTTTAAATAGCTTTTCTTCTGTCATCATCTTCCTTATGGCAAACATAAATACATAAATTGATAACTCTTTAAAAATAAAACCACCTAACATTATTTTTCTTATATCTGTATTTTTATGACAGAGTATTGAGTACCTGATGACAACTCTAGAAGCTTGTCTCTCTCTAACTCAAGCAGCATTTCCTAAGGAGTGGTTTTTAAACTAAGCTCTACAGGGTGGGCCATTCAGTGGGATTGTGACAAACTTGAAGTGTTTGCTTCTTCCACTTCAAACATAGCAGCTCCACTCTTAGATGTTCTGAATATTACAGGTCTGCCTAAAGTTTTAGAAAATAAATAAATAAATGAAAACACAAATGAATTAATAAAACGATACATAAATATAATGTTTAAAGCACTGCACTAGATTATGCATTAAAGGATTTGTAGACTAGTAGAGAAACAGTTAACTGGTTAGGTGTTTGTGCTTTATTTTCCTTCACCTTTGTTAACTTAAAATGTGAATCTAGTGGAGTAAATTAAGCTATTTGGACATAATCATGTTTTATTGTCTACATATTTAAAATTAAATTGTTACAATGTCAATGAGCTGAGGTTTTCAACTTGTTCTTTTTTAAAAAAAAATCTATTGAATCTATTGAGACTTTAGTGCCTCATTAAAAAGGAACAAGTTAATGCCACATATATTAGTTGATGATTGTGGGATGCACAGCAAGACACAATCTTGTAGCAAAAGCATGTGCTAATAAAAGAAAGACCCATCATGTGTGTTATTAATTGCCTCTAGAAAGATGAGCATCAAGGATTATGTATTAAAAAAGAAAGAAAGAAAACTCCAGGTCAATTTGTTGTTTTTTTTTGTTGTGCTTTCTGCAGTAACCTGCTTTAGCTCTGTTTGGATTAGCCTTAGATGATAAAAGGAATCAACGCTCTGCTACTTCACAGTCCTGCTCAATTCAGGGGGAAAGAGATACAGATCCTTAGGGCACAGTGAAGTCTATGATGGGAATGCATCGGAAAGCTCCTTTTGCTATGTGCAATGGTGACAGTTTTTTTTAGCTTTTTTTGGTTGTTGTTTCATTTCGGTGAGTTGAGAGAGTTCATAAATTTCCGTAGGCAAAAGTGCTCCTTTGTGAAACATAATTCGGAAAAAAAAAAAATGGTGTAGCTTTATATCTGCTGGAAATTTATGTTAACCTTTTAAAATGAGAAAACAGAACATGAAGCGTTGTGTAAATAATTTAATTGGAAATCTCAGTTTTGTGTTTTTTTAGTTAACACCTTTTATTCTGGATTTTCCTCTACAAATTCAGGTATTAAAATTATTCACCATTATGAGCTAGTGAAGTTATTTATCTCCATGGGACCTAAGTAAGAAATCAAGAAGATAATTACTCACCTTCTCAGAGTGAAAATATAATTATTGTTTGTATGCTGCAAAGATAAAAGCATGGCAATAATGATTACAAAAACATATACAATAGAGATCTCAAAATTGCGACCTGACAAGATTTGGTGACCTTTCCTCTCCTCACATGATGTCCCCTGGGCTCTAAAGCTTGCTTTTGTCTCTGGTGTTTGAAATTTAGGTTAATTATATTAAGTAGGGTTAAGTCAGAAAAATAAAATGAATATGAATAATAGCAGTATATTTCCGACTATGCTGGCACAATTTTCTGAATATTTGTGCCTTTTTTAGGCACTAGTTTGTTATACTAGGAAGCAAAAAATAAAAATAAAAATAAAAAAAGTGAGATTTGAAATCTAGCAGAAATTTTACCCCTGAAGCTGACTTGTACCAGATTAATAAAACTTCCAGACTTACACTGGGGAGGCCGGGTTCCGGTGGGTCACACCTATAATCCCAGCACTTTGGGAGGCCAAGGCAGACAGATTGTTATTCCAAAAGTAATTGTACACAATTATTATAAAAACTAAAATACATAATGTAAATACTCCCAAATCAAAAAAAAAATCTAAATCTGAAACATTTCTGGTCCTAAGCATTTTGGATAAGTGGTTGTCAACCTGGCTCCAGGACTATGACTGTATTCACTCATTTGAGCTTTCTAGCAACACAATGAAACAGGTGTATAGTTATCTTTCATTTTATAGGTGAGGAAACTAAGGCATAGATTGATCAAGTTATTTGCCCAAAGTCACACAGTTAATGGAAGCAAGAATGAAGGTTTGATCTGAGTCAGTCTAGCTCTAAAGTCCACACTCTATTTTCTGGCATTTTATTGTCCTTCAAGTAGCAAACAAACAAGAAGAAAAAATAAAGTGAGAGAGAGAGAGAGAAACCCCATTTAAATATTTCAAAGCTGCCTGGAATATTTTGTTAAATAAAGGAAATGAATTTTACTTATTAATTTTTGCACAAAACATCAGAAATTAGAGGATACATTCCTACATTTAAAGTTTAACATAAATAGGCTGTGCGCTGTGGCTCACGCCTGTAATCCCAGCACTTTGGGAGGACAAGGTGGGCGGATCACGAGGTCAGGAAATCGAGACCATCCTTGCTAACACGGTGAAACCCTGTCTCTACTAAAAATACAAAAAAAAAAAAAAAATTAGCCAGGCATGGTGGCAGGTGCCTATAGCCCCAGCTACTTGGGAGGCTGAGACAAGAGAATGGCGTGAACCTGGGAGGCGGAGCTTGCAGTGAGCCGAAACAGCGCCACTGCACTCCAGCCTGGGCAACAGAGTGAGACTCCATCTCAAAAAAAAAAAAAAAAAAAAGAAAAAGAAAATAAATAAATAAACAAAGTTGAACATAAATAGTATGTGCATTTATTATTGAGATTTTTTTTTATCTGCAGGTAGTGATTTGGCAGTAATCACTTGGGAACATTTGCTAGAAAAACACATGCTGAGGTGGATTAAGAGGGCGTGACAGTGGTCAGAGCCACCAACTATGGAGTAAATGGCTTCTGGTCTGTAAAGTATATCAGAAAAGGGAAGCAGAATCGAGTCATGATTCTCATTGCTTATGACAGAAGAGCAAACCACTTAAGCAGGAGATGCTCAGGCAATCCTGAGACTATAATCTGAGAAATTTAATCAGAATCCCTTTTTTTCTCAGTCTTATCTATTGTCTTTACTTCTTTTCTCTCCCCATGTAAGATATATTTATTGAATATGTTTGGAGGTACTATATGGTGATGGGACTATACCAAAGAATATGAAATTTTCCCTGCTCTCATTGCATTTAAAATTTAGTGTAAATGCTTTTCAAATTACCATATTACACAGTCGTCAAGGATGAGGCTTCTGGACTCCCGCTGCCTGGGTTTAAGTCCTGGCTCCAGGACTATGACTTGTGTGACCCTAAATAAGATATTAACCTTTCAGTTTCCTCATCTCAAGAGCGGAGACGAAAAGAATATCTCTACCTTGTAGGATTGTTAATGGATTAAATGGTCTGATACTTAACAAAGTACCTAATACAGTGCCTGGCACATAGTGAGGACTCTGTAAATATGACTTGTTATTTTAATGTAATATATGTGATAAACTACTGTGGTCCCTAGAACATGACATTTCATTTAAGTTCTGTTTTCCTTCTTTCTATATGCCATTCCCTGACTACTCATTTAATTCCAGTTTGCTATTGAAATTCAGCTCAAAAATCAACCCAAAGCTCAAATAGCTCTTGTATACCTACCATACAATAATAATTGATATAATTTATTGTACACATTGATTTACTTAGACACAGGCTTACCACTCACAGGGATTGTATTGAATGTATTTGAATCCTCAGCATCTAGTAAAGTATCTGGCACTAGTGTAGAAATTAAAGAACAACAACAAAACAGTGCTTGCTGCACACAAAATAATAGGGACATAGGAGAGATGCTATGATCTCCAAGAAGAGGACCTCTGGCTGCCAACCAAAAAACCTTCAGAGGGTTTGTCTTGATAAATTTCCAACTGTTTTTCTGATTCTTAGCCTTATAGGCTTAGAAAATGATTTGGCTGGCACATCAGTAGTTGATCTCTTTCTCCGGAGTAGACTCCAACCTCATTAAACAGATATAGGAAACCTCACTGCAATTTATCAGTTAACAGTGAGAAATAACTCTTATGCAAACAAAAATACTCAAAATGCAAATAATCAGTATTTTTTTTTGCTAAAGACAAATGTGCAGAAGGAATAAAAAGGTGCCAGAACATTGCTTTGGGAATATGGAGCTCAAAGCAGGGGCATTAAGTTGTCTAAAATGTGTTGAGATTATATTTTCTTCAAAGTAGTGATGGATTTGCCGATCACACCAGAATTCTATGAGGGCTGCCTTTGAGATTTGCTTTATATTTTGTTTCCATATCTAATAAGACTATTCCCTCTCTACCCTGTGCCTATGTTTCATTTGACTTCTCTTCTTTAGTCTATTCACTTATGTAATCAGGTTACCTTCAATTCTACGGCTCTGAGGGCCATATCATCTTTACTCCATGGTGCGTATGTTGATAATTTTTTAAATTATTATACTTTAAGTTCTAGGATAAATCTGTAGAATGTGCAGGTTTGTTACATAGGTATACACGTGTCATGGGGTTTGCTGCACCCAACATAGGTTAATAGTTTTAAAGCGCAGGCATCCTATTTTCACAATTTTTAAGTCAGTACTTTCCTATAGTCCTTTTGTAACATCAGCCAAGAATAAGCATTGATTCTTGTAGAATGAACAAAACACACTTTAATATCATTGTGAAATAAGAGACCAATAGACAAAGGAATATTAAATGGAAATAAAAGAGGGGATAGATATTTGAGTTATTGCCCCTAAGAAGATTGACTTGACAAGAGTCTGTACCTATTTGAAAGTGGGACCAAATAAGGGAAGAGTTATAAAATTTAGAGTCTCACTAAAGAAAGAGCACAGTGTAGAAGAAGAAAATAAAGGACTAAAGATGTTGACTTCAAAATTTAGTGTTTATATCCACATGTTGGTGAAACAGCCAAATTGATTTTCTTGGTGTAGATAAGGGTTTTCTACAGACCTTGGAATACAACTCTCCAGCCTCTTGTAGCACTCTCTTCGTAAGTACATGTTCTAGGACAATACTTCTCAAACTTTAATGTTCATGTGCCTCACTTGGGCATCTTGTTAAAATGCAAATTCTGATTCAGCAGGATAGGAATAGGATCTGAAAGTCTACGTCTCTAACAGGCTCTGGGTGATAATTATGCTGGTGCTGCTGGTCCCTGAACACCCTCCGAGTAGCAAACTCTGGGACACTTGCTTCTTTTCCTTTCTTTAGAAACAAAATCCTTTGCCAGTTCAGGACATTTACCCTAGTAATTCTGCATATCTGGAGTATGTTTTCCCAGTTTCTTTGGGTGATTGGCTCTATCTCATTCTAGATTTCAATAGAAAATTCCCATAAAAACCTCCCTTTTTGATCCCATCTAAAAATATCCCCCTCTCCTCCCCAATCATACATCTATTAATTACTTTCAATCGTATCTACCTCTTTTTTTCTTACAGTCATTATCACAATGTGTAATATTTTTATTTATATGATTATGTAATTATTGTCTGTTTCCTACTAAAATCTCAGTTTCTAAAGGTAGAGAACATATCACTTTTGATAATTCCATTCAATAAATATATGTTGATTAAATAATAAGGTTACAAAAACACAAGTGAAAGTTGGAAGTGGGGGTCCAAGAGAGATTTCTGGGTTAGAATGTGTAACGTTTGAAGATGTTGAAATAGAAAATTCTAGCCATGAGAATTTGGGTAGGAATATAAGAGGATGAAGGACAAAAGCTTAGGGAACATCTGACATTTTCATTCTATTTTTCAAAAATACCTCTTCATCTTTAGAAAAAGTGTTCCTCATGCATGAAGCCTGGTGTTGCTCTTGGCTTTGACTTTGTTATCATCAAGGATCTTTTAGGTATTCTGCTTCTGAAAGACTATCTTTCCTTATCTCTCACCAAGGAAAAATGCAATATGCCTTTTTAGTTTGGAAGTGAGAATTCTATAGAAGTTCCCCCCAAACACAAAAGGTCTTTCTGTCTTTCTTCAATTACATTTGCATTTTCTGTACTTTTTTTCTACATTAACAGAAGTCTCCATCCTCTCCTCTTCTCTGCTTATTCTATTTGCACTTATCTAATCCTAGGATTTGGTAACTGTTTTTTGTTGTTAATTCTGCACCCGTATTTTTTTTTTACAAGCTGCCTCATGCTAGTTACACAATTTTTTGGTTGAGATGCTTTATTATAGTTTAAGGCAATTGCCACACATTCATCTCCCTCCCCCCCGCCCAGGTATCTCTGTCTGTCTAAATCTATCTATCTGTCTATCTATCTATCTATCTATCTATCTATCCATCTATCTATTAAGAGACATATCTATATATCTATCCATATCTACCTATATATCTATCTATACCTATCTCTATATCAATATATATTTATCTATATCTATATATCTATATCTCTATATATTGAGAGCTAGATCTATAGATTCATATCTATAGATATATTGATTTATTTATAGATCTATATATTTATATCTATAGATCTATCTCTCTAGATATAAATATTCCATTTACTTCAATTTAATATATATATTAAAAAATATATATCTATATATAGATACCACAGGGGCACACTATCATACCAGGCTATTTTTTTTTAGCTAGGTGTGGTAGTGTGTCCTGTAGTATCTATTTATCTTTATATATAGAGAGATAGATACATAAATATATATATTAGATAGCTAGATAAAATATATATATTAGAGACGGGTCTCATTTTGTTGCCCAGGCTGGTCTCAAACTCCTGGGCTCCAGTGATACTCCTGCCTTGGCCTCCCAAAGTTCTGGGATTACAAATGTGAGCCACCGCACCTGCACCCCCCCAATATATTTTCTTTGCAATAATTACATATAATAAGCCATATATGGGATCGTTATATTGGGTACATTATAAAAACATACATAAACTGGAAGTTCAAAAAAGTGAGGTAAAGCTGAAAAAAAAAATTTTTAAATGCTGTCTATGGTGATGACTATACAATCATCAGTTATCACAAGGCCCAAAGCACCAAGATGTCAAGACCCACTGCTGATGATAGAGGACAGGAAACATCTTTCAAATATTAATCTTGAGAATTTTGTTATTATTTGTGGCTCTTTTTAAGATCTGACTATATGATCACTATCTTGCACCTACAATGTTCCTAATAAAGATCTTGTTATTCCTTTTTGCTATGAGTTGTGCCTTGTATTACTTTATTTTTTATTTTTGGTTGATGGTATCTTTTAAGGCAGCCTTAAAACACTTGTCCATAACAAATGATACGAGGGTTAATTTATTAAACTACATTAAATCTTAAAATCCATTTTACAGGACCTATCTAAATGAAGGAAGGTTGAGACATGCTAAAGGTGAATGACTGAGTGAGGTGGCCACCCATCCATCCTCACCAAATGCATACTTTCCCTTCAAGGAACCTCCCGTGGTGTGTGTGGCTGATTGAGGATGCTGATGCCAGCCATTGCATACCAAAGTTTAGTTAAGCTTAGTTTTCTTTATAGTTACATGTATGTAAATACACATATTGTATTTTCCTTCTAAGTCTTACACACTGCCTCATTTGCTTATTCTGTTTTGGCAATCACTAATTTAAACGGAATACTTTTCACAATTTATCCTAAAATGTCACCATCTGCAGAGGGAAGAAATGCATGTTCCTGAATAGTGGACAATTAGCTTTAAATGTCCCTCTTTAGTCTCTAAATTTTCTTTTGAAGTATTTTTGGTATGTCCTTAAGAGTTAAACAGCTTTGGTATCCATTCATTTATCAGTTTTTAAAGTACTGGTTTCAATTACTAACCATTTCTAAAATGGATGCCACGTATATTCTCTGGCTTTGGCTACCTCCTGGTATTTCCTTGTTATTTAAGCTTGAAACCAAGTTGAAGGACAATTTGGACCAAAGATAAAAAAGATCTCATTGAATGTGTTCAGGATATTTGAAAGTAAGCAGCTCTGTGATGATCATTTTTGAAGACCTGGTGAACCTGACAAAATCTGTGACCTGACTAGGTCTCAAGAGACTTTGAACTAGGGACTTGGGGCCTTTCATTAAATGTTACTAGGAACAAGGGGAAGGAGAAGCCACTGACAGTGTTCTTGTTTTACCTTTGTTTCCAGGAACCTCTCAGAGGTAAGAGAGGCTGGGGACACTTTCATTTTAAAAGTTAATTTATTTTGACTACAAAGAAAAATAAAGAAATGGCCAAATATAGTCATAAATTATAATACATTTTAAAATAAAAAAGGAAACAGCTCATATTTATGTGACACTAGAGATATATTTATTTTATAATTATTATATTTGCTTAATATCAGACTCCCTTCCCCTTTCTTTCTAGAAAAAAATTTAACAGAAATTTGGTCCTCAGGTCCCAGGGCATGAGTTACTCTGGGGGTGGTCTCTCAGAAGGCCACTTAAGCTGGATCATTCTAAAAAGTTTCAGTTCCCTGAGCTACGCTACTGATGGTTTCAGCACCTCTAACAATCAACCATCAACTCCTTTGCTCAGAAACCAGTTTCCAGACACAATTTATAAAGCCTAGTAAATCAGGAATTTCTTTATCTTAGACCATATGAGGAGCTATTTTCTTATCCCACTATTTTAATATCCTGGGGAGATGGTCAGTAATCACGGTGCATGTGATTCAAAGACATGTTTGTCACTTCATGCACCAAGCAAAGATCTGTGAATACCAGTTTGCTATTTTGTGATAGATTTATTGAATGCCCTTAGATTTGATGCAGGCTAGGGCAAGAAACGGGCTCAAAGTGGTGTTATATTGTCTGAATATTTATCATCAGTGATCTGTGATTGTGTTGTTAGAGTTAGCAAAAAAATACAAGACACCCAGTTACATTTGAGTATCAGATAAACAATAAATAATTTTTAGGACAAGTATGCCCCATGCAACATTTGAGGCATACTTACACTAAAAAATTTTCTTTGAAATTTAAATTTAACTAGGCATCTTGTATTTTATCTGGCTGTCCTATCTGTATTGCTTCAGGAAAAATATATTGTAACCATAATATCCTTCTAAAATCTCTAGTGTTGGCACTCAGTACTCTTCACACATTGTACAATATTTGATCAGTTTTTCATAGCAATTATTAAGACTCCTTAATAAAGAGATGGGTCTCCTACTGGAACTTTTCAACTTAAAAGACAATAAAGAATGCAGTTAAGAACCCTAAATGGCTGAGTAATTATTAGCCCTTGCTTCTTCATACGTAGAGGGCAAAAAAAAAAAAAAAAAAATACATCAGTATGTAATTCTTGCTTGTTTAATATGGATCAACAATAATTGAATTAAATGTAATCTCTCTCTCTCTCTCATGTATATATATATATATACACATATATATACATATATATCTCAAATAGTTATAAATAAATTATTATTAGTTGTATGAGCTTATTTCCAATGGTGAGAAACTGTATAGGCAGGACCAAATGTTAACAAAGGGAGCAACTCCCGTGCATCTGAGACATAAGCCACAGTATGAGACACAAGTGCCATGGGCCTTTTTTCTGCACACCTGTCTCTTAGGTGCTGTTACATATATTTCATCTCCTCTGAAATGTAAAACCACATGTATGAAATAAATATATTTTTTTGAGACAAGGTCTCACTCTGTCACCCAGGTTGGAGTGCAGTGGCCTGATAATGGCTCACTGTAGCCTTGACCTTATGGGCTCAGGTGATCCTCCTACCTCAGCCTCCTGAGTAGCTGGGACTACAGACATGCACCACACACCCCGATAATTTTTTGTATTTTTTGTAGAGATGAGGTTTCATCATGTTGCCCAGGCTAGTCTCGAACTCCTAGGTTCAAGCAATCCACCTACCTCAGCCTCCCAAAATGCTGGGATTACAGGTGTAAGCCACTGCCCCCAGCTAATAATTTGTTAAAATTTTAATGTGGTGTCAACATTAAAATTTTAAAGTGAGAGGAAAAAGAAAACCCATGAGGGAAAGTGAGCCAACAGTGCTCTTCAACAGGCTCTGTGAGAGGTTCTGAGGAATAAGTCAAAATAAAAAGATAACATTTAAACAATTTCACAGAATTATGAAACTTAAATATAGGGTAAATTATTTAGACATCTGTAATCCCTCTCCTAATATCATAGCTGCCTACCTGACTCAAGTGGTACACCTTTGCCTGAAGGCAGGCATTTAGATTCAATAGCTTCGAAGGTTCTATCTTCCCTGGACCCTGGAGATTTCAGGCTGTCTAAAGACTTTATGATAGCTTTCCATAATGTAAGTTAGAATTTCTATGTCATCTTTGCTTTGGCAAAAAGAGGTTAAGCTAATTCACTGGCCCAATTATTACCCCCAAATCCCAGAGACACAATCCTGTGTTTATTTCTATGACAAATGTTTTTTATGATTATGAACTTTTTAAAAGGACTTTCAAAATAAGACATCCAAAAATTTCCATTAATCTCTGCTCTGTGAAGTACTGTGTTTCTCCAAATTAAAATGCGAAGTGAGTCTCTTGCCTTTTAGAAAAGGAAAATAAATCAGTAAGTAGAAGCTGATGCTGCAGACACTAGCTACCATTCACTATTTATGTAGCTTTCTTCATGAAGTGACAAAGAACTTTATTATTTTATTTGTAATTTTCACTAGGGTAGCCTCATAATCAAAATATTTTATCTTTGTGGCACTTTCTTCTTGAAGGAATGACAGTTGAGAAACATTAGACTACCGTGTCTGCTCGTGTACAACAGGTAGAATTCAGGCTGCTGTCAGATTTAATAAATAGTACCCATCTACATGACTTTGTTATTCTTAAGGTTATGGGCCCAAGTAAAGTTCATAGGGTATGTTTCTGTTATTGAATCTATCCATACATTCCTGGATAGTATTTCCTACATTCCATATATTTCTTATCTTTTCTCTAGCCCGATCCCAACCAGATTGGCTCAAGTTAGTTTATTACCTCTCTTCTTCTTTCCACTATTATATATTCAATTATTTTGTAGATGAACTACCTCAAGGGCTGGAAACATGTCATAATTACTTCTCCTCCAGTACATGGCAAAGGGCCTGAAGTGGAGTGGGTGCCAAATCTACATTTGTTGGATAATTTCTTTTTTTTTTAAGATGGAGTCTCACTCTTGTTGCCTAGACTGGAGTGCAATGGTGCTATCTCGGCTCACTACAACTTCTGCCTCCCAGGTTCAAGTGATTCTCCTGCCTCAGCCTCCTGAGTAGCTGGGATTACAGGCACCTGCCACCATGCCCAGCTAATTTTTGTTCTTTTAGTGGAGACGGAGTTTTGTCTTGTTGGCCAGGCTGGTCTTGAACTCCTAAACTCAGATAATCCGCTCGCCTCGGCCTCCCAAAGTGCTGGGATTACAGGCATGAGCCACCGTGCCCGGCCTTGTTGGATAATTTTATTCCCTGTACTTGACAATGTGAA
Organism: Pongo abelii; assembly: GCF_028885655.2. NCBI lineage: Eukaryota > Metazoa > Chordata > Mammalia > Primates > Hominidae > Pongo > Pongo abelii. The sequence continues at coordinate 185,884,311 of NC_071988.2, read as the reverse complement.
TTGAATTCTGTGTTTAAATGTGCACTTGGATGTGATGAGATCATGAATGGATGAAGCTATGGTAATTTCCAGCTCCCATGTCTTTTCTCTACTGTCATCTGTAATGATGCTGGTTTACCAATCTCCTCAGACCTTTATCCCTATCCCTAATTTAATCCTCTTTAAAAGTACTTCTGTCTTCCTTAGGTGATTCCCTGAGTGTGGAATAATGGGTACTCAACTGACATGGGTATGAACACAATCCCTGGGGCAGGAGTTCAGGTGGAAACCCATGAGATATATGTCAAATATTTAAGTTTTAAATAAAGCTCATACATTTTTAAATAAATGTGCTCCATATGCTTTCATTGTAAAAAATAACTATGCAATAAATTATTTTTAGAAAGTATATAGCTATGTTTTTAAGTATAAATTGATAAAAATTTATGAATCTGTTAATTTAATTACTGCTGTTAATATCTATGTCTTGATAATGGACCAACAATAGTTGGCAGAATCATGCAATAAAACCTTCCTACTTCATATATCATTATATATGTATTCAAGAAAAGCTATTGTCTTTCTTTCACTTCAGCAAAATATTTAGTTATAATCGATATATTGCATAATTTTATGTAGTAATAGTAATAATTTAAAGGATGAAAATAATAATATGTAACTGTATTAGAAATATAGAGAATTGAAATCTATTCTCATAAGACTGTTTCCTAAAGTAAACATAAAATAATAAAAATTATATTTATATTACTTTTAAAGTTATTTTTCTAAATATTCAAATTTATAATTAAAAGGCAATTATAAATTATACTTGAATATCAAAATTTGAAAGGAAAATTATTTTAAGAATAACATTTAAAAATTATTTTCTGAAAAGTTATTTAAATATCATAAAACAATTTTATAAAAATAAAAGTATTTTTAATTCTATATCTGGTTGCTAATGTATGGATCAGCATTAGGGTTCATGCATGTTATATCTCAACCTCTCTGTCTCTCTCTACATATTTACGTAAATTTAAGAGTAAGAATAAGAATTTTTGAAAGTATTTAATAAAATTTTACATAGCAAATGCTTATATCATATAGAAATCTGTTAAATTTATAAATATCATATACTTGTATAATTTATAAATTTGTGAATATAGCAAACTTTTTCTTAGCCTTCATGGGCAACTGTTACAAATGCTTGCTAATTAGACGTTACCTCAGGTATCATGAATTGGACCCTAAAGAAAATAAAAATTTCTAAATAGCTCCCATATTAAATCTTTCAATGTATGCAAGTTACATTGCCTTTTACCCTTAACTTTAGAGTATAAAAGCTACACACACACACACACACACACACACACACACACACACGCCTCTGAATCCTTTCTCTAACAAATGATTTTTGAATTATCAAAGCACATATACTCATTGTATAAATTCAAACAATATATATGTAAAGTAAAATGTGACTTTTTTTCAGTAATCTTACCCCCTTCCATAGTCCACTTTCCTAGTAATTATTGTTTGCAGTTTGATATAACACTTTTTAGATATTTGCATTAGTGTGTATGTAACACACAAGCATGTGCACACATACACAAACTATTTTCACTGTAGCAAATGATACTTTACATATAAGCCTTTGGAATTGCTTTTCTCCTTAAAGAATATATCATGAGCACCTTTCCAGATTAGTACATAGAGGCCTCCTTCTTTGTTTATAATGTAAAATTGATTTATTTTTTATCCCATGAAGGATGTTTAGATTGTTTTCACTTTTTTATAAATAAGTAATTTTGCCATGAAAGCTATAGTTATATAAATGTTATATAGAATTAGCTTGTATTAATAGGGACAGCTATACTAGTTGACAGCCATGCTGATGTTTTGAGTACCCTCAAACCCAGGAATTCCCTCTTATTGCCTCAGTTGCCCCAGTTTGTTCCCCAGGACACCACATGCTTCCCCCCAATAGGCAATCTCTAGGACCCTTTTCCAATGTATGCAAGTTACACAAAATCTTAAGAAACTTTCTCTTCATAGTGTCTCTTTCACGATTGCCTTAAAGATGAGTTTTCCTTCTAAAATTCAAGAAATCTAAAATTCTTTACTGTTCATGATTTAATTAATGATTCAATACTTAATATTGTTTTGCTGTGGGAGCTGGTTGCCCTTTGCTAGTTGTAATTTCTCAGAGGACAGATATTTTAGATGTCTCTGTATTACTCAGTGCTATACAAATGAAACTTCTCACAGTCATATCCAGGCCTAGTCCTGAACATTTCATGGGTGGAGAAGGGGCCTCCAGGTAGCATTCAGAATAAACTTACCTAATTACTCTGCAATTGCTGGTACGAAACAATTACACTGTAATTGCTGGTACAAAAAAACTGACTTTGGATGATACACAGGTAATGGTACCCATAATTTAGTTTTTAATTCTACGTGAACCACAAACTACTGAAGATGGTTTATTTTGATGGCTTAGGGAAAGAGTCCTTCAACTAGGTTAAGGGAGAGTCCCCTACATTCCTTCTCACCATCCAAGAGAGAAATGGACTCACATACACTAGTGCTGCTGGATTTAAGGTCATGCACTCAGTTTTGGCCTAAACTCCAAAAGAACAAAGAGATGAGGCAGGGTTAAATCTGGAAAGGAACTGAGTGTTCCCCAAATCCTGAGTTAGAAAAGCCTTTCTGGCAGGACAAAATGCTGAACTTCTTCAAAAGTCTTTCAAATCCCTAAAACCCAGACAACTCAAAAGCAATACCTCTTTGATGGACTAGCAGGGCACAGATTCAGTCTACTGACTGTCTAAGCACAGATCAAAATCAGAACAATGACAGATTCATATGCATGAGCAAATATCCTTTTTCTCATGTCAACGCCATGTTCTCCTGTTGCTTATCTCCACTGCTACTTACCTACCCTTTCTGGCTGCCCACCAGACTAAAAAAGCTAGTGTTATAGAGAAGCAAGCCAGTATTTGGAAAGCATCTGTCAAAAGTGTGTGTAACTACAAGGCCCTTGGAATAATTCTTCCAAAGGAAGTTAAGAAGAAGCAGTGCAAGTCAAGGGAGCAGACAGCTCCTTGTTTCCTGACAAAGTGGCTGGAAGGGGAAAGTGAGAAACATAGGAAAGAAAACCTTCAGGTAGCTTGAGAAATGTCTCATGAATCCATGTTTGAAAGAGTGTGTTTCTCTTCCCCTCTCTCTATCCTCTGCTTTCACGTCCATGTTTGCATGCTTGCACCCCCACATAAAGGCCATGGAAAAAGATCTGCCTTCATTCTGAGTGTAACCAAGTCATTGGAGGGTGTTCAGCAGACATTACTCGATTTACACTTTTAAAAAGTCTTTGTGACCACTCCGTGAAAAATATACTATAGGAGGACCAGAGTATGGGTGAGGAGATCCAAGATGGTAGCTGTGAAGGTGAGACGTGTCCAAGTTGTTACATATTTTGCATGTAAGCAGGAGAGTAGTAAATTGGAGAGAAGCAAGATGCAGAGAAGAAAGGTCAAGAGTTTATTTTTGGACATGGTAAGTAGAGATGTTGAATGGGGATTTGGAGATATTAACCTATAGATAAGGAAAGTAAAGAGATTAGGGTGATAAAATTTGAGAGTATCTGTGATTTTTCAGACAGGGAGAAAGTGTAGATCAGTGATTCTCAATCCTATCTTTCTGTTCATTAGAAAAAAAAAAATAACAGTGCCCACACCTAAGTGCAAACTAATTGGATAAAAATGTCAAGGGTGGGACCGAGGCGGTGGTAATTTTTTCAGAGCTCTTCAGTTAATTCTGATGTGCAATAAGGGTGGAGAAGCATTGTTGAGAAGAGAGAAGAAGACTAAACCCTGGACATGTACAAAGAAAAAGATAAATGGTGAATATATTGAGATTAAATCACTGATACCTCTGTCACTTAGACATTTAGTCAAGAACTTTTCAGTAGGGATGAAAATAACGATCTTGATATCACAAGTGATAACAGATCAAAGAAGCTTACAAATAATGCTGTCATTATCATTTATGCAGTACAATTCTGAACACAGTTTCCATATAGTTAAGTGCGGATAATAGCTATTATTCAGAAACCTGTGGAGATAGAAGATTTGGGGACTACTTTCTACTTTCTAAAATTTCCAAAAATTAGGACTAATTAAATAATGTTGTAATATAATTACATTTATGATTGAATCCGTAAGGTTATCTTTTTTGTTATGGCCTATTAATTATCATTATTATTAGCTTAACATTTTCTCTACATAGCCTTCTCAACTACCAATATTTCTTCTTATGGTTATTTGGAGAATTGGGCTAGTTAATTTCCTGACTTACCTAGTAAATTAATAAAAATATATTCTAGACGCACATGCAAGATTGTAGAAAATCATCAGCAGTAGACTGTCAAAAAGCAAAAGACATTGCTTCGTTTTGTTATTTCAATACCCTTTTTCCTTTTTCACCCTCCTTATTTTGGGCAATACCATCTATTTCCGTGATCTCTAATATTGCTTCTATCCTGACACCTACCAAATTTGTAACTGTATGCCTTACCTTGATCCTGTTTCATAAGAATACTTTAAACTGCCCTGTGAGCATATTTCTATGGAAAATTTAGTGGCATGTCACATTCTACATACTTTATAGGGAAAACAGGCAGTTGTTTTAATAATCCAAATTAGAGTTGAAGACTGAATTAAGTCAGTAGTGGAAGTAGATGGAGGGAAGAAACAGGATTTGAGACACATTCTGAAGTCAATCTTTATAATCTGGTGGCTCACTAAAAATATTAGGAAGACATCAACTGAATGATATCCAAGTCTCTATTTTAGGAATCTGAGGGGATGGGAAGTCTAAAGAATAAATGGAAGTTTTAGATGACAGAACAAGTTCTGAAGAGAAGTTGTATTTTAGACATAGTAATTCTACAATTTGTGCAATATATTGAGGTAGATATAATTGCAGTTGGCTATTGAAAATAAAGTCTGAATTTGGTGACACGGTTAAGGCTACATTTTAAAATGCGGAATTCAAATATCAATTTTTACTGTCTAGGGTTTGTCATGATATAATTTCTCTGAATATTTATTTATTTTTAAAATAAAGAGATTGCATCTACAAATCAAACAAGTGTTTTTTATTCCAACTCTAATATTTACTTTTCTTTATCTCTTCAATATATATGTCCTTATGTCCTTATGGTTCTGTGTTCTCTAGTTCTCTCATTCTCTCTACCTTAAGTCTACTTTCTTCCTTTTTAAAAATATCAATTTATTACTCAGTCTTCAAAGGTTTGCTAAATTACCTCTCTTTGGTACCCCTGATCAGAATCAGTTAATCATTCCTCTCTAACCAGAGCAATTTTCTTCAAACTGTGTATTAAACAAAAGGAATTAACCTGACCTTGTTGTATTATTGCATGAGAGTCGTAACAATTTGCAAAATATGAATTAGGCAGTTCACATCAGTAAAGATTTTGTATAGTTTGGTTTAAACATGGAAAAATTGATTCACTTTTCATACATTAGTGCCAATGATAAAGGGAAATAATAAAGATTCCAACCTTTTATGCAAAGCAGAAGAGAAAGTTCATGAGACCACTTTCCATTCTGTCACCGAGCAAGACGGCAAGTTGTGGAATTTGTGAGTTGTTGTTCTCATAGCATGTTGTGGCAGGGAATGTAATTAAGGGAGTGGATTTTCTTTCATATTGAGATTTTAATCATCACCAATTTAAGGTTATTTCTGAAAGAAATTGTGACAGACTTAAGATTTAGTATATTTTACTGCTGAGACTTGCTGAGTTGCCTTTTCACATTGATGACCTTTTGGAATTAAAGAGTTTTTAAAAATGAAAAAATCACAGGCCTCCCAGGGAATCACTTGCTTAGGTCACAAAACTATCTGAACACACTTAAGGGAAGATCAATTGAAGAATTTTTTTTTTTCGAAAAAGCATTAGTGATGTGTTTAAAGAAATGCAGGCATGAAACTAAAATTCAACGTGTGTGTCGAGCTAAGGCAAATGAAAAATTGAGCTAACTCCACAATCATAAATTATCTTTAACTGGCCAGAATTAAAGAAAATAGGGAATTATAGAGATATTTTATAAACATGAAGTCAAAATTTTCAGAGATTCAGAAATTTCATTGCATATAAAAAGTATTCAAGTCTTTGTAGCTGAACAGCAAACCTCAGAGTGACAGTGTGTGGAAAATGTGTTTTTTTCCTATAAATTTTGATTTATTTCAAAGGAAACAGGTACCAACCTTTGCCTAAAAGAGGAAAAAATATCCCAAAGGCAAGTAAGTAATGTCAAGAAGTTTTCTGGGCATTTTAGTAACTCAGTGCTTCTATTTGTCTAAAAATATATCATTTTTCATAAACTTTTACAAACTAAGCTTAAGTACCCCAGAGATATAAAATTGCACAGAAAATATAGCTCGGCCCATAATGAACAAAATTTCCAATGATTATTTTATTAAATAATACATTTGTCACTGAATATTTTCTGAGCATGAGTTCATGTCTGGTATATGCCTGTAGCCACACAATTTTTATATGAATAGTGTTGATTTAATTCTTAAGCTTGACTTTCTCTTGCTACAAAAATATGTTACCTTGATAGCTAGCAGGCTATCTAAGTAGACTTTAAACAAAAATCAAGTGTGGGAGGAACCCATAATATAATATTCTAACTTTGTGCCCCACTAATACAAATCTCAGTCACTTCGGTATCCCTTTGTCCCTGCCTCTTTGGGTCTTACAGTATTTGGTGTGTAGAGCTGATATTGAACGGCTGCATGCTGGAACTACCAAACTTGATTTTACAGGTAATATATTCCAGTTCTTCTGCAGCTGACATATTATCGCAGACCTTAACCTTCTGAGTGTACTTCCGCCACGTGGCTGCCCAAACATCTCTAATAATCCAACAACTGAAAGGCTAATATCTGTTGCAGTTTGTGAGTTCCCATGCCCCGCTGAGTGTTAAATATTTGGGATATCATCCCGGTTGGTAACTATTGCTTTAGTGCCTCTATCTATCTCTTTTGCTAGACTAGTACCTCTGTGAGAATTCAGCCTAGACTACATTTATGTTTACAGCCTTCCACTGTCTTAGAGGAGAATGCTTATTAAATTAAATTTAATTATTTTAGATTCTTAAAAAATAAGAGTTGAACTACTATTAGGGTTTCATTACTGTCTAACCCAGCTAGCCTATAGAACATAAGGCTGAGGCAAGGCCTACATGCCAATATTTTCTTAGGGGTGCGATTCCAGAGTAGCACACATGAGGGTAAACGCATAAAAGCGGTGCATTACCTTTCCGCTTACAACTTCACAAGAAGACAGGACCAGTTGGCTTGGACAAAAAGGATGTGTCTCCGGAGAGAACATATAGAGGTTCTATGCTGCAGAACAGTCCAAGAACAGGAAGGAAGGGAAAGGAATTTTTTGTCATATTGTTTTTTTATTTTCTGTCTCTCACTGATCTTAGTTTTCCACACTGGGCATTAATCTCCACACACTTCTGGATTGTGTAACCAAACCACTAAAAGCAGATGCTGGAGAAGCCAGAGCTCCTGTAAATTTACCATCAGGTAACACAGTGCTGTCCGAGCGGCTGCAACTCCCGCCATCAGGAACCTTGTGGACGCCATGCAGAGTCCAGCTCTGTCGAAAGCCTGACTCTTAAATGAGGCTGAGATAAACAGAGGCATTAGGAAATCAGGCAACAGCAGGGGAAACCAGAGGGCTCTGATGAGAGCAAATGGCCAAGGTTCACGGGCTGAGGAAGTCTGGAGTGGCAGATAAATGAGAACCAGTAAAATTTCTAAAAGACTTTCCATTCTGAATACTTAAACTTGGTCTTCTCTCCCTACAGCCTAATCAACAGTGCCAATACACTGAGGTATAAACTAGCTAGAGCGGAAGCTTAAAGGGAAACTACTTAGGCTCCAATTTTACCAGTCTGATGGAAAGAGAGAGATTGTTCATTAGCTGAAGAAGAACCTTAAGGAATTGATTATTTTTCCAGTTTGTAACAAAAGTATGACTTCATCATTTTTATTATCTTTAAATAAATGTCAAAAAAATCACAATACATGACTATATGCATACACACACACACATACACATGAACACACACTAGTATTCTGACATAGAATACCTTGAAAGTAAAATATGAATTTTTGGTTTGGTAAAAACACTTCTCTTTGAATGCAGGTAACTCATAGTTGACCCTGTTTATCTTTTACTTAAAGATACAGCATTTCTACAAAATAATCTCTTCCAAAGCAAAAGAAGTTACTACCACACCACTTATTTATTGTAGAAAAGATAAGCATGATTTTCGGATTTCGCACATGAGATCATTCTTTGCTGAGAGCTTTTAGCTTCAACTCTCCAAAGAATCTACTTTCATCTTCTTTTGTGGGTACATATTGACCATTTTTCAAAGGTTCACTGTGTAGATTTAAATGAAAAAATTAAGGGTTCTTTGGCATGCCGTCCTATTCAAGTGTTGTCTTCGCCTTCCCTTTGGGCAGGCAATCTACTTAGTTTCACTTCAAGGTGATACACATGCTCAGATAGCCCCAGAACACATGCACATTACATAGACAAAAGGGCTGGCCAATGCAATGCAGGCTACCTCTGGTTATTCTGAATTAGAATTAAATGTCACTTATACTCACATACTTAGAATTTAGTTCCACTAACTGTGTCTAGTAAAATATTCAACTTTATCTACCAGTAGATTTATTGTATTAGTAGTTTTAATTTTTTTCTCTTAAGCTTCTTCAATTTATATACTTGAAGCTACATCTTGACTAACTTAATAACAAACTCCAGTATAAAATATCTTTCACTGACAAATAAAACTCCATTGTTTTGGACATTATAAGTCATGAAATTATTAATTGTAATAAAAAATCTAAAACAAATTTTCTTGGCATTGGATTTTGGATTACTCATTAACTAGGAATCCCTGGGATCAAATATTAACAAATGAAGATGTATTTTAATCTTCATAATTGCATAATATAATAAGCATATAATTACATAATAAAATAATAAGCATATGATTTTCATATGATATAAATACAGTTATCAAATGTACATCCTGTAACCATTATTTTTTATGTCTGGTATCATAGAGTCATATACATGCATTTTAACATGATAAAATGCGATGTATTTATTTTAAGATTTGTAGGTCTTTCTACAAGTGAATTCTGTCTTATATTCTACCTTTCACTTTTCTATACTTTTTATTATGAAATTCTCTAGAAGGCAAAGACTTGTATATAAAGTTCTGTGAGTGAACCCCACACAGCACCCTTAATGAGAGCTACTTAATAAGTAGAGTTTTGATATTGGTAAAGATGGTATTAGGCATAACACAAGGTAAATGTTAATCTCAGAGTTGTACTATACTGAGACTATTGGGTTGTTTCCCCAATTAGACCTTACATTAGAGACCCTAACTGTGCCAGAGCATGTAAAAAGCAATGCTGTTTTGTGCTGACTCTTCAGATATGATTGTGAATGAGTGTCACATCATAACAAAAGAAAAATACCTTCTCTGTCTCTCACATATGAAAGACGATGATTTATGTTTTATTTACTACTTAGCTTGGTTTCTAGCTATTTTTATCTTAGTTTTGCTTTTATTATTATTTTTATTTGACACATAATGATTGTACATATTAATGGTGTACAGAATGATATTTGATACCTGTATACAATGTATAATAAATCAGGGTGATTATTATATTCATCACCTCAAATATTTATCATTTCTTGCTGTTGGGAACATACAAAATTTGTTTCTTCATAGCTGTTTGAAAATATACGATAAATTATTGTTAATTATAGTCACCTTATAGTGCTATAGAACACTAAAACTGATTCCTTAATCTAGCTGTAGTTTTGTATTCGTTAACCAACTTCTGGCAATGCTCTTCCCTCCACACCTCCCTGCCTCTGGCAACCACTATTCTACTCTCTCTTTCTATGAGATCAACTTTTTTAGCTTTCACATATGAGTGAGAACATGTGGTATTTGTGTTTCCGTGCTGGCTTATTTCACTTAACATAATGTCCTCCAGGCTCATCTATGTTTCTGCGAATGACAGGATTTTATTCTTTTTTAAGCCATTCTAATCTTTCTCTAAGCTACAACAGAAAAAGCAGCATCTCTAGACTGACAGTTTCCCTGAATTCATCCCACTTTGCTTTACAATCACGTCACGTAAATGTGATAGCAATTAGGAAAGAAATGTGCACTCCAGAATCTTTTTTATATGCATTAATTTTAAATAATGTGTCTTTTCTGTGGTGTATAAAACATAATTCATAATATGCCAACAAACCAAACAAAAGACTTCTGTATTTGGCAGAAATGCTATGTATTTCCTCTTATTTGTCGATATCTTAAATGTATTTGGACAAAAACAAGAGTAATGGAAAAATGGGGTCAGTTTGAAAGATAAGCCTTTTGAAATGGAAAATATTTTTCAGATACATCTTAATGACAGTAATTTAGAGCAATTAGACACTTTAAATATAATACAGAAAATGTTTAAAAATTTAATGTAGATAATTGAAAAATAATTTTTCTATTCTGAGTCATTTTTTTCCTTTACATTATTATACTTGAAGTACACAGAAATCCTGTTTAGCCGGAAAATCAGCCTTTAAACTATGTGAAGTGTTACATGTTGGAGTTTTGACTTCGTAATTAAATTGACTGTCAGATTTTTAGAACCAGACCAATATTTAACTATGTTCATTTCTTAGGCTTTATATTTCTCTCATATTCAATGACAGTCTCAGGAGAGTTCACCATTTTGAAAGATGCCAATTTTCAATATTATTTCCACCAGTCCACTTACATGTCGACTCAGATATAAGCTTGAGATTTTGATGCACACGGGGTCATGGACAATATATTAATGACAAGAGAGTGTCCATTTTTAGTAGTATGAAATGTGGTCAAACTATTATATAAATTTGACCTAAGTTGTGAGGAGATTCATAAATATAGCTATAAACTCCATGTAATATAGAATAGTCATTGGTTTAATATTATTTAATTGCCTTAGTGTTTTCTAGTCTTAAGAAAAGTAGACTTTTATAATGTCCTTTAAGAGGTAAACTGCTTGGAAAGGTTCTCTTGTATCAGCATTTTTCTATTTCCGTTGGGTTGTCTGACAGATAATATAGAAAGAATTTTCAACAGTAGCAACATATAATTTGTGTTTTTATTTGATTGTGAATTCTGGGGTCAAAAAAAGCAAGACATTAATGGCTCTGAGGCAGATTTTACACCTGTTCTGGAATTGCAGTCTCTCAGGTCAGGGCTTCATTCATGCAGCCTACTGGATGTGCAAAATTGAGTCTGCTCATCGTATGAATAAATCTGTTGGATTGCCCTTGTTATTGGGATTTACCACTGCCAAAGGTCATGGAGCATCTCTGTGACAAATTTCCTAAAGAACAGCCTTCTGTTTATACCTAGCTTCTCAGAAGCCATCGTTAAGCTTGCATAAATGTCCAAGTTCTCACAGAACTAGATTATGCTTGGGGAAATAAAGCATGACACCTAAATGTTACCAAACTCACTCACATAATCTTTGAACTACACATGCATTCCTGGCTTTTTCTAGCTTCTCTAGAGATCTTTTTTGGGGGGTTTGGGGGAGAGCGTGTCTAGTAGAAACTTACTTATTCTAGGCTATTGTTTGAAGGTTTATACGTTTTATGTGTATTATGAATTAAATTTAAAGAGACTGTGAGACACATTGTAAATGGTCTATTAATTAGTAGTGACAATAGTGCCATCAGGAATATTGCAGGAAAACATGTGTCATGTTATAGCTTCCTGCCTATTTCACATGGCCTTATTCATCTTTTTTGAAAAAAAATTTCCTGAAGTTGGACACTACTTGCTTGTCACCACACAGGCAGTCTTTGGAATGATATAATGTCCAGCAAAGTCTCTTTTTATTTTATCGTGTCAAAAAACAATTTTTTTAAATCACCAGTTCAACTTTTGTCTCCACAGTGAAACAGAATATATTTTAAATGTCAAACTTATCTTCAGATGGATCTTCACAGATGCTGTTTTAAAAGTTACTATTCACATATCCAAATTTAGGTCTCATGGGATCGGCTCCAAAGTACACATTTGTATGTATGGGTATATATAGATATATATACACAAATACATACATTTGTGAAATGATGAAATTGCACAGTGAAATTAGAACTCTTTTAAAGCTCCTAATGTTTGATGTATTCAAATTATGTTTTATTTTTCTCTTTTAGAATCATCTGTTGAATATTTTCCACAATATATCTTATATTTACTAGTTTGGTGCCAACATTCTGTTTGTATTTAAAGAAATTTGCAGTTTTTGTCATATCCTCACAAATGAACTTCTCTCTGTATGATTTTCATTTTAATTTATATTTTATAGTATTCTTATATATTTTTCATGTAGACAGCAAAATAGTATTCATCATTGGGTCATAAATTTTTCTCATTAATTTATGAAAAAATTTTTCTTTACTTTGATACTATTTTTCCTATTTTGAAATTGATATTTGATATTTGAATGTTGAACATTATTGAGTGCTATGATCTGTTCTTGGTCCTGGAGATATAACAGACCCATTTGAAATTGCCCCCATCCATTTCTTGGAGTACTCTCAGAGCAGGTGGGGAGGCAGACAATTAACAACTAATAGTAATGCAATGCAAAAAGCCCTCTGGTGATGGAATAAACAAACCACCAAGTTCACATAGATGTGGAAACAGGTAAGTAACCAGGCAAAATATTGCTGAGCTACTGATGAAGTATTCTAGTGTAGACAGCATGTCCACAAGTGTGAGAGTGTGAGGCAGGGAGAGAAATAACGGGGAAATGAATATAGAAGAGGTGACTATTCACCAGAAGAATAAGCTTCTCAGGAAAAAAAAAAAAAGGAAATTGATGAAAGTTGATATAGCTATTATCACTTTGAATTTTGGATGTTTGTTTATAATCAATTAAATTGTGATATTTTAAACTTAGATACTAGTGAATATCTATATTAGTATTCTTGGAATTTGAACAAAGTAATTTCTGGGAATGGCAAAGAATAGTGTGTGGCAAATTAGCCTACTGCAAAAAAAGAAAGCCTTGGTAGTCAGTATCTGAGTCATTATTCAAATAAAGTGTCCCTGAAGAAAGGGGACCGAGTATACAATGGCATATTCATTATATTTCTACCATTTGAATTAATTCTAATTAGATTATATATAATAAGTTTATTATTAAAATAAGTAAATTCTACTATATTATGGATATGTGTGTCCAATTAACTTCATATATGGAAGGAAATCCACAGATAGGCCTCCATATATTTAGTGTTGACAAATTTATATTTATTGTCATTATCACCAGTTATCTCACAAAGAAATTAGATGGCAAGACTAACTGATAATACATTAGTACTTTATCTCTTTTTGTCTTCACTTTATGTAAATATCACAGTTTAAAAAATAGATGAAGAAGGAAGAGGGGGATTTTATGTTGGGCGTCTCAGACCACAACTGATAGTTTATGCTTATGAGGTGATTCATGGCGAGTCCCTAGGTGGTTTACACTAATGAGATGACTTAGTGTAAAGTCTAGCCGTGCCAGAAAGACTAACCATGTGATTAGAAATTTGAGTCATGTGATATCAGCCTAATCTCCCGGCAATTTAGGGGGCCTGGAGACTGAGTCATGTTGGCAATGATCCAATCATGTCTAGGTAAGACACCAATAAAAATATAGGCACCAAAGCTCAGGTGAGCTTCCCTGGCTGGCAGTACTTTTTGGTCATTGTGATATTTCGTTGTTGGAAGAGTAACATGTCCTCAAGGACTGTAGTAGTTTCACTTTTGAAAGCCTTCTAGACTTTTCCTTATGTCTTTTCTCTGGGTAGTTCTAACTTGATTCCTTTTGCTATAATAAAACTACAATTTAAAGTACTGTGCTTTCCTGAGTTCTATGAATTGGTCTAAGTGAATTGTTAAAACTCAGAGTGCTGTGGGAACCCCAATTTTATAGCCAGTTGGTTAGAAGTGAGTGTGGCCATGGGGACCTCTGGGCTTCTGGCTGGTATTTAAAGTGGAGGTGAGAATTTTGCCCTTAACTTTTAGTTTGACTACCTCTGGGTAAATGGTTACCTAGACATGTATTGACTTATCTACTGTTATATAATTGAAATTTGAATAATATATAATTCATAATATATTATTATATATATTATATAAACTACTACAGTCCTATTATATGTATATAACTACAGCTTTATAATCAGAACACCTAATTCCATATAGTCTCTTTCCCAACTTGTATGCTATCTTTTCTCTATTTCCATTCTACATGTATATTTTGAAACCTGAAATAAATTACTGTTTTACATAAAAAAGAATTCTTTGACTCTGGGTATATAATACAGTTTAGAAATATATTTATCCGAGTGTAGTTTTTATAATTTGCAAAATAATTTTGAGAGAACTATATAGATTTGTGGAATAGATGAAAATAGGTAAAAAAGATGAATACCAATGGCTAATGATGTTCAGACATTAAAACATGCTCAAGATTACACTAAGTAAGTAAACATAAATACTAGAAACATTAAAAAAAATTAAATGATGTTGTCAATTGATTTCTGAGTTCCCTAGAGACCAAAGTCAAGAAGGAAATATATAACTCTTTTAGAAGAGTTACAGTGTCAAAAGATAAAAATATCTCTTTGGTTCTAAGAAATTTAGTAGAAATTTCAGCTGTTAATATGGGAAAGGAAAGAAATGGAGATCCATATTACCTTAATATGGGCAGAGACAGAAGGAAAAATTGTACATGACATTTTTTAATCTTTAGGGTTTTGCAAAATTTATCAGGAAAAAAACTATATTCATATAAATGATAAAAATCCCCAAAATAAACCTAGACATTCAGGCAAGTATTTAGTTACATCTTCATATGTTAACTATTTAGATTTTATGTTATATTAAATAATAAAACACCCCCACCCCAGCTGTTGTGCTTTTAAGTGAAACAATAAAATGTGTGTAAAATATTTATATTAAATATTCACTCATGCCTATCTGTTATAAAGCCATAGATCTTTCATACACATTTTATAGGTAATGAGTGATGCAATTTTCTTGAAATCAATTCAAAGAGCATGACAGAAATAAAACTGATCTTCCTGGAAGCCATTTTTTTCAGGCTTCATGTGGCTAGTAAAAACTGTATTTTAGAAATTTTTATGCAAAATATCTAATCATTCCAATGGCTTTTAAGATGCAGGCCATAAATCCCTGGGATGGATTACAAAGCTATTACAATCAGAACTTAAATCCACATGGCAATACAGTTTCTTAATAAATCTATGTGAAAAAATAAACTTACTATTATGTCAAGTATCCTTGCTAAACTTATTATAATCAAAAGACGTTTCACACTGGAAAAAGCTGTAAACCCATACTTTACACAGACATCTTTAAGTGTGTTCATAAAGGGCTACTCAGGAAACCCAAGCTTCCTTTTCTTTACCCTTCTTATACACTCATAGTTTCATGCCTTTGAGAAACAGAATCTTGAGAAAGTGTGTATGTCTGATACACATAGAAAAACATATTCTTAAGGCATTGCTTTAAGTTCCATGAATTTTATTTTCATACCAAATTCCCTTATTTAAAGAGAGATGGGAGTGGAACCTGGCTTATTTTAAGTCCAGAGGTGATTACTTTTGAGAAATGAAACAACTTTTATTTCACTATTTAGTCCTAAATCAGTGATATATGTTTTTCTTCCAGTCTCCCATAGTTATTTATTTATTTTTCTTAAGAAGGTAAAAAATAACTCCACTCAAAATTTCTAACTTTTTCTGTTATCTTGCCTTATAATAAATGCCTAAACCATATAATTTGGAAAAATTTGTTAGTGTTATTAAATCATCAGTTAGCCTTTGGACACACAAACTTTTCTACAGGTTATTGCTTAGAACTCTATATTGAAATAAGATGTCATTTTCACAGACCTGAAAATATAATTCACATTTTTTAAATAATATTTTTTAAATTTTAGAACAATTTTAGAAAACTGCAAACCTATTACAAGGAGTTCCCATATACTCTACACCCAATTTCTCCTATTATTAACATCTTACTGTGATATGGTACATATTTATTACAATTAGTGAATCAATATTAATATGTTATTATTAACCAAAGTGCAAACTTCATTCATATTTTCTTCATTTTATCCAATTTTTTAGCAGCATCCTATGCAGGTTGCATTACATTTAGTTTTCAGGTCTCCTTGGTTCCACTTAGCTGTAACAGTTTCTTAGACTTTCCTTGTTTTTCATGTCCTTGACAGTTTTGAGGATTATTGATCAGGTTTGTTGTAGAATGTTCTTCAATTGAGATTGTTCTGATTTTTTTTCTGATGATTAGACTGGAGTTATGTGTTTTTAAGAGGGAAATCGTAGAGGTAAAGTACCATTTCCAACACATCTTAAGTTAATACATCATTTTGATTACCTGGCTGAGGTATTTTTTTCAGGTTTCTCTACTATAAAGCTATTTTTCTGTCTTTTCATATTGTACTCTTCGGAAGGCAGTTTCTATGTACAGTTCACAATGGTGTGGGAGATTATGTTCCTTCTCCACTTTTGAGCAGAGAAATGACAGTTCTGCACAAGAGATTGTCTTTCTCCTGCATTTATTTCTTTATTCAATCATTTATTATATCAGTATAGACTTGTGGATGTTTATGTTATACTTTGGGTCATAATGTGTTACTGCTTTATTTTGTTGCTCAAATTGTGTCAGCTTTGGTCATTGTGGAGCTATTTTGTTTGGCTACTGTGTCTCTTTAATATATGCCCCAAATTGTGTTTGGTTTGTGTCTTGTTTTGTCTTGTTTTTAAGCATTTCCTTACTTTCTAGCGCTACAAGTTTCTCCAGGCTCATCTTGTATTTTTCCTATCCTAGCCCCAGAATCAGCCATTTATTAAAGCAGCCCTGGTTCCTTTTACTGGAGAATAATATTAAAAACCAAAATCGGGGCACTCAGCATATTTGTTGACACTAGGGTATCATTGTTTCCAGGACCCGTCAAGTGACAGAGCAGTGAGATATATGAATGTATACTAACCTAAGTGTATACACGTGTTATGTAATCACATTTAGACATATTAAACTAAACATGAGTTCATATTAATGTCTCCAACTCCAACCCATTATTACATGGCATATGCTTTTCCACTTGCTTATCTGCAACCTCCTACTCCAACAATTAAAAACCCAATCATCTGCTATCTGCCAAAGCTCTATCTAATTGTTCAGTTCTCATATGCATTTATGGCACTGTCAGAGTTGTTAAGTCATACCTCCATAGGGGACCATGTTATGAACTAGAGCACAGTGCTTATGTACAATATATTTTGCCTTTAACCTTTCAGACTGCACTCCTTTCTAAAGGTACTTAGCTTAGGTCAGCACATTTTCCCTCACCATCTTCAGTGAGGTAGTTCTATAATTCGTAATATATGTAGATTGTATTTTTCACAGCCTGCTTTCCATCCTGGGATCCCTGAACTCGAAATGATGTGTTTTAATTTTCATACATTAAGGTTTACACTTTGTGCTGTGAGGTTCTATAAGATTTTCACAAATGCATAGGGTAACATATCCACCACTAAAGCTTCATACAAAATAGTTTCACTGCCCTCCACTGATAATTTTACTGCTGCTATAGCATTATCTTTTCTAGAATGCTATATAATTGGAATCACACAGAAAGTAGCCCTATTCAGCTTGGCTTTTTTAATATAGCAATATGCATTTAATATTCATTCATGCCTTTTTATGATTTGATAGGTAATTTCCTTTAATTACTGAATAATATGATATTGTATGAATGTACCACTATTTGTTTATCCATTCACCTATCGAAGGGCATGTTTGTTGCTTCCAGTTTTTGGTGATTATGAATAAAACTGCTATAAGCATATATGTGCATGTTTTTGTGAGACATAAATTTTAAAAATCAGTTGGGTAAATAGCTATAAGTGCGGTTGCTGGATTGTATGATAAAATTATGTTTACCTTCATTAGTAAACTACCAAATTGACCAAATTGTCTTCTAAGATGGCTGTACTATTTTGTATTCCCACAAGCAATGGAAAAGAATACCTGTTGCTTGGCATCCTTGTCAGTATTTCGTATTATCAATTTGTTGCATTTTAGCCACTCTAATAGGTGTGTAGTGGCATCTCATTGTTGTTTTAATTTGCAATTCCTTAATGACATATAATGTTGAGCATCTTTTTGTATGCGTGGTATCCATCTGTATATCTTCTTTACTGAAATGTCTGTTCAGATCATTTGCTTATTTTTATTGGGTACTTCACTTTTTAATTGTTGAGTTTTAAGAGTTCTTTGTATGTTTGGAATACAAGTCCTTTATTCAATATGCATTTTGCAAATATTTTTCCTAGTCTGTGGCTTGTCTTTTAATTCTCTTAAGAGTCTTTTATAAAGTATAAGTTTATAATTGTAATAAATTCCAACTTATCAACATTTTTTCTTTCATGAATCGTGATTTTAGTGTTGTATCTACCACCTCATTGCTAAACCCAAGGTCACACATATTTTCTGTTTCTTTGTAGAGGTTTACAGTTTTGCATTTACATTTAAGTTTATGATTCATTTTTGGTTAATTTTTGTGAAAAGTATAAGATCTGTGTCTAGAGTTGTTTTTTTGCATATGAATGTCCAATTGTTCCAGAACTATTGATTGAAAAGATTAGTCTTTCTCTTGAATTGATTTTGGTCCTTCGTCAAAGATGAGTTGACTCTATTCATGAGTCTATTTCTAAAATCTCTATTATGTTTTATTGTCTTATATATTTACTTTTTTTCCAACACCACACTGTCTTGATTACTGTAACTTTATAGTAAATTTTGGAACTGGGTAGTGTGAGATCTCCAACTTTGTTTTTCTTCAGTATTGTGTTGACTAGTGTAGGTATTTTGCCTTTCTATGTAAACTTTAGAATAAGTGTATCACTATCTATAAAATACCTTTCTAGGATTTTGATTCAGATTGCATGAAATGTATATAGCTCAAGTTGGGAAGAATTAATGTGTTAACAATGTTGAGTCTTCCCATCCATGAACACAGAATGTCTCTGCTATTATTTAGATTTTCCTTGATTTTTAAATCAGAGGTTTACAGTTTTTTATATAAATCCTGTAAAATTATGTTATATTTATACCTAGATAATATTTGATGCTGTTAAAAGTATTAATTTATTAATTTCAAATATCAATTGTGCATTGATTATATATAGGTATACAGGAAAGGTATACAGGAAAGCAGTTGAGTTTGTATATTAACCTTGTATCCTAAAACATTTCTTCTGCTCTATTATCTCTTTATCTCTTTTTTCTTCTTCTAGTATTCTGGTTATACATATGTTACAAATTTAAAAATTATACCACAGTTCTTGGATGTTCTGCGTTTTCTTTTTTTCCATTCTTTGTTCTCTTCACATTTCAGTTCTGAAGTTTCTCTGTTGTCAAGCTCATTGACACCTTTCTTGGGTACTTCCAGACTACTACTGATGAGCCCACCAAAGGTATTCTTCATTTTGTTACAATGTTTTGGTTTCTAGCCATTTGTGGATACTTTCTTAGAGCTTCCTTCTCTCAGCTAACATTACCCATTTGTTCCTGATGTTGTCTCCTTTTTCTAATATAGCCCTTAACATATTAATCATAGATATTTTAAATTCCTTGACCTATTATCTGTGTCGTATTTGATTTGGTTCTAGTGCTTTTTTATATCTCTTTACTGTTTTTGTCTGCTTTCTAGCATGCTTCATAATTTTTTGTTGTTGTAGAAAGCCAAACATGATACATCAGGCAATAAAAACTGAGGTAATGGGAGTTTCTGTGTTATTCTGGCTAGAAGTTGGGCTGCATTTAATGTTTCTCTAGCTATAGAATTCTTGTAGTACCCTACTATTTGTCTATCCTGTTGCCTTTGGGCTCCCCAAGTACTCCTCCACAAAGAGAGTGTGCATCATGCAGTTCTTTAAGCTATACATCACTGTTTTACCTTAAGCCTTGTTGGTATCATGGTAAGTTACAGTAGAGGGGAAGTATTCTGTAACTTTATGATTCAATCAAAGTCTTTTAGTGAGCCTGTATTTCTGGGCTGTTGCCTTCACAAGTGTTTCTTAGCTTCCCTCCCGACCAAAGGCAGGGCAGAAAGAGTAGAAAAGCCTGGAGTGGAAGAAATGCCCTTTATTCTGATGGGTTAGTAAACCTCTGCAAGATATTTTCCCTTGGAGAGTAAG
The DNA here is from genome assembly GCF_028885655.2 of Pongo abelii. Classification (NCBI taxonomy): domain Eukaryota; kingdom Metazoa; phylum Chordata; class Mammalia; order Primates; family Hominidae; genus Pongo; species Pongo abelii. Next base: position 185,863,883 of record NC_071988.2, on the reverse strand, counting down.
TCTTTTTTATAAGACTGTTCGGGAGTATTTCACGGTGTTTGCTTGTCCTCTTCCCCTGCTAGTACCACCATTGTATCTTTCTCAGATATTCTCATGAAATATAGATAAGTTGCCTAGCAGTAAAACCCAGGTAAGTGTAGAATCCCCACTAATAATGCAGCCTTCTGGAAGTTCTCACTTTCAATCTAATCCCTACTGTGTCTCCAATAATATATCGAAGATACAGCTTAAGAATTTCTACCCAGTTAGGGCTCCATCAACTTCTCTCCATGTATTCTGAAATCGACCATAATTCTCTGTATTTTCCCCTCTCCATATTTTTGGGGTGGTTGCTTGTTCTGCAACTTCAATTCTCTAATGGGTCCAAGAAAAATTATTTTCAGGTTTTATGCAGCTTTCTCATTTTATAAGAATGGGAGTGATGACTTCCAAACTCTTTACATGTCATAGCTTAAACTGGAAGTATCTACATTTCATTTTTATGTCTACAAGATTGGCCCAAGCTGTGTGCTGAGTTCCACACTAACACAGTCAATTCCATAAGGAAGGTTTTCAGTCATCACTTGAGAACACCAACTGCCCCATCTCTGGGTGTAACTATTTATGCGGGAGTTTCATTCTCTCTTTGGGGTCACTGACATCTCTTAGTATAATTAGGATTGGAAGAGTCACTATTGTTATAGTTTCTCCAAAGTTACCTACCTAGAAGCCTCTCCTTCCTGCTCCTGAGGATCTCCAGGACAGTGGCTCATATTGCTACCAGTACTCTCTTTTCAAAAACTTTTCTCGGCCGGGCGCGGTGACTTATGCCTGTAATCCCAGCACTTTGGGAGGCCAAAGCAGGTGGATCACCTGAGGTTATGAATTCAAGACCAGCCTGGCCAACATGGCGAAACCCTGTCTCTACTAAAAATCCAAAAAATTAGCTGGGCATGGTGGCAGGCACATGTAATCCCAGCAACTTGGGAGGCTGAGGCAGGAGAATCACTTGAACAACCTGGGAGGCAGAGGTTGCAGTGAGCTGAGATCTCGCCATTGCACTCAACCTGGGGAACAAGAACTCCATTTCAAAAAAAAAAAAAAAAAAAAAGCTTTTCTCTCTGCACTGCCTCAATATAGGAGAGAATGACAGCCCTACTTCCTTGTATTGTGCCGTTTCTTCATTCACCATCATGCCACCTTACAAGGTGAGGGTAGCTTATCTGAATTCATAGAAAGGTTAGTGGTTTTAAAAGTAATTGCAAGGTAGAGGCAAAATTTTTTAAAAGAAATCTGTATACTAAATATATATTTCAGATAGTCTAAGCTAAAAGCACCAAAGAATTTAAGCCTTCATTACAAGTCATGATTAGTCAGAAAAGAACTCCTCTTTACCTTCTTATTCATTGTATCATCAACAATTACTTATTGGATTCTATTTCAGTTGATCTTCCACATCCTAGAATACAACTATGAACCTCTCCCTCCATTTGAGACACCTAACATCCTACTCGCAGAAATTAAAAAGACCCCCAGGACACATCTCCAGTACATAGCAATAAATTTATCGTACACAGTAATCTGTTCTTGTGGAATTCAACCCAAGCAAGAAGTCCTTAGTGGTCATTGGAACCCCAAGTCTTTAGGAACAATTCACGTGTGAGGACTGTGTGTGAGCACGTGAAAACATCCACTCAGAGGTCCACAGCAGCAGCAAATGTGAGTGATAGGCGTGAATGTTAGAGTTTTCTCAATATATACTGAGTAACTCTTGGAACACACACAGGCTCACACATTTTCATTTCTCCTAATTGCAAGTTGTTTCTTTCATAATGGAAATTGAACTTTATTATTATTTAGGTGATGGACTAATAGTTGAGACGTGTTTCTTAATGACACATTAGCTAAATAAATACAGAAAATCTCTAAAATTTTCGGTTTAACAGCCTTCACATTCTTACACAAGACCATTCTCAAGTCTCAAATTTGAGAATGGGGAAGGTGGGCACTTTCTCAGTTCTATGCATGTGGTGAAGAGAGGGAGCATTTAGCTCAGTCATAACTGCACAACTAGATAAGATATGGAATGGGCACATTTGAGGAAGGAAATACTTGAGACAGAGAGATAAATAGAGGTAGGCAACTGCATTTTCCTGTGGCAGACAAATCTCTTGAGATTAAGATTAAATTACATTAGCCTTGGGGTAAAATAAAGTGAGTAGAATAAGCTTCACTTGGAGAAATCAGCCCAGCAGGGCTGCCAGGTTGCACAATTCTAGGCGTACCATGCTCATGGTGTTTAATGTGAAAAGCATTCCTTGGAGTACAGTGCCATTTACATGGATTGCAATGTGGATGATGCCCCCCCTGGAGGTGTGCAACACAGCTTGCAGTGACAGAAGCCTTTAGAATACTAACAATTTTAACTTTCATGTAAACTACTTGTAATTGTTACTTTCTTTGGAAAGTCTTCCAAAATCAGCCATCCCCTGCATCTGATGCTAAGTTAAATGTCTTTTCTCTACGTTTTCAGTGCTCAGTGTACAGCTCTCATAGCTCTTATCACACTATCTTACAAAAATTGGGTTACTTCTCTGTTTCCGCTCCTAATTGTAAGCTCTGGGTCTTTTCTCTCTCTGTACCAAAGGTTCCAAGCATGGTGTCTGGAACAAAGAAAATGTTCAGTAGATGTTTCCTGAATTAAAAGTAAATTATTCTCCATAAAATACACCCAATTGCTTTGCATTTTTTCCTAATATTAATTTGTTTTCAATGTAGTTCGCAGAGAATGCACTATGCTGCTATTTATTAAATTAAATATCTGCTTGAAGTAGCATATTAAAAATTAAGCTTAGTTAAATCTCAATTTCCTGTGATCATTATATAAGTTGCTCATTGCTGCATCTCATATTAGCTTGGTTCAATGACTAGATAGCAATTAACATGAGTGCTTAATGACCACTTTCCTATTTTGATATATTACTAATGATACTTACATTTTAAAGTGCTTTGGGGTTAATTATAAATGCTTATAATTTGCCTACCCTTCTGGCTGACAGCACATTCTTACACCTAAAAATATGATGAGTACTCCAGACCTGTGTAGGAAGAAGGCTGGTCTACAGAGGCTCAGCAATCAACATTTCAATTCTTCAGTTCTCTCAACTCATCTCAACTATTTTTAGAATCTATATTGTAGCATCGATAATGCAAAAAAGAAAATATTTTTTGAAATGTGATCCAAACTTTAACTGTTTTGTGATAACAGAAAAGAACATATTGTTATTGGGCAATTATAACACTCCCTTATCAACAGGGATTTAAGGAGTAAGGCAATGGTATCTCATTGTTTTTTTTTTCTCTCTCTCCCTTCTGATTTGCACCTATACTCATGCTGCTTCTTTTGAGACTATTTATTTATTTATTTATTTATTTATTTATTTATTTATTTTTCGAGACAGAGTCCTGTTCTGTCGCCCAGGCTGGAGTGCAGTGGCGCCATCTCAGCTCACTACAACCTCTGCCTCCCAGGTTCAAGCAATTCTCCTGCCCCAGCCTCCTGAGTACTAGCTGAGACTACAGGCACACGCCACCATGCCTGGCTAATTTTTTGTATTTTTAGTAGAGACAGGCTTTCACCATGTTGGCCAGGCTGATCTTGAACCCCTGAGCTCAAGTGATCCTCCCACCTCGGCCTCTCAAAGTGCTGGGATTACAGGCGTGAGCCATGGTGCCCAGCCCCTTTGGAGGCTATTTAAAAATTGACTTCTCTAGGAGATGATGCTGTGATTCTAATGTACCTGACAACTCAGAAGATGCATATTATTTAGAAGAAGTCATTAAACAAAATTTATCTCTTGGACATGAAATGAATTTCCAGATGTAGAAATGCAACTATCACAGGCATTTTTATTGTTTTCATAGATTCTACATTAATATAATAAAAAGCTGAAGTAAAGCTGTGTAGTTAGATTGCTTTCTCTCATTTCAGACACTTAACTGTCTTTATAAACATTCCTATAAGTTCAAACTAAATTATAAACTTTCCAGTCCATAGCAATGTATCTCGTTTCTTGGCTGCTTTCTTAAAATAGTCTGTACAATGTCCATGGATAGTAGTCAATGATTATTACTAACATATTATTTATATTAAAAGTATGTGTTTTAACTTTCTGAATTATTTAGCCTAGCTAATAATCCTAAAATAAGATAATGACAGTTATACGCAATAGAAAACTAGAATGCAGTTGGCATTTTGTTATAATACTTCAGCAGGTGTAGCCAAAAGTTTATAGCTGTTGTCATGATGATTTGTTGACACAGAAAAACAGCTCAAAAAGATGATTTGCACCGGCCAGCTTCAAGGAAGACATGATTAGGGGGAGCAGGCAGTCACCTTAGAGTTGTGCAAGTAAGCGTACAAATCTAAAATTTTGAGATCAGAAAGATCCCAGTAGTTCATGGACTTTAAAATTCTCTAGAACAGATCACTGCACTGAACCCAAATCACATCAAAAATGAAAGTTATCCTCTTCTTATGACTACTATTCCTGCTTCAGTACCTAAAATATATTTGTGGATTAATGTTGACTGAATAAGAAATGACAAAACTACTACCACCATAGCATCAAAAAGAATCTGAATGGGAAATAAGAAGTTGGCTACCTTTACAAACACATCTCAGAATGGATACTGATGGTGTCATAATTTTGTGGGCCACACGATTATGTTCTTCATTCATGAATGAATTTAGCATTTTATTATAAGTACTAAAGTGATATTTAATTATAGAGTTAAAATTGACAGAATGGTAAATAATTTAGAAGTAGAACATTTGTTTATACTTGATTAAACTGTTTTGGTCATTATGTATCATTTCACTCCTTGCTTTTGAATAAAGATCCTCATTTTCATTTACTCTTAGCACACTTCAAGAAACGCAATTAAAAGCTGATGAGTAACCAAGATAGTGTTACTGGGAATGAGGAAATATTTACTTTCTGTAGAGTGTAAATTAAATGTGCATATTTTGTATTGAATAGATCACAATTTTACATAAATCTCAAGCAATGTGTTTGAAAGGCCAAGCACTAATAATTTGTTGCCTATTCAAACAATTGTTTTCAAGTTCCCTTTATCATTTCTCTGTACCTCAATTGAATGAGTCACTCATCTGAGATTGCTGGTCTTATTAAGAAATCCATTCTGTTGAGTATCTTAGGCATTTTTAATAAAAGATCTTTTTTATCACTTTCCTGTTTACATTGTTCAGATGCGTTTAACTTGAGTATTTTGTCATTTAGATTAATAACTCATCAATCTGTTAGTGCAACCGTTCTTTATGTTACTTTTCTTAGTGCTATGAAATGTGCAGTTTTGAATCTCTGAAATGTTATAAACGACCAGATTGCTAATTGCTTTGGATGCTGTGAAAAATAATTACTCCACATTATTTTTGATATTTAATTGACAGTGTAATGCATTTAACTAAAGACCTGCAATAAACTATTTCTAATTACTGAGGGTGGTGGAGTGGAAAAGTAGGCTGTAAAACTTTACAAGGGAAACAATGTTTCTCCATTATGTTAAAAGTCATTGTTGATATGACTTTTTCAGAGACAAAACATTCCCCCAAATAAGAAGTTCTAGAAATCTAGAAAGAGTTGTGGAATATTTCTACTCATGACATAGTAAGGATTTTTTTAAATTATTACTTTTGAATAGATTGTACTGGTGATAGATGACATATGCTTAATTTATTATACTTGCAGTAAATTTTTTTTCAGATGGCAGAACTTTATGAGAGAGAAAATCATGGCACTGCCAGAATGAGTAATATTTATCACTGGCCTGTATTCGATTTATTCGGCTTCTGTAGGACATTTAGCTGAAAAGCTATGCCAAATTTTAGATGTCATTGAAATATGTAGACATTATCAGGAACCAGGTCTGTTCTTATTTCTTGAGGTAAGGACTTACTGTTATAAGCTGATCTCTGAAAATAACACTTAGAACCTGGCACAAGGAATTTTCATTGTCTACTAGTGTCACAAAGAGAGATATAAAAGATGTTAGGCCCTTTGAAAAGATGTATACTCTTTCTGTTGTCCTGTGACTCTAGGATATTATTAATAATCAGCATATTCTTCTTTTCCTCCTTGTAACCCCTGGGTTTTTAAAAAAGTCTCAGTGTTTTGTTATATTGTTGATTTAATTTTGATTATATATATTTTCCAAAACACAGCTAAAATAAGTGACCTGTTTCAGGGAATGTAAATTATTTTCAGAATTTCAGAAATTGAAAAGGGATAAGAGGAAGGAGAAAATGCTGGGCTGGTGTGAAGCGATAGCCCGTAACCCTCACAGAATTCCAAACAACACGCGAACACCCGAGATCTCAGGGGATTTGGCTGACGCCTCACAAACCTCCACATTGGTGAGTGGAAAGTTACTTTACCTCAAATTGGCTTATATGTAAACAGAATGCTAAAGAAATGTGGAGAGGATGACCTTATAAGTAAATGTTATCGTTGTTTACAACAGTATTTGCATTTGCATTATATAATATGTTCATATAGATTTGGTTAGTTAGTAAACTAATAAAAATACCTTAGTGACGTATAATATTAGAGTTTAATTCCAATTAAACAACTTTTTCTCTTTTTATGAGTTTGGACATCATCCATTTATTATGTTAGTGACCTTAAAAATGTTTAAATTAAAGTTTGTGTTCTTGAATTCTATACTGTGTAATGAAATCATTGGAAGAAAAGTAAGTACAGAGTCATCCAAAGATGATTTAAAGAAAATCAGAATCCTACTTTCTGTATTTTTCTATATTTTTCTAAAAATGTCTCAGTAATAGAATCAAAAATTATAATTTTCACAACAAATTGTGAATTACACAATTGCAAAAATAATTTGAAGACCAATTCAAGAATGTGCTCCTTCATGTTTTGTTTTCTGCGATAAGTTTAAATGCTGAGCTTTAACTAGCTATCATTTTCCAGGGATTAGGACAAAGCACTCATTAGCAAAAGGAGTTTTAAATGTTCTTTGTTTAGATTTGGCTGTAACATTCTTCATTTTAATTTAAAGGAGGAAAATTCCATTCGGTTTCCAGGTTTTAAAATACTATTAGATATATTTTAATTATTGTTTTACCTTTTTACAAGAATGAAAGTGTTTTGATTAGCCTGATTTATTAGCAGTTGAACATATAAGTAAATATGAACAAAGAATCATTTAGTTTTTTTTTTACTATTTATTTTGTTTTATTTTACAATTTCTATTATTTGACTATCTTAGTATGTTTGGGCTGCTATTGCAAAATACCATAAACTGGTAACTTATGAAAAACAAAAATTTATTTCTCACAGTTCTAAAGTCTGGAGTCCAAGATTAAGGTGCTGGCTGTTTTGGTGTCTGGTGAGGGCCTGCTTTTCTGATTCACAGATAGTGTCTTCTCACTGTGTCCCCGCATGGTGGAAGGGGCAAACAAGCTCCCTCAGGCTTCTTCTATAGTGGCACTAATACCATTTATGAGGGCCCCACTCTCATGACCTAATCACCTCCCAAAGGCTCCACCTCCTAATACCATCACCTTGGGGGTTAGGATTTTGACATGAATTTTGGGAGGATACAAATATTCAGACCTTAGCAGTTACATAGAAATAGCGACCTTGAATTAATCTTAGTGAGTAGATATTAAGAGAAATCATCTGAAAGAATAGGCTTTCACTTGATAAAACATAGAAAGAGAAGTGAGGATCTTGCTTAAATCCCATCCTTAGATTGTAAGGGGAGGGCTGAAGATATGGAGAAATGTGTGCAAAACTACTGGATATTCAAAGTTTTAGGGAATGCTTTCCTTTTGAAATTGTCATCTGCATTGTCTCGTCTCACTCTCAAATGACTTATGTGTTGCACTTAGATAGCATAAAACTGTGGGGCATGAGTTAACACTACTAAAACATTGTATTACATAATATTTATGCATACAGCTGTACTTTGTCAGGTATCATACTATAACCAAGCATTTTTAAGTAAGAAAAAATTACTGCTCCTGTGTTTTAGTGCTTAACTCCTATTTCATGGACTCATAGATCAAAAACCATAAAAACTGTGAGCAAATTTTTGGACTGGCTTTCTGCCTATAATTGGGTAACCTAATAATAAACCTAATGACAGCTTCATTTTACAGATAGCACCAAGGCCCAGGAAAATTAATTGACATTCCTAGTGCCATTTATCTAGTAAATAATAAAAGGGTTACTGGGAATGGGACTTCTCAAAACAATGATTTTTCTACTACACCTCATAATCTCAATTTCTTGATGACATTTTCTTCACATTCAAATAATTTTAATATAAAGAAAAAGTTATCAAGTTACCAATAGAATTAAATCCAGTAATTGAATCTAATACTGTATTACAGGGATAACCTGTATACACTTCAACATATAACCCCCAAATCTCAGTTTCTTAACATATAAAATAAGAAATTTCTTCCTTGTGTTATGGGCTGATGTGTGTTGGCCACCTCTCCTTGGAGGTTCACTGCCAAATCATGATTTAAAGATCCAGACTCCTTCCATCTTTTGATGCTGCCTTTGTAAGCACATGGTCACGGGGGAAATGGAAGAGATTGTGTGGAACATTGAGCATGGGCCATTATGGAGCAGCCTTGAATGCATGGACATCCTTCCATTTCAGGCCCAACTGAGCTGCAAGGGAGGCTGGCAAATGATGCCTTTCTATGTGGCAAGGAAAAGGAGATGGAATTAGTAGTCATCTAGCCCACCTCTGCTACAGTCCATTTTACTGGTCACCAGATATTCATGTCATGTTCCATTATCTCCAGAAAAGAGATTATTAGTCTTCACGAGTGACAACTCAAATTCTTTCAGTCACTAATTTCAGCGCAAATCCATGATCTCTGGTTAGCCATTGTCCTCATCAAATGATGAAAATGAATCACCCATGAACAAATTACCTGCATTTTGCAATCCGCTTCCCATACACCCGATATAAAAGAGAAGCATAGGAAAAGGGAATCCACAATAAACCGTGATTCTTGGATGGAGGAAGAATCAGGTACACATGTCAATCACAGGCACAATCCTGCTGGAAAGACATTATAAAGTTTCCCAATCTTGAGGTCAGAGAGGATCTTTGAATAAGCTCTGACCACCTCCCTGGGGTATCTTCCTTGTCCATAGTTCCCTCTAGCCTCTGGATATGACTTCTCAGATGTTTCTCTTTTTCCGTTACTCTACTTAAGCATGTTTGAAGTGCCTATTGAGAACTATATTACCTTAAATTTTTTTTTCCTGTTGGGGGAAGATAATGGGACCTAGAGTTATTTTAAGTTTTAAACATTTAAGTGTTATATTCCAGAATCATGGGGTTTAGTACTACAATTCCCTGAGATCTTAGCAGGGTTTGCCTTGAGTCTGTTACACAAATGGAACTTTTCGCTGTGCCTTTGTTGTTCATTGCCTTCATCAATGTCATGTTCCATCATCTGGGCTTTAGAAGAAGCCAGCCATTTTGCTCAATAAGTCCTGGAAACGTCTGTATTCTGTTTCTCTACGTATCTGCCTTCACACTAGCCACTCAGTGTTTCTCTTGTAATACCCTGCCAAATGTAGCCAGTAATAGTCAACACACACTATTAAAGTTTTGTTTTCCAATCTCTTTTGAGTATTGCCAGCCCAGCAGACTCACTGTTTGCCTCCCTAGTTAATTCAAACAGCAGTTTTGCCAAGAGTTTTGACAGAACATTGTGCAACTAGAAGGCTTTCTACCTTTGAAATCAGTTTCCTTTCTGCCCATTGCCCAGCTACTAAAGAAATGCCGTATATTTTAGATTTTTGCTATGGTGGCATAGGCTTTGGCTTCAAATTTCTGTATTTCAATAGTATAATATAAATATTGGAGTGCAGTCAAGAAAACAGAAAGAAAACCAGCAATTTTAACAAAGAGATTATAATATGCAAAAGTATTTAATCTGGTATTGGAAAGCTAAAATGTCAAAAAGGTTCACAAGTTTAATATCTGAAGAAGTAACAACCACTCATACAGAAGAGTAACAGAGGGAGGAGGGGCTGGAATTGTTAGAACCTGAAAGGCTAGAAGACAAGCCCCTCAAAACTGTCTCGGGCCTCTGAGGAGGAGTACATCTCCCCAAATACAGATACCTCAGGGGTTCAGAGGTGAGATCCTGTGGATCTAGGACCCAGACCCCTGAAGGGGGTGCACTTCTCTATTTTTGTATATTTGGGGTGGTGGTGGTGCAATAAAGATACTTCAGCAAGTGTGAAATAAGCTTAGAAACTGGACCTAACATCCGTTGCTGATCTAAAGAAGCATTCCTGGAATGACACTAACAGAAACAGGATAAACAAGAATGAGTCCTTTCTCCTCCTGACCTCTAGTTGCCTTCAGGACTACCATTGGCAGAACCCAACCAAAAAGTTAGTGGCAAAGAAGAAATCTGGTTTGAAGGCTCCCAGCTTTAGGATCTTGAGGTAGAATATAGAAAAATGGGTTTAGGGCTGAGAGGTTATAACTTAGTAATCAGTATAGAAAGTTAAGGATAGGAGCCTTAATAAATAAACTCAGACATTTCAGACTTAACATGATAAAGGTTTGCTTTTGCTCACCAGTCACTCTGATACAGATAAGTTGACACTCCAACCAAAAACAAAAAAAATGCAGAGTTCTCATGCTGCTATTATATTATAAATATGGCTTTTGAATTTATCAGAGAAGAGAAAGAATGGGAGTGGGTAATCATGGAGATACATGGTTTAGGTTTGGAAGTGATATGCATCACTTCTACCCTGATACCTTTGGCTGGAAACCGGTGACATAGACTAATGGATCTGTAGGAATGATGAAACATACAGTGTTCTTATATAACCTGAATAGGGAAATTGAAAGCGTTTAGCCAGCCTCTATCACAAATGCATTCCTTCTTTGGTAAGTAGCCTTTTTTTCCTACATTTCCATTTTATATACGCATACTTTTATTATTACTATTTTGCTGTCATCCAGAGCAGTTGAGGCTTTCCAGTACAAATTATATCCCATCTAAAGATGATGATAATAATGATGGTGGCTGATTATTATGTTCCAAGAACTTTTCTAAGTGTTTTACAAATATTCTCATTTTTAATACTTACTACAATCCAGTTTGGCAAGTGTGATAATTACCCCCATTTTATAAATAAAGAAACTGAGGTATACAGAAATTTTAAAACCTGTCCAAGGTGACTTAGGTAAAAACTTGTGAAACTGGGATTCCAACAGTCCAATCAGTCTCAATCTAGAAGGCCACTCTATCACGTCTTTCTCAGGTTAAGGGGAAGAACACAGTCATTATTTGGATTGTACATATTTGACTAAATGCAAAGATTATAAATGAGATAATAATTCATTGCACTGTGGCATAAAGACAAATAGGATCTTTCCTTTATAATCCAAGATTGTATGTATCTACTAGATTATTCTCTGCTCTGCATTGACTGACTTATAGCCAGTCTCATAGCCGTTTTCGGTATAGAATTCTCCATAACTGACCTGATTGAAAAGAATAGTTTTTTTTTCCCTTTTTTAATCTATACAGCAATTCATACTACCTGCATTTTAAATTCAGAAAATATTTCTTGAGCTGAAAATCTTTCATAATGAATAATAACCTTGAGGGGTTTGGAAGATTATGCTTATTAAGCACGTATCCTCACAATTGTAACCTAAGGGCGGGAAGTGGCCTCATCTTGTATGATAGCTGGGGAGAAACCTCTCTTTTAAATTTAGTGTAACACAATTTTACTCATTAAAAACAAAAACATCTTATACCGACTATACCCTTAAGGAATTTACTGAATCAAATCAGAGTTTCAATATTAAATTTAAAATAAGAGCAAAGGAGATCATAAGAATCAGAAGTAAGAAGGTGAAAGATTTTGAGGATTGGAGTTGAAAAATCCATGAAAGTCAAAACAAGAAGATTAAAAAAATGTCATTTTAGATGGTCAGCAATGACTCCAGAGAAAATTACACTCCTATAATCAATGATGATTTTTTGAGGCTTCAAATAGACTGTAGTTACAAAGAAAAAGAACAAAGTGTCACTCTACGTGTTTGATAGAGGTGACTTGCCACTTTCAAACATATATTCATCAGCTCAGAGCACACTTTCTTGCCTGTGTATTATATTCCAGAATGAGATGTTTGTTGCTCTAGAAAAAAATTAAAGAGGAGAAACTAGACAAGAAACTCTCAAGGAGAAGTATGTAATATTCATACATGAAATTAAAATGAAAAATGATTTATAATCAGACATATATTTATAAAACTTTTCAAAGCAGTATTTATGTCCATCATTTCATTACAGCTGCAGCACATTGTACTCAGATTCACATAATGCAGATTTAATTATTCAAACAGATAATAAAATAGGACTGTTAAGAGTTTAGGCAATACACGCCAAATCATAAAAATTTAGGTCTTCTTATTTTTAGGTTATTTATACACAACACCCATTATAAGAAGTTGATACTGTTGTTTGCACAACACTAGTGGAAAGACTATAACTCAGCCGGGTGCAGTGGCTCATGCCTGTAATCCCAGCATTTTGGGAGGCTGAGGCAGGAGGATCGTTTGACGCCTGGAGTTCGACACTAGCCTGGCCAACATGGTGAAATCCCGTCTCTAATAAAATACAAAAAGTTAGCCAGGTGTGGTGGCAGCCGCCTGTAATCCCAGCTACTTGGGAGACTGATGCAGGTGAATCGCTTGAACCCAGGAGGCAGAGGTTGCATTTAGCCAAGATCTCACCACTGCACTCCAGCCTGGGTGACAGAGCGAGACTCCATCTCAAAAAAAAAAAAAAAAAAAGTCAAACTGTAATTCGAAAAGGTCACATAAAAAAAAAGGTAGTAGCAGGTAAGAAGGGAGCATTGGTGAGCTTGGGTTCTGTCAGATTTTAAATGCCAAGATTTTTCTAATTTAACGTAAACAATCTCTAGAAATAAAACAAATTTACTGATAATACATGTTTTGCAAGTCAAATTTTCAGCTACTGAACCAAATACCTTCTTATACAGCCTAAGTATTAATAAAACAAGCAGCTAAAAATAATCATGTTTAATTTTGTCATAATCTTTTGTTTTCAAAGTAGAATAGATGTGTTGAAAGTTAAAGTTTCAAACATGAAACAAAAGATCAAGAATGAAAATTATATACTTTTATTTTGACTTTTAGAAGTGTGTAAATGAATTTTATGTTTTAATTGAGGAATCTTATCATTATCAGCTTATTTGTTGTTCTAGTTCTTGTTACTCATAGGCCATTCAATTATCCTTTGTTTGAAGCTAAACCAGCCCACTTGGGTATTTCAATAGTATGGATGAAAGCAGCCCCTGGACTTGAGATTTTTTTTCTTCTAGAATCCCATTCTTTGTTATTTCGTAAACACTGCCAATTCTCTGGATATCATACAGAAAACAATCTGGCTTTCACTCAGTTCATTGTGCTCTGCCCAAGCTGTTTATGCATTCCACAAATTTTATTAAGTTTTTATTCCTTGAGCAGAGCACATGAACTGAGCAAAAGTGGGATTGTGTTTTTCTTATAAAGCTCTGTTTAGCACAATATCTTGTATATTAAACCTTTTCTGCTTCTTAGAAATGCCATATGCCTTAAAATATGGAAGAACTAATCATAAAGATCGAACAAGTCTAAGATGGTTTCTGTGATCAAAATACATTGTAAAAGTTTCAGAAACTAAAATGATTACAAAATTACATTCTGTTATACTAATATTCTGCCTTCAGTAAGAATCTAGAATATTGCAGATAATTTCCCCAATGCATATGACAATGAAATGTAAATTTGACCTTACAAAGAAACCAAATTTACCAGTTAATATTTACCAGTGACATCCTCCTCACTCCCTTCCGAGTTATTCCCTTCTTCTACTTTTAGTCTATTACAAGGTTAAAGGAAATCATACATCCACCTACAGCAAATGGACCAGAATTGCCCCGCAAACATAGCCTCTGTTGGAACCCAAATAAATGGTAAACAGAAAGAGGAGGTTGAGTATATTAAATTTCTCAGTAAACCTATTGCCTTATTTCCAACAGACTCACCCTTATTTCTTTCAGTCTCTGAGCAAGTGGGCCAGTTTATTATACAGTGGCCTTAATGCATTCTGAAAATAAATCAAGTCAGAGCAGATAGAGTTTTCAGTTGCGGTTTTTTTCCTTATTTTTCTCCCTCCTTTTAATTCTTTCTTATTCAATCATGTATGAGTTATTGTTTCCAATTGCTATTACAAAGCCTTTACTAAGTACTGCCAAAGGCAATGGTGAATGAAATCTAAATTTTTATTAGAATAACCATCACAAACAAATGAGAGAAATTAAGTAAAAGACGTGATGCCTTTTAAGAACTTTGATTTTTGTAAGAAAGTAGAATCATTAAAAATATATCCCAATGGTTGTTATGGAAACAGATTGAATTGAAGAATGCAAAGGGGAGACTGATGCTTTAAACTTCACACCATGAGGAAAAAATTACATTAGCTGTGCAGTTTAAAGTATCGTATTAACTTTAATTGTATAGTTACTGAACAATGTCAAAACATGATTATTCACAATAGTAATAATTGATCTAAAAATGTTCCTTACATGAATAAATCGTTTCCTGTAAGGAGTAAAGTCATGAGATCATGTTCACAGCTGCTCTTTATCAAAATGTGTCATGTCTGTGTGCTTAATTTAGATATAAATGAAGTTGTGAGTTCCTCCAAAAGATGTTTAATTCTTAGTGGTTGTTTAATTCTGCTATGTGTATAGTGTTTAGAACACTTTAGTTTTTTAATATCCTAATTTCATTATCAGAGGATCAGTGGGTGGGTACTCAAATAGGAGAGGCCCTACATGTGTATATATGTGTGTTTGTGTGTGTGTGTGTGTGTGTGTGTGTAACTGAGATGCATTGTTTCTCCCCATTCGTAGATAACAAAGATGCCAAAGATTTCTTCTTTGCCTTTGGTTTTGTGGGAATGTTTTTATGTTTTATAAAAAGGGAGCAGGCAGGACAGATTAGCCTTGTCTTTGTTGAGTCAGCTTGGTTTTGCCTCAGAACAAAAATTGTAACTGGAAATAAATGGGACCTGTTAGAATAGGACTAAACAATCCAGAGCTGTTTCCATGTAAAAGACAAGTGAAATAAATAAATTATAGTTCTCAAAGAAATTTATATATCAACGCACAATAATTAATAATACAATCATAATATTGTAATGCTTTTTCCAAGCCAAAGAATTTGGATGTGTACTCTAAAAGTTCGCAGTAACTCTGAAAGTAGGTAATAACTCTTCTCCTTATACGAAGAGAGAAATTAAAGTCCAGAAAGATTAGAAAAGTGGTGGAACAGGAACCCAGAGTCCTATATCTTCCCAGTCCTTTATGCTGCTTCATACAAAATATTTTCTTCATGTAAATATTTGATAGACAGTTACATGATATAGCATGACGGTTCTTAACCTGGCACAATTACTCTGCTGATTCTCCATCTGCAACACACAAGCTTCTTAAGTCCATTATCAGCCACCAGGTCCATTACAGATTGCACTGTCTAATTAATGAATTGTTTAGTATTCGGCATTGTACATTGTTAAGTTGCAATTTTGGGCTCCATAGCTGTCTGTTATCATGGAACAAAATAGGAATAAATGGATCACAGAGAAAATGAATGATTGGCTATATTCTCATTCAGAAATATTTCAATCACAGTAATCACCCAGTTGGAAAATATCTTCATTAATTTACCTGGCTACTCTATATTGAATCATTTATGTGACAAACAGTATACTATGCAACAAATATGCAGTTTGGTTTTTTTTAAAGACACAATCCTTATCCTCATTAACCTAGTCACATTGGCCTTGGCAAATAATTTATAACTAAGTCCCAAAAAGCAGTTGCAACAAAAACAAAAATTGTTCAGTGGGAGCAAATTAAATTAAAGAACTCTGCACAGCAAAAGAAACTATCAACAGAATAAACGGACAACCTACAGGATGGGAGAAAACATTTATAAGCTATGCATCCAACAAAAGTCTAATATCCAGAATCTATAAAAAAACTTAATTCAACACACAGAAAACAAAGAACACCATTAAAACATGGGCAAAAACTAACACAGGAACAGAAAACCACATACCACATGCTCTCACTTATAAGTGGGAGCTGAATGATGAGAACACAGGGACGTACAGTGGGGAACACAGGCTGGGACCTTTTGGAGAGTGGAAGGTGGGGGTAGGGAGAGGATCAGGAAAAATGGTGGGTACCAGGCTTAATACTTGGGTGATGAAATAATATGTACAACAAACCCTCATGATACAAGTGTACCTATGTAACAAAACTGTACTTGTACCCCTGAAGTTAAAAGAAAAGTTTTTTAAAAAAGAAAACAAATTGAAAAAAAAATGAGCAAGGGGCATGAACCAACACTTCTCAAAAGAAGACATATAGGCATCCAACAAACATATGGAAAAATACTCATCATCACTTATGATTAGAGAAATGCCAATCAAAACCACAATGACATACCATCTCACACCACTCCAGAATGGCTATTATTAAAAAGTTAAAAAACAATAGATATTCTCACTTGTAAGTAGGGGCTGAACAATGAGAGCACATGGACATAAGGAGAAGAACAACACACACTGGGTCCTGTTGGGGGCAGGTGGCAGGGGGAGAGAATTAGGGAAAGGAGCTAATGCATGCTGGGCTTAATACCTAGGTGATAGGTTGATAGATGCAGCAAACCACATGGCACATGCTTACCTATGTAACAAAGCTGCACATCCTGCACATGTACCCTGGAACTTAAAAAATAAAATAATAAGACAGATGTTGGCAAGGTTGCAGAGAAAAGCGAGCACAGATACACTGCTGGTGGAAACGTACATTAGTTCAGCCACTGTGGTAAGCAGTGTGGAGATTCCTCAAAGGACTTAAAACAAACCTGCCATTCAACCCAGCAATCTCATGACTAGGTATATACCCAAAGAAAAATAAAGTGTACTACCAAAAAACACATGCACTCACATGTTCATTGCAGCACTATTCACAATAGCAAAGACAGGGAATCAACCTAGATACCCATCAATGTTGGATTGAATAACGAAAATATGGCACATTTCCACCATGAAATACTATGCAGCCAAGAAAAGAATAAAATCATGTCCTTTGCAGCAACATGGATGCAACTGGAGGCCATTATCCTTAGCGAACTAACACAGGAACAGAAAACCAAATACTGCATATTCACACATGCTGTTAAACACTGAATACACGTGGACACAAAGAGGGGAAGCAATAAACACTGGGGACTACTTGAAGAGGGAGGAGGGCAGGGGGACATAGGTTGAAAAACTACCAATTGCACCCTGTACTCACTAACTGGATGAGGGGATCATTCATACACCACACCTCAACGACACACAATTTACCCATGTGACACACCTGCACATACATCCCCTGAACCTGAAATAAAAGTTAAGAGAGAGGGGCAAAAAAAACAGAAAACAATGGGTACTCCCAGTAAACAGTGAAAAGGAGCGTGTGTCAAACAAATTCTTTGGGAATGAAACAAAGACATGTAAGTGTATTTGTATTCACTCACTTTACAAAACACAGGGTAGAAAAATAACATGATAAAAGCAAATATTGCTAACATTTATTGAATACATACTACGTGCCATGAGCACCTGGCATGTTAACACCTCATTTAATCCCCACCACAGCATTATAAGAAATGTACAAACTCCTCATTTTGTAGAGGAAAAAGGTAAGTAATTTGTCAAAGTTTACCCTGTAAGTAAATCAAATTTTAGGATCCATGCTCTAAGACACTCTTCTGTACTGCAAAAAAATATGCTCAGGTAAAGATACAAATATTGACTTCATTAAAAAATAAGCTTAATTTAAATTCATATTTAATTAACCATTACTAAACACTTATTTTACATATACATGTAATATTCTCTAATATCTATATATACATATATATCTTAGAGATACATGATTCTCAAAATAGGTCTCTAATGTAGATACTGTATTCCCAATTTCACAAATGGGAATCTAGAATTTTGGTTAAACATCTCTCCCAAGGTGACACATTAAGATTGGATAGATAGATAGATATCAGATATGCATGATATGGCTGGCTGATTATCCTCATGGGTACAAATAATTATCCACTACATTTCTGGAGGAAGAGGTAAGGTTGTTTAATAGATTCTCTTTTTTAGGCTTAATTTGTTTTAACTTTTTAGCATAATGTCATTCAGGAAAGTATTCAACATTTGAAGCCAATTCCTTAGGTTAAAAGCCAAAAGCCACCTCTTAGGTGATGGCCCGTTAAATTATTTTTATATCACCATAGTAATTGTCAACTGTAATTATTAGGTGAAATAATCCATAAGTACAGCTTTGTGATTCCACATTAAGAAACCAGCAACTCAAATGCTGATATGAGAACTTAGACACCTGGTTTCTGTGTGTTTGATGCAGCCTACAGGAATAAAATTTAATTTAACAATCCAGTAATTCTTTAAAGATAAAAAATGAAATAGCTTTTCACACTGCAGTTACCAAATTGTCAACTTCCACAGACACATTGTCATACCAACCAAATTTTATTACACATATTGCAATGAGACTGCAAACAAGAATTGGTTATCTTGTTTTCATGGGTTGAGTAATTTCACCTATGGAAATTAGACAAACTAGAACTATCCAATGGGCATAAAATTGCTGATGTTGTTATTGCCTCTCACTATGTGAGAATAAATTTAAAAATTAGTGCAACTATATGCATAACTGTATTATCAAAGCCTGGAAACATATCATTAACTATATTTTCTGTAATTTCTTATATTTAGGCTCCACTGCTACTGGCCCGTGTTAATTCTTTTTTAAAAAAAAAATAGACTGTATTTTATATAGCAATTTTATGTTCTTAGCAATATTGAGCAAAAAGTATAGAGATTTTTCATATGCCCCAGCCCCTACACAAGCAGTCTCCCCAACTGTTAACATCCCCAAAGTCCATTTGTTATAGTTGATGAACCTACATTCGCATGTCATAATTACTCAAAGTCCATTGTTTATATTGGAGTTCACTCTTGGTGTTGTACATTCTGTGGATTTGGACAAATTTATAATCACATGTTTCCACCATGATAGTAGCATAAAGAGTAGTTTCACTGCCCTAAAAATCCTCTGCTCCATCTCTTCATCCCTGCCTCCTCCCTGGCCCCCATGTATTAATTTATTTTAGTGAAAGAATTACATTCTTTTACCGAATCTTAATACAGTGTGTGCTAATCTTTGAATTACTATAATACATTGAGTTTGCTATACAAAGGTAAATGCAGTACAGAGATTTAAAAAAAAATTATTCATAAAAATGCTTTCTTCCAGATTTATTGATGTATATTTGCAAAGTAAAAATTGTATTTACCTATTTAAGTTGTATATCATGATGTCTTTATATACATATACATTGTAAAATGATTACCAAAATCATTAATTAATTAACATATTCATTACTTAACATAGTTATGAGTATGTATCTCTGTGTTGGGGGGGCAGGGGTGAGAACACTTAAATTCTTAGCAAATTTCAAGTATACATTGCAACATTATTAACTAGAGTCACCATGCTTACATTAGATTACTGAATCTTTGTATATTTTGACGAGCATCTCCCCTTTTCCCTCACCTTCCAGCCCCTGGGAACCACCATTCTACTCTGCTTTTGTAAATTCAACTTTTTAGATTCCATATGTAAGTGAGACCATACTTTTATTCTACCTTCTCATTTTCAAGGGACAAAGTGATGTTTTCTTCTAATCAGGTTGAACTATTGGGTACTATGCTAACTACCTTAGTGATGGGATCAGTTGTACCCCAAACTTCAGCATCACACAATATACCCATGAAACAGACTTGCACATGTACCCCCAAATCAAATAAAAGTTGAATTTATAAAAATAAATAAGTAAAAGGGTTTCATTCAAATCATCTGCCTTTTTCTACTTCCTTTCTACACAAATGTCTGCTTTCCTTTCAGAGTGGTAGATTGAACACGCCCCGTTCCCTTCCTGGGGACCTCCAAAAAAAGGATTGTATAAAAATACAAAAAGGAATAAAACCATTGCAGTGAATAAAGATTTCAATGAATTTCAGAAATGTAAAAGGCATAATTTATTTCACTTCTGTATCAATTGTGATGTCATGTTTTTCTAGAGCCATCTCTATTTCATCCAAACGATAATTAGATTGTCAAATTTATTAGCATAAAGTGGGTCCTATTGTTCACTTAATGTCTATAAAATCTATAGTGATGTCATCTTTTCTGTTCAAATATTGATATTTTGCTTAGTCTCTTTTTTGTGATATTTCTTGCTAGTTATGATCCATGTTTTCCAAAGAACAGACTTTAGGCTTTTTCAATTTTCTCTATTGTACATTTGTTTTTTTCTTTATGGCTCAAGTGAGATATATTTTACATATCATTAAATTGATTCATTTAAAACACACATTTCAGTGGTTTTAATATATTTACAGAGTTGTGCAATCATCAGTGTAATCTAATTCTGGAACATTTTCAGCATCCCAAAAGAAACTTGTATGCATTAGCGGTTACTCACCAGCCCTTCCTCCATTCCCAACCAGTATTTGCCTCCTCCAACTAGGCAACTATGATCTACTTTGTCTCTGTAAATGTGTCTAATCTAGACATCTCATATAAATTGAATCATGCAATATGTAGTCTTTTGTGACTGACATCTTTTATTTAGCATGTTTTTGAGGTTCATCCATGTTGTAGCATGTGTCAAAACTTCATTTCATTTTATTGTCAATAATATTGCATTGTATGAATACAACCTATTTTATTATTTGTCCATCAGTTGATTTGGGTTGTTTTCACTTCTTGGCGATTGTGAATAATCCTGCTATGATCATTCAAAATGCAAGTTTTTATGTGAACCTATATTTTTATATTCTTGGTTAGATGCTTAGGAGTGGAATTGATTGGTCTTATGGTAACTCAATGTTTAACAATTTAAGGTACTGAAAAATGTTTTCCATAGTGGCTGTACTATTTTAAATTCCGACTAGGAATGTATGAGAATTTCCATTTCTATTCTTTTTTTACAACACTTGTTATTGTCTGTCTTTTTTATTATAGCCATCCTAATGGTATGAAGTGGTATTTTATCATGATTTTGATTTTGATTTCTCTACTAACTAATGATGGTGATCTTTTCCTGTGTTTATTAGCTATCCATATATCTTCTTTCAAGAAATGTCTATTCAACTTTTTATTATTATGTTGTCAGAGTTACTTTTGTATTTTACATACAAGTCCCCTATTAGATATAAGATTTACAAATATTTTCTTTTAGTTTGTGGGTTGTCTTTTCACTTTATTAATGGTGTCCTTTAAAGCATAAAAGTTTTTCACTTTGATGAAATCCAACTTACCAGTCTTCTCTTTTATCACTGGTGCTGTTAGTGTTGTATCTAAGAAACCATAACCTAGCCAAAGATCACAAAGATTTACTCCTGTGTTTTCCTATAAGAGTTTTGTAGTGTCAACTCTCACATTTAGGTCTGTGATACACTTTGAATTAATTGTTGTGCATGGTGTGAAGTAGAGATCCAAATTTATTCTTTTTCATGAATACAGTTATCCTAGCAACATCTTCCACTAACTTGGAAGACAATTCAGTTCAATTATTTTGGCCCTTGTACATTTGTTTTTAATTTAGTTATTTTGTTCTTTTGAGTTATTATTTTCTTTCTGCCATTTGCTTTGGGTTAAACTTGCTTATTTTCAAATTTCTTGATAAATATACTTAGATCATTGAATATCCACTTATTTTCTAAAACAGTTTTCTTTCCATATCTATGGGTTCCATTTATGTGGACTCCACATTCACGGATTCAACCAATGTTGAAGCCAAAATAGAAAAAAATTGTGTCTATACTGAACATGTACAGACTCCTTTTTTCTTGCCATTACTCCCTAAAAAATATGGTATAACAACTATTGCTGTAGCGTTTACATTGTGTTAGGAACTATAATTAATCTAGAGATGATTTAAAGTACATGGGAAGATGTGCATAGGTTATATGCAAATACTAAACCATTTTACGTCAGGGACCTGACCATCCATGGATTTTGGTATTTTCAGGAGTTCCTGGAACCAGTTTCTCACAGATACCTGGGGATGACTATATGTGCATTTTAAGGCTATACATTTTCATCAAAGCATAGCTTTCGCTATATCACTTATTTGATCCAGGAAATACACTGTTTTACAATTATTATTTGGTTCCAAATAGTTTTGTACTTCCATTGAGATTTTTTGACCCATCTTAGAAGGATATTTCTTAGCTTTCAAACTTTGAAGAATGCTTTTAGTTGTCATTTTATTACTGATTTTAATCCTTAGAAATTTGTTACAATTGCTTTATGTAACACAAAATGGTAATTTTGGTAAATTTTCCATGTGTACTTGAATATGCATTTTGCAGTTATTAGGTACAGTGTTTCATAGCAGTCAATTAGCTAAAATTTGGTAATCATATTTTTGATATCATGTGCGCTTATTGATTTTTTGTTTGCATGTTTTAGTAGTTATAGAGACATGTTAGTGTTTTTCACTATGATTGTAGGTTTTTCTAATTTTGTTAATTTCTTTTTAATTTTGTTAATTTGTTTTCTTTATATTTTGAAGCTATGTATTAGTTGCATAAAATTTTATTTATATATTCTTTTGTGTATTGACTGTTTTATCATTATAAAATGTTCTTCTTTAATAGTTTTGTTTCTTTCCTTAAAGTGTACCTTGATATAGTTTAGCTGCATCAAGTCACTTTTTGCAAGTTTTTGTTTGATATGTATTTTCATGTTGTTAACACATTTTTCTGTCATTATATTTAAGTTGTGTCTCTTACATGCAGCTTATAAATAGTTGTACGTGTTAAATTTGCACTGAAAACATTTGCCTTTTGAGTTTAATTTGAGTTTATATAATGACTTTTAATATTGGTGTTTAAGTCTACTATCTTACTATTTTTTTGTATTGCAGCTGCTTTTTTGTTCCCATTACTTCATTTGGAACATAGCTTTGACACTTTCTACTTGTGTGACCATAAACAAGTAAGATTCACAGTATTGAAATAACTTCACCAAGTCTTTAGCACTGGATCTAGAATTCTGTCCTTCTGACTCATATTGCTTCCCTTAATTGTGATTCATGAAAATGGTATATTTGATTCTGAATCCACCAATAATTAGTGGTGTGTCTTTATGTTAGGCACTTAACTTTCTTATGATTATACAACTATGATAATTGTCTTATATTTATACATATGATGTTTTTAATTTTCACAAAAAATGCATTTCTATTTCTCTAACTCAGTCCTATGTTATATACAGAGCAATTATTAAAATTCACATTAGAATGGCTTCTGCTTCAACTTGGTCACTTAAAATGAGACCTCCTCAAATTTTTCTCCAGTTACTCTGTGAGGATTCCAGGGGGCTAATGGGCTAACTCACATGAGATCAGGAATAATTCTTCTGTTGTAGTCCTGTCATCAAGCAGACTCAGTGCTCTTTGCTGCCAATGGCGCACTTGGTATCACTGTTTATTGGGGGTCACACTTACCTCTGCTGATGACTACAGCTTCTATTACTTAGCTTTGGCCAGATGGCCCCTCTATTTCCTTATTTTGTCTACTTTATTCTAAAGGTAGAACTTTATTCCTCATAGCAGAGAGACTAGGAGGCATCTTTTAACAAGCCCTGAAATATAAGGTAGAGTAAATATGTATCAAAAAATAAATTAGCCGGGTGCAGTGGCTCACGCCTGTAATCCCAGCACTTCGGGAGGCCAAGGCAGGCAGATCACGAGGTCAGGAGATCGAGACCATCCTGGCTAACACAGTGAAACCCCATCTCTACTGAAAATACAAAAAACTAGCTGGGCATGGTGGTGGGCGCCTGTAATCCCAGCTACTCAGGAGGCTGAGGCAGGAGAATGGCGTGAACCTGGGAGGCGCAGTTTGCAGTGAGCCGAGATTGCGCCACTGCACTCCAGCCTGGATGACAGAGCGAGACTCCATCTCTAAATAAATAAATAAATAAATAAATTGCAACTACCATGTAGGTAAGGACCTGAAGATGGGTCACTATAAAACCAGTTCCTTCAACTTACATGGAAAGATGTTTATTCTAGAGGGCTCCATGACAATTCTTGGCATTATAAAAAGAAGTACATACTTCATTCAATCTTGCCTAATACCATCCTAGGTTGCCCATCACCAGCCTAGGCTGGGAGTAACTGTGCCAAGCCAAGTCTGGTTCATTTTCTCTTCCAAGGGGCCCTTTGTTATATTATTTTTCTTATCTACAGCTGGAGAAGCTGAGATGAAGACATTTCAAGCAAATTATTTTCTTGTCACCAAGCCAGGTAATAATAAAGAAAGAAAAAACAATCTATTTCTAATTGTAGTACGTTAACTCTCTGTATAAACTGGTTATATGTACTTTTGTAAAATACATGTGAAATTCTCAAAATTGATATATGTATAGCCAAAATCTATATATGAGTGCATTACTCATGATAAAAGAAAAAATTTGGCCGAATTAAATTTAAAGTTGAATTGAACAATGAACGATTCGCGAATTGGGCAGCCTCCGGAGCTAGAGTAAGCTCTGAAACTGCGGCACAGCCACATGCTGGAAGAAGATTTATGGACAGGAAAAGGAAAGTCACATACAGAAAATGAAAGTGAGGTACAGAAACAGCTGGGTTGGTTATAGTTTGGAGCTTGCCTTATTTGAACACAATTTGAACTATTGGCTACATTTTATTGGCCCAAACCTGGAGATTGGCACAAGTTTAGGCTACGGTCTGTCTACACCTCCACTTGTTATAGTCCACATTGTACAGAAAACCTTTAGGCCAAACTTAAAATTTGTAAGGAGACAGCTTTAGGCTAAACTTGATTTGAAACTCATCTGTCTGCCTATTTAAAAAGATTTCTGACTGGGATTTTAAGAACCCCGAATGTGGTCTTATCCATTTCTATATATTTATTATAAATGATAAGAAGAATGCTATCCCAGTAGTTATGATGGAATTTATTCCCTAGAAATATAATTAATATAAATAGATATGTGGCCCTGGCACGGTGGTTTATACCATTTATCTCAGCACTTTGGGAGACTGACTGGAAGGATCACTTAAGGCCAGGAATTTGAGATCAGCCTGGACAACACAGCAAGACTCCAGCTAATCTAATTTGTCAAGTTTTGGGGGTTTTTACTAGACCTTTCTAGTTTTGCTAAATGAGTTATGATAACAATCAAAAGCAACTTAATTTGTTATGTCATGCAATAAATTTAAAAATTAGCCAGGCATGGTAGCACGTGCTTTTAGTCCTAGCTCCTAGTATGGCTGAGGTTAAGAGGATAGCTTGAACTCAGGAATTCAAGGTTACAGTGAGCTACAATCACACCAATGCACTCCAACCTGGCCAATGGAACAAGACCCCATCTCTAAAAAAAATAAATAAGAAGCTTAAATAAATAACTATGTGCATCTATAATAATAACATAGGTCAACCAGGAAGCTGCACTGATCTGAGTATATATGCCTAAAAGGACCTGGTATAATTATAAAGGGATTGACTTAAGATCCCATATGTGAAAAATAGCTTTATTTTCTTATAATGCTTTATGGAGATTGAGAAAAATAATAAATTATGTATGTCCTTTTGTAATTATAAGTATCACCAAATTATTTGGAAGGACAAAGAGCATTCTACACAATTTCTCAGTTAGTAAGGTTTTTTTTTTTTTGGCAGGTTTTTATCAGGCACCCAATTCCTGCTGCTAGTCTCCTAAAGTAACAACTTCAAAGTACCACAAAACAAGATGATTTTTCACCTGCTTTTATTTCTGTGTCAAACATGAAATTAGCTCAGGTGCTGATTTACAAGTACAATTTTTTGTCTTGTTTTATTTTTGTTAGAGAACATATTGTCTCTTCCTCCTTGCAACAAAACCATGTTGCAACTGCATTTGTTTTTTAAATATAACAAGACAACACATAAAATGGCTTTTATCCATTGTCTTTTTGTTTGTCAGAATGGCTGAAAAATAAAGACAGGATTCTCCATTGGCCCTGCTGCTCATTTGTAGACACGGACTGATGATGAAATCGTAGTTCACTCTGTTCTCCTTTCTTCTAATTGCCTCAGAAAAGCTTTGACTGATGTTACACAAGGGTGTGCACAATAAACTGAAACTCATTATTCCACAGTAATTGTCCCCATTTCCATTGTGATCTCTGAATTACATCCACTTTATTCAGTTGTCTTTCTAAATAAAATGACATGCCCCACACCACGTTATTCATTTTTTCACACAAAAGCAGCCCAGAGCACCTACTAGGGGGCAAAAATAATAAATAATATTTTGGTTTTGATTTGCATTTCTCTGATGGCCAGTGATGATGAGCATTTTTTCATGTGTTTTTTTTTTGGCTGCATAAATGTCTTCTTTTGAGAAGTGTCTGTTCATATCCTTCACCCGCTTTTTGACGGGGTCGTTTGTTTTTTTCTTGTAAATTTGTTTGAATTCATTGTAGATTCTGGATATTAGCCCTTTGTCAGATGAGTAGGTTACAAAAATTTTCTCCCATTCTGTAGGTTGCCTGTTCACTCTGATGGTGGTTTCTTTTGCTGTGCAGAAGCTCTTTAGTTTGATTAGATCCCATTTGTCAATTTTGGCTTTTGTTGCCATTGCTTTTGGTGTTTTAGACATGAAGTCCTTGCCCATGCCTATGTCCTGAATGGTATTTTGGCAATCATTAAAAAGTCAGGAAACAACAGGTGCTGGAGAGTATGTGGAGAAATAGGAACACTTTTACACTGTTGGTGGGACGGTAAACTAGTTTAACCATTGTGGAAGTCAGTGTGGCGATTCCTCCAGGATCTAGAACTAGAAATACCATTAGACCCAGCCATCCCATTACTGGGTATATATCCAAAGGATTATAATTCGTGCTGCTATGAAGACACATGCACATGTATGTTTATTGCGGCACTATTCACAATAGCAAAGACTTGGAACCAACCCAAATGTCCAACAATGATAGACTGGATTAAGAAAATGTGGCACGTATACACCATGGAATACTATGCAGCCATAAAAAATGATGAGTTCATGTCCTTTGTAGGGATATGGATGAACCCGGAAACCATCATTCACAGCAAACTCGCAAGGACAAAAAACCAAACACCGCATGTTCTCACTCATACGTGGGAATTGAACAATGAGAACACATGGACACAGGAAGGGGAACATCACACACCGGGGCCTGTTGTGGGGTCGGGGGAGGAGGGACGGATAGCATTAGGAGGTATACCTAATGCTAAATGACGAGTTAATTGGTGCAGCACACCAACATGGCACATGTATACATATGTAACAAACCTGCACATTGTGCACATGTACCCTAAAACTTAAAGTATAATAAAAAATAATAATAATAATATTTTGGATCCAACTTTTAACTGAGCTACATGAAAGAAACTAATCTAATTTGTCAAGTCTTTGGGGTTTTTACTAGACCTTTCTAGTTTTGCTAAACGAAATTATAATAACAATCAAAAGCAACTTAATTTGTCATGTCACTGTCCCAGTAGCTCATTTTATATTCATCCCCATTACATGCATTGTGGAGGATAGATATTGTTACCTCCTTTATACAAATAATAGAAGCTTGAAATGAAGGGATTTATGAAGGGTCGCAAAACTCATGGGGAAAAGACCAGCATTGCAATCATGTATTTCTGACTTTTGTCCTTGCTGAGTCCTAATTAGTTCTTTATTCTCGTGAATCTGCACGTATTCTATATCTCCATAGAGGGCATCACAATTTATCTGTTTTCCCCAATTAGAAATGACATCTCCTTTTGTCATGTACCTCCAATCTCTTACTCATTGTCTTGTTAAATCTGCCTCATCTACCTTTTCAATTTTTCTGGACTTAGTCATGCCTTCATCGTAATAGCTTCCTAATTTGTTTATCTACTTTGAAGTCTTAGTAGTTCTAATCTGTTTTGAGCTTTGCTTGAAAGTTTTCTTTCCAAATCATAGATGGAACCCAGCCCTCTAGAGCCATCAATGACCCTGCCACTCTCTATAACACAAACACCAAGCTTGTTAAGTGTGGTGCATGAATGAGGACCTTCTCACTCAAGCTCTCTATCCACTAGTCATGAATCCCTTCAGTGGTTCAAGCTCTGCCACACCAAAGAATTACCACATACACTACAAAAATGACATTGGAAATGCTGAATTTCAGCTGACAAATTTCTCTGTATCCATTTCTATTATCTTCCAATGTTGTCATGAATTGCCTTTCCTTTTTCCTCAAACATTTGATTTGAGAGTTTGGCTTTTGATTTTCCTTTACTTCTGTTTGGGTTTGGATTTAGTGACTATCCCAACCTTGGACTTTATTTTTATTTTTTAAAATTTAATTAATTAATTTTAACAGATGGAGCTTTACCCTGTTGCCCAGGCTGGAGTACAGTGGCACGATGAAAGTTCACTGCAGCCACCAACTCCTGGGCTCAAGCAATCCCCCCACCTCAGGCTCCCGAGGAGCTGGGACTACAGGCACATACCATCGTGCACAGATAATTTATTTTTACTTTTATTTTTGTAGATACAAGGTCTCACTATGTTGCTGATGTTGAAGTCCTGGCCTCGAGTTACCCTCCCACCTCCATTTCCCAAAGTGCTGAGATTATAGGCATCAGCCACTGTGTCTGGCCAATCTTGGACTTTAGACTTGGTTCTAACCTGGCAATTCTTTGAGGGTTCCACCTGGGCAATTTCCTTGGTTCCAAAGAGAGAAAATTCAGTTCAGAGGCATCTAGCCCCCACTCCCTTTGTCACTCAGGGTTCAGTGCAGAAAACAGAAACTACACCAGGAGTCAGTTACGAAGAGAATTTAGCCATAGGAAAGGCAGAAGAAATTTTCGGCTGAGCTTTTTGTAAAGACTCGCAGAACTATACCTATTGACCCGCCAAGGAAAGTATTAACTCTGAGAACATTACTAGGATGATGCTTGGAACAACAGCCCCCACCAATACTACCAAAACTGCGTCTCAGAATCTAAAAGACTGGATGACATGCTTCAGTGTTGCTGGTAGGCGTCCTTATATTTTCATAGCCTTGGTTTCCAGCAGCAGCTGCCACACAGCAACAGAAAGAATTCTTCATCTCAACTCATCTCAGCTTTTCCAAATCTCAGGAGAGCATATACTTTGTTTTTAATTTTATTTTTAAAAATTTTTCTTTTTGTTGTTGTTGTTTCTTTTTTTAGAGACTGGGGTATCACTCTGTTGCCCAGGCTGGTCTTGAACTGCTGGCTCAAGTGATCCTCCCGCCTCAGCCTCTCAAAGTGCTGGGATTACAGACATGAGCCACTGTGGCCAGCTGGAGAGCATATAATTAATAGGACTTAATTTGCACCTAGAACCCTAGCTACAAGGAAATCTGAGAAAAGCAGTTTTTACCTTTCCAAATCTAGAAGGAAGGAGGAACAGAGAGTGAGTGAGCCAGTGCAGAGTCTTCAGCATCCTGTCCACCCCAGCTCTTGTGCTACTTCTCTGAGAGCCCCAACATTTCTTTCCTCTCCTCTCCATATTTTCTTTATTTCAGGTAGAGAGTTGCCTCCTTTAGTTCAATTTGAACCATCAGTGTACCATGATCGTTCTGATACGTGTATATATCTTTAATATATATTTATAAAATATATGAATTTACATATAATTTATGTAATTATACAATTATATGTTTAATATATATTTAAGAAAAAAGCAGCGTAAAAAGAGAGATGAAATATTCCTAGGAAATCTATGAAAAATTTCAAGTACACTAGGTGTTGTTTGATCTAGTCTGCATTTATTCTTCAAACGCTAAAGCAGATAAGAGAATAAAGCTAAATGTAAGATGAATCCTATTTCAGAAATTTTTGAACATTTGAGTTAAGCTTTTGGAAGCTTTAATTAAATTGTTCACAACAATTCACCCACAAAATCCTGACATTTCAACATTGCTCCAGGGTATACACAATACGTTTTAGAAACTAAACCAAAAACTGGACTGGCCAGATAATATCTATCTGCTATTTGAAAAATTAGTTTCAGAAACTTAGGAAGCCAGGCAAGGCCAAGTTATTAACCTGTCTGCTGGGAAAGGTGAGAAGCTTATCTCCTGTATACAGTGAGGCCTGCGGTCCAATTGTTTGCCTAATTAATTTACACGTAGCTGTTCACATTCCCTTCAGTACAGAACTGTGAAGAAAAATCTAAATTCATAATATACATTTGCATTGCCAAAAGTAATGCTGGCAGAAACAGTGTTTACAAATTTAAGTGTTATTTATTTTTTAAAATATTTGCATATATGTCATCCAGTCCAAGGGGAAGGCAGTCTTCAATATTGTCTTCCTTTAACCCTGAGCCTGCGTGCACTTCTGTAGAAATTCGGGGAGAAGGATACTGTGTGGTGCTGAAAGAGCAGTAAGGAGATTTGACAACTCCTGAATTTTGACTTTTCTTGCTCTGTGGGTGACTTAAATTGGCATATATTAAAGTGTGTAAGTCAAAATAGGATAGTCATAAATATGCTAGTGATAGTGGGTGTTTATAGTAGGTTTTATGAGATGACAGTCAAGCACCTTGAATTTTGGTTTTTATATTAACTAAAACAGTACCTCCAGTCTATGTCTCTATATGGCAGAATAGGCATGGAAAAGTTCTTACCGTCCAGCCCTTTTCCAGATGTGGTGTGTTCCACAAACTATGTTGAGCTTCTCTGAGTAAAGTAAGTTCTTAGAAAATCCACAGCATATAAACACTGAGTGACAAAGTATGTACCTAATGGTTACAAATCATACTGATTAAAGATATATATTTATTTTTGAGTTCTCTTTCCCCTTGCCGTTTTGGGTGTGAAGGATTTCTGGCTGTGATATTCATCACCCCCCTGACTTGACAGGGTTGGTTCAGATGCTCAGCCTGGCTGGCCAAGTGCCCTTCCCTAACTCTGCCCCTCGTGAATCTCTCCTGAACCTTCATGTTCATTTGAAAAGAATGACCTTACCAGCACCAGAGACCTTCAATCAAGGGGACAAACAGCTCTATACCTCTGTCTAGAACCTGCAGACTGCTTTCATTTAGCACAAGATTCAAAAAGAAGTTATAATTGTTTCTAATCAATTTACCTTCAAAAAATGTCTAGAGCCCATTGAACTTGCTTTTTCTTACACTCTCCTGTTACACAACACAGACTTACATGGCCAGAATATCCGATGTTCAGGGTTGAAGAAGAAATTTAAATGTTTTATGGTCCACAATGAGATGCTTTGTGAACCAACACTTTTTCCTTTTGTTTTTGAGGCTTTGCGTGATATGTGTGTGTGAAACTTGAAGACATATTTATTTCTATTTTTAATGTAAATACCTCCTTATTTTTTCCTTTTTTGGTATCAGTATGACTTACTTTCCGAAAAGAACTCTTAACACATTCATGACTATGTTTTTACTTTAACTTCTTTAAAATATTAGCATTAGTCCTTTGAAATGTGCCATCCATCCAGCTACATTATTTAGAAGTCTTGTGCATATAAGAAAGGTAATCACAGAACAAAAGTCTATAATGACTGAAGCATTAGGTTTCATCCAAAAAATGGGGAAAGAAAGAATGATGTAAAAGGTAAAAATAGTTATGAAAATCAGTTGAAAAACAGTTGTTTTTCATGCTTCATTTCACACATCTATAGGTTGGTCCAAAAGTAATTAAAAGTACTTTGCCATTAGAAGTAATGGCAAAAACCTCAATTACTTTTGCACCAATCTAATAGTGTCATTCAAGATACTTCTGTAAAGTTAAGAGCAACTATTAAACAAAGAACATTTTTAAAGTAAACCAAAAGCATATGTTTTCAACTAGGATGAACATCAGAACTGCTGAGGAGGAGGAGAATGATAGGGTGTGTGTGTGTGTGCACGTGTGCACACACACACACTTTTGGAGGTAGGATGTTCATATCTGTCCGTCATCTTAAATCCACTGAATCAGCATGCATAACATGTAGTCTATGGACACATTTACACCGAAACCTGATTTTACTTTAGATTTTTGCTTCCTTAGCTATATTGGTTTGAAAGTTTCCTGTCAAGAAAAAGAAAGGTCTTGTTTTCATTGGCAGCATGTCAAATTACATGGTCCATTCAACTTCAGTTTTGCAAAATTGCAAAATAAGGTTCAGTGTATACATAGTATACAAAGAATTAATAATATTACCTGTAACTTACAAAGCATCCCTGGAGTATATCTAGGATTAACTTCATTGACTACAATAAGTGGAAAGGACTTTTTCTGTTCAGCCATGTCTTATTGATGCTAACCATGTGACAGGCATTGGGCTAAGCTACACAGAGGGGTGCTCTGCTTTTTAAAGGAACTTACAGTCTAACAGGAAACATTTTATTCAATCTTAGAAACAATACATTAATCACTTATTTGTGAAACATATTTATTCAGCAAATTTATATCTTATGTCAATTAAAATAGAAATTTAATCCAGCTATTTAAAGAAATCATTTGACCTAAGATTTTATTTTCATAATGTCATTGGTTAGGATAATCTACAGAAGTGTCATGTGCTGTGGTCTTCAGATTGACTTCAGTCTTTGAAATAGTTCGTTCTTTATCCCTGACTCTCCTAATCCTATGGAGAAAAAGTCAATATGTTGGTCAAATATCTGATGATTGAAAGACAACTAAAGCTCCATAAAACATCAATATATTTCAGAGAGATTCAAATGTAAACAGTTCTATATCACTACAAATCTTATTTTCAGCCGAAGATAAAAGGAGACATTGCTACCTGTCACACACAAAAAAATAAGATGTTTTCATTACTAACTTTTTTTTATTTTAAAAAGGAAACTGCTGGTATATGCAAAGGTTAACATAAGTTCATACAATTTTAGGCTGTACAATATTTTGTAGTCATTAATTGTGCAGAGATAAGTTTAAGGAGACCATAAACTTAACCCAGCTTTTTTCTTTGTGGAAATTGTGGAAAATATCTCAGTATTGTCATTTGTAAGTCAGATTTGCTAATATTATTTCTCTGTTGTGCCTTATTTTACCAAATTTTTATCTCCGCTGGGGATAACCCTATATACTTTCTAGCCCCTGCCAGAATTATCCATGAATATACAGAGATGAGCATAAATGTTATATCTTTGTAGTCACCTTCTACCCTTTCAAAGCAAGTCCTCTCTTATTACTCTGTACTTCAACACTTGTTTCCTTATAGCATTCATCATATTTTATAATCATTTAATTAATATACTTATCTACTTTTATTTTGTCTGTTTCCCCTATGAACACTATGAAGTACAGTGTATGTTGGTTTTGCTAAATACTGTCTGTAGGGCTTAATACAGCGCCATGTTTAGAGCCTCAATAAATATTTATTAAGTTAGCAAAATCAATTTAATATTCTGTAGTTCAATAAAACCTATTCATGGACAGCTTTAGGATATTTATATTCATAGCTATGAATTTTGGAAGTCACTTTATCCAAAGTAAAATTTTTTAAATGAATTTTAAATATAATTATTTTTGGTTTTTCTTCTTACGTTGACTTCTTTCTAAACCAAAGGGAAGAAATGTCTTTATTCATCCTTGCTGACCACTTAAACTCTCCAAAGGTATCTTAATAACTGTTGGATCTACAGTGGGCAAGTAAATTGCCCATGTCAGATTGCACTAAAAATTACAAATTACTCTACAAAAATTGTTAAATTACTAGACAATAATCTAAATAAATTATACTAGGTAAATTAATAGGTGAGTAAATTAACTAAACAATAAAATATTTCATTGGTTATTTTTAACAACTCCTAAAACAATGTTATTTATCAGTAAGTTTATTTATCAGTATTCGAGGTCTATAAAAGTTGCATGACAAACTAAGCATCTAACAGTGATATAGAGGACAGGTTCAACAACTCACCAAAAATATTTTACTCATGTTGTATGACAATGGCCAATTTACTCCCCTGCTCTGCACTGGGTGTAGGGGGTAGGTATAGGAGAGTACATTTAATATCTGGATAGCCATGAATAATTAACTCCATCAAGCCTGTTTTCATATAGGGAGAGGTGAAAAATGAATTGCTAGTAGCTGATTTATCTTACCATTTCACTGAAATTCTAGAATGAGTAAACATTCTTAAGAAAAAAAATCAGGTGAGAAATAATTAAAATGATTAATAATTCTGTAAATGCAGCCAACATTATATGAAAAAATGCTCAACATCACTAATCATTAGAAAAATACAAACTGAAACCATAATGAGATACCATCTTACACTAGTCAGAATGGCTACTATTAAAAGGTAAAAATAGTAGCAGATGCTGACAAGATTGTGGAATAAAGGGAATGCTTATACACTGCTGGTGGGAATGTAAATTAGTTCAGCCACTGTGGAAAGCAGTTTGGCGATTTCTGAAAAAACTTAAAACGGAATGGAATTACCATTTGACCCAACAATCTCATTACTGGGTATATAACCAAAGGAATATAAATCATTCTACCATAAAGACACATACATGTGTATGTTCATGACAGCACTATTCACAATAGCAAAGCTGTGGAATCAACCAAGATGCCCATCAATGTTAGACTCTTTAAAGAAAATGCGGTACATATACAACATGGAATACTATGCAGCCATTAAAAGGAACAAGATCATGTTCTTTGTAGCAACATGGTTGGAGCTGGAGGCTGTTATCCCAAGTGAACTAACCCAGGAACAGAAAACCAAATGCAGCATGTTCTCACTTATAAGTGTATCACATATGAACACAGAGACAGGAACAACAGACCCTGAGGACTACTTGAGGGTAGAATGTGGGAAGAGAGAGAGGATCAAAAAACTGGTATTTTGATAGATTTGGTATAAAAAATAAAATAAGCCTAGGACTTTAATTTATGTATATACATTTTAAAACCTTAATTTAAAATAAATAACCATAAATATGAGCTTTGAAAGATGGCATTAAAGTGTATATTGGAATTATCAAAAACAGATTCCATGCACTAATTGTCTAATTTGATCATTTTTATATGATCTTTTTTTTGTAATTCCATCCCCTCAAGTTGCTACTTGGCTTTATTTCTACTTTTCTAGATATTGTGATATTACACCCCCATCTTTTAATTAAAGACTTGAATGATATATAGGGGATTTGTAATTTCTAAATTTTTATAAAAAGGTAATATATTCTCTAAATTGGCTATAATTTCTTTTTCTCAATTTCTATTATTGAAACTTTAACATAACTTAATTTTAAATCGATTTTGTCTCAGTACATTGATTATGGTTTTATTAAATTTAGAAAAAATATAACTATCTTGGAGGCTCAACATTATTTGATTATTCTTATTAATTTTCTGTAGGTTAGTTTATTTTAGCATATGTTAATTACTACTTTTGATCATTCTACTTTGTAAATGTTTATGCTTTAGCAATGATAGTGGTAAAATGGGTAAACCAGGATAGAACATTATCAACTCAGTTAATAATCTAAGAATAATTTAATAACCACAAATATGATTTTTAAAACAATAATGGTTTATGCATTATGATAACCTGAATTTGGTTAGGAAATTGTTTTTCTTGTCAAATTATACAGTAATAGTTCTTTTAAATCTCTAATATTCTAATACATACCTTCTGTCTTTCATTAGATAAAATTCAAGTAGTGGATAAGGCAAGGTATTTAGAGTTGATTAGATTTGATCAGAGTTTATTAGGTTTGATTTGAGCAAAGTGTTTCGAGTTTAGTAGATTAGATTTACAAATTATGATTCTATCATATATAAACTACCTGATCCAGGCCAAGTTGTTTTGTATTCTCTTATATTTAGTTTTTTCATCTATAGCTTCCTTACTGGGGTAGCTGTGAGGTAGTCCATACGAGATACTTGGAAAAGCAATTAGAATGGCAACTATTGTTTTTCTGACACAAATGTCAGATATCAGAATACTTATAGACATCTGAGTTAATGTGGAAATATAAAGAAAATTCTTCATTCATCCCTAACTCTCCCAATTTTGGTAGGTCAAAATTGTATTAGTTTTGTAAGTGATGTTGATATGGGTGGTATGAGACAAAACAAAATGAAGTAAGCCTATTTGTGTTATTAGCACAATGGATTTAACAGCGTGTGAAAAAGAGAGGAGGACTCTAACAAGCTGCTATGGTCTTAGAATCTACAGTTTATAACAGGGTTTCTTTACCCATATCTATGAGTGGAATTCAGAGTGCTACAAATCACCTAACATTTTTATAGAATTGTATGTAAATGGGTACAAATATACACTTAGAAACAAGACCTCCTTGTTTTCCAATAGATCAGTAGGGTGAGTATAGTTAACACAAATTGATTGTACACTTAAAAACAGCTAAAAGAAAAGAGTTTGAATGTTTCTAGCATAACGATAAATTATTAAGGTGGTGGATATCCCACTGACCCCTATTTGATTATATGAATGTATCAAATTATTTCATTACCCTAAAATATGCACATCTAATATGCACCAATAAAAAAATTAATTTTTAAAATAAATTTTTTGTTTAACGTGCAGTACAGAATCAAATGTTGAATGATCAAACGTTAAAATAGTCCCAATTTTTTTTAAAAAAGAATCGTATGTGAAGTGTACTTTTCCAGAGAAAGGAGTTACATTTTATTATATTCTCAATGACACCTATGACCTCTATACCTTAAACAGCTGGCTTAAAATTTAGTACTTCTTTTTTGCATAACTATTCATATAATTGATAAAAACATAGATTGCAGTGGTGTTTTTAACAATTGCTCTTGCATTTTCTTATTTGTGAATGCATGTTGCACAAAGTAGAAATAATTACAGAGCAGGTAGCTTTTAGAGTAATATGTAATAAAGGAATTATGTGATCCAATGTGCAGAGTGAATGTTCATAAAAAAAAAGAATACAAACCTTTTGTCTCTTTTCTTACAGCTCCCTTTAGGTTCTCAACTTAGAAATCAAATGGCAAATTATGTGTCTCTAAGAAATTCAAAGTTAAGGTCATGGTTTAAAAACAGGATAAATAAAAAGTAATTAAAAGTTTTGGCAAAACTTAATAAAATCATGCAAAGTTATGCTTTTATTAATTTTGTCTTATTACACTGTCTCATAAAACCATGAATTTCCTTTTATATCTGCTTCCAGTGGTATAGGTGAAGTTACAGAGGAAAACTTACTCTGTGCTTTTTTTGTCAAAAGAGTTTGTGTTTTGTGACACCAAATCCACAGATAGTATTTTCCCTTGGAAGTGTGATTATATTGAGTAGTCTGTTTTCTCTGAGCTCTCTTTTACAAAAAACAAAAAAAACCCTCTTTTCCCAGGGTGTTGCCAATACGTAAGAGATTTGAGTTGAAGCTGCAATTTTCTACCTTCATGGTCTTTTATTCTACAAAACACAGCTTTTCATGAATTTGTGGAATTAATCATTTCTAAATGAAATTGGAAAATAAAAAAAATAGAACCTAAAAACTAATTAAAGCAGTCACTTTTGAATCCTGATAACAAAATTTTTATGATTAATTTTTTGTTCTTTGAACTTTTTAATTTTTGTCTCATAGGATTTTTTAATTTGCTTCACAGTGTTAGTGATTTTACTTTCCACAAATATATCAACCTGGATGATTGAAATGTATTCGTCTTTAATGTTTTACAAATATTTACTGAATGCCTACTATTGAAAATCCTCTAGAAGGCAATAACCATACATGGTTACTGATGTCATGGTCTAATTAGAGAGATGGCCATTCATTAAATAATCAAACACACACAAGTATAAAATTGAAATTGCTGTGGATCCTAGAGAGGAGAGGTAGTTGGGCCAAAAGTGAATACAATTAGAAAATAAGGCTGTCTTGAAGAAGTAACCACTTGTGTTGAGATTTGAAGGGTAAGAGTTAGTTGAGCAATGGAGGGAGGGAAGCATGCCCCAAAGAAATCATGTGCAAGGGTATGCATCCTAAAAGCAAAGATTAAAGTGTGTATAAAAGCCTAGAGGGCCAGACAGACTGAAACAGAACAATTTGGTCAAGTGCAGTGCGAGGTGAAGTTAGAGAGGTGGAGGCAGGACCATGCGGGACAGTGTAGAGGAAGTTAACAAGCTTACTTTTTATCTTAAGAACGTAAGGAATTTTAAGCAGATAGGTAGCAAGATTACATTATATTTGCATTTTTAAAAGCTCAGCCCACACTATAAATGGGACAAAATCAGATGTGGGTAGAACTTAGAAGGCTATTTCAGTATCCCAGGAAAGAGATGATGATAACATGGACTAGAATTAATGGGAGTAGTGTTTAGGGATAGAAAAAAAAAAGTGTTTGCATATGAAAATTATAAAGTCAACTTCGTAAGATTTAGTGATGGATTGAATGTAAAATGAGAGGGAGAGAGGACTCTAAAACCACCGTAGTTTTCCAACTAGTAGACTTTGATGAATGGGTTATTATTATAGAAATAAAGGACAGTAGTCTGGAATTAAGTTTGGAAAGAATGTGAGAAAGATAGTAAAATTGATGCCTTTTGAATATCCAAAGTAAGATGTAACTAGACTTTGAATAAATGATTTGCAACTTGAAGAATGGTCTGGGTTGAAGATACATATGAGTACATCATTGAATCTGTGAGCATGAATGATTTTTCCCAGTGAAAGAGGATAAAACAAGAAAAGTCCAATGAAAAAGTCTAGGGAATTTCAAATTTGAATGGCCAAGTAGTGAAGGATAGACTAGAACTCTACAATAGGCAGAGAACAATCAGCTGGAGAATGAGAATGCTAGGAGAGGGCTGTGACATGGAAGTTTATAAAAGACATTACTTCAAAAGGATAACTGAGTCAGCATTACAGAGTGCTGATGAGAGGTCAGGTAAGAAGAGTGAAAAATATGTATTGGATTCGGTGATGTAAAGTCAGCACCGTCCTCACAAAAAAACTATTTCAGTGGACTACTGAGAATTGAAGCCAGATTGGCATACTCTAGAGAAAAGAAAATAAAGACAATGAGTATAGATAACTCCTTTAAAAAATTGGGCTATGGAAGAGAGAAGGCATTAGCTGGAGGAGAACACAGGGGCAGTATTTTTAAAAAACTATTGATTTAGGTTTGTTTTCATATGTTGATTGCACAAACTTGTGAATGTTTAAAATACGATGGGAAGGAATCATGTAAAAGGAAGACATTGAATATGTAATTCTGCAAAAGAATCATCTAGTTTATGATGTCCGGGATGCAGGATGAGATGAAAGCTGTAGTTCAGGTGGTGAGCATGGCTTTACCTAGGCATGGGACAACCTCTTTATTGTAGTAGAAGAGATGACAGAAAGTGTAGGTGCATATGCAAGTTGGTTTGTAAGGTGGTTTGTACGAATATTGGGGAGAGCATTAGGACGATAAAGACATTTCCATCTGAGAGCCTCTATTTTCTTTGTAAAGCAAGAGGTAAGATCATCTGCTGAATACGGAGATTTGGATTCGGAGAGGGATTTGAAGAGGTAGGAGGGTGTCAGAAGTTTGATGAGGCTTGAAAAGTTTTCACATGGTTGTGGTGAATTGGAGAGTTTTCCAAAGAGACAAAGTAAGGCTTACAGAAAGTATTTTAGGGCTTTTTTTAGGTTTGGGAATTACTAATTTATAATCGAATGAATGTTACCTGTTGTGACACTTTCTTATGCAGAGCTCTGCTACTCTGGAGAAGACACAGAATTGAGATGTGCAATGGTTTCGTTCAGGTTTGTGGTTCAACCTTCCAAATGGAATGAGAAAAACAGAAGAAGGGACATCACAAAGTATGTTATTAAAGTTAAAACCCATGGATGGTCAGCTTGATAAGAAGTGAAGCAAAGTAAGCAAAAGGCTTATGCATCAGGAAACAGTAGAGAGAACAAAGGACTGGGAAGAACAAGTGTGTCTTAAAAATGGTGTAGAGTATGTAGTTGGATAATAGAGGTGGATTTGGAAGTGTGGTCATTAGAGGAAAATGGCAGCTCCAAGCTGTGACTGTTGGGTGGGTGGTTGAAGCGGAAAAGGCAAGAGCATTGGAGATATGGAGGCCATGCTGATGATGGATCATTAAGATGAATGTTGTCATTGGACAGATAAATAGCATAGTTTGGGTTAGAAAAGAAGACTGTGAGCCTGGTGCCAGAATCTTCAGTGAAAGACAAGGGAGCAGGATGTCAGTTGCTGCTAACAATGAGAAGGTGGTAAGTGTAATGATGTGTGCTTCAAAAAGAGAAGTGATCATATGGGAACTTTAAAAGAGAGCAAGCTCAAGGGCAATTTACTGTCTTGACCATGAAGTTCATAAGATGGTGAGAAAATAACCACAACTTGAGAGGCTGGTGTCTTTTAGAGACAAATGAAAGGTCAATTAAAACCTGCAGAAAAGGAATATTTTGAGAAGAGCCTGAGGATATGGGGGCTTTGCAGGTTTTGGAGTGGCAGTTCCAGAGGATAACATGCAAGGGTTTGGGAAATTAGGGAGAGATAAAAGGCTGGGTTCAGGGCAAGGATGGCCAGAGCAATGTGGGAATGATAAGCTTGTTTTGAAATTATAAAGAGATCAGAAAAGAATTATCACAATTTCGACTTTATAAAATGAATGTTATGGTATACATGCCTTATAGCTATCAGGATTCATGAGAGTTGGACAAAAAATATAGTGTACAAAATTTCATAGAATCAACAAGGGACAGAATCTTATTAATGGATGCTGGGCTTAATACCTAGGTGATGGGTTGATAGGTGCAGCAAACCACCATGGAACATGTTTATGCAACAAATCTGTACATCCTGTAGGTATACCCTGGAACTTAAAAATATAATAATGATAGAAAAAGAAAACATTAAGACATGTTTAATAAGGAAATATAAAGAAATGAAGTATTAGTAAATGAAGCAACCTAGAACGAACTAAAATATCTAAGTAATCGTTTCATTATAACTGTCTTTCTAAGTGGCTTTCAAAACATACGTAAACCCTTAATAGAAATGCTATCAAATCCTAATTTATATGTAAATTTTATTTTTAATTTAACTGAATGTACATACATTCAGTTTGGGTACTGTCCTATTGAAAATACGTTTGAGTGCAACAGATTGTGAAATGTGGTTTATAATTGTGTGGAAGTAGATCTCATTAAATAGTAAGGAAACATAGTGTAGAAACAATTGTACACCAAAGATGTGCTTACTGAAACATGATGGATGTGTGTGTGTGTGTGTGTGTGTGTTGCTCTCCTAACCACACAGCTACATATATGTGTGTGTATATATACACATGTACATATGTGTGTATATATACATGTGTGTATGTATATGTGTATATATGTATGTATATGTATATACATGTATATATGTATGTATAAGTATATACATGTATATATGTATGTATGTATATGTATATACATGTATATATGTATGTATGTATATGTATATACATGTATGTATGTATGTATATGTATATACACACACATACACACACACGTACATGTAGCTGTGTGGCTAGGACAGCAAACAGAGCTGAAGTGTACCAAAACAGGCAGTGGTAAAACTGGGGAGATCTTGTGTGATAATTTTGAGAGAGAGGTAATTAGGAAGGACATGTCTAGCATTGTTTTTCATCTTATGGGTGTTTCCAAAATACCCCGGCATGTGATATCGTGCAACTTATGTAAAATTGCCGAGAAAGTAACTGACAAAGCCAGAGCATGGTAGATGGTGAATAAAATTGGGATCTGAAAGAGCAGAGACAGAGTCCATATTCACCACCTCTTGGCTGTGGGCCTTCACCAAGCAAATTAGGTTGAACCTCATTTTCCTCATTTGTAAAACAAAGATCATCATAGCTATTGGGATGATTGCTGGCAGCAGTGGGGTGCAGTGGGGGCACAGCGGGGGGAGTGAAGTGAAATTATGTGAATAGTATATGACAAAGTCCTGATATCCAAAAGCTGCTCAGTAACCCTTTATGGAGGTTGTGCAGTGTGATCACTGAGCATGGGTTTGGAAACCAGACTTCTGGGTTCAGATCCCAGCTCTGCAGTTGCTCATCTCTCCTGTGATTCAGTGCTCCCCTCTGTAAGGGAGATAATAGCACCACTTATCTCAAAAGGCTGTGGTCAGAATCAAATAAATATATGCCTCTTAGAGCACAGCCTGATGCATAGTCCTGGCTGACACGTTCATTTATGTCAAATAAATATTGTAAAAATTTAATTTATAATATTAATTATAAAATAGTATTCCTAATAAGAGATTACTAGTAGTAGTATCATTAAAGATGTTTTGTTAGGGTAACCAGTCAAGAGGGGAATATGTATGAAGGTAAAGAGTTTTAGTTGAACCTGAATACTATTTATAAAAAAAATCACAAGAAGGTACTATTTCACTCATCTAATATGTTCTAAATGCTTTTCTGAAGATCAATGTAATTTATGATAATGATCTGCCAAAAAGTTCACATAGGACTGTATGAAAAGTAATCTCCTGACTATTGATCAGCCTCAGGTTTTATTTCCTTACCTAGCCAATTTTTCAATGCCTTCGCAGCAGTTTAAATGTAATTACAAACATCTGGTCCCACTGAAGTCTCCTTAATTTTACAGTTATTGCTCAAACTCCAGACATTCTTCTTAGAAGTGCGATTTTATTGTTCATTTAGTAGAAATGAGGCAACTCTGATGCAATATGGCTGCCGTCAAATAAGTAATTTCTGGTAACCCATAGAAACAACGTTTACTACTTTGTTCTTGGTAAATACACGTGCATTTCCCTTGAACATATTACTTGGAGATAGTATTTACTTTTTTCCAGCCATAAAAAGGGGAAGTGAAAGAAGTTAAGATTATTGAAAAAGATGGATTCTATTTTTATGTTCATTTGGTTGGTTCATTTCCCTGTTTCTGCATTAATTATTAAGCAGGTAGCTCCCATGATTTTTCTATGAAGTAAGAAATGCCTTTCTGTAATATCTCTTACAATATTCTGGTATCTTATGAAATCTATATAGAACAAGCATTAAAAATGATTAAAATTCTTGGAAGATTTAGATATCCCTAAATCTTTTGACACCTTTGAAGAAAAAAGTCTTACTCTATGGAACAATAAGCACACAAAAAAATTCACTGTAAGCAGAATGCAAATAAATTGGGTTTGGGGACCTGGTATATCAGGGTTGGAATCCTAGCCACTCCAGGAGATAGCTGTGTAATCCTCATGGAGGAATTTCATCTCTGAGCCTCTTTACTTTTATCAGTAGCACCGATAAAACTCATCAAAGCCTGTTGTGATGATTTAATGCAATCAATGAAGATTAAGCAACCAGTACAGTGCATTACTCATAATAGATGCACAGCCAACATTTCTGCCTTTCTTTATCAACCAGAAAATATAGCACGTAGCTTTATTTGGCAATTTTCTTGATCTGCTTCAAAATAAATTTTGTTCAAAAATTTGCAGCATGACAGTTTTAAATAAAACTACATTTATATTATGCACATTGATTATCACTAGGATTTTAGGGAGTTTTTAAGTCCCAATTTAAATGGAAAAGTCATTGTGAGGACATGTTATGATAAAAGTGAAATACCTAAACTTTTTCTTATTACTGTATTGAAGAATGTGCTTATGTAAGATTTAAGGTAGAATGCCAACTTGTATGTTATAGTAATGTTGCCATTACTATTTTACTTTCTAGATAAACAAACCAAGTATATTTTCTTTACTCATGAATATGTCTGAAGCTGGCATTTATGGCCTTTTCATTTCATTTTTTAAGTAATGCTAGAAAAAAAATTCAGCTTATACACATTAACTGTATTTATTATAGTAAGTAATGAAATTCTAAAAAGAGATACTGACATTTTATGGTATTATAAAATTTCAAGTTAATTTCTTGATTTGTTTATGGAATTTCAACATCTCAGAATCCTTTAGCATTGATAGTTCTGTTGCTGATAGTTGTTTCTTAAACAAGAAAACTAGGGAGAAAATAAATGATTTGTCCAAAGCCACATGATATGTAACTGTTGGAACCACAAATGGAAACAAAGGGATTCTGTTTTCTGCCTTTTAGTCCATTTCAATTTCTGTTGCATTGTGTGGCAAAGTTTCATCACCCTAAATCATATGTAACCACAGCAAACAATTTTTTATTTTTTTATTTTTTGAGATGGAGTTTTACTCTGTCACCCAGGCTAGAGTGCAATGGCACGATCTCGGCTCACTGCAACCTCTGCCTCCTGGGTTCAAGCGATACTCCTGCCTCAGCCTCATGCATAGCTGGGATTACAGGCATGCGCCACCACACACAACTGGCTAATTTTTTTCTATTTTTAGTAGAGATAAGGTTTCACCATGTGTTGGGGCGATCAACACCATGTGTTGCCCCCAACACCAGGTCATGGGGGCAATGAAGTCAGGTGGAGTCAAAGGAATGAAAAAAGACAGTTTGAGAGAGAAAGTGGGTCCAGGGGACCAACGTTGAGTATGGAGACTGCAAAGGCCCCAAGCTCCAGAAGCCCAGCCTATTTATTGGTGATCAAAC
Organism: Pongo abelii; assembly: GCF_028885655.2. NCBI lineage: Eukaryota > Metazoa > Chordata > Mammalia > Primates > Hominidae > Pongo > Pongo abelii. Next base: position 185,819,022 of record NC_071988.2, on the reverse strand, counting down.
AAAGAAACAGGTGGTGAGAATGTGGGGGTCGAAAGGGCAAATGCATGATCTACAGCTGTGACGGTTTAGCATTTCCTTTGAAGCAGATGGAACATATTCTGCTACTTGAGAAAATGGAGAGCAGGTTGTTTTAACTCAAGATACAATCGATCTTGGGAGAGCAAGGAGCAAGGACCCAGCAAATCTAGACACTTTCCAGAGGCTGTGGGGGTTTTATGCCCTGAGCCCTGGATTCTTTCCAAGCCACAAGGGGTTTTACGCCCTGGGCTTAGATTTTGGTGCATCAGGACAGCCTTCCACCCTTTGTCATAGAGCTTAGTGTTCCAAAGGCCATGAGGGGTTTTAGATTCTGGACCCCGGACATGTTTCAAGACTCTTTTACATTATGTCAGACATGCAAGCCCTGCCTCAGCTTCTCCCAACACTCAGCTTCTCCAAACACCATACTGGCCACAAACAATTTTAGAGTCTTGCTAGAAATTTTTTTTTAAACTATATTACTTACTGGTGTCTAGGATGTATAGTATTTGCAACTCATTTCTTCACTTTATAGTTTTATTTTTGACTGATACTGCTTAAAATTTAGGATCTTTTATATTAAAAATTAAGTAAATGAAAGTAATTTATGTATTCAAATATGAGTAGATATAATTTCAGTTTTTGTTCTTTAATTTCCTCTTAAATACAATTGATGACAGGAAGCTTTGTAGAAGTCAGATGTGTGTAATATTCTAATACAGCATTCTGGTTGTGTTACCCAAAAATTCATGCAGTGCATTGTCCTGAGGAAATCTGAGGGTGCAAGGAGAGTGTCATGAGTAATTTTTATTTAGAGACAACCAACCAGCATAATAAAATAGTTTGGCAGAATTGAGGCAAGACATTGACTAACATACAAAGAAATTGAAATCAAAGTCTGAGAGTTGAGTCAATATTTTTGAGTTGAGACAAATATGGGTTTGAATTTTAGCTCCTCTACCCATTACCTCTATGATGGGTAATATAAGGGTTATTTTCCACTCTGGTTCTTGGATTATCCTTTCAGAAAACCACTGGAAGTGTCAGTGGCAAGTGTATGAGCTGAGAAATCAGCTTCACAGTGTTCAAGACTCAAATTCACCAATGACCAGTCATGTAAATTCAAGCAGTGATAAGTCTATAATTCCTAAATCCACAAAGCTCTAAAATCATATGACTTTTATAGCTCATTTAACTATAATACCCTACCTCTTCTGAGCTGACATGAACTATATATAATCTTTGCGTATCCCACTTAGTGTGAAGAGTTCTGTTTCGCTGGTAGCATTGCCCTATCCCCTGTTGTGATGTTATATAGTCTATAGTTAATTATCATATTACTTTCTAAAATCAAATAACAAACAAAAATTTTGACTTCCAAAGCTCATTTGGTTTCAAAAGTTTAGATTTTTTTGTTTTTTTGTTTTTTGTTGTTGTCATTTTGAGATGAAGTCGCGCTGTGTCTCCCAGGCTGGAGTGTAGTGGCACAGTCTCTGCTTACTGCAACTCCTGCCTCCCAGGTTCACGTGATTCTCCTACCTCGGTCTCCCAAATAACTGGGATTACCAGTGTGTGCCACCACGCCTGACTAATTTTTGTATTTTCAGAAGAGACAGTGTTTCACCGTGTTGGCCAGGCTAGTCTTGAACTCCTGACCTCAGGTGATCCACCCGCCTCGACTTCCCAAAGTGCTGGAATTACAGGTGTGATCCATCGTGCCTAGTTGGTTTCAAAAGTTTTGAATCAGACACTGTGGACTTATACCTAATATCTGTAAGCCTCAGCTTCCAAAACTACCTGAATGTATTAGTCAAGGTTTCTCCAGAGAAATAGAATCAATATGTATATATACGTGTGTGTGTATACATGTATATATAGGAAGTGATGTATTATATATATAATGTTATTGATATATAATATATGATATATGTTATTGATATATAATATATAACTATATGTTATTGATATATAATATATAACTATATATTATATAGAGATATAGATGAAGAGATTTATTTTAAGATATTGGTTAATGCTATTATGGAGGCTGAGAAGTCCCAGGATCTGTGAACTGCAAGCTGGGGACCCAAGAAAGCCCATATTGATGGTGTAGATTCCCACCAGGGTCTGATGGTTTGAGAACCAGGAGCACCAAAGACAGAAGATCAATATGTGAGCTCAAGTATTCAGGCAGAGCAAATTCAACTTTCCTACACCTTTTTATTCTATTCAGACCCTCAACAGATTAAATGATGTCCACCCACATTGAGGAGAGTCATTTGCTATACTCAGTCTAGCAATTCAAATGCTGTTCTCTTCTCAAAATTCCTCTGCAGACACACTCAGAAATAATGTTTAACTGGCTATCAAGGCATCCCATGGCCTAGTCAAGTGGACACATAAAATTAATGTCACACTGAGCTATTAAGTTGTTGTGAATATGAAATGATATAATCTATGTAACCCACAGGGCCTAGTAAACAGTAAGCATTAAATAAATCTGAATCATTACTATTATAGTAAAGCTTTCTCAATATCAGGCCTGCCTACTTTTTTCTAATAAAATTGTCTAAGCTTTATTTTATCTGTAATTCAATGAAATTCCCTTTTCCTCCCAACATACATTTTCAGCCAAGGCATCAGAAATTGGATTCTACCATTCCCTATTTCCCTCCTGCTCTCCGTTTCTCTATTTTGGTCTTTTTCTTTCCTTCCTTCCATCTCTCTCTTGCTTTCCTTTCTTTTCTTTCTCACTATGTTGCTGGCCTTGGACTCCTGGGTTCAAGAAATCCTCCCTCCTCAGCCTGCCAAGTAGCTGGGACTATAGGTGCACACTACAGTGTCCACCCAGCAGTTTTGGTTTTCTTAAGACAAAATATTTAGGAACTTTTATTTTGGCAGTTAAGGTATCACCAAAAGAGAATGTTCAGTGGCACTAAAAATCTTAAAACAGTTTATAGAATCGGAACAAATTAGAGTTTATAAAATAAGAACGGAGTTTGTAAAATTAGACAAAAGTCATCCTGAGGGTTTTAAAAAGTCAAGAAAGAAGCAGCTCCAGATATGAACAGATGAAAAGCTCAAGGTCTAATCTGTAGTGTCCTGGAGAAGAAAAGCAGGCAAAAACTGACAGGTTTCCATTATGATCACCTTTTACTGTAGTGAAACTTCTTAAGCTAACCCAAATTTAACAACAACAACAACAAAAAGTACCTCTCACGAACAGCAATATTTACCACCAGCCACTCCCTGGCATTGACGGAAGTACCTGAGTCGCTATTGCTTAAAGGGTTTATTCAAGCAGATTCAATGATTAGTCTGCTTTGTGGAAGGTGGATGGAAGAGAATGGCTTCAACATGACTTCTTGACCATGGATGAAGTTACATTAAAATTGTCATTAATTCATAGTTATATTCTACTAAACTAGCAGAAAGTATTAAAGACATTTTATTAAAACATTAACACTTCACATTTATAAAAAGAAAACAATCAAAATTGTACTTAGTTATTCTTAATTTTAAATTTAAACAGCACTCTCAATGATTGTTTTTAGGATGAGGACTTCAATTATAATTTTAACTTAAAAAAATTTTTCACATCATCATGGAAATTATTGTCATATGAATGAAGTGTGGAAGAATTTCAGGAAGCAACTAGCAATTGTTAACCCAAGAAACTGCTGACTAGAGAGGAAGCGATAGATTCACCCACAGACTTTCTTGCTTAGGTCCCAGTGAAGCAGTAGGACCTGATTATTTTTAGATAGAAGTTTGTATTTGCTACTTTGTAAAAGAAGGTAAAAACAAACATCATGGGAAAGTTATGAATGTTGTTGGCCATTCTAAAATTTATCTGTGATTAATAGTTTAAAAAAAATTATTGAGTTACAGATTGTGGAAAACACCATTATCATTCTGAGCTTAACATTGCTAAAGAACTTAAATCAGACCAGAGTGTAGGCATACATGGACTTATACACTGAACTTTCCCCATTTTCCTCCTCTTTCACTTTATTTTGTACAACAGCAATCTCAGTTATCTACACCAAGGATAGAGTCCAAATTTACGAGGGCAGTCCTAGAGGCTTGTTTATTTTCGGGCCCCTTGTATCGGTCTTTCCCAGTTGTATCTTGGTGGTCAAGAATTCCAACTGTCAGTGTCTCCCTCTCTGATAACATTTGCTTAGAACTTTTCAAATGGCACCATTTACAGGATACAGTACCAAAGAAAATTCTAAGACAGGAAAAAAAAGTTTTGTGGTAGTTACTGAATCTGAAAGATTATAGTATAAGATGATAAACCTCATTAAAAATCTATAATATTTCTTCTTTCTGTTTCTTCATTATTTAGACGATACAACTCAGTTCTTAACATTTTAGATTTTGTTTTTGTTTAAAAATATTTTTAGTGTGACTAAAAGCTGGTCACATAAATATATTCGTGTGTGTACTTGACTTTTACATGTATGTGTAAATACATGTATATGTATATAATATACATGATATATGTTATAAAAAAGGAAAGTAAACAAAAGAAATTCTATCTTTTGCACACAATAATATCCTCAGCAGATACTGTTTGCCTCATGCAGTTCTGGCTTTTAATACAAATTGTGACCTTTTCCTCTGACTTATTCTGAAATCATGGAGGACTTCATAATAGTAGAGGGTGAACCAAATAGCAATTTAACATTTTCAATTCTTGTGGAAATTTTCTCTTACCAAAGAGATGGGCAGAAATGGTATTTATGACTAGGATGCTATTTTGAAATAAATAGAAGTGTGAAATATTATAGATGCCATTATAAAATGCAAATGTCACAGCAGAGTGGATTAGAAGTTGAGGTCTCAGCTGGATTTTTCTCAAACCTCTTGGTTTGTAAAGATAAATTGTGGTAAAAGGTTTTTCTTCTTACTATTATTAAGCCACTTTGCATAACCCATAGCTATGCTAGTCTTACATAAATTATGACCCTTGTTTAAAATTTCCTAGAGAATATTTATTAATTGACTTAACAATACCAGAGCATTTTAAAATTAAAAATCGTGTGTTGTTGATTGTTATTTATGGGATAGGATTAGATAAAATAAGAGACGGAAGGTGGAATGAAAGCCGGGAATCAATTGCAAAGATGCAAGCAGTGAGGAAAGGCAAAAGGAGGAAGAGAGGACCTGCTGTTTGAGATGAGGTGGTAGAAGTGGTGCTGGCGTTTGAAACCCCAAATCTGTGTGAGATAGATGAGACAGTCTCATCCGACAACTACTCAAGCAACATATCTTATTTTCTCCTCAAATACTCACGTGGACTTAAAATGTATTTCCAGGCTGGGTGCGGTGGCTCAGGCCTGTAATCCCAGCACTTTGGGAGGCCGAGGTGAGCGGATCACTTGAGCTCAGGAGTTCAAGACCAGCCTGGCCAATGTGGTGAAACCCTGCCTCTACTAAAAATACAAAAATTAGTCGGGCATGGTGGCAGGTGCCTGTAGTCCCAGCTACTTAGGAGGTTGAGGCAGGAGAATGGCTTGAACCCAGGAGGTGGAGGTTGCAGTGAGCTGAGATCGCGCCACTGCACTCCAGACTGGATGACAAAGGGAGACTCTGTCTCAAAAAATAAAATAAAATACAATGCATTTTCATGTGTCTTTCCCTTCACATTACTATTTCTAGAGCCCAGGCCTCATTTGTACTCATTTTACCTATGCTTTTTCTGACTCTAAAAAACACTCGTGTTAAGCAATATTAAAATTCAAAAACATTCATTGAAAAGGCATTTTAGCTTACATTTGAAATTTTATTTTAGCAGTAGCATATCAAATTCAGGCTGCAGAACTTTCACCAAACTAGGTCAGTTAAGCTGGGGCAGGCCTGCCAGTTGTGTACTTGAATCAGAAATGCTTATCCAGGAAAGCCAGGTAGTTACCATGGAGAACGGACATTCCAGACAGCATGTGATTAGTGAAATGGACATTTCATTTTATGTGAGCAGAAGTTATTATTGGGTTTTGGTTAGCTGGGGGTTTTGTTGCAATTACATTGCCTAGTTGGAGATAAACTAATGTCACTTAGTATCTGCATGTAAGTAATTGTTTTCTCTCAAAATATTGTGTCACAAAATAGCACAACAGAAAGGTAGCAGTGCATGAAATATGTGTAGGAGTGAGGCAAGAGAATATAAAGGCAGAGCCTGATTTGTACTATAATTACCCAGATCAATCACTAAAGAGCCAATTCTGTAATTCAGAAGCAAGTCTAAAAAATACTGTTAGCAAAGTCTTAAACCTTTACATATAACAATTTTATAATAAAGGTAATTAATGCTTCTTGGAGAAAACAGAAAAGTATAAGAGGCAAAAGAAACAAGCAAACAAACAAAAAAAAACCCTGTGATTTCACTACCCAGAGTTAATTATGTACCACCACATTTGGGGGTATATTTTGCTTCATTATTTGTTATATATGTATTTTTATTTAGTGAAAATAATTTTATATGTGAAGTATTATACTTTTCTTCTTTACATTGAAACAGATGCATATTTATAAGTTCATTATAAATTTTCATTAGCATTATTTTAATAGCAAAACATACTTATTAAATGGATGTGCCAAATTTTATTTAACAATGCCCTTTATTGTAATATATTTGAATTACCTCTAGTTTGTCACTTTTACAAACATATTTAGCCATATGAATTCTTCTGGTAATTCTGAATTATTTTCTTAAACTAAATTTCAAAAAATGAAATGATAAGATAATAAATGTGATGAAGATTGTAAAAGCCTCTTCGAAAAAAGTATTAAGTTGCTTCCAAAACAGCAATTTACATACCCATAGAAAGAGTATAAATATTCATTTCAAATGTATGTCTGTATACACAGTATATAAACATTTGACTAAAGGTTGTAATTCATTTTGCATTTCTTTTTATCAGTGATAAATTTTTAAAATGTTTTTTAGTCATTTATTTTTTCCTCATAATAAATTGTTTATATATTGACCCGTTTTACTACTGGAGACTTCTGTGCTCTTCTTCACCAATTTTATAAGCATTTTACAAAGTATCCCCTTTGTGAAAACTTCAGCAAATATTGTGCTATGTTTTGATCCAATTATTATTTTGTTTAGGATTTTTGACAAACTGAAGTTTCTGCTATTTATTTTGCATATTTTATCTGATACTCTTTTGTGGCATCTTCTAATTTTAAGCTTAGAAAATTTCCTTTGATCCTGAGATTTGTTAAGTGTACATTTTTTCTTTCTGCTACATTTTGTAGTACTTTTTTTTTTCACATTTATCTCTCTAGTCCATCTGGAATGTAGTTGGTTGAGCAATGTTTCATTAGTCAGGAATTTTTTTCTATCATGAGTGATCACACTGCTTTGGACTAAGACGGGCAGGTTTATTGATCCATAAAAGTGAGAATGGAAACCTTGTAACTTGGGAAAAGAGTAGCTGGGACTGGATGCCACCAGGATGCTTTTCCCATCACTTTTTCTTGCATGCTAGCTTCTTTTTCTCCCTGAGCTTGGGAAGAGGTGACCAGCCATTCATATTTTCACAGCTTTGCCACCTGAAAGTAAACCCCTCCCCAATAAAATATTCTTAATAAAGGTTGTAAGTTGTCACAGCATGGTTTACTTAACTCCAGTGGCCAAGGTGAGAGATGGGTACCAGTATTAGCAGCCCCCACTGGAGCCACATGGCTCGAGTGGGAGGGAAGTAATTTATCCAAAAGGGTAAGATTCCCGCGATTAACAAAAAAAGAAAAGAAGCTGGGTGGAAAGAAAGGGATTGGTGCTGAGATGAGAGTCTTTCAGATGAGACTTTCCTTCAGTGTTCAGTTTGACTTTGTTTCCTTGTTTGAGATTTATGAGGGTTCCTAATCATGCTCCCATTCCTCCCATTAGTCCTTCTTACCCAGAATGTGGAGCCAACTGAGAAAGAAAAGAAGGCCGTCAGACAGATGGTGATTAGCACTTTGATTGTATTGCTTATAATGTTGTTTGGGAGAAAACAGCATGTTTATTTCCCAATAATTGAGTTCTTATTGTGAAACTTCTAAATTAAACCTACACCTTCATGCTTCAGGCCTGCACCTAATAAGAAGAGAAATCCTCCTTGATAAGCTTAGTACATGAACTAACAGAAAATCCAAGCATCCTCTGAAGAACAGGCAGATCCAAGTGTAGAGGACATCTTCCCTGAGATAGTGGATAGAATGAAACTAGAATTAAGATCTCTGGAGAATCAAGATGTCTAATATGCTGACAAAAGAGGGAGAATCCTTGAGTTCTCACAAAAAAATTGGGGTAGAGTATTTTGGCAAAGGTAAGAGAACAAGAGAAGAGGGGATTCTGCAGCTGAGCCTAGTGTTTGTGTAGATACTGTGACCATTGAAATCCACAGCATTGAACATTATTATTTTATCATGTCACAGCAACTAATGTGGTGGCATGGAATACACCAACGTCTGCATTTTTAAAGAGGCAATGTGGTACAATGACTTCAAATCTGTGTCTTCTACAACATAAGGAAAATTTGGAGCATAATGGCATATCGTTGGAGCCTGATGTTCTCACATGTTTACTTTCATTTAGGAACATCAAATTAAAATTTAACATTTAGCACTTGTTATTTTTCATGCTGCCACTTCTGTGCAGTAGGAAAAGCTAAATTTAATGTTTGGGGCTCAAAAGTGCCATGCCCAATTTTGCTTTGCTACCATTTTGGTTTTGAGTTTAAAGTTTTTTGCATTCATGTCTTTTAAAACCCATTTTTTAATCTTGTATTAACTATAAACTTGTTGAATCTTTTTTTTTTTTAGAGACAGTGAAAGATTTTATTTTTTTTACTTTCATCCAAACACACCCTTTTCTGGAAAACATAAAAGCATGCACAATTATGGCATTCTTATAAAGAAAAATTAATAACTAAGCTATAAATCAACAATAATAATACAAAGTTTAAATGATATGTGAAAAGATTTACAGGTAGGTATAGGGCTCTTAATTTTAGAAAATAATTCTAATCAATATCAATACAGGTTAAGGAGAAGCTTCTAGTTTTCCAAACACTTGAATCTTAAAACATGTGGGTACATATGTATATATATCATATATAAAGAATTCTATCTTGCCTTTATGAATTATGCAGGTAGCTAATGTATGTGAGCCATTATCCAAAGATGAAAAAAATAAGCTATTTAAGAGCATCTTAGGAGTACATAGATTTATTGTAGTCTCATTTCGAGATTGTAATCATTGAAATTTTCAAAAGGGTTCTGTCTTTTAAGCGAGGAATTAGAAACACAGGAGACGAAGAACAATGAGAGTTGTCCATGTGGATGCAAATGAAGACAGGATAGAGAGATGTCTAAAAGGGAATGCCTTGAAAAATGATGAGGTGCAAGTGAAGTCATTTCTACATTTTTATGATTTTAATGTACCCACTAGTAGGTATTTGCATAAATTTTGGCTCTCTATTCTATGGATGATTGATTCAGCTTTGCATGGAATGTCATTTCATTACAGCTGTAGGTCTCTCAGAGATAAAACTTCTCGTATTTGGTCCTTTATTTTTCTCACAAGAGGTGACAAACATTGATTTAGTCTGGTGATTCTGCTTAATATAGAGTTTACTTATAGACCACTGACTCTTCTTCCAGATATTTTCATATTCTTTTAGTTTAATATTTCTATTGAACAGTGGTTTACAAACTTTTGTGTGCATCAGAATCCCCTGATGAGCTTGTTAAAAAGTATCATTTGTCCCCAGCCCAGAAGTCTTTTAGTAGGTCTGGGATGGAGCCTGGGAATTTGCATTTCTGTGAAGTTTCCATATGATATTAATGCTGTTTTGAGAACCACACTTAGAAAGCCAGTGCTATAGGAAATTGGCTGTGGCTCAAAAATGGAGGTATTTGGTGTGCTTGCTTTTTAAAAGTTTCTGTTTTGAGTTCTAAAGTGAACGATGTCTCTAGATGGTGGTTGCTTATTGAGAAAATGTGAGAGGCTTGTGGGAATATGGTTTTATTAGCAAGTGAAGATGTCTATGAGTAGTCTTGTTGTAGTTCTATAATGACAGTTCTTTAACAGATCATTTCACTATGATCTATTTGACTCAAGAGCTGCTTCTCAAGAATTATTTTTTCTCAGTCAAGAGTGAAACTTAAACATTAACTTGTCTAGAAAAGAAAGGGTATACTGCGAAAAATAAATAAATAAAAACATGCCTGCCATGTCACATGTCTTAAGAAGCATGCTCTTTGAAGCAGCTGTTGTTTCAGCTGCAGAAGTCAGAAATTCAGTGCTTGGTTTACAAGTGATTTCAAGCAATTCTTCTAAGATGGTCTTATATTTGTGTAACTTTAAGAATATACCTATATAGAAATATTTTGCCAAAGTATACTCTTGACTATTGGGATCAAACACTGTATTTTCTTTTTTCTTTTTTCTCTCCAAATCCACATGGAATTGAAATTGAAAGATGCAAAAGATCATTACAGTGAGAGAAAAAAATAACTGACTTTAGCTCTAGGTAAAAATCCCTACTACCTTTTATTATCAATATCATAATCTCAAGTGGGCACTATGCTTGAGCTATGTACATAGTATTACATGAAAGAGAATATGCTTGCAAAGCTAAAGCATTTAATTAAAATGCAAAGTTTAAAGACACCTATGGATTCAGGATAGTGAATGAGTATACTCTTTAATAATATGTTTTACAGCCGGGCAGTGGCTCACGCCTATAATCTCAACACTTTGGGAGGCCCCAGTGGGTGGATCATATGAACTCAAGAGTTCAAGACCAGCTGGGCCAACATGGTGAAATCCCGTCTCTATTAAAAATACAAAATTAGCCAGGCGTGGTGGTGCACACCTATAATCCCAGCTACTCGAGAGGTTGAGGCGGGAGAATCACTTGAACCCGGGAGGCAGAGATTGCAGTGAACTGAGATCAGGCCATTACACTCCAGACTGGACAAAAAGAGTGAACCTCTATCTCAAAAAAAAATTAATAATAATAATAATAATATGTTTTACATTAAGACAATATTATTTTAAAATAGTCACAAATAACTTCCCAATGATGTGTGTAACCATGTGAACTACTCCTTCCAGAAATTCCAACCAGTGTATTTCAGCAAGAATTCAACAGATTTAAATATATAGGGAGTCAGAGGAAACTCTCTAAGATGAAGCTTGATAAGGGTGAGTTAGATAGTGAATGAGTACCTTTTTTATCATTTGAGTGTGCCATCAGAAGTCGTTTCTGCTATGTGAAAGCAAAGTTCTAAATCACTGTTAGAATAGTCAGGATAATAACTCTCTGTAACATAACATTCACTGTGATTAGAACAAAGCATCTAGATACCTTGACTGATCTATGCTTAACATTCTCACCGCAGGAAAGAACAACATTTTGTTATCTATCTTTCTTTTATAAATGCAATAAGTCTCTGGTAGCAATATGTGCAAAGTTATAGAATGTAAGCCCTGGGCCAATCAAGTGAAATTTTGGGTTGATGATTTTCTCTCAAGAATCGAATATGTCTAACGTATATTCAAAGTTACCTTTGCTTTCCAATTTCATATATTTTCTCTCTGATACAGAAAACCTCTTAAAAATCTCCTGTAAAAAACACTGCAGTTACAGCAAAAGCTGTTTGAGGATTCAAAAGGAAATGATTACTTTCGTAAAATACACAAACAGCCATAGTAATCTAAAAATACAACCGTTCAACATATTAATTAATGAATTAAAATCATAAAATATGAAGTAGATTACAGGCTTTTAAAATGTGTTTGACTTTTATTACCATATCACTTTAATATTTGTGAGTGTCTGCTTTGTACCTAGCAGAGATCTCCACATTAGCAATTTAAAGTGAAAAAATATATAGGCCCACCTTTTTGGTTTAGTGGGGAAAAACACAGATAAAGCAACAATGTGTCATAGCTTTGATACCGGATAGACTCTCGCATGTTGAGGGTGCATTTCTCTACTAAGAATGTCACCACTAAGAATGGTGACATTCTTAACTTTTTGAGGGATGGATTCAGAGGAAAAGTTTAGAGAAACTTGAAGGTGACATGTTGAATTGAATGAGAAGTGTATCAAAACTCTGCAAAGAACTATCACTGATGCTTCAACAGTTGCCTGAAATAGGATTGTCAAATCTGTAAGTCTGTGAGATTTCCGGAATCAGAGGTCTAATCAAAAACATTTAGTGTTCCCCACCCCCAAAACAACTGAAATTTTAAAAGTAAAAATTTCTCTCTTGGGTGAAAAAAATAAACACCCCAACTGATAAACGATATACTCAATACTTAGCAGAAATTTGAAAAAGAATTTAGATAGGCAACAACATGGATGAAACTCAAAACCTAAGTTTGCATGAAACAAGCCAGATACACAAAGTGTGTTTATTGTTATTCTATTTGTATGAAATTTTAAAAAAAGCAAAACTAATGGAAGGTGATGGAAGTCTCACTATTAGTTACCTCGTAGGAAGAGGAATTGACTGGGAAGGGGAAAATCATATTAGGGTGGGGAAAATGGTGCATATTTTAATCTAGGTGCACAGATGGTATATAGGAATGTAAAATTTCATTGTGCTTTATACTTAAGATTAGTACACATTACTGATGTTATGATATACCTTAATAAAAATAAAATAAAAAATCACTGTGTGGAATTCAAAGTATTTCCGTAGCACATTCCGGAGTATTTAGACATAGCGTCTTCTAAATAGAACCAAAATCAGAGTTTACTTAAAGAATTTCAGAAAACTTGTAGGTAGGTGTCTAGGGATTTTTTTTCAAGAACTGGTGCATAAAGTATTACATTCTGTTCTTATATTGGCATTTGGATGATTTATAATGAGATCCTACTATGGTCATAAATTTATGGATTTTCTATGACTAAAAACAGAAAATTTAGGATTCATCCTTTATAAGTTCTTGGTAAAAAGAATAGCTAAGATACATAGTTTTGGGTTTGGATGGGTAGAGGAATGGTGTCATTAAGCAACAAAGCACAATCTTTGTTCTTCTTCCAACTCCCAAGTGCCGTCATGATGATATCACCAGTTCTTTAAGAATTGCCAAAAGAAAGAATAAAGTTAGAGACAGTTTTCTGTGAATGCCAGTTATAGACATGAACAGATTTAGTACTTAGTGTTCTTCCCATGAGTATTTCAGTTCATGGTAGTCTACAGGATTTAAGATAGTCGACAGGATTTAAGAGGAAAATAATTGATTTTAGAGACACCTTGAACTTCTGTTATTATCTATTTATTCGCTGATGTAAGAGTTGGCCTTGTTCTCTGGAGTTTAGAGAAGCTAACATCTTGCCCAGTGTCTTTCCCCTGATGGAAGTTTACAATGATTTTTTCCTTTAAAAGGTTTGCAATTTCCTCTTATAATGATTCTTGATGTTCTGTACAGTCTGAAGACTTTCTTTTTGAACAATCAGTTTGAAAAGTAAAGTGTGACATAATAATTTTCTAAGCCTCTGTACCAGATACTTTGTTGTTTCTTGCTTAAATGTAGTGAAAAGGAAGTCAAATATATTTTATCATAGAAAATACCATACAACTATGTTTATGTATCTTTTTATTGTCATCAGAATTCTCTGTGTTTAAATATACAGAGAGGAGATGGGCGGTAGCTACTTTAAGTATCCCTTAAAAGCACTTAACTTCGATTTAAAAGTTAAAAGTAAAAAGAAAAATACTCTTTGGAATTATACATTAGATATTTTAATATCATAAAGTAGCAAGGCAAAAAAATGTTGAAAGGACAACACATGTGCCACTTAAATGAGGGAAAATACTCGTTATAATTAATAATAATATATAATTAAATGTTTAGAATAAAAATAAAATCAGGTTAAAACTATTACATTTCCTGATTTTTATTTTAGATTCAAGGAGTACATGTATAGTTTGGCTACATTGTATGATGCTGAAATTTGGTGTACGAATAATTCCATTACCCAGGTATAATCATAGTACCCAAGAGTTAGTTTTTCACCCCTTGTTCCCAGCCCTAGTAGTTCCCAGTTTCTATTGTTGCCATCTTTTATGTCCATGAGTACTCATTGTTTAGCTTCTACTTATACATGAGAATATGCAGTTTTTGGTTTTCCGTTCCTGCATTAATTCACTTAGCATAATGGCCTCCAGCTGCATATGTATTACTGCAAAGAACATTATTTCATTCTTTTTATGGCTGCATACTATTCCATGGTATCTATGCACATTTTCTCTATCTGGTTCACCATTTATGGGCAGCTAGGTTGATTTCATGTTTTTGCTATAGTGAATAGTGCTGCGATGAATGTAGGAGTACATGAGTCTTTTTGGTTGAATGATTTGTTTTCTTTTGGGTACATGTATAAATTAGTTCAGCCATTGTGGAAAGCAGTCTGGACCATTCAACCGAGAAATCCTATTACTGGATATATTACTTTTCTTTATTGAATTCTTCATCATTAAAGAAAAAAATAATGGTTACTGTCTTATTTTTAAGCCCTATAAAGATATTGTATGTTTTGAAGAAATTAACTTTTCTCCGGAATATGGTTGAGAACTGTCAAATATTTGTAGGTGGGTATATGTGTGTATTTGTTTTTTATTATGTCTCAAATCACTTAAGCTTATATGCCTTTTTACATGTTAGTTCACACTTGCCTGATTTAGCAAAAAATTAAATTTATTTAAATTATTCATGCCTTTCAAGTATTTGAAGACATTATATTAACTTTTTAAATAGTATGCTAAACACTTTTTGCAAGCTTAAGATGTATATTCTTCTATGCATAAAACTTGCAAATTAAGGAACATCTAGACACAATACCTTGCCAGAATTGTAAGAAATTATTTATTAAGAATTTCTTTGAAGAACCACATTAGATGAATGCTGGCCTGCTAGTCTCTGTGATAATGAAAATGCTCTCAGTCTGCACTATCCAAATAAGGAGCTGCTAGCCACATGCAGCTACTGAACACTTGAAATGTAGCTAGTACAGATAAGAAACTAAATTTTTCTAATTTTTCTAAATTTCATTTTATTTAATTTTTATTCATTTAAATAGCCATGTGTGGCTAGTCATTATCATTTTTAACAGTGCAGCTTTAGATTCAGAAAATATCAAGTAGTGGGCTATTGTGAAGATGAAAATATCTACCTGACAACACCACTGAGAAGACTAAATGAGCTAACATTGATAATATGCATAGACGGTGCCGGGCATGCACTAGAAGTTATACATAAGTAACTTTCCTTCCTTTTCTTCTTGTAGCTCAATATGTACCCATTACTGATTCTCTTAGGGATGTGCCTACTCTTTGTACTACTTTTTATAGCCTTTTTTCCATTCCCTTGTTATGGTCTCCTTTTAGAATTCTTTCTCTTTCCTTGCTGTCACTCTTTTTCTTTGTTTCACTAAATATTCCATCCACTGCACTGTATTTTCTTACTTTTATTTCTATTTTCAACTCTTTTGTTTTCTCTTTCCATTCATGATGGGAAGGGCTATGCAACAATTACTTCTCTTTCCCAGAATGCTCTATCTTGAGTGTAACTATGACTTGGGAATGAACTTGCTTGATTAGAATTTGGCACCTAATGGAGACATAACACATTTGCCCTGAAAACTTGTAAATATAACCCGGGTCTGCAAAAACCCTTCAAAATGAGAATCAAATTTAAAAAGACATTATGTTGATAACGCTGTCTCTCTTATTCTGCTAAGACTTCCATAACAAAATACCATAAGTTGGGTAGCTTAAACAAAAATAATTTTTATTTATTTTCTAAAGACTACAAAATCTAAAATCAGGATTCTGGCACAGTTGCTTTCTGATAAAGTTTCCCTTCCTGGCTTGCAGATGGTTGTCTTCTTGCTTTATCCTCACAATGGCTCTTCCTCTGTACACCGGAGGGAAGAGAGAGAGATATTTCTCTTTCTTTCTCTTTGTATAAGGCCAGTGTTCCTATTGGATCAGGTTCCATACTTATGATCTCATTTAACCTTAATTATTTCCCTAAAGCCTTATATCCAAATATAAGCCACATTGGTGATTAGGGTTTTGACATATGAATGTGAGGAAGACACAGTTCAGTCCATAGCACCCTCTAAGTGCAAACACATATCCTGTCTTGAAGACTGTACCTTTAACAATGGCCTTTAAAAACTTCTGAATTAAAGTTCTAAGAAACTTGAGCTTAGAGTTGAAAATTACAGACACACAAACACAAATATACAAGCTCTAACATGAGTGTGAACAGAAAACAAGAGAAAAGAAATATTTAAAACATTTCTGCCAGGAAATGACAGACAGTTCAAGAGAAAAATTAAAGTTACAAAAGTATGAATACTGTAACAAAACTGCATTTCCATACAAGTAAAAATTAGTTAAAAAATATCATTAAGATGCCGGGCATGGTGGCTTACGCCTGTAATCCTAGCACATTGGGAGGCTGAGGCGGGTGGATCGCCTGAGGTTGGGAGTTCGAGACCAGCCCGGCCAACATGGTGAAACCCCATCTCTACTAAAAATACAAAAATTAGCCGGGCCTGGTGGTGTGCGCCTGTAATCCCAGCTACTCAGGAGGCTGAGGCAGGAGAATCTCTTGGACCCGCGAGGCGGAGGTTGCAGTGAGCCAAGATCGCACCATTGCACTCCAGCCTGGGCAACAAGGGTGAGACTTCGTCTCAAAAAAAAAAAAGAAAAAAGAGAGAAAGAAAATACCATTGAAATGTCTGGGAATTAATCCAACCAAAGATGTGCAGCATTTGTGCAGCATGTTATAAACTTGTGTTGAAAGACACTGAAAGAAAACTAAATGTGATTGATTAGGATAAATCAATTTCACAAATTGACATTTTTATGAATTTGATTTATAGATACAATTCAATTCCAATCAACAGATTTTCCTTAAAAATGATAAACTGAATCTAAAGTGTGTATAGAAAGAAAATAGGTGAGGAATAGTCAAGACAGATTGGAAATAGAGCAAGGTGGGGAGGCAGGATTCTAAGTACTGATTTAATGTTCTATTTCTCAGTTTTGGTGGGGGATTTTAAAATGTTTGTTGTATTATTTTTAATCCAGAATATATTTATATGCATTTTATGTTCATGTGTTCTATTTCACAATGAAAGTTTTTTAAAAGCTCACATAGTGTAAGTTTGAGGCTCAGTTCTCTGTAGAATAAACAAGTAAAACACAGGATGTTTTATAATTATATGTATAGAATTTGTACTGATAGTTATTCACTGTTTAACAATAAAATAAATTTTAACATAAGATGTAATACATGTTTAATGCAGAAAATTTGGAAAATATAGGAAATAGACAGAAATGAATAAAAATCCCTGTGATCCCTGCCATCAATTTCAGACACTGTGAATGTTGTTACATACATTCATACATTCTGGTCTTATCTATGCTCATATATGTGTGCTTGTGTATTTGTAAGTTTTTAGAGAATTACTGTCCTATTACATAATAAGTTTGTGTTATACTTGTTATTTGCCAATACAAATGTATTATTTAATGTGTTAGGAACTTTGCAAAACCACCAGATTTTTATTATGAAAAGGCACAGCTGAAAATTATATACTTGCTCAAGCAATTCTTTCAGAAAATAGCAATATTTTAGAAAATGAAACTTGAGAATTCAGCCAAGAGGGATCATATTGATAGGAGAATGCAGAATATGTAGGGAACATACATAATTTCAGTAATCCACAAAACAGGAGAAGGAAATACACATCTCATACACTGACGTCAGTTGGAATCACAATATTCTGTACCACATCTGCTACTCAGTTGATTTATTAGTTATTAAAATGTAGTACAAATGGTTGTCCTTAAGCAGTTCCCTCACAGAGACTATTCTCAACAATTTGCATAACTGACACATTTATTTCAAAAAGTATTTAGAAAGAAAATATAATGCTGAACTTGATAGTATTGTAGCAGCACAAGCTGCAGACAAAACCCCTCAGACACCGAGTTAAAGAAGGAAGGGCTTTATTCATCCGGGAGCTTCGGCAAGACTCACGTCTCCAACAACCAAGCTCTCTGAGTGAGCAATTCCTGTCCCTTTTAAGGGCTCACAACTCTAAGGGGGTCTGCATGAGAGGGTCGTGATCGACTGAGCAAGCAGGGGGTACGTGACTGGGGGCTGCATGCACCGGTAATTAGAACGGAACAGAAGAGGACACAGGTTTTCACAGTGTTTTTCTTTACAATGTCTGTAATCTATAGATAACATAACTGATTAGGTCAGGGGTCGATCTTTAACTACCAGGCCCACGGTGTGGCGCCGGGCTGTCTGCTTGTGGATTTCATTTCTGCCTTTTAGTTTTTACTACTTCTATCTTTGGAGGTAGAAATTGGGCGTAAGACAATATGAAGGGTGGTCTCCTCCCTTAGTATGACCAAACACTTTGTACCCGCTTATTTGAATCTATCACGAAAATGAAATTTATCTTTGAAGCCAGGAAATATCCTGATTAGTGTTTCAAGGGAGGGTAAGGAAAATCTTTCACAATTGGAGAAATCCTTCCTTTGAGGCCCCGTCTGTGTTTCCCAACAGAAGAGAATTACAGGCCTTGGGCTGGATCCAGTTCCCAAAGAAGTCATTTTATAAAAATCCACCAATGCTAGTAACGCTGAGACTTTTCTAAATGCTGTTTTCAGTAGGTAAAACATATTCCTGTTACTACCTAACTAGAGAGAATAGTAGGATTATATTTGCATTGCCATGGCAACTTGCATCTCTAGAGTGAGATGACATTTTTGCCTGTTTATTTCTACTTTTCATTTAGGAATAACATTTTTTATTCCATTTTAACTTAAAAAATAAGTTGGGTGTGTATAGATAGGGAGAGAAACTGAAAGTTATTTAACATCTGCTATATGTCAGACACGGAGTTAAGTTGTTTATATCCACCACTGCATTCCGTCCTCCAAGGACTCTGGAAAGGAAGATTCACTTTAGAGAGGAGACAGAGAAATTTCAGCACTTTTCTGTGCTTTAGTTCAAAAAGTTAAAAAGCAACAGAGCCAGGGTCTGTTCAGAGCTTGGAGCCCCTGGTTCCCAGGCCAGTGCTTTTTCACTGCTTCATACTTCCTCCTACAGGTTTTATTTCCTCCCTGGGTTCCTAGTCTAACTTTCCCTTAAAACTGACAACCACTTTGTGAAATACAAGTAAGTACATTGCAATATGTAGTTTTTAAGTGTTGTGGTTCTTAATGTTTAATTCTAATTTCCATATATAGAAAATTACATCTAAATCAGGATTGACTGATTATGTTTTACTCTTCAGTTAAAATAGTTATTCAAATGCTTTAATTGCATACCATGTGCTTCAGAAGATGATACCAATTAAGTAGTTAGGATTTAGCTGTACATATGATGGAGATTTAGTTATGTCACTATAAAAGAATTATATATATATAATTCAAATTTACAGATATAGAATATTAAATATGAATTGCAAATATTGGACTTTGAAGATCAGCAAGTATTTGTTGAACATAAGGAGCTATCTATAGATTATTTGTGGGATATGTTACTCAGAAAAAGCAAAAGAACAAACGTGAATTATATTTACAATCCATTGAAACAAAATTAAGATGACCATTCAATTCTTCAATTCTAAATATTCTGTTTATTAAAAAGTACCTCTTACTTCCTTTATATTTTGCTATTGGGATTTTCTGTCAACTAAAAGAACGTGAAGACAAACGTAAAGAGAGAATTCCTTTGTGATAGACTTTATGAGACATTTAAATTGTTATGGCATAATGACACGTTGTTAATCTAAAGGCCTTGGTGGCAATTGCAGGAATGAAAAAAGTAAAAGTTACGTTTGTTGATATATTTATGAAGCAGCAAGTGAAAGGAAGTATTTTGGTATTACAAAAATGGTGACATTATGGCTTCAGCACCAGATCCATTACTTTTTCCCCTCTTAGTTCCAGCAAGAAAAGATCTCAGAAACAGTTATTGTTTGGGCAGTTTGACAGATCTTAGAACTTGAAGGAAAGACAATTCTATGAATGTAATAAGGGCAAAAGGTGGCTAGGAAGCTACTATGGACTAGTGGGCTATGTAAGCAAAATACATGGAATGCTTACCCGAAGTTTAGGAATGACGAGAGAGAGAAGTGCAGCAGGGTACAAGGAAGAGTCTTTGTTGGACATGGAACCTAATTTTTTCATAGGTAATTAGAAATCAGGGGAAGGAAACAAATTGAAGATGCAATATTAAGTTGGAAAAGTTATGTAAGCTCAAGGGAGGGAGGGAGCAATGCCTGGGTGAATGCATTTGTTTTTGTAAACAAAGGGCCAGTAGTTTCTTCAGGAGCCAGTGCCTCAACTCTCATTCTGCAGTCCTATAGTATCCACCCTTGTCAATCAGAGGTGGTTTTGAATTGATATGATGCCACATTCTTGAATAAAAACATTTCATTTTTGATTGACAAATTATTTTGAAAGGTTAATATGAATATGTATAATATGCAGAGCACAAAACTACTAAAATGTTATGAGTCTCAACATAATTACCTTTAAATGAAACTATAGCTGTGAAAGTAATTTCACAGTCACATTCTGTTAGATTTTAGTAATACTATATGTGTGTGGCTTTTATATGGGCGTATTATGATGAAAACTCATATATAATAGAATAAATGTGATAGTAGCCTGTAAAAGTACAGTGATGGCTATATGTCCACATACCTATCGTAAGTTTCTAAATCAGGTGTGGTACACTTTCAGCTAGAAGAAGA
Organism: Pongo abelii; assembly: GCF_028885655.2. Lineage (NCBI taxonomy): Eukaryota > Metazoa > Chordata > Mammalia > Primates > Hominidae > Pongo > Pongo abelii. The sequence continues at coordinate 185,798,188 of NC_071988.2, read as the reverse complement.
AAACACATTCTTATATGCCTTAGTTCTGGTAGTGAGTAAATATGCTCCTATCGTATAATTTTCTTTACTGTGCTCTTGGAACTCTTAAGGTGCCATGGTTTTTACATTCTCATTCTAAACTCATTGTTGGAATAGCCTCCCATGTTAAACCAAAGAGGAGTCAATGAGTCATTTTGTTACTCTTTTTTCAAAAGTATGTCAAAGGAAACTGAAAACGTGGTAAGCGCATTATTGCAGGGAGGCATTTAATGAGAAACTCTTCCTGACATAAATACTTGCCCCTTAATTACATTCCTTGCATGCTAACAACCGCTTCAACCAGGTCACCTCGCAGCTTATAGGAATTCTGTTTTTATCCGTCATGCCACTGCTGAGCATGTAGCTCCATGTTTTTCTTCCCGCACTTCTCATTCCACTTATGCCTAAGAAGACACTACTCCACCGTGTTCACCTCCAGGCCCCAGCATTTTTGGTTTAGTTTAAGTTCATCTGGGCTAGTAAAGTGTGAAAAAATTATGCTAATACTGCAGATAGAAAGTCAAGGTGCTTTTTTTTCTGGATCTATTTTCTAAGAACTCTTCTTTCAACTATTAGTTTCTAGGATAAGATGAATCTGATTTTACTGTGAAATGCAGGTGGCTGTTATTTCAGGTCTTTGCATAGCTTAAGAGACATTATTAGCACCTAAGTGAAATTTGCATAGAGAAATGAAATATTCTGCCTTCTGAGACCCTATGAAAATCTGCCCTATTAATAACTACATCAGATGGGAGTCATAGATTTTTGTCATTTCAGCATTTTTCTTCTATCAAGTGGTTAGTTTCTGTCCACGTAATTGAGTAATTTAAAAGAGCCACTACCATTTGTCTTTTCTGGGCTAAGGACATTTGATTTCATAAATAACAACAAAAAAGGCTTACATGACTTTTCGGGAAAGATTACAGCAATAGGAAAATAAAGTACTATTAAGCTTCATACTTCTTTTTAAATGTTCTCATTAAACACAGTGAAGAAATAATTAGTATACATTTCTTTCTCATATGACTGCCCCTTGCAACTGTCCCTTGGTTATACCTACCAAGTGCTACAAAGAAATCTATAAAATGGATGATAATCAATGAAATATTTAAAAATATAAACATTATCCTGATCTTAGCTATTTATCATGAACCTACTTTTTTTGTAGTTATACTTACCGAACTTGTGCTCTTAGAACACTTTAATGTTATATCATTGTCAGATTTGACAGACACAATATTTATACTTTTACTTGCATCATTAATGATAAATAGCATATATGATATTGAACTATGGCATTCTGAAACTTCTACTTAATACATGAGCATTTTCAAACATTTCTCCTTAAGGTTATCCAATCAGGTTTCTACAGATCCATTTATTCACAAATAATAAAAAAAGAAGTTCAAGTACTATATTTTCCCACATATTAAACAATGGTGAGTGATGTTTACTTCAAGCAATACATCTCAAACTTTTTCGTGGACATGTATCAAAATAATCTGATATATTTGTTAAAATGCCAAATTTATGCCCCACCACAGACTTTCTACATCATAATAGAGAGAGCCAAGAATCAGCTCCTTTTTCTAGCTCCTCAGATGACTCTCATATACATTAAATATGAAAAGTCTTTATTAAAATTTTTGTTTTTGTTTTTTTAAAAAAAACTTTTAAGTTCAGGGGTGCAAGTGCAGGTTATTACACAGGTAAATGTGTGTCATTGAGTTTGTTATACAGATTATTTCATCCCAAGATATTAAGCAGCCTAGTCCCTATTTGTTATTTTTCCTGATCCTCTCCCTCCCCAACCCTCCACCCTCCTAAAGGCCCCAGTGTGTGCTGTTCCCTTCTACATGTCCATGTGTTTCTAAAACTTTCCAGTTATTTTAAGTATTTTACAAAAATGATCTTTAAGTCACTTGTATTTCTATCCTGCAGTATTTGCATGTTTTAAAATATGAGATTAATGAGCAACAAAATAAAAATGACAATTTTGATTTATAACACAAATAATAAACATCCACAAATCTATAGAGACTAATAAATGTTTAAATACATAGATAAATGAAAAAGAGAAAATCTTTCTTGCAGAAAATTTTCAAACAAAAAATGTAGAAAGAATGGGAGAAACAAAAAAAAAATCACCATTAGAACATCTCAGTAATAATTGTGGCAGGCAAGATCTGCGATGAATGCTAAAATTATTGGAAAAAACTTTACGGAGAAACAGAATATTTGCATTGCCTCAAAGTATTTTCTCTTAAATATTTATTAATCATGTGATGCTTCTAGCATGTTTCCACCAATTCGTTGAGATTGCTCTCTGCTAAAGGCAAACTTACGTCCCTACCCCTGGATTGTAGGCTCGATTTAGTGGCTCACTTCTTACAGAGTAAGGAAAGGGAAAATTAAGCAAAAAGCTGTCAGATGCCACCTTACCAAGTGACCGACGTTAACAGCACCAGTAATACGCTTATTGATAGCATGTACCTCCTGACGTGATGCAGTGAGAAAGGCCCTTCACCTCTGTGGCGTTCTTTACAAAATTCATAACCCCAATCTAATAATGGGAAAAAAATAAGACAAAGTCAAATTGATAGACAGTCTATAAAATCCCTGGCTAGAACTCTTCAAAAGTGTCAGGTCATGAAAACCAGGGAATTACTAAAAATCTGTCTAGATCAGAGGAGATGAAGGAAACTTGATGAAGAAATACAATGTTGTCTTCCTGATTGGATCCTGAACAGAAAAAGACATTAGTGGAAAAACTACTGAAATCTGAATAAAGCCTGTAGTTTAGTTAATATGATACAAATGTTAATTTATTCACTTAAATTATTCATTGGTAAAATGCTACTATTAGAGTGAGAATTCTCGGTATTATCTTTGTAACTTCTATAAACCTAAAATTAGTTCAAACCGAAACAGAGTTGTTGTTATTTTCATTGTGGTAAAACATATATGATATTAAATTTGTCTCCTAATCATTTTTTTAATGTACAGCTCAGTAATATTAAGTATATCTACTTTGTTGTGCAGCAGATCTCTAAATTTTTCCTTCATGCAAATCTGAAAATCTATTCCCATTAAACTCTAATTTCCTCTTCCCCTTCCCCTATCCATTGACAATCACTTTCTACTTTTCTGTTTGCATAATTTTCAATACGTTAGATACGTCAAAGTATACAAGATTTGTCCTTTTGTGATTGGCTTATTTCATTTAGTATAATTATCCTGGAGGGTCTTCCACGTTGTAGCATGTGACAGGTTTTTCTTCTTTCTTAAGGTTGTATAATATCCCATTGCATGTATATGCCATGTTTTCGTTATCCATTCATCTGTCTGTAGACATTTGGGTAGCTTACATCTCTTGGCAATTGTGAATAACGCTTCAGTGAACAAGGCGTGCAGATATTTCTTTAAGATCGTGCTTTGAATTATTTTGGATGTATACCTGCAGGTGGGATTGCTGGATCATAAAGTAATTTTCTGTTTTAATATTTTTAAGGGACTCTCATACCATTTTCCATAGTGACTGCACCATTTTACATTCCTAATAAAAGTATACAAGGGTGTCAGTTTCTTCACATTCTCGCTAAGACTTGTTATTTCTTTTTTTTTTTTAATAGTAGCCATCCTAATGGGCATGAGATAATATGTCACCATGGTTTTGATTTACATTTTCCAAAGGATTAGTAATGTCTAGCATCTTTACAAGTGCTTGTTGGCTATTTGTATTTCTTCCCTGAAGAGTTGTCTATTCAGATCCTATGCCAATTTTTTAATCAGGTTTTTTTTATTGTTGAGTTTAGAGGTTCTTTATATATTTTGAATAGTAACCCCTTAAATGTCATGTGCTTTCCAAATATTTTTTCCATTTTTTACATTGCCTTTTCAATTTGTTCATTGTCCATTTTGATGCTCAGAAGGATTTAAGTTTGATGGAGTCCCATTTGTCCATTTTTTCTTTTGTTGTCTTTGCTTCAATGTTATATTCAAGAAATCATTGCCAAAAACAATGTCTGAAATCTTTTCTCCTTTTTTTAAATTCTAGAAGTTTTATAGTTTTAGATCTTTGGTTTATATCTGTTAACCAGTTTGTTAATTTTTGTATATAGTATAAGGTAAGTGTCCAACTTCACTCTTTTGTAAATGGATATTCAGTTTTTCCATCACCATCTGCTCTAGAGACTTTCCCGTACATAGTATTGGCATCCTTGTCAAAAATCATTTGGCCATGTTCTCAAGGGTTGACTTATGAACTTTCTACTCTGTTCCAGTGGTCTATATATCTGTGTTTATGCCAGTATCACATTGTATAGATTCCTGGTGCTTTGTAGTTATTCTGAAATCAGGAAGTGTGAGGCCACCAATTTTGTTCTTTCTTTTCAAGATTGTTCTTGCTATTTAGTGTCCTTTGAGATTCCATCTAAATTTTAGGATGATTTTTCTTTTTTTTTTAATTTATTGCTAAGAATTTTATTATTTTTGATGTTATAAAAAGGATTGTTTTCTTTCATTTTTTAGATTATTCATTGTTGGTAGATAGAAATACAATAGATTTTTATATATTCATTTTGTATCCTGCAACATTACTATATACACCATGGAATACTATGCAGCCATAAAAAAGGATGAGTTCATGTACTTTGTAGGGACATGGATGAAGCTAGAAACCATCATTCTCAGCAAACTATCGCAAGGACAAAAAACCAAACACCACATGTTCTCACTCATAGGTGGGAATTGAACAATGAGAACACATGGACACAGGAGGAGGAACATCACACACCGGGGCCTGTTGTGGGGTTGGGGGAGTGGGGAGGGATAGCATTTGGAGATATACCTAATGTTAAATGACGCGTTACTGGGTGCAGCACACCAACATGGCACATGTATACATATGTAACTAACCTGCACGTTGTGCACATGTACCCTAAAACTTAAAGTATAATAATAAAAATCCAAAGTAATCAATGAATAAACTATTAGGATGATTTTTCTATTTCTGAAAGAAAAATTACAGGGATTTTGATCAGGACTGCATTGAATCTGTGGATTGCTAGGGGTACTATGGCATCCAACTAAACTTTTTTTGATATGGAAGTTTAACATTTAATTTTCCAGGAATATTGGTGCAGCTCATGATTTTATGAACACCAAATATTTATTTGCTATTTTCATTTGATATATTTACTATAATGTCTTATTACTGCCAATGTTTTACAAGCAAATTTAATAATGTCCATTATTATTTTCTTATTCTTCATTATTTATTATTCTACATTACTTAGAGGGAGAAAGAGTGAGAAAAAAGGTGTACTTGTTTTCTCTTACCAGTTTGAGATGTTTTTTCAGAAATAATTTTCAGCGCCTATATACCTCAAATCGATTTATGCCAAATCCAATTGAAATGTTAACATGATTACACAATTTAATTTTAATTCATATGCTTCAAAATGTCAAAATTAAAAAAGTAATAGAGTCATAGAGTGAATACATTAATTTCCTCTTGGTGCTATAACAAATTAATACAACTTCGTAGCTTAAAACAACACAAGTTTATTATCTTACATTTCTGGAGGTCAGGAGCCCTAATATCAAGGTATCAGAAGGACTGAATTCCTTCTGGAGATTTTAAGGGAGAGTTCATTTCCCAGCCTGTTTTTCAGCTGTTGAGGCTACCCACATTTCCTGCCTCCAGATTTCTTCCTTCATCTTCAAAGTCAGTATCATAGCATGTGGAAATCTCTCTTTCTGACCTCTTCTTCTTCATAATATCTTCCCTGACCCTGTCCCTCCTGCTTTCCTCTTTTTGAGAATATTTTGGGCCCACCAAAATAATCCAGAATATTTTCACCATCCCAGAATCCTTAATGTAATCACATGTGCAAAGACCTTTTGCCATTTATGGTAACATATTCACAAGTGTTGGGAATTTGGATGTGGACATTTTCTAGGTGGCCATTATCCCATCACAGTGACATTTTTTTTTCTGTGTCATTCATTAAATTTGACTGTGACTTTTAATCATGTGATAGGTACTATGGGAATATATTAGCTATTATTTATTATTCTAACAATGTGTAAAAAAGTGGAATCTTAACTTTTATTCCTCAATTAATAGCCATTAACAACCACTAGACATTGTTCTCCTACATATCCCCACACTGTGTTTCATTAGTAAATTTTTCTTGAGATTGAAGGGGAAAAAAAAGTCATTGTCTTGATTTTGTTTTGATTCTGGCTACATGGGAACAAAAGAGCCATAATTTGAAATTAATATTCAACAACATCTATATTAGGAAAGGCTAAGTGTGTCAGGGTGTGAACTACCAGCTTCTTTAGGTTGTGACACACTTTCAATCGAGCAAGCTATACAAATGGATGAGTGAACTGTGGACATTGGTATGAAAAACAATGGAGAAAACTTCAAATTGCAAAATTAATATAATTGGGGGACCAATGCAATTTGTGTCATTTTTTTCTTTGTGACTATGGAGATCTTCAAATTGGAGTACTTAAATTTTAATCACGTTAAGTTCTAAAATCTGTGATTCTGATTTCCAGCAGCACCAGACCTTATGTACTCAATGAAATTAAAGGTAACTATTTGAGTATATATTATTTAAGATTAATTATCTCTCTAGCATTTCTCTTGCCACAGTGTCTATAAACACATTTCTCCATTCTGCAGTCAATACCTTTGCTGGTACAAAAGAATATCGATTGAGAACAGGCAGTGTTTTACAAGAAAGAGGTTGAGAGGCCTACAGATCAGATAGAAATCTTTGTATGTGGGATTTGAATTTCTCAGACAGTGTTTGGGAGACATATAAGTCAAGAATATATAAAGCGGAATATATTTTTGTGGGAATCAGATTTTTCTGTGGAAAGTTGCATAGAAAAATCCTTCACTTAAAAATTAATTACTAGGAGAGCATGCATATTGATTGATTGTTATATATTTTGTTTGTTAGGCATTTACAAGCATTTAATGATTACTGTTTTCAGCAGTTCCTATGAAATGTCACTGTCTTCCAGTTCTTATTTTTCCAGAAATATAGAGGCAAACAATAAGTGAATTATCATATTATATATGTCAATGGCATAGGTAGAATCAATGGCATAGGTAGAAACAGATCTACTGCTAAATTTTTAGTCTCTGACTTGGATAAATTGTCCTGGTGCTCCATGACAAACTTGTCCTAGAGCTCCAAGAATGTTCGATCAACATAGGATTCCTCATGGCATAAAATATTCATCTACTTCTCAGTCAAATCATTTCTTCTGCCTATTAAGAACAACAGACGATATCCAGATGAAAGGATCAGTCCATTTACAGGAATGTGTTCCTCTATAGACTAGCTAAAAACTGTGTTCACTGCACAATGCCCTGGCCCGTGGAACCCCCCATGAAACTGGCTTTATGTCCTTTTTGACTTCTTCTAGATTGGTATAATAATAGAGCAAATTTTGAAGCTGCATGTCGAAAACAGAATGGCTTCTCTTTGCCTGAGTTCCCAAAAATCGAGAAGAGTTATTGTTGTCAATTGAAACTATCCACCCTAGAGTAAAACAAACAAAAAAAAGAACTGCTGGTTAGAATCATATTTTCATCAGTCATAAAATAGAAATTAGTAACTTGAATTGAGTGCTGCTGTAACACAAACTTTAAATGTTTAACCTTGGTTTACTGTTCATGTAGTATGGTGCAGGCAGGAAGCAGACACTGCAAAGTGGAAAGCTATAAACCTATATTTTTTCCAGGGTGAAATATTTGATGAAGCCATGATCTGTGGTGTCTTAAAAGGCATATCAAGTGCCAACTAAGCCTATAGTTCTAGAAGAAATAGCTGGAAAGAGTCAGAATACGTGTTGGCTGCTACTACTTGCTTTTAGAAAGATATTATGAGAAAGAGACTAGCATTGCAGGCAAGAAAAAAAGATTAAAGAGAGTTCAAAAATACGGAGCTGCGACGTTTCAGAAAAGCCAATCGCTCCTGTACCTCAAACACTAGGAGAGGCAATTGTCACACAAAACTAGTTTAAATGCCTCCTTCATAATTTGACATTTTTCTGCAATAAGATTCTTAACTTTTCAAGACAAAGAAAACAAAAGGAAAAATCAACATTCCCCAGCCTCTCTTGCAGCTAAGGTGAAGACAGATGACTCAGGTCTCAGGCTAGGATAAGGACAGTGAGGTATTCAAGGTACAAAATTTAAGGAGGTTCAAGGGAGTCTCCAGCTCCCTTATGAGATCAATTCTGTGGTATGGTTCTGAAAGCTATCTAAACTCGGCCTACAGCCAAGGACCCTTCCCTTTCAAGGATCCTATGAGCTATGTAATGACTTATGTTAAATACATTCCTATTTAAGCTGGGTAGAAGAGGTTCTGCTGCCTAAAATTTAAAACTCTGATAGTCAGAAATTTTGCCTCTGTCATTTCCTAGCCTTGTGATATTTGAAGTTATTTTACTCTGAACTTCATTTTATCATCTGTGAAAGGGGAATAACAATTTGTATCTCATGGGACTATTTTGAAAATTAAACGTTATACATAACAACATGGTTGAAGGCATATATCAGATAACTAATAGATATTAGCTGTATTTTGTTAGTTATTTATCAATTTGAGAATTTAAATCATTTATATTTCTGATCTTTCTTTATCTTTATATTGAAGTGACCAATGTAATTTTGTTTCTTTGTCCTTGTTTTCCCTCATACAATTGTCTTAATAATCTAGTTCTCCACTCTGTCACAGTTCTTCTAGTCCAAGTTTTTTACATCGATAATCTACTCTGCACCTCATTTCCAGTAAGACCCCAATTCTGAAATTCCTTTGCAAGCCCAATGGACACCAAAATCCTAAATCCTAGTTCTAGTACTTCATATTTTCTCTTCCTGATACCACTACACTTGTCTGACTCTGTAGACTACTCTCACCTACATACTCTCCATCCCGATGTATATATGCCTGTTTGCCCATGACTGCTTGCTGGACCTTCCTTTTCTTTCTTTTTTTTTTTTTTTTTTTTGTGGAGATGGAGTCTCACTCTGTTGCTGAGGTTGGAGTGCAGTGGTGCAATCTCTGCTCCCTGCAACCTCTCCCTCCCAGTTCAAGTGATTCTCCTTCCTCAGCCTCCCAAGTAGCTGGGATAACAGGTGTGCACCACCATGCCCTGCTCATTTTTGTATCTTTAGTAGAGATGGGGTTTCACTATATCGGCCAGGCCTGTCTCAAACTCCTGACCTCAAGTGATCCACCCACCTCGGCCTGCCAAAGTGCTGGGATTACAGGCATGGGCCACCACACCCAGCCTGCTGGACTTTCAGTAAGGACTCTGCTGTGATGACATATATTGCCTATTGCTGTATTGCTGGATAATGTCAATCTGCTTCGTGACTTCTTCCATTGTTTAGAGGTAGATACACCCTGAACATCTATCTCCTCCCAGAGAGTTTATTATATCTTTGAATCAGAATGCTTGTGCTTCTTCCTATCCAATTCCCATCTCTTCAAGGATGGGTATAATACTAAAGCTATTCTGTCCTGATTTGGGGGAAAAGCCATTTAATATATATTTTTTTCTGGGCAGTTAAATATATCCCTCAAGAAACTGTAGTTTGATATGAGAGAACCTGTTACTGATAGTGGTTTGATCTTAAGGTGACTATTATACACAGTAGCCCAGAGGGAAAGATGCATCATATGTAAGACTGAACAAAGCACTGACCTTATCTGATTTCACCTATGTAAGAGCTTTTTCAAAAAATGCCTCAGGCAGTTTTCTTAGATTAATGATAATACTAATATGTTATCTTTTTAAAGGTAATCTCTGACTTACGTTCAACCCAAGTAGGCAAAACTCACATATGATTTTTTCCAAACTTGGAGTCATTTTGCCTCTGGCCCTCTTACAGAAAATGTTTTTGTTTTTAAATTATTCCTTCTCTTTTCCGTGTTTTCTCCTTACTCCTGCTGCAGAAAATGCTGAACCTTTACAAAATGATCTGCAGGAATTCACTGCACCCAACACAATTTCTGCTTAATATTTACCTTCTCTACTGTTTTAGCAAACACAAGTCACTTGCTAACTTTGAATCTTGCTTTTCAGCTTGACTTCTTGGCCATTGGCTTTTATCCCACATTATTAGTCAGGACATCTAAATAATTCCAAATTAATTATTTCCAATGAATAATACCAAATAATTCCAAATCACTTATCAAGAGTGATTCCATTGATAAGCTAAAGGCTCCCCTCCACCACCAACTGGGCTCAGGTACAGAAAATGGCCATATCTGGCTCCAAGCCTGAAAGAATCTAGGTCAATAGTTTTCTCTCTGTTCTTTTTTTGAGATGGAGTCTCACAGAGTTGCCCAGGCTGGAGTGCAGTGGCAGAATCTTGACTACTACAACCTCCGCCTTCCAGGTTCAAGCAATTCTCCTGCCTCAGCCTCCCGAGTAGCTGGGATTACAGCCACCTGCAACCACGCCTGGCTAATTTTTGTATTTTCAGTAGAGACTGGGTTTCATCGTGTTGGCCAGGCTGGTCTCGAACTCCTGACCTCAAGTGATCCACCCCCCTTGGCCTCCCAAAGTGCTGGGATTACAGGCGTGAGCCACCGTGCCCAGCCTCTGTTCTTTTTAATTGTCCTTTCCTTGTGTCTTCCAACAGTCAAGACTTACATTATATCAGCATGTTGATCCCTGCAGTAAAAGACATCTCAATGGGCTCTGATGGAAAATTACCAAGGAGGAGTTTTACTTACTTAACTTCAGTCACTTGCCCTTTTCACAACAAGCTCAACAGTCAATGAGGTGTGAGGTGGCACTCTTTTTGGAGAGGCCTGGGTCATATGGACACTGCTGTGAGCATATGCAGACAACCCTGCCAAACACACATAGAATGATTTTCTCACAGAAGAGATGGTTCTGCTATTAGAAGGAGAAAAGTCTATTTGAAAACCAGAAACAACAGTTCACTCACTGACCACCTAATATCTATGCACACTTTTTTCAGATATGATTTTCTTAAACTATCCCTTCAAATAAACCAACTATTCCTGGTGAAATCAAAGCCATAATTCCCAATTTCAAAGGAAATTCTTTTTTTTTCCTTACAACCTTCATTTTTATGCTCAGGACCACCAAATAATGACCCCTTCTATTTGACAAGCCCCCAGAATGTATCCTCATGAACAGAGAACCTATAGAGCTATCTAATATCCAAAAATATGGGTAGCAATGACCAAAATATAGTGATGAAAGTATTAAAAAGGATAATATAAATTTTAAAATTTCACATTCGAAAGCAAATGAAGAGGAATCAAAATAACGACATATTCCACTGGACAAAGATAAGGATTCCTGTCCTGGCACAGAGTGATTCCCTTGATAAGCTAATTTGACAGCTTTCCATGCACACCTTTTCTTTCTATTATCACAGCCACATATGAGAAAGTCATTAAGGAAGATTCCCCTTCTTGGGGCTCTGCATTCTACTTTTTGAAGATGTGGATTTGGAATTCTGAGATTTCCCTTAAGTGTTAAACAACTATAGGCCCTTTTTCACCTGTCTTTAGGAAAAAATAATATCTGTAAACTTTTGACTGTTCTCCATTTTGTCCACTCAATGGGCTCATAAACAAATCCGTATGGTCCAAGCCTGGTCCTTGAGTTCATTCCCAGACTTAAGTGTCCTCACTTCTCGGCAGTGTCCTTGATGCACTGCCCAACTAGCTCACCCTCAGCTGCACTGCTTTCACAGTAGTTTATGCCAGCAACACAAAGTGCTGTGTTAATTATGAAATATTAATTGCCTCTCAATCAGAGGTTTTGCCCAGGGGATGGATATGTGTAATAGGGTTTTTTTTTTCTTCTTTTTTTCAAGTAGGCAGTGGATGACAGAGAACATTAGGGTAGATTTTAGAAAACGAATCTCTCCATTCAGTTCTTTGGTTTCTTTTACATCCCAAGAGTATCTCCCACTTTGTTCCCTGTTTCATGATAACTTCAGTTCAGAGCAAATAAATTGACCTTCTAAGTTCTATGAAGCCCATCACTTTTTTTTTCTGGACTGTGGGTTATGGTACAAACATCCTCTCTTAAGCAATGTCTCTTTCCTTTCTCATTTATGGCCAAGGTACCTTAGATTTAGGCCTGTCCTTTTTGTCAAGTATTTATGGAAAACTATAAGAAGTAGCAAACTTGTTCTGAAATGCTAACATTTGTTTCTACAAAATTTCAAGTCTCCTTATGTATACAATCTAAGTCCTAAGTACAAGAGACAGTAATTAAACCTTTAACTTTGCTACTAAGTAAAAAAAAGACTTCCAATTTCCCAGCTGGGATGAAGCTTTTCCATGCCTCTACTCCATCTTGACTTATCTTTCATATATTTAACTATTACTTATAACACTCCAATTTTTTATATCATTGTGTGATTCTGTGTGACTAAAATATCACTCAAATTAGCTAAGACAAAAAGCTAGTTAAGGAAAAAAGACAGAAGGAGAGATTTTATTTACTCATGTTAGTAAAAAGTACCGGCATAGTTGAGTTCATTTCTCTCCACGTGGCATATTTCATATTCTGGTTCATAAAAACTTACATAATGGCAGGCAACCAACTCTAATGAAAAGACAATACATTTTTGAAAAGAGGAGATGAGAAAATTTATGGAAATGCTGCATGCTTCTATTTATTGTTTTTATTGTTTTTATTTGTACAAGTGTATGGGGTACAAGCATAATTTCGTTGCTTGCACAGATTTCATAGTGGTGGAGTCAGGGCTTTTACTCATTGTACCCATTACGTAATCTCTCATCATATACCCCCCTCCCACCCTCTCACTCATTCTAGTCTCTATTATCTATTACTCCACACTCTACATCATCCACATGTACACATTGTTTAGCTCCCACTTGTAAGTGAGAACATGTGGTATTTGTCTTTCGGTGTCTGACTTGTTTTGCTTAAGATAATGGCTTCCTATTCCATCTATGATGCAATAAAAATACATGATTTTATTTTTAATGGCTAAGTAGTATTCCATTGTCTATATATACCACATTGTCTTTATCTAGTCACTCATTGATGGACACTTAGGTTGATTCAATTCATGCTTTTAAAATAAATAGTGTAAGAAGACACATAGTTCCCAGAAATGGGCAAAAGATTTGAACAGACAGTTACCAGAGCAAATGTATAGATGACAAATAAGTACATTAAAAGATGCTCACTTAACTTCATTGTTCAGTATAGCAATATGAAATAAACCACAATGAGAAGGTACCACATACCACTAGAATGGCTAAAATTCAAAAGACTGACAATGCCAGACATTAGTCAACATGTGAAGCAACAATTTTGCAGTTTCTTATGAATTCAAACATATATCTATCCCATAATGCAGGAATTTGTCTCTTAGGTATTTACCCAAGTGAAATAAAAATATGTGTGTACATAAGCATGTATTCAAACAATTGTAACAGCTTTATTTATAGTACCCAATTCATGAAACAATCAAAATGTCCATCAATTGCTAAATAGATAAGAAAACTGTGGTATATCCATGTAATCGAATCCTGCTTAGCAATAAATAGGTGCAAACTATTGATAAATGCAACAACATGAATGATTCTCAAAAATACTATGTTAATTGGAAGGACAAGACTATATACTTTATGATTCACTGATGTTACATTCTGGAAAAGGCAAAACAATGGTCATAGAAGACAGTTCAGTGGTTGCCAATGGCCACTAATTTGAGGGTGTAGGTGGGGGATTGACTGCAAAGAAACCCCAGGGAACGTTTTGGGATGAAGAAATTATTCTGAATCATTATTGTGTTGGTGATTAGTCAACTGTATACATTTGTCAAAACTCATCAAATTGTGTGTTCCAAATTGCTCAATTTTATTATATGTAAATTATACCTTAATAAAACTTACAGGAAAACAGTACAAAATATGAAGGAGGTAAACATTAAGTAAAAGTATTATTATTTATTTGGGTAGGCTTGACTCTTGTACCTGATATCTTTATACCCCTAAAAATTTTTAAGAAAATGAAAATACAAACCTGCCAAAACAAATAAGCATGTAATTCCCAAATAAAACTGAAAGTCTATCTGCTGGTCCCAACCTCTTAATAACAATCACTGTGTTATTAAGAAATTAGTTTTGTAAAGAATCAATTGACCATTTTTACACAATTTTTTTGCAGTGAACATGTAATGCCTTATAATAGAAGTCCTGAAGCATAATCCAAAATATCTGCAAAAGTCGCAAGGGACTTTAAAATGTTCCAGCGCAGACATCTGAGAGAAAAATAGATATGTAACTTTATGCTATGTTTTACATTTATGGATACACTATTCATCACAAAAAAGAGAATGAATGAAGTGGTCCATCATTAGCAAAATAGCTTTTTGTGGAATTTATATTCTCAGAAAATTCCCAAATGCAGAGCTACTGTTTGAAAAACCCATTCATCTTCAGAGAAGGCATAACCTTATCATCATGCAGATCAGCATGCAACTTAAACATGATTCATTGACCAACGCTTCTGAGAAGACAGTATCCTGACCTAGATGCAGATAATCGTAAAACGTTTTCTGACTTGAATCACATGGATTGAAAGTCTGTGTCTTTTCTCTTTAAATATGAATTACAAATTATTTTCTTTGCAAAAGAGTTGAATTAAAAAGCAAAACAGGTTAGAATAAAAACGTGTAAAGGGAGTACAAAGGCATAGTATCTTGAGGGTAGAAAAAGATGCCACGAGTTTGTCTATACTCTCACAATTACCTTTTTAATCTACATGTTAATTTGCATATTTGAAATCAAATATTTTTAGGTATTCTAAATTCCATACCCAAGACTAACCATTTCTACAGCAGTGATGATACTTACAAGATACTTTCATATATTGTCTTGCTTATACAATTTTAATTATTTTCCACAGAAAATAATTTGAGTATCTTCTGTGTATAAAACAATGTGCTGAATGTTGGAGATACGGAGATGTGTGAAAAACAGTCAGCCCCCAATGGATGGATAGTGAGAACCTGAAAATCATTAAGTATTACTGTCTCATATATCAATCAAAACATGAGACCAACCAAGTATATTACCAAAGGCAAAATGCACTACATATTTGAATGAAAGTGAAAGCTAAACACTATTGGAAAATTGTGCTTTATCTTGGATGAACATTTTATGAAGTTTCTTCTTTCACCATATGTTACTCCGGTAAATTTTAATTATCTAAACAACAACAACAAATTAAATGATATATGTATATTGTTTATTATTTATAAATTAAATTATATATAGAGAGAAAGAGACAGAGACAGAGAGAGAGACAGATAGAGAGAACAGATACTGAAAAGTTGCAGGTCTGGATTTGAACACAAAGCCTGAAGCTTAGTAACTAATTGACCGTAAGCAAGTTCCTTAATTTTTTCTAAGCTCTAATTTTCTCATTTATAAAACTTACATAATGATGTCAAATAACGCCTTATGGGTATTTGTAGTGATTTAAAGACAGTGTATGCAAGGGTTCAGAAAAGTGTCTGACACGTAGTAGGATCTAAACAAATTGCTGGTTTCTATTTTTCTCTCCCTCTCCTCATAGGATTTCAAATCCATGGTCTATCAGAATCTTCTTGCCAGAAATATAGCCTAAAGCTGCACCCTTGCCACCAAGTTTTTAGGACCATTGCCAGCTAGGTGTCTCACCTTCCATTTCACTGGGTCACTGCATCTTCTAGCTTGATCACCTGTAGATGCTCATAACACTTCAGGTCCTGTACAAAATCCTCTCCCTCTTGTTGACCATCCAACACCGGCTGCTCTAAATGACCTCACATTTCTGGTCTGCTCTTTTTTCCCCCTTTTTTAATCCACTCAACTCAGATCAATTTGCTCACTGTTTTCTCCTTGGAAACATTCTTCATCCAAAACCAAGCACTTTTCCTAATATTTGTCCTACTCCTAGCCTTCTTCTTATTATCTTAAAATCAGGGAATCAAGTCCTTTAATCCCTGAAAATAATATCTGCTGTATTCAGCCTTCCCTGACTTAGGAATTTGCCAATAAATTCCTCTTGTATCTTCCTGACCTGAATTTGAGAGTATCAGGACAATGCATATTCTTTCTCTATGTATAAAAATGTTAAGAATTCCTGTATTCACTCAACAATATTAAAATAACTACTACATGACAGGCTTTGTTCTAAGCACAGGGGACATGGTACCAAGCAAAAAGTCCTATTCTCATACAGAGAGAAAGGAGAGACATACAGATGACAAACAAGTAAAGAAATATTTGTAAATAAATACTATGAGGAAATATAATACAATATTAGGGGAGAATGATTAGAATCCTGTCTGATAAAGTGGCATATGAGTAAAAATAGGAAAGAAGTAAGCAAGCAAAGCATGCTGATATCTGTGGAAAGAGAATTCAGTTAGAAGAGAACAGCAATGCAAAAGCTGTTTGTTTGCTTTTGCGACAAAACAAGCTGGAGTTTGCTTGAGAGTGGCTAAACCTGAGTGAGTCAGGGGAAAGGTCAGTGTTGAGCTGAAGTGAGAGTTAGCTGGAGACTTACCTTGAATGAAAGAGTGATGATTTGGGATGTCTTTGAAAGAGGGGAGAATCCATTAAGTTTTTAGACAGAGAAGTGACATGACATGACTTTTCTTTAGGGGGAATCTTGAAGCAGCCTTTGAATACAAATTGAAAATCTCCTACTGGATCCTGCTGAAGTAATCCAACATATTGGAGGCTCAATTTCCTCCTTTAGAAGATAGGGATAATAATAACTGTCATATCAAATTGAGATAATGAAATAAAGAGTTATCAAAATGCCTAACGTGACTGGGCATGGTCACTCACACCTGTAATCCCAGCATTTTGGGAGGGTGAGGTGGGTGAATCATTTGAGGTCAGGAGTTCAAGACCAGCCTGGCCAACATGATGAAACCCCGTCTCTACTAAAACTAGAAAAAATTAGCTGGGCGTGTTGGCACATGCCTATAATCCCAGTTACTTGGGAGGCTGAGGCAGAATAATAGCTTGAACCCGGAAGACGGAGGTTGCAGTGAGCTGAGATCTGCACCATTGCACTCCAGCCTGGGCAACAGAGTGAGACTCTGTCTCAAAAAAAAAAAGCCTAACATTTGAGTGCACTAAACATAATTTTATTTGCATATGTCAATATCAGCTTTTATCTTTCCCTATTATAATATTTTTCTTGAGATCACATGTAAATGACCATGGAAACTTTGGATACATTCCAAAGATAATCACTTCATTATGCTTTATACAGCTGGATCTCTGTGTCCATGGGTTCCACATTAGTGGAGTCTACCAACAGTGGATTGAAAATATTTGATTAAAACATATACAAATGTTTTTCTTTTACTGTTCCCTAGACAATTCAGTATAACAACTGTTTACATAGCACTTACATTGTTTAGGTATTTTAAGTAATCTGGAGATGATTTAAACATACAAGAGGCACAGGTTATATGCAAATACTATGCCATTTTATATAAGGAAGTTGAGCATCTGTGGATTTTAGTATCTGCTGGGCGTCCTCAAACCAATCCCCCACAGATACAGAGAGACAATTGTATGTGCATTCTTTATTTATTTATTTATTTATTTATTTATTTTTATTATTATTATTATTATACTTTAGGTTTTATGGTACATGTGCGCAATGTGCAGGTTAGTTACATATGTATACATGTGCCATGCTGGTGCGCTGCACCCACTATTCTCACTCATAGGTGGGAATTGAACAATGTATGTGCATTCTAAAGCTAGTTAGGCAGAACTGAAAATAATTTGCATTTAAGAAAAAGCATAAAAAACAGATATGATTCTGACTTCTTTGAATGGCAATTGGACCTGTTTTATTTGGCTTTAATGGCACCATTCATGGCATTATATATATTTTTATTGTAAAAATGTTTATGAACTTATCTTAAGGGAAACAGATATGTAGAAACTTTGTCTTCCTCACTGATTAATTCTCAAATTATAGCCTTTTATTCAAAACATTATGTGAAATTTCTTAAAACCACTCTTAAGAATATCTTAGAAGTTTGGGCCTAACGGAGAAGGAGATCATTGTGTATAAAACCATTATGAACCTTCGTGCTTTAAATTCATCTTTTTTTTTTTAACTGAAACTCAAACATGGGGTTTTTAGATTAGATTTAATAATACATTTATATAATGAGAATCTGTTTAGCATTTTCTAAAACTACTATTTAGTGAGCAAAAGCAGAACATCAACCTAAACCCAAAAGGAAACAGCATACTATCAATGTGTAGAGTCTCTGACAGCAAGGTGGGGGGTGTGGGCCAGACATAGAGCTTTCCCGCTCACTTTTCCGTGACACTGTGCGTAAAAAGTGTGAAGGGTAAAAAGTGTGAAGGACAAAGAACATCCCCTCAAGGCTGTTGTCCCTGTGAGGTGTGTGAAAAATGAGGTGTCACCCATTGCTTTTGTCAGTCTCATACTTCATAATCTCTTATCTGTAATAAAATGCGAGAGAAGATAATATAACTGTCCCTCTGTGCTATATTGTTTGAGCATCATTATCAAGAATCTCTCAAGAGAGTCTTCACTATTAGCAAGGTAACCACAGCATTTGCCTTATAGCCCATGGAAGATGATAAAACCGTCTTCCTGTGGCTTATAAAAATCCCTGAAAGAAATTAATTCAGCGGTATCATCCATCTATTTAAAATCCTGCAGCTCAAAGGATATGTGATCCTCTTTAGTTCATATTCATTTCACAGTAAAAAAGAAATAAAAATTTAGCACATTTCTCTTCCAGGTATTGGGCTGAGCCTGGTGGTAACCTGGCTCCCTTTGGAGGAGACTGATTCCTGGATAGACCTCAAAAGCAGGGCCTGCCCCTTCCTCCTCTCCCCATTTCTGTCGGGTAACCTCTAGTCCGTGACTGCTCTGCCTTGTATAACACATCTGTGCTCTTCTGAGGCACAGCCGGTCTCCTGCTGGACTCTGCACTGTCCAGCAACAGTGGACATTCACTCTTTTCTGTTAAACTCTTTCCCCCATTGCCTCTAGCAAGTGTTTCAAAACTGTTTTACTTGCCTTCAAACTCTGAGACAGGTACTTTCCATTTTCAGCAAACTAAACACTTACTTGACAAATAAAATCCTCCACAGCCAGATTTATAAATTTACCAGCACATATCCCCACCTCCTTCTCCTTTCGTATACTGCAGGGATTTCCCTTCCACTTGAGGCTCATCAGTTCAGTGGCAGTGTGGCAGGCAGAATTTTAAGATACTCTCCAAGATTTCCTGCGCCTCCTCCACATAATCCCAAGAGATGTGAATGTTTTGCTTTCTTGGTGAGGTGATAGTAAGGGACAATTGATTTTAAAAGAAAGGGAGGTTATTTGAATGCCCTAGCCTAATCAAATGAGCCCCTTTAAAGCAGGGCTTTTCTTTGGCTAGTGGCAGATGGGAAAGACTAAGATCCAAAGCATGAGAAGGATTCAATGAACTATTGCTGACTTGAAGATGGAGGGTGCCACATGGCAAGGATTGTAGGTATTCTCTAGAAGCTGACAGTGACCCCCTGCTGACAGCCTTCTAGGAGCTGGAACCTCAGTTATGCAACCACAAGGAACTGAATTCTGCCTGCATGAAGAATTAGATGGGCAGTGGATTTTTCCCCAGAGCCTCCAGACAAGTTAGCTGACAGCTTGTTTCATCCTGGTCATGTCCTGGGCAGAAACCCAGTCACGCCTACACAACAGTGACTTAATAAATGGGTATTTGAGGCTGTTAAGTTTGTGGCAATTTATTACACAGAAATAGAAAACTAATATACCCTGGGTTCATTCTTATCTTTTCTAAGGAATCTTTTCCATTACATTATTCCTTATCTTCAGCCTTTCCTTATTGCTCTATTTATACTGTCATCATTACCATTATTACTAATGGTAATCACCACCACTTCTTATAGGAATTGAATATGCTGGGTACTAAGATACTTTATTTCATTTAAAGCTGTACAATCGTAAAAGCCAGAGATGTTGTGAATATGCAGATTGTGAGTCTGTAGGTCTGAATTGGAGCCTGCGATTCTAACAAACTCCCAGGTGATGCCTCTGCTTCTGATCTAAAGCTACATTTGTAAACATATTGATAATTCATGAAATTCAACTAGAATTTCTAGTTGTATAACTAGCCCTATTGAAATGGGCAACTCCTTTTAGTCACAATTTTTATGTTAGATAGTGATCATCAATTGGTAATGACTTAACTTTGATTGAAGTATCTGAGTACTTTGTTTGGTGTTTCTCAAAATAGAACCTGAAAGGGGGAAAATGTAACCTGAGGAAAATAATAACCTGGGTGCTGATTCCTGAATTCCACCTCCACCCTTGAGATCAGAATTGCTGGAGCAGTGCTCAGAAACTTATATTTTTAATAAGCTCTTGCATGATCTAAATGTGTGTGTCTTCCTAAAATTCGTGTGCTGAAATCCTGTCTCCCAAGGTGATGATATTAGGAGACAGGGCCTTTTGGGAAGTGATTAGGTCATGAGAGAAGAACCCTGGTAAACGGTATTAGCACCCTTACAGAAAAGGCCCGAGGGAGCTCATTTGTCTTTCTACTGCATGAAGATATAGCGAAAAGATGGTGTCATCTGTGAATTAGGGAGTAGGCCCTCATCAGACACCAATCTTGCACTTTCCAGCCTCCAGAACCATGAGAAATTCCTGTTGTTATGAGCTACCCAGTTGATGGTACTTTTTTTTCTTTTTATTATTATTATTATTATACTTTAAGTTTTAGGGTACATGTGCACAATGTGCAGGTTAGTTACATATGTATACATGTGCCATGCTGGTGTGCTGCACCCATTAACTCATCATTTAGCATTAGGTATATCTCCCAATGCTATCCCTCCCCCCTCCCCCTACCCCACAACAGTCCCCAGAGTGTGATGTTCCCCTTCCTGTGTCCATGCGTTCTCATTGTTCAATTCCCATCTATGAGTGAGAACATGCAGTGTTTGGTTTTTTGTCCTTGCGATAGTTTACTGAGAATGATGATTTCCAATTTCATCCATGTCCCTACAGAGGACATGAACTCATCATTGTTTATGACTGCATAGTATTCCATGGTGTATATGTGCCACATTTTCTTAATCCAGTCTATCATTGTTGGACATTTGGGTTGGTTCCAAGTCTTTGCTGTTGTGAATAGTGCCGTAATAAACATATGTATGCATGTGTCTTTATAGCAGCATGATTTATAGTCCTTTGGGTATATACCCAGTAATGGGATGGTTGGGTCAAATGGTATTTCTAGTTCTAGATCCCTGAGGAATCGCCACACTGACTTCCACAAGGGCTGAACTAGTTTACAGTCCCACCAACAGTGTAAAAGTGTTCCTATTTCTCCACATCCGACAGTATTTTGATACAGCAGCCTGAATGGACTAAAACAGCTCCCCAGGTGAATCTTAGGAAAGCCGCTTTCTCAACCTCAGCACTATTGACATTTTGGACCAAAGAACTTTTTGTGGTGGGAAGCTGTGTCCCGTACATTGTAGACTGTTAATAACATCCCTGGCCTCTGATCACTAGATGCTAATAGCACTGCCCCTGAGGGGTGACACAATAAAATGGCTCCTAATTAAAAACAACTACTCTTAAATTGAAGGATACATAATTAGGCTTTAACTGGGAAAGGAATAACTAAAAGTACATATGTTAGCACAAAATTTGGTCACTATTTTTCTATAAAAAAATATGGAATAAATGTATATCCATAAAATAGCTATGAAAGTTATAACATTTAATTTGTCTAATTAAAAATATGTAAGTAGAGCCTATCTTATTTAAGTGAAACTTTTTTCAATCACTGCTGAATTAAGTTTTAATTTTACAATAACTTACTGTTTGTTAACACTCGTGCCTGTGTAAGGCAGAGTATTTCTTTAGCATTTTAAAAGATCATAACTGTCTGATAGGAGCTATAAAGAAAAAGAACTGTCTTTTGTCTTCTTAACATTTCTCATCTCATGAGCACTGAAGAACTTTTTCTTCCCAACCCCGCTCAACCTTTTTCCCATACAGTTTATTAGTTCTTTGCTTCTAGCAAATATCTGCTGAATAGCATGCCACTCTTTATTCTCCATAAGTAAGACAGATAAAAAAGACCTGATTTTGAAACTCTCTCAGAGTCTGTATAAATCCCCATCATTATTATGTGAGTGCACGTGGGTATGTGTGTGTGTGTTTGTGTGTGTGTTTGTGTGTGTGTGTGTGTGTGTGTGTTCAGTGAGGGAAAATGTATTCTAACAACTATGCTTCAATGTTATGTACCAGTACTAATTCTCCTTTGAGCTTATATTTTATACTGAAGTTTATACTTAAGGCAGTCTAGCAACAAAGCAGATGTGTGTCTGTGGGTATCTTCAATTAATCATTTTATTTACTAGACACAATCCTTTCTTTTCCATCTGACCATTTAAAGACAAGTTTAGGATTAAAATCACTTAAGGGAGGATTTTAAATATACAATTGACTCTTGAACAATGTGGAAGTTGGGGCACGGCCGCCCCGTGCAGTCAAAAATTTCTGTATAAGCCTTGACTACCCAAAAACTTGCCTACCAATAGCCTATTGTTGACCGTAACCCTTACTGACAACATAGTCAATTAACACTTATTTTGTATGTGATTATAATTTTATACCATATTCTTAAAATAAGCTAGAGAAAAGCAAATATTATCAAGAAAATCATAAGGAAGAGAAAATATATCTACTGTTCATTAAGTGGAAGTGAATCATCATAAAGGTCTTCATTCTCATTGTCTTCATGTTGAGTAGGCTGAGGAGAAAAAGGAAAAGGGGGGGTTAGTCTTGCTATCTCAGGGGTGGCAGAGGCAGAAGAAAATGCACATATAAGTGGATCAACGTAGTTCATACCTTTGTGGCTCAAGGGTCAATTGTATACACATTCAGTCCCTGACCATTGATCTCTAGTAGCTGGTAACCCAGTTTGTATTGTATATGCCATTCTAAGTGATTATGGTGCAATTACTCATTTGTAATTAAGTGTGCCTGACTACTGCTAATATTTCCAATTCATAGACCATTCTAAAAGAAATGATTTACTGAACAAGGTTAGAGTAGTCCTGTTAAAGTTGGCTAGAATACTGCTTATTCACTTTCATAGTTGTCAGGTAGCTTTTATTCAAGGTGGCAATATCACACAATGATGTGACGACATGGTCTTTAGAATGGGACAGACATGGGCTTGATTCTAGCTATGTGGCACCTTGAATTCTCTAAATCTTAATTTCTTCATTCACAAAACTGTGTGAACCTACCTTGTAGATTTCTTGTTAAGATTAAATACATTAATATATGTAAAATGCTTAGCTCAGGGCTAGACCCATGGAAAACATTCAATTTTATAGTATCTATTATATCACTTCTTCTAATCTAAGAGATAACTAACATATTGTCTGTCACTTAGATACATATAGCTAAGTGATTGCCATAAAAATGAATGAGCAGTGTTCTGGCCACATTTAACAGAACTATTACAACCCTGTTCAGTAAATTATTTCTTCTAGAATGATTGTTTTTCTTAATCTTAGGTAAACATGTAGGCATGTCTATATCAGAAATGTGTTTGCCTGTTTATATTAATATGTAAGTAACAGAAACTTACCTATAGCTATAAGTCACATTAAAATATTTAGGTATGCTTTTTAAAAAGCACAGCAGAGACCTCTCTCTACAATAGTCTTTTGCTAACTAAGGAATAACAGGCCTTATTATTAGCTGGACTTATTCACGTGGTATACATTTTAAGGGCTTCATATTAAATATTTTCAGCATTATTGTAGCCACCAAGAAGTCCAGATATTTGACATATAATGGTTGAATATCAATTCAAGAGCTAATGGCTTAAAGAAAGAAAAAGTATAGGAAATTTAATCCTATTCCCCTATGTTGAATGATTATTGGCTTACAGTTCTTACTTTGCTACCTATCTGCCAGAACTCAAACCAAAAAAATGAGATTCAATTTGGTCTTCCAGAGAGATTAGTTTTCAGAAACATATTACAAAGTGCAAAAGGTTACACTCAATAAATTTCTAATAAGCACAGTATTGTAGATGACTCATTCAGTCTTTGAAATATATTCAAGCTCTTGCAAAACAATAATTAGCCATGCATTTCCTAAGAAAAAAAATCAGAAACTGCTGTAGCATGATTTTAATAAAATATTTCAAACTTTTTGTTCATGACTTTTCATTCAGTGCAACTGAACAATCTTCATGTTTGACAGAACTTTTTTTGTTTCTCCCCATGCCAAAATGGGAGTAAAACTACCTGTCCTTCTAACTAATTTAAATTCTATTTTTAATATGCTCATAACTTTGTAATAAGGCAACTTAAAGTATTAATATTTCTGTCCATAACTCATTGAAGTTGTTTGTTAGTGTTCTTTTCAACAAGAGAGGAAGTAAGCCCTTTATAATGACAATTCTGATTTCTTTTTAATCTGAGAATATGTGTCAGTTGAAAAATCGGAGTAAGGATCTCCAACTGAGAAGGAGAAGTTAAATTGAAAGCTAAATGCTTCAAGGCAGAATTATCATAGATTGCGCAAACTCCTAGACACTTAAGAGAACATTTAGTTCAATTTGGACCTACTAAAGAAATCAAACCTCGGGGGGAGGAGCCAAGATGGCCGAATAGGAACAGCTCCGGTATACAGCTCCCAGCGTGAGCGATGAAGAAGACGGGTGATTTCTGCATTTCCATCTGAGGTACCGTGTTCATCTCATTACGGAGTGCCAGACAGTGGGCGCAGGTCAGTGGGTGAGCACACCATGCGCCACCCTAAGCAGGGGTGAGGCATTGCCTCACTCGGGAAGCCCACGGGGTCAGGGAGTTCCCCTTCCAGGGGTGACAGACGGCACCTGGAAAATCGGGCCACTCCCACCCGAATACTGCGCTTTTCTGAGGGGCTTAGGAAACAGTGCACCAGGAGATTATAGCCCGCAACTGGCTCAGAGGGTCCTACGCCCACGGAGTCTCACTGATTGCTAGCACAGCAGTCTGAGATCAAACAGCAAGGCGGCATCGAGGCTGGGGGAGGGGCGCCCGCCATTGCCCAGGCTCCCTTAGGTAAACAAAGCAGCCAGGAAGCTTGAACTGGGTGGATCCTACCACAGCTCAAGGAGGCCTGCCTGCCTCTGTAGGCTCCACCTCTGGGGGCAGGGCACAGACAAACAAAAAGACAGCAGTAACCTCTGCAGACTTAAATGTCCCTGTCTGACAGCTTTGAGGAGAGCAGTGGTTCTCCCAGCATGCAGCTGGAGATCTGAGAACGGGCAGACTGCCTCCTCAAGTGGGTCCCTGACCCCTGACCCCTGAGCAGCCTAATTGGGAGGCACCCCCCAGCAGGGGCAGACGGACACCTCACACGGCCAGCCAGGTACTCCAACAGACCTGCAGCTGAGGGTCCTGTCTGTTAGAAGGAAAACTAACAGAAAGGACATCCACACCAAAAACCCATCTGTACATCACCATCATCAAAGACCAAAAGTAGATAAAACCACAAAGATGGGGAAAAAACAGAGCAGAAGAACTGGAAACTTTAAAAAGCAGAGTGTTGCTCCTCCTCCAAAGGAACGCAGTTCCTCACCAGCAACGGAGCAAACCTAGACAGAGAATGACTTTGACGAGCTGAGAGAAGAAGGCTCCAGACGATCAAATTACTCCAAGCTACGGGAGGATATTCAAACCAAAGGCAAAGAAGTTGAAAACTTTGAAAAACATTTAGAAGAATGTATAACTAGAATAACCAATACAGAGAAGTGCTTAAAGGAGCTGATGGAGCTGAAAACCAAGGCTCAAGAACTACGTGAAGAATGCAGAAGCCTCAGGAGCCAATGCGAACAAATGGAAGAAAGGGTATCAGCCCTGGAAGATGAAATGAATGAAATGAAGTGAGAAGGGAAGTTTAGAGAAAAAAGAATAAAAAGAAACGAGCAAAGCCTCCAAGAAATGTGGGACTATGTGAAAAGACCAAATCTACGTCTGATTGGTGTACCTGAAAGTGATGGGGAGAATGGAACCAAGTTGGAAAACACTCTGCAGGATATTATCCAGGAGAACTTCCCCAATCTAGCAAGGCAGGCCAACATTCAGATTCAGGAAATTCAGAGAATGCCACAAAGATACTCCTCGAGAAGAGCAACTCCAAGACACATAATTGTCAGATTCACCAAAGTTGAAATGAAGGAAAAAATGTTAAGGGCAGCCAGAGAGAAAGGTCGGGTTACCCTTAAAGGGAAGCCCATCAGACTATCAGCAGATCTCTCAGCAGAAACCCTACAAGCCAGAAGAGAGTGGGGGCCAATATTCAACATTCTTAAAGAAAAGAATTTTCAACCCAGAATTTCATATCCAGCCAAACTAAGCTTCATAAGTGAAGGAGAAATAAAATCCTTTACAGACAAGCAAATGCTGAGAGATTTTGTCACCACCAGACCTGCCCTAAAAGAGCTCCTGAAGGAAGTGCTAAACTTGGAAAGGCACAACCGGTACCAGCCACTGCAAAGTCATGCCAAAATGTAAAGACCATCAGGACTGGGAAGAGACTGCATCAACTAATGAGTAAAATAACCAGCTAACATAATAATGACAGGATCAAATTCACACATAACAATATTAACTTTAAATGTAAATGGACTAAATGCTCCAATTAAAAGACACAGACTGGCAAATTGGATAAAGACTCAAGACCCATCAGTGTGCTGTATTCAGGAAACCCATCTCACGTGCAGAGACACACATAGGCTCAAAATAAAAGGATGGTGGAAGATCTACCAAGCAAATGGAAAACAAAAAAAGGCAGGGGTTGCAATCCTAGTCTCTGATAAAACAGACTTTAAACCAACAAAGATCAAAAGAGACAAAGAAGGCCATTACATAATGGTAAAGGGATTAATTCAACAAGAAGAGCTAACTATCCTAAATATATATTCACCTAATACAGGAGCACCCAGATTCATAAAGCAAGTCCTGAGTGACCTACAAAGAGACTTAGACTCCCACACATTAATAATGGGAGACTTTAACACCCCACTGTCAACATTAGACAGATCAACGAGACAGAAAGTCAACAAGGATACCCAGGAATTGAACTCAGCTCTGCACCAAGCAGACCTGATAGACATCTACAGAACTCTCCACCCCAAATCAACAGAATATACATTTTTTTCAGCACCACAACCACACCTATTCCAAAATTGACCACATACTTGGAAGTAAAGCTCTCCTCCATAAATGTAAAAGAACAGAAATTAAAACAAACTATCTCTCAGATCACAGTGCAATCAAGCTAGAACTCAGGATTAAGAATCTCACTCAAAACCGCTCAACTACATGGAAACTGAACAACCTGCTCCTGAATGACTACTGGGTACATAACGAAATGAAGGCAGAAATAAAGATGTTCTTTGAAACCAACGAGAACCAAGAACAACATACCAGAATCTCTGGGATGCATTCAAAGCAGTGTGTAGAGGGAGATTTATAGCACTAAATGCCCATAAGAGAAAGCAGGAAAGATCCAAAATTGACACCCTAACATCACAATTAAAAGAACTAGAAAAGCAAAAGCAAACACGTTCAAAAGCTAGCAGAAGGCAAGAAATAACTAAAATCAGAGCAGAACTGAAGGAAACAGAGACACAAAAAACCCTTCAAAAAATTTATGAATCCAGGAGCTGGTTTTTTGAAAGGATCAACAAAATTGATAGACCGCTAGCAAGATTAATAAAGAAAAAAAGAGAGAAGAATCAAATAGATGCAATAAAAAATGATAAAGGGGATATCACCACCGATCCCACAGAAATACAAACTACCATCAGAGAATACTACAAACACCTCTACGCAAATAAACTAGAAAATCTAGAAGAAATGGATAAATTCCTCAACACATACACCCTCCCAAGACTAAACCAGGAAGAAGTTAAATCTCTGAATAGACCAATAACAGGAGCTGAAATTGTGGCAATAATCAATAGCTTACCAATCAAAAAAAGTCCAGGACCAGATGGGTTCAGAGCCGAATTCTACCAGAGGTACAAGGAGGAACTGGTACCATTCCTTCTGAAACTATTCCGATCAATAGAAAAAGAGGGAATCCTCCCTAACTGATTTTATGAGGCCAGCATCATCCTGATACCAAAGCCAGGCAGAGACACAACCAAAAAAGAGAATTTTAGACCAATATCCTTGATGAACATTGATGCAAAAATCCTCAATAATATACTGGCAAACAGAATCCAGCAGCACATCAAAAAGCTTATCCACCATGATCAAGTGGGCTTCATCCCTGGGATGCAAAGCTGGTTCAATATACCCAAATCAATAAATGTAATCCAGCATATAAACAGAACCAAAGACAAAAACCACATGATTATCTCAATAGATGCAGAAAAGGCCTTTGACAAAATTCAATAACCCTTCATGCTAAAAACTCTCAATAAATTAGGTATTGATGGGACATATCTCAAAATAATAAGAGCTATCTATGACAAACCCACAGCCAATATCATACTGAATGGGCAAAAACTGGAAGCATTCCCTTTGAAAAGTGGCACAAGACAGGGATGCCCTCTCTCACCACTTCTATTCAACATAGTGTTGGAAGTTCTGGCCAGGGCAATCAGGCAGGAGAAGGAAATAAAGGGTATTCAATTAGGAAAAGAGGAAGTCAAATTGTCCCTGTTTGCAGACGACATGATTGTATATCTAGAAAACCCCATTGTCTCAGCCCAAAATCTCCTTAAGGTGATAAACAACTTCAGCAAAGTCTCAGGATACAAAATCAATGTGCAGAAATCATAAGCATTCTTATACACCAATAACAGACAAACAGAGAGCCAAATCATGAGTGAACTCCCATTCACTATTGCTTCAAAGAGAATAAAATACCTAGGAATCCAACTTACAAGGGACGTGAAGGACCTCTTCAAGGAGAACTACAAACCACTGATCAAGGAAATAAAAGAGGATACAAACAAATGGAAGAACATTCCATGCTCATGGATAGGAAGAATCAATATCGTGAAAATGGCCATCCTTCCCAAGGTAACTTATAGATTCAATGCCATCCCCATCAAGCTACCAATGACTTTCTTCACAGAATTGGAAAAAACTACTTTAAAGTTCATATGGAACCAAAAAAGAGCCCGCATCGCCAAGTCAATCCTAAGCCAAAAGAACAAAGCTGGAGGCATCACACTACCTGACTTCAAACTATACTACAAGGCTACAGTAACCAAAACAGCATGGTATTGGTACCAAAACAGAGATATAGATCAATGGAACAGAACAGAGCCCTCAGAAATAACGCCACATATCTACAAGTATCTGATCTTTGACAAAACTGAGAAAAACAAGAAATGGGGAACGGATTCCCTATTTAATAAATGGTGCTGGGAAAACTGGCTAGCCATATGGAGAAAGCTGAAACTGGATCCCTTCCTTACACCTCATACAAAAATCAATTCAAGATGGATTAAAGACTTAAACGTTAGACCTAAAACCATAAAAACCCTAGAAGAAAACCTAGGCATTACCATTCAGGACATAGGCATGGGCAAGGACTTCATGTCTAAAACACCAAAAGCAATGGCAACAAAAGCCAAAATTGACAAATGGGATCTAATTAAACTCAAGAGCTTCTGCACAGCAAAAGAAACTACCATCAGAGTGAACAGGCAACCTACAAAATGGGAGAAAATTTTCGCAACCTACTCATCTGACAAAGGGCTAATATCCAGAATCTACAATGAACTCCAACAAATTTACAAGAAAAAAACAAACAACCCCATCAAAAAGTGGGCGAAGGACATGAACAGACACTTCTCAAAAGAAGACATTTATGCAGCCAAAAAACACATGAAAAAATGCTCACCATCACTGGCCATCAGAGAAATGCAAATCAAAACCACAATGAGATACCATCTCACACCAGTTAGAATGGCAATCATTCAAAAGTCAGGAAACAACAGGTGCTGGAGAGGATGTGGAGAAATAGGAACACTTTTACACTGTTGGTGGGACTGTAAACTAGTTCAACCCTTGTGGAAGTCAGTGTGGCGATTCCTCAGGGATCTAGAACTAGAAATACCATTCGACCCAGCCATCCCATTACTGGGTATATACCCAAAGGACTATAAATCATGCTGCTATAAAGACACATGCACACGTATGTTTATTGCGGCATTACTCACAATAGCAAAGACTTGGAACCAACCCAAATGTCCAACAATGATAGACTGGATTAAGAAAATGTGGCACATATACACCATGGAATACTATGCAGCCATAAAAAATGATGAGTTCATGTCCTCTGTAGGGACATGGATGAAATTGGAAATCATCATTCTCAGTAAACTATCGCAAGAACAAAAAACCAAACACCGCATATTCTCACTCATAGGTGGGAATTGAACAATGAGAGCACATGGACACAGGAAGGGGAACATCACACTCTGGGGACTGTTGTGGGGTGGGGGGAGGGGGGAGGGATAGCATTGGGAGATATACCTAATGCTAGATGACGAGTTAGTGGGTGCAGCACACCAGCATGGCACAGGTATACACATGTAACTAACCTGAACATTGCGCACATGTACCATAAAACCTAAAGTATAATAATAAAAAAAAAGAAAGTAAAAACCTTGAAAAAAAAAAGAAATCAAACCTCAAAATTCAACTTTTAAAAATTTCTTAAATCTTTTAACAAAGATGGCAGGTTATTTGAAGCCATTTCAAAGAAAAAGATATTTAAAAAAATGCACTCTTTCTAAATAAACTTGGCCATCTGTGTACAGAGACCCTCAAGCTGAAACTTTAAACCAAACAGGAAAAAGACCTAAATTTCTTACTTGATAAATTTGGATGATAGCAATGTACAGCTAGAGTCATTGGTGGTAACATTTGTAAGTTTAAACAAATTATAAATGTGTAGAAAATTAAACTTTTAATTTTCCTTTTTTATTTTAAAGAAAAGGCTGTTTTATAGTATAGTAGTACAAAATGCAATAAAAGAAGTAAAGCAAATTTTATAAAGTTAACTTGATGGAACAAATAAAATCCCTCAATATACAGATGCGGGTAGATCAGAACATAAGGGGGAAAAAGCCAGCATCAACTATGGTGTCTCTGCTGGGTCAAAAATGGCAATATTGGCCAGGCGCGGTGGCTCATGCCTGTAATCCCAGCACTTTGGGAGGCCGAGGTGGGCGGATCACTAGGTCAGGAGATTGAGACCATCCTGGCTAACACAGTGAAACCCCGTCTCTACTAAAAATACAAAAAAGTAGCTGGGTGTGGTGGTAGGCGCCTGTAGTCCCAGCTACTTGGGAGGCTGAGGCAGGAGAATGGCGTGAACCCAGGAGGTGGAGCTTGCAGTGAGCCGAGATCGCGCCACTGCACTCCAGCCTGGGCGACGAGCGAGACTCCACCTCAAAAAAAAAAGAAAAAGGCAATGTTGGTTTTGAAGTCAGTACCACCTGTGTTCTCTGTTAATAACTAGGCAGAACGCAAATTAATCAGATTTTCACAGGTTATAAAAAAAAAAAAAAGAAGTTTTTCTGTCTGGATTGCCTTTTCTTCCAATGGGAATGAGTGAAATTTCTAAAAAGACTGTAGAGTCAGGCAGATCTCTAACACCTACGGGCTTTATATCCTTGGATAAGACTTTTTTTTTTTTTTTAAATCGCCGTACCTTTATCTGAAAAAAAGACAGCAGCATGTACACTGAAGATTTTTATGGGAATTAAATGAGATAATGAAAAAAAATATGTCCTAATACTTGACCTATGGTAATTATTATTTTTACCACCAATATTAACAATATGTGTATTGACTGGAGTTCTATAATGTTTAAAAATCTGAGGAAACTATTTTTTACATATGAGTAAAAGTTGCAAAATTTTTGCAGTAGATGCAAAATGATAAAGAAAGCTCTGATGCTTCATAAAATTATGGCTTGGAAACATTCATAATACCAAAGGGTGTCTTTTTGTTATCAAAAGATAAATAATCCACTAGCTCTAAAAAATGAAGCAAATGTTTGTTTGTCTCTTTGAGGAAATTTCCTGTAATCGGGTGTGTAGTTTATTTTGTGTTGTGTTTTCTGTGATTGATTGAAGGGTTATTAGCTATTAACCTGTAAGGAAAACATACTCCTCCCTTATTTGCGAAAGAGTCATTTTCATCTGCAGTCACAATATGTTATAGGGTGTCTGCCAATGGAATGTTATTGCCAGCCTAGAAAGTAGAACGGAGTCTGAGCAAATACTTTGGACCTGTAGTAAGGCTGTATATTTGAATAAAGATATTTCTTCAATAGCCATATTCAGCCATTTATATTTTATTTTTAATATTATGTGCTAAGTTCTCAGACCTTTAGAAATGTAGGTAAAAGGTAAATATGAGAGGAGAATTGAGGGAGTGAAGCATTCTGTTCTCTAATTTACATAAGCATTATAGGACTTCTGGATCTTTTACTTTCCCCCAAAGTTATATTGGTTTTCTCTGGATGACACTTACCCTATTCATTTTTCCTTTAGTTTCTACCAGTGAGAATAGAAATTTTAAAAGAAATGCTAAGATGATTTATACGTGTCACCACACCTCTGGTGTAAAAATATCATCTTCTGTGATATACCATTTAGGGGTATTTTATTATTTTATAACTTGTCAGGAAATTGCTGGAGTTTGACTCTTATTATGCTTGCATACTCATGTGAGAACTCATTGATAATCATAGAAAGAAACTCACAACATAAATTAAGGCTAAAAGCAATCTTAAACCTGCCATTCAGGATTCAGAACACAAGAGGAGGGAAAAAAATTCTTCCCTGAAATACACTGCAGATTTCCCTTCACCAATGCCATTTGTTATTTTCCATTTTACTCCATTGTATTTCTCTTACCTGGGAGAGTTAAAGAAAAAAAGTCTTTAAGCATACAGTCAGCAGTTACAATATAAAGGAAAATTTATTTGAAGAGGTGGTGCTGTCTTTAATAGTAGGTTCACCTAAAGGGCTAAGTTTAATTCTCAGCTCTGGTAGGGAATAGCTGTGCAATATTGAACAAAAGCCATTTCTGCAAGACCCCAAATCCTCTAAAATAATAATATGTTTTGTTATGACTAATAACTAATAATACTTGTGTCTGTGTCTCTAAGAATGTCTTTGCTATCCACAAACTTTATGTGGATCAATGAGATGGTACGTGGAAATATATGAAAACAGAAATGCCATATAAATATAAGATATTTCTTCTAGCCCCCTCTCTTAAAAGTAAATTACACTTTAGAAAACTTTATACAACACAATAGAATAAACAAAATCAATAAAATGCCATATAAACAATATCATTTTTGGCCGGGCACTGAGGCTCATGCTTGTATGTAATCCCAGCGCTTTGAGAAGCTGAAGCAGGTGGATCACTTGAGGCCAGGAGTTTGAGACCAGCCTGGCAAACATGGTGAAACCCCATCTCTACTGAAAATACAAAAAAAATTAGCCAGGCATAGTGGAACATGCCTGTAACCTAGCTACTCGTGAAGCTAAGGCAGGAGAATCACTTGAACCAGGAGGCGGAGGTTGCGTGAGACGAGAAGGCGCCGCTACATTCTAGCCTGGGTGAAAGAGCAAGACTCCATCTCAAAAAAAAATTACCAATTACATATATCTTAAACTGATAGAAGCAAATAAAATGTCAAATTCTATATATTTTTAATATACATAACTATATATAAGTATATATAATTATATATTATTTATAATTTATATATATATATATGTGTGTATATATATATAAAAAAAAGATCCGGTATATCAGTTTAAGATAAAGAGCTAGGAAATATTCCATAAATATGTTAAGTTATTTCAGGATACAGCCAGCTAGCCCCAAAATGTCACACTTGGACACCACGAAAGTAGTAAACTTGGTTCCATGTCTGAGGCAGTAGTGTTTAACAGGTGCTCACTGAAAAAATAAGGTCTACATACATATTTCTCTATATATATATTTATTTATAAACTACCAATGTCAAGAATGTGTAGCGCACAATTTATACATACTAACAAAATATGTTTATTGTAAATTTTATATCATTAATTTTCACAGAATGCCTTAATTTATGTAATATAGCTGTAGTTAGCCTATGGCTACAATTGACAGATTAGTGTAATGATAAGAGTATTGATTGGTGATTTTGTTTAGTTAACAGTAAGATGAATGTGAATCACTGAAAATGTACATTGGAATGTTATTTGGTCATGAGTAGTTAGTGATGAGTGTTTTCTTTTGTAAATTGATAAGTCTTTGAATATCAGAAGACTATATTCTCAATTTTTATGCTGTTTATAATATAATGAATATACATCAAATAAGGCTTCACACTTTTAAGTTTAATCTTCATTATTAACGTTTTCTCTGCTATCTTAATTCTAACAATCAATGAAACAATAAACCAAGCCTAAATTTGTAGAATTTGCCAATTTCAGTGGTGTAAAGTCTCTCATTTTGACTGATATTAGGGCACCCATGTAACCTCATTACATGCAGAGTTGGTAAGGATGCACACTGATTTATAATATTTCCACCATCCAGGTACAATAAACATGAAAAAACCTCAAGAGCTCAGATAACATTAAAATGTACTAAATAATTAAGTAATGAGCTTGAATATTTATTTTGTTTTCCATATATTATAAGTTTATATCATATGAATTCTGAGTAATGGCTGTGTTTAATAAACAACTGGTCACAATATTCAAGGTTTAACTATTGGCTCTCATGAACTGGTAGAAGCTAGCTCCAGCATGCCACTGGTCTCAGGTTATGGTATCATAGTGACAACCCTCAACAACTGAAGTGGGAAATGGTTGAAACTAGTCATACTCCCTTGCTGACTCACCTTTATGTCTAATAGAGTTAACCTTATCATCCCTCTTGGGTTTTCTATTAATACATTTACATGGTCACTGCAGTCGTTACCAGGAAACTTGAAACCTTGAAGCCACATAATATTCAGACAAGGATATTTCTTTAAAATTATCTAATCCCAGTGGGTGAATAATTTTCATCACAAAGACAAATTTTCTTAACGTAAAAACTGTCTATTTATTATGTTTTATGATGTTCTTTGATGTGCATGTATGTCAGTATTTCTCCAAAGAATTAGCAAATCTAGCAACCTCACACATGTTTCTTCTGTGCTAGATAATGTCAACTTTTCATGCAAAGAAATAGTCATTTTAGCCACTGAAAATACTTCAACAAGCTTCTGGATATGATTTCTTACCCTTACATACTCTTTTTCATATTATTTATCTTATTAAATGGCTCTTCTGTCTACTAGTTATCTACAAAAGAAGCGTTGAGGTCATGCTAATTTCCTTTTTTTCCTTCGTTCTTCAAAATTTGTAAGTTACTGAGACCTGGTGTTTTTTCTTCCTAAGTCTCATTGAATCCAAAATGCTGGAACAATGCCTAGGCCTACTAAACCCTCAATGAAGATATCATTCAGTAAGTTGACTTAGGCACAGATGAATAGAAGAAAGTCAATTAGTCTAGACTTTATGGCAAAAGAGAAGGTTTACATTTTTTATTTTAGCTGCCTGCAGTGGTGTAGACTTGGAATGGTATTTAGTTCTACAAGAAAAATTTAAAATGAGAAATCTCAAAAAATATGGGAAAATGGGTGTTTTGTGACTGACACCTTTAGCCTTGTAGTTGTATCATCCAAAAAAACACACATTTACGAAGAGATTTTAATGTTGTTTCTTTAATTTACCTATTTACTTAATGCACACTAGAATAGAATGAGTGACATTTGGGACTAAATAATTTACTGCCAACATGACAGTATGATCCATTAATTTGAAAGAAGAGCTATCAGAGTTCTTACTACCACAGCCTTCATTGCTATACAGTACATAACATTTCCAAACAAGATACTATGGTCAAATGATATGCAGCGTGTGCTGAAATATTTCTCTTTTTAACTGTTTGGGGTTTTCTTAGAAGTTCTTAAGCGGGGAAAGTCATTCAGAAACCCCTTTAAAGAAGTAATTTTTCCATTTTTGTTTGTCATAGTCCCAGTTAAAAACTTATAAAGGCTTGGATACTTCTGAGAAAAACAAGTATCTGCATATAACAGACAATTTTGCATGAGATTTCAAAAAGTTTTACAGTCTACAGATTAAAAATCAATGCTCCAGAGAAACTGAGTTTGGGTAAACCTTGGTAAATAAAATTAATCAACATTAAATCAGGGGAGGGTTAATTCAATCCTTGGACAAGACAAGACTGTCCTAGCCCTGAGAATAAGCATGTTCCTGCTCAATGAATGAGAATGACATCTGAATAGGTATAGAAATAAGGACAGAGTACAGGTCATGATCACGTTTACCTCCCCAGGGGATTTGCTAGGGCCTCCCTTGATTTCTGTTCTCAGATTTCATTAAGGATAGAATGAACTGTAAAGATCTGTGGTTCAGATCCCAGAAAATAATTGCATCCTGACTGATTTATAGCGAAATAGGAACTATAAAGTCTCCTCATTTAAGGTTTCTCTTTTACTACACGTATAAAAAGTAAATGGTAAAGTTGTGCTCAGAATGTTATAAGCACATTGAGGATTCCAGTGACACGAACACACCACTTGTATTTTGCCTCTGTCGTTTATATTGTCCTCTGAACATTTCAATATAATTAGAGCCTTGTTATGTGCAGTAGGAAGATGCATAATTACTTTATAATGAACAGAAAGCTAGTGTAAGCTTTTAAAATGGCCATTTATGTTCTTATTATATCCCTACTCCTATTATCATATTCGTAATAACCATCAGGGAAGTATATAGTAAGAAACTTAACTTTAAAACAGTCAAACAGTGTACCAAGATTTCATATGCTCAGCAAATGCATCATAGATACATTATGTAAATTTTTGATTACTAATTAAGGTAAGTGTGCTATTTGTATAATTTCAAGTCGTTATAACATTGTTTACAACGGTCAAAGAAATGATACTAAAGTTGCAATTTCTTCTAAAAAATTCTGGAATACACAAATCTTTTATTTACATTTAGATTTACTTTGAAATACATAACTCTTTGTGTACATAAAGGAATTTGGACAATCAGGACAATTTTGAAGGAAAAAATAGCACAAGTAATGCAATTTTTGCCTTAAATATCCAACTAAAAAAAGATAATTTTTCTAAATACATATTCCAGGTAATTGTTGCATTTTTCTCTTATTTCTGTATAGACATATTTATAATGATTTTTGCCAATTTCCTAAACCAAAGTATAAGTAACACTTCACCAATTGTTAGAACCAAATATAATGAAAGTTGGTGTCATAAAATGCCTGTGTGTTAATTGTACATATCATACATACAAATGGGAAATAAAATAATGAATAAATTGCAATATGTGAATAATTTAAAGTAAGAAACCCTGTTTTGAGAAATACAATTTAAGGAAGAGAGGCTTTACTTAAGAAACAAACAAACCTGGAATTATAGAGAGTCACTTCAATATTCTAGCTCATTTAGCTAGTTAAGAGTATCACATTTCTATAAAACAGGGTGCTTAATTCCTGTCCTATTGCTTTATTTTCCATTACTTAAATAAAATAAATTATTATCTGGCCTGAAAAGGCTGATGACATCAGACAATGTATTGAGAAATAAGAATGAGAGACATAAAGGCTTCATCAGTTAGTGTTTTTATCTCAAAAAATTATGTGACTTCTATTTCAGTAAACAAATACATTCAATACTCAAATCAAATGTGAAGAAGGGAAAGGAGGAGAGCAAGATGATGTGTTGTATTTGGTGGTTGGAGAGTTACTGGAGAGAAATATTTTATTAGATCATAAATGTTCTCATACCACGTGGTGACTTTGTAGTGTGTCAACTTGGCTAGGCTGAAGAACATTTCCCAGAATTCCCTTCACTGTGTGTTCCAGTTAGGGTAGGCAACAAGGAAGATTACTGTGGGGCTCATGGAGGGCAGAAGTGCAGCAGCAACTATTCTATCATTCAAACATTCTGGCAATTACCTGCTGGCTGATCTCATTGGAGTGAGGCTTCATCCAGACCTACAACTTCTTCTTCCACTTAATATTCAGTTATCCTCCTTCAGCTTCTATGACACCTAGGCTCAAGGACAGTGGACCTCAGCTTCTACAGGACACCAATGCCTTCAAGGTCACAGATAGCAAGAGATGATATAGGTTATGATCTGTTCTTGTGGGCTCAAACTCATGATTGGGCGCTCATCCTTGCTCTCTACTATTTTATATCCATCTTCCCTTCTCTGCTTTCTGCCCTGCAGACTTTAAGCTCCAGCAAAGCTTGAAGAAAGACAACAGAAACTGCTTAACCATCTCTCACAATTGTATAACATCAAATCTATATAACGAACCCCTTCATATACAAGTATATATTCTAGCAGTTCTTAAATGATTACAATGTGACTGATAAACATCAGCACTAGAAATTCTTATATTTTTCTCATTTTGAAATAACTGTCCCACAAATACAAGTAGTATTTTGCTTGCATTGTCACTATTATAAGAGTCATATTTTATGTTTATCTCATTGGGTATATTCTTATTTGCAGAAGTATTCACTCATATTGTTAAACATTTTCCATGGAGTCTGGAACTTGGAGTTGGACTAATCGTGATGTTACAATCTCAACAAGCAAAATGTAACTTCATACCCATTTAAGTTAAGCAGAAATATGTTTACCAGTTGAAAAACAGCTTTCACTTTAAATAGAAAAATGAAGAGAGTAAATTTATAAGATGAAATGTTGGCTAACCCATAATTAGTAAATGAGAAGTTTAAAAAATTAGGCACACCATAAAATAAGAGCGCAGGGAATTTCTGAGTTAGTTTTAAAAAATACTGCTTTTTCATGCAAAGAAATGGAAATTTATATGTACTCAATTGTACATTGTAATAACACCCAAGGGAATCGCCTTTTAATGCAAATTGTATCTCCAGTTCTGCATCCCTTAGGGAAAACTCTTGTTGTATGACTAGAAAATATTGTCAGCATATGTGCAAACTGGTAAATATTAGGCAAACTAAAAAGGAAAAACTCTTTCAATTACTTCAAGAAGAAAGTAAAGCCATCACTCTCTACTCACGTATAAGGACTAGAATAAACTAGTTAATGTGTGAAAGACAGAATAATGGCCCTCAAAGATGCCTGCATCCTCATCCGTAAAACTTGTGACTATGTTATCTTATGGCAATAGAGAATTAAAATCGCAAATGGAATTAAGATGACTAATCAGCTGATTTTAAAATAAGGAGATTGTTATGGATAATCTGGATGGGCTCACTGTGATTGCGGGGGTCCTTAAATGAGAAGAGAAAAGCAGAAGAGTCAGAACCAGAGAGAGCATCACGAGAAGGAGCAGATCAGCCATGCTGGCTGCTGGCTGTGAAGATGGAAGGGAGACACAGGCCAAAGAATGTGGGCAGCCTCCTGAAGCTGGAATAGGAAAGGAAACCTATTCCCCCTTACAGCCTTCTGAAGAAACACAATCTTGCTGATACCTGGATTTTAGCCAGTGAGACACATTTCAGACCTTCCATCTCCAGAACTGTAGGATAATAAGCTTGTGTTGTTTTAATGCACCAAGTTACTTGTAAATTTTTTAACAGTAATAGAAACCTAATACACATGATATCAGAACAAAATGAGTGATTGAAGTCAGCAGCTTTCAAAGAATGTGTGCTCACATCAGCTTTATCAACCCTACCGAAAGTGAAGAGAGAAAATAGGAATAAATGTGCAGTTAGATGAAATTCACATTAAGGAAAATGTTCCCATATTGAGAAAATCATAAGGAAATTCTGTATTCCCAGGCTTCTGGCTTTTATAAAAGAAAAAGTCTTTTAAAAAAGAAGAAAAAATAATAAATTAACATGTGCAACAGTAACTTATATCTCCATGTCCCCCACTGCATTATATCCTTTGATTATGCAAAGTTCATTTCAGCTCAATGTAGATTAAATCGAATAGTGACATTCCCAACTGGACCACCAGATGGAATCACATTTAATTAACTTTTCAACCAGCATACAGATGTGCTTCTTGTGATCATTATCAAGAAATCATTTTCTTTCAGCAAAATGAGAAGCCCTGGTGGCAGATTGTAACTTAGAATGATTGATCAAATCATGAGATCATTAACCTTAAAATGCTCTTAATCATTTATTGACCAAATGAAAAAAAAGCTTATAAACCAGTATTGATTGTATCTAAGGCACATTATCATGTACCTTTTGGAAGATTAAGTTAAGGGAAATATTTTTACAATAAAATAATAATTGGTATGTGTGTATTATTGACTTCCAAAAGAGTCACATGGCTTCTGAATTTAAGCTTCCATACATTAATAAACCAATATACCATTAAAAAAAAAAACACTTAAAGTCTCTACTTTCCAAACCCTTACACACTGAAAAAGAAACCAGCATGAATAATTTATCATTACATAGAAAAAATTAAGTGAATATTAATGAGCTATAAAAGATCATTGAAAATACATAGAAAGAATGAAACTTTATATTATAAAACTTCTTACTTTGATGCTTCAGTTCTTTTCAAGATATAACGGGAACTCTAATATCTAGAACTCCAGTAACTAATAACACTAGTAATAAGAAGTCTTTCCTAATATTTAAAAACCTTTTATTTGCTTATTCCAAATTTCATAAGTGAATATCAATTTGTAAAATGTTTATATTATCAGTTATTGAGTTACAATAATATGTTCAATATCAAAGAAAAAAACAAGAGGCATCTGTCTTTGAAAAGTTTTAGGCTGTGAGAAAATACAAGGCAGGCATTTTAGGAGGTCAGAACCAAGCCCACATTATTCAGTGTATCTTTCAAGGTGTCAAGGTGGACAGCATTTCATTATTCATTTCATCTTTACTCGTAAAAGTTACAGCATGTGTATTAACCTAGGCATGAAATGTTCACTGACTGAATTGAAATTGCAATTTAGGCTTCTGTCCTTCAAGGAAATTGGGATTCTTTTTACAGCACTGTGGGTAACCATGGAAAAGACACCTAAACACTCAGGATCTCAGTTTATTTATCAGAGAAATGAGGAATTTTTTGAATTTTAATTAATACCTTAGCCCCCTTTTTAAATAAAATATCACATATGACAGTCTAGTTCTTAAAGCTGACAATGGTGGAATGTCCTTGGTTGAACTGGAGCTGGGATGTGGAGCCTGGACCCCACTCACATTGTCTTGGTCTTCCCCTGAAGCGCCTAAGATGTGAGATTGGAAATCACTGTGTCTCCAGCCCAGCCCTGTCCAGCTGTCTTGTCTGAATGTAACTTTTTGGAATTATCAAGACAGAAGCAACGGCACCCCCAGCTGGGTCCTTCTGCCTTCCAGACTCCCTCATCCCTCAGCCAAGTGACTGGCCCAGGAAATCTGACTATGAAAATATTTGTTTTAGAATTAAAATATTCTAGAAAGAGAAAAATAATGAAAAAGAAAACAGGTAGAAAAGGAAAATACTGTATTAAAAAATGAATAAAACTTCTAGCTTTAATAACTGGTATTTTATCATTTCCATCTCTAAAAATCTCATCATGCATTTTTTACTATACGTAAACAGAAAAGTCATGAAATAAATTAACTTTTACATGGAAATGATTACTCTGAAATATCATTTTGACCCTATCAATAGGCCGGACTCAAGCTCCCTGTGAAAGAATGACATCTTAGCACAGTGAGGCATGCTAATGCTCCAGTCCTTAGCATAACTCAACCACTCTTTTGTCTTGAAGCCAAAATGGCTACTTAATTCAAAGGCCATTTAGTCAAACAAATATGAAACAAATTCTTAAAAATTTATAATCAGATAGGTCAACAGAACCCTTAAATTCATTTGTAATAGTTGCTTCTCGAGCTATGTAGGCAAGATTGGACTAGTTTTGTGTTTCTATGATGTTTCTATTTTTTTTCAAAGAACTATTGTTCTTTTCCATGTTTGCTGTTCCTGAGCCTATTAGCAACAAACAAAAAAATTACTTATCTTCTTAGGCAATATTCTCTTCAGCTTTCCCTAAACAGGCATTCTTAGGATATAAAAAATGACATCATTATTACAGATTCAAAATAGGGATGGGCAGAGGATCTGAATAACAAGCTGGATGTAGCCCAATCAGTATTGCTAATGTTCAAGATGTCCACATTTTCCCTGAGGTTTATTCAGAAATTCATTGGCAGTAACTGTACACTAACACAATTTAGTGTTTGGGTGAGGTCCCTAGTTTTTTCCTAGTTTCACGGTTCTTCAAGTCTCTTCACATGGAGACACCAACAAAATGCCAGGACACGGGAGAAGCAACCATGGAAACTCAAGGTTGCACACATATGATCTCTCTAATTCCAGAAAGAATGTTGAGAATGAGTTTGTGTTTGCCAGTTTACACAATGATCTTCTCCCCAGGGACTAAACTTTGCAAACGTTACTGATTTAACAAAGATTTTGATGTAGGAAAAGTTGAGTTTAAGGAAAAAATATTGCAATTTCCATTTTCATTTTTAGTGTGATTCTTAAATCCATGTAAGTCTTCAATACAACAAAGATGGGCAGCCCATTTCTTCTCCATCCTCTTGTGTATGGCCAGTAAGTTTCTGAAGAAAGAAATTTAAAGCCTTTT
The DNA here is from genome assembly GCF_028885655.2 of Pongo abelii. Lineage (NCBI taxonomy): Eukaryota > Metazoa > Chordata > Mammalia > Primates > Hominidae > Pongo > Pongo abelii. The sequence continues at coordinate 185,755,298 of NC_071988.2, read as the reverse complement.
GAAAAAATATATCCATTTCTTTTTTTTTCTCATATCCTGGGTTTCTTTCATTTGAGATATTTCTGCTTTTTCTTTAGACATATCACAAAATACCAGAATTCTAAACAAATTTACCTTAGGAATCTGAATATAAACAGGATGCTTATACTAGACACCTGAATGTAAAACATTTTATTCAAATTTTACTTTATTATTCTCAGAACACATGAAAGTTAGAGAATTAGAGTCCCAAATATTGTTTTTCTCCTGCTCATTTTTTTTTTTTTTTTTTTTTTTGAGACAGAGTCTTGCTCTGTCGCCCAGGCTGGAGTACAGTGGCGCTATCTCGGCTCACTGCAACCTCTGCCTCCCGCTTCAAGTGATTCTCCTGCCTCAGCATCCCTAGTAGCTGGGACTACAGGCAGGCACCACCATGCCCAGCTAATAATTTGTATTTTTTTTAATAGAGACAGGGTTTCATCGTGTTGGCCAGGATAGTCTTGATCTCCTGACCTCGTGATCCGCCCACCTCAGCCTCCCAGAGTGCTGGGATTACAGGCATGAGCCACCGTGCCTGGCCTTCTGCTCATTTTCTTAACTGACTTCCTTCTGTACCCATGATCTCTCTATAGTGGTGTAGTAGATAGTGCCCTGGAGTAAGAATTAAACACATAGGATTCCATTCTGGCTCCAGCTCTGTAACTTTGGGCAAAGTATTTTTCTACTTTGTGTCTCAATGTTCAACCTTGTACGTGGGCTTCTGTGATGGTCTAAATAGAAACTGTATGTGAAAGTATCAAAGTTACTGTGTCTGTTAAGTAGTATTTGAGTTGCTTTGAAAAAGTCACAAATATCCTTAAAATGACAAGCATTTAGAAGGCTTAGGCAATTGCTGCATACACAGGGCAAGGTCAAATTATTTAATAGAATAAAATATATTTCACTGCTTATTAGAGGGGGTGAGATTGGCACCAGTATATCTATGAATTGTAGGTAAAGCCCAGTAATTTGAGTTCAACTGATAATTCAACATTGGTAATATCGCTTACTTCCCTAGGAAAACAAAGTTCATGTACACCTTTACATAGTTGTCTATATCTTCCAGGGGATCTCTCATTCAGCACCAATGTTATTGAGCTTGCTCAGTTTTCTGTCAAAAATTTAGATTCTTTGCTGTCTCTCTTATTATAACAAAAATACAGCATGGCTTCCATACTTATTTTGGTGATCTTCTTTTTCTTTTCAGATGTCCAGTAGTTCAAGGTTCAACTTTGGATCTTTTTCCTTCAGGAAAAAAAAAAATAAAAGGATCTTTGCCCTGTGGTTTACTTTTTATCTTTTCCTGCATGATCTGTCCAAAATGTTAGTGTCATACCTAACAAGACAGTTGTCTTCACTGCTGGGGTTAAGTTTGAAATTAAATTTACAGAGAAAACTAAGAGCCCTGGTATTATTAGGGATTCAACATGCAACATCTCTTAAGTTGGTGTTTGCCAACTATAATATTTTAGGTAGATTGGCAGAGTAGGCTTTACCTGCTATGAGAAATCTCTATCACTAGCCTCATGATGTGGTGTACTTAAAAAAGAAGGACAAAAATTTATTAGCTGTGATATATGACTTCCTGTCTGCTGTAAGCTAATCAGTAGGGGGCAGCAATCTCCCTGTACATATTTTATTGGCTTAGAAATTAGAATACATCTAAACGGTTTGAGAAATGTCTGTACTTTTCTTAACAGCAATACTATTGACATACTGGACAAGATAATTATTTGCTGTGAGGGGCTATCTTTGCATTGTAGATATTTAGCAGTATCTCCTGCCTCTGCCAACTAGGTGGCACCGCCACCACACCCCTACTAAGATGGGAAAACTACAAATGTCTTCAGACATTGCCAAATGTCCCCTTGGGGGCAAAATCATCCCTAGGAAAATCATTAGTCTAAAACTTAAATGGATACTGAGACTAGAGGCAAAATTGCAGTTTATCTGTGGAATCTTTGCCGTCTCCTTTCTGCTTCCTTTTCCCCTCCTCGTTCTCTCCTCAAGACTGCTTCCTTTTCTATTTGCCTTCAGGATCCCATGTTTTAACTTACTTTGTCTGTCCTTCTGTTATTAAAACCTAATCTCAATGCTTTTGAACTCTTTTTCCTGTGTAAGTGTAAAGTGATATTTTTGCACTTTATCTAAAAAAAAGGCTTTAACAGGTTTAAATCAAAGCAATAAAATTCTAATTGTGGAATTTTAGGTGTTGAGGCTTTGCATGGTCTTGGATTTAGGTGATGGGAAGAATGGATGGTGCAAAAAAAGATTGATTTAACTTTCTCCCCAACAAATCTCTAGAATGCAACCGGTAATCTGAGTAATCTGCATCTTACCAGCTTTTCATTATTAAGGAGGTCATATTATCAGTAATAACTAATTTATTCACTGACATATGATCCCATCTGAAGAATCCAGGATGTCTATTGTTGCAAATTTCACCCTACGTAATAGGTATTTGTTGTTTTCACTTCCACTTTTTATTCTATTATCTTCCAGTAATAGCTACAGATTTCATTTTGAATAAACTCCTCTTCCATTGTTGGTTCAGGCCATCTGAAAGGGGAGAAGCCCCTTCTAGCTGAAGGTGTGATGCCCACAACACAAATATAATCCAGTAAGAGTGGAGATTTTGGCTTATAGGGATAGAGGAAAGCTTCTGTTCTTGCTCGGCTTGAACCAAGAATAATGTAAGTTTGGAGCTATTGCAGCTATCTGGAATCTAAGAATGAAATCACACATGGAAGAGAACAAAGCTTAGCAACAAGGAGGGCCATCTATTCCTGATGACAATGTTGACCTTCCAAAGGAATCCAACACTGGGCCTTTCAGTCATGAGTCAATGAATTCTTTTTCATCTCTTGCAACCAAGAGTCTTACCGAACTGAAACATTTAGTTATTTCTGGTAGTCCTTCGAAGTATCTCTTGTTTGCTCACAAATAATCTTTTCCTCTGCTCCAGGTCCCCTAAGTGATGTCTGCTCTTCTGCCACTATTGCTGTTCATTCTGGAATTGACACGATAATGCCAATGTTTATGCCAAAGGTGATATGGCTCAGTGTTCCGAAGCCAGCAAACACCCGTCCTAACAACATTGCCTTCACTAGAGTCTTGGTGTGTCATAACTATAATAGAATAAGAAGAAAACTACCTTGCTTGCTCTTTGTCTATTGTCCCAAATAGTCTTCTGAATATAAAAAAAGTGTTACTTTTTCTTACAGGGACCCTAATAAAAATACTTCTTTCAGCTCCCATCTTTAGGTCCAGCCATGATATTAATGAACTAGTAAGGCTTAGAGTTTAAGGGTTTGATCTTATCTAGGCTTTCTCTCACCCCCCATCCCAGGTTTCTCAGGCTATTTATGACAATATCTTCTCTCCTACAGACAACAACTTTCCATGACAATGGAGCTGTGGTGATTTAAAAAAACAGAAAAAAAAAGAATAAATAGTACATTGTTCTTCAAAAAGCAAACACTAAAATTGGGTATAATAGTACTTTTAACATTGTTTAAAATACATATTCATTATCTTTATTAATTGTTCCTTATAGTAAAACCATTTGGAATAGTCTTTTTTCATAAAATATTTTTCATGAAGCAAAAAAATAATAATAATAGGAAAAAAAACAGCAATAGTAGGTTCAGGAAAAGGCATTTCCTGGAACATTAAATAACTAAAATGCTAACTTCGAAATTTTTGAAACCTCATAGTATCCTAATCCAGGAAGAAACCTGAGGGATCATCTAGTTCAAATAAGTAATTTTATTTTATTTTGTTATTTTATTAAATAACAAGTAGATGCAGAAGAATATTCATGAAATATGGGTATATGTGTGTATTCAAAAGAATACATGGTAACAAAGCCTCATATACCATTCTGTTGAAGAAAATTGCCATTAAGTGTGCATACCTTCAGTGTTATTGGCAATGAAAATTTATTTTGCAAAGTAGTTGTAAAAATTTAAATTTTCCCTAGCAGGGTACTAGTGATAGCAATGCATTCTTGCCAAGATTTGATGTTGTCAAACTCTGGTTTTCACCAACATAGTGGGAATAGGATGGCAGCTATGAATTTGGATTCTATTTTATAATAACAAATGAAGTTGAATAGCTTCAAACATTTATCAAACATTTGTGATTTTTCTTCTTTGATTACCTATTTAGACTATTTTGCCAATTGTTCCAGACAGTGCTTTTGTCATTCAGAAAATTCTAGGAGTAATTATGAATATCCTGTATGCTAATCCTATGTTGGTTATATATTCTGCAAACACTGTATCTATTTGTGACTTGTCTCTTCTTTTTATAATAATAATGCTTAAAGCTTATATAGCACTTATCACAATTTTTAAAAATACCTGAAAACAAAGAAACTGAGGCTAAAGTCACACAACTACTAAACAGTGAAATGAAAAATTAAAGTCAAGTAGGCTGGCTTCAAAATCTATGTGCTTGTGTTGTATACCACACTGCCTTCCTATGGTGTCATTGTGATATCTTTTGTTCAACAGAAATGATTAGAATAATGTCATCCAAGTTGAACTCTTTTCTCCATAGGTTTCACATTTGTAAGTTAATTTTAAAAAACCTTTCCCATTTAGAATCATGAAATTATTTTCTTATGTTGCCTTCTAAACATTTTATACTTGTTTTCTATTGCATTTAGGTGTTGCATTTACTTTGGATTGATTTTTGAATATCGTATAAGATAGCAGTCCAATGTTGAATTTTTTTCTAAATAGATGACACATTATTACAGCTGTCTTCACAGAAAAGTTCCACTATGAGTTATAAGTCCCTATTATGAGTTATTTCTCATCATGTGTCCAGATATTTATCATCTACCTATTCACTTCCAAAGGAAATTTTTTTATATTGTGCACATTTCACCTAACTTTAATTACTACTGTTTGAAGACAGTTATCGCTATCCAGTAAGGCAAGTCCTCCCATCTAGTTTCTCTTCTTTAAGATGGCCTTGACTCTTCTTTGTCTTTATTTCTTCCATACACATCCTGCAAACAGCTGGGGAATTTCCTCATCTCACACACACACACACACACACAGACACACACGTGCACATGTGTGTTGGGATATTTTATTGGAATTACATTAAATCTAAATACCTACTTGAGGAGAAGTGATATCCTTCAATATTGTGTCTTTCAGTCAGGAATGTTAAGTGCATTTCTCTATTTGTTTAAGTCTGTCTTTACTGTCTTTCAATAAAACTTTACAAGTCCATTTTTATAATTTTTTCATTAAGTTCTTGTTTAATGTTTTCTAGGTCATATATTATAATTTTTGGTAATGCATAAAATTGTGTTTTATTACAGTATTTTGATTTTGTATGCATAAATCTTCTAAATCTTTTAAAATTAATTATATTAATTTTCCTACATAATCTTTTTATATTTTTCTGTATAAACTTGCATTCTCTACATATAAAAAAGATGGTGGTTTGATTCCCTTCCTATCCAATCCTTATGCCTTTTATTTATTTATTTTTTCATGTATTATTGCATAGCTCAGACTCCAGGACGATGTTACATAGAAATGGTAATAGAGCCTAGCACAGTGACACATGCCTGTAGTCCCAGCTACTCAGGTTGCTAAGGCAGGAGATTTGCTTGAGGCCAGGAGTTTGAGGCTATAATGAGCTATGATCACACCTGTAGTCACTGCACTCTCCAGCATGGTCAGTATAGAGGGACTCTGTCTCAAGCATACACACACACACACACACACACACACACACACACACTTTATGTGTATTACACACAAAGTGGTAATAGCTGACACCTCTGTCTTGTTCTTAATCTTGAAGTGAGTGTTTTCAGTATTACACCATTAAGTATGAGATAAATATGCTCTTTTTGTGGTCATTCTTTCATCAGTTAAGCAAATTTTATTATCTTTCTATTTTGAAAATAATTTTTATCATGAATTGATGCTAAAGTTCAATAATTTTTTTTTCCTTTACATCTTTTAGGACATTATTTTATTCTTGAATTTGTTAATGTGATAAAACATAAATTTTGTAAAATTTAATCTAATCTTACATATCAGAGAGAAATACAGAATGGTCAATTTTATTATCTTCTACATTAGTGGATTTAGTTTGCCACTACTATGTTTATAACTTTGCTCCTTTGTTCAAGAATTAGGTTGTCCTTTCATTTTTCTCCCCTAAATATTCTACTGTGGGTATCAAGGTTATGCTAACTTCATAAAATGAGACAAAGTGGTTCTTTGTTATTCTCTGGAGGAGTTTGTGTGTGCTTGAAATTATTTGCCCATATAAGTTTGGAATAACTCAATGGCAAAACCATCTGGGCCTTATGTTTTCTTTGTCAGATATGTTTATTTATTTATTTATTTATTATTTTTATTATTTTTTTTTTTTTGAGATGGAGTCTCACTCTGTCGCCCAGGCTGGAGTGCAGTGGCGTGATCTCAGCTCACTGCAACCTCCGCCTCCTGGGTTCAAGCGATTCTCCTGTCCCAGCCTCCCGAGTAGCTGGGACTACAGGTGCCTGCCACCACACCCAGCTAATTTTTTGTATTTTTATTAGAGATGGGGTTTCACCGTGTTAGCCAGGATGGTATCGATCTCCTGACCTCGTGATCCGCCCGCCTCGGCCTCCCAAAGTGCTGGGATTACAGGCATGAGCCACCATGCCTGGCCCTGTCAAATATGTTTATTGATTTAGTGTCTCTGATGCTTACAAAGTGTTTTGGCCTAGGATTCCTAGAGAGCAGAATAGGCTGAGACAATTCATTCACAAAAATGAGGAGTGATGGACAAGAAGAATTAAATAGAGAAAGAGGAAGAGATCTTTTTTTTTCAAGACAGTCTCACTCTGTCACCCAGGCTGGAGTGCAATGGCATGATCTCAGCTCACTGCAACCTTTGCCTCCCACGTTCAAGTAATTCTTCTGCCTCAGCCTCCCGATTAGCTGGGACTACAGGCATGCACCACCATGCCCGCCTAATTTTTTTGTATTTTTTTTTAACAGAGATAGGGTTTCACAATGTCAGTCCGGCTGGTCTCAAACTCCTCACTTCAAATGATCTGCCTGCCTCGGCCTCCCAAAGTGTTGGGATTACAGGCGTGAGTCACCGCACCTGGCCTAATATTTGAACATCTTACTGAGATAGCCACTGTTAAGTGCTTCTGCTTGGCTGATTCCACAAAATAGGCTCTTAGAAGCTGTCTAACCACATCATATTATCAACTCAATAGATTCAGAAAATATGTTTGATAAAATTTAATAGCTATTTATGACAAAAATTATCAGCAAACTAGGAATAGAAAAGAGATATTCCCCAATTTGATAAAGACCATCTACAGATAGTTACAGCTGATGTTGTGCATGGTGGTAAAGGCAAACTGCATAAGGTATAGAAAAGGCAAAGATGATCGCCCTCATCACTTCTATTAATATTCAGTATTTTACTGGATTTCCAGGGCAAGAAGGCAATAAAAAAAGAAAAGCCATAAAAATTGGAAAACAAGAAGCAAACCTGATTTTATTTTTAGATGACCTGATTGTTTGCAAGGGTATTCCAAGGAATAAAAAAAATAAATAAATAAAAAACTGAATGCAAGAAACAATAAGTGAATTTAGAAAGGTCAGTAATGATGTTAGTGTACAAAAAAGTTAATTATATATTTATATACTCAGAAAAAGATAAAATGAAGTTGTGAAATCAATACCACTTACAATAGCATTAAAATTTAAAATTCTCAGGAGTAAGTTTAATAAAAAGATACAAGATCAGTATACTGAAAACAATGAGCAACTACAGGGAAAAAAAGATGTAAATAAATGTAAAAAGATACACCACATTTATAGACTAAAGAAAAGGAATATTACCAACACCTGTTAGAAAAGGCAATCATATGTAGCTCTTGACCCTTTCACGTTCACATGAATGGCTTCAAGCCTGAAACATTTGCTTGCAAAGAGATGAAGAGCCCTCACAACCTATGTGGAGCATATCTCTTTATTTGGTGATATATTTGTTATTTTAGTCTTAATATGTACTTCTTTGTTCTGCTCAAGCATATGTGTCAATGGCGGGGGGAGCGGAGGGTTGCTGTGCCACCCCGCTGCTATATCTGTTTCCACCGGGGAGGAAACCAGATCTTTTTGTGACAGCAGGAAGTGGGATGTGTGCAGCCACACTGCTCACGTAGGCTTGAAAGGCGATCCCTGGCCCTGAGGGATGGATCACCTGGCAATGGGCCAGATCTAGTAACCTTTCTGTCTGCTCTTTCCGTACATAAATGCTGTATTACTTGAGCCTGGCAGGCACATTGTCTTTTCTCAGCAACTCAGAATCATGCAGTAATGTCTTCCCTGTTGGCATGCAGCCTGATCACCTGAGGAACAGTGAATCAATATTGGCTATCCCCAGTATGACTATAGTTTCAATGCAATACGTTTAATTATGCCAGCAAGCTCATGGGATTTTTTTTTTGGTAGAAATTAACAAGCTGATTCTAAAATATATATAAAAAGACAAAGAACCTAGAATAGTTAAATATAGCCTTTACCTCATTCTCTTGTCTAGTTAGATATTTGTTAGATGTTCTCACTCAGTCGTCTGTGGGGGATTGGACAGAGTGGTGGGAAAAACTATAGGGAAAGGACGCAAACCTTCTGAAAGGTCAGAAGGTTCTGTAGAGCCCCAGGGGGAGAATAGCTGAAGGTAGCTGTTCTATAACCCTGAGGCAGAGGGCAAGGTGTAAGTACAAGGGAATGTGGGGGAATTTATCCTTAACAGGCTTGTTTACTTATGTTGACCAGGAAATGACCTTTGACCATCCAGGCACATGACGTTCCCTGAAAGGGGAACAATAAATGTTAATTGCCTATAGGTTGTGTGGGCTCCAGGTTTTTGGCATTGTACCTGCACTGAATAAAAGCAAGCAGCTCCAGCTTCTTGGGGCTGCTCTCTGGCCACTAGAGCCAGATAGTCACCGAGCTGCTCTTAAACCGCATACCTGTGTCTGAGTACTCATTTCATCCGTGGGCCAGGGTCCGCGGGACAGACCCAGCAGTCGTCCAGGTCTCTAAATGTCTTTGTTATATTTCTGTTTTCTGTATTCTATGTAAATTCTTTCACTGTATAACTTTCAGCTAACTAATTCTCTTATCAGCAGCATCTAATTTATTGTTATGTGAGGTTTTAAATTTCAGTTGTTATATTGTTATGTTATTTTAGCTCTAGAAGTTCAATTTGGTCCTCTTGTTCCATTTTTCTAGGAATCTGCCTGATAATTTTTCCTTCTTGACTTATATATTCAATCCCCATTTATGTTATTAAACATTTTGAGCATATGGCTTGTCTCACACTACCAGATTTTGAAGGCTTTGCATGTCAAATTCAACTGTCAGCAAATTCACTGGGTCTTATATGAAAGCTTGTTTTCTTGAGAATTTTGAGTTTTGACTGCAAGCTTATGTATCTTGGAACGTACCTGTGGGAATTATTTTGAGACCTAAAAGGGGGTTCCATCAGAGAAAATTTATATTTGTTTCTGCCAGTACCTTGGGGCACTACCAGCTTGGGATCACTTTACAATAAATTCTCAGCTTGAGATATTTTGGTCCAGTCAGCTAATGTAGATTCAGGCTGGCAATAGTTACAAATTCTCAAAGGAGAGTATTTTTCCCCTCATCTAAGTGTCATGGTTTGTGAAAGACAATTTTCTTTATAGTACCATGAAAGGACATGAAATATTTCTTTTTTGTCATGACACTGACAGTGTAGCCCCTTAACGTTGCAGATTATACATTTCTCTCCTGTTCGACGGTACGATTGGCAGACCCTGAACTTTGTTCCCTTTACCTCAGCAAAGTGTTGTACTAGAAACTGTTGATCAAGTTCACCCAGCTTTGAAAATGTGCTCAAGGTCAAAGACAAGCTTCAATGGTCAACTTATGTCTCTGGATTTGCGCTTTCATTTAGTTTTTGGCCTCTGAGGAAGGAGCCTCAATCCCCAAAACTCCCCCATTGCTGATGCACAGTGATGAGGATGATGGCTTATGAGGTGAAGTGATTCCATCAGCTTATGGGTAGCACGATACAGATGTAAGTCACATTAGCCCATATTTCTAAGAAAACAAAGCCTCAGTCAAAATATTACATGCTGATATATTATCAGAGTGTGTTTCCAAAAAAATCATGAAAAAGAGTGGAGGCATGGGAAAAGGGAGAGCAAAAAACCAGAGTGTGCGAACAGGATACTGCGGGAATGCAAAATGGTACAGCCATCATGGAAGTCAGTTTGGCAGTTTGTTACAAAACTAAATATAACTGTTATCACACCATCCAGAAATTCATTCGTTGGTATTTACCAGCATGAGCTGAAAACTTATTTCCACAAAAAAAAACCCTGCACATAAATGTTTGTGTCAGCTTTATGCATAATTGTCAAAACTTAGAAGCCACCAAATGTCCTTCGCTGGGTGAATGGATAGATAAGCTGTGGTACCTACAGACAATGGAATATTATTCAGCACCAAAAAGAATGAGCTTTCAAGCCATAAAAAGACATAGAGGAAACTTAAATGCACGTGACTAAATAAAAAAGACAATCTGAAAAGGCTATGTACTGTTTGAGTTCAACTATACCTATCTAGAAAACGCAAAACTAGATAAAAGTGAAAAGATCCATGGTGTCCAGGGATTACGAGTAAGGAAAGAAAGAATAGGCAGAGCACAGAGAAATTTTAGGGCAGTGAAACTGCTGTGTATGATACTGTAAACATGGATCTATGTCATTATACATTTGTCCAAACCCATAGAATGAACAACACCAAGAATGAACTCTAATGTATAGACTTTGGGTGATGTGTCAGTGTACGTTCACTGATGTAACAAATGTACCACTCTGGTGGGGGATGTTGATAATGGGGGAGGCTATGCACTTGTGGCAGTAAGAGGAATATGGGAAATCTGTGTGCTTTTCCTTCAATTTTGCGATGAACATAAAACGGCTCTAAAAAATACAGTCTCTTTTTTTAAAACTATAAGATTATGCATTACTAAACTGACCAGCTTCAAAACAACCCAGCTTCTGTTAGGTGAAAAGAAATTCCTGAACTCCTCGGAGGAAAGCAACAGTGCCGTCCAGGCAGGACGCTCACTTGCTTTTACGTTGCTAGCTCCTGGGAGTTATCTCATAGCATGTTGTTGGATGAGCAATTTGAGAATGTAAATTTTGATTAGATGTTTTATTGTTTGAGGGTAAAAGATGAAGAGATAAGAGCGATCCATATTGAGCTATTTGAGAACTGCTTTTCAGGACTCAATATACTCACCTGCTAGCTGGAGTGTGTCCCTGGTGCTCCTCCAGCATGATGGCCTCATTCAGAGCTCTTCCCTTGTGTATTTGTATCAACGGGGTCGAGTATGTTACCGACTACATGTCCCTTAAAAAACAAGCATGGAGGCTGGGCGTGGTGGCTCACGCCTGTAATCCCAGCACTTTGGGAGGCTGAGGCCAGTGGATCACGAGGTCAGGAGTTCAAGATCAGCCTGGAGAAGATGATGAAACCCTGTCTCTACTAAAAATACAAAAAAATTAGCCAGGCGTGGTGGTGGGCGCGTGTAATCCCAGCTACTCGGGGGGCTGAGGCAGAGAATGGCTTGAACCCAAAGGACAGAGATTGCCATGAGCTGAGATCGCGTCACTGCACTACAGCCTGGGTGACAGAGTGAAACTCTGTCTCAAAAAAAGAAAGGAAGAAAGAAAAAGAAAAAGAAAAAATAAGCATGCAAAACTTCTTGGCAGTCTCTTACGAAAAGTTTCATTTCTGGTGTGAGATTGCTATGCTGTTTAAGTAAGCTATAGTTTGGTACTGGTTTTGTTTTCCCTTTTGCTTTTGGTCCCTTGGGAGCACAGAGCCTAATTTTTAGGCCTATTTAGTAGAGAAAAAAGTATATGGACTTAAGGTCTATTTTTCATAATTTCTATATTATATTTCTCTTTTTTATATCTTTACTCAATATATTTTCTGGCTCTATTTTATTTTCAATTTTACTGTATTTAAAATAATTTTACAGCTTGACTCAATCTCTTGTGAAATGAGGCACATACATTAAAGGATATAAACACACATGTAAAAGGATAATTATTTGTTTTACAAGGAAAAGGTGTAACCTTTTCCTTGTAAAATCTGACTCCACTCTCTTCTAATTTATAATGTAAGCAATGCACAATCAAGAAAAAAGTGCTCTGTAAATATTGCATCCTTATTTGACAGGTATTATTCTGGACACTTATATTTATTTGACACTTACACACTATTTACCAACAAATTAAATATTTCTTTCCATTTTATAGACAAGTCACTGAAGATCAGAGGGCTTAAGTAACCGCAAATTCTGATTGACTCAAAAATACAGACTTATTCTAATACATGGTGCTGACTCAGATACCTAGACAAGGACATGAGGAGGTACTTACTGTATAAGAGGTCCATTGCAATCTGATGAATAACTTTCTATTTTTCCATGCCTTTCATGGGATGTGTGGACTTCTAATACAACTCTGCAACTAAAATATGGAAATAAAATATGAAAAACCTCACCCTGAGGCTTTCCCCTAAAAAAAAATTGGTTTGAAAATGCAAATAAAATGCTTTGAAAATTCATCCAGTGGGTCCTTGGAATCCTCGTCTTGGCAAAATAAATGCACATGGTAATAAATTGATCACTGTCCCTGTGAGTAAGTTGAATACAGTCACTTTGAAAACTGTTACAGCACCTGCTAATGAAATAGAAACTGATTTGAAAATGGCAGTCAATTTCCAAATTTAGATTAATATTTTATGGAACAACTACATTTGAAGTACTTCTCACTAAAACTGAGATGATTTATTGTAAACACTTAACCAATGCTGGAGCTATAGCCAAACTGTGTTGTCATACAATTGAGAGTATAAGTTGTGATACAAAATGTCTATTTCAGTGCCAATTTCTGGGTATTTTTTTTTTATTTTTTTTAACCTTTAATAATTTTTATTTATTATTATTATTATTATTATTATACTTTAGGTTTTATGGTACATGTGTGCAATGTGCAGGTAAGTTACATATGTATACATGTGCCATGCTGGTGCGCTGCACCCACTAACTTGTCATCTAGCATTAGGTATATCTCCCAATGCTATCCCTCCCCCCTCCCCCCACCCCACAACAGTCCCCGAAGTGTGATGTTCCCCTTCCTGTGTCCATGTGTTCTCATTGTTCAATTCCCACCTATGAGTGAGAATATGCGGTGTTTGGTTTTTTGTTCTTGCGATAGTTTACTGAGAATGATGATTTCCAATTTCATCCATGTCCCTACAAAGGACGTGAACTCATCATTTTTTATGGCTGCATAGTATTCCATGGTGTATATGTGCCACATTTTCTTAATCCAGTCTATCATTGTTGGACATTTGGGTTGGTTCCAAGTCTTTGCTATTGTGAATTATTTTTTAAAATCTAAGAGAGATTACTAATTTCAGCAAATTATTTAGCTCTACATTGCAAAAGATGGTGTATCTCCTAGCTAACACAGTGAAACCCCGTCTCTACTAAAAACTCAAAAAAATTGGCCGGGCGTAGTGGCGGGCGCCTGTAGTCCCAGCTACTCTGGAGGCTGAGGCAGGAGAATGACGTGAACCCCGGAGGCGGAGCTTGCAGTGAGCCCAGATCGCGCCACTGCCCTCCAGCCTGGGCAACAGAGCAAGACTCTGTCTCAAAAAAAAAAAAAAAAAAAAAAAAAAAAGATGGTGTATCATCTTTCCATTGCTTGTTAATTTAATTGAATTTGCTTAAACAGAGAAGTGAATTAGGTGTGGGTAATTAGTGTCCACTTTATGCATTAACTTTACCATAATCAGGTATGGTGGTAAAACGCTCAACGTTACATTTCTCTCATGGAACATCTTATTGGGTTGCCCCTGTTCGTTGGGTTTAACCTGAAAACAATCTTTAGATGCTTAGAAATTCTGCCTCATACCACTCTTCTCATCTGCTTATCTGTAGTGAGTATATGAGAGTTGGGAATGAGTAAAAGCAGTGGAACTGTCCTGGCAGTTTTAGTGCCACATCAGATAATTTTATAATCTTTTTTTTTACCCTCTAGTGAAGGCCCAGTGTTAGTCAACATTCCAGACTTTACTGTTGTTTCCTTCCAGATTCAAGGTTGTTCTTCACCTCTGTCCTCTTCCCCCAGTAGCCCTTCTAAAATTGGAATCAAGGATATTGTTTAAAGCAAATGCTTTAAATTTTCATAATTAAGAGCAGGTAAGCTTTGCAGAAACAAGTGCTTAAAGGTGTACTTAAAATAGCAATAAGTGAGCTTAATAAGGTGGTTATTTATCATATTTTTCTTTTTTGAGTTAAAGTACCAGAATCACTTTAATGTAATGTCTGCTTAAGTCATACATGTTGGCCAGGCACGGTGACTCATGTCTGTAATCCCAGCACTTTGGGAGCCCAGGGTGGGAGCACAGGAGTTCAAGACCAGCTTGGACAACAAAGTGAGACCCCATCTTTACAAAAAAAAAAAAAAAATTAATTAGCCAGATGCACTGGTGAGTACCTATAGTCCCAGCTGCTTGGGAGGCTGAGGTGGGAGAATCCTCTGAGCCCAGAAGTTTGAGGTTGCAGTGAAATATGACCACAGCACTGCAGTCCAGCCTGGGTGACAGAGACTCTGTCTCAAAAAGCAACAACAACAACAAAAACCAACAAAAAGAGTCATATGTGTTTAACTGATCAGGTATTTGTGTGTCATGGGTGCAAATGGTTATGTAGAAGAGAAGGAATCACAGGATAGATCCAAATGAAAGTACTGTTATATCACCCATAGCATCTACTTCATGGGGCTAGTTTTCTTCACAACAAAAGCTTGTCAAAGGAAGTACTACTAAAAATAGAACTAGAGATACGTACATAAGAAATCTTTAAGTAAGCAAAGGGTCTCACCCTTCTGATTCATCTTCCAGGAATAGGTCCTGCTGCCTCATGCAGATCAGGTGGTTGACTCAGTCCTTCTGACTCTGCACACTAATGATCTAAACTGTAGACCTAAACAATTGTATTCTTTCACATTCTTCCTTCATTAAAAGCCTGTATGTAATCTGTAAGTAACTACACACACAGAGAGAGGGAGATAATTTTCGCTTTGGTTCACATATTTAACTTTCTGCTTCTGAATACTGCTCAGATTTCTCCTCCAGAAATCCCCTTTTAGCTTGAGCTTAACCCATGACATGCCTGCCTAGGAGTGAATGTCACTACCAAGATACCTTCATCTAGATATGATTGTTTCTCTGCTCCATTCTGAGTGATAACATGTTGCCACAACACTGATAGTATTGAGGAATTCCAAAAGTACTGTCCCTTCAGTGTCTTTTCAATTGTAGCTTTGCATTCCCACAAACATACATGTTGAAATTCTTTCATTATCTTCTCTTTTTTCTTCTGCTCCTTTCCCTGCCCTTAATTCTTTCCTTCTTTTTTTGTCTAACCCTGTCAGAGGCCCCCACAGACATTAAGAAGTCATTTTTCACTAATAGATCTCCTGATGGACACATTAAGCACCTCCCTTCTCTCACCTGGGCTTCACGATGACAGTGGTCATTGGCCAAAGTGCAGCTTTAATCACTGCCTTTGGAAAATTATTCCTCTTTCTAAGTTAATTGCTCCCTGATAACTATAGAAAACAATCTCCTGACCTTGACTTCATTAGTCTTGAATCTTTACTAGCTGAGCTATCCAACCCAAACTGCTTCCATCTGTTTCCATTAGTACAGTGCAATTGCTCACCAGGAATATAGGAATGAATGAGAATTTCTCATAAGGGATCCCTGTGGACCTAATGCCTACATTAACAGTCCTAAAGATGTTACTGGAAATGTCAGTAGGATAATGAGGTTGTGGAGTGCGGCAACAAGAAAGGCATGGGAGTGGAGATCATTTCCTGACTCCTGATTAGGCTTCAGTTCTCAGTCTGCTCCAGCCACTGAAAAGAAATGGGTCCTTCTACTATTTCCTCAAAACAGCAAACACTGGGCTATAGCACTTATTACTGGGAGCTTGGCAGTAGTTATTATCAGGGGAGAAAGAAATGATACAACTTTAAAGTGAAGATAACATACTTTTTTCTAGAGCCCATTGGCCATGTCCTCCCAGAGGTGAAACTATCTCTCTCCGTTGTCCCCCGTTTGCTGCCATGTTTCAAGGTCCAATTTTTCTCCCATGTAAACTAAAAATAAAATTTGAGCCCCCCAACTGACTGAACAGACCATCTATCTCTTGGCCAAAGGGAGCCCAGTGTAACCTTGAAAACTGAATTCTTGGCTATGACAGGATGGAGGATCAGACATGATTTGTTATATCCCCTCCCTCACTAACCACAGTTCAACTTTCTTCCCTAAGAGCTAAACAGAAACCAGCCCTTTCAAAGACTCCACTACTGACATCAACCAGCTACGTGAGGCTGTTTTGCTTTAGAAGAGACCACCAACCACGGAATGGTTCTGGCCAGTTTATGGAGGAGAGTGCACAGTAAGAGTTTTCATGTCCTCTGCTTCACTTTTGATGTCAAAGAGCTAAAAACTCCACCCTCAGATCGTGCTAATGCCATCATTTTTTGAACATGGGATCCTGGAAGGGGCATGAAGCTTAAATGTGAATGCACATGTTTCCCTTTCATAAATATCATGACTTCTCACATAATTTATTAAATATGTATATTTGGCCACCCCACTCAGCATAAATTTTTATTCCCTTCCCCTCCTCCCAAGTATCTGTTTCCAACTCCCAGCTATCAGAAAGACTATCCATCCTGCAGGCTGCTTGAGAAATAAAGCTCTCCTTTTCAAATTTATGAACCTCATCACTCCTCGGTTGACATCCATTAATTGGAATCCTCCTTGCCCATGTTCTCTTCTCAGGGTACAAAGTCCAACTTTCCACTTAACATGAGACAGAGAAGAGGGATTTTTCTGAACCAGTGCAAGGCACAGTCATTCCTGCTGCAGCATTATAGATGGAGGGGGCATCCACTTCCTTCCGGGCAAAACCCCAGGCCCATCCCAGCCCTTGTTCCGCATGTGTGGAGTGGTCTGATTTTCTCCAAAGTCACTAGAGCTAACAATACATGTCTTAATGTCTAGATTGTTCAATCTCAAAAAGTGGGCTGTGAGAGTCTAGTAAGAATCTATATTTAGTCTAAACATAGCTCTAATTATTTGAGGACTACCGTTAGTCCACAGACACATTTAATTTATATTACTAAACAGAATAGTGAAAATTTAATTGATATATTTTATTACTTCACAAATCTAGGCATTGTTCATTTACAATGAGTATATACTTTTCTTATATTAATTTCACTTAAAAGGTTCAAATTCCATGTTAAAATTCAGAAATAGTTTGACTATTCGAATGTCGATTTTCTAGTTTCAACCATTCAAAGAATCCAATTCCAGACAATATGAAGAAATTATTCCCAACTTTAAAATGGTATTTTGTCCCATCTACATATTCTTTAATTAAAAACCAGTCCATATTTGGCCCCTAACAAAATCATCTGGGAGATAGTTTAAAATACAGATTTGTAGGTGCTATCTTAGATCTCCCATCTTAGATTCAGAATCTTTAGTATTCCAGTACAGGGCATACCCATAATCCCAACACACTGGGAGGTCCAGGTGGGAGGATCATTCCAGCCTAGGAGTTCCAGACCAACCTGGACAACATAATGAGACCCTGTCTCTACAAAAAATTTAAAAAAAAAATTGGCCGGCATAGTGGTGTGCACCTGTGGTCCAAGCTACTCAGGAGGCTGAGGCAAGAGGATGGCTTGAGCCCAGGAAGTTGTGACTGCAGTAAGCTGTGATCATGCTACTGAATTCTAGCCTGGATTATGGAATGATACCCTGTCTCAAGAAAAAAGAAAAGAAAAGAAAAAAAAGGAAAGGAAAGGAAAAGAAGAGAGAAACAAAGAGAAAAGAAAGAAAAGGAAGGAAGGAAGAAAGGAAGGGAGGAAGGGAGGGAGGGAGGGAGGGGGGGAAAGGGAAGGAGAGAAAGAGAAAGAAGAAGAGTTAACCCCTTTTAGTACTAGTCAATAATTGACTGCCATGTTTGTTTGACATCATTCAATCTGAGGAAGAGGAATTAGAAGAAAGTGAGCACAATTGAACAACACAGATCAACTGGTGGATTTGGTAGAAGATCATGGAGTATTTCCCTAAGCCAGTAGTCCCCATGACTTTTGGTTATGCACCATCATAAAAAAATTGCAGACACACCCCACAATGTGCCTATATTTTAAAAGATCATTTAAAAATGCATATGCTACTGTACTACTTTATTCTATACATTGTAAGGCATACACAAAAATAAAAACTTCAGACGATGAGACTAAACAAATTAGTAGAGGTTGCACAACTTTGTGAAGGAAATTAAAATAACAAATTGTATGTTTTATAGAAATATATCTATATTACCATAATAGAAAACATTAACATGTGTTAGAAATAATATTGCCTCAGTTCACAATGGCTAGTGAACCCTGTGACTTCGCTGGAGATATCAGAGAAGCTTAAAGAAGAGAGAACACAGATAACATAAAAAGGACAACACACTCCTTATCCTCTCTATTTCAAGCCAGATGTTCTGTGAGACAGAATTCCTTAGGGAAATGTCTGTGACACTGGAAGGAAACCAATATATATTATCAGCTTTGTGATCTTGGGCAAACACGCAGTTGCTTAAACATGCTGATGTTAGGTTTCCAAATTTTTTTTTTTTTTTTTTTTTAGGCAGAGTCTCACTGTGTCGCCCAGGCTAGAATGCAGTGGCACAATCTCTGCTCACTGCAACCTCCATCTCCTGGGCTCAAGCAATTCTC
Source organism: Pongo abelii (assembly GCF_028885655.2). NCBI lineage: Eukaryota > Metazoa > Chordata > Mammalia > Primates > Hominidae > Pongo > Pongo abelii. Next base: position 185,736,343 of record NC_071988.2, on the reverse strand, counting down.
CTGCCTCAGCTTCCTGAGTAGCTGGGATTACAGGCGTGTGCCACCACGCCCAGCTAATTTTTGTATTTTTAGTAGAGATGCGGTTTCATCATGTTGGCCAGAGTGGTCTTGAACTCCTGACTTTAAGTAATCCACCCACCTCGGCCTCCCAAAGTGCTGGGATTACAGGCTTGAGCCACCACACCCGGCCTATACACATACAGGTACTAACACATCAATAACACTCCTAATCAATTAAACCATAAAAGCACAAGTAAAAAAAAATAATTGGGGTAACAGAACAGTGTTCCAAATTTAGCCCCCTAATTGTACATATAAGAAAATTGATAGTGATTTTGAATTATTTACCCAAGGTTGCATAACTAGTAGAAAAGAATTGAGTTTAGAACCCAGGTTTCTGACCCCAAAAGCTATGTATTTTTACATTTCACTCTGTGCTACGAAGACCAAGCAGGTAAAAGAGCCACATAGACAACAAGGAGGCTATAGAGAAGGTATCACAGAAGGACAACATGCAACCTGAAGAGTGTAAGTGGAAGAAAGGAGAGGTCCATATTGACAGATGTTATTCTTAAAAATGGCAAGGGCTCTTCTTTGCAGCAGATGACATAAAAATGTCCTTTCCTCTGGTTGCCACTATGTATTTTTGTGGACTATGAGCTCTAGAGTTTCTTCATTCTACTATTCACCTACTCAGTAAAAACAACTCAAACGCATTACCTTAACATGGAATTATGTTGGAATATAGTTCTCCATGAATCTTTTACATTCCTGCAGATCTTGCTAACATAAGTGCTATCTGTTTGTCTTCCATACTATCTTTGTAAGAATGTTTATATAGTGAAGATCCTTCGAAGGGAGACATAGTATACAGTAAAGGGCAGGCATACTTACTGACCAGTATAATTAACTTGGTTCCCTAAACTCAAGGTTTCTCCCCAGTTACACAACCCACCGAATGCATAGACATCACCTGGCCCTGTACCCTATTGCTCAGTGGGGATTGGGCCATGAAGAACCAGTACAATGTGACAATCTGGCTACTGCTATTGCTATAAGTAATAAACTGACCTTATCTCTGATCCGTGAGTCTTGTGTCCTCTGCCCACATCATGAAACTGTGGCAGACTAACTTGATAGCTTGCAAGTAAGGTAAAATCTCACTATGTTCACAGTTCTTGACAACAGAAAGGATGATATAAGCTAGGACCGGTACTGGGACTAAAGCATATAATGGTGAATAGCATGTGTCCTGCACTGAGTGAGGTCAGGTTAGAGCAGTAAGTTAGTGGGAGGTTGGGGGATTTAGGAGGACAGGGGATGGAGATAGGTAGTTTTACAGTGCCATCTGTCTTATCAAGAGCTAAAACTCTGCTCTCTCAGCTGGCATAATCATCAAGTCTCTCATTTTAAATAACTATGAACCAAGTTTAGTTCAATCATGCAGTGTGACTATAATGATCAGGTAATTTACATATTGGTAAGTAAATGGCAAAAAGTGGTTGCCACAAGAAAAAAAATGGACCACAGTTTGTCATTTCTTTTACCATCATTCAGGTATTTTGACTTATGGGTGGAATGCCCTTTCAAAGAGAATTATACTCCATTGTAAGGTGTGTAATGAGGAAACAAATAGACTTTTTTACAATAGGACAAGATTTTGTGAAGTTCTAAAGTGATGATTGTTATTGTATTTTAAATAAAATGTACCTTGATCTTAACATAAAAGGGTGAAGTAAAGATGATTTCTGAAAACTAGCACATAAAAGAAGTTTGAATGATTAAATATAACTGAAAACTTTTCCTAAGAGAAAATTATTTCCTCCTCAGAATTTATTCTGAATGTCATGTTAATGAATTTTACATGATTATCTCTTACACTATTTTAGTTGCTAAATACTGAAGAGTGTTCTTTAAAACTTTTAAGAGGAGGGTATTTTTGAGTTCATGACATTTCAGTTTAGTGTTCTTTTATTAAAGATACGGCATACTTTGAAATTACTGTTCTATAACCCTTACCACACATACAATTTTGCCATTCTTCCTGACATAAATGTCAAGAGCAGGGATGTCCTTTTCATCATACTGAATTTTCTAGTATATAATAATCAGACTTCATAATTTGTGAATAATAACTTGTTGAATAATTACATTGAACTAGTTTGTTATGTCCTTTTGTGACTTGTCCAGTGATCCCATATTTCACTGGTATAGTCTGATTCAGTGGCAACTCTATGAGGAGTCTCTGTAATATACCACTTGGGAGGAAGAGTATAAAATCCCTTCACCACTCAATGTGTTGATAAAGGTTGTGAAATATTTCAAAGATATGAACAAATATGTTTTCCATGTGTAAAATTTTTAGAGTAAATAAATGAAAGCCAAAATGCTATAAAATTATATTTTGTTGAGTATTGTATTGAGGTATTTGATTTCCATGACAGAATATTTTCTTTCATAAGACAAATATTACTAACTTTTGAAGAGAATTTGACAAAAAGAATAAAATCTTCTGAGACTTTAACCATCGACTTAAGGAATTTTTTCCCCTTCTTTTCAGTCTTGGGTATGGGCAGCAGCTGCCATTCATTTAAAAACAATGTAGGAAGGAGTTAGAGGTTAGTTGCTGGCCTAAGAATTTAGGATATTTATGATGTTTGAAGTAGTTTGTAATTTACAATATGCTTTAGGTTTTAAAGTTTAATGAGTGCTTTTCTGCCATCTATCCAGCTGTGGCTTTTGTTTTTATGACAGTGAAGTATTTTTACTCAGCCTAAATCCTGAACAGAAGAATGCAATTCTGTTCTGCTTTGCATTAGTGAGAACTGCTATTTAGGAACATGTTAATCACCCAGCATAAAGCATTCCTTAAAACATCATTTTGAATAAGAAAAATAGCCCTTTATTAGGCACATAAAGACTTTGCGGACCTATTTTGGTATTTAATATGAGTGTACCACGTGGCTGATAATACATTACTCCTCAATTTGTAGAAGTTTTACTACATAAAAATGTAGGCTCTCACATGTCATATCACCTAAGAGGCAATAATAGTTAGTGAAAATATTCTTACAAAATATGCAAAAGCTCTCTGTTGCTAAATATATGTATTGGGATTTAATGAGGCATGAGGGAAACAGAACCCCAAACCCATAAGCACTCATCTTTGTTCTGCCAAGTAGTTCAAATGGCCCCAAAGAAGGTTTTGGTTCTTTGGTGGAAACTTCCACCATAAACTGAGAAAAACCAATGTTTACTCCAAGTGCCTGAAATCAGATTAAAATGTGTCCTCTACATTTTTCTGTTGCCCATACTAATTGAAGCCAATTTGAAAAGACTCTCCTCTAGCCCTTTCTGAAGCAACAAGAATAAGAACTGAAATATGTTTGTTAGGACCAAATCTACAAGGCAGCCTGCCGATTTCAGAAGAACATATAACCCTACCGTGTCCAATTCAATGCCTCCAACATCCAGACCACCAGGAAGCCTAAACTGCTTCCGGAAGCAATTGAAAAAAGCTTCGAGCGCTGATAAGTGACTTACATAAATGAGCATAGCCACAGGAGTCACCTAATTAAAGGACACTTAGACACCAGGTCTCTACTTTGAGGACTGGCAAACAAATGAGCTTTCCCTTACACATTTCTGGCTTTGCTCGATCAATCTCGGTTGATGGTAGAAATTTCCATCAGAGAACCTGAATGTGTTAGGGCCATCATAAATTTATTAGGCTTTTCACTTTGGGGTATTAAGGGAGAAAACTAAAAAATGATATGGAATTTAAAAAGTATGAAGAAAGTAAATTATATTTTATGCAAGACTTTATTTTTAATGAAAAAGCATTTCTGACTCACAGGTGTAAAATAACTATCTGTTGACTGTAATAGAATAAAAACATACTTGGTGAATACTTTATAATTTTTATTATATTTCTTAGATGTGATATAATTTCGTGTCATCTACATTTATTTTACAGCTCTAAGTTTCTTTAAACTATCTTAGGACTTTAGCCCTATATGTCTTAGGCATCATAATATTCTACTGGATTTAGGTATCACTACCCATTTCAGCATGATTCTTTGCACTCTGGAAAAAGTTAGGTTACAGATAATACAATAGCACCCCCCCCCCACCCTTATCTACAGTTTCAGTTTCTACAGTTTCAGCTACCAGAAGTCAACTGAGATCCAAAAATATTAAACGGAAAATTCTAGAATTTAAACAAGGTATAAATTTTAAATTGCATGCAGTTTTGAGTAGCGACATGAAATCTCAGTGTCCTGCTCCATCCCACCTGGGATGTAAATCATCACTTTTCCTAGTATATGCATGCTCTCAATGCCACCTGCCCCTAAGTCACTTAGTAGCTTTCTTGGCTATCAGATTAACTGATATACTATGCAGTACTTGTGTTCAAGTAACCCTTATTTTACTTAATAATGTCTCCAAAAATAAGAGTAATGATACTGGCAATTAGGATATGCCAAAAAGAATTCATAAAGTAATTCCTTAAAGTAAAATGATGAAAGTTCTCTACTTAATAGGAAAATTTTAAAAATATATATGCTGAGGTTGCTAAGATTTACAGTAAGAATAAATCTTCTATCCATGAAATTGTGAACAGCATATTGTTATAATTGTTCTATTTTATTATTACTGTTATTCATATTTTATTGTGCCTAACTTATAAGTTGAACTTTATCATAAGTATGCATGTATAGGAGAAAACATGGCGTATATAGGATTTGGTACCATCTGTAGTTTAAGGCATCCACTATCTTGGAATGTATCCCCTATGAAGGGGAGACTACTGTATCAATAGTTTAAGACTCCAATCCTAACACATGTATCAACATATCTCAAGAAAAAATAGAAGGAAAAATTTAAATTGGTAACAATGAGTGTTCAGTATAATAGTGTACAAGAAGCAAGGGTTTAGCACTTGCTGTGGTTTGAATGTGGCCCCCGAAAATTCAGGTTTTGCCAATCTGATAGTATTAAGGGGTGGGGCCTTTAAGAGGTGATTAGGCCATAAGGGCTTCTCCCTTATTAATGGAATTAAGGTTCCTATACAAGAAACTTCACACATGTCAGGACATAGCAAACATGTCCTCACCAGATGTCAGTACATTAATCTTGGACTTCCTATCCTCTTTAACTGTGAGAAATAAGTTTTTGTTCTTTATGAATTACCTAGTCTCAGCTACTCTGTTATAGCAACACAAACCAAGACAGCCTGTGTCTAGATATTTGTATCAATAAATCTTTATTGACTGTATAATATGTTAGAAACTTCCAGTTGATGGAGTTATAGCACTGGACAAAACAGACAAGTTCTCCATAACCATAGGTCTCACCTTCTAATGGGGACATGAATAATAAATAAATAATTATTTAATGTAATACCAGGTGGTGATAAGATCCAGGGAGATAGATGCGTTGGGGTAATAGGATGAAGAGTGACATGTCCTGAGTGTGTGAGGACTACCGTCAACAGTGTGGCCAGGGAAGCTTTCTCTGAGGCGGTAACATTGGATTAGAGAATTAAAGAAAATGAGGAAGCAAGATGTAAATATCTGTAGGGAAGGTTTATGCAGTTGAGAGAATAACAAGTGTTTTTGACCAGGAATGTGCTTATGTTCAGTGTCAAAAGGAAGACTAGATGAAGTTAATAATAAAAAGCATAAAACACTAGCAAGGAGCCAGATCATGTAGAACCTTTTAACTCATAGTAGGAACATTAAATGTTATTCTAAAACAAATGGAAAGACATTCGAGGGCAATGAGCAGAAGAGTGATTTGTTTTATTTTTATAATTTTATTGAAGTGCAACTGACATACTGCAAATTGTGAATGTTTAAAGTGTGTAATATGATACATTTTAATGTATGTATAAGCCTGTGAAATCATTACTGCAATCAATATAATGAGCATATTCTTCCCCTAGAAACTTTTCTCCACGCCCTATACAATTCCTCTACCCTATCCCTCCTCACTGCCTTCATCCCCAGGCAATTATTGATCTGCTTTCTATCATCGTAGACTAGTTTGAGTGTTCTAGAATTACACCATCCTACCCTAGAATTGGAACATTACAAAAAGCATGAGCTTTTTTTTTTTTTTTTTTTTTGGTCTAGCTTTTTTACTCAGCATGATTATTTCGAGAATCATCAATGCTATTTTGTGTGTCAGCAGTTCATTCCTTTTTGTTGATGAATAAGGCGTCATCGTGTAGAAATTTCACAGGTATTTAGTTTTTTTCCCCAGTATTTTGCTGTTATAAAGAAGGCTACTGGGATAATTTGTGTGCAAGTCTGTCTGCACATATGCTCTAATTTTCACTGGATAAATACCTAAGAATAGAATGACTGAATCATATGGTAGATGTACCTTTAACTTTTTAAGAAGTTGCCAAACTATTTTCCAAAGTAGCTGTCTCTTTATACATTTTCACCAACAGTACATGAGGATTTCTATTTCTCCCTATCTTGCCAATACTTGTAATGGTCGAGTCTTTTTGTTTCTTTGCTTGTTTGTTCTAATTTTAGCCATTTCACTGGGTATATAATGGTATCTCACTGTGGATTTAATTTGCGTTTTCCTCCTAGCTAATTATGTTGAACATCTTTGCATGTGCTTAGTAGACATCTGTATGTCTTCTTGGTGATGAGTTTGTTCAAATATTTGTACATCTTTAAATGGAGTTGTTTACTCTCTTCTTATTGAGCATCAAAATTTCTTTGTATATTCTGGACAAAATTTCTTGATATGATATGTGATTTGCATATATTTTTGCTCTGTGTTTTAGTACTTTTACTAGTGTCATTTGAAGATCAGGTCTTTATTTTGATAAAAGCCAGTTGGTTATTATTATTTTCTTTTATGAATGATTCTTTTTGTATTTCACCTAATAAATCTCTGCCCAAGCCAAGGTTACAAATTTCTTCTATGTTTTCTTTTAGAAGTTGTATGGTTTTAGATTTTACAGTTACGGCAATCATTCATTATGAGCTAATTCTTGAAATGAAAATGAAGGCTAGATTGAAGTTTTGGGGGTATTTTTCCCCTTAAAAATAGTAACCATTTCCAGTGCTTTTTATTATTTTGTATAGATCCGGATTTCCATCTCGCATTATTTTCCTTCTGCTTGGAAGACTTTCATATCTATATATCCATATATCTGTATCTATATATATGTGTGTGTGTATATATATATAGATATATGTGTGTATATATATACACATATATATGTGTGTGTACATATACACTGTATATGTGTATATATACATATACAGTGTATATCTACATATACAGTGTATATACACACACATATATACACATATGTGTATATGTACATATACATTTGTACATACTTATGTACATATGTGTGTATATATGCATATATGCGCATATACACACATATATGTGTACATGTACATATGTGTATATACATATGTACATATATGTGTATATGCATATATACACATATACATACACATATGTGTACATATACACGAGTGTATATGTACATATGTGCATACATATGTGTATATATACGTATATGTATATATGTATGTACATATATGTATGTATAGATAGATATGTATGTACATATATGTATGTATATATAGATATGTATGTACATATGTATGTATGTACATACATATATGTATCTATATACATGTATGTATACGTACATATATGTACATATATACACATATATATGTTTGTATATATGTGTGTATATATATACTCTCTCAGAGAGAGAGAGAGAGAGAAAGAGAGAAAGAAATGGAGTCTTGCTCTGTCATCTAGGCTAGAGTGCATTGGTGTGATCTTGGCTCACTGCAACCTCTGCCTCCTGGGTTCAAGTGATTCTCCTGCCTCAGCCTCCCGAGTAGCTGGGATTGCAGGCATCTGCCACCGTGCCTGGCTAATTTTTGTATTTTTAGTAGAGACGGGGCTTCACCATGTTGGCCAGGCTGGTCTCGAACTCCTGACCTCAGATGATCCACCCACCTCAGCATCCCAAATTGCTGGGATTACAGGTGGGAGCCACTGTGCCCAGCTTCTTTAACATTTCTTATAGCGTAAGTCTGCTGGGGGCGAATTCTTTCAGCTTTTGTATGTCTGAATATGCCTTTATTTTGCTTAGTATTTAAAAGATATTTTTACTAGGTAAAAGTATAGCTGAAAGATTTTTGTTGTTGTTGTTACTGTAAAACTGTTGCTCCACTGTTTTCTAGCTTGCATTGTTTCCAGTGAGAAGTCTGCTGACAATATTAGTTTTGCTCCTCTGTACATAATGTGTCTTTTGTCCTCTGGATGTTTAAACATTTTCTCTTATTAGTAGGTTGAGACAATTTAATTGTGATATGCCTTGGTATATTTTCTTCATGTTTTTCTACTTAGAGTTAATTGACTGTCTTGTATCAATGTATTTATAATTATCATCAAATTTGAAAAATAATTTTCTTTTTTTTTTTTTTTTTTTTTTTACATTTTTTTTTCTTTTATTATTATTATTATTATTATTATACTTTAGGTTTTATGGTACATGTGCACAATGTGCAGGTAAGTTACATATGTATACATGTGCCATGCTGGTGCGCTGCACCCACCAACTCGTCATCTAGCATTAGGTATATCTCCCAATGCTATCCCTCCCCCCTCCCCCCACCCCACAACAGTCCCCAGAGTGTGATGTTCCCCTTCCTGTGTCCATGTGTTCTCATTGTTCAATTCCCACCTATGAGTGAGAATATGCGGTGTTTGGTTTTTTGTTCTTGCGATAGTTTACTGAGAATGATGATTTCCAGTTTCATCCATGTCCCTACAAAGGACGTGAACTCATCATTTTTTATGGCTGCATAGTATTCCATGGTGTATATGTGCCACATTTTCTTAATCCAGTCTATCATTGTTGGACATTTGGGTTGGTTCCAAGTCTTTGCTATTGTGAATAATGCCGCAATAAACATACGTGTGCATGTGTCTTTATAGCAGCATGATTTATAGTCCTTTGGGTATATACTCAGTAATGGGATGGCTGGGTCGAATGGAATTTCTAGTTCTAGATCCCTGAGGAATCGCCACACTGACTTCCACAAGGGTTGAACTAGTTTACAGTCCCACCAACAGTGTAAAAGTGTTCCTATTTCTCCACATCCTCTCCAGCACCTGTTGTTTCCTGACTTTTTAATGATTGCCATTCTAACTGGTGTGAGATGGTATCTCATTGTGGTTTTGATTTGCATTTCTCTGATGGCCAGTGATGGTGAGCATTTTTTCATGTGTTTTTTGGCTGCATAAATGTCTTCTTTTGAGAAGTGTCTGTTCATGTCCTTTGCCCACTTTTTGATGGGGTTGTTTGTTTTTTTCTTGTAAATTTGTTGGAGTTCATTGTAGATTCTGGATATTAGCCCTTTGTCAGATGAGTAGGTTGCGAAAATTTTCTCCCATTTTGTAGGTTGCCTGTTCACTCTGATGGTAGTTTCTTTTGCTGTGCAGAAGCTCTTGAGTTTAATTAGATCCCATTTGTCAATTTTGGCTTTTGTTGCCATTGCTTTTGGTGTTTTAGACATGAAGTCCTTGCCCATGCCTATGTCCTGAATGGTAATGCCTAGGTTTTCTTCTAGGGTTTTTATGGTTTTAGGTCTAACATTTAAGTCTTTAATCCATCTTGAATTGATTTTTGTATAAGGTGTAAGGAAGGGATCCAGTTTCAGCTTTCTACATATGGCTAGCCAGTTTTCCCAGCACCATTTATTAAATAGGGAATCCTTTCCCCATTTCTTGTTTTTGTCAGGTTTGTCAAAGATCAGATACTTGTAGATATGTGGCATTATTTCTGACGGCTCTGTTCTGATCCATTGATCTATATCTCTGTTTTGGTACCAGTACCATGCTGTTTTGGTTACTGTAGCCTTGTAGTATAGTTTGAAGTCAGGTAGTGTGATGCCTCCAGCTTTGTTCTTTTGGCTTAGGATTGACTTGGCGATGCGGGCTCTTTTTTGGTTCCATATGAACTTTAAAGTAGTTTTTTCCAATTCTGTGAAGAAAGTCATTGGTAGTTTGATGGGGATGGCATTGAATCTGTAAATTACCTTGGGAAGGATGGCCATTTTCATGATATTGATTCTTCCTACCCATGAGCATGGAATGTTCTTCCATTTGTTTGTATCCTCTTTTATTTCCTTGAGCAGTGGTTTGTAGTTCTCCTTGAAGAGGTCCTTCACATCCCTTGTAAGTTGGATTCCTAGGTATTTTATTCTCTTTGAAGCAATTGTGAATGGGAGTTCACTCATGATTTGGCTCTCTGTTTGTCTGTTATTGATGTATAAGAATGCTTGTGATTTTTGCACATTGATTTTGTATCCTGAGACTTTGCTGAAGTTGCTTATCAGCTTAAGGAGATTTTGGGCTGAGACAATGGGGTTTTCTAGATATACTATCATGTCATCTGCAAACAGGGACAATTTGACTTCCTCTTTTCCTAATTGAATACCCTTGATTTCCTTCTCCTGCCTAATTGCCCTGGCCAGAACTTCCAACACTATGTTGAATAGAAGTGGTGAGAGAGGGCATCCCTGTCTTGTGCCAGTTTTCAAAGGGAATGCTTCCAGTTTTTGCCCATTCAGTATGATATTGGCTGTGGGTTTGTCATAAATAGCTCTTATTATTTTGAGATACGTCCCATCAATTCCTAATTTATTGAGAGTTTTTAGCATGAAGGGTTGTTGAATTTTGTCAAAGGCCTTTTCTGCATCTATTGAGATAATCATGTGGTTTTTGTCTTTCGTTCTGTTTATATGCTGGATTACATTTATTGATTTGCATATATTGAACAAGCCTTGCATCCCAGGGATGAAGCCCACTTGATCATGGTGGATAAGCTTTTTGATGTGCTGCTGGATTCGATTTGCCAGTATTTTATTGAGGATTTTTGCATCAATGTTCATCAAGGATATTGGTCTAAAATTCTCTTTTTTTGTTGTGTCTCTGCCAGGCTTTGGTATCAGGATGATGCTGGCCTCATAAAATGAGTTAGGGAGGATTCCCTCTTTCTCTATTGATTGGAATAGTTTCAGAAGGAATGGTACCAGCTCCTCCTTGTACCTCTGGTAGAATTCGGCTGTGAATCCATCTGGACCTGGACTTTTTTTGGTTGGTAAGCTATTGATTATTGCCACAATTTCAGCTCCTGTTATTGGTCTATTCAGAGATTCAACTTCTTCCTGGTTTAGTCTTGGGAGGGTGTATGTGTTGAGGAATTTATCCATTTCTTCTAGATTTTCTAGTTTATTTGCATAGAGGTGTTTGTAATATTCTCTGATGGTAGTTTGTATTTCTGTGGGATCGGTGGTGATATCCCCTTTATCATTTTTTATTGCATCTATTTGATTCTTCTCTCTTTTTTTCTTTATTAATCTTGCTAGCGGTCTATCAATTTTGTTGATCCTTTCAAAAAACCAGCTCCTGGATTCATTTATTTTTTGAAGGGTTTTTTGTGTCTCTATTTCCTTCAGTTCTGCTCTGATTTTAGTTATTTCTTGCCTTCTGCTAGCTTTTGAATGTGTTTGCTCTTGCTTTTCTAGTTCTTTTAATTGTGATGTTAGGGTGTCAATTTTGGATCTTTCCTGCTTTCTCTTGTGGGCATTTAGTGCTATAAATTTCCCTCTACACACTGCTTTGAATGCATCCCAGAGATTCTGGTATGTTGTGTCTTGGTTCTCGTTGGTTTCAAAGAACATCTTTATTTCTGCCTTCATTTCGTTATGTACCCAGTAGTCATTCAGGAGCAGGTTGTTCAGTTTCCACGTAGTTGAGCGGTTTTGAGTGAGATTCTTAATCCTGAGTTCTAGCTTGATTGCACTGTGATCTGAGAGACAGTTTGTTACAATTTCTGTTCTTTTACATTTATTGAGGAGAGCTTTACTTCCAAGTATATGGTCAATTTTGGAATAGGTGTGGTGTGGTGCTGAAAAAAATGTATATTCTGTTGATTTGGGGTGGAGAGTTCTGTAGATGTCTATTAGGTCTGCTTGGTGCAGAGATGAGTTCAATTCCTGGGTATCCTTGTTGACTTTCTGTCTCGTTGATCTGTCTAATGTTGATAGTTGGGTGTTAAAGTCTCCCATTATTAATGTGTGGGAGTCTAAGTCTCTTTGTAGGTCACTCAGGACTTGCTTTATGAATCTGGGTGCTCCTGTATTGGGTGCATATATATTTAGGATAGTTAGCTCTTCTTGTTGAATTAATCCCTTTACCATTATGTAATGGCCTTCTTTGTCTCTTTTGATCTTTGTTGGTTTAAAGTCTGTTTTATCAGAGACTAGGATTGCAACCCCTGCCTTTTTTTGTTTTCCATTTGCTTGGTAGATCTTCCTCCATCCTTTTATTTTGAGCCTATGTGTGTCTCTGCACGTGAGATGGGTTTCCTGAATACAGCACACTGATGGGTCTTGAGTCTTTATCCAGTTTGCCAGTCTGTGTCTTTTAATTGGAGCATTTAGTCCATTTACATTTAAAGTTAATATTGTTATGTGTGAATTTGATCCTGTCATTATGATGTTAGCTGGATATTTTGCTCGTTAGTTGATGCAGTCTCTTCCTAGTCTCGATGTTCTTTACATTTCGGTATGATTTTGCAGTGGCTGGTACCGGTTGTGCCTTTCCATGTTTAGCGCTTCCTTCAGGAGCTCTTTTAGGGCAGGCCTGGTGGTGACAAAATCTCTCAGCATTTGCTTGTCTGTAAAGTATTTTATTTCTCCTTCACTTATGAAGCTTAGTTTGGCAGGATATGAAATTCTGGGTTGAAAATTCTTTTCTTTAAGAATGTTGAATATTGGCCCCCACTCTCTTCTGGCTTGTAGGGTTTCTGCCGAGAGATCCGCTGTTAGTCTGATGTGCTTCCCTTTGATGGTAACCCGACCTTTCTCTCTGGCTGCCCTTAACATTTTTTCCTTCATTTCAACTTTGGTGAATCTGACAATTATGTGTCTTGGAGTTGCTCTTCTCGAGGAGTATCTTTGTGGCGTTCTCTGTATTTCCTGAATCTGAATGTTGGCCTGCCTTGCTAGATTGGGGAAGTTCTCCTGGATAATATCCTGCAGAGTGTTTTCCAACTTGGTTCCATTCTCCCCGTCACTTTCAGGTACACCAATCAGACGTAGATTTGGTCTTTTCACATAGTCCCACATTTCTTGGAGGCTTTGCTCGTTTCTTTTTATTCTTTTTTCTCTAAACTTCCCTTCTCGCTTCATTTCATTCATTTCATCTTCCAGGGCTGATACCCTTTCTTCCATTTGATCGCATCGGCTCCTGAGGCTTCTGCATTCTTCACGTAGTTCTCGAGCCTTGGTTTTCAGCTCCATCAGCTCCTTTAAGCACTTCTCTGTATTGGTTATTCTAGTTATACACTCTTCTAAATTTTTTTCAAAGTTTTCAACTTCTTTGCCTTTGGTTTGAATATCCTCCCGTAGCTCGGAGTAATTTGATCGTCTGAAGCCTTCTTCTCTCAGCTCGTCAAAGTCATTCTCCGTCCAGCTTTGTTCCGTTGCTGGTGAGGAACTGCGTTCCTTTGGAGGAGGAGAGGTACTCTGGTTTTTAGAGTTTCCAGTTTTTCTGCTCTGTTTTTTCCCCATCTTTGTGGTTTTATCTACTTTTGGTCTTTGATGATGGTGATGTACAGATGGGTTTTTGGTGTGGATGTCCTTTCTGTTAGTTTTCCTTCTAACAGACAGAACCCTCAGCTGCAGGTCTGTTGGAGTACCTGGCCGGCCGTGTGAGGTGTCAGTCTGCCCCTGCTGGGGGGTGCCTCCCAGTTAGGCTGCTCGAGGGTCAGGGGTCAGGGACCCACTTGAGGAGGCAGTCAGCCCGTTCTCAGATCTCCAGCTGCATGCTGGGAGAACCACTGCTCTCCTCAAAGCTGTCAGACAGGGACATTTAAGTCTGCAGAGGTTACTGCTGTCTTTTTGTTTGTCTGTGTCCTGCCCCCAGAGGTGGAGCCTACAGAGGCAGGCAGGCCTCCTTGAGCTGTGGTGGGCTCCACCCAGTTCAAGCTTCCAGGCTGCTTTGTTTACCTAAGCGAGCCTGGGCAATGGCGGGCGCCCCTCCCCCAGCCTCGCTGCCGACTTGCTGTTTGATCTCAGACTGCTGTGCTAGCAATCAGCGAGACTCCGTGGGCGTAGGACCCTCTGAGCCAGGTGCGGGCTATACTCTCCTGGGGCACCGTTTCCTAAGCCCGTCGGAAAAGCACAGTATTCGGGTGGGAGTGGCCCGATTTTCCAGGTGCCGTCTGTCACCCCTGGAAGGGGAACTCCCTGACCCCTTGCGCTTCCCGAGTGAGGCAATGCCTCGCCCCTGCTTCGGCTGGCACACGGTGCGCTCACCCACTGACCTGCGCCCACTGTCTGGCACTCCCTAGTGAGATGAACACGGTACCTCAGATGGAAATGCAGAAATCACCCGTCTTCTGCGTCGCTCGCGCTGAGAGCTGTAGACCGGAGCTGTTCCTATTCGGCCATCTTGGCTCCTCCCCTTAATAATTTTCTTTACCTCCTCTCTGTTCTTCACTAAGGATTCCAATTACATATGTAATTGGCTGCTTAGAGTTATCCTCCAGTTCACCGACGTTCTTTTTTCCATCTTTTTTCTGTTTCACTTTAAGTGTTAGTACTACGTCTTCAAGTTCACTGATTATTTTCCCTGCACATCTAATCTTACTGTTGCTACCATTCAGTACATTTTTAACCTTATGCATTGTAGATTTCATCTTTAGAAGTTTGATTAGGCTCTTTTTATCTCTTTCGTATCTCTAAGTTTATATATTAATAATATAATTATATGATTAGTAACTAATCATATATTAATTCTATTTATCTGTGTCATTTATATATAAGTTTTGAATGATTGATTTTCCTTCTCAGTATGGGTCATAGGACATATTTCCTACTTCTTTGCATACCTAGTAGTTATTTCTTTGATACCAAACAATGTGAATTTTACCTAGTTGGATATTAGATATTTTTGTATTCCTAAAAATGTTGTTGAGCTTTGTTCTGGGATTTTGTTGTTGGTTGAAAGCAGTTTAATGCTTTTAGGTTTTGCTTTTATTATTTGTTAGGCCATATCAGGGTAGCATTTATTCTTGGATCATTTTACTCCATTACTAGGAAAAACTTCTGAATACTTTAGCCAATTCCTTGTGAATTATAAGATTACCCATTCAGGTGATTAACAGCAGACACTATTCCTGGCTTTGTGTGATATCTGGGCACAGTGTCTACTAATCCTTTTGAGTGATTCCTTTAGGTAGTTTCTTCACATATATGTGGTGATCAATACTCAGCTGAATATTTGAAGATCTCCTGCAGATCTCTGGAGCTCCCTCACTCAGCCATACTGTCCTCTGGTACTGAGCTCTGTGACATCTAGCCTCCTTGGTTTTGTCACACTCCCAGAATTATCTTCTCAGCTGAGGGAACTTGCTAATCACTGCCTGGGTTTTCCCTCACTATGTCATGCCCTGGAAACTTTCTCCAGGCAGCAAGATGGGATAATTGTAGGCCTCACTTTATTTGCCTATCATCTGTCAGAATCAATGTCCTTTATAGAACACTGTCTTGAAAGCCGTTGTTTCTTATATTTTGTTGTTTTTTTCAGCTGTTCCATATGGGAAGATAAATCTGGCCTGTGTTGCTGTATTGCTGTCAAAAATAGATGTCATTTCCAATTAATGCTGACCATGCAATGTTGCAGTGCTAATGCTCATAAAGATTTCTATTTTTCCATGGCCTGAATTACTTTTTAAAAATGATTCCAGCTACTATGAAGAGAATTAATTGGATATGTAGAGGGATGTGCTTGGTCATAGGGGGCTTTACTTTACTCTTTTTTTCTGAAAACAATTAATGTTTATCAGAGTTATGAATTAAGAAATGTTTATCCTATTGTTTATCCTTAAGTCATTTAACTGGAAGAGATCATTCCACAAATAAGTATACATAGGGAAGAGAAGAAATCTAAGAGCTAATCCCTGGGGTACCGTAAGTTTTAGAAATCTGAAAAAGGAGAATAATGTAGCAAAGAAGACTGTTACAATGGTTAGTGAAAATAGGGGATGACATTGGGAGAGGGAGAAGCAGTAACACATAATTGACTTTTATTGGTCTGTGATGCGGAGAACTCACTGAACCACAATTAGTAGAACAAATTCATACTCTTTGGATGTGGAAGAAAAAATAAACAGGCTTTTAAAAGACCTGAGAAGACCTTTAGCTTACTCTTCAGGCTGATCATCAACACAGAGGCAACTTACAACAATCAAAAAATAAAAATAAAAAAAGCAGGTGCAGCACACCAACATGGCACATGTATACATATGTAACAAACCTGCACATTGTGCACATGTACCCTAGAACTTAAAGTGTAATAAAAATATGTATAAAAAAATAAAAAATAAAAAAAGCAAATCTTGAGTAAAAGGTAGAATTGGATTTCCAGAGTTACCACACAATTACATTCACATGTCCACTTTTCAGCAAAACAATCAGAAGGCATAAAAATAAATGAAAAAGTATGACTCATTCTAAAGAAAAAACAAACCATAAGAAACTGTTTCTGAGAAAATCTTGATGGTAGATCTGCCAGACAAAGACTTTAAAAGATCTGTCCTAAAGATGCTCAAAGAGCTGAAGGGAGAAATGGAAAAAGTCAAGAAAACTATGTACAAACAAAATAGAAATAGCAATATATAGTTAAGCAATCTGACACAACATCAAAAATAGATTCCGTAGATGAAAAGTACAATAACTAAAACAAAAAAATTACTAGAGAGATTCAAAGGCAGTTTTGAGCAGACAGAAGAATCAGCAAACTTGAAGATAAGACAATATAGATGTATCAAGTCTGAAAAACAGAAAGAAAATATTGAAGAAAAGTAAACAGAGACTAAGGGATAACTGGGACACCATCAAGTGGATCTACACACAAAAAGAGCACAGAGAAAATTTGAAAAAATAATGGCCCCAAATTCCCAAATTTAATGAAAGGCATTAATATTCAGATCTAAGATGTTAAATGAACTCCAAGTAGAATGAACTCATAGCGACTAATAACTGAGACACATTATAATCAAACTTTCCAAAGACAAAGACAAAGAGAGAAATTTAAAGACAATCAAACAGAACCAATTTCTCACAAGTAAGGAATCCTCAATAAGGTTATCAGCAGATTTCTCATCAGAAATTTTGGTGGCCCAAATGCCAAAATGTCTGAGAGAAAACACAAAGTAGTAATATCAGATGAAAGAGGGAACATCAGTGCATATCTTATAGACATCAAAAAGTTAATAAAGGAATGTTATAAACAACTCTATGCTCACCCACAAACTTGATAACCTTGATGAAATGGATCAATTTCTTTAAAGAAAAAATCTGTCAAAATTTATGTAAGAAGAAATAAAAAAATTTGAGTAGGCTTATATCTATTAAATAAGTGGAGTCAATAGTTAATAACTTTCTAAGACATTAAGCAAAAAATCTGAGTAGGCTTATATCTATTAGATAAATTAAATTAATAATAAATAATCTTCCAAGACAGAAAGCCCCAGAAGCAGATGAGTAAACTGGTGAACTGTACATTTAAAGAAGAAATTATAAGAATTCTGTACAATCTCTTCCAGGAGATAGAAGTAGAGAGTACACTTCCTAACTCATTTCATGAGGCCAGCATTACCCTAAAACCAAAATCAGACAAAGGCATTGAAACAAAAAAAGAAAACTACAAACCAGGAACATAGATGGAGGAATCTTCAACAAAATATGGACAGATTGAATCCAATAATGTATAAAAAGAATTATATGCCTTAACCAGTGGAATGTATCTCAGGTATGCAAGGCTGATTCAACATTCAAAAAATTAATTTATATAATCCACAACAACAGGTTAAAAATATAAATTATATGATCATATCAATAGATACAGAAGAAAATTGACAAAATCTAATAGCCATTCATGATAAAAATTCCCAGAAAACTATGAATAGAAGAAAACTTCCTCAGTGGGATGAAACTAACCTCATACTTAATGGTGAGAAATTCAGAGCTTTCCTGCTAAGATTAGGAACAAGGCAAGGATGTCACTCTCACCATTGCTTTTCAGCATTATACTGAAAGCCCTAGCTAATGCAATAAGACAAGAAAAGGAAACAAAATTATGTTGATCGGGAAGCAAGAAATAAAGCTGTCTTTATTCATGAAACATGATTGTCTATGTAGAAAATCTGAAAGAATCAACAAAACCAAAAAGGCTAAAGCTAAGTGATTATTGTGAGGTTTCAGGATACAAGGTTAACATATATAAGTCAATTACTTTCCTCTATACCAATAATGAACAAGTTAAATTTGAAATTGAAACCGCAACACCTTTTATATTAGCACTCAAAATAATAAAGACTTACGTGTAAATATAACAAAAGTATGGAGGGAAAGATCAATGTGAAAAAAAACCCCAAAACTACAAAAAGAAATCAAAAAGGAACTAAATATATATTCCATATTCACTATGAGAAAACTTAATATTGTTAAGATGTTAGTTTTTCCCTAATTGATCTATAGCTTAAATATACTCCAATCACCATCCCAGAAAGTTATTTTTTGGATATCAACAAACTGATTCTAAGAATATTCAACAAAATATTGATTCAAAGCACTGACACTACCTGACATTAGGGCTTCCTATTATAGCTACAGCAATCAAGACAGTAATTAAAAAAAGGGGTGATAAAAATTGTGGCACAGCCTGGGCAACATGGTAAAACCCCACCTCCACAAAAAATACAAAAAAGTTAACTGGGTGTGGTGGCATGCACCTGTAGTCCCAGCTACAGTGTGGTATTGTGAAAACGTAGACAAATAGATCAATGAAACAGAACAGAGAGCCCAGAAGTAGATTCACATAAATACGGGCTGCAGATATTTGACATAGGAGCAAAGGAAATAAATGGAACAAAGATAGTCTTTTCTTGCTTGTAATCCCAGCACTTTGGGAGGCCCAGGAGGGAGGATCACTTGAATCCAGGAGTTTAAGACCAGCCTGGACAACATGGTGAAACCTTATCTCTATATAAAAGTAAAAAAATAAAACAACAAAAATACCTGGGCATGGTGGCATGCACCTGTAGTCCCAGATACTTGGGAAGCTGAAGTGGGAGGATCATTTGAGCCCAGGAGGTTGAGGTTGCAATGAGCTGTGATTGTGCCACTGCACTCCAGCCTGGGCAACAGAGTGAGACCCTGCCTCAAAGAAAAACAAAAAAAAGAAAACACCTTTTCAACAAATGATGCAAGCATAACTGTAAATCTTCATGGCCAAAAGAAATGAATTTAGGGCCAGGCGCGTTGGCTCACACCTGTAATCCCAGCACTTTGGGAGGCCGAGGCGGGTGGATCACAAGGTCAGGAGATCAAGACCATCCTGGCTAACACAGTGAAACCCCATCTCTACTGAAAATACAAAATTAGCCAGGCGTGGCAGCGTGCTCCTGTAGTCCCAGCTGCTAGGGAGGCTGAGGCAGGAGAATGGTGTGAACCCAGGAGGCGGAGCTTGCAGTGAGTTGAGATCATGCCACTGCACTCCAGCATGGGTGACAGAGCGAGACTCCATCACACACACACACACACACACACACACACACAAATGAATTTAGACAGAAACCCTACACCCTTCCTGAAAATTTATTCAAAATGGATCAAAGACCTAAATGTAAAACACAAAACCATAAAATTATTTTTTCCAGGATAATTACAGCCACTATTTTTACAGGATAAAATGAAAGAAAATATAAATGACCTTAGGTTTGGTGATGACTTTCTAGATACAATACCAAAAGCATGATTCATGAAAGAAAAAAACACAAACTGGACTTCATTAAAATTTAAAACTTCACTGCAAAAGGCACTGTCAAGATAATGAGAAGACAGGTCACAACCTGGGAGAAAATACTTGCAAGATAAATAACTAGTAGTAAAGGACTGTTACCCAAAATGCGCAAAGAACTCTTAAAACTCAACGATAAGAAAACGAACAAATTCATTAAAAATGGGCCAAAGACATGAACAGATGGCAAATAAGCATGTGAAGAGATGTTTGACATTTCATGTCGTTAAGAAATTGCAAATTAAAACGACTATATCCCTATACATCTATTAGAATGGACAAACCCAAAACAACAACACCAAATGTAGCAGGATGAGGAGTAACAGGAACACTCATTTATTGCTAGTGGGAATGCAAAATGGAACTGCCAATTTAGAAGATCGTTTGTGAGTTTCTTACTAAAGTAAACATACTCTTATACAGTCTAGTAATTGTGCTTCTTTGGATTCACCCAAATGAGTTGAAAATGTATGCCCTCACAAAAACCTACACATGAATGTATAAAGCAGCTCTGTTCATAACTGCCAAAGCTTTAAGAACAACAAGATGCCTTTCACTAGGTGAATAAATAAATAAGTGTGGCATATCCAGACAATGGAATATTAAGGACCTAAAAAAAGATCTGGTGAGCCATGAAAAGACATGTAGAAAACTTAAATGCATATTACTAAGTGAAAGAAGTCAATCTGAAAAGACTACATCCTTTATTATTTCAATTATATGACATTCTGGAAAAGGCAAAACTATGAATACAATAAAAGAATCAGTGGTTGCCAGAGGTTGGGGAGAGAGGGATGAATACGCAGAGCACAGAAGATTTTTAGGAAAGTGAAACTATTAACATATAATACTACGGTGGTGGATACATGTTATCATACATTTGTCAAAGTCCGTAGAATATACAACACCACAAGTGAACTCCAGAGACTTTGGGTGATAATGATGTGTCAGTGTACATTCATGAATTGTAACAAATGGGACAGGATTTTGATAGTGGGGAGGCTGTATATATGTAGGGATGGGGGATATAAGGGAAATCTCTATACCTAAAACTGTTCTAAAAAGACTAAAAAAGAAAAAATGGTAAAGATAAGTAGTAGCTTATATTTGTTATGAATTTATTACAGTTTTACATTATTAGAAGATGATTGGAAATCATAAGATGTCATCCTAAACATAGTTGTTTAGTAAAAATTAACAAAAACAGACATTAAGTGTATGTTAGACTAAAAACTTTTACATAATATCTCATTTAATTCTTTCAGAACAGGTATCTAACGATAAACAGGCATAGAAAGGTTAAATAAGTTTTCCAAGATTGCAGAGCTAATTGACAAATAATAGATCCAACACTAAAGCTGGGGACTTTCTGACTTGAGATTCTGTGCCCTGACATGCTGTTCTATACGGTCTTACAACCATAGACTATGAAAAACTACAGGGTTTAGTTTTAAATTAATTTTAAAGCACTTACTGAATGGAAAATGTATAATTCATTATCACTTGAATTCATTACTTTCTATATTATCATACTTTTTTTGTTCATATTTTCTTTTTATGTCATTATTGTTATTATTACTTTTTTTTTTTTGGAGACTGTCTCACTCTGTTGCACAAGCTGGAGTGCAGTAGCACAATCATGGCTCACTTCAGTCCCCACCCCCTGGGCTCAAGTGATCCTCCCACCTTAGCCTCCTCAGTAGCTGGGACTACAGGCACATGCCACCATAGCCAGTTAACTTTTTTGTATTTTTTGTGGAGATGGGGTTTCACCATGTTGCCCACGCTGTGCCACTACTTTTATTACCCCTTTTTGTAATTCTTGAAATATGAACTTATCAGTAAAATAAACTATAATGTTATGTCACTCTAGAACATTTAAGATTTTCTAGAGACATTATAAATTAATATATATGGGGTGGTTCCAAGATGGCTGAATATGAACAGCTCCAGCCTACAGTTCCCAGTGTGAGCGACGCAGAAGATGGGTGATTTCTGCATTTCCAACTGAGGTACTGGGTTCATCTCACTGGGGATCGTCGTACAGTGGGGGCAGGACAGTGGGTGCAGCCCACTGAGTGTGAGCTGAAACAGGGTGAGGCATTGCCTCACCTGGGAAGCGCAAGGGGTCAGGGAATTCCCTTTCCTAGCCAAGGGAAGCGGTGACAGATGGCACCTGGAAAATCAGCTCACTCCCACCCTAATACTGCGCTTTTCCAATGGTCTTAGCAAACGGCACACCAGGAGATTATATCCCGCACCTGGCTTGGAGGATTCCACGCCTGCGGGTTCTTGCTCATTGCTAGCACAGCAGTCTGAAATCGAACTGCAAGGCGGCAGCGAGGCTGAGGGAGGGGCGCCTGCCATGGCTGAGTCTTGAGTAGGTAAACAAAGTGGCGGGAAGCTCGAACTGGGTGAAGTCCACTGCAGCTCAAGGAGGCCTGCCTGCCTTTGTAGACTCTACCTCTAGGGTCAGGGCATAGCCAAACAAAAGGCAGCAGAAACCTCTGCAGACTTAAATGTCCCTGTCTGACAGCTTTGAAGAGAGTAGTGGTTCTCCCAGCATGGAGTTTGAGATCTGAGAACGGACAGACTGCCTCCTCAAGTGGGTCCCTGACCCCTGAGTAGCCTAACTGGGAGGCACCCCCAGTAGGGGTAGACTGACACCTCACACGGCTGGGTACCCCTCTGAGACAAAACTTCCAGAGGAACGATCAGGCAGCATTTGCTGTTCAGCAATATTCGCTATTCTGCAGCCTCTGCTGCTGATACCCAAGCAAAGAGGGTCTAGAGTGGACCTCCAACAAATTCCAACAGCTGAGGGTCCTGACCATTAGAAGGAAAACTAACAGAAAGGACATCCACACCAAAACCCCATCTGTACATCACCATCATCAAAGACCAAAGGTAGATAAAACCACAAAGATGGGGAAAAAACAGAGCAGAAAAGCTGCAAATTCTAAAAATCAGAGTACCTCTCCCACTCCAAAGGAAAACAGCTCCTCGCAAGCAATGGAACAAAGCTGGACGGAGAATGACTTTGACAAGTTGAGAGAAGAAGGCTTCAGATGATCAAACTTCTCCGAGCTAAAGGAGGAAGTTTGAACCCAAGGCAAAGAAGCTAAAAACCTTGAAAAAAGATTAGACAAATGGCTAACTGAAATAATCAGTGTAGAGAAGTCCTTAAATGACCTGATGGAGCTGAAAACCATGGCACGAGAACTACGTGAAAAGTGCATAAGCTTCAGTAGCCAATTCGATCAACTGGAAGAAAGGGTATCAGTGATTGAAGATCAAATGAACGAAATGCAGCGAGGAGAGAAGTTTAGAGAAAAAAGAGTAAAAAGAAATGAACAAAGCCTCCAAGAAATATGGGACTATGTGAAAAGACCAAATCTACATCTGTTTGGTGTACCTGAAAGTGACGGTGAGGATGGAACCAAGTTGGAAAACACTCTTCAGGGTATTATCCAGGAGAACTTCCCCAACCTAGCAAGGCAGGCCAACATTCAAATTCAGGAAATACAGAGAATGCCACAAAGATACTCCTCAAGAAGAGCAACTCCAAGACACGTAACTGTCAGATTCATCAAAGTTGAAATGAAGGAAAAAATGTTAAGGGCAGCCAGAGAGAAAGATTGGGTTACCCTCAAAGGGAAGCCCATCAGACTAACAGCAGATCTCTTGGCAGAAACCCTACAAGCCAGAAGAGAGTGTGGGCCAATATTCAACATTTTTAAAGAAAAGAATTTTCAACCCAGAATTTCATATCCAGCCAAACTAAGCTTCATAAGTGAAGGAGAAATAAAATCCTTTACAGACAAGCAAATGCTGAGAGATTTTGTCACCACCAGGCCTGCCCTAAAAGAGCTCCTGAAGGAAGCACTAAACATGGAAAGGAACAACCGGTACCAGCCACTGCAAAAACATACCAAATTGTAAAGACCACTGAGACTAGGAAGAAACTGCATCAACTAACGAGCAAAATAACCAGCTAACATAATAATGACAGGATCAAATTCACACATAACAATATTAACCTTAAATGTAAATGGGCTAAATAGTCCAATTAAAAGACACAGACTGGCAAATTGGATAAAGAGTCAAGACCCATCAGTGTGCTTTATTCAGGAGACCCATCTCACGTGCAGAGACACACATAGGCTCAAAATAAAGGGATGGAGGAAGATCTATCAAGCAAATGGAAAACAAAAAACAGCAGGGGTTGCAATCCTAGTCTCTGATAAAACAGACTTTAAACCAACAAAGATCAAAAGAGACAAAGAAGGCCATTACATAATGGTAAAGGGATCAGTTCAACAAGAATAGCTAACTATCTTAAATATATATGCACCCAATACAGGAGCACCCAGATTCATAAAGCAAGTCCTTAGAGATCTACAAAGAGACTTAGACTCCCACACAATAATAATGGGAGACTTTAACACCCCACTGTCAACATTAGACAGATCAGCGAGACAGAAAGTTAACAAGGATATCCAGGAACTGAACTCAGCTCTGCACCAAGTGGACCTAATAGACATCTACAGAACTCTCCACCCCACATCAACAGAATATACATTCTTCTCAACACCACATCACACTTATTCCAAAACTGACCACATAGTTGGAAGTAAAGCACTCCTCAGCAAATGTAAAAGAACAGAAATTATAACAAACTGTCTCTCAGACCACAGTGCAATCAAACTAGAACTCAGGATTAAGAAACTCACTCAAAACCACTCAACCACATGGAAACTGAACAACCTGCTCCTGAATGACTACTGGGTACATAACGAAATGAAGGCAGAAATAAAGATGTTCTTTGAAACCAATGAAAACAAAGACACAACATACCAGAATCTCTGGGACACATTTAAAGCAGTATGTAGAGGGAAATTTATAGCACTAAATGCCAACAAGAGAAAGCAGGAAAGATCCAAAATTGACACCCTAACATCACAATTAAAAGAACTAGAGAAGCAAGAGCAAACACATTCAAAAGCTAGCAGAAAGTAAGAAATGACTAAGATTAGAGAAGAACTAAAGGAGATAAAGACACAAAAAAAAACCTTCAAAAAATCAATGAATCCAGGAGCTGCTTTCTTGAAAAGATCAACAAAATTGATAGACCACTAGCAAGACTAATAAAGAGGAAAAGAGAGAAGAATCAAATAGGCGCAATAAAAAATGATAAAGGGGATATCACTACCAATCCCACAGAAATACAAACTACCATCAGAGAATACTATAAACACCTCTATGCAAATACACTAGAAAATCTGGAAGAAATGGATAAATTCCTGGACACATACACCCTCCCAACACTAAACCAGGAAGAAGCTGAATCCCTGAATTGACCAATAACAGGCTCTGAAATTGAGGCAATAATTAATAGCCTACCAACCAAAAAAAGTCCAGGACCAGACGGATTTACAGCTGAATTCTACCAGAGGTATAAGGAGGAGCTGGTACCATTCCTTCTGAAACTATTCCAATCAATAGAAAAAAAGGGAATCCTCCCTAACTCATTTTATGAAGCCAGCATCATCCTGATACCAAACCCTGGCAGAGAGACAACAAAAAAAGAGAATTTTAGGCCAATATCCCTGATGAACATCGATGCAAAAATCCTCAGTAAAATACTGGCAAACTGAATCCAGCAGCACATCAAAAAGCTTATCCACCATGATCCAGTGGGCTTCATCCCTGGGATGTGAGGCTGGTTCAACGTATGCAAATCAATAAATGTAATCCAGCATATAAACAGAAGCAAAGACAAAAACCACATGATTATCTCAATAGATGCAGAGAAGGCCTTTGACAAAATTCAACAACCCTTCATGCTAAAAACTCTCAATAAATTAGATATTGATGGGACATATCTCAAAATAATAAGAGCTATTTATGACAAACCCACAGCCAATATCATACTGAATGGGCAAAAACTGGAAGCATTCCCTTTGAAAACTGGCACAAGACAGGGATGCCTTCTCTCACCACTCCTATTCAACGTAGTGTTGGAAGTTCTGTCCAGGGCAATCAGGCAGGAGAAATAAATAAAGGGTTTTCAATTCAGAAAAGAGGAAGTCAAATTGTCCCTGTTTGCAGATGACATGATTATACATCTAGAAAACCCCATTGTCTCAGCCCAAAATCTCCTTAAGCTGATAAACTTCAGCAAAGTCTCAGGATACAAAATCAATGTGCAAAAATCACAAGCATTCTTATACACCAATAACAGACAAACAGAGCCAAATCATGAGTGAACTCCCATTCACAATTGCTTCAAAGAGAATAAAATACCTAGGAATCCAACTTACAAGGGATGTGAAGGACCTCTTCAAGGATAACTACAAACCACTGCTCAATGAAATAAAAGAGGACACAAACAAATGGAAGAACATTCCATACTCATGGATAGGAAGAATCAGTATCGTGAAAATGGCCATACTGCCCAAGGTAATTTATAGATTCAATGCCATCCCCATCAGGCTACCAATGACTTTCACAGAATTGGAAAAAACTACTTTAAAGTTCATATGGAACCAAAAAAGAGCCCACATTGCCAAGACAATCCTAAGCCAAAAGAACAAAGCTGGAGGCATCACACTACCTGACTTCAAACTATACTACAAGGCTACAGTAACCAAAACAGCATGGTACTGGTACCAAAACAGAGATATAGACCAATGGAACAGAACAGAGCCCTCAGAAATAATACCACAAATCTACAACCATCTGATCTTTGACAAACCTGACAAAAGCAAGAAATGGGGAAAGGATTCCCTATTTAATCAGTGGTGCTGGGAAAACTGGCTAGCCATACGTAGAAAGCTGAAACTGGATCCCTTCCTTACACCTTACACAAAAATTAATTCAAGATGGATTAAAGATTTACATGTTAGACCTAAAACCATAAAAACCCTAGAAGAAAACCTAGGCAATACCATTTAGGACATAGGCATGGGCAAGGACTTCATGTCTAAAACACCAAAAGCAATGGCACAAAAAGCAGTGGCAACAAAAGCCAAAATTGACAAATGGGATCTAATTAAACTAAAGAGCCTCTGCACAGCAAAAGAAACTATCATCAGAGTGAACAGGCAACCTACAGAATGGGAGAAAATTTTTGCAATCTACTCATCTGACAAAGGGCTAATATCCAGAATCTACAAAGAACTCAAACAAATTTACAAGAAAAAAACAACCCCATCAACAAGTGGGCGAAGGATATGAACAGTCACTTCTCAAAAGAAGACATTTATGTAGCCAAAAGACACATGAAAAAATGCTCATCATCACTGGCCATCAGAGAAATGTAAATCAAAACCACAATGAGATACCGTCTCACCCCAGTTAGAATGGTGATCATTAAAAAGTCAGGAAACAACAGGTGCTGGAGAGGATGTGGAGAAATAGGAACACTTTTATACTGTTGGTGGGACTGTAAACTAGTTCTACCATTGTGGAAGACAGTGTGGTGATTCCTCAAGGATCTAGAAGTAGAAATACCATTTGACCCAGCGATCCCATTACTGGGTATATACCCAAAGGATTATAAATCATGCTGCTATAAAGATGCATGCACACATATGTTTACTGCAGCACTACTTATAATAGCGAAGAGTTGGAACCAACCCACATGTCCAACAATGATAGACTGGATTAAGAAAATGTGGCACATATACACTATAGAATACTATGCAGTCATGAAAAAGGATGAGTTCATGTCCTTTGTAGGGACATGGATGAAGCTGGAAACCATCATTCTCAGCAAACTATCACAAGAACAAAAAACCAAACACTGCATGTTCTCACTCATAGGTGGGAATAGAATAATGAGAACTCTTGGACACAGGAAGGGGAACATCACACACTGGCGCCTGTCATGGGGTTGGGGGAGGGGGGAGGGAAAGCATTAGGAGATATACCTAATGTAAATGAGAAGTTAATTGGTGCAGCACACCAACATGGCACATGTATACATATGTAACAAACCTGCACATTGTGCACATGTACCCTAGAACTTAAAGTATAATAATAAAAAAAAGATGAGCTTGAAGATGTACCCACTTCTATAAACTTCTAGTAATTTATAGAGTTGGACATGTGGCAGAATTGTATAATATTTCATGTAAAAAGTGATCTTGGCTCTGGTCCTCACCTCAGTCCTCACCAATCAACACAAAAGATTTTACAATAGCAGATGCTAACACCTACGGCTGGAACAATATCAGAGAAGAGTCATGAGGTTGGAGTTAAATAGGAGAAGTTTCTTCTTCAGAAATTTGGGATAAATACTGGTTATATTGAATACATTTGTAATGTTCTAGGCAAAAGTCCAACCATGCTATAAAACAAAATAGGTTCTTTGGAGAAAAGAAAGTATAAGGGAAAAAAAAGGCTTGTTAACCACAACTGACCAGAATCATAATCAATATACAACAGTCACAAATATGTTCCTGAAATGGCTGAAACATAATGACTGTTTGGTTACTATTACAAAGCAACCCACATGGGTTTTGCCTTTCTACATCAGAATAGATTGGATTTATTGATCTCACAGAGCAGTTATTTTGGCACTATGTCAGTATAATTTGATTTTAAATTACAATAAATGTTTTTTTCTTGTAAATTTGTTTGAGTTCATTGTAGATTCTGGATATTAGCCCTTTGTCAGATGAGTAGATTGCAAAAATTTTCTCCCATTCTGTAGGTTGCCTGTTCACTCTGATGGTAGTTTCTTTTGCTGTGCAGAAGCTCTTGAGTTTAATTAGATCCCATTTGTCAATTTTGGCTTTTGTTGCCATTGCTTTTGGTGTTTTAGACATGAAGTTCTTGCCCATGCCTATGTCCTGAATGGTATTGCCTAGGTTTTCTTCTAGGGTTTTTATGGTTTTAGGTCTAACATGTAAGTCTTTAATCCATCTTGAATTAATTTTTGTGTAAGGTGTAAGGAAGGGATCCAGTTTCAGCTTTCTACATATGGCTAGCCAGTTTTCCCAGCACCATTGATTAAATAGGGAATTCTTTCCCCATTGCTTGTTTTTTTCAGGTCTGTCAAAGATCAGATGGTTGTAGATTTGTGGTATTATTTCTGAGGGCTCTGTTCTGTTCCATTGGTCTATATCTCTGTTTTGGTACCAGTACCATGCTGTTTTGGTTACTGTAGCCTTGTAGTATAGTTTGAAGTCAGGTAGCGTGATGCCTCCAGGACAAATTTACAAGAAAAAAGAAAACAACCCCATCAAAAAGTGGGTGAAGGATATGAACAAACACTTCTCAAAAGAAGACATTTATGCAGCCAACAGACACATGAAAAAATGCTCTTCATCACTAGCCATCAGAGAAATGCAAATCAAAACCAGTGAGATACCATCTCCCACCAGTTAGAATGGCGATCGTTAATAAGTCAGGAAACAACAGGTACTGGAGAGGATGTGGAGAATCAGGAACACTTTTACACTGTTGGTGGGATGGTAAACTAGTTCAACCATTGTGGAAGTCAGTGTGGCAATTCCTCAGGGATCTAGAACTAGAAATACCATTTGACCCAGCCATCCCATTACTGGGTATATACCCAAAGGATTACAAAACATGCTGCTATAAAGACACGTGCACACATATGTTTATTGCAGCAGTATTCACAATAGCAAAGACTTGGAACCAACCCAAATGTCCAACAATGATAGACTGGATTAAGAAAATGTGGCACATATACACCATGGAATACTATGCAGCCATAAAAAATGATGAGTTCATGTCCTTTGTAGGGACATGGATGAAGCTGGAAACCATCATTTTCAGCAAACTATCGCGAGGACAAAAAACCAAACACCTCATGTTCTCACTCATATGTGGGAATTGAACAATGAGAACACATGGACACAGGAAGGGGAACATCACACACCGGGGCCTGTTGTGGGATAAGGGGAGGAGGGAGGGATAGCATTAGGAGATATACCTAATGTTAAATGACAAGTTAATGGGTGCAGCACACCAACATGGCACATGTATACATATGTAACAAACTTGCATGTTGTGCACATGTACCCTAAAACTTAAAGTATAATAAAAATAAATAAATAAATAAAGTAAAATAAAATAAAATAAAATAAATGTTTATGTGTAGATTTTAATAAGTGTGAAATTTAATAATAAAACAGTAAAATAATAAAAAAATTAATATATATTATTAACCTAAAATGTTCATTCTTATGTAACAATTAACAAGAAGATTGCTAATTTGCCTATTTGGAATAACAACAAAGAAAATCTCTCTAGATTTGTAATAGTTTGTGGAACTAGAGTTGCTGTTCAACAACCAACTCAAACTTTGACAGTTCTGTGTGCTTTTTGATTGTTGAGTGATACTCTTTTGCACATGGCTGCATCCCAACCCTGCCACCTGCCCATTGGTGATTTTCGCACTGGTCCCTGAAGCACCAGTCATGGGTGTGGAGCTACTATAGTGCAAATGAGTCAACACCACTACAATAACAAACACCACAGTATGTCCTCTGGACTCCTTGGCAAAAGGAGCATATTAATAATAATTTAACATTATTAATTCTCTATACCTGTTTATAAGGTGAGCTTCTGCTTGTGTTTTTATAGCAATAATGAATTTGTCGGGTTTGCAGGATGCCTAAGTTTAACTTAACTGTAATTCTGTCTAGTATCAACATCTAAGGATGTCAATATTTTCATCTGGAAAGTCATGAAATGACCCTTGTGTATACTGAAGAGGTAATTTGCAAGTTACCCCGTACAAATAAACATAATATTGTGCATTTTGTATTCTGAAACTTATTTTTAAAATTAGGACTAAATCCGAATTATCATACATATTGAATACTTGTATTGTTGTTGTTGTTGTTGTTTTTTACATAAATTGAATTACATCTACCAGATTTAAGATGCCTCCTGGAACATGTTGCCAAGTAAAGAACCATCATAAAAGTTCAATTTTGTTCTTCCGTTAGGAGTTTCAGAAAGCTAGTTACATAAGTGTATGGATTTTCCTGGTAATAAACAATAATTTACTTACACTGCTTTATTTTGGACCACCAATATTTTGATGACAGCACATATCCATCTTCTTGCATTATCTTGATGAAAATTCTGTACTTTACGTTTTTTATGTTTGTCAAAAATTTTAGAAAGTTACTTGCTTCCTGGACTATATTATTATAACTGGATATCTAGGAAGTGTTGATTTTAATTCATCCCATAGAGTGTTGTTTGAAAATTCACTACGTTTTTTAAAAATCTGCTTGTGGTCAAAGTCATTAATGCCTTTATATTTTTGAGATTGAAGGAGAGCATTTTCAGCAGATACACTAGCCCTTATTTATTTTATTTTATCCCTAGTGAGTATTTCTATTATGAGAAATTCAGATGTCTTGAATAGTCATTAGTTCATCATCTTTCTTGTCATAGTATGTACATATATTGGATCTCAGTAATTTCCACTGATACTAAAATTCACCTCCTTCAGATTTTTGCATCTGGGTGGTAGAAATCATAGAAACACTTTATAAACCCAAAGAAGCACAAATACACAAAAGAAAATACCTTTGCTTGGGGAGAGTCAACTAATACAGATGCAGTATAGCTTACAATACTAGAAGTTCAGGTAACACTTTGAAAGCATGTCAGGCCACTGTTCTTGCAACCTCTTTTTAAAATTTCAGCTCATCTGGTGGCGGGCGCCTGTAGTCTCAGCTACTCGGGAGGCTGAGGCAGGAGAATGGCGTGAACCCGGGAGGCAGAGCTTGCAGTGAGCCGAGATCGCGCCACTGCACTCCAGCCTGGGTGACAGAGCGAGACTCCGTCTCAAAATAAAATAAAGTAAAATAAAATTTCAGCTTATCATCCTAGGTCAAAGTATGATTGCCTCTGATTAATCCAATACTGCTGCCAAACATTCATAAATAGTACCACATGGAAGAGTTGATAATATTGTATGTTAAATCCAAATTATAATATACTATGACCAAAATCCATTCAATGGAGTTTTATCTTTTTGGCTTCTAATTTAGACACATTTTAAAAACAGATGTGACTTTTTTGTATAAAAAATAAAATCAAATAAATTATTCGTGAATAAAACAGTGTATAGGCTGGGTGCAGTGGCTCATGCCTATAATCTCAGCACTTTGGGAGGCTGAGGCAGGAAAATTACTTGAGGCCAGGAGTTCAAGACCAGCCTGGGCAACACAGCAAAACCTTGCCTCCACAAAAAATAAAAAGTTTTTTAAAAAAGTTAGCCAGGCAAAGTGGCATGTGCCTGTAGTCCTAGCCACTTGTGAGGCTAAGGTGGGAGAATCACTTCAACCTGGAGGTGGCGACTGCAATGAATCATGCACTGCGCTCAGCCTGGGTGACAGAGCAAGACCCTGTCTTAAAAAAATAAAAGAATAAAAAGAAAAATAAAATAGCATGTTAATTGTCATATACTTCCCACCTACTATTCTCAAGAATGACTATGCTAATATGTCTCTGAAACCAACATGTAGAATTATAGTCCTACTTAATTTCTGAAACATCTGTGATATTCCAGGCAGGTATTGTGTTAAAGAGAGTAAATGTGATTGAAATATAGTCTCTACCATTGAGAAACAGTTTATTAAGTAATGGTGGTAGAATGATACATGTAAACTTACCCCCAAACTGATTTCATTAGCAGTAATAGCTATTTGTAGACAGTGAGTGGCCAGGATTTCTATTTAAAAGAAGTCTGAGTGCAGTAAGATAGACAGAATTGGAGCTAGAGTATTTGCACAGCAATTTATATAGCACACACAGTGTTTTAACTTACATTTCATATTTATTTGGAATGGCCCCTTTGTGTGTAATGGAGAATTGGGTTTTTCATGAAAGTTGAATTGTTAAATATTCCATTTTTAAGCCACTTCTTATAACTATTGCTCTTTATGGAAATATGTGCCAGAAATCCCACTGAACCCTGTATGTATAATATTTCTAAATATTAAAAACCCAGTGAAAGAATAACATGAGACACTGAAATGTAAATCAACTGGCTCAAGGTTACATAGATTGTGGGTGGTGAACTGATTTATAATTTCAGCTACATACAATCTTACTGCAAATTTATTGTTATGCTTATTTGTCATTATTATAAGCTTATTATGTGTTTGCTCTTTTATGTCTTCATTTCCTCCCACCTGTTTACAATAGACACGTATTTTCATTATGTATTGCCAACTTATGAAGACTTTTCTAGAAGTGACCAAGGTTCACTGAGGCTTTGGTTGTATCATCCAGGTGAAAGTCTGAGGCAGACATTCTGTTCCACACTGTCCTTATCCTTACTGGTGTCTCACACCTCTCCCACTATCCATAGGTGAGATCTAAAGGGGATGGTTTTAATTTTATTAGTAAATATTTTATAGCATATTTCTGAAACTAATTTTTTTACATTTAGAAGAAATGCCTTCAGAACTTCTATTTCTAACAGCTATGCCTTTAATGTAATGGCATACAGGCTGTATATAGACAAGATGTAAAGTTCACATAAAGTACAAGATTAGTTATGCTACCATTTGTTCCATGCTAAACACTTCCATAATGTTCCATGCACATTATGTTCCATGCTAAACACTTAATCCCATTTACTTATTTAATTCTTAGAGCAACATTGAGACGACTGTACTATTATCAGGATTCTACAGATGCATAAACAGAAGTTATGAGT
Organism: Pongo abelii; assembly: GCF_028885655.2. Lineage (NCBI taxonomy): Eukaryota > Metazoa > Chordata > Mammalia > Primates > Hominidae > Pongo > Pongo abelii. The sequence continues at coordinate 185,702,679 of NC_071988.2, read as the reverse complement.
GGATAAGTAACTTGCCTAGGATTGCACCACAAGTGGTGTAGTTGGGATTTGGACCCAGGCATTCTGGCAAATTTTTTATTTATTAGTAAAATACTATATGAAGTAATAATTCTCCAGTGACATTTCTATTTATTTCCTCTTGGATCTAAGAGAGCTGGTATGCAAAAAGATTAAATTTGATGTTTCTATAGGCCCTTAAGTGGCCACTTACTTTCCTACCTTCTACCATTTTTCCAATAATTAATCCAATAATAATGGACACGAATTCTAAAATTCTTACCTAGGCTGCAAGTTAAATTTGATTTTTTTGTTTTTAAAAATAGCTTAATAAGGGAATACTCTAAATAATGAAGAGAGACAGAAAATGATGAAAGGAGATGAGTCGAAGCTACTGTAGAAACAATAGGATTCGTAATATAGAAACAATTCAGCTGTGTTGATTTTTTTCGCGACGCATGAAATTTGCATTCATGAAAACTAAGGTTGTTTTTCAGGCTCTTAGAAGAGCTCCGTAAAATGTTGTCTTAAGACTTGTGACTCCAGACTTCCTGGTAGGCCAATATTATTATATAACAAGGGATTATCAGAAATGGACCCGACCATAAGTAAGTGACACTGAGGGCAAAACCTGAAACACAGGCAGTATCAACTTTCCTGGCACTTTGTTCTGATCCATATTTAAGTCCTTGTGTCTATTTGTTCAACCAGGAAATTCTCGCATGTATCCTCAGCTGTTTTATAGAACCAGAATGTATACATCCAAAGATTAAAATTTCATCTCATTTATTTACATATTACTGACATAAGGGAGGAATAAGAAAGAGTTGAATAATGGAGTAAGAAGCAAGAAGAGAAGTCAGGCACGAGACTGGAACAAAAATTGAAGTAACGACCTCACAAATGAGTGAAGCACTTCTACATGAAGGATGGATTACCAACCTTTACAGGAATCGTACATTTTCCTAAACATTTATTTTGTTTGAATCACAAAGTATCTAGTATTTTTAAATTTTCTGCCTCCAGGTAACAGATGCATTGTCTAGATTGGCACTGACACACAACTTTTTATTTTTTCATAAGAAAGCCATTGCACATATACATACACTTGTGTGTGTGACCCATGAAGGTTTTAGAACTTCTAAATCCAATTGCAGAATTTAGTAAAAAACCTAGCTTGCAAATTCCCTGACAGTCTTAAAAAATACATGGCCGTTAAAGTGCTTTTAATAGCATGCAGGATGAAAAACACTAATGAAAACATTCCACCATGCAGCAGATTTTACATGGTCTGTCTATAATGTGTGGTCTGTTTTACAAACATGTCTCCAATCTTAAACCCACAGAAGAAAACAATATAACTCTTATACAGAAAGTGGTTTGAAACCTACTTGATAGGTTTTTAAGTCACTGCAGACTCTGATAAAATATGATTATACCTCCAGAGTAACTTTCTAAGATATTAATGTGACAAAAATAGCAAAAATTAATAATAATGATAAGACTACACAATACTAAAGATGGCTTTTATCCATCAGGGTCTAGAAAGAAACAGATAGCATTTCCAAATTGGATAATTTGGGGAGAGTTAATAGTCAGTTTGCAATGAGTATGAGCAGAATGTATTGAAAATATCAGGGATAGTTGTATACCCCATGGGTGGAAGCAGCAGTGGGTGGTTATCACCCATAGTCTTGAAAAAGCAAGGAGGAGGAGCATTTTCCAGAACCCAGAGAAAGAGAGGCATTTTTGCAGAAAGCTACCTGACAAATACTGAGACCTCCAATTGTGGGGCAAAGTCAGTTTGTGGTGATCCTTCAAGGAAGGGATAATTACTCTAAATTCACCCTCTTCCATTCCTGTAATCTACCGGGACTCTGCATTAATTCTTATTGGTGTAATGAAACTGAAAGCCAGGAGCAAAGGAGCCTTGGTGAGATCCAACCGGGTGTGCCTCCTGGGCACAGATCAGGGTGGGGAACAGTGGGACATGGATCTACACAGACTTCTGGAAGATACATCTAGCACACCTGTGAAAATAACATTTGAAACGCAAATTAACATGATACTTTAATTATTACTGCAACTGGGATTTCCAACAGAAAAAATAAAGATCTTAAAACTCAGTGGAATGTTAAGCACTTATAGGAAGGAACGGTCAATTAATTAATAATCAATGGGTCTTTCCATTTTGTTTTGGAAAATTAAATTTACAGAATGAAACCACTGGCAGATTTTCCTTTGGGTGATCTTAAGTAAGAAGACTACTGTGAGAGAAGGATTTTGTAAATGACATGTGTAATTTACAAAAAATTATACTGTCATTTACAGAACTTCTGTTTGTCTTATTAATTAAGAAGTTTGCCACACCTCTGGTCATCTAAGAAACAACCAGAGGTGTGGCAAGCTTTTTGTTCTCATGTGAACATAGTCATATAAAACAGAATTTTGGGAAAAAATAAACCTGCCCATATACCATCCTTTATAAAGGTTCAACAAGTGTTACACTAAAAGCTTATGCCAACCTGACTTTATATATTGCTTTAAAAAAAGTAATCACCTTTTCACACAAGCAATTGAAGTAAAATCATCACCTTCTGAATTTTAGCAATCATTGAATGCCCTTATTTTCTGTCCTTTCATAACTATAAAGATGTGTGAATTTAGTCCGCAAGGCTTTTTCCATGGTGCTTTGACAATTTAGCCAATGATCATTTTACTATATTCTTTTTCTTTTCACCCAAATTAGAGTCCATTTGAAACATTTTCAGTACAAAGGTGTGCAAACTTAAAAAAAAAGTCTTTGGTTCTCCTAGGAATTACAATTACTAACTTGTTCAGAATGGCAACTCATTTATCAGTAGTCTTTTATAAGTGTGTAGAGCAAGGACATGCTTTTGAATAATATTTTTTAGAGAGAAAAGGGAGCTCTTCTTTAGATATTTTTAATATTATTTCCTAGCCAATACAATTGTTTGGGCTGCCCAATTATAAATACAACTTATATTCATAGTCATGATTAATAAATGTGTAAATACATAATATATTATGTTGATGCAAAAGTAATTGCAGTTTTGCCATTGAATGTAATGGCAAAAACAGAAACTATTTCGCACCAACTTAATATCTGTACAAAAATTCAGATGGCTTGTTGTGATATCTGTCTTTTTATAGGATAGTCTTTGAATGGGCACCACTTTTCAAAGTATTGGCCTTGTACTTAGGGAAAAGTCCTAAGGGGTGTATAGAAGTACCTTTAAAATAGCCTTCTGGTCACAATTGCTAGACTTTTCATAGTGATCCTGAAGTTAGATAAAGAGATTAGCAAGTTTACCCATTAAATTTGATATTTAGGGAATGATAAGTTCATTTTTAAGAAAATTTGGAGTGTTTGTAGAAAATTCTATGTAGTGCAAAATTTAATAATAAATGTGGCAACTTACAAGCAATTGTCCTTATTATCTTTCTAGCACATCTAAATTTAATAATCCCAGTTTATATTAATGCAGTGCTTTACAATTTGAAATATACTTTTCCAAAGTTTACCATGTTTGCTTCAACAGAAACTCTATGAGGTAAACATGCAAGGGTCTTTATACTCATTTTCCAAGTTCAGCAAGTTAGAGATGGAGAAGGCCCGTGATTCTCTTACCATCACATGCTTAGTTATGAAGCTGCAGTTCTAATGCAAGTGTTGTAACTACAAATCTTGTGATTTTTCCACCAATCCCACTTGACTAAATAAATAATTTAGTGCCTTTATATTCCAGATCCTATATCGTCTTGGAGAATATAAACATTAACTGTTTCTTGCAGCTCTTTTTGATTACATACACATACATACAACACACATAGATATACCTTTATGATATACACTCTGTCGAGTAAGGCTAATTTTGCCATTTTTGTTTTTCAGAGTTTCTTAATTAGATGTTCTATTGTTTAAAAGATTATAAAAAACAAGTGAACTTTTAAAATTTAATTTCTTTTTATTTTTTAAAATTAGAGATGAGGTCTCACTGTGTTGCCCAGGCTGGTCTTGAACTCCTGGGCTCAAGCTATCTTCCCATCTTGGCCTCCCAAAGTGCTGGGATTGCAGGTATGAGCCAGCTTGCCTGGCCTAAAACAACTAAAACTTTATACACAAAGTTGTTTAAAGAAAAAGCTAGACTATTCCCATGGGCCTGCCTGCTTTCCTTCAATCCCACCATGCTAAGGACTAAAGGCAACCATTGTGCATAGATTGCAGTGTTAATAGCCAAGATTGGATTAATATATTTCTACTCAGTCAAACATACATCTGTGAATATGTAGACATATATAGGAGTTCTGTTTGTTTTTAAAGAAATGGAATTACTCTCTATACGTAATCTATTTCATTATTTTTAAAGAAATGGAATTGTCCTCTACAAATTTTTCTATGACTTTGTTACCTTAACAATATATCATGAACATTACCATTTGCCAACAGAGAAAGATATAACCTCATATTTGCATTATAATTTCTGTATGCACATCATACCCATATATAATTTTACATAAACAGAGCTCTAACATTCTCTTTTGCGTTTTAAGATTCCCTGCCCCCGCTTTTCCTCTCTTTTCTTCATTCCCCCTCCTGCTGGACTCCCTTCCTTCCTCCCACTGCTCTACCCAATAATTTGTGTTAATATAGTTTTTGCATAACTTTCCATTACTTTTTCCATGCTCATATAGTCATATACTACTACATGTCTATACACAAACATGTGCATGCATATATACTTATAGAGGTTCTGTCCTGGTATGTTTTAAAAAGAATCATATTTTATCACTTCTTATTTTACTTTCCACTCTCGAAGTTATCTTACAGAAATCTCTCAAATGCCAGAGATCCAATTCATTTTTTATGACTGCATGATATTTTCAAGGTTTGGCTCTACTATAAATTACTTCACAATTCTTTATTGATGAGCATTGTTTATTCTGTTAGTCAAGAGGGAGAAATGACACCTTTTGTTTTAACACAGATAATTTAGTATAAAGATATATTCCCTGGCTGTAAAAGATCATTAACTAGGTAACTGAAAGGAAAAAAATGAGGACACGAAGATGTTACAAAGACAGGAATTGTAGGAAGCAGCCATTCTCCGTAGGTCTGAGTGAACAGGGGAAGGAAATTAAAATTATTGAAAGCTTGGAGGAGGGCCCCATGGAACTGGAACTCAAACCTCTTAGAATTCTAAGAATCCACCAGCTGGTCTTCAAAAGAGTGCGAAGAACCTGTTTCTGAGGGTGTTAGAAGCCGTGTATCTAGCTACCAGCTGCTGCTACAGGAGGGGATTGCAACTAACTCCCAGGGTGAAGAAGCATTTCTAGGATGATGCAAACACAAGAAGCCTATAGAAATCAAATAGATGGAGCAAATCCTGTTTTCCTTTTCTAGCCTTCTAGTTTCCCTGTGGCCCCCTTCAACGTCTACTCCCCAATAAGCAGAGCTTAGTAGGGAGTCAGATGACACAACAGAAAAGTGGTTTGTGGAGTTCCAGCCCAGAACAGAAGCTAGAAGGGTGGGTTTAAAGCTTTGAGACATTAACTTAACAACTGTCCCATCTTTATTGCTAGGATTCTTTCTATTTTTTTTTTTTTTTTTTTTTTAGTTCAAAACAGAGTTGTATATTAAGTGTCCTCATTCACATATTTTTATGTACTAGTGCTTGTATTTCTCTGGGAGAGATTCCCAAGGGTGAAATTACTGTATGAAGTGATATTTTTAATTTCAGTATATGTTGCCAGATGTTTTTTCAATGATGTTGCAGAAGAAAATCACATTTCTACTAGCATTTTTGAGAGTATTCATTCTTCCTATTGCCATCAGCAACAGAAGCTATCACTCTTAAACTTTTTCAGCATGATGAGTAAAAAGTGATGTCTTGTTGCTACTTTAATTTACATTTTTCTGACTGCTCGTGATTTTGAGCATCTTGCCATATATTTATTGACAATATGTAGTTCCTTTTTTGTGAATTTCTGTTTCTATCTCTTGCTCATTTATTTTTTCTATTGGGTTCCTTTCTGTTGCCTCTTTTGTGAATAGACAAAACCACTTTGCATGTTCTAGAAATTAAACTTTATCAGTCTTTTGTGTTTCATTGTTTACTAACACAATTGTTTACTCACTTTAATTTTTTGTATTTTTCTAGACAGAGGATAATCAAATATACCAATGACATATAGTTTCTGGTTCGTGTCTTAGCTATGTAAATCTTGCCCACCCCAAGATTGAATTCATAATTTAGACTTATTTCAAAGTTTTTTTTTATCTTTAACATTGAAAACATTGTTCCATCAGGACTCCATGATTATACATGCTAAGTGATAGAGGTCTGGCTTTTTCTTCCACAGAAGTAGCCAGTTGTCCAGCAACATTTATTATATCAACTATCCTCAATACTGACTGGAAATAATTATTATATATGAGATTCTTACATCTATTTTTGGATTTTCTATTCTTGATTACACTGATCTTTCGGTTAATTTCTATGCCAATACCATATTGACTTCATGATAGTGACTTTTAATATGTGCAATGCCTAGCATAAAAAGCTCTCCTTTTTTTCATTATTTTCTTGGCTATTCTCAGTTATTTCTTTTTATGTATATGTTCTTTAAGATCATTTTTTTAAAGATCATTCTATCTACCTCCTTTCTTCTCTAGAAAACAAGAAATAAATTCTATTGGAGATTTAATTGGAACTACTTTCTACTCATATGTCAATTTGTAGAGGGTTTATAGATTAGAAAATTATCTTCCCATCAAAGTATGGTACTTTATTTGTTCAGATCACAATTTATACTCCTCAGTAATATTTTATAGAATATATTTTCAAATAAAATTTCATGTTGTTGTTAAGTTTATTCCTAAGTGTTTGATGGTTTTTGTTTTTGTTATTACATTTCTGGATATTTATTGCTAAGAGAAAGCTATTGATTTTATAGTGTTTCCATTAGGATAGACGCAATATTATAATAAATCAAAAATGTAATGGCTCACAAGAAATACACTTTTTTTCTCTCTGATGAGAGTTTAGAGTATGTACGCCAAGTTGGCAGAAGGCTTTTCATTATATGGTCACTCAAAGACCCACAAGAATTCAGCTCTACCATCTTTGATTCGTGGCCTTCTGTCTTGCCCTGATAGTTTCCATCCCATCATAGAGCAGTAGGAAAAAAGCATGTAAGAAATTGTATGGGAGATTCATGTGACAGGCAGGAAACTGACAATTATTAGTTCTGGTCACATCTCATTGGAGGAAATTTGACCTTAGGCAACCTATAACCAAAGGAACGCTGGGAGATATAATGCCACTGTGAAGGTGTATATTCAGTTATTATTCCATTAATGCGCAAGCAAGAGATATTGGATTTTAGGAAACCTAGTAGACGCTGCCATTATCTAATTGTCATGTATCTAAGTACTGCACTAAAGTCTAATTAGCTGCAGTAGTTTTGTTTCTTAACCAGACACTTGGGATTTCTAAGATGTTATGTCATTAATAAGAAAGGATTGTTTTATTGCTTCTTTTTCAAAACTTTTTCTACCAAATACTCCATTTCCTTGTTATATTTGCTAAAAACTCTAAAACAAGTTGAATAATTATAGCAAGCACCCCAATAGAGGTTCTATAATTTTTGTAGTTTCTGTATTTTAACAATTAGAATTATATTTCGTAGTGTTTTTTAGAATATTGTCTTTATTACTATAAGGGGTTTCCTTCAATTCTTGTTTTACTTAGAGCTTATGTTAGAATAAGACTGCCAAAGTTTGTCAAATATCTTTTCAGAATTTAGTTATAAAATCATAATGTTTGTCTCTTTCAATGTATTAATCTGACGGATTATGTTGACAGGTGTCCTGAGTTTTTAAAACCTGAAATAAGTAAATTCTATTTATTCCATTCTTTGGGAATTTTAGTGATACACTGCTCATGTATCAAAGATATATGCTACTATCAAAATATACACTAATTTTTAACATTTTCTGCATCTGTAGTTCCAAATGAGAGCAGAGCACAATTTTCTTTTTCCCTTTTTTTTCCTACTGGTTTTTTTTCGTGGGGTAGGGAGTACTATCTTAACACATTTGAAGTTTCATTTATGCCATGTTAATAATATGGATTAGGGAAATTTATGTTTCTATGACAATAATAGTATATATAATATTGGAATTATGTGTTCTTTAAAGTAAAATACAGCTCAGTTGTAAAATCAGCATGCCCTTATCCATTTTAGGAGCATATAGACTTTTATTTACTTTTTGAATATTTCCTTGATTAACTATCTTATGTTTTTCTCTTTTTCTTGAACAAATTCTGGGAGTTTGTTTTACTGAAATATAAAGTATTTCCTCTAGGTTTTAATATTTGTTGCAATAATGTTACATGTAGCATTCTTTTTATATAGTTTTTTGTGTCTATGATTATGTATCATTTCTCATGTCATCTTTTTTTGTTCTCTCTTTACCTTAATAAGTCTTATGGGAAGTTCATCTATTTTGCAATTCTTTTCAAAGACTTTCTTTAAGAAAATCTTTTTATCCTTTCTCTAACTTAAATCAATTTAATTAATTTTAGCTTTTATGTTTCTTTTATTACATTCTTGTGTTCTTTAATAATGAAAACACTTACAGCTATAAATTTTTATCTGGATACAGCTTTTGCAATATGCTATAGGTTTTAATATTATATATTCTATAGCTCCTGGCTCTATTTCAGAGTTTTCATTCCTTTGGACCAAGTATTATATAAAAGTATCTTAGTTAATTTTCAGGCGATTAAGACTTATAAGTCACTTTTCAAAATTGGATTTCTAATTGTACTGGCTCAATATTGAAAAAAAAAAGATCCTGAAAAGTCTGTACTTGGAAATATTTGTTAAGGTATTATTTAAAGTCAAATAATTTTTAAATGTTTCATAGACATTAAATGTTTATCACTTAATAGGCATGAGATTTTTTTATATATCTTTTAATCAAATTTTATTGCAGTATTCAACTTCCCTATGTCTTTGCTTATTTTTTATTTACAAACCACATTAAGACTTTTCTTCTATTCCAAGTTATGATTACCCTAGCAAAAATTACTCTATTGTCCACTTAAAATTTTTCAGATGACCCTCCAAATTACCTTATTTTCTCCTTTCAAATACTTGGGATTTTTAACCTGAAAAAAAGGGGGAAATAAAATTGCAGAATATCAGATTAGTGGTCTCTGTAAGAATGTCTTAGTGTGTTTTTTTTCTGCAGAAATATTTGTTTTTTTTCAGGTTACATTAAAAAAAAAACTTTTTTAAGCTTTATTATGTCCCTCAGTCAATGACATAGTTTACAGAAAGTTTACACCTAGATTCATAGATGTCCAGTCATGTTGTGTATTGTTAGGACAGACCACTTCGTTTTAAAGGAACTGTGTCACTTTCCTTAGAGTCTAACATTAAAAATTCATTAAAACAAAACTTGGTAATGATTTTCTAATTTGGTAATCATTTTTTCTTGCTAGTAAAAAGAATCCAACCATGTTTAGTAGGATCAACTTTGAAAAACAATAATAATCACAAAACAGAACTATTAATATCAGACACATTCATAGCAAACCAAAAATTAGAAATTTCTTGAAAATATTTTCGATAAAACTTATGAAACTGGAAGTCTCTCTCCCTGTCTGTATACTGTGAATGACATGCTGAAATCCAACATTACTGCTTAATGATCCCGTCCATTCCATGCAGACTTGTTAGGAACTCTTGTTGCTTCCAACTTTTATTGCCCTACAAGGTCACTATAATTTGGGTGCCAGTAAGTTATGTTAGATTCTGAGATTCTGAGACAGCTTATTTTTAATCTAAGGTAAAGTAGTTAAAGTGATTGTAATGAGGTATGACAACCATATTGACTAATCTGCAAAGAAGAATATGACATTGCAATAGCAATGGGACAAACCACCCAATTAATTAGTAGCAAATTGGACAGATTGCTTTGGACGTTTTCCAAGAGAGGAAGTGTTTCTGGTGCTTTGCTTCAAAAGCAAGGCAAACAAACTTTCTTAATCCCCCTGGGCAGAGAATGATTTAATTTTTAATTTTTAAATTTTATGTGCCGGAATCAAAGGCAGAATTGCAAGATATAGAAAATAAGATGTTTATGTAAAAAAAAAAAGTATTTAGTGACCTATGATGATCACCATGATTTTTAAAGAAAGCTCTTTCAGTGTTTCTTACACCTGTGAATTATAATGGAAACATCATAACTTCACAATTTATAAAATGTTTTCATTTATAACTCATTTGTTCCTTATACAGATTTCTGAGATATTATCTCCCTGATTTTACAATGAGGAAATTGAAGTCCAGGAATGTCAAACAATGTACTCCTGCCAGAACTAGCACATCACCAGAGTTCTCATTGCAAGGCAGTCTCTCACTTTATATCACTGCCAGCACAGCATAGTGTGCACCACTGTCCTCCCACATGTTAACTTTTCTGACGCACTTTCCTCTTCCATGTACTGGTATGGGAACAATAGAGAACGTAGCCATGGCAAAAATGTTAACCTTTGCCTAAGTTTGTTTATTTCAATGCCTGACCTTATATTGGGAGAAAATAAAGCCAATCCATTTCAAGTTAAAAGATCCTTTGAAGTATTAAATAATCAATCAGATGCTTTTCCCCCATTAGATTGACAGATGCTGGCAGAGAGCATGGAAATAATATTCTTATTATAACTGTGTGGTGAACTCACACATTGTAAAGTGAATCTGGTCTTTCTTGTTTTATCTCAAAACACCATGAAGTCCCATTTAGTTTGAAAAATTAAGTAATCCTATGCAAAATTAAATTTCTTATTTTGCGTGATTCCTGTGGCAGCACCTTTCAATTCTAGTTCTTAATCATGTTCTCAAATGTCATGTAAATATAGAAAACATAACAAAATAACCACTGCTACCAGTCTCTCCCAAAGCCTATTATATTATGTGACTCTGTCCTACACAATAATGTGTCAAAATCCTAAATTTCGCTGAGAAGGAAAGATGGATTGATTTTGTTTTCTAGTCTCTAGAAGAGGAGTTGAGATGTCAGTAGAAAAGTGCCTCTCTCCATCACCAGTGGAGCTAATCAGGGAAAAATGTCTGCGGTAGCATATACATTAATCTCCAGCTGGAGCATGGGGCTGTTATGAGGTGTAACTAACCGTATCGTTGTGACTCATCTCGGTCTGTAATAGCATGCTCCACAGTGACATCAGCGGTTGTATGAGATGGATGTTGCATGTAAAGGAAAAAGCACTGTTCAGCTGGAATATCTGTAAGCCTGCACATGACACAGTGACAGTTTGCAGTGAATGCAGCCACTGTTTTTCTGCAATAACACATCTGCCATATCCTGTCATCGCTGTGTCTCTAAAACCGTCTCAAGTAGTCATCATGGGCAATTTCAGCCCCACGGGTTGTTATAACAACTTAGTTCTCAAAAATGACCTATGTCAAGATGCATTGCAGTTGCCTACTCAGGCCCACTTTAGGGCTGAGTCCAGAAGTTAAAAAAAAAAAAAAGGAATTATTGGGTAAATTATTTCAATGACAATGTTATGTCAGACCCTTTATAAACTTTTAGTATTCAGAATTGATTCTTCCAACAACATTTTCTCTACAGAAGTAGAGGTGTACTTTGATATTTGACCTCTTTCTACATGTAAAATGCATAATGCTTATAAACTCTGATTTTTCCAGTTGATTATCCATCAGTACATAATTGGCAGAGTAGAAAAAGTAGCTATATAATTTTCAGGAACACAGTGTCTCTGGACTTCAAACGAGAGGGCCCAACTACTTAAAGTTCATTTCTACTTTAAAATTATATGACCTTTTAAAAAACATTTATTCAAAAGCTTTTTTCATGCCTCTTTTCTGCTAAATAAAAAATTCTTTAAGAGGAAAGAACTGAGGATATAAATGTTTATAAAAGTTTTAAGTTTTAATTTAAAAATATATAATCAGAAGCATCTTAAATTTTAAAAAGTAAATGTTTTAATTTCAAAGTATGTAAAATAACAAAAAATACATAAAATGCAGTTTAGAAGAATACAAGGTGGATGTATATACCATATACCCAGCACAGAATATTTAATAATATTGAAAACCAGAATTTACTCAAAATTTCCTAGTTGCAAGGGCAAAAGGGGAAATAGCAGACTACACTTTTACTGTCTTAGTTTCAAAGAATTTCAAAAATTTTTCTGGAGAAATAATTATTTCCTGGAAACAAATACTGGTAACCTGATTAATACTCAGATATTAATTGAAGCATTTTTAAAGTACACTAATTTATATTAGAAAAATATGATTTCATAAAAGAAAAAAGCATTCTGTGTAAGCAATTAGTATGTGTATTAGTCAAAACAATATAGAGAGCATTCACAAATTTCCTTGTGCTGTGGTTTCTCTTCTCAGTGGTACAGTATGGTGAAAGTGCCATACCTTCTTTTAATTAATGTTTCCAATTTTATTTTTCAGAATGAAAAATCCCCAGGGCGATCTGCAAGTCGATCAAGTAACATTTCAAAAGTAGGTGAAGTACTCATTTTCTTGTTTGTTGAATTCTACACTTCATGAGTTCACATAAATGTTTATAATGTTTAACCTATAATTGTTATCTGTGAGCAGAACACAAATGTGATTTGTTCAAGGTTTTAACTCTTTTAAGCTTTTACTGTAATAAGAAGACGTGATTTTACACAAGAAAATAAGTTAGGCTATTTTTTATTTTTCCATGCTGTGTGCAAGAGATAATTTGCTTCTTTTCTTTTCTTTCCTTTCCTTTTCTTTTCTTTTTTGTTTTCTTTTCTTTTCTCTTCCCTTCTTTTCTTTCTTGACAGAGTCTTACTCTGTCACCCCAGCTGGAGTGCGGTGGTGAGATCTTGGCTCACTGCAACCTCCGCCTCCTGGGTTCAAGCAATTCTCCTGCCTCAGCCTCCTGAGTAGCTGGGATTACAGGTGCCCACCACCATGCCCAGCTAATTTTTGTATTTTTAGTAGAGAAGGGGTTTCGCCATGTTGACCAGGCTAGTCTCGAACTCCTGAGCTCGTGATCCACCCTCCTCAGCCTCCCAAAGTATTGGGATTACAGACGTGAGCCACCATGTCTGGCCAATTTGCTACTGTCATAGTATTATGTAAAGTATGTTTTTTCTCTCATTTCAAACACCATAGATCTGCCACATATCCAAGTTGAAACTATATCAACATTCATGGTACAATTCTCGTGAATCTAATTTTTCTGGACTTTGGGCTGAACTCTGTTGGAATTTAACTATTTTTGTCACCAAGGCAAGTTTTAGAAATCAATTTGATAAAAACATCAGTTTGGCCATATTTAGAGGTTGTAGAGTCAGTGGATAAAAAAACAAAATATTCGCTAGGCTGTATATAAATCTAAGTAGGACACCAGAGTGTTGAAAAGATTATCGTTCGAGAGACGTACTCTAGATTTTATGTTGCCTGAAAAAACAAAATGTAGGAGCTATTCTTTAAAATGAGTCACCATGTTATATATACACCTGGTGCTTGGGAAGTGAAAAGTAATTTAGAGTCATTTGTCAAAATGGAAAATAATGACTTTCAAAAATATAATTAGAAGCAAGATGGATTTGTCATGATTAGAGCTTCTGTTTCAAGGCTTCTCACTTGCCAGGACCCCTCCACATTCCTGAAATTAACTTTATATTAGTAATTTTATATTACTTTCTTTGAAGAGGATCCCCAAAATAGTAATAATCTTCAGACATTAGAGAAAGTAGATCAACTTCCAATTTAGAGATGTTTTTGTTTTCTTCTCTTCTGTTTTCAGAATCAAAAGGCTTTATAACTCATTAAGAAAAAAATTGTGACCACACTATCAACATTATCTTACGCTGGTTTCCAAAGCCCAGTTTTTTCAGGACAATGCCAATGGTCAGATAACGTCTGCACACACACTGGGATGTTTATAGGAGCAGACCCTAATATTTTAATAAGAGTAAGCATGCCTGCCCATTCCTTCATAGGGAGACCATATCTCTGTCTTGCAACACCATCCACTATACTAACATTATTTAAGATAGTCTAGTATCAGTCAATATGTGTGCTTGCAAGACATGCAGAGATGTGACAGACACATAGAGAATTGTACCTCAGTGCTTGGTACTGAAAATTTCTAATTACATTCAAATCTATGTCCCTTCAGAGATATTTGAGAGGCAATGTGGCCTACTGGTTAAGAGCACTAACTCTGGAGAGTTAAGGATCTGAGTGTAAGTCACCGCTCTGTCGCTTCCTACTTACATGACCCTGAGATGTTCACTTTACCTTCCCGAGGCACAGTTGCCTCTTTTATGACATAGGGATGATGATAATATCAGTTACCTGGAGGAGGTTTTCTGAAGTGGTTATAAATTCAAACAGTGCCTTTCAAATATCTTTCACCCTAGTTTCACAATGAAGAGTTTTGCCCAAACCAAAGAACTCTGTCATCTGTCTCAACTTGAATACTAATGTTGAATAAGTAATGACCAAAAAACTTGTGAACAGTACTGACAACACCTTTGTCATTCCAAATACTGTTTCATGATCTTGGGGTGAAATTATATCTGCATTTCTAAACTGCTCTTTGAGTTTTACTTAATCCAGCTTATCATGTTTTAGTCTTTAATGCTTTAAGAAATCGAAAAATCAACAGTCTAGTTTCCCTTCTATGAGTTCCTCTTCAGGGTCTGGTATGTATTAATTGTACTTCTGTGTGGGAGACAATTAATTATAAAACTGCATCCTATTTGGAGAGAAATAAAAAAACTCTATTCTTAAACATAACTTAAATTGCACCACAAATACTCAACCATCAATTAGTGATAAGAATAAACAGATTTCAGTGCACATGAGTTTACCTATTTAAACCAACTTAACTTTCCTTTTATGTTCAGAATGAGTCACAATGCTAAATATGTTGTTGAGTCCTCACTACTTTTTCATAAATTGATAAGTGGAAAACTATTCATTGACTACACAATTTATCAATCATGAAGTGGCCAAATCTAGAAATACTTAAGTTCTTTAATTTGTAAAGCATTGGAGAGGAAAAATTTAATATTGGAGCAAAGATTTTCTCCTTAATTTTGTGAAAACAATTGTTTATGTTGAAGACTGTGAGCATTTCTAAAGTATGAGAATCAGTATAATGGAGTGATTGGATGGATAGCAGAGTAACTCTTAGGAAGGTTATTTAACTTCCCTAATATGTTTGTCTGTAAAAGGAGAATATATATTAGTATCTACCTCTTGCAGTGGTGCTTAGAACAGTATTTGGCCTGTGTATTAGCTATTTTTATTATGGGGTTCTTAATATTTCTGTATCAGTGATGGCTTCGAGCAAGTGCTCAATAAATATCTTTTTAAGCCAATAAATTGGAACGTGGTCTATAATATATGCAATGTTTTCTAGGTGTAATAATCATAAAATGCAGAGTGGACAGGACTAAGGAAAATGTTAGTGATCTGAAGTTCTTTCCTTAAAAAATGCATATTCCTATTTCCATAAAAAGTATATACATATTTAACAATAAATAATAAATTGTCTTATGTCAGTAATAGTATTACTCATAATGAGTGTCTTCCTTATCTTTTATCTGCTTATGCCATCTCCTGTCCTTAGACACAGGAAAATCACAGAGAGTACAAAGGACTCCATCTAGAATGGAATGGCAAAATTATCTTTTGTATTTCTAAGTCTGCTTTCCTGCCTATTTCTTGCAGTTCTTTAATGAATCAGACTTTCTCATCATCAATATTTGTTGAGTGTCACATATTGGAAATCTTGTGCTGTACTGGGAATTATGGAGTAATAATTTAAAAATTTCCTTCCCCATTCCTTAGTGAGCTTACAGTGAAACTGGATAACTAACAGTGCACAGACGAGTTCCCATAACAGGCGTGAGACTCCTATCCTGAGAACAGCCTGCGGCAAGATAAGCCCTTGGCTGACATCTGGAAACTTAGATTCCATAAGTAGTGCTTCGCCCTACCTGTTAAGGATGATTCACCGTGCCTGAACTGCAAACAACACAGCTATCCTAAGCACATGCCTTCCTTCTGGGAGTCTGGAGTCTTGGTATATGTGGTTGCCTACACACTCAGCTCCCCAGTAAGAACTTTGAGCACTGAGGCTCTTACGAGCTCCCCTGGTGGCCACACTTCTTCACATGTGTTGTCAAACTCATTGAGCACATCCCAGCACACCCTGCTGGGATGAACTTCTGGAAGCTTGCTCCTGCCTGGACTTCACTCCATCACTCCCTGTGCCTTTTCCCTTTGCTGATTTGCCTTGTATCCTTTGGATACAAGGATACAAATAAATCACACCCGTAAGTATGGGTATATTCTGTCCTGAGTTCTCTCAGAAAGTCACTGAACCTGGGTGTGGTGAATGGAACCCCTAATACGCTACCTAAAAAAGAAGTATAGACAGAAGCTATGGGAATTTGGAGAGCCATCACTTCCATCTAATTGGGACAGGGTGGCAGCAGAGAAAATTTCTTAGAAGAATCGTATGTAAAAAGGCACTTGAAGAATGGGTGTGAATTGATCAACTGTCAGGGAAGGCTGTTTAAAGGGTTATAAGTCCAAGGCATGGAAGCTAGAAAATATAGATCATAAGGAAGAAGTTATATAAAATACTTTGTAAGGGTTTTTGCGATGGAACTTTAAATAATAGAGTGCATTATCTTCAGTCTAGTCATAAAGGTCATACAACCTCAATCTATGTGAGATTGCCAAGCTCAATGAGTTTGACAGCACATGTGAAGAAGTGTCACCTACCAGCAAAGTTCATGAGAGTCTTGGTGCTCAACACCAGTCACTGAAGTGTCATCTGGCTTAGAAACAGAGAAATTGATCTAGAACCCATCAAGGTCCTTGAGACTTTTCTTAATGTGTATGTATGAAAGGGAACATTATTATTTTTGCCATTCAGCACTGTGTCTTATGAACATGATCTTGCTACTGTGAAAGTAAAAAATTCCAAACATGGGATAAATAATAAATGTGCAATTGTTAGTGAACATCAAAAATTATATCTCCTAAGTTTTTACCTCTGGATCTTTGTACCATATGTTATTCAACAGCAATTATACTTTGAGTTTTATGGTCCTTGCAACATTTACTTTTTTTATTAATTTATATTTCTAGTTTGTCTTAGTAAATATAAGAGAGTTACACCTATGAGTCTCTTTCTTTCTCTTTTTTTTTTTTTAATTCAAGTAAGCTTGGTGTGCCTTGGATATGTTACAGTTGATCCAAAAGCTACAGATAAGTTATATAGGTTTAATATAGTATATGTGAGATTATCAAAATATCTTGGATGCGAAAAAGGCAGCTTTCATTTATCCATCACTTAATTTTTTAATACTTTTTTTATATTAGTGCTTATTACTGCTTTTTAACACATATATTACTCACAAATAGGTTCCTCAAGAAGAAAAGTCAGCCAAATCTTTCCTTTTATTTCTTCTAGGGTGAAGGATCATTACATTTAACTAGCAACAGTATAATACGTATCTCACAAGAAAAACCTTTCAAAAGCCAACTGTCAAAAGGAAAGAACGGCTTGTACTTCCAGTTCAAGTCAACAGAATTTTCTTTTAAATAAAATCCTTTGCTTTCTGGTGTGTGTAGGAAGCAGCTCACAAAATCTAATCTGTTTATGAGAAGAAATTCAAAAGCCACTAGCTTAACAAAATGATATTGCAGTTAGCTTCCATCATTTCCTATTACATTCACTAGACTTCATTTACATGACAGAGAGTCATTTCAATTCTTCAGTTAGTCTCTACCTTAAAATATCTTACAAAATTTTAAGGTAAAGTTTATAAAATGTGCACACCAGTTAATTCTTCAATAAATAAAGATGCATGGGATAGTTAGTACAATTTACTCAACAAATATTTTTTGATGATGTACTGTGTACAAGGTATTATACGGTTCACAGCATTTTAAATAGGTGTTTTCTTCTGATCCAATATATACTTTAATTTTACTTCTGTAAATCTTCATCTCTCCATATTTTTCCAGATTTGCCTTTAAGATCCCGAAGTACTTTCCAGCAAGGTCAAGGTGAAAGTGTTTCTTATATGTAAAACGTACTGAGAATTCTTTTCAGCTAAAACCTGAGGCAAGTGTTTGCACCTCTGAACAGGTGTTTAATGTTCTGATGTATTGAGAGATCCATTTTGGTTTGCTAACACAATGGACCTATAAATCATCTATCCCTTCAGACTACATACCTTTAGAGGGTAAGTTTGATAGGTTGATGAAGTAAAGTAGGATATATGATTAGGAAATAACTAGAAATGAGGTGGACTAATTTGAGAACTTTCAGAGAGCCTGAGTTAAGGTCTGTCCTGAGACCAAAGTTGAGGAAATGGGTATAAATTTAGTTTAATTATTCAAGACTGGGTGGGAGAAGATAAGAAAGTCTGAGACCTTTTTATGTCCTGAGGCATGTTATCTATATACACTCAGTCCTTGGGCGATCTCATTTAGCCTCATAAGTTTATATATAATCAATAGCCCAACAACTATCAAGATATTTTTAGCTCAAATCTCTGCCATGAATTCCAGAATCAAAATGGTAATCAAATTTCCCACATAAATGTGTAATAGGAATCTGTCTTAGGTCAGGTTTATCACAGCAGATCCTGAGATGATAATTTTTTGCAATGACTCACTATGAGAATATTCCTAGGAGAAGACATCCAAGGAGTAAGAAAGGCAGCCCAGGGAAGAGAAAGAAGTCAGAAGTTCCCTGCTCTTGCATAGGGATGCTGGAATGTAAAACGCACTTCACTTTGTCCCCTCTTGAGGCAAGGGAGCAAGGCTTTCATCCTCCAGTATTTGCCATTCATTGGCTCAGGGTCATTCAGGGCGAGAAAAACTCCCAGCCATTTTTATTCTGTTTACATGCAAGTAAACTGTCCAAGAAGCCAAAGGGCAGTTTTCCAAAGAGAATTGCAGTAGTGGGACTTTAGAAACAAAAGCACCCAGAAGCCGAAGGAGATGTGTACTGAACCAGTGAGAGGGACCCAAAGGGATTTTGGTGGAATACTCACAGCACCTGCTATCGTCCAACCTTTGAGCCACCCAGATCCATATGAACTCATTTCATCCTGTCATGGATTTGTATAGATGATGATTGGCCACCGTTTCTGAGGAGAAACTTAAAAGACATTGATTAGCCGAATGGGCTCTCACTACTTGCAGCTGCAAAGTTATAACTGATTCATCATATCCTTCTTCTGACTCATTCCAAATATCCTTCATTCTTGATGATCACTTCTGTTAGTCTAAGTGGCTTGCTGGTGAAGTGTCTCTGACCTTTGAACCTTATCATGCTGTAGTTGCTGTAATCACTTATTTGAAGTTAAACCTGGGTGTGGGTAAATGAAAATATGCAACAGTGTATTTCCCCAAATTTCAAAATATTTCTTGCTTTCCCAAGTAGCAGCAACCCTACTTTCTTATAATGAGTAAGTTCCATTGTTCAATAAATTGCTACTCTACCTACTGGACAATATAACATGTGTTATTAAGCTCATGAGGGATAGTTCCAGTCATATGGTCAACTGATGTCCATAGAAAGGCCTTTAGTCTTACTACGGCCAGGTAGCTTGTTAGGAGCTGCTTTCTAAATGGTGAAAGAACTATGCTGCAATACTATGGCCTTGATCCAGAACACTAGGCTTTTCACTGCAGTTCTCCATTCAAAGCTTGACAGAGAGCCCACATTGCATTTTTATTTATCATGGTACCTCTAGTAGTATTGCCATTTATTATTGCTGTAGCATCAAGGGTGCTTGTATTGCAGCTGATATTGCTGCAGAACCTTCTATCATTCTAGGCCCCACTCAGAACTGCAGCTTTCCGAGTCATCTGTTAAAGGGGCATCATTCCAAAATGTGGTTTATGCTGTGTTTAAAATTCAAAGAGTTCTACCAAACAGTCTGGGTCCTTCTTGATAGTAAAGTAAAATGCAAAATTTGGTCTTAACTCTGGAAGAAATGCACTAGCATGCAGTAGATTACAGAATTTCTAAAAATTTCACTGATTTCTCCAGCTCCTGAAGATATGTTTGTTTTATTTCCTACTCTCTGGGACACAGATATCCTAAAAAAGCATTCAGAGTATTGGCCCCTCCTGCTCATTAGACCTCATTATACCTGATGATATCATCAATACAGTGGACTGTTTTGACATTTGACAACCACTGGACATTTGAGTCTACCTCCAATCTGTTTTGTAAAATATCCCTGGAGCAGGACCATGATTGTATATTAATGTCCATGCCAGATGAATACAAACTGCTTTTGATCCACATTTATGACAAATATTGAAAAGAACACATTAGTGGATTAATAGCCTCGTAACACATGCCAGATATTGTGTTGTTCTGCTCTAGTAAAGATATTACATGCAGCACACAACAGCTTCAGTTAGTGCTTCTACTTGGTTACATTTGCCATGATCTACTGTCATTTGCCTGACCTACCAGTTTTCTACAGGGAACAGACCAAGAAGCTAAATGGTGACATGGTGGAAAAAATCATCCTTATATTTTTTAAGTCCATTTTTCATACAACAGCCAAAATGATCCTTTCCAAATATCAGTTAGCTAATGTCTTGCTGCTGTTCAAAACCTCTAATGATTTTCTATATTACTCGAAATAAAACATAAATTCTTTCATGGGCCAAGGAGCCATAATCCAGCCCTGTGGTATCTCGCTAATTTTCTTCTCATTCTTCCTCTTAATAACTCATGTCCAGACACACTGACTTCCTCTTGTTCCTCAAGCGTAGGTTTTGTTTTCAGGGCATTTGCCCTTCATGCTGCTGCTGCCCAGAATTCTCATTGCCCACACAGCACTAAGATTAGTTTCCTTGTTTCTGTTACATTTCTACTCAAATACCACTTTATCAGTGAGGACCTATTTCCTTTGCTACTTATTTTTCTTTAAGAATTTTATCATAATCTGCAGTATTATATACTTTTAATTGGTTTAACTTCTATGAGGGCAATAACTATTTCTTCATTCAAGGCTGCTTCCTCAGCCCCAGAAGAGGGACTGATAAGTAGGACATACTCAACAAATATATGTCGAATGAATGAATAGAGCCTGCTTTGTTTTGTTAACTTATAATACATAAGTTCTTAGCATGGGATCTGTGGACTTATGAGCAATGATCCTTGGGCCACGCCAGTCCATGAACATGTGACCAGTACATACAAGCTTCCTGGTCCCGTAGGGAACCTCTGCCAGACAAATTGCCCCACATGTTAACCCTCTCTTGAGGAAAAGCAGTCAGTCTCCCCATCTCTGTCAAGCAGCTATTGGCCTGTTGGGGTAGGAGAGTATATAGACTTTTGGCTGAGAAAGTTCCTGTTAGGCCAAAGGTGATTCTCCAGAGAAGGGAACAGCTATGATCATCAGCCACACAGCAGCTGGGTAATGGGGGCACTGGCCTGTAGTAAACATCTGCATGGGGAAAAACCTCCACCATTGATGACTGCTTGGACCACTGAGATCCATTTAAGTATCACATTAAGTTTGTTTCACCTCAACATAGCTTCTCCAGGATTTTGGTTGGTTACAGTTTGTAGGAAACTTATAAGAAGAGGTTAAGTGGAATGAAACACAGCCCTCATTGTTGCATTTGGTTCACAGGTCATAACTGATACTCACCATTGTCTTCAACCATTCATTTTAGATTCCTTTCACCTTTTTCCAGGACTTATGCTGCTTTGAGTAGCTTGCCTGAGAAATCTGAGTCCCTGTCTGACATTCTCTTCTCAGGCCATAATTTCTATATTTGTCCATTTACAGCCACACTAGTGTGAGGGAAAGAGATGTCCTAGTATATCACTTGAGGGACATATGTATTTCTCCTGTCACCATTATGTGGCAGAATTTTCTCATGCTGTCATCCATCACCAACATCTGAAGTCTCAGTATCTGACCTACTAACATGGGACAGGATTCTGCCTAACATGGTCTCTAACCCAGGAATTCACCTTATAGCAAAAAATGGTGTGGCAGTGAATATATTATCATGACATTTACTGGGATTAGCACATACCCTACCAGCCAGATGCTGCCAGCCTGATACAACAATTCTATAGCCTTCTGAAGATGCTTGAGAGGCATCAGCTTGGAAAAGGCACCCTGGGAAAATGGAGCTAAATCCCTCAGGATGCAGCATATTTTTTGAATCCACAGCCGTAAAATGATGCTTTGCCTTATATACTTATAATACTTGGGCCCAAGAACTAACAGGTAAAAGTGACCCTGCTTATCATCACTCCCAGTGGTCCCCTTGGGGAATTTGTGCTTCCCACAGCCAGCACTTTGGGCTCTGCAGGTTTGTAACTTCTGGTTCACAGAAGGAGATGTAACACTCCCAAATGAGAACAAAATGAGAGTCCAATAAGCCTAAAGCTTTGATTGATGCCTGGCACTTTGAGCTTCTTATGATAGGAGCCTAGCAAGTCAAGCAATCTGTTACCATTCTAGCTAGCTTTGGTTAGCCTGTTAAATTACATCTAAGGCTTCCTGTTGTATTCTGGCAGTGATAGGGACAGGAGAGTATGAAATATATTCCCTCCTGTTTTCTTCAGTAATATGGTCCTTAAATTGTGTAATCTTTATTTATTTGCTGGTTTCTTTCAGCATTAGTCCACATTCAGCTTCTTCAGCCTTTCAGTAACTGGAAGAATGGGAAGCACTTTTTAATGTACTTTTATGTGAACAATGTTTGGATGGCTGGTGAGAAAGGGCTCCATCTCTCAAACAACAACATTTGGTTCATGGTTTCTAAGGACTTCTTTTCACTCTACCTTTAACTATTGTCAGTGACTAAAGCCCTGAACAGAATGCCCACTAAGAAGCTAGGATCAATAACATTTTATCTCCTCCAGCACTGTAACAGACAAATACAGTCTTCTTTGAATGTTTAATAAGCTTGCATTCTATTGACACTGTGAACATCTCTTAACAAGAAGAAGACTGTTTTTTGAGAGAAGTCCAAGGTCAAAGCAATTTTAATTGAAAATATTTTTGTTGAAAAACCACATTTGTGGCGTTGAAATTCAGAAACGACGCTGCAAGTTGGCTCAGAAATCAAACACAGTGGGACATGGGATTTCTGTTGGCAAGTAGTCTTCATGTTCTGTGTCTCCTTAGCTGAAGAACTCTGGCCTATCACCAGGAGTGTAGATAGCTCAGGTCTCTTGACACAATCCCCAGCCAAGTACAGGCTCCCAAAAACCTCAGAAAAAGGGGTCATGCCAACCACATACTGGGTGAGGACAGGCAGAGCAAGAACTTAGAGCCAAGATAGTAAGAAACACTGGCAGGGGCAATCTCGACATATAAAATGGACCATTTTAATTTAATGTAAACTCTTTGATAGGGCATTTTAATATGTTTTGTAGTTTCCTTTTTTACTATAATATAAATTAGTAGACTTATGACATGAATTTAGGATATCATGTATTTTAAATATGCCAGATGATGTGAATAGTTCTTAACTCATCCCACATATGATAGGACAAGTCTTTCTCCAAGAGTCTGGTCCCCGAAGGTCAAGATGAAAAAGGATTTACTTTAGGAGATGGATGGGAAAAAACATTCCATGCAGATGAATTTACAGTAACAAGTAGTTAGTTATTGACTCTAGAACTGCACTATCCAGTATGGTAGCCATTAGCCACAGGTGGCTATTTAAATTCAAACTAGTTGTAATTATATAAAATTTTAAAAATCAGTTCTTCAATTTTGCTGGCCACATTTCAACAGTTCAGTAGCTACAAGTGCTTAGTGATTTCCACATTGGACAATATAGCTATGGAATATTTCTATCATCACAGAAAGTTCTATCAGACAGACATTACTTCTCTAGAAAATATGTTAAACTTTTCTCTAGGAAGAAGTGAATGGTGCCTAAATATTTTCAATACAGCTAGAAAAATAACCCAAATCTGGACAGTATGTGATGATGTTTTCAAGTTCTTACATCCTAATACTTGCCATTCAGCTTTGCTTGAATTAAGATAATATTTTTCTTAACAAGAAATACTGAAGATTAAAAACTATTGACCATAAATGGTCCCCCAGAGAATTAAAGAAACATCTCTAATTGTTGTAACTGTGGTATTGTGGTAATGTTGGAAGTTGTTTTTCCAGGCCAGCAATAAAGCTAATGTGAGTCAGTATTTGGATTTCATAATAACTCAAAAGCAATGAATAACGTGGTTTTGTGGTGCTAGGGATGGAACTCATTTCTTGCCACTGACTATCTGTCATATTACACCAAGCAGAAACTAAAACAACCTTGCAATTGCAGTTGCTTTTCCAACAGAAGGAATTTATTTTAAATGAGACTGATTCCATTTCATTTATTTCTAATTTTTGCAGATACTCAATAATTCAGTATAACGAATCTCTGATGAAATAAGAGCATACATTGAAAGTCTATCTGTCCATCATTAATAGTTTTCTAGGATTTTGGAAGGTGGGGTAGAAGACAGTACTCAGAGAGGAATGAATGCTGTCTACTGATACTCTTAGCAATCATTATTTTCTCCTTCTGGATTTTCTCAATTAAAAACTCTGTTCAAGAAAAGTTGTTCTGAGGCCAAATTGGTGTATCTTAAAAAAAAAAAAAATCTGTGAGGTTGATGAACTATACAAACATTCTTTAAATTCATATTATCTAACAGTAGTTTGGAGGTTGTATTTTTGAGTTTTTCACTTATTTTAAGAAATAATTTTATTTTGCAGATATTCTAACTATGACAATAAACCACATTTAGATCCATCATCAATAAAGATTGAGCAGTCAAAGGCTTGGACATATTTTAATTCAAAAACCTCAAGTAAATTAAAGGTGCAATGTTTGAGTTGTTAAAAGTCAAGGAAGTCAGGTTTTCAAAATCATCTTTAATCCATTTAAACAAAAGATGATACGTTTATATGGTCTTCATAGGATTACACCATCTCTTCTTATTATCTCATTTTATTTCTTATATTATTAAGTACTAATGATCTATTTTAATTTTTTATAACTTCAGCTTTTTTTTCTTTTTTGTTACAATTGAGTCCTGCTTTTTTACTTCTTTCAGAAGCTATCACTATCATCCAATATTTGTTTTTTGTGTGGTTTATCACCCCCTATTTTTGAGCTGTTTCCATGTGTCCTACAGTGAGGATAATGTTGGCAGCTGTGTTGTTAATATAATTAATGTGCATAGTCTATTTGGATTGACTAGGCCAAATAAATCCACTTTGAAACATTAACTACCCAACTGGGCTGTCTTTGTTGATCAGATTAACTGGATAATTGTCAAATCTCTATTGCACTAATTACTGCAGAGTCACATCATGTATTCCCTCATTCGATTCTCATTTCATTAAAATTTACAACCAAAGCTACATGAAGAAATAGTGACATATAAATACATATAAATAGACCAATTTAAGATGGAATTCAATAACCATGTGGATTGTTTCCCTTATTGTCTTTCTACTTAAATAAGAAAGGGAAAGTTATAAGAATGCATCCTTCTTCCTGTCACCAGAGAGAGGATGAACCAGAAGAACTCTATATCCACTATACCTAAAACCCATGAAGATAACTTCCTCACAACACATTGAAATTCACAGACTTAATGGCTCTCTATTTTTACCTTTGGCAAATGAAAATATAGTAATTAATTACCTTTTGGTTCATCACAGGCCTTTAATCTACCAGAAAAAAATTAACCAATCTTTAATAAATTATTTATTCTTTCAGCAAAGATCTTTTCTACTTGGTTTGTGCTGCATTGAAAGACTATGACTTTGGACCATCCTGGCCAACATGGTGAAACCCCATCTCTACTAAAAATACAAAAATTAGCCAGGCGTGGTGGTGGGCACCTGTAGTCCCAGCTACTTGAGAGGCTGAGGCAGGAGAATCCCTTGAACCGGGGAGGTGGAGTTTGCAGTGAGCTGATATAGCGCCACTGCACTCCAGCCTGGGTGACAGAGCAAGACTGCGTCTCAAAAAAAAAAAAAAAAAAAAGATCTGACTTCTCACCTCTTGGAATTTACATTGAACTTGGGTGGTTAGACAGGTAACTCGATGATCACAGTTCCATATTTAAGTACTTTCTTGATTCCCCAACTTGATATTTCCAATATTTTTAAAGGATTTTGTTTAAAGTAAGAAAAAATGAAATACAAAAATTTCTCTTTGTGGCTACCCATCTAAAAAATTAGATAAAACACATTTGCCAAACCCAAAAACAATTTGAAAATCACTAATCTATGCACTGCAAGGTAAATGCTACGTGGTTTGGAGAGACTTCTAATAGAAGATATTTGTTTTGCAAAAGCTTACTTGTTCTGAGAACATAACAAGATGACTACAAATAACAAAAATTATTGCAATTATTTAATGACTACAAATATTTCATTTGGTTATCATATTTCTAAGTTTTGCAAAGTTAATTTTAATAGCACACTCATTTTCTGCATGGGCCTACACTGTATAAAAGAACATTTTTCTTATGTCAGTTGAGTCTTTTTTTTGACTTGTATTTTTAATGGAAAAATACATGACATCAGTAATAATATTTAATCTTTATTGAATACTATTTGTCAAGTACTGAGTTCAACATTTTAGCTAGGAGATGAAAATTTTCAAAGTAGGTGTTTAGAAAATTAGAGCTTATTATAAAGATAGTTTGATAAGTATATATTTAAGGTAGTTAAAGGAGATTTGAAGAAAAATGTTATTAGCGTGGTGCAAAAGCAATTGTGAGTTTTGCCATTTCTTTCAATGGCAAAACCCACAATTACTTTTGCACCAAGCTAATAACAGAAATTTGGTGCCTCCATTCAACTTTCCACTTATCTTAATCCCTGTTATGTTTATTCACTCCCATGTGAACGCAAATGAAGAAACAGAGCAATATATAATTTGTAGATAGATCTTTTTCTGCCCAAGTATAACAAGAGGCTTTGTTTGCTGCTTAATGCATAATCAAATTATTTTTTATTATATCTGAGGTAAAAACATTATTTGATATTGAAAATTATTTTGTTATTAACACAACAAAAGATTGAATTTAAAATTTCTGGAGCTTAGAACTATATTATGTCTTACTAATATTAGTAAGATCACTCAGTAAGCATCTGCTATATATAATTTATTAAGCACTTACTATGTGTTAAGCATTCCAGTAGGTACTATACACATGTTATTACTAAACCTGACAAGAACCCTTCTAGACAGATTTACAATTTGAAGATTATGAAACTAAGACTTATACTAAATAATTTGCCCTCAGTCCAAAAACAAGTTAGTGGAAGAGCCTGCATATTTAACCAGGTGCTGTACTCCAGGAGTTACTTGTCCACAGATCAATGTGCCAAACCACCTCCATAATCCTTTCTGACTTTTCTTCAGTGTGACACACACAAAAGTGTAAATTGGCATCACAGATTATGTAGGACCAATACTATCAAAGAAAAGGGGAGTGATTTCAAAAATAATTGGAGAATTGGCTGGGTGTGGTGGCTCACTCCTATAATCCCAGCACTTTGGGAGGCTGAGGCAGGTGGATCATCTGAGGTCAGAAGTTTGAGACCAGCCTGGCCAACGTGGTGAAGCCCCATCTCTACTAAAATACAAAAATTAGCCTGGGGTGGTGGCGCATGCCTGTAATCCCAGCTGCTTGGGAGGCTGAGACATGAGAATCGCTTCAACCCAGGAGGCGGAGGTTGCAGTGAGCTGAGTTCACGCTACTGCACTCCAAGCCTGGGTGACAGAGTGAGACTCTGTCTAAAAAAATAAAAATAAATTAAATATATAATTGGAGAATTAATGCAGTTGTATTAAGAAAAGTTTGGGAGACTTATTTTGCTAGTCAATAGTAAACTATTTGGGTTTCTTGAGAAGGGGAATAGGATAATTAAAATGGAGCTTAATAATATGAGGCATTGTAAACTTGTCACATGTTTAAGATTTATGCATTTCACTACATTAAGTCTTCACTTAACTGCCATCAAAATGTTCTGAGAAACTGCACCTTTATGCAAAAAAAAGTATAATAAAACCAAATTTTTTTTGTCACAAATGTTGTAACAAAATGATGTTTAATGAAGGGAGTTGAGGACCTACTGTCCATCATTTTTCTTAAAGCCAGTATCCAAGAACCTATTCACAATGTTAAGCAGGACTTACTGTATATGTAAATTTTACCTAACAAGATAAATGTACACAAATATTCGATGCTGTTTAATAGTTAATGATATGCATTCTGAATTATTTAGGAATGAGGTGTACTTTTGTGTGCAGCTTACTTTGACATGCATCATGGAAACAAGATACATTTATGAATGGATAAAGGGATGGATAGCTGAATAAATATGTGATAAAGTAAAATTAGAAAAGTTTCAGAAATGTGGATGTTGGATATACCGGTGTTTATTGCATAATTCTTTCAACTTTTGTGTTTATTTGAAAATTTCATAAAATGCTGGAAAAAAGTAGATTCATTGGTAGCAATATATAGGATAGATTGGAGGAGCAAAGGGAAGAGAGACATGCCCAGAGGCAATAAAATAAACTGGATATGGGCTATTGAGTACTTGAGCAACGTTGGTGACAAGAAGAAAGAAATATTGATCATGATATCGGTCATTTCATGATTTAAAATGAAGAAATAGGAGTTATCAGATAAAATTAGAAATGAAATACAGAATAAAATAGAGATGAATCTTATGAAGAAATTTCTAGCCTGGTAAAAAGAACAAATGGGAGTGCTCTCAAAATCTGGTGTTGAGGAATTGGTGTGACATGTAGCCAAATGCTGGCTTTCTTTTGAGGTATTTCTGTAGCAGTTTTGTTTGTTTGTATGTTTGTTTTGTTTTTTTCTTTTCTTGAGACTGTCCAAACTGGAATTCTTTCTGACATGGGCAACATACATTCCAGTTGATATTTCATGATTTTTCTAGAGCTCCTTTTATTTGCTACACCAACATACAATCCCTGCCACATGTTCTGCCTACAATGGGACATTGACACGCTTCTATTAAGTGGAGGGCCCTGTGTTCCCTTCTCCTTGAAACTAGGTGAACCTTTGCTACTTCCTTGACCAACTGAAGGTGGCTTAAGAGGTACTACGTGGTGGCTCCCAAGGCAAGGTCATAAAGGGTGATACAACTCTTGCCTTTCATGGTACATATCTTGAGAGCCATAAAGGCTATGCTGGCTTTCCTGAAGCCCCCATGCTGGAGAAATCACACAGTTTCCAGAGAGAGAGAGAGATGCCCAAGGAGCTTCAGCTGTTTCAGCCCCAGCCTAGCAGGTAGACATGTGATTGAGTGAGTGAGTGAGTGAGTGAGTAAGTGAGTGAGTGAGTCAGTGAGCCTCCACATGATGTCTGCCTTGAGCCTTCAATCCTTTTTAGCTGATACCAAGCAGAGCCCCAAGGATTATCTTTGCTGAGCCATGTCCAGAATGCAGAGTTGTGAGCAAAATAAATTGTCACCATTTTAAGCCACTAAGTTTTGAAATAATGTGTTACTCAGCTATCATAAGTCAAACACATGCATGGACTTTTTCCAAGCAGATCACTTTACCCCAGCAGGAAGACCTGATTTCTTTAAGGACTATTTAAGTTAACAGAAAACATGAGCCTTGTTCCTTATCAGCGTAAACACACCTCGTTCCACCTAGTTTTTTTTCTTCATTCTTCGTTACTGTCAAGATTTGGTTAGTCCCTTATCTTTAATATTTTTTAGATGAGAGACAGTCTAGTCTCTACAGCTTCCAAAATCTAGATCATTGACATGGTTTGGCTGCATCCCCACCAAAATCTCATCTTGAATTCCCACGTGTTGTGGGAGGGAATGGGTGGGAGGTAACTGAATCATGGGGGCAGGTCTTTCCCGTGCTGTTCTCGTGATAGTGAATACATCTCACAAGATCTAATGGTTTTATAAGAGGGAGTTTTCCTGCACAAGCTCTTTTCTCTTGTCGACCACCATGTGAGACGTGCCTTTTACCTTCCGCCATGATTGTGAGTCCTCCCCAGCCACGTGGAACTGTAAGTCCATTAAACCTCTTTCTTTTGCAAATTGCCGAGTCTCAAATATGTCTTTATCAGCAGTGTGAAAACAGACTAATACCTCATAAATATCAAACTGAGGTCTACCACCAATCCTTAGTGGCACCTCCATGCAAAGTAGAAAAGGCACCACTTACTCAAGATATTATACTTATATTTGTCAAAAAAATTATCAAAATATACTGATTTTATTACAACAATACATTTTAATGCCACTTGACTGAAATTATTTTGCTATACTAAACTATAATATCTATGTATTAGCCCATTCTCACACTGCTAATAAAGACATACCCAAGACTGGGTAATTTATAAAGGAAAAAGGTTTAATTGGCTCACAGTTTAGCATGGCTTGGGAGGCCTCAGGAAACTTACGGTTATGACAGAAGGGGAGGCAAACATGCCCTTCTTCACATGGCAGCAGGAACAGAACTGCTGAGCAAAGGGGGAAAAGCCCCTTATAAAACAATCAGATGTCATGAGAACTCACTATTATGAGAACAGCAGCATGGGGGTAACCGCCCCCATGATTCAATTACCTCCCACTGGGTCCCTTCCACAGCATGTGAGGATTGTGGGAACTAACCTGGCTCAAGCTGTACCTTGACCCCTTTTAACCGTGGCTGAAGCTGAAGCTTAAGCAGCTGGGATGCAGGGCACACGTCTCGAGGCTGCACAGAGCAAGGGGTCCCTGGGCCCAGGCACTAAACCGTTTCTCCCCCCAGAGAAATGAGGGGAGGTGCTGCCACAAAGGTCTCTGCTGTGCCCTAGAGACATTTTCCCCATTGTCTCTTGGTGAATAATATTCGGCCCCTCATTACTTACGCAAATTTCTGCAGCCGGCTTGAATTTCTCCCCAGAAAATGGGTTTTTCTTTTCTATCACATTGTCAGGCTGCAAATTTTCCAAACTTTCATGCTCTGTTTCCTCTTGAATACTTTGCTGCTTAGAAATGTCTTCCACCAGACACCCTAAATGATCTCTCTCAAGTTCAAAGTTTCACATATCTCTAGGGCAAGGGCAAAATGCTGCCAGTCTCTTTGTTAGAGCACAGTAAGAACCACTTTCATTCCAGTACCCAACAAGTTCCTCATCTCCATCTGAGACCAGCTCAGCCTGGATTTCATTGTCCATATCACTATCAGCATTTTTGTAAAAGCCGTTCAACAAGCCTCTGTAAGAAGTTCTAAAGTTTCCCACATCTTCCTGTCTTTTGAGCCCTCCAAGTCTCTAGGAAGTTCCAAACTTTCCCACATTTTCCTGTCTTCTGAGTCCTTCAAACTATTCCAGCCTCTGCCTATTACCCAGTTCCAAAGTTGCTTCCACATTTTCTGGTATCCTTACAGCAACACCCCACTCTACTGCTACCAATTTTCTGTATTAGTCTGTTCTCACACTGCTATGAAGAAGTACCTGAGACTGGGTAACTTATAAAGGAAAGAGGTTTAATTGACTCACAGTTCAGCATGGCTGGGCAAGCCTCAGGAAACTTACAATCATGGTGGAAGAAGCAGCAAACACATCCTTCTTCACATGGCAGTAGGAAGAGAAGTGCCAAGCAAAAGGGGAAAAGCCCTTATAAAACCATCGGGTCTCATAAGTACTCACTATCATGAGAACAGCAGCATGGGAGTAACTACCCCCCATAATTCAGTTACCTGAATTATATGTCATGGGTCCTTCCCATGACATATGGGGATTATGGGAACTACAATTCAAGATGAGATTTGAGGGGAACATAGCCAAACTATATCAGTCTAGGATGTGAATATCACCCCTAGGGGGCGGTATACTACCTGTGTAACTGTACATGCCAGTTCTGAAAACTCTGCTCAAGGTTTTCCTAAAAAGCTTCCCTTACTTGGCTTGAGATAGATGGAAACATTCTCCCAACCACACGTTATAGACCTTTTTTTTCTATCAATCTTTCTTTCTTTATATAGCCTGAAAATGGTTAATGGTATAAAAAAAGTCGGAAAACTAGTCAGGAAGAGGGAGATATCTTAGCAATTCCTATATACACGTGATAGCACAGACCTTTAAAATATGGAGATGCTGTTTACCTGTTTACAGATGCTGTTCACAAATAAGTTAGTTCCCTTTAATACCTGGTTAGCATTCATCTAATGAGCACTTCATACACCATATTTATTACATATAAATAATATCTAATATATTTATTAAATATGTTAATATTACATAATGTATTACATATATTATTAGGTGCTCAATAATATATATGTATGTATGTATGTATTAGAACAGTGCTAGGCAACTAGAAATACAATGATGAGCCATACAATTTACAGTGTAATGAGCCATTCAAGCAATAATAAATTATAGAAATACATAATGGTAAACTTCAATAAGTGTTGTGAAAGTGTTTTAAGTCATAGTGAAGCATCATGTAACACAAGTCTGGATTAAAAATGAAGATACAGGATTTATCCCTTAGAAGTGGTGGTTCTAAATATAAGAAATGATATTCCAGGGAGATTATATAGAAAAAAAGTTCAGAAGTCTAAAGATAGAATGGCAAGAAACACTCCTAGTTCTTCAGAGGAAGGATGACAAGGAGCCTGGAAGGATTCAGACGTGGCAAGAGAGAGATGAGCAAATCTAGAGAGTGATGACCCACAGAATACCAAAGAGAGTATGTTTCAACAAGAGCTGGTGATCCAGGGAGCAGAATTCCCCAAAGAGCTTAGGGAGGAGTAATACTGAGAAAGATTATTAGGTTTGACAAAGACACAAGTACTAGTTACCTATAACTTCAAAGAAATAGTCCTGAATGTTTTTAAAAGACACAATGAAGATATTATAGTGTCACAAATAAGAGGGATCCAAATTGGACTGTGGTATCTCAAAAGGCTTTCTGGGTAGGTTAAGCCTAAGCTTAGTTTTAAAAAATAAATTAATATGAGATTTAAAACAAGAAATGTAGCAAAGCTATAGAGAAATAAAAGAGCATGATATTCTGGAACTGCTGGTAGTTGGATCAAACTGTTGCATCTGGAAAAGTGACAGAGAGGGAACCCTGAAATAAATACAGACCAGATCATGGAAGATCTTTGGACTAAGTTATAGAGAACTTTACTATGAAAGTTATAAGGAACATTAAAATATTTAAAACAGGAAAGCAATGTGAAAAGACTTGAGTTTTAGTAAGAGCCCTGTCGTTAGTCAATTTAGAAAAGAAAAAAAAAATAGATAAAAAGCAAGAGGTAGTTAACAGGCAATTGCAGCTGGCCCAAGTGAAACATGGAAGTTTAAATTAAGAAGTGGAGATAAAGGCCGGGCGCGGTGGCTCACGCCTGTAATCCCAGCACTCTGGGAGGCCGAGGCGGGCGGATCACGAGGTGTGCAGATCGAGACCACGGTGAAACCCCGTGTCTCTACTTAAAAAGACAAAAAATTAGCCGGGGGCGGTGGCGGGCGCCTGTAGTCCCAGCTACTCGGGAGGCTGAGGTAGGAGAATGGCGTGAACCCGGGAGGCGGAGCTTGCAGTGAGTCTAGATCGTGCCACTGCACTCCAGCCTGGGCGACAGAGTGAGACTCCGTCTCAAAAAAAAAAAAAAAAAAAACGGAGATAAATATGAGATATTCTTTAAAACAGCAGTCCCCAACCTTTTATCGTTGCCAGTCTGTGACTCAGAGGTCAGGGACCCCTGCTTAAAGGTCACTTATGTAAGGAGTTGAAGACTCTGGAGTTTGAGGGGTAGACAAGACAGAAGACTAAGATGATGTTCAGATTTCTGTCTTTATTACCAGGATGAAGCTGTGGGGCCACGTGCTGCCATCTACTGCTAAAAAACAGTAAGTGGCAGTAGGCTCTAGGCGGGGTGATCTGGCAACAGGAAAAAAATGGACGCAGAACATACTCAGAGATTTTCTTCTGGTAAAGAATCAAACAGAGGTGTCTTCCTACCTGGTTAAATATTCCTGAAAAATCTAGTGATCTGTTGAGATCCATACCACCAGTTCAAACATGAGATCCAGAAATTCCCATTTCAGATTCGCCAAAACATTCTAGCAGGAAAGGAAACAATTTCAACCTCTCCTCTTTCAACTGATTTGGATGTTTTGAGAGCCAAACACTACACATAATGATTTATGGTCACAACTTACAACTCCACTGGATGCTTCATCCCTCTTGCCCAAATCCCATACCATGATGACAAATGCAAATGCCCAAAGTATACAGCTCATTAGTTCATGCATTCATTTTTGGGAAATCAGGACAGGTATGGAAATGAAATGTTGGTTAAAACCATCAAATAAAATTATTTTATCTACAAGGAGCTGCTATTACACCTAGTGAAAAATTAATGTGGTTGTCTAGCTGACTGAACAACCTGATAAATAAAACTGTTAATATGTGGATAAACAGTGAGGCAGGAAGTTAAATTTCATTAAACCTCCATAATTCCAAGAATCCAATACTGAGAAAGAAAATGTAGAAAAATACAAGGTATTCCTGAAAGCATAAAGTAAATCCCAAAGAGACACAGGCAATGAGGAGAACAGTATTCAATGCACTACTGTCAGCTTTATGCCACATAACTCACAGAAATAGTTTATTTTCTGTCCAGAAAATGCTCCAGGATAGTAGAGGAGATATACTGAATGTTTATTCTAAAATTACCTAGTGTGAGACTTAAGACATTTGTTTCCTTAAAGGAGTCTGCCTGACATTTGAACTTCCTTATAAAATTACATTAAATATGTATCAGCTTAGAGGGCCTACCAAAATAGAATAATGTATTTTCAATTTAGTCTTGGTTACACTTGACCTGTTTTAAAGTGCTCCTCTAATGAAATGGAAGCTATACCAAAATTAATTCTATGCAAGAGGCAGAACAGATTCTGTGTTATTTAATCATAATATATACCATCCACTTTCCTGGGCATAGAAACAACACCGAGATGGCGATTGCTTTAATCTGGCAGGCCTGATAACATTGTCATCATAATCAAAATGAAGTTCAAGTGTTTTCCTGACCTGAATCTAACACTCATGTTTTAGTATAAGAAATAGGGAAGAACAGAGAACCAAGGAATTCCATCTGTGGCAGTTTTAGCTTATAGTTGCACTGATAATTCTGTATCAAGGGCAATTGAGCTAAGAAGGGAAAGAGTCCAGAACACAGTCTTCTTCATTACCATCACCAATTTATCTGCTAAATTCTAGGCACCATCCTTGGAATTTTTCATATGAATTCACTCATGAATGAATTCATCCTTCCAACCTTGCTAAGTTGTTAAGAAACTATACTTTTACAGATGAGGAATCTGAGGTCAGACGAGTTGTAAAATTACACAACTGGCAAGTTGGAAATCTGGGATTCCAAAGCTACATCTTTTCCTCTGCCATGCTGCCTAATTTAGTAATATGTTGGCATGTAGTGTGTGTCCAGCACTCTGTTGGAGTTTAAATGTGCAAAAGGTAGAAAGTAGTAGTCCTCAATAGGGCTTTTACACTAGTGGGAGAGACTGACATAGACGAGTAGAGATACAAACAAAATAATATCACATGATGTAAAGTGTTGCTGAAAAATAAAATGTTGGCACAGAGAAGTATTGGGAAAAAATAGGCATCTTTGTTTGTATTAAATATAGCATGAATTGACAAGACTTCTCTAGGGAAGAAATATTTTAAAGAGAAATGTGTTAATTGCTTACAAAAGCACTAAACACGGTGAAAGCTGTTGTAGCAGGGGACAGTAAACTCCAAGATTCCAAGGCAAGAAGGAGCTTGGTGTCTTCCAAGCTGGTACCATGGAAGGCCAGTTTGGTGAAAATGTGATATATAAAGGGAGAGAGAGGAATGAAGTAAGATGGGAATAAATGATGACCAAATCACACAGAGACTTGCAGAACCTTCTGGATTTTATTCTGATAACAGGGGGGAAGCTACAGAATTTCCGTAAGAAAATGACATGATCTAATTTACATCTTTAAAATTTTGCTCTAGTTTCTGTGTGGAGAATAAATTGCTTATTTTTTGTCTGCTTGATCACAGTTTCTGACAGGAGTGTATAAAATCTCAAATGATAATTGTTAACCTACCTATTTCTCCCTGAAAGGTTTTGATTTATATGTTTTGAGCTCGTATTATAGGCACATAAATTCTTATATGCCTTCTTTTTCTATTTTTTCTTTTTTCAGTATATAATATCAGTGTTTTCTCATGTGATATTTTTGCCTTAAATTCTATTTTCTTCAATTTTAAAATTGCTACCCTGGCTTTTTTGTAGTTAATGTTTTCCTTTTTTGTTGTCAAATCTTTTTTAATCCAATCTGAGTGTCTATATCTGTTTAATTATATATGAACTTAATTTTTTCTCTCTTGCTTTTTATCTTTTATTTTCTTTCCTTCAATAGACCTAGTTTAGTTCTTATTTTGTTTATTATTTCTTTTTGGGACAGGGTCTCACCTTGTCACCTAGGGAGTGCAGTGATGCCAACATAGCTCATCGTAACATCAAATTCCTGGGCTCAAGCCATCCTCCAGCCTCAGCCTCCCAAGTAGCTGGGACTGCAGTAATTTGCCACCATGCCCTGCTAATTGTTTAATTATTTATTTATTTTGTAGAAATAAGGTCTTGCTATGTTGCCGCAGCTGGCCTTGAACTCTTGTCCTCCAGCAATCCTCTTGCTTTATCCTCCCAAAGTGCTTGGATTACATGCATGACCTACTATGCACAGCCTCTTATGACTTTAAAACTATACATTATCTTCTTGCTGCTATGCTGCTTGATCTCAGCTGAAGAACTATATTATGTTTTCTTAATCTTCTGACTTTTTTTTTTTTTTTTTTTTTTGAGACAGAGTTTTGCTCTTGTTGCCCAGGCTGGAGTGCAATGGCGCGACCTTGGCTCACTGCAATATCCGCCTCCCGCGTTCAAGGGATTCTCTTGCCTCAGCCTCCCTAGTACCTGGGATTACAGGTGCCTGCCACCACACCCGGCTAAGTTTTTTTTTTTGTGTATTTTTAGTAGAGATGGGGTTTCACCATTTTGGTCAGGCTGTAGAACTCCTGACCTCAGGTGATCCACCCACCTTGGCCTCCCAAAGTGCTGAGGTTTCAGACATGAACCACTACACCCGGCCAATCTTCTGATTTCTAACATAGATGAGTAGAAATATAAACAAAATAATATCACATGATGTAAAGTGTTGCTGAAAAATAAAATGTTGGCACAGAGAAATATTGGGAAAAATAGGCATCTTTGTTTGTTTGTTTGTATTAAATATAGCATGAATTGACAAGACTTCTCTAGGGGAGAGATATTTTAAAGAAAAATGTGTTTATTGCTTACAAAAGCACTAAACATGGTGAAAGCTGTTGTAGCAGGGAACAGTAAACTCCAAGATTCCAAGGCAAAACGGAGCTTGGTGTCTTCCAAGCTGGTACCATGGAAGGCCAGTTTGGTGAAAATGTGATATATAAAGGGAGAGAGAGGAATGAAATAAGATGGGAACAAATCATGACCAAATTTACTTAAATTTACTAATTTACTAATATTTATCTACACGTTCCCTGTGATAAAACCACTACTTTAGCACAGACATATCCCTTTGTTATTGCCCAGTTCCAATTCTGTTAATATTTTCTAGAACTTAAGAACTTAATTTTCAGTTGCTATTAATGAACTTTCTAGTTTAATCAGGTCCTAGCAATTTTGTGCTTGTTCTTTTGCTCTCTCTCTCCTCCACAATAAGTTGCTGAAGAATTGGCTACCCCACATTCCCCTGATATTTGTAGCACCTTTGGGATTTGTTTATGTATTTTTCACTTACTTAAATACCTACTGCAAGAGTAATTTTATTATATGAGCTTAACAAAAATTCTGAAATCGTAAATGCCTAAGAATATTTTTATGCCTTCAAATTTGAGGAATTATCCAGTTGGATATTCTTCTATACTTTAACATTATTACTTCATTATTCTTACATCCTGCTACTATCAAAATGTTTGACAATCTGATTCTTGTTTTTATACAGATTTGCAATTTCCCTCTGAATGCTTTTGGAATATTCTCATTGTCTTTGATATTCTTAAATTTCATTAAATGTACTAGGTAAGGGTTTTCCTTTTTCCTCTTATTTAGCATCCGTCAACTCTTCCGACTTGAGGAGTCTTCTGTCTTTTGTTAGGTTTATCTTCATTAAATTTTGTGTATATTTTCTATATCTTTAGAGCTATCATCTAGAAGATTTCTTCAACATTATCTTGCAAATTACTAATGTATTCTTCAAGTATATCCAGGCTGGTATTTTTCCTTCTATTATGTTCTTTATTTCAACCATAACATATTAATGTCTAATATTACCAATTATATGATTTAAGTTCCTGATTTCATGTTGCTGGAATCTTAACTTTCCTGCCTAAGCATAAATATACATATTATACTTATTTAAATTATAAGTCTAATTATTGTGCTTCAAATGTGTGTATTGTTCGGTTTAACCTATAGCAGTGTTAGTCAGGTATCTAGTGTCTGATTTGTGAGCCCCTGTTTCCCTGGAGGTATCAGTTACTCTGTGCAGTCACTGGCACTAGGGGTGGAGATAAGCCCCAAGGCAGAAAACTCCAAACCCCCAATCACTATGGATAACACCTGTTTGCTGCCACTTCCCCAGGCAAACTCATTGGTCCTTTTCACCTCCACTTTTAAGAAAGAGCTGGCTGAGGAGACTGTCTTTGATACTAATCTAATGGCCCAGGGGATTTAGAAAGGAAGAGGCTGCAAGCTCCAGGATGCCTGCTGCAGTTTGGTCAGCTCCACTTGTCTTCATCAACTTCTCAGCCCATCACTTTTTTTTTCCTTTTTTTAAATTTGTATAAATTTATGGGGTACCAGTGAAGTTTTGTTACATGGGTAGATTGCATAGTGTTGAAGTCAAGGCTTTTAGGATATCCATCACCTGAATAACATACATAGTACCCATTTTTGTTTCCTTGTTGTTTGCATTTTGCTTTGTTATGTTTTTATAGCCTTGATTGTTCATAAATAACTATCTTCCAGGTGTTGGTGGTTATTTTGATGGTGAAAGGGAAAGTAAGGATTGTCTGAAGGCAGTGAAGAAGAGGAGCTTAAAGGGATTTTAAAGATCACTAGGGGCCTCCCTCTACCACCTACCAGATTCACCAGTTCAAGGCCTGAGGAGTTGCCCAGGGTGGACCAAGTTGGGTTTTTGTTTGTTATTTCTGTTAACTCGTGGAATTCATGTTCCTACTCCTTTCTTTGGTTTTTCCAAGTTTGATTTTGGAGGAGGTGGCTAGGAACCCATGCTAGTTTATCATCATAAAAGGACTGGGAGTTTTGATTTTGGGTTTTTTTTTTCCTCATGTTTCTTTGATTTGAAACAATACTGTTCGTATTCTCCAGCTCCAATTCATGAATTATCTTCAGACAGATTCCAAAATTAATATTTTATACATCAAGTCTATGGTATACAGCAAGTACTTTAAGAAAACTCTTGCCTCCTATGATAAGCTACTTATTAATTTATCTAGTAAATCACAGCTTTATTTCTTCTTTATTTAGATGTTACAACATCTCACCTACTTTTGTCACCTGCATTTCCTAAAATGGCTATTTTAGGGTTAATATAAAAACAAATCTTATTTAATAGGATTCTTTCTTCTGTTAGTGTTTTGTTTGAGTATAAAAAACTGCAGAAGTTCCTCTGTTTTTGTTATTGGAACATGGCTAAATGAATAAAAAGCCAAAAAAGAAAAAGAATAACAAAATAAAAGCCTAGTGTTAAGCTGATTAAAAGGTCTGGAGATTCCAAACCATTTAACATTAAATTAAAATGCATCTGCATTAAAATCCTGGTCAACATCCTTAGATTTAATTAGATAATACTTGCTGAATTAGGCTTTTGCTAAATGTTTAACAGGCTAATATTGAGTAAAAATCAATGGGCAGTTATTTAATCAGTAACTCTCTGTCCAGAAATATATTCTTAGAAATA
Organism: Pongo abelii; assembly: GCF_028885655.2. NCBI lineage: Eukaryota > Metazoa > Chordata > Mammalia > Primates > Hominidae > Pongo > Pongo abelii. Next base: position 185,662,469 of record NC_071988.2, on the reverse strand, counting down.
ATGGAGTACATGCAAGTTAGTTTCTCTAAAGATGTTTATTTCAGTTTGATGTATGTGGTTGGCTGAATTATAGCCCTTCAAAGATAGCCACTTCCTACTCCCTGGAACATTTGACTATGTTGCCTTCCATAGCAAAAGAGATTTTGCAGATGTGATTAAGAATCTTGAGATGAGAAGATTGTCCTGGATTATGGGGAGGAAGGAGGGCAGTGGAGGGACAGGGACAATGAAATGACAAGAGTCAACAGAAGAGGGAGACCAGAGTGTCAAAGTCAGAAAAAGGACGTGTGACAAAAAGACCCAGAGCTTGGAGTGATGCAGTTTGAAGAGGAAGGGGCATGAGCCAAGGGATGTAGGAAACGCCAAGAAACTGGAAAAGGCAGGGAGCTGGATTCCAGCCTCCAGAGAGAAGACAGCCCTGCCCACGCCTTTATTTTAGACTTCCGACTTCCAGAATTTTGAGGTGATAAATGTCTGTTGTTGTAAGCCACTATGTTTGTGGTACTTTGTGAAAGCAGTAATAGGAAACTAATATAGTTTTCAATGGTAGTTAAAAACAAATCAACTACAAAAGTTTATTAAATAAAATGTGACACATCAAAACCATATGTATTATGCAGCCATTAAAATTATGTTGTAAAATAGTATTTTACTATATAAGGCAGCTATACTATTTTATTAAGTAAAAAAGAGTCTTATAAAACAAAATGTTAAATAACTTATTTTTAACAAGGAAATTATGAATAACAAAAGCTGGTATTTATTAAGTGCTTCTTGTGTGCCAGGAACTTTTAAAGAGCTTCATACCAAGCTGTGCTGTGCTGAGGGATCCCTTTTACTCCCCTCCATGACATGTGTTTACCTATGTAACAAACCTTCACATGTACCCCAATACCTAAAATAAAAGCTACAAATAAATTAAAATAAAAAATACATAGTTTAGAGGGAAAAAAGATCTTCATACATCTTATCTCAATTAACTGTTTCTATGGGGTGAATAATATTATCCCAATTTTATAGATAAAGTAATTGTGGCACTGAGAAGTTCAAATACATGCCCAAGATCACATGGTTAGTGTGACACATTTGAAACTAGGATATCAGACCCCTGAGCCTGCACTCTTAGTCCTCTTTGTATAAACAATCCTGAAGTAAACAAATCAAACATATTACACAGTACAAAATAGGTGAGTTATATTTTCATCTTTTCTTTATCTGAACAATAATCTTTGATTACTCCTAAAATACAGAATAAATAAATGTTTAAAAAGAACAGAAAATAAAAGTTTTAAAAGACTGTTGAGATAATCTTTAGAAAATACTTCCTGTTCTCATTTTATCTTTAGAAAAAAAATAGTACCTTTCATCTTTCAAACTAGATTGCTATGAGGGTTTTATGTAAATATGTAATTGTCTAGGAACAAAATTATGCCATGACCTGCTTGATTACATACCTTTCAGAGTTTTGCAAATTTAATACATGCATACTTAAATACCAATACATTTACTTACAAATACTAATGAAAACACATATAAGAAAATATAGCATAAGAAATTAAACTAAAAATTAACCCTAAGGGAAAAAGTGGCACCTGGTTAGCCATTTCTGTGACCCACTCTATCACTACTTACAAGGAAAGTATCTACAAAGACACAAAAAACTATAAGAATAACATCATACTTTTAAAAAATGCAATTAGTAAAACACTTGCATTGTGCTCTTTCTGAAAGTAAGTGGGCTAACTATTATACTCTGCCTTTACCAGATCCCTTGTTCAAATTATAAATCTCTACTAAAGCAAAATTTTGGCAGCTCTTCCTCTACTGTGAGTATTCTGCTTTTGAAGTAGAAAGAGTGCTGATTCACTCAACTTAATCCATCTCAGCCTTTGCACATCTTGCTAGTAATTATATTTTCCTGAAAATAAAAGGCAGATTTACAGAGAAATGGCTGTAGCCATCAAAAGAGATAAGACACAAGAGCCTTTGTAACAATAAATAGTGATAGTGTTGTTTTCATTCATCTCATCCATTTATAAGTCTAGGTATTAGATCTAAGAGAAGATACCCTCTGCATCCAACTGCTAAAGCAGGGAACTGGGCAAGCAGCTACATCCTCCATCAGCTATCCAGTCAAATGCAAGAGAAAGGGCTGAAGCAGCAAGCAAACGAACTCAGAAAAGGTGAAATCAATGAATTTCATGGTCTTTCCATTAACATTTACTAGGTCAGCCTAGTTATCCTCATGGTCAAATATTAATAAACAGAAATAAAAACAAATTCACCATTGCTAGGCACTACAGGAAGCTTTAAAAAGAAAATACTTGAAGATTTAGGAAAAAAAAAAAGGAACACTTACAGTGATTTACTACCAAAATAAAAACATTTGTGTTTCTCGATAACTATTGTATTCCCGGCTCCTAAAATCTTTGTATGACAGATGGTAAGCATACAATAAATATACATTGAATTAGTGAATAATCTTTTAGAAAATGCTTCCATATCCTCAGTGGGTGGCAAGAAGTCTTTGAATCCATAAAGCATGAATTTAAGGCTATAGAAAGAATAAACTGAGACCAAAAAATATGTATATACAGAGAAAGAGAGAAAAGAAAAGAAAGCAAGAAGGCAAGCAAGAAAGAAAAAAACAGAAACGAAAGAGAAAGAAATGAAAACAATGTACCAAGTAAGAAAATATAAAAAATAAAAGTGCAATTGAGGGATTAATAGATGCATGTAAATAAAATTTTCCACATATATAGGAATTTTTCCATATATATTTTTTCCATAGATATATATATGTATACACATATATATACACATATATATATACACATACATATATCCTACTCTAGCTCTATAATTTGTCTTTTGGTGTCATGTTATTTTTTAATAAACAGAAATATTTAATTATTATATAAAAAAAATCTCTCTCTCCCCCCATGGCCCCTTCTTCCCGGTTTCTAATTTTTATGTCTGACTTAGAAAAACCCTTATCAAACTAAAATTATCTTTCTAATTTTCACTAATTTTATATCATATTTTTAACTTTAATCTTTTTAACCTAACTGAAATTTATTATTATGTCTGATCATCAATTTGTGTTTAATAAACGATATTAAAGAAATAAACTTTGGAAGAAGTCACTGATGGTGGCTTGTAATTACCGACTAAGTAATTTGGATCATGATTCCTTCCAAAGACATCTTAAAAGCTGAAAAATTATAAAAATAATCTCTTTGTAGGCTTTGGAGAATTAAGAAGATGGTGAGAAAATAGTGGGCAATGATCCATAAGAAGATAAACATCTCAGGCCAGGAGCAGTGGCTCACACCTGTAATCTCAGCACTTTGGGAGGCCGAGGCAGGCAGATCCTTGAGCTCAGAAGTTCAAGACCACTCTGGCCAACATGGTGAAACCCTGTCTCTACTAAAAATACAAAAATTAGCCAGGTATGGTGGCAGGTGCCTGTAATTCCATCTACTTGAGAGGCTTAGGTAGGAGAATTGCTTGAACTGGGGAAGCAGAGGTTGCAGTGAGCCAAAATTGCACCATTGCACTCCAGCCTGGACAACCAAGCGAGACTCCATCTCAAAAAAAAAAAAAAAAAGATAATCATCTCAAACATCTCAAAAGAGGACCTTGGCATTTGGGGCTACTTTTCCCTAGAGGTATTTACCAATTTTGGAAGTAGGAGTCCAGGACCTGCCCTCTCAGAGTCCTGGAAAATACACCCTGCTTTCAATGTTTCTTCCAGGCTGAGCCCAAGGATTAAGTGTTAGCAGGAAGTAGTGGTGCCTCACGTCACCTGCAGATCATTTCAAATTTCAAATTATTTCAATACCTAGAATAGAATTAACAAGATTCCGAATTAATAGTGGTACTAGTTGCTTGGCATGAGCAAGCCTAAATTCTCACTTTGCCTCAAATTATTTCTGAGAAGCACTCTTACTAATAAAAGGACAAATGATAAAAGATAACTAGGAGTACAATGAGACAAGACAATAAAACCGGAGCCAATTCAGCATTCAGTCAGAAAAAGAAAGACCAATGTACTTACTCCAGGTATAAAGTATTTAATGTAAGAACTCGAGGCTTATGTCAACCCTGGAAGATCTGCAGAAATGAAAATCTGAGAAGCTTCCACTGAAAATTACTGCACTCAGCTTGAAGCACCAGAGAAGGGCTTCTCAAAGGCTTCTAAAAGCAGCTGTAGTTCTCCAGAAGTTCTCAGAAGCTCCATGAACTTTCAGTCTGCAGAACTGAAATGGATGCATCTCAAGGAATCGCCAGAAAGCCACTGTGAATCTCAGGTCGGCCCACGCATCTAGCTACAAGTGCCCCTGGAGAATAATGACTTCTTTGACTCTTCTACCTCCCAAATCACTCCCAGAGGTCTCTCACTTAGCAGTAGGTAGGAAAGGGAATTTTGAGAACTGTGGTCCTTGGCTCCTTTTCTTGGATTCTGCTATCTTTGGTTTTGCCTTTTGGAGATACTACCCCAAGCCATATTTATGCTTTCAACTTACCTTATTTGTGATTAGCCTACTCTAGTCTCACCACCCAGCTTTTTACTGACGCTGTGATTCAACAATGATTAACATGCTCTGCTGTTTATCTGTCATCAATACAATTTCCATCCCACATGTATCTGGTAAGGTCTTGATCTTTCCTAAAGACCACCCCACTTGTTATATACTCTAACTTTTCCTTGCCCATTCTACCTCCATCTCCTCTTCTTCCTTCTTAGAATGAGTCATTCTTTTGTGCTAGTCTCTATCATATATGTGCAATGATCCTATTGATTTATCATGAAATAGTATTTTTTCATTAATTGTTTATATATCTACTTCATCTATAAGACCATTCTTGAGGGCAGGTACTTACTATGTCTTTCTGACTCATTTTCTGTTATTGGTACTTAGCTCTCTGCCTCACTGAGGTTAGGATCCCAGCAGTTCTCTTGAATGAAATTCACTAATTCATTGCCAGCTTGGCAGTGAAATTTGTGAAACTGGATGTTTGGACTATGCCCACAAAACTGCAGTAAAGTTTCCCCAAAGAATGGTAGTCTACATCACAGAGAGTGCTGTAACTGTATCATGATCAGTTGGTCATATGTTGATGTCAAATAAACAGCATATTTCAATCTCTAAGTGCCAATATTGTTTCTAATGAGAAATAGCTGGCAGATTGTGATAGGGACCATGTACACATTCATTCTAACACAGATCTTTGCAAATTTGCTTTTTCAAAAGCAGGACCATAAAAATCATACTTTTTATTAAATTTAAAAGTTTGGCAGCCAGGCGCTGTGGCTCACACCTGTAATCCCAGCACTTTGGGAGGCGAAGGTGAGTTAATCACTTGAGCTCAGGAGTTTGAGACCAGCCTGGGCAACATGGCAAAACCCCATCTCTACTAAAATTACAAAAAATTAGCCGGGTGTGGTGGCACACACCTGTAATTCCAGTTACTTGGGAGGCTGAGGCAGGGGAATAGCTTGAACCCAGGAGACAGAGGTTGCAGTGAGCTGAGATCATGCCACTGTACTCCAGCCTGGGTAATAGAGCAAGACCCCATCTGAAAAAAAAAAAAAAAAAGTTTGTATATTAATGGACATTATGCAGTGGTATAACCAGGTAAAATTCCCTAAAACTGACAGAGATCTCCCCTGGAATATTCCACTATTCCAGAGACTTCTCACATAATTCCAATCTTAACTGAAGATTATGGAAAATAAATGTTTATTTTGATGTCAATAAAAGGTTTTATGACTCACATGTTCAATCCGTAGAACACTATTTTCAACATCTTCTAATATATATGGTATTTTTGTTGTTGTCGAAGATATCACTGTAAGGGAAAAAAATCAAATGTAGTTAGTGATTTAAAAATGTGGTGCTTTTCACTTGTTGGTGGGTCATCTGGTTCTAGCCTTGCAGTTTCAGCCAAGAATGCAGTTTGAGTCGTTTATGATAATGCCACTCTCTGGCACAACTTCTTTTTGCCACCTGGAGTTCAAGAACTTCACCTTTCCTCCTGAATCTAAAATAAAAGTTGAAAATATAAATAATTTTTTTAAAAAAGAACTTCATGATGTGCCTTATCAGAATGTCTACAAGCGGTCACACTGCTGGATTTTTTTAGAAAATATTTTGTACCCAACAAACTACTAGCTTTAAAAAAATACTCTTGAACAAATTTGTTGCTGATAAAATGTCTCCCGTATTATTTTAGCCACCAAATATTAATTAAACAACAAAGCAGGGTATAGATACGAGATTAAAATGGTCCCTTCTCTCAAAAAGATTAGAGTCCTCAGAGTCCACACATAACACAAGAACATCAAAAATGCAAGGTTTTGTCAGTTTTAGTGTCATTTCTATTTACCTTTGTTAAGCTAGAATTCTAAATTGTTTTTAAATTACATTTTAAAATGGGAACATATAACTGTGGTTAGAAACAGGAAGTGTAAAGCAGAACCTTGAAGTCTCCTGAAAATAGGCCAAAAAAAAAAAGTCTGAAAATTTCTTGTGACAAGACATCTTCTGTCCGATCCTACTGTTCCCTGAAAATAAACTGGACAATGAAGACCATGATAAACGTTCTATCCATTCATTGAGAGTAAATACAGCAGTCAACTCAAGAAGGATGAGCTATTGCTGTTTAAAATGGTTGTTTTATATTTATGGAGGTGCAAATGGTCTGTTTGAACATGCACTTCCTTAAAAAATTCTGGATAATAAGTGCATGAAATAATCCCTATTGCTGCAACACTTGAACAGCACTGACACTGGGAACTTTTGAGGGGGTTGGGTGTGACTAAAAAGTGGAAGAATTGCTTAGGAGCAATAAAATAAAATGCACTTTTTTACTGCTCAAATACTCCTTCAAAATCAGTTTCAGAATCACCTACGAGATGAAGCTCATGTAATGGAAAAAATATATATTATTATAAAGCTGTATGTTATCAAGGTCAAAACTTTATCAAACCACGTGATAGTATCAAATGACACATGTTATGGTTTTCAGAAGACTCGTGAACAAATGGTTCAGATGCTCTGGTTAACCGAGTACTTTAAAACTAGACAGAAGCAATGATGTTAATGACTTGGGCCTTCTATTGAGGCTTGTTCTCCATATTTAGAGTGATGATGTATATAAAATGCTTAACAGTAATTAAAGAAGACATTTTCAACTTCCCACAGGAGAATTTTAGTGAGCACGTCTGCATGTGGCATGAAGGTTAATGGTTGCCTGAAGGGGCCTAGAAGTGTTACCCATTGTAACCCCCTGGGTACAGTATCCTCCTCAGCATTCATCCAAAAACTCTAACCTCTGAGAGATTATCTTGGTTTGCCCAATGGAGTAGTAAAACTAATAGCCTATAGTTATTAAAAAGTAATTTAATATGTTTTTAGACAAATTTATAATAAAATGGAAAGTATCTTTGAGAGTTTATTTATAACACTGATTTATTCTGTCTGAGACAGTAGATGGCAGTGGTCAGATTTCTACTTAGGGTTTCACTATTCTTTGTTATGAAAGAAAACAAAATTTCACAACAAAAGGGAAGACGATGAATAAGGGGGACTAGTTCACAGTTGACCTTAACAGGTTTTTATTTTCTTAAGTGCTGTACACGCTCCATCAATATCTTCACATGAACACTGACTATTACCACATATGTAAAAATTGTTGTAACAAAAGTAAATTATAGTGTTAGTGGAAGAGCATCATCAGTCATCTTTAATGCCTAAAAATGCACATTGAAAAAAATCTTTTTTTAAGATGGAAAGACTAGACAGTTCCTCTAAGTCATCCTGCCATAAGAACATCTGATCTTGTAGGCTGTAGCTAATGAAGTTCTCACCCAAAGCAAGATCCCATTTTTGGCAGAATTTTCGGCATCTCTCTTCAATCATATCCTTGAAAGAACCTTTTACGCAATTAAAAAACATTGTAATTTGCATTTATATCATTATTTTAGTCTACATTGCTAAATATTATGACATCAAGAGTGACATGGGAATTTTCCCATATACTAAAATTCAGAGACAGAATCAATTTGCCTTAATTCTGTGGACTGTTCTGAAATTGCAGAATCAGAGCCATAGCATTGTGTCCGGTAACCAACATTTAAGATGGACACAGCGGAATTACAACCTTTGTGTGCCTTAGACACTTTTACCTTGGTAGACCCCTCCTCCAAAAAACAATATTAAAATTGTATTTTATGACTATTTTAGCATATAGCTAAATATAATCTAATCTGGGTTCATGATGATATGTTCATTTTTATTATATTAATTTTTCTAATTTTAAAAGAAATTAAAATCAATATGCTTTCTTGGGCCTTTGAAAATATCATAGGCCCTAAGCCCTATATATACTGTGCCCACTAGATACATTGACCCTGCTGATAGAATGTCTTTATTCTAGCCTGAAAGTAATTTAATATGTTTATAGACAAATTTATAATGAAATGGGAAGTATCTTTGAGAGTTTATTTATAACACCGATTCATTCTGTCCTAAGCCCTATATATAATGTGTCCACTAGATAAATTGACCCTGCAGATACAATGTCTTTATTCTAGCATGTTAGAAACTTAAAACATGATTTTTAGATTCAAATCCCCTCCATACAGAATCCCGGCTTGTTCCTAAGTAAGTCTGAGGGCAGCTGAGTTCTCTGTAGGTGGGGCACTGACTGGCTAGGGTGGTGGGGAAGTCTCCTCCATTTCTTCTAAGAAAACATTTTAACTTTCATCTGTTTTATATTTGAGCATTCTTTGTAATGTTTAATTTGTAAAAAGGGGCCTCTCTGCCTTAGAATTTTTTTTGAAAATCATTGATATGAACTGCATACATTATTTTAAAATAGTATCCAGTTACTGTATTTCAAAGTATCTTTTCATTAACTTGATCTTATGTATACATCTGGGAATGTACTGAGCAATCTATTCTCAGCAAAATCATTATATATGCTGTGAAAATTACATGTGGGAGTACATTTATTATTTTCTCAGGAAAAGGCAAATAGAGATGGCCTTACACATGTTCTTTGCTTTAAACTTCTTCCGGTTTGTTTCTTAAACATTTTGTCAGGCTTTTACAGCATTGAAAGTGCCTTTAGATTCCATTGCCTATGAAAAATAGGGTAGTGAGAGTACTCTGCTGGTTTATTTTTCAGTGTCCAACCTCCAGTTAGACAATGCAAATTCATGTATCACAGCTGATTGCATTTGTCAGCTGTTTGATGTTTTTGGCAGGTTGTTTTTTTTTTTTTTTAGCTGCCCCATTTTGTCAAGTACATGAAAGCTTTGACCTGTGTTAATAGCTCAAAGTTCTGATAAACAATCTAGTAGTAAGAGGCTAATATTAAAGTCTGAAGATTTTTGGCGTCTATCAATTTTTATATACTTGATTATCACTTCTGAATACGAGATCATAGATATTAGTATGAGCTTATAGATATTAGTCTATGTTGAAATCAGAAAGTTTCAGACGTAGAAGAGATCTGGGGACACAGCATGTTGGAGAGAGCACCGGGCCAGGAGAGACGTGGCCCTAGCCCTGCCACCTATTGCTCACTCTTGGGTTAGTCATTTATCCTCCACAAGCTTCAGCTCCCTTGCCAGTAGAACCCATGATTGCAAAGATGAAAATAAGACAATTAGAGACAAGCAATGTTGCAGACGAGATGATCCAAAATCATTCAGAATATAAAAACATAGAAATGTTAGATAAAAATATAACAAATGTCCTTATTTATACTCAGCTGTGCTAGGAAAAAGAAAAGAAAAATCTCCAGCAGTCAGAAAGGAAGAGAGAAACATAAGCCAGAGAAATTGGCCTGAGAGCTGACAGTGTGGCTGCCCTGGGGGGTGGTCAATTCTGATCATCTAGTGGCATGGGTGTCAGTGCCCAGGCAGAAACAGAAGATAAAGCAATGGGCCTGAGTGGGATGTACACTTAAACAGCCCTAAATTTTTAAAAAAATGATTTAAAATACTATAGTCTCTGTGTAAGTATCCACTAGGAAAAAATATCCAACTATCCACACAGAGAGATAAAAAGAAGCTTGACTTTTTATTTTGGCCTGAATTCTGTGTATACAAGAAAAAACAAATTCTCTGAGTAATGTAATCACAGACTTACATTACATTCCAGTTAGGAGGTTAAATTTGTATTGTCTGCATGACCTGGGAATCCCCTAGTTAAGAAACATTTTTTTTTTCCAGGCCAATAATAACCCGTGGCAAACAAACACAATCTCTCTGAAGAAGGGGTGAGGTTACTGTAGTGCAGACAGTCACGTCCTTAGTGGTAATGAGACCCTGACTCCTCTTTCCCATATTCACCTCGGAATGCCGGCCTTAGCGTGTGCCTTCAAATAAGAGATTGTAAGATTTTTTTTTTTTTCTCAGTGAACTGACAAAACAGAGAGAATAGCTGCAGAATTGAGAAAATTTTCCCAAAAACAATCCGGTCTGAGTACCCTAGAGGGAAAGCCACCACTAGCCCGAGACACACATAGACCTAATCAACTTTTGAGTGACTCATTTGTAATATAACTAATATCCAGAGATCAACAGATATTTGGGGAAAATTTCTGTCAGAGACAGAGAGAGACAGTAACAGATGGACTTAGAGCAAGTAGAGACAACTAAAGCCACAGAGGGTTGAAAGGGAAGATTCTGGGACTAGAAAGGAATGTGCTTGGATATTACAAATATGAGAGCAGAAATAAAAAATTATTTGGAAGTTTGGGGGAAAAAAGGAAAAGAAAACTTCCAGAAAGTATGACAAAAAGAAAACAGAAAAGAAAGAGTTAGAAAATTTAAGAATTAATTCAGGAGTTTAAGCATCCAAATAATAAGAGTTCCAGGATGAGAGAACAAAGAAAACAATACTTGAAATAAGATGAATAAGAGTAATAAATAAAAACAGTACTAGAAACAATAAGAGTTCCGGGATGAGAGAACAAAGAAAACAATACGTGAAATTTTATTATTTGAAATTATCAAGGAAATAATTAAAGAAAATATCCAAAAACTTAAACACATAATTTCCAGATATCATGGACCAACTGTGTACCTTGCAAAATGAATGGTGGAAACAAATGCTACATCTTACACATACCAAAAAAGGAAGAAAAAAAAGATTTTATTCCAGGAATCAAGAATCAGGATGGCTCCAAACTTCTCATAACCCTGGAATTGTTTTTTAAAAAGGAGCAATTACTTCACATTTTTGAAATAAAGTTATTTCTAATCCAGAATTCTATATCCAGTCAACCATCAATTGAATGGCATGGTAGCATAAATATATTTTCAAAAATTAAAGTCTGTCCTACGCTATGTAATTAGATTTGTATAAAACTCTAGAAAATCCAAACTAATCTGTAGTATTAAGTAATAGGAAGAAATCAGCAGTTGCAAGGGGAAAAGGGAGAGGAAGGAAGATACACTACATGGGCAAGAAAATACTTGTGGGTGATTGACATGCTCACTCACTTGACTATGTGGATGGTTTCAAACATCTACACATTATTCAAAACCTATTAAATTGTATGCTTTAAATATGTTGTTTATTGCATGTCAATTATACATCAATAAGGCTATTAAAAACTTTTTAAAGTATCAAAAATTTGCATCCCATTCTCTGATACTGACATCTGGTTTTTTTTGAAAAAAAGAAAAGCATCTAGAAAAATGAAGATACTGGATTCAGGAAAAACGGCTTCCAAAATAGGAGAGACACAAAGGGAATCCCCAGAATGATGGCAAAGAAAGTTGTCAGGGCAAAGCAACAGCTTGAAATCATGCCTAAAAAGCCAAAATTTCAGATCACAGAAGAACAGAAGGCTCCAGAGGAAAGTACTGTGAAAAATAAAATAAAATTAATAGATTTTCTGATGTATTCGAATGTGGAGAGGAAACATAAATTCTAGCAAGATGAGGGATGAATTTCAGGGAAGATCATAGAAAATTGAGCAAAAAAACAAAAAGACAGCTAGTAGCAAAAAGTTAGCATAGTAGGTGACTTAATATTCATGTAGCCAAAATTATTATACAATCTTATTTGGAGAACAGAAGAAAGAGATGGATGGGCAAGGGAAGAGTTCAGGAAGAATCAGAAAGAAAACTAAATTTCCACAGTAACAAGTCAATAAACAGCACCCAGTGAAAAAAATAGTGATAATAAAACCAAGATTATCATATTTTTAGGAATACAAAGTGTAAATACCAAAAGAAATATAATACCTCAATGAGCTGAAGGTGATATGTGTACAGAGAAAGAATCTGAGTGAAAAATTATAACCTAGGTCTACTTCGAATTACATAATAGATGAGAAAGAATGGGGAAACATGAGTCAGAGAAAAATGGGAATTTTTTTGAATTTGGATTCTTTAATAGGCTCAAAATAAGTATCATACAGGGTGTTTATTCACAGGCTTGAATGAGAATTGAAGAAATTCGGACAAGTTTAATATCCATCTGTGATTAAGTCTGGCAAAATACAGGTCATTGAAACAGACATTTTAATTGAGTTTTATAAAACTATACAAATCTTCCAAGTGATCATAAACCAGTTTCTCATTACAGGTGCTTTAAAGCAACTTTTTGAAAGTCAAACAATTGCAGTTTTTTTTTTTTAAATTTTACTTTAAGTTATGGGATACATGTGCAGAACGTACAGGTTTGTTACATAGGTATACATATGCCATGGTGGACTGCTGCACCTATCAACCCGTCATCTAGGTTTTAAGCCCCTCATGCATTAGGTATTTGTCCTAATGCTCTCCCTCCCCCTGACCCTCACCCACCAACAGGCCCCAGTCTATGATGTTCCCCTCCTTGTGTCCATGTGTTCTCGTTGTTCAACTCCCACTTATGAATGAGAACATGCGGCGTTTGGTTTTCTGTTCCTGTGTTAGTTTGCTGAGAATAATGGCTTCCACCTTCATCCATGTCCCTGCAAAGGACATGAACTCATTATTTTTTATGGCTGCATAGTATTCCTTCGTGTATATGTGCCACATTTTCTTTATCCAGTCTATCATTAATGGGCATTTGGGTTGGTTCCAAGTCTTTACTATTGTAAATAGTGCTGCAGTAAACATACATGTACATGTCTTTATAGTAGAATGATTTATAATTCTTTGGGTATATATTCAGTAATGAGATTGCTGTGTCAAATGGTATTTCTGGTTCTAAATCCTTGAGGAAACGCCTCACTGTCTTCCACAATGTTTGAACTAATTTACAGTTCCACTAACAGTGTAAAAGCATTCCTATTTCTCCACATCCTCTCCAGCATCTGTTGTTGTTTCCTGACTTTTTAATAGTTACCATTCTGACTGGTGTGAGATGATATCTCATTGTGCTTTTGATTTGCATTTCTCAAATGACCAGTGATGCTCAGCTTTTTTTCGTATGTTTGTTGGCTGCATAAATGTCTTCTTTTGAGAAGTGTCTGTTCATATCCTTTGCCCACTTTTTGATGCGGTTGTTTGTTTTTTTTCTTATAAATTTGCTTAAATTCCTTGTAGATTCTGGATATTAGACCTTTGTCAGATGGATAGATTGCAAAAATGTTCTCCCATTCTGTAGGTTGCCTGTTCAGTCTCATGATAGTTTCCTTTGCTGTGCAGAAGCTCTTTAGTTTAATTAGATCCCATTTGTCAATTTTGGCTTTTGTTGTAATTGCTTTTAGTGTTTTGGTGATGAAGTCTTTGCCCATGTCTATGTCCTGAATGGTATTGCCTCGGTTTTCTTCTAGGGTTTTAATGGTTTCAGATTTTACATTTAAGTCTTTAATCCATCTTGAATTAATTTTTGTATAAGGTGTAAGGAAGGGGTCCAGTTTCTGTTTTCTGCATATGGCTAGCCAGTTTTCCCAACACCATTTATTAAATAGGGAATCCTTTCCCCATTTCTTGTTTTTGTGAGGTTTTTCAAAGATCAGATGTATACTTTTAAGATAACAGTGTTTAATGAAATTCATGAAAATCATGAATCCTTAGATTTAGGAACATTTATACCTTCTGAGTAAAAATCTAGACTAGAGAAATGTAGTGAATGCAGTACACAAAAGACAATGAGGAAGAGCAAAACAGAAGAAAGATGGCTGACTCTCAATAAACTAATACTATATTTTTCAATGAAAACAATAAAATCTAGAGAACAATAGCATACTATTATGAAAAGATTTTACAAATTGTTAATATAAAATCCAGCTAAATCATTTTTTTTTCTTTTTTTGATACTTTTTTTTAAATTTTAAGTTCCAGGGTACATGTGCAGGATGTGCAGGTTTGTTACATAGGTAAACGTGTGCCATAGCGGTTTGCTGCACCTATCAACCCATCACCTAGGTATTAAGCCCAGCACACATTAGTTATTTTTCCTAAGGTTCTCCCTCCTCCCACATTCCCCCCACCGTCAGGCCCCAGTGTGTGTTGTTCCCCTCCCTGTGTCCATGAGTTCTCATTATTCAGTACCCACATAGAAGTGAGAACATGCAGTGTTTGGTTTTCTCTTCCTACATTAGTTTGCTGAGGGTAATGACTTCCAGCTCCATTCATGTCTCTGCAAAGGACATGATCTCTTTCCTTTTTATGGCTGTATATTATTCCATGGTCTTGATAGTAGAATGATTTATATTCGCTTGATTATATACCCAGTAATGAGATTGCTGGCTCAAATGGTATTTCTGGTTCTATGTCTTTAAGGAATTGCCACACTGTCTTCTACAATGGCTAAACTAATTTACATTTCCACCCACAGTGTAAAAGTGTTCCTATTTCTCTGCAACCTCACCAGTATCTGTTATTTCTTGACTTTATAATAATCACCATTCTGACTGGCGTGAGATAGTATCTCATTGAGATTTGCATTTCTCTAATGATCTTTTATGACATTGAGCTTTTTTTCACATGCTTATTGGCTGCATGAATGTCTTCTTTTGAGAAGCGTCTGTTGATGTCCTTTGTCCACTTTTTAATGGGGTTGTTTGTTTTTTTCTTGTAAATTTGTTTAAGTTCTTTGTAGATTCTGGCTATTAGACCTTTGTCAGATGGATAGATTGCAAAACTTTTCTCCTACTCTGTAGGTTGCCTGTTTGCTCTGATGATAGTTTATTTTGCTATGCAAAAGCTATTTGGTTTAATTAGATCAACTTTAGCTTTTGTTGCAGTTGCTTTTGGTGATTTTGTCACGAAATATTTGCCCGTGCCTATGTCCTGAATGATAGTGCCTAGATTTTCTTCTAGGGTTTTTACAGTTTTGGGTTTTACATCTAAGTCTTTAATCCATCTTGGGTTAGTTTTTGTATAACATGTAAAGAAGGGGTCCAGGGTTCAATTTTCTGCATATAGCTAGCCAGTTCTCCCAGCACCATTTATTAAATAGGGAATCCTTTCCTCATTGGTTGTTTTTGTAAGGTTTGTTGAAAAACAGATGGCTGTAGTTGTGTAGTCTTATTTCTGAGTTCTCTATTCTGTTCCAGTGGTCTATGTGTCTATTTTTGTACCAGTACCATGCTGTTTTGGTTACTGTAGCCTTGTAGTATAGTTTGAAGTCCAGAAGCACAATGCCTCCAGCTTTTTTCTTTTTGCCTAGTATTGTCTTGGCTATATGAGCTCCTTTTTTGGTTCCATATGAATTTTAAAGTAGCTTTTTTCTAATTCTGTGAAGAATGTCCATGGTAGTTTAATGGGAATAGCATTGAAACTATAAATTACTTTAGGTGGTATGGCCATTTTAATGATATTGATTCTTCCTATCCATGAGTATGGAATGTTTTTCCATTTGTTTGTGTCCTCTCTTATTTCCTTGAGCAGTGGTTTATAGTTCTCCTTGAAGAGGTCCTTCACTTCCCTTCTTAGCTGTATTCCCAGGAATTTTCTTCTGTTTATAGCAATTGTGAATGGGAGTTCATTCATGATTTGGCTCTCTGCTTGCCTGTTGTTGGTGTATAGTAATGGTTGTGACTTTTGCACGTTGATTTTGTATCCTGAGACTTTGCTGAATTTGCTTATCAGCTTAAGAGGCTTTTGGCTGAGAAAACGGGGTTTTCTAGATATAGGATCATGTCATCTGCAAACAAAGACAACTTGGGCTCCTCTCTTCCTATTTGTATACCCTTTATTTATTTATTTCTCTTGCCTGATTGCCCTGGCTAGAACTTCCAATACTATTTTGAATAGAAGTGATGAGAGAAGGCATCCTTGTCTTGTGCCAGTTTTCAAATGGAATGCTTCCAGCATTTGCCCATTAAGTATGATATTGGCTGTGGGTCTGCCATAAATGTCTCATTGTTTTGAGGTATGTTTCTTCAATACTTAGTTTATTGAGAGTTTTTAACATGAAGGGATATTGAATTTTATCTAAGGCTTTTTCTACATCTCTATTAAGATAATCATGTGGTTTTTGTCTTTAGTTCTGTTTATGTGATTAATTACATTTATTGATTTGTGTATGTTGAACCAGCCTTGCATCCTGGAGATGAAGGAAACTTGATCATGGTGGATAAGCTTTTTATGTGCTGCTGCATTCTGTTTGCTAGTATTTTACTGAGAATTTCTGCATCGATGTTCATCTAGGATATTGGCCTGAAGTTTTTTTGTTGTTGTTGTGTCTCTGCCGGGTTTTGGTATCAGGATGATGCTGACCTCATAAAATGAGTTAAGGAGAAGTCCCTCCTTTTCAATTGTTTGGAATAGTTTCAGAAGAAATGGTACCATCTCCTCTTTGTGCCTCTGGTAGAATTTGGCTGTGAATCTGTCTGGTCCTGGGCTTTTCTGGTTGGTAGGCTATTAATTACTGCCTCAATTTCAGAACTTGTTATTGGTCTATTCAGGGATTCAACTTCCTCCTGGTTCAGTCTAGGAAGGGTATATGTGTCTAGGAATTTTTTTATTTCTTCTAGATTTTCTTGTTTCTTTGCATAGAGGTATTTATAGGATTCCCTGATGGTTGTTTGTAGTTCTGTGGTGTCAGTGGTGATATCCTCTTTATCATTTTTTTATTATGTCTATTTGATTTGTATTTCTTTTCTTCTTCATTTGTCTAGCTAGTGGTCTATTTTATTATTTTTTTGGAAAAAAAAAAAGCTCCTGGATTCATTGGTTTTTTGAAGGGTTTTTTGTGTCTCTGTCTCCTTCAGTTCTGCTTTGAGCTTCATTATTTCTTGTCTTCTGCTAGCTTTGGGGTTTGTTTGCTCTTGGTTCTCAGTTTTTTCAGTCGTGATGTCAGGATGTTGACTTGAGATCTTCCCAGCTTTCTAATGTGGTCATTTAGTGCTATAAATTTCCCTTTTAACACTGCTTTAGCGGCATTCCAGATATCCTGGTGTGTTATCTCTTTGTTTTCATTAGTTTCAAAGAACTTCTTGATTTCTGCCTTAATTTCATTATTTACTCAGGAGTCATTCAGAAGCAGGTTGTTCAATTTCCATGTAGTTGTGTGGTTTTGAGTGAGTTTCTTAATCTTGAGTTCTAATTTGATTGCACTGTGGTCTCAGAGAGTGTTTGTTATGATTTCAGTTCTTCTGCATTTGCTGAGGAGTGTTTTGCTTCCAATTAGGCAATCAATTTTAGAGTAAGTTCCATGTAACACCAAGAAAAAGGTATATTCTGTTGTTTTGGGTAGAGAGTCCTGTAGATATCTATCAGGTCCACTTGATCCAGGGCTGAGTTGAAGTTCTAAATATCTTTGTTAATTTTCTGTCTTGATGATCCATCTAATATTGACAGTGGGGTATTAAAGTCTCCCACTATTATTGTGTGGGAGTCTACATTTCTTTGTAGCTCTCTAAGAACTTGTTTCATGAATCTGGGTGCTCCTGTATTTAGGACAGTTCAGTTAAATTATTTTTCAAGAGAGAAAATAAAATGAATTCTGAAGGCATTTACTACATAGATTATCACTAGAAGAACTTTAAAAATTTACTTATTCAAGAAGAAAATTAAGTACAAAATGTCATGAAATACAAAAATAAATTATGAATGAATAAACAAAAGAGTAAAGCTAAAAATAAACCATCTATTGTAAGACAGTACCAAAAATAATAATTAAGGGATTTGAAATAATAAGCATTCAGCAAGAAATCAGTGAATGAATTTAGAAATGTAAACGGTAACCTTAAAATCATAAAAATAGAATATGTAACTTCCAAATGCATATGAATGGGAGGAAGGGAGGTGACAAGGAGAGACGTACATAAATTAAATTTGAACAAGATAGTAGAAAGCAGAAAGAGAAAAGAGGCAAAGAAAAAGAAGAAGCATGGCCAGTAAGAAGAACATAAAAAGATAATAGAAATAAATAGAAATCTATATGACTAATCACAGTTTCTGTATACAAATCATACTCAATGTTTAATGACGGATTGTCATGAAACAGAGATTAAATTGACAGATTGTAAAAGTGACTCAAGAAAGCAAAATTCAGCTGTATGGAATTTACAAGCAACTTACCTAAAGTCTAAGAAAGACACTGATGATTGAAAGTAAATAGATGGAAGAAATAAATAACAGGCCAATAAATGGCAAAAGAAAGTTGGAGTTGATATACTGATATCAGACAAAATTGACTTCATGGCAGGAATAATTCTCAAAGATGAAGAGGAACACTATAGAATGAGAACAATTTACCCAAAAGATCTCTTAATTCTTACGTTGTATGCACCAATAACCTAGTCTTAAAAATATAGAGTAAAAGTTACCAAAATTTCGGGAAGAAATAGAGGAATAGAGGCCTCTATCCTATTGTATACCTAATATATTTTATAATTTAAAAATGAGAGAATTGAATGTTCTTGAGTAGGTTTTACAATATCTGAACTGCTTCAAAGGCAGAACTTTAAAACATCACACAAACTTCATCTGCCCGAAATTTTCCTTTTTTCTTGCACTTTTTCATTTTGTTTTCCCTGGAAAGAACTCTCTATAGCTGCTGACATGATTTCTATTTCAATTATGTTTCAAACATCCTCTAGTCAGGCTTTCTACCATAATGTTTCAATGATCAAGGTGAACAATGAATTCCACATTGCCAGATAGTTATTAGTGTTTATGTCACCATATATTTAACACAATGTTTCTCTCTATCCTTTTCCAAGTGCCTTGTCTTTGTCACTTGATTTCCAAGGCCTCACACTGTTGACTTGCCCTCCACCAGACCGATTTCTGTTCATGGTGGTTCTTAATGATTTATCTTTACCTTTCTGCACTCCAATATCAGAGTGCATTGGGATGTATCTTTGCCTCTCTTTCCTATCTTTACTGAATTCCTAGGTTATCATATCAATTCTGTGGTTTAAAACACCATTTATATAATGTGATTCCAACATTTGTAACTCCAATATTATATATCCAGCTACATACCCATCATCTTTACTTGGATTTCTAATAGCCATCTCAAACTTGTATTTCCAAACCCAAACTCTAAAATTCACACTCAGCTGTCCAAAGAAAATCCTCATTTAGCTCTCAGTGCTCCTCATCTTCAAATACACTCATCTAGTTCCTCAGAACCAAACCTTGATGTCTACTTTCTTTCCTTTCTTTTTCTCCTATCTGACATTCAAACTGTCCCATAATCAGTTGGCCAGCAAATTACATAAACTTGTCCTTCAACATATGTCCTAAATCCAACCACTTTTCACCTCCTCTATCACTATCACCCTAGACACAGCTCCTATATCTCATGCTACAGTTTCAATAACCTGATAACTAGTCTCCCATTTCTACTTCTACCTTCATAAACTCTATTCTCTACACAATTGAGAAAATTTTCAAATATAAATCCGATCATGTCACTACCATGCTCAAAGCTCTTCAATGGGTTTCCATCAAACTCAGGAAAATAATCCAACATTTTTACCACATGCTACAAGATATACATGACCTGGCCCCTGGCTATTTCTCTGAACAATTTTCTTCTCACTCTGTCTGTCACCTGCTCTGCTCCAATCATATCAGAGCATGTTCATGTCTTCTTAGCTGGTTCTTGTCCACTTACAAGAGCACTCATTGTTCTCTCTGCCTAGAGTGCTCTTTCCAATGCAATGAATCACTCCCTGACTTCAGTTGCCTCTTCAGAGAGGCCTTCCTTAACCACTCTATTTAATAGTGACCTCCGTCACCAATGACTCTCCATCCCTTTATCTTGATTAATTTTCTCTAATAGTACTTAGCACTACCTGGTGCATTTTATTGTTTCTATTTTTTAAATTTCCTGTGTCCAACCTTCCCCCCTTTGATAATACATGAACTCCATGAGGGAAGGAACTCTGTTTTATTTACTGTTATATCCCCAATTCCTAGAACAACACCAGGAACATAATTGGAGCTCAATAAATATGTCTGTAGTGTTTGCTGAATTAACACATTTGGACTTTAGGCAGGCAACTGGTACACATTAAAAGTTGGATGAGAAAATATTACTTGGAAATGTGCATACAAATGAGGTCACCCAGTGTCTTCCCCTTTAATTAAAGAGTAAAACATCTCTAAAATTTTATGGAACATTTAGAAGAAATAAAAGGTGTATTGAAAGATACAGTCAAGGTTCCTGACCTCATGTACAAAATTCAGAATAAGTACCATACAGCACACAAGCAAGGTTATATGTCACAGTGTTACTGGAAACAGGGACTTTTAGATAGGGCAAATAACAAGTGCTTGAAATGAAGTTAATTGATGGGCAAAAGGAAGCTTCTCTGCGGAGAGCTGGAGGAGAGACATCACAGTCAGAAAAAAAAAGAGTAAATGCAAAGTCACTTTTCCAGGAGAGGTCTCAGAGTGTTGAAGGAACAGAAAAGAAGTGAGTATGGCTAGCGCATGGTGAATACGGGGAGAATCGTAGATGATATCACAAAGACGTATCTTATGTGTGTCTTTGCCAGCCACTGTAAAGAGTTTGAATGTTATTCTAAATAAAACGGGGAGCTATAAAAGTGTTTTAGTTAGGGAAGACAACAACATCTGTTCAGATAATGTCAGTTTGTTGTGAAAACCACTGAATTAGGAGTAAATGCAGAATATTATGGGAGCAACTTGACAGGCATCTAAAAAAGCCCAAGAGACTCAGAGAAGCCTTCCTAGATGAGATAGTGTCTGAAAGATAAGTAGGCATTATCCTTCTGCACATGACGGCAGAACATTCTAAAAAGAGGGAACAACATGTGCAAAAGCCCCGTAGTAAGAAATCAGGAGACTAAAAATAGTTCAGAATGAGACAGGCATAGTATCTAAGAGAGAAAGGGAAGAGGCTGCATGACCAGGGGCCAGATCATAGAGCCTAGTGGGCCACAATGAAAGGCCATGACATTGTCTTTAGGGAAACGGAGTAGCATTGAAAATAATCCAATTAGGAAACTGTTGATGTCACATGGTCCAAAAATAATGCCTTGGACTAACTTTAAAAAAAAAAAGTGGAAATGGAGAATGTGAATAGACTATGAGACTAAGGAGGAAAAAGTAACAAAATTTGATAATGGCTTAGATGTGAAGATAGTGTAAAGGGAAAGACATCATGATAAAACCTAGATTTTTTGTTCAAAATGGTGGGGCTGACCCCATCTACTTATCTCCACTTTCCTTTAAAATGCCACTAAAGTATGACTAAAGGAATTTTTATAGGTATAAAACCACTCAAAAAAAAAAAAAAAGAATAAGAAAGACTATTGCAGTAAAAAAAAAAAAAAAAAAAAAAAAAAAAGTATGGTACTTGAAAGACAGAGAGAGCTGCAGGAATTAAAGAGGCAGTGGAGAAAGCAGATACCTAAGGTGGCAGTAGGAAGACTAACACTCAGCTTACAAGGAATTCCCAGAAGGTAAACTGATGACCTTTGGAACCAGGGGAAAATGTGAAGCAGAAAGTACTAGGACTGGTTGAAAATCTGTTTTAGAAGCAGTTAAACCCTCAGATCATATTGTTTGCATGTTCTAAGAGAAAATTCTACAACTATATAGACTATAGTGACAGCAAATTTTGTAGGTACATAGACTAGTAAACAACAATCCAAAAACATAACAACGAACTCCAAGGACCACTTCCACCTGGTCTCAAATGGCACCCAAAACAAGCCATTCATTCATTTGTCCATTTATTCATCAAAAACATATTAGAGCAATATAATGTGATGATTACATCATTGGTTTTGGAACTAAACTTCTTCAATTCTTACTCTGATAAGTATCAGACTGGGATACTGTTTTCTGTGTGGCTTTAGATAGGACATGTCACCTCTTTTTATTTCAGTTTCCCCTTTATAAAATAGGACTATAGGCATATTCACCTCATCTAGTCATTATGAAAATCAAATTAATATTTTAAACTCCTGGCATACAATAAGCACAACATAGTGCTTCCTTCTATGACGACAACATATCCAGTTGTTTCAGACTCTGAGATTAAAGGCAGGCAATAAGGCAGTTTCATGGACATTCTAGAGTGGAAGACACACAAATTGACCAAAGGCTAACGAATACACATGGTAATCTTAGACAGTGATAAATGCTATGAAGAAAATGAATTACCTATTGTGAAATTTTTTTAGATACCTGTTTTCAGATTAAATAAATAATTAAGTGAATGAAAATGTTTTAATTGGCATTGTATTATTTTTCTGTGGAATTTAATTTTCAGCAACAATCTTAAGAAAGAAGAGAACTAACATAGTACATGTACTATAACACTTTACACCTGATTTAATATATAAGCTTCATCGTCAACATATAATGCAGGCAGTATTATCTTTATTTTACAGACAAAGAAACTAAGCCTCAGTAAAATTCAGTAACTTTCAGGGGTCTTGAGAGCCATACTACTAATGAATGGCAGAGCAGGAATTCAAACAGGTTTGTCGGACTCCAAAGTACTGCCACAAAGTCTCATGTTTTTTGAATACCTTAGTATTTTTCATTGTATAAGTATTTACTTCTAACATTTAACTTATAAAGTGGCTTTGTTTTCCCTTTTTATCCTTTTTATTAGTTGCATTAGGTTTATTAGTTTAATAACTACTTTTAAAAGACGTAAATGCTTGATTATGTTTAGTTATAGAGATTTCCATACAGCTTTTTAAATATCAACTTCACACTTCTCAGTGTGACCTCAAAAAATACGTGTGTTTATAAACACCGTGTGCCATGACCTTTTCTAAAATCTTCTGTTTACTCACTCATTGTACTGTAACATACTAACTTTAACACCTACCCATACCTTGTCATTAATCAGAGCTTACATCCTAAAGATCTACCAAGAACTATTTATTTATCTTCTTTATGAAAGGACTTCTGACTTGCTGAGTCAAAAATCACCTTCTCATAAATGTAAATGGTAGTACATATTTTTGTCTCTAGTAATCAGGAACTGGGTTGTGCTTATTCAGCTGCTCATTTTGCCCTTACCCTCACTTGGGTTCTCTCTAGGTTTCTTGAGGTGGAAACTAGATTATAGCCTTTCAGCAATTGTATCAAGCACACAATGACAGAACCAGGCATGAACAAGCAGAGACTCCACAGGGTATCATGGAAGGTGCTGGGGGTGGGGGTCAGTTAGCTGCATTTGAGAAAAAGCCCCATGTGGTTTTTTTGTGTGTTCTGTTTATTTGTTCTTATATTGTTATTCATTAAAACTATCAGACTAAGAAGTGATGAAGTACTTCTGGGGCCCTTCTGCAGATGGACCTATAGCCTCAGCTACTGGAGGCAAGCAAGGCTTAGAGTCTACATTGCAGATGCTATTTATGTCCTAAAATCTATTTAAAAATTCACCAGATCAATCTCTCTGGTTGATAGATTTGGAAACAAAACACATAGATATCACCAATTATTTTTCCCAATAGCCTTTCTTTTGTACAGTGTGTTTTGATTTACAATTCTCTGCCTATGAATTGCTCTTTCATTGTAGCATTAGGCATTCCTGTGGGTTTAAAAGACAGTAAACTTAGAGTAGCTAGATTCCAAAAATACTCCAGGAAAATGTCCTTTTTGTATGATATAAGTCAATGTGAGGGCTTGAGTAGCCTATTTCTGTGCAGAGAATCTATTCATTTTAATGGAATATCCAGTCTAATGGAGCATATTGTGCTCAAAGAAAAACTCATTATCAGGAATGTGCTGAACCAGGTACATAATTTACCAGAAATAAAATTAAGCTCAGCATATTCTAGAAAAAAAATAAATCACATAAACCTTGGATCTCAAGCTATGCATTCAAATTAAATAGTAGTTTGCCTTCAACAACCATGATTATTTTTAGAAAAGCAAAAAATATTATCACATTGGGAAAATAGGTTGCAGTGGACTCCTTGCTCCTTTAAGGTTTTTTTCCCCCCCAAAGATTGTGCCCATAGCAATACCTTGAAGGCATAACAGGGAAGGACAGAAAGGAATTTAAAAATTGTCATTGTGCATTTGCATGTTTACTTTTAGTTTTTTCAAACATCCAAATCCCACTTTCTCTTTTGATCTTATATCCATTCTTCTTTGAACTGCTATTTAATACTAGAGTTGTAATTTTATATATACTCTGTTATTTTATATATTTCTTCTCCTTCTTCTTCTCCATGATAATTTTCAGCTCCTTGTTTTCTTTTTTTTTTTCCAACAACACTTTCTTTCCTCTCCAGGTTTTTTTTTTTTTTAGTTCATGGGCTATAATTTGCTACCCTGCTATAGAATGGGGGTACTATTACTAGGCTATAGAATGGCAAAGTGAATAACGTCTTCACAATTAATTAGAAGAGATTCAAAAATGCTTAATGTGCCTAGTTTTATTCATCAAATTTATTCAAATGTTTCAAAAACAGTCAGTATGTCTTAAAATTGCTGATTCACCAACATTCAGAATATGAATAAATTGAACATAGAACTAATCCTTAGACAGTGTTCTGTACATGTCCAAAATTAGTCTCACTAATTGTCTAACAATCAAGCCTAATATCTTGAAACTAGGAACTATATGAAGGTACATTTCTACTTAGTCTTAGTTTCCTATATTTTAAGAAGAAAAATAATTTTTCTTTACAGTTAGCCTGGAAACATTTTTATTAACTAAATGATTAATTTCAAAAAATTGAATCCCTAATGGAAAGAGGAAAAATCCCAAGTTTTATTTTTATGTTAATAGAAAAACTTTATTAGGTAATATTCTTTCCTGTAGATCAAAACTTATCAAACACTTTTCTGAATTTGCTTCCTTTCTTGTGGGCAACAGAAGTTTCAACCTTCTCTTTTTTTCTTAGTTTAGCTAAAGGTTTGTCAATTTTGTCTTTTTTAAAAAAACCAACTCTTTATTTTAATTATCTTTTCTATTTTTTTCCAACAATTATTTTATTTTTCTCTCATCTTCATTATTTCCTTCTTTCTATTAACTTTGGACTTCTTTTGTTCTTCTTTTTCTAGTTTCTTGAGATGAAACATAGGTTATTTATTTGAGATTTTTCTTAAATGTAGGTATTTATTACTATAAACTTTTGTCACAGAACTGCTTTGGCTATATCCTATAGTTTTTTGTACGTTGTGTTTCTATTTTCATTTGTCTCAAGACTCTTATTTTTCTTTTTATTTCTTCCTTCACTCATTGGTTGTTCAGAAGTGTGTTTAATTTCTACAAATCTGCCAACTTTCCAAATTTCTTTCTATTATTGATTCCTAGTTTTATACTATTGTGGTCAGTAAAGATACTACATACAATTTTAGTCTTTTTAAATTTGTTAAGACTTGTTTTCTGGCCTGCTGTATGATTTATCGTGGAGATTATTTTGTGTGTGCTTGAAAACAAATACATATTCTCATGCTGCTAGGTAGAAAGTTCTCTATATATCTGTTAGGTCCATTTCGCCTAAAGTGTAGTTCAAGTCCAGTGTTTCTTATTGATTTTCTGTCTGGATGATCTATCCACTGTTGAAAGTGGAGTATTACAGTCCCCTACTATTATTGTATTGCTGTCTATCTCTCCCTCCAGATCTATTAATATTTGCTTTCTATGTTTAGGTGCTTCAATACTGTGCATATATTATACATTTACAAGTGTAATATGCTTTTGATGAATTAACCCCTTTATCATTATATAGTGACCTTCTTTGTCTACTTTTACATTTTTTGACTTAAGGTTTATTTTTTCTGATATAAGTAAAGCTACCCCTGCTGTCTTCATTTCCGTTTGCATGGAATATCTTTTCCCACCCCTTCACTTTCAGTCTATGTGTGTCCTTAAAGCTGAAGTGAGTCTCTTGTAGGCAGCATAGAATAGGGTCTTATTCTTTTATTTATTTAGCCACTTTGTCTTTTCATCAGATAATTTAATGTATTTACATTCAAGGTAATTATTGATAGATGCAGACTTACTACTGCCATTTTAGTAATTGTTTTCAGATTGTTTTGTGGATCTTTTGTTCTTTTCTTCCTCTCTTGCTATCTTCCTTTGTGGTACACTAATTTTTTGCAGCGGCATGTTTTGGTTTCTTTATCTTTTGTGTATCTGCTATAGGTTTTAAGGGTACTGTTTTCCTGACACTTCATAAAACATCTTTAACAACAGATTATATTAAGCTGATAACTTAATTTCAAT
This sequence comes from Pongo abelii, assembly GCF_028885655.2. Classification (NCBI taxonomy): domain Eukaryota; kingdom Metazoa; phylum Chordata; class Mammalia; order Primates; family Hominidae; genus Pongo; species Pongo abelii. Next base: position 185,635,869 of record NC_071988.2, on the reverse strand, counting down.
CACATAAAAAACTACATTTTTACTCCCCACATACAAATATTTTATGGTTTTTGATATCACAATTTACATATTTTTATATTGTGTATTCCTTAACAAATTATCACAGCTATACTTATTTTTAATAGTTTTGTCTTTTAATCTTTATATTAGAGATATAAGTAATTTATACACCACCACTCCAGTATTGAGGTAATCTGAGTTTGACTATATATTTGTCTTTACTGAGCCTTTTTAACTTTTATATGTTTTCATATTATTAATTAGCATCTTTTCTTTTTACCTGAAGAACTTCCTTTGGCATTTTTGATGAGGCAAATATAATGGTAATGAACACTCTCAGCTTTGTCTAGGAAAGTCTTTACCTCTCCTTCATTTCTGAAGGAGAGCTTTGCTGAGTATAGTATGCTTGGTTGTCAGGTTTCTGGGTTTTTTTTAAATTTCATGTCAGCCTCTTGAATATAACATCTCACTCCCTCCTGGATTGCAAGTTTCTGTTGAGAAGTCCTCTGATAACCTAATGGAGGTTCCCTTGGATGTGACCAGTCTCTTATCTCTTTTTGCTTTCAAGATTCTCTCCATGAGAACTTTTGATGTTTGATTGCAAGATGCCTCCGAGTATTTTTCTTTGGATTGAACTTGTTTAGACTCCTTTGAGCTTAGGAATCTGGATTTACATATTCCTCCAAGATTTAGAAAGTTTTCAGACAGTATTTCTTTAAATAATATTTTTGCTCCTTTTTTGTTCTCTTCTTCCTCTGGAGCCTCTATAATTTGTATTAGGTTGGTGTAAAACTAATTGCCATTAAAAGCAATATATTAATATGATTGATTGTGCCCCAGAGGACCCTTATGTTTTCTTGGCTCTTTTTATATTTATTCTTTTTGTTCCTTGAATTGGCAAATTTCAAATGATCTGTCTTCCAGCTTTTTAATTCTTTCTTCTCCATGATTGAGTCTCCTGCTGAAGCTCTCTATTGAGTTTTTTACTTCTGTCTTTGTATTCTTCAGCTTTATATCTTTATTAAACTTCTCATTGTGTTCATGCATTGCTTTTCTGATCTCATTTAGTTGCCTGTGTTTTCGTGCACCTCATTGAGCTTCATTAAGATGATTATTTTAAATTATATTTCAGGCAATTTATAGATCACCATTTCTTTGGACTTGGTTGCTGGAACTTTATTTGTTTCTTTTGGTGGTGTCATGTTTGCTTGGTTCTTCATTATCCATAGACTCTTTTGCTTGAGTCTCCATTTGAAGGAGCAAGACCCTCTTCTAGTCTTTACAGATGTGTTTTGGCAGGTTAAGGCTTTCTCCTATTAGGTTCCAGGTGTGATGCAATTGCCTCTAGGACTGCGGTTGTATGGGGCTGGAGTCAGGTCACATGGCTACTACTGAGACTGCAATGGGGTCTGTTGTTGGCAGACCTGTTAGCAGTGCTCTGGTGGATATGGATGGGTCCTATCTATCTGGTCCCTAGGTGGACTGAACTATCTTCAGGACCTTGGTCTGTAGGGCTGGTACTGGGATGAGGGTCCACTTTACAGTCTGAAGACAATGGGCTTGTTACCAGGTTTATGGATAAATGTGGCTTCCTCCAGGTTCCTGAGAGGGCTTCTGCTATGTCACTGGGTGGGTCCCTGGGCAGGCCGTACTGCCTTGGTGGTAACTGAGAGGGATTGGAACCAGGTCACAGAGCTGCTTCAGGGTCTATAGCTGAGACCAAAGTCATTCAGCCTATCTCTGGGGTATGTCTCTTAGGAGGTCACTGTGAAGGTAAGTCTGCTCTTATGCCACAGTTTACAGGGACTGGAGCTGAATTATAGGGACTTTTGAAGATGCACAGTGGGACCAAAGTTAAGCAGGCCAGCTTACAGGAGCAATGATGGACACTGGAACCATCTATGGACCTTTCAGGTCCCTTCATGGACAGAACTGTTCTCAAGCCACATTTGAGATGAACTATAGCTGAGTTTCTTGTTTTTTTCAGGATCTGCTGTATAACCTAAGTTAGCTGGCCTGCCTGTGGGAACATGGATGGCAATGCTTCCCTCCAGATCCCTGAACAGATAGAACTGCTCTCTGGCCATAGCAGAGAGGGTCTGGGGCTTGGATTCAGTTTCAGGATCTGCTGTGGGACCAAGGTTGGCAAGTCTGACCCAGGGACTCAGATGGGTGTGTCTCCCTCTGGGTCCTTGCGTTAACAGAACTGATCTCAGACCATAGCTGAGAGGAGCTGGAGCTGGCTTAGTGGGTCATTAAGGTGTCCACAGTCAAGATCGAAGTGGGCAAGCCTGTCTCACTTTAGGTAAATCTGGCGCCTGAGTATGAATCCGCCCCCTCAAAATGACCCTCTTAGGTCTTGGGCTCCACTGGGGTTTCACAAACTCCTACTTGAATTCCAAGGCTCCCACAGTGGTACATTTTGCCATGGATGGCTGGGAAGCTATTGCTGCTATGAGGGAAAATGAGTGGGGGACCTTCTATTCTAACATCCTGCTCAAAGAACATAGCTTTTGAGAAAACAATATTTTACCTAAAATGGTTAAAACGTGCTTAGAAAAACATGGCATGAATAAATATGTAAAAATATTAGCTTTACCTAAACGTTATTAATTTTATAATTTAAAAAAAATTTTTGAAGGGGCATGGGCATTATAAGAGAACTACTGAAGTAAGAAATACACATTTGAAGTTTAAGAAAGCATAGGAAAACAATTACACAATACTATTGTCATTTGTACTCTTACATTCCTTTCTTCATTACTCCTATCTCTATTCCATTCTATTAAGAATATATATAATTTTCTTCCACATATTTTCTTTGGTCATTTTCTTTTTGTTGTAATAAAAAAACCGAAAAGCTTGCTTTGAAAAATCAAAAATTTTGCTTATCCTTCCTCCTCAAATAAAGGAAAGAATGTTCAAAGAAATGTAAATAATTGAAGTCATTGCTAATTATTTAAAACATCCCCTAGGAAATTACAAAAAGAGGAACAATAGCCATTTTCACTTTTAACTATTTCAAAGTCGATATTTGGGAATAATTTACTTATACAAATGTGTTTCTTTCTTGTACCCTGACATCCCCATTTTTAACAATAAAGGGAAAAACAAAATGTTAAATTTAATATTTTTGAGAACAAAATATTAAAATGTAGGGAGCTGGATGCAGTGACTTATGTCTATAACCTCAGCTACTTGGGAAGCTAAAGCAAGAGGATCACTTGAAGCCAGGAGTTTGAGGCTAGCCTGGGCAACATAGCAAGACCCTGAATTTATTTTTATTTTTATTTTTATTTTTATTTTTATTTTTGAGAGAGGGTCTCACTCTGTCACTCATACTGGAGTGCAGTGGTGCCATCTCGGCTCACTGCAACCTCTGCCTCCCAGGCTCAAGCAATTCTCCTGCCTCAGCCTCCCGAGTAGCTGGGATTACAGACGTGCACCACTACCACTTGACTAATTTTTTTTTTTTTAATTTGTAGTAGATACAGGGTTTTACCATGTTGGCCAGGCTGGTCTCGAATGCCTGACATGAAATGATCCACCTGCCGTGGTCTCCCAAAGTGCTGGGATTACAGGCATGAGCCACTGCACCCGGCCAACCCTGACTCTTAACATACATATATATGTGTATATATATATGTGTGTATATATACACACACACATACACATATGTATATGTATGTATGGGGATAATACCATATTTCAGTTAGTGCTTATGCCACATTAAGGGGATTTTATTTTCTTATTTTAATCTAAATACTTTCAGTCTATTGCCAATAATTATAATAAATAATTCCATTCATTGTAGTCAAGTAATTTTTATCATAGCACTCCATAGATACAGGTGTTTTTAGGAAGATTATTTTGACAGACTCATAGAAACATATAGCTCTCCAAAACATGTTTAGAAAATCTGGCGTTCTGGAGGAGCAAACCAGAAGGATAAATACTATATCCTCTAAGCCCCATTAATCACCCATCCCTTCATTTTAGAACACACAAAACAATCTAATTGTAATAGTCATTATGGTAAGAACTTTACAAAAAAATCTAGCAAGCTTGTCTCCTTAATGAAAAGACAAATATGCAATCAAGCCAACAGAATGCAAGTCAATGATTTATAAATTCAATGAGAAAGATTCACCCAGAACCGAAGTGACTTTTAAACACATATTTTAAAGCAAGCAGTGACAATTATACATATTAATTGGAAAGTAAATTCAGGTAATCTGCTACTCTACAGAAAATATCAACACTGTTAAAATCGGGGGGAACTTAAAATTTATGTTAATAAAAAAGAACCAACTCTTTATTATCTTTATTAAAAGAAAAAAAAAGAATGTATAAGTCTGTCTTTTCCCCTGGGGAGCAACAGAAACCTAAAATCAGGTCTCAAATTACCTTCCAGAGAAAGGCAAAAATAAGTCCAATCACTGGCACTGCCACATATTTATGAGCACCTGCATACTTAAGCTCAGTTAAATGTGTTGAGTAATTTATCCAAATACAAAGTCATAATACATTACTAATTCTTTGTAATCTTGTCTAAGAGATCAGGAATTTTGCCTAAACAATACAATCACTGAAGAATGAGGCAGCATTAACACTGTAGGAGTGGAGATGGAGGTTTGTGAGAGGTCCACAAAATTAGTAACACAACGTCTCCGTTGGTGGACAGAAGACGTAGGTGTTACATTGACCTTCAGTTCCACATCCTGAGAAGTTACACCCAGTGCCCATCAAAACAAAGAAATTAGGAGAGTCCGACTAACATTTAACTCCAACATAGATAAGCCAACTTTCTTCTTTGTCTCACTAATCTCTAGCACCAGTCTGGAGAAGGTAAAACCTATCAATAAGAAGAAATGAGATCAATGGAAATCAAAGAGAAGAAGACTAGCATAGAAAGTTGCCTTTTGTAATTCTTTGGCACTGCTAAATATATCCATCAGATTTATGTTCCTTAACAAAAGTTCTACTCCTCTTAGGACTTCAGAAAGGAACATTCTGTTCCTAGCATATAAATATTTGCTTTGCATTGAAGTGAACTTAAATATATGTATTAACCCCTGTATGAACACAAGAATTAATATCTTCTTTGTAGCTTCCTATTTCTCGTCTTATATGTGGTAATTACAGAGTAGATGCTTGATTTTCAGAACAAATACATCCCAAGATATTCTGAATATCACAAGAGTTCATTTCCTTTAGAAACTTTTTTTTCCTGAAAATAGCCATAATTTTTTATACTATTATCAGTCATAATAACTAAATTACAGGAATTGTACTAACTTTAGTTCTTCTGTTTTTCCCTCATATAGTATTCTTATTTGATTTCCCTATGCGTCGTCAATCAAAATTAAACTGTCATTTTATTCTGGAAAAGTGACAGATTTTATAAAGTAACAACTTTGGTATTAAATGTTCTTTAGCTTCTGATAGCAGACACTATTTAGAAATTAGCATGTAAGAAATGTAAGAATGACATATTGTAACATTAAGTAATGTATTATATTTGCCAGATGTTAAAAATGACTTTACAGACAATAGAGACTGCACTTATAGGTTGACATGATAATGACGTTTTATGTTAAAATCATAAAAAAACAGAATTTATAAGTGAAGGAAGTATGAAAACTGAGACTAATATTATGAAGTCTTTTTTTTAATTCTTTATCTCATTGCCCATTTTTAACCCCTTGGTGTTTGAAACAGAAAATAAATATTCTCTTTGCAATAGATAATATTTCAATAACCAAAAGGTGGCCTTAACCAATAATTGGCCCAACTTTAAATTATTACCCTAAAGATATATAAATTAACTAATCTAAAATTAAATGCAATTTGGCTATGACTTAAAGTGTCAATAATCCTGTATAAGAATCCAATTTATGCAGTCACTTAGGCATGAAGTTGGCAATTCATCTAACTTGGTGGATATAATAGAACAGATCAGGCTGGTAAATATGCTGTAGTTGGTTTGCTGAATTTTTTTTGGTGTGAACATGGTAGAAATATGATTGGATATACTTTAAAATTTTTCCAGGCTATAAGTATCCATGGCTATGGTCCATAGTATTGAAAGTTGATATCTTAACTGTCCTTTTATATTTGCACTTTTGTGGACCTCAAATTTTCTTCTGATAGCTCTTAGCCCTGACTATGTGTATATCTTTAACCAACTTCCTTATCATTGTTTGCCACCTCACATTTTTGATAGAATCTTCACTATGCATAAGAAGTTGTCTGACTTTAACTCCACACTTAACTAGTCACATGGATATGGCTTCATGGAAGCATATTACTGGGCATATAAAATTCTGAACTCATCTAACTCCTTCTTGACAATCCTGTTGAGAGACACAGTATTTACAGAGTATTATCTGATGTCCAGCTTTTTCTGCTGTACTCTAAAATTGATTCCTGAATTAAGCTAGTTAGCAAAGAGAACTCTAGATCCCACAGTTTGTTCTCCTGTAGAGCTGCTTTTTAACGTGTAATCATCTAACCTAGTAAATCCAGGTCTTCTTGCTTCCAATTTAAGTCCTATCTCAACCCAAAATCTCATTTTAAAAATGCAATTCCTATTCTGCAAGCACTGGCAAACTCTTTCATGAAGGTTTTCTTGGAGTGATCTGTGAGATGAGGGCATGGATGAAGATGAAGTTGGAATCAGGCCAAAGGACATGCCATAAGAATTCCTAAAGATACACTTTTCTTATCTCCATCCCCTAACTCTTCACCAACAAAATAGCTGTTCATCTTTGTTTCATCCACAAAACTCTTAAAACTGATCACAGCTACCAGTCTCACTCTGTCCTTATTCCTCCTCCTTATTAGATCTTACTTTCTTTTCAAACTTTTCATTTGTAGAGAAATCTATTCCACCTCTCTTTCTTCTCTTAGAATACTCTGTCTGAAAATCCAAATAGTATGACAAAGACCTGGTAGACAAACAGGGAAGATTTTTAGAAAGAGGAGGTGGGGAAGGGAGCTAAGCATAATTTATAATGAACAGAACAAAAACGTTCCAACACACATGTTCATTACTATTTTCTGAAGGCATAATGTCAGAGTAAAAATTTTTATGTTACCCTGAATTTTATTTTGACATTATGCCATCAAAATATAATAAAGAACATGTGTTGGAAACTCCTTGCTTTACTCATTATAAAAATCATGATGAACATAAATGTTTTTCACTGTTTCTCTCAAAGAATCACCCAAAGATGAAACTTCTCTCTGGTCTCAGTACCAGCAATGTGCTTCTTCTAATTATCCAGCTTGTTTTTACATTATGGATAGTGCAACTCATGTAATTATTTGTATTAGGGACTATAAAAATTAGAACCTAATGTGGATTGTGGTTTCAGCTATGTACTCAAAGAAATAAATCTCATCTTTCCTGCTCTGATTTTCTGTGTCCCATTTGTGGTTAAATACACATAAAGTAAAATTTACCTTCTTAACCAGTTACAGTTAAGTAGTAAGTACATTCACATTGTTGTGCGATCAAATTCCAGAACTCTTTTCCTCTTGTAAAACTGAAACTCTATACCCATTAAACAATAACTCCCCATACTCCACTGCCCTCCAGTCTCTGGGAACTATTATTTTTCTCTATATATAAATTCGGTTACTCTAGGTAACTTACATAAGTAAAATCATAGACTTATATGTGACTTTTTGTGAATGGCTTGTTTAGCATAATGTCTTGAAGTTTCAACAACGTTGTTGCATGTAACAAGATTTCTACTCTAAGACTAATAAATATTCTATTGTGTGTGTATAGATGATATAGATATACATATACATATACATCCCTTATTTTGTTTATCCATTCATCCGTCGATGGACAATGGGTTGCTTTTACCTTTTGGCTATTGTGAATGACATTGCAATGAATGTGAATGTACAAATATTTGTTAGAGATCCTGCTTTTGATCCTTTTGGATAGATACCCCGGAGTGGAATTACACAGAAGGGGAATTATTTTCCTTTCTTGTGTTGCTATATAGAAATATCTGAGACTGGGTCATTAAAAAAAAAAAGTAATTTGATTGACTCTGGGTTCTCCAGATTGTAGAGGAAGCACGGCACCAGCATGTGCTCAGCTTCTGGCAAGGACCTCAGGAAACTTTCAATCATAGCAGTAGACAAAGCAGGCGTTAGTACTCACATGGTGAGAGCTGGAGCAAGAGAGGGAGGGAGGGTAGGTGCCATATACTGTTAAACAACTGGATCTCATATGAACTCACTCATCACCAAGACGATGGGACTAAGCCATTGAGGAATCCTCCCCATGATCCATACACCTTTCACCAGGTCCACCTCCAACACTAGGATTACATTTCAACATGAGATTTGGAGCGGACAAATATTCAAACCATATCATAGAGTAATTCTACCTATATTTTCCAGAGTAACTACACCATACATTCCCAACAACCGTGCACAAGGGTTCCAATTTCTCCACATCCTCACCAAGACTTGTTATTTTCTGTTTTCTTGATAGTAGCCATCTTAATGGGTGTGAGATATCTCATTGTGGTTTTGATTTGCATTTCCCTCATTATTAGTGATGTTCAACATCTTTTCATGTGTTTTGTGGCCATTTGTGTATCTTCTCTCAAGAAATGTCTATACAATCCTTTGGCCATTTGCAATAATTAACATGATTTGTAAATATTTTCTCTGTATGTAGGTTGGCTTTTCATCTTGTTGTGTCCTTTGATGCGCAGTTTTTGAAAATTTTGATGTAGGCTGATTTATCTCTTTACCTTTGCCGCCCATGCTTTTGGTATCATATGTAAGAAATCATTGCCAAATCCAATGTCATACAGTTTTTCCCTATGTTTTTCTTCTAGGAGTTTCTTAGATATATTGTTAATTAAACTTTATCTTGTATTGTTTGTATCTGTGTATTGTTTATATTTACGTAAGTTGTATATTGCCTGAAACTTATTCTTAGGCAAAATGCAGAAGAGGTATACGGATAGGTTTTCTAAATTATCTGACCATTTTTTGGCACTGTTCCTGAAATATTCAAACCAATAGACAATCTTGCCACATTAAAAGAATGTCTTGGCCTGGCACCATGGCTCATACCTGTAATGCCAGCACTTTGGGAGGCCGAGGGTGAAAAATCACCTGAAGTCGGGAATTCAAGACCAGCCTGGCCAACACAGTGAAACCCCATCTCTACTAAAAATAAAGACAATAGCTGATTGTGGCAGCAGCCGCCTGTAATCCCAGCTACTCAGGAGGCTGAGGCAGGAGAATCACTTGAACCTGTGAGGCAGAGGTTGCAGTGAGCCAAGATCACACCACTGCACTCCAGTCTGGAAGACAGAGAGAGACTCCATCTCAAAAAAAAAGAAAAAGTCCTGCAACTTATTTTCTGTTCCATATTGAAATCTTCATAAATATATTTTATTCTAGTTTAAGATATACCTAATATGCGTCATGTCTCAGAAAGTCCAGCTTTGAAAAACAACTTAGCAAAGTAGCTAAGTTAAATAATTTGATATTCTATGAAACTGGGAATCAGTCCTGTAGTGCATAATGTTCCAAAACCACAGACACTTACATTCCTCTCCACAACATACAACACGTATGGACAAAAATATCATTTCTCTTTTTTCTCCCTTTCCTTCTCTCTTTTCTATTCTTTCATCTTCCTTCTTTCTTTTCCTTTTTCCTTGCATTTCTTCTGGCATTCTCTCAGCTTTTTTCTTTCCAACTTTTTCTGCACTACCAATTTTGTTCTTTTTTGTATTCATCTTTCTCTTCATTTCTCTCTTCTTTCCCTTTTTCTTTTGTTCTTCTAATTTTTAACATTTCCTTTATCATACTCTACAACAGAAATTAATAATATCTCACCTTGAACATAGAAATATGCTTTGCTTCTATAGCTTCCAGTCTGTTTTTTCTCACCACAATCCATTTTGCACACTATAGCCAAATTAAACTTTATTCTTATCAAATTTATTTAGGAGAAATTTAAAGTATTTTAAGTAGAATGGATAGGACAATAGACCATTTCCCTTTAAATTTTTCAAGCCAATGAGTTTTGATTAAAACTCTGCTGCAATCAAGACATAGAACATTTCTATCAACTTCCCAAAAAATCTCTGGAACCCTGTGAAATCTATCCATCTGTCTTTCCACCTCTGCCCTCAGCAACCACTAATCTGCTTCATGTCACTCTAGATTGTTTGAATTTCATAAATAGAATGATGCTGTGTATACTCTTGTAACTGGCTTCTTTCACTCAGCATAATTATTTTGAGATTCTTCTATGTTTTTGCATATCTCAATAGTTTTTTCTTTTTATTGCTGAGTAGTATTTTATTGTGTGAATATGCCACATTTCGTTTTATCAATTTACCTGTTGAAGATCTTGGTTATTTACAGTTTGGGCCTATTGTAAATAAACTGCCATCTATAAACATTCATGTATGAATCATGGTGTGGGTAGACATATGACATAATTTTTCTTAGGTAAGTATATAAAAGAATGATTAGGTTATATGGTAGGTGTATTTAACTTTATATGAAACTGCGAAATTATTTCCTCCAACAATGTACAAAACTTTCAGTTGCTCTGCTTCCTTGCCAGTACTTGATATTGCCATGTTTTTAATTGTAGCTCTTCTAATGGTTATATACTGGTATGTCATTGTGGCTGTAATTTGCATTTCACTGATGATTAATGACTTGAAGCACTTTTTATGTACTCATTAGAAATCCATTATTATATTTTAAGTTCTGGGATGCATGTGCAGAACGTGCAGATTTGTTACATAGCTGTACACGTGCCATGGTGGTTTCCTGCACTCGTCAATCCATCACCTACATTAGGTATTTCACCTAATGTTATCCCTCCCCTAGCCCCCTTAGATTCTGGATATTAGCCCTTTGTCAGATGGATAGATTGCAAAACTTTTCTCTCATTCTGTAGGTTGCCTGTTCACTCTGATGATAGTTTCTTTTGCTGTGCAGAGGCTCTTTTAGTTTAATTAGATCCCATTTGTCAATTTTCACTTTTGTTACCATTGCTTTTGCTGTTTTAGTCATGAAGTCTTTGCCCATACCTATGTCCTGAATGGTATTGCCTCGGTTTTCTTCTAGGGTTTTTATGGTTTTAGGTCTTACATTTAAGTCTTTAATCCATCTTGAGTTAATTTTTGTATAAGGTGTAAAAAAGGGATCCGGTTTCAGCTTTTGGCATATAGCTAGCCAGCTTTCCCAACACCATTTATTACATAGGGAATCCTTTCCCCATTGCTTGTTTTTGTCAGGTTTGTCAAAGATCAGATGGTTGTAGATGTGTGGCATTATTTCTGAGGCCTCTGTTCTGTTCCATTGGTCTATATATCTGTTTTAGTACCAGTACCATGCTGTTTTGGTTACTGTAGCCTTGTAGTATAGTTTGAAGTCAGGTAGCGTGATGCCTCCCGCTTTGTTCTTTTGCTTAAGATTGTCTTAGGATTATCTATATGGGTTCTATTTTGGTTCCATATGAAATTTAAAGTAGTTTTTTTCTAATTCTGTGAAGAAAGTCATTGGTAGCTTGATGGGGATAGCATTGAATCTATAAATTACTTTGGGCAGTATGGCCATTTTCACAATATTGATTGTTCCTACCCATGAGCATGGAATATTTTTCCATTTGTTTGTGTCCTCTCTGATTTCCTTGAGCAGTGGTTTGTAGTTATCCTTGAAGAGGTCCTTCACATCCCTTGTAAGTTGTATTCCTAGGTATTTTTTTCTGTTCGTAGCAATTGTGAATGGGAGTTCACTCATGATTTGGCTCTCTCTGTTTGTCTGTTATTGATGTATAGGAATGCTTGTGATGTTTGCACATTGATTTTGTATCCTAAGACTTTGCTGAAGTTGCTTATCCACTGAAGGAGATTTTGGGCTGAGACAATAGGGTTTTCTAAATATAAAATCATATCATCTCCAAACAAAGACAATTTGACTTCCTCTCTTCCTGTTTGAATACCCTTGATTTCTTCCTCTTTCCTGATGGCCGTGGCCAGAGCTTCTAATACTGTGTTGAATAGGAGTGGTGAGAAAGGGCATCCTTGTCTTGTGCCAGTTTTCAAAGAGAATGCAGTTTTTGCCCATTCAGTATGATATTGGCTATGGGTTTGTCATAAATAGTTCTTATTATTTTGAGATACGTTCCATCAATGCCTAGTTTATTGAGAGTTTTTAGCATGTTGAATTTTACGGAAGGCCTTTTCTGCATCTATTGAGATAATCATGTGGTTTTTGTTGTTGGTTCTGTTTATGTGATGGATTACATATATTTTTAAATGGCTACTCAAATCTTTAGAGCATTTTTATTAGGTTGTCTGTTTATTATTGAATTACAAGTCTGCAAGAGTTATTTCTATATTTTGGATACAATGTTTTTATTTAATGTGCACTTTGCATTTTCTCCTTCATAGTATCTTTCAAAGAACAATTTTTTAAATTTTTATATTGTCTAATTTATCAACAGTTTATTTTATCATTTATGCTATTTGTGCATCATCTAGAAAATCTTTTCTACTCCAAGATCACAAAGATTTTTCCTGCATTTTCTTCTAGGAGTTTTTTAGTTTTAGCTTTTATGTTTAGTTCTATGAATCATTTCAAGTAAATTTTTAACATCTGGTAAGGTAAGGGTTGAAATTCATTTTCTTGCATGTGGCTATGTGTTTATTCTAGCACCATCTTAAAAAAAAAAAAAAGATGTTCCTTTCCTCATTGAGTTATCTTGCAGCTTTGTAGTAAATTAATTGACCATAATTGTGTGGATCTATTTCTAGACACTGTATTCTCCCACTGCTGAGTTAGATTGTATTTTATGGTTTTAGTACTATTATAAATTAAATTTTTCGGGTTTTTTTTCCTATAGACTACTCTTTTTAAAGAACACTTGTCATCATCTTTATCTCCAAGTCAGAACCCTTCACTGATTACATATCAAATAAGATTGAACGATACTTAACCTGACATCGAAGGCCCAACATTTTCTAAAATCTTTCTTTACCAATTTGTCACCCACATCCTTTGTTTCTGATAAAATTACTTACTCACTGCTCCAAATGTATACCCTAAACTAATATAAGGTAGAAAGAGGGTCAAGTGCGCGGTGCAAGAATAGGGTATATATGAGAATTAATAAGCAGTAAAGGGCTATGCTATCGAAGAAAGGTTTAGACATTAAGCAGATTCTGTGTGGCTTTGGAGATCAAACTAGGAGTAGTGCAAGAAACCACAAAGAAACTGACTTCAATAAAATACTAGGATGAGAAAATACTGACTTCAATAAAATACTAGGAGCACTCTAAAAATGCAAGAGATGTTCTCAGATGATAGTGAATTTCCTGTCATTGGCCTCAAGCAGAGGCCAAATGACCACTATTGGAAATATTATAAATGAGATAATAGTATAATTATAAATGGGATAATAGTATCAGATGAGGGTTAGACCAGGTCATCTTTATAAACTTCCATCTAGTCCTGAGATTTCATAAGTACATTCTAAAAATTTATCTTTATTAGACATTAAATATATTTTTCACAACCAAAAAGACTCTTTCAGATAATTTTTGGCCTATTTCTGTTCCCTAGAATTAGGTTTGGTTTGGTTTGGGTTTGTTTGAGATGGAGTCACATTCTGTCACCAAGATGAAGTGCAGTGGCATGATCTCGCTCACTCCAACCTCCACCTCCCAGGTTCAAGCAATTCCCCTGCCTCAGCCTCCCGAGTAGCTGAGACTACAGGTGCACACCACCATGCCAGGCTATTTTTTTGTGTTTTGGTAGAGATGGTGTTTCACCATGTTGGCCAGGATGGTCTTGATCTCCTGACCTCATGATCCACCCGCCTCGGCCTCCCAAAATGCTGGGATTACAGGCATGAACCACAGTGCCCGGTCCCCTAGAACTAGTTTTAATATTTCATTTAATACCTAATTCTCAAACCTGTTACTCATGAACTATCACAGATATTAATGGGGCTTTAAAAAAAGAAGCTTCTGCAGCAGTATTTCCCATCTGAAGTTCTAAAATCATTCTTCACAGAGTATAATTAATGTATTACTAAATAAGAGGAACCATTTGTAAATGACTATGCATGATTATTCTTTGTCACACTCATAAATTATATATTGGGTTCTCCTAGTGGATTGGATCTAAACTGGTCAGGGCACCAGGAAGCAACCACTTTAGAATCTTTTGAAACCATAATTAATTTTCAAAATGCCAAGGCCAATTGGCAATAGTTAACATTGCCCCTAGAGCACAATCATGGCCTGGATGCCACTAAGACAAGTTGCCTTGTGTTGTCTATAAATGGATTTTCAGAAAACCTAATTTGAAATTACTTCCTTTAATTATACTGCTGATATAAATAACTTTGATAAAATTAGTGCAGCTGGCCTCCTGTTTGTTTTTCCCATTTGAATGCACTATACAATGTAATCATCTGAAATAAACATCCATTACAAAGAATGCTTCATTTCGAAGAACATATTATTCTGCTCATTCAGCCAATTGTTATTTTTCCCTTCCCAGCCCCATTTCAATCTTACACCTATTAAAGGGATGAACAAATTACCACGCTCTCGTAATGTACCAACTAGCAAATTAAAACAATACATTGCTGCTGAATAGGGCCATGTGTTTAAAAGACATTAATTCATTTTATCCTCAATTACAGTGTTTTCTTTTTAAACAGACCCTTCCAGCTTCAAAATTGTTAAAGGACATACTCTTCTCCACATAATAAAATTATGATATTTCCTAAATAGAAATTCATATTTTACAAAGAAAGCAGAAGATACAACTTTCGTTTGATATGTTTTTTGACTCTGAAGTCCAAAGAAAGAGCCTTATGACTTGTATAAAACTTTGGACTGAGTTCATTTATTTTGTTACAGTGTAGAATTGCCACTTCCATAGAGGAGAGTGGAGCCCTTTCTTTTTTGTTTGCTATGATGCAATTGTCATCTCTATCTCTACTGCAATCGGCATAGGATTTACCCAGGTCAGTTCAATTTGGCTCAACTATTACCAAGTTCAGTTCAACTCAATTCTACTATTACCACACTCCATTCAACCGCACAACTCTTTATTAGCTACCTGCTACACACAAGACACTAGGAAGATTTCCAAAATGAGTGTGACTGTGGCCTTTTTTTCTCAAAGTGGTAGTGAAGCACAAATGAAGATTAACTATAAAACATTGTGGCAATTTGGAAATGGTTAGACAGTAATACAGGTGATAAAATAAATGCTAGAGCAAGATTAACACCATAGTAGAAGTTGAAAAGGGCCCATGGAGTTAAAGAAAAATGGGTGTACATAAAGCTAGGAACCATCATTGGACCTTGAGGGAAATTCCAAGAGTATGCTCTTACTGTTTTCTCTATAGAGTAAAGGCATAAAAATAAAAGAATGGGTATGTTTGGGAATAGAAAATGATCTAGGTTTTGCTGGAATCCTGGAATTAAAAAGAATTGCTGAAGTTAATACCAGAAAAGTAGATGGGATCCAGAATATAGGGCTCTAAAATCCCAAACTGGTCTTTTGTATTTAATTTGTTAGATAATGAGAAACCACTGAAGCCTTTTGATAAAAGAAAGGAAATGACTGGGGTTGTAACTTCAGAGGATAAATCTCAAAGCTCTGAGATCTTGAGTACAGATAAAAAAGGAGAAAAGTTGAAGGCAATGAGAACTGTGAGAATAATATTTTCCTATTTCTCAACAATTAACTGCATTGAATTGAAAGAAAGACCAGGTTCTGGAACTTGATCTGTTTGCAGTGAGACTGAGGTTGGACACTAGACCTACAACTAGGACACTCAGGTAATGGGGAATATATAAAGCTACAAGAGCATAGGAGATAGTCCAGGCCATTAGGTGTGATGGCAACAGTCAACCAATTTGTATTCCAAATGTGCAGCTTATGCTGAGGACCTCATCTCTCCCTAATCCTCTAGTGGTCTGAGGATTAGTCTGAGTTTATGTGCTCACAGAAGCAGAACCCGGGACAAGAAGTTTTACAAGTAGTTTATTTGGGATGTGTTTTCTAGGCAGTAGGAGTGAGAGAGAAAAGGCAGTGAGACAGTAAAGGAGGAGAAGTCAATAAAAGGTATAGTACAGCAGTCACTGATGTGGCAAGAGGGCTTGACTGAGCAGAATCTTCTAAGAAATGTAAAGAAGGTCTCCAAGAATTGACCGCTTGAAGGAATGGGTGTTGGCGCATTTATCCTCCAATGCCTGATCTTTCTTGGTTGAGGATTGCCTGGGAATACCACCTCTGCACTTGGGGCTACACTTGCGCACAAGGTTTCATGGAGCATTCTTGGTTGATAGTCGGCTCAGCTGAACTTGCCATTGTCTTTCACAGATGTTTCCAAGGCAATTAACCAAAGCCTTGGAACAGTTAACAACTGCATAGCCTTACAATTACCATTGGCCCTTCCTATACATATTCTTGGGATACTGCATGCTTCCCCACCCACTTGCACCTCATCCAACCCAGTAATTGTGATGTTACAGTTCACGAGGTATAATCACCATCCCATTCACCAACAGCAAAGGTATGCCTGGTATGCCTGACCATGAGTGATCTAGTTCCTGAATTCTGTCTTGTGGACCTGCTTTCTGGCACTATTTCTAGTATCAACTGCCTCTCTCTCCAGTTTGGGTTCTCCTCAAAGCACTGCTTGTGACAAGGATGTTGGTGCAGGTAGGGGATTTAGGAAGTCACCCCGGGATTATAAATGAATGGGTAGGGAAAATGAGACAAGAATGCGGAAAGAAGTTAATTTAAGGGTGCATTTTGAAGACAGTAATGAAATTAGTAAGGAGTTTAGTAATTAGTTACTTCCATTGTAACTAATGAAGTTAGTTGATTCCAAAGGGACGCCTGAGAAATATCCAAAGTATCTCTTAGAATTTTCCCCCTAAAAGTCAATGAGATGGATCTCTTATCCACAAGCTCTCAGACCCCATTATTGAGAGTTGTCCCTAGAGGTGTTAACGCCCTCCCATTTAGGCTTGTGCAAGACACGTGGATTCTCATAGAATGAGGTAAGTGGCACTCATACAATGTAGGACATTGTCACCATAACATTAGTTGGCACTTATAAAGAACTGTTCACCAGTGCTACAGCTGATATGAGAAGTGGACTGAGAAGACGTGACCCAGTGTACCAGAGACAACTGCCTGAATCTGTTTCTGTAGCTGCCAGAATGTCTACATTTTACTAGAAAGCCTGAGTCCTATAATGGATCCTCACCTCCTTTGCATAATGGTCCCTAGTCATTACCCAGGGAGATGGTCCTTGCTCTCAGAACTAGCCTTATCATCTCCTGATTCTAGTGCTTCAGTCTGCACTGCCGACAAAACTTCTCTTGGATCTTGTCTATATTGCTAGGAATGCATGGCAATTTCTGTTGAAAAATGGGAGGTGACATGGGCGAGTACTTCAAACCAGATTTCCTGCCTTGCCCTTCCTGATGACAGTCTCTTTCCAACTGTATGTTTCAACAGGAAATGTCTCCTGGCTGAGCTTGTCCTCTGCACACCAGTGTAGCGCCACTTGCTGGCTTTCTAGGGCCTCTCAAGACAGGCTAGATTCTGCATTATTAGTTGCATCTTCGCTATTTGACCTGCTGAAAGGGCCTAGCCTTGCTCTAAGCCACTCCCCTAATGTTGTGAATTGTCAAAGGAAGACTTGGCTTTCCCTTTCTGAGAAGATGTTCAGTTCCTTCCAAATTCTGGTGTGCCAAAAGGAGCATTAGGCGACTTGCCATGCCACCCTCTTCCACGTTTAGCTGCCTGGCCTGAGTCTTCCTTTAAAATTATAAACTCGGCATCGAGATAACTTTCTCCTACAACTAAATATTTTAATCAGCCCACAGTGCAGATGTTTGCTACATAGAGTTACTTAGGAATCTTACATGACCCTCAGTGGGTAGTGTGGTAAATTTTGCACAACATAAGGAAGGAAAGCATGTGATTTTCTCAAAGTGATCTCAGTCTTTTCTTATTGAGCTCCTATTACTGTAGATGTGGGAAATGAAATGTTTGATTTCTTTTTTTTTTCAAAAGATCTGTTTCTACCAGTTTAGAAGCTAATCACATTCAGTTTTTTAGGGTTTCTTCCCATTCCCTTTCCATTTCCTGATATACTGGAGCAGGAACTTCTGTTTAGAGTTCTGCCCTCCAGGTTTTTCCCAGACCTGTTGCTATGGTGCTCCTGGCTGGTGGGCCAGGGGGCCGGCTCTCTTGTCACAGTCAAGCCAGGCCCTGGCCTTCCAACCCATTTCATCTGTCACTGACAATGCCAGGTGTCTCTGCTGGGTAGTGTTTTCTGGGGCTTTCTGTTATAAAGTCACATAAACTTTAACTCTGGTGACCCCTGGTTACTTCCCCGGGTAAGCAATCTCAGCTGCCTTTTACACAACCCAGAAAGGCAGAAGAAGATGTCTAGATTTTCTAACCCCACATCAGGCTGGGGGTGGGGGGGAACTATCTCAGGTCCATCTGCCTCAGTCACTCCTACCCTAAAACACCGGTGCCACATTTGGCACTGCCCGTGCTGGCTGAGAAGCTGGCCTGAAAGGCACACAGTCCTCCCAGGAAGGGAAGAACAAGAGTCATGCTCTTGGTTTTCCCCCAGAAATATCCTGCCGAGTCTTTCTCATACCCTTCTCTACCCCCACACCCTCTGTCCAAACCACATTCAACCCAGGGTAGATAAATGGAGAGTAAAGGCAGTGGAATTTCACTCTTTGTTTTTCTCCTCCTGTCCTGCTCTTCAGCAGCAAGTGGTAGTAAGCAGAGACCCAGTGTTCCTGTATGCTGCAAATTTTTCTTCAGTCGTACCTTCTGTCTCTTTTCTCTATAGATTGCAGTAAAATTATGCCCAGAACTCCAAGATCTCTTATAGATATATAAAGCAAAAACTGGGAGTTTAGAAAACACAGTTTTCTTTGTTTAAAAAAAACAAGCTTTCACAAATATTCTCTCACTGAAATCTCAGAAAAAAATCTAATACAAAATTCTAAGTAGGATAGGATCTCCTTTAACCTAAACCAGTGGTTTCTAACTCTGGCTGGGCGTTACAGTCACTGGAGCAGCTTTTAAGGATACTAATATCCAGGTGCTGTGCCGCAGGTCCATTCCTCAGGGATTCTAGAATCAACCTGGGCAAAGGTATTTTTTAAAAACTTCCCAGCAATTCTTATTTTTAGACAGGATTGAGAGTTACTGGTTTAAGACTGTTATGTGTCTTCCTTCTGAACAGGAGAATACCATTGAGTTCATGTGTGGGGAGAAAAAATGATGTACTGAGAATTAGTAAAAAGAATTATAGTATTTCAAGATTAGTGTCCTGTTACAACTCTTAGACACTCTACAAAACAGTTATCAGATCAATGATTTCATGTTATTATCCTCACAGTCCTTTTATGTGGATGTTATTATTGGCTACATTTAATTGAAAGGGGAAGTGGAGCTCTAAGACTTTAAATAAGCAAAGAGTTTATCACTTAAATAGTGGAGAACAAAACACAAATCTTGATTCTTGATGTTAGTAGTTGTCATTTATGACATCATCAACGTGACCAAAGAATTACTTTTCTCATTATTAAATTAGAGATTTTAAACATTACGAAATATACAACCTGAGAAATAAAGTTTTCCAATGATCCCAACTCACAGGTATAATCACTGCTAATGGCTAGATGTGTACCTTTCCAGAGTTTTTTCTGTGCATACACAAACAGATAGCAATAAAGCACTATTTACCCTAACAAGATGACACTGTATACAATTTTGAAACTTAATTTTTCTCCTAAAAATATATTCTATAAATGTGTGTGTGTGTGTCTCTCTCTCTCTGTGTGTGTATGGGTGTGTGTGTGTGTGGTGTACCTCATTCTTTTTATGGCTTATGTATTTCATTGTAAATAATTAATTAACACTTGGGTTGTTTCCAACTTCTTGCTATTACAGATAATGCTGTAATGAACAATCTTGTAAATATTTGGACAATTATAAAAATGTTTCAGCAAAATTAATTTCCATGAGTAGAATTTCCAACTTTAATGGTATACATTTTTTTATTTTAATAGAGTTTATAAAATTTCTCTCCAAATAAGTTGTACCAATCAACAATATATAGCAATGCATGGCTTCCCCACCTCGGCTGCACTGGGTATTATCAATCTCTTTAAAATGTGCTGATCTGATAAGTTAACATGGATACCATTGTTAATTGAATTTACATTTATCTGCTGATTGAGATTGATCATCTTTTTACACAGGGCTCTTGGCCATGTATAATTCCCTTTCTGTGAACTACCTACCTGTTTTGCTCATTTTTCTGTAAAACTGATCAACTTTTCCTTCTTGGTCTGTGAAAGATCTCCAAATACTAGAGAAATTAGCTATTTGGCTATCATATATGTAATAAAATATGGCATTATTTATGAATTCTGGTTTTGTCCAGGATGGTTTTGGTATATGGGTATATGTGTTTCCTTTTTATAAATTAGAAGTTTTTATTTTTTAGATCATCATACTTATCTGTTTTCCTGTATTACATTTTGTTTTACATCATCATAAGAAAAGGATTTTTTCCACCTACTATAAACATTAATTAAACATAAATTATGTTTTTCTCATACTTCGATGGTTTTTTTTTTTTTGGCTATATTTAAATCTTGCATTTGCCTAAACTTTACTGTAACCAGTAGACTCAGGTTTACATTCTTCCAAATGACTAGTCAACACCATTTTTTTAATAACCTACCTTTTCCCACTAACTAGAAATGCAAATTTGTCTATACTGAGAAACAGAAAGATACATATAGACAGATAGATTCCTAGCCTCTCAGTTCTATTCTAATGATGTGTCTTTCCCTGTGCCACGTGCATATTCTGTTAATTTCTAGAATTATACTACATTTAGATGCCTGGTAAAAGTATCCTCATTTCTGGATCCTACTGAGTTTTATTAAATAATTTTCCTGAATCTTTTCCCCGTGTTACTTTTTCAGTTGGTCTTTCAAATTATTTTTACCATATTTTAAAATAAAACAACCTGTTGGGATTCGATTGCTCAAACCATCCCTTTTCTCTATCCTCACTGCATCCTGGATATATGGAATCCTAACTCTGCTCTTTGCTTTCAGACAGCCCTGAACCTTCCAATTCTCAGCTGCCAAAATGAGCTTTCTAGTACCCAGATTTAATAAGCTCTATTTGCTGCTGAATACTTGCAATAACTTTTCATTCTTTTCAGGATGCAATCCAACACGTCAATGTAACATTCAAAACCTCCATCTACTTTTTCATCTTGACTATGTACCACTTCTCACCTCACTCAATATCTTTCTCCCAGTCATTACAAAACTTTCTGTAGATCCCATACCAAGACGTCTTCTCTCTACTCTGTGTTTTGACACACCCTTGTCCTTGCCTGGACTGCCATCCACTTGAGTCACACTCACCTTTTGTTGGACAGGTGTCTCCTTCTCTGGGAAGCTGACGTTAAACCCCTGTTCTGCTCTACTTTAGATGTGCTTTCTTCATCAGAACCCCACTATTGGGCACTATCAGGATATACCAGACTGTATTAAAATTGCCAGTCCATTTAAATCTCTCCACTAAACAAGAAGCCCCTTTGGGCTGCCATCTGTGTCTTTATTTCCAGAGTATATCATGTTATCTATCATGTAATAAACCTTTAATTTTTGTTTGCTGAGCAAATGAATCGAAAGTGAAACAAGCTAGGATTCATTTTATTTTAACTGGGTTCCACAACAAGAGGCAGCTGGTTAACTAAATCCCAGTCTTAATTTTGATGCTATTTTAGCAGAATGCAGATAGTTTGGCTAGGAAGTGATCCCATGAAGGACAGCAATGCATATGAAAAGTAAGACAGAGAAAAGGGAAATGTTAAGAAACTATTGAGATAGGGGAAACTAGGCCTGCATCCAGCTTGAGACCTTTGAGAAACTCTAGAAGTTACCTCAGAACTTCCCAGAACCGCCCCTCTGACGAGTGAAGAGGCTAGAACATCCATCCACTGACTCTAGTCCAAGAGTTGTCCTCAGGCATATTAACTTACGTCGCACTTCTAGGTTGTGTCTGTGTGCAGCCAAGCAAATGCACATGGAACTATGAAAGACCTGGGGCAGAGAAACAGATAGGCACAGGCACTGACATGGGGAGCAGTCAGCATTCAGGTGAACTCAGAAGAGGGCCAAGGATTCAGGCACAGCATCTGCTATGGTAGCCCACCAGCAAATGGGACATGTACAAATGAATATTTGATATGGCCTATTTGAATATTCTTCGGCAACAAGGAATGTTTTCTATTCCCTTCAAAATACTTAAGGGCTATAGACATAAATGCTATCTGATTCCGTGTGATAGTGGACAGAAAAACTCTCCAAAGGAAAGCTGTGTGTTTTAAATATTCTGTGTTACTATTCAGTGATCCATCATTTCCCATTGTAAAACATACATTTGTTCAGACCTGTGGAATTATGACATTTGTTTTATTATGATCATGTCTATTTTGACATCTTTTTATAGCTTCATAGCAATAGGTATCCATTATGATGCTCATCATCACGTGGTTCACATACATAATAACATCATCAGTGATTTGATGACACTTCAGCTGCATTAATTTTTTTCAAAGAGGGCAACTAGCTGACTTCACAGGTGACCTTTACTCAGTGCCTGCTATATAGAGAGTTCTTTATTAGACTCTATGGCCATACATAGAATAAAGAATGTATAATTTAACAACATTATACACTGCTTAGAGAACAGATATTCTTATATTTTAAAAAAGTAGCTATTTATCTGTTCAAAAGATGAAGATAAGAAGTTTATCTTAAAAAATACTTGAATGAAGTGAGGTTTTAAAAATTCTTATTTTTAGTTAATGTGTAATAATTTACATTATTAGGGATACAGAGTGATATTTCAATATGTGTATACAGTTTGTAGTGATCAAATCAGGGTAATTATCAATCCATCACGTCAAACAGTTATTATTTTTCTGTGGGGAACATCCAACATCTCTTCTAGCTTTTTGAAAATATACAGTAAACTATTGTTAGCTATATTCACTTTATGGTGTTATAAACCACTAAAAGGTCTTCCTCTTACTTGGCTGTAATTTTGTATCTGTTAACTAACTTTTCCCTATCCTTCCCAGTCTCCAATAACCACAATTCTAATTTCTACTCCCATGAGCCCAATTTTTAAACTCCCACAAATGAGTGAGAAATGCAATACTTACCTCTGTGCTTATTTTACTTAACCTGCTGTCTCCTAGGCTCATCTATGTTTCTGCAAATGACATGATTTTGTTCGTTTTTATGAGTAAATAAAATTGTATTATGCATATATGTATCACATTTTCTGTATCCATTCATCTGTTGATGAACATTTAGATTGAGTCTATATCTATTGTGAATAATGCTACAGTAATTATGAGGGTTCACATATCTCTCTGATGAACTGGTTTCCTTTTATTTGAATAAATACCCAGTAGAGTGGGATTGCTGGATCATATAGTAGTAATATTTTTAGGTTTTTGAGAAATTTCCCTACTGTTTTCCATAATGTCTGTACTAAATTACATTCCAACAATAGTATATAAGAGTTTCAATTTCTTTTCATCCTCACACATTCTGGTGAATTTTGTTTTGTTACTTTTGTGTGTGTGTGTGTGTGTTTTAAGAGACAGGGGTCTCACTATGTTGCCCAAGCTAGCTTCAAACACCTGGGCTCAAGGAAGCCTCCACCACATCCTCCCAAGTAGCTCGGACTACAGGCATGCACCGCCATGCCCATTTGCTATATTTTTGATAATATACATCCTAACGAGAGTGAGATAACATCTCACTGTGGCTTTGATTTGCAGTTCTCTAATTATAGTGATATTGAGCACTTTTTCATATATGTATTGGCCATTTGTATGTCTTATTTTGAGAAATGTCTATTCAAATCGTTTTCCCATTTTACAATCAGATTATTATTATTACTGCTGTTAAGCTGTTTGGGTTCCTTGTATATTCTGTATATTAGTTCCTCATTGGATGTATGGTTTGCAAATATTTTCTCACATTCTACAGACTGTCTCTTCACTACGTTGATTGTTTTCTTTGTTGTGCAGAGGAAACAGTCCTTTGCACAAGCAAGGAGAAAGCTTTGCTTTTTAGGTTGATGTAGTCTCATTTGTCTATTTTGTTTTTTGTTGTCTGTGCTTTTGAAGTCATACCCACAAAAACTTTTCTAAAAGATCAATGTCCTGAAGCAATTTCTCCATGTTTTTCCTAATAGTCTTTTAGTTTTGGGTCTATATTTAAGTCTTTAATTCATTTTGAGTTGATTTTTATATATAGTGAAAGACAGAAGTCTACTTTCATTCTTCTTCATATGGATATCCAGTTTACTTAGCATCATTTACTGAAGAAGATGTCCTTTTTCCAATGTAAGTTTTTGGCACCTTTGTTGAAAATCAGTTGGCCATAAATACGTGGATAATTTCTGAATTCTCTGTTGTGTTCCATGGGCCTATGTGTCTGTTTTTATACCAATGCCATGCTCTATTTGTAGTACGTTTTGAAGTCAAGTAGTGTGATGCTTCTAGCTTTTTTTTGCTCAACATTGCTTTGGTTATTTGGGCTCTTTTGTAGTTCTATGTGAATTTTGGGATTGTTTTTTCTATTTCTTCAAATAATTTCCTTGATATTTTGGTAGGGTTTGCACTGAAACTGTAGATTGCTTTGGATAGTATGGTCATTTCAACAATATTAATTCTTCCATTCCATGAGCACAGAATCTTTTCTTTTTTTTTTTTTTTTTTGATTCCTCTTCAATTTCTTTCATTACTGTTTTGTAGTTTTCATTGTAGAGAGCTTTCACCTTCTTAGTTAAATTTATTCCTAAGTGGGGTTTTTTTGGTCACCATTATAAATGGGATTTCTCTTTTGATTTCTTTCTCATCTACTTTGTTTCACTGGGGTTTGGAAACACTATTGATTTCTGTATGTTGATGTGTATCCTGCAAATTTACTGAATCTGTTTATCAGTTCCAAGCATTTTTTGGTGGTGTATTTAGGTCTCTTAACAAATGGTTTCCTCTACCTTGAATATTTTTAATCTTTTTTAATAATTCCTATTTGCCTTTTAAGATTAGCTGGATCATTACCTCCTTATTAATCTCCTATGACTAGTGTCATAGGGATCCCCTCACCTCCTGGGACCTAACCTGCTGCAACATGGCACCATTTTGAGAGCAGAGCCACTACCAGAATACATCATGTCCTGGGATCCAGTAGTCTCTGCATCTGCATTTCCCTGGGGCTTTGTCATCTTACAGTTCTAGAGGTCAGAAGCCAAATAGAGATCCCACTGGGCTAAAATCAACATGTTAGTAGGGCTGAAGTCCTTCTGGAAACTCTAGAAGTCATTTTCTAGCCTTTTTAAGCTTCCCCATGCCACCTTCCTCAGAGTTTCCCTTTTTTCACCTTGAAAGCCATCAGTGTAGTATCTTCCCTCCTTTCTTACCTCTATTCATATTCTTCATCTTCTCTCTCTGACTAACTCTACTGCCTCCCTCTCATAAGGATCCTAATGATTACATTGGGTTTACCAGTATAATTTGCATAAATCTCCTCAACTCAAGATAGTTAACTTAATCACATCTGCAAAGTCCCTTTTACCATAAAAGGTAAAATATTCACTATCCAAAGATTAGGATGTTGAGATATTTGGGGGGACCATTATTTAGCCTACTATACCTTCTCTTCAAATATGACCTGATCTCGAATTAGAATTTGTTCCTCTTTCTCTGGATTTCAGAATCGTGATTATATATTTCCAATATGAGAATTTTTAGAATGACTTCGAAATTTGGGGTAATCTTTCTACCTTTACTGTTATTTTCTTGGTGACAAAATTGTGCATTTCATCTATGCAGTCAAACAGGCCTGAATCTGGACCCAGATCTCCACCGATAGTGGAGCCAGATACCTGGTCCAGATCTCAGCTTTACCACCTATCAGTGAGAAGCAGCCCAAATTTTTCAGTTTCCTCAACTGTAACATGTATGTAATTATAGTATTTACTACAAAGATTTATTGTATTAATGAATATATGGAAATGGCTTAGAACAGTGATAAGCACATACTATTCACTCAAAACTGTTAGTTATTATTACTTTCCACTTGTGAGATTATTGTAGAATTAAAGAGACAGTAAATAAAGCTACAGCACAATGCCTGGAACATAGAAAATTATCCCTATGTTCTAGTTTTTTATTTATCATCATAACCTATATTAAACACAACAGGTTAAAGTCAAATAGAGTGAAGAAAATACTGTTTCAAAGGTAGGACTTTAGTGAAATGCACTCAACTTTATGCTAATAATCTGATGTTTCAGGCTTTCTTATTCTCAGACTTAGTATGGTTATAGGGTTAAAAGATATGAAAGGCCAATAATGTTGCAAGGGATATATTTTATTAGTTTCATTAATGAAATTTTAATAGCAATAAATTCAGGCTTTTAAATGTTACAAAGTATTTTCAAATATCTCATGGGGCCTTGATGTGAGCTTCAGGAAGTATCTAGCAACCTAATGGCTATTTGATTAGACTTCTCAGACTATTATTATCCTTGTCACATAATAGTGCTTTAGTCCTTATATCATAGGATCTTCAAGTATTATTCATTTGTTTCCAAAGCAAATTGAGCTATTCCACTCAAATGATTACAATAAATAGAATAGAAACTTGTGGAATCATCTTCCTCTCTCGTAAATGAAGTAACAGCAAAATAGCGCAGCATCTCAGCTGTTCCAGGTTCCTCAAATAAGTTTTACTTTTGCAAAACGAACCTCTAACTTCCTATATTCTCTGTTCTGCATTATAAGCAACATGACCAGCAGCCACGTTTGTTGTAATTTTTTAAATATGTGGAAAAAAAGCAAGATATCAACCATGTATTACCTTAACCAAGATGCCAAATTATCTAACTTGTTTCTCCAGGCAAGCAGCCCAACAACAGGGACAGCTCCCAGAAGCCAGTCAAGGTTGTCTGTCTGCCCATCCACTCAGGACATCTGCAGGTAAGTGCTGAACAAATTATCTTAATCTATATTCTTTGGATCAATATTCGTATTCTTGTTTTTTGTTCTGAGAATGTGTGTCTCTTGCTTCTGCTTTACATGGTCCATAGACAATTTATACTGGCTATTTTTTTTTTCATTGAGTTCATTTTCTTCAATTGATCTTTATTTATCTACTTCTGGTCCATGCTGTCATTTTCATCATTCTTTCTCTCTGTTTTTCCATGGCTTTCCCCTCCATTCCCATTTCCCATCCTTTGCCTGCCGCTCTGTCTAGATCTGCCATCTTGCATGACATGTCAGAAGAGTCATTTGAGTATTGCACCCCTGTCATGGTGCTGAGCCCTGCTAGGAAGGAGTCTGGTAAGAAATCAGTAAAACAAAGACCTAGGAGGAGGAGAAAGGCCTCTGAGAGATATGAGCATGCTGCAGAAGAACAAATAAGAGGGAGAAAAAATGACTTTCACCTTCAAATCTCAAGCCCCAGGTGGAGGGAGCTTTACACAGATTCTTCAGATTCATCTTCCACAGATGAGAGTCATTGGATTCAGGCAAAAAGAAGAGCCCAGGTTAAATTCAGACTGTCAAGAAGAAGGAGGAGAAATAATAATAAGCTGTGTGAAAACTTAGCTGGGTCTAACGGAATTGAGCTCGTTAATCTGGGATCCAAAGGTAAAGAGCAACAAGAGCTGATTGAATGTGAGAGTTGCTCTTTAAATCTCCACAAAGGAAAATGTACAAGGTACCAAGAATGCAACACTTCTCTGACTCAAGGATCCTCTCAAATTAAGAGATCCTCAAGGAATCATGAGAAGAGCAAAGGTGGATATCACCACAGAGATCCTCAGCTGTTGCAAAGTCTTAGGAAAAATGAAATAATAAAGAAGAAATTTTCAGAAACAGATTCCAGCACTGAAATACTGGGAGTTCCAGAAGGCAGCAAGGACATGAATGATGCAGGGCTCCAGGTGAATAACCCTGTTCAGAAGCCTCCTGCCACCTATGACGATGGGTCTGATAATTTAGAAGTATGCAGGTCAGTCACTGTAGAGAAAGGCTTGATGTCATCCAAATATAGTTCTTTTTGCAGTGAGTTAGGTGCGTGTTTGACACCTACCCTCAAAACTTAACATTTACTTACACTGTTCTTTTTCTGATTGGATATAAAAAGAGAAAAGGTGGGTATGAAAAGAATAATGCAGATGTAAACATGGGTTTGAAAGCTGTTACCAAGTACAATTAGATATCCCCTTCCTTTAAACTGAGTAATGATTTATCCTGGTAAAGGGGCTGACTCAGTTGAGTCTTGCACTCATTCTAGTTATGACAGTAATAGTGGGTGAAATAAGAGTGAGACTGTGTGAAATGTTAGACTTTTCAATGCAAATTTGGTGAACTGCTGGCATCCTGACAGAAAGATATTCAAGGCTTGAGTTCTTTAAGGTCAGATTTTTGTATCAGAAAATAATCTTCTCTGCAGTTGGCTTTAATTTGTTCTCCAATTGTTTAACTCAGCAGGGTAATTGAAGACTCAGAGGACACAGAAACAGGTCAGGAACATATCAGTGGGGTTGCAAGAGCCTGTAGGGAAGGGGACCACATTAACTTTACTGATAAACATATACCGAATGGTTTCAACATGTGGATATTTTTTAGCTGTGAGGCAGCTTTCTTGCTCTTTTTAACCCAACAGCATACATTTTCAAAATAACCTTACGTAAAAAGAATTATAGGAATATCCATGCTAGTGTGCATAAATGAGACAATTTCAAACAAAAAATATATTTTTACATTTTCATGTTATACCTAATCATTTAAGCTGTTTAGATTCTGTATGAGAGCAGATGAAGATTTTCACTGCGCAATACTTGTTATGTTTTGCTTTGCTTTTATAAAAGCAGAAGTTACTTCATAAAATATGTATGCATGTTCATGTGAATTATGTGACCCAGAGAAGGCTGCTCATGTCAATTCAGGGCAGGAGTGAGAAGAATTAAACTCTACATGTGAATAATATAAGAATGGTTTGTTTCTCTGAAAGTTGTATAGGATAGTCATTCATAAAATCCTCATTCATTTATGTATTCAAGCATCTATTACACATTGAGCTTTATTCTAGATGTTGAAAATATTATAGTGAATAAGATTTGTATAGTCTCTAGCATCTTACACCTTATAATTTAATATGGAACAGAGACCCAAAACAAATTAATTTACAGTTGATATATAATTATAATTATGATAAGAACTATGAAAGCACATAGCAAGGAACCTTAACCTATTGTGGGAGATGAGACAAAAACTCTCTAAGTAAGTGACAAGCAGGCTAA
This sequence comes from Pongo abelii, assembly GCF_028885655.2. NCBI lineage: Eukaryota > Metazoa > Chordata > Mammalia > Primates > Hominidae > Pongo > Pongo abelii. The sequence continues at coordinate 185,606,355 of NC_071988.2, read as the reverse complement.
GGCTCAAAGGATGACAGGAATTGATCAGGAAAGAAGCAGGGAAGACCATCCAGGCAGAGGCTGCCACTAGCAGGAAGCAAGAGGAGAGAAGGAGCTTGGCAATTCAGGGAACATAAAGCTTGCCATTGCCGCTAGGTTGTGGTGAATAGGGGGATGGGTGGTAGAGAGAAGGATGGAGAAGTGGAGAGGGCTCAACTGTACAGGGCCATGTGAAACATGCTAAAGGACTTAAAAGGGATTTACAAAGAAACTGTCACCGTGTAATTTACCTATAAATGTAAATTTCTTATACTCTTTTAATTATGATTTATATGTATGTTTGCTGAAAAGTTAGGGGATGGACTAAACCACTCTTTCTAGTCTGAATGGAGAATTTCCCACTTCAAACATCTGTTGTCATTCCCTAAATCTAGCTTCCAACATAATCTAATGAAAGACAGTCAAAGAAGCCAGTTGTAGGCTTAATGGTAATTGGAAAGAAAAATAATGCTTGCAATTAAAGTCGTAGTGACTGGTTCTCCTAACTTCAAAACCCTACTCTGGAGAAACATTTTCAAAGACAGGATATTTAATTTAGACTTCTATTAATGAAAGTGAGATAGATGAGCCTATAAGTATTATTTCCTGCTAGAGATTACCATCAAAATATACCAACTAAGCAAATGCTACAGGCAGCATATTATACTAGATGCTGAGGATAAAAAGTAGCAAAAGACCTGATTCTTCCCTTAAGTGGCTTATGATCTAAATGGCAGAGATTGAACACATACTCGAAAAAAAAAAAGCGTATAAGATAGTATGGGATGAATGTAAGAAGAGGAATACCGCAGGATTTGAAGAAAGATTTGCTGAGATCTGGGATGAGCTAGAAAACCCCTAAAGAAGAAGAGGGACTGGGGCTGAGAAAAATAGAATTTATGTTAGAACTCAAGGCAGGGGAAATGCCATTAGCACAACAGGGATAGGATACTGGCACTTACATTTATGAATTTTACATGAACTTATATGACTAGGTTGGAAAGTTTGCATACATTTATAAAAAATAATTCTTTATAATAAGACATTTTGAAGAAAACTTACATATTCAGAGTTGTTTATTCTGTAAATCCATGTTTTCAAACTCCCTCAATGGATCTCTTGAGTTCCGAAGAGGCTGCCTCTAAAGCCGAGGCAGGTCAAGGGGATTGTGCTTCCCTCAGCCCATCTTCAGCCAGAATACCTTCATGATTATGTCTCTTACATAGTGGGGTTCTACATAATATTTCTTTAAGAATAAAAAGGGTTCCAGGGCAAAAAAAAAAAAAATATATATATATATATATATATATATACAGAAAGACTTTTCTAAATAAAAT